>NC_064824.1:81655607-82905607 GCF_024166365.1 Elephas maximus indicus | reverse complement strand
TAGAATACCCAGTTTAAAAAATTCCATTAAAAAAAAATTCCTGTGGTAACCCCCAATCACTGAAAATTCCAAACATTCCCATTTCCATAAGCCATCTAAGGAATGCTACAGTCTCAGTGGAGAATCACTGCTAATAAAAGGCACTTCTCATAAAAGTGAATTGAATTGCTAATCCATATTTCTGCAACTTTTTTTTTTTCTACATGGTAAAAAAAAAATTTTTTTTTTTTTTTTAATATCTAATTTGTTTAAGTAGGAGAGTAGTGAAAAGGTTCATGCATCCTACTGTTGGAAAGTGATTTAAAATTTAAAACAAAGAGAAAGACTGAAAAGTTTTGAGCCTAATTTCCAACCATTTCATATATATATAATATATATATATATATAACCCACCACCCAGTGCCATCAGAGTAGAACTGCCCCATAGAGTTTCCAAGGAGCAACTGGCAGATTCGAACTGTCAACGCTTTGGTTAGCAACCGTAGCACTTAACCACTACACCACCAGGATTTCCATATGTATGTATATGTATATATGTGTATATGTGTGTATATATATATATATATATATATATATTGGGCCCGGGTGGCACAGTGGTTGAGTGCTCAGCTGCTGCTAACTGAAAGGTGGATGGTTTGAACCTACCAGCTGCTCCACGGAAGAACAATGTGGCAGTCTGCACAGTCTTGGAAACTCTTTGGGGCAGTTTTACTCTGACCTATAGGGTCGCTCTGAGTCAGAAATGACTCAACACAATGGGAAGGGAGATATAACCCTGGTGGCCTAGTGGTTAAGTGCTACAGTTGCTGACCAAAAAGTTGGCAGTTCGAATCCATGAGGCCCTCCTTGGAAACTCTATGGAACAGTTCTACTCTGTCCTACAGGGTCTCTATGAGTTGGAATCGACTTGATGGCAATGGGTTAGGTTTTTTAGGAGATATGTATATATATATATAATCAGAGTGATACTAATGATGGTAAAAGATGGTTAAGTACTGACCTATTAGTAACTCTGTTGGGGTTTCTAATTGTTATCAGATTGCAAGTTTACACCACAATGAGAGCTTGCATATATATTTTAGAACAAATAGTTTTCTTAAGTATATATACACAGTGTTCTCTTTTCTGCACTGTAAGATTACATGAACTTCCAATATATCTAAATCTAGTCCAGTTAAAAAAAAATTTTTTGACTTATAGAATCCCAAAGGTACTAGCTCAGCCCCTCCTTTTTTCCTTGAAGAGGGCTCTATATCACTTTGCAGGAACCACTGAAAAAGAATTTGAAAAACACCTGTCTAGGAATTACATTAGGGTTTTGAAGTAGAAGTGACATGATTTATCTCTTTCTATGAATACAAATGATATTACAACACACAGATGCATGTCAGTATAAAATATTAGAATAAAGAGGGTTGAAAGTTCCATTTCCAGTCCCTTATCACCTAGGCTTTCTCACTAATCTGATATCTTGCCACACTCAGTTTCCTATTTACCCTGTTTTTAAAGTGATCTTTCCAAAATATACACTTGTCATTCACCAGCTTAAATTTCATGGCTTTTTCATCAACCATAGGGGAAAAAAATCTTTAGCCTTTTATACTGGGACCCTTATGATCAATGATTTCTGTGCTTTTCCAGTTTTATCACTCATTTATCTTCTTCACGTACCTTATTTTGCAGCTAAGAAGCACCATTGCAACACAGTCCAGGTGCATCACTCCCAGGAGACATTTCTCGTCCCTGCCAGTCGGGGTTCGGTGTGCCTTCTCTACTTAAACCTTGATCACAATCATGGCATTCACTACAGTGTAACACCATTATCTGTTTTTATCCTCCAGTAGATCACAAACTAATTAAGCGTAGGGGTTGTGCCATATTTATGTATGTAGCTGCCTCACATCCAACAAGTGCCATGTGTTAACTGAATTATTTGACTTTCCTTCTATAAATTTTGGTAATGTCACTTAATTGGAAAAAGGCATTTTTATCAGATAGGTCATGCTCTTTGTTTATACTGGATTTTTGGTGACGAAAGTTGTTAAGCTAATTAATTAAAGCAAAATACTAGACATTGTGCTTATTGTTAGTAAAATTCACCATATTATTTTTTGTCTCTAGAAATATTCTTTAATTTCTAATTCTATCATCTATTACAAAATTCTTCCTAAAAAGTTTGATGAAAATTGCTTCTCTGTCCAACTTATTAATTCAAAGGAATGTTTCAATTCCAAAAACAAATTTGAGAAGCTATCAAGTAATATAAAAAAAAGAGAACGAGTAACATAAGAGAAGAAAAATTACTTTTAAAATAATAATCTATTTTTAATTGTAAAATTTTCTCTAAATATTTGTATACCTTCATTATTTAATTTTAGTTCAGTCCAAGTTCTATTTTTAAAAGTTTAGCTAAAATGGGTAATAAATACATGTAGAGCATTATATAGATTTTAGAGCATTCTCATGTTGTTTATGTACTCACGGAAGCCTAGAAGCATCTTGAATTCTATAAATTTTTTGTTTGTTCTAATGGACTTTTTCAGGCTCTTGCCTATAAATTCCTGTGTCTATGCTATGTACCAGTTTTTAAAAAGTCTCATTTCAACTACGTCATTAGATAAAAATTTGACAAAACCTACTAAAGGAGATTATCAACGATTAAGGTTCCATGCAGTTATAGACTATAATTAAAATTCATTAGTATATCTGGACTATCTTACGCAGGAATATTAGCAGTGAAGAATTCAAGGGTATTTAAAAAAACTAGTACAGGTATTAATTCCACAACTAGCTTTAAAAGAGTGATTTCTCCTTGCAGCTCTTAAGATAGAAATGAAGTTTTATTTCCTAAAGGACCTATAATTACTCCAGAGTCACAAGAGTCTAAACTCTGAAGGATTTTTTTTTACACCAAAGTGCCTTATTAAGTGAACAATCAGTAAGTATCTACTTTTACTCATTCAAAGAGTCTTACTATTTTAATATAAGAAACACAAAATCTGAGATCATAAAATTTTAGTAAGGTAGAATGGCCTTACAATACAATTCAAGTAACTAATCGCAGTCATTTGTTCGTGGTTAGCAATACCACACTAATAACATTTTCCCAGGGTGATTGTTATTTGAATTTATTTAGTTTTCCTTCAGATTTTCATGATATTAACTTAGAGAAAAAAAAAAAAAATGAGCCAGAATGGTAACAACATCAAGCTGTTAATGCTCACTTGATTATTCTAGAAATTCAGTGACAATTTTTTTTTCTTTTTTTTTTTACATAAAAGGTTTCTAAGGCATAATCAAAAGACTAAAAGGAATGGCAGGCAAAGCAGCCAACCTCATTTGAATCAAACTAGATTTTAATTTGCCTCCTCACCAGTGATTTACAGCAACAATATAAAATGACTAAATATCATTTGAAGAAAAAAAGCATACATTCAAATTAATTTGGAAAAGTTTAGCGATTGAGGGAAACAGAACATTTATTTTAGCCAAATGAACGGAAAGGGCTTTACTGAATATCTTGCAGTGAGCTTTTTCAATTAGTCCCTAAAAGTTTCCCTTAGAGTAGTTTCACGTCTTTGATTGTATTCCATTGCAGCGTCATTTTGGTGTCTCTTGGTATTCTCTTCTGTAAAAAGATTAGTAATTTTAGGAGGTTTACTCACTGTTTCCATTAACATATATGCAAATACAAAAAGATGATCACTGCACAAATATTCCTTGCTTTATCTTTTTTTTTTTTTTTAGGTCTTTATATTTTCACATAACAGTGACCAAAGGTACTTTCCAAATTGCACACACATAATTTACCAGTGGTCTGGAATATTCATAGTCCCTTGTTGATGTACCCTAACTCAATTCAGACAAAAATAGTCTATATCAAGTGAAAGCCAACCTCCTCCTCATAAGCACAATACATTTCCAATGGCAGTTTTTACTAGTTGTTTTTTTTTTTAATTTTGTTTTCCATAACTTACTGTCTTTATATCATTCCAGGCTATCTTCATATGGATTTGTAGGTAGAACCATGTGGTTGCCCTGATGTAATTTCTTCTTCTTCCTTCATGATTTAAGCCCGTATCAAATATCCATTGTTTAATAGTCTACTGTCAATCATTTGTTTTTACCTCTTATAATTTTTGAATGGAATTTATATGGTTCTTAATATTTGATTTTGAGTACAGGCTGCCTAGAACTTTAGATTACAGTGACCTTATATGAGCTACAAGTGTTCTGGAATCCAGTTTATAAAGAACACATTTTTCAATAGATACAATGGAAACTTTAGGACCAATAGAAGTATGTTTTACCGATCCATTCAGTTAAACTTATTTATTCATCCAATCATTCACGAATTTAATAAGAACACTTGTCTATTACAATTTGATATCTAAGCAAATTATTTCACATTATTTTTAGGAGAAAATATTGACCTTGATTTAAAATGTTTATAAATTTTATTTTGTAATATTGGTGTTATTCTTATGAAATGATATCAAATTACCTTTACATATACTCTAAGAATTATGTAGACTGGAAATGGATTGAAGCAATATAGTTTTAACAGATTTCACTTAGTGATATAAATAAGCACATACTATACTACAAACAGAAAAAAAAATCACTATTTAAATAATACACTAAAATATTTTTTTAATTCACCTTATTTCTTCTTGAATAACAAAGATTCATTTTTGCCCAATACTTTCTTAAGTCAGTATATAAATTCTTTTCTAATAAGTGAAGCCAGTTCTTCATATCAAATTATGTGTTTCTTTTCCTGTGCATTGCTATTAGAGGCAAGAAAGCACAGTATTGAAGAGAATGTGGGCTCTGCTACCATACTGCTTGGATGGAATTACTAGCTGTGATGGTTAAGATTGTGTGTCAGCTTGGCTGGGCCATGATTCTCAGTGTTTTGGCAGTTGTGTAATGTTGTGATCATTTCTCTGTTGAAAGTTGATATGTGATCACCCCCATGTTGGAATCTGCTAAGTGGCACTGGCAGGGGTGGGGCCTGTGGTGGCTCACCACCCACTCAGCCTTCATCTCTCTGCCCTCTACCACCTACTTCCTTCCTGCTTGCCTTGCCAAGGTTTTTGGTTTATTCTGGATCCAACAGCTGCTTCTTGTCTGACCCCTGGTTCTTGGGGCTCGAGCTAGCAGCTTACCTGTTGATGTTGGAATTCATTGATCTTCACAGCCTGTGAGCAAGGGTCTTTCTCCCCAACCCCTGAGCTTGGGTTTGCCAGCCCCTGCAACTACGTGAATCAGGAGAAACTTTGTGGTCTGCCTGCTAACCTTGGGATTCCTCAACCTTCACAGCCTGTGAGTGGTAGCCCTGCTCTCCAACCTACCGATCTTGGTTTCCCCAGCTTCTGCAGGTCCATGAATTGGGAGAGGCCTCTATCTTGATCCACAGACTTAGGACGTTCTAATCTCTGTATTTGCATGAGCTGTTTCCTTGATTTACTCTCTCTCTATATATATATATTCATACACTTTACTGGTTTTGCTTCTCTAGAGAACCCAGCCTAAGGCACTAGCTCTGCTACTTATTGTTTGTATGACTTTAGACATTCGCCATCCTTTTCATGACTCAGGTTTGTTTTTTGTCTATAAAATGAAGGTGTCGGTAATAACTGCACTTGCCTTCTATGCTTGATATAAACTTTTATATAGTTCACTTTGAATATTGGCTGGTGCCACACAATAAGAATTTAATAAGTATGACTGCAAGGTATGGAATTATTTTTCTAAAAAAAAGCAATTTGACCTTTTTGTCCTGGTTCCAAAGCCTTACCCAGTAGTTGAACTTTACACAGACTGGAGTGCCTGGGGTGCCTATCTGATGACCAATAAAGATCCTAGAACATGGAGACTAAGATGGGCTTCCTGATCTATGAAGAGAAGAGCCAGGAGGGGAGCATATATTTGGACACTGAGGTCCTGCACTATGACCCTCCCAGAGCAAGTAAATGTATGATGGCAACAAAGGCAGAGGCTGCAACCTGACCAGAAGAGGCAAAGTCAATAAGCAGACTCAGAAAGTGGCAGCAAAGTGTAAAGACCAAACCCCATTTGAGAGCTGAGAAGAGTCACCTGTAGCCCAGTCCACCAAGTAACATTGAGTTTTCTGTGTGAAGGTTTCCTGATGAGTAAGAATAAACACTTGTTTTTCAGGAAGGGTAAACAGGTCCCCTTTGAAATGTAAGCAGGTCTCCTTTTAGACACTGAGGCCCTGTGCTGAGGCTCCTCCTGAACTTTGCCCTTTGCATATCTTCATTTCTGTTTAAATCCTTTATTTATGTCCTTCTCTGTTACCCTTTCATGTATACTGGTGTATATAGGTACCACTTACATTTTCTGCCTCTGGGTTTTATAGGTTTGCTTTTGTAACATTTTTAATAGGTGGGGCAGGGACTTTTGTAACTGCATAAACTAGAAGGAAGTTTGTCGTCACCATGTTGTGCTGAGAGGTTATTGCAGGAGGTGCTGCAGCCAGAAGGAGTGACTGTGAATAACACGTGTCTCTTTTTCCTTCTGTACAGCGAGATAAGACTTGAAAGTATATTTACTGTCTCCTCTGTGTTATTGGGAGGATGCAGTATTCTGCATTACGTAATATTCAAGTGCATAAGTTACTTTCGGATCAAAAACACTGTAGACACACATCCTTGATGTACTTCATGTACACAGGTACAAATAAGGGCCACGTACATTTTCTGGTCATTTGGAATTCTGAACAGTGAGATAAGCTTTGTAAGGACATTTATAGTTTTCTTTGTGTTTGAATAGGTGCAGTTAATATTTATGTGAAAAACTTATTTTTAGGAGAAATACAGTGTAATCACATGTTGTAGCATCCTTGATGCACAACATGTACATTCTACGCAATCGTCAAGGACCTATCTTCCGGTTTCTGAGCTGTAAGTACTTGTTTTGCAGTAAGAGGTAATTTATTTCAGTGGCAATGTTCCCACAACAGCACTTCCCTTTGGGGATTTAGTTTTACAGGAGGCTGGAATTATGCAGTGTCTCCCCTTGTGTATTCTCATATTGGTTTGTAGGTATGGTATTTGTATTCTCTTGTTGTGATGGTTCAGACTGTGTGTCCACTTTGCTGGGCCATGATTCACAATGGTTAGGCAGTCATGTAATGATTTAGTTTGGCATTTAGGTAAAGATGTAGTTTGGCAGTTATGTTATGATGTAATCATCCCCCATGATGTGATCTGATGTGATCAGCCAATCATTTGTAAGGGCAATTATGCAATGATACCTTTATGTGTTACCCCATGTTTTTGAAAGTTCCACTCAAAAAAAAACTGATAAGAAAAAGCAATTTTTCCATTCCACCTAGCTTCCCTTCAGAGTTTACTGATATATACTTGTACCACATAATATTAGTAAAAAACCATATTACATAACAAAAGATTAACAACACTCAGTAATTCAGCATGCATTCCATTAGTGAAAAAACATTACATCACCAAAAAATTACAAGCATAAAATAATTCATTCAGGAAGTTGTTGCTGTAGTTATGTTGTCTCCATGACTTACCTGTAACTCTTCCAATGAATTATCAAACTCAGTAAAGACTGCCATGGTGCTGATTTTTATGGTCAGTGTTGTCATTTCAGTTGGCGTCCAAGAAAGTTCTCCTATTACAGTCGTTTACCATTATTTATATATATTTTTATTTTATATCTTAGCTGCTGTCATTCTGTCAGTTCAGTGGGGTTATTCTACATGATGGTTGTGGCAGTGTTAGATTGATTTTCAGGGCTATGTGTTTGGTTATTCTGATCTGTCACTCAGTGTTACAAAGAGTCTCCTTGTAGCACTGCTTAAGTAGTAATAATATCAGAGATGGGCCAAGGCTTCAAGTCCAAATGGATAGTGAAGAGGTGCAGTATATGGTAGCAACTTTTGTCATTTTTTGTACCTAATTTCCTGAGATTATTTGGCTACTTGGATTCAGCATTTAATTTTCTTTCTAATAGATATGTTATTAAACGTCACAATGTCTAAATATGTAAACTCATTGTAAGCATTTGGATTAGCAGTACTGATACAAATCTATTGTTATTTTTAAGCTGATTTTAATAATGGTTGAAATAGTTAGAGAAGGCTTGGGTAGAAATGCCTAGAATGATATTTGGGAACTCCGTTCAAATTCAGATTAGTTTTATTTTGTCTGATCTCATTACCATTCATAATTGAGGATTATAAATACAGTCATAGATTGTTAACTTCATGTAGTAGACACGGGTGTTTCCATTATCATCATCTATTCCTGCTCTTTCTTTAGTTATAGAATCGCAATTTTATTCAGGTGTCCATGGCCGTGTATATAACTACATGCTTCATGGGAAAGTGAACTTATCTCTAGTTGCAAGAGTGGGCATACTTGGCCCAACTAATTAATACTCATTGCCACTGATTTGCACAAAATACCCATTAGACATGAGGACAAGTCTGCTGGATTGTTTCTACAAAAACATTTTTGCCATCAATCAGAAATCCACAAAAATCACATTGCTTCTTTCTATGGACGTTACTGTGACTGATTATATCACTTAGAACTTCCTCAACCATTTTATCACCAGCCAAGAATGTAGACAACCCTGAGAGTAGCAGGTTGAGAGATGGAGAGACCTTGGGTCATGCATGACATACTTCAGGTTCTACCATATCTCTGGAATTTCTATTATGTGGTAATAAGTTTCCTCAGTTTAAGTCTAAGTTTAACTTAAAGTTTATTGGCATTTACAGTGCAAAGTATCCTAAATGACACAGGATGGAAAAGATTATTTAGATCATCTAGTTCTTCCCTCATAAAACGGAGTTTAGGCAGAGTAACTTAACTCAGAGAATAAGAACCATTTTGGACTGCTGAGTGATTATATATTTTAAATGGTAGTGGTGGTGCATTTTGTTTTCCAGTAATATTATTGAAGCATATTTCTTTCACCTTTATAGGGTGTTATCAAGGTTTATGATTTACCCATTGTCTCAGTTATCTAGTGCTACTATAATAAAAACACTATAAGTGCTGCTATAATAAAAACACTATAAGTAGGTGGCGTTAGAGAGCAGAAATTTATTTTCTCAGAGTTTAGGAGGCTAGAAGTCTGAATTCAGGGTGCCAGCTCTAGGGGAAGGCTTTCTCTCTCTCTGTCAGCTCTGGGGGAAGTTCTTTGTCTGGTTTCAGCTTCTGTTTCATGGGTTCCTTGGCAATCACTTGGCAAGTACCTCTCCCTCAGCTTGTGCTTGCTTGCTTAATCTGCTCTTTTATATCTCAAAAGAGATTGACTTAAGACACACCCTACACTAATACTGCCTCATTAACATAACAAAGAAAATCAACAACCAAATGCGATTCTAACCACAGATATACCAAAAAAAAAAAAAAAAAAAAAACCTGATTCCCATTGAGTCAATTCCAACTCATATTGACCCTATAAGACAGATTAGAACTGTTCCCTAGGGTTTCCAAGGATCAACTGGTGAATTCAAAAGGCCGGTCTTAGCGACTGCACCACCAGGTCTCCACAGGTATAGGGGTTAGGATATATAAAATGTATTTTGGGGGGGCACTATTCAATCCATGGAAACCCTGGTGGCATAGTGATTAAGTGCTATGGCTGCTAACCAAAGGGTTGGCAGTTCAAATCTGCCAGGTGCTCCTTGGAAACTCTATGGGGCAGTTTACTCTGTCCTATAGGGTCACTATGTGTCAGAATCGACTTGACGGCAGTGGGTTTCGGTTTTAGTTATTCAATCCATAACACCCATCCACAGAAATTTGTTCTGGGAATTAAAAATCAACTTGAAATCTTTAAGCATGTTAATCTTTTGTTACATTCAAACTGCTTATTTCTTCAGTACAACAAACCAGACTGTGTACTTCATGTATATTATGGAGGGAAGAATATTATCATAGCATTTTTAGACAATTTAGGTTTTAGGTTCAGTCTTGAATTAGCCAGTGTGTGCTCTTTGAGCTGGAAGAACTAGTTTCTCACATGTGAAACAAACTAGTGTCAAGCCGAATCAGACTTTTTCACCTTATTTTTTTATTTATATACATATATATAACAATATTTGCCAATTTAACATTTTTCATGTGTTCGTCTTATTTTTAAAGCAGCTAAATCTTTATCTTTCTTAATAAAATCCCAAGCAAATGTCCAATGTACCTGGGAAATAAAGTAGGTATGCTCTGGTTCAAGTGGCAACAGGGGATCCTGAGCTACCCAGAGAGTCTCAACATCACACCCTGACATATCTTCCGTGAATTTTTTGTGCTCCACTGAGGCTTGTTTAAAAGCCATTGAACTGGATGATCTCAAAGACTTCTTCTAGCTCTTAAATTATAAGGTCCTATAAATCCAATGGGAAAATTTTAAAACATTATGAAATGCATTCTTAGTGGTGTTCGTTTCTCTCTCTATGTGTTTGAGTAAGTGTTCTAATGTCAATCTCTCACATTAATTAATTTTAAAAGAACAGCTACAAATTCAGTTTAGATAAGTATTACTTCTTTGAATTACTGTAACTTGATCTGTGCTTTTTTTACATCTTTCATCCATCCCTCATTAGCTTATTCATGAGAACAATCTCAAGTGGACGATTTAACATAACAGTCTGTGATTCTAACTCTGTACTTAGATTTATACATTAGCAGATTAAACAAAATTATGGAATCAGCAATATATTCTGAGTTTCTAACAATTTTAAAATGTGGTGGTTTTTCCTTAATCATCTGGAATATCAAAGTCAAAATTCATTCAGATTTTATAATTGTTTCATACAGAATCTTTGACCCAGAAACAAAGGCTAGACATACAGTGCATGGCTCACCTAATTGTTTCTTTTCTTCCTAAACTCTTCCTGTGACAGGAAATGGTTATTTTTAGCCTCACTATTCCCTTCACAGGGAAACCTGATGGTACAATGGTTAGTGCTTGGCTACTAACCAAAAGGTTGACATTTGGAACCCACCCAGTGCCTCCATAGGAGAAAGACCTGGTGATCTGCTCCCATAAAGATTATAGCCTGAGAAACCCAATGGGACAGTTCTGCTGTGTCACATGGGGTATCTGTGAGTGGAAATTGACTTAACGGCACCTAACATTCCCTTCACAATTCTGATGAGTTCTTTCGATTAGTTGATGACCTCTCCCACGAACACTAAGGGCTGTTTAACTATGGAGTCCCTTGGTGGTGTAAACAGCTAAGCGCTCAAGCTCAACAACTGGCTGAAAGGGGGGTAGTTCGAATCCACAGAGAGCTGCCTCGGAAGGCAGGCCTAGTGCCTTGCTTCCGCAAAACCCTATGGAGCAGTTCTACTCTGCGTACATGGGGCTGCTGTGAGTCAAAATCCACCTCCACCACCACCAATGATTCGTACCCGTAAAAATAGCTAGAATATTAAAATTGTTCTGTTTAGATATAATTCATTTAAAATATAGTATCCGCTTTTAAACATGCTGAGATCATCATATTATTTATTGGTTTAATGGTAAAAATTAGTAGTATTTTTATATCAATGGAGTTTATAATGAATTACTGGAATCATTAATATTTGTTTTTTAAATGCTGAATACTAACGTGCAGTCTAGAAACACTAAAATATCAACAGCTCTTTCTGTGTAGTGAGATTCTGGATTTTTTTTAATCACGTTTCACATTTTTTAAATTACTTATGACAAGCAAATATTTATTCAAATCAAGAACAGATATTTTTATCAGCATATTTAACTTTATAGAAACCATTTGATAATAATTATGTAAAAAATTATATACACAGCAAGAAGACAAAAAGGGGGATAAAACCAGGTTAACAACTCTTGTCTTGGCATGACTAACTAAAGGTGAAATTCTCCTGCCCATCATTTTTCAAATTCCCATGAAGAAACATATGACCATTTTATAATAAACCTGTATTATTAAATTATTTAAAAGATTGGCAAATTGATCTGTTTGGATGATATATAAAGATGATTTCAATGAGAAGTATGCTGAATAATATTGCATTCCATAAAATAATGACCATTTTATAATAATTTATATGTGGATTAGGTAGCATCCCCTGATTTCCTGGCTCTTTAGAGTGTCCTGAAAACAAACAGAAATATAATACTGGCAAGACCCAGCGGCTTGTAACCTCCCCAATAATCACTCTGATCCTTTCTTATTTGTTTCTAACCTGCTGTCAATTCTGTACCTCGTATCCACTAAATACCAAACAGATTCCATAAACACAAAAATTCAATCCTAGCTTGTGTTTGACATTATTACCTGTCCCCACCCCATCCCCAGCATTTTAAACTCATTTTTCCTTATCACGTAATTTAATTGGTCTTCCCCTTTTAGATTTTCTGAACCCAATCTTTCCTGTGTTGGGAACTATTTTTCTGACGTGCTTTTAGCCCCTTAGAAGCCAACTCTTTTGCCCTCTCTGCCCACACTGGTCTCATCTGGGATAGAAAAACTGTGTATTTATCATATTCTGGTAGGGCTGCAATATCTCTGAAATTATCATTGTTATATAAGCGTGGGAATGAAACTTCCTCATTAGTATTAATAGAACAACCCCGTAGATACTGTAATGTAATTGGTTTCTCAGGTTAGAACTTTTATGTAGTCTTTAAAAATTACAAATTACAACTGACTGTAGAGACTATAAACATTGGAAAGAGATGACGAAATAATAAGCAGAGGATGAAAAATTAACGCAAGTGTCTCAGTTACCACTAAAAAATATATATTAAAAAAATGCTAGCAGGGAAGGAGATGATACTATAGAAAATAGGAAGCAGCCTAAATTCTCCTTTTGATTGCAACATACCCTGGATGCCTGCTATAAGAAGAAGAAATTCTTACGCTGATAATTTATATCCTTCCATACCTTTGATAAGATAAATCAAGATATTTCCACTGCAAGGAAGATGTTTTTAAATTTATTTGCATTTGCACATAAAAGTGTCTGTATTTAATTTGATTATTAACAATTAACTGCTCAAAGCTCACACCTTTTATGGAGACTTGCCCTTGGTTGAAAGGGAGTTGTTTATCCAGATGTGGATGTTCCCATCCCCCAACCCTTACAACCTGAAGCCAAGGATTGATTGATGCTGGTACAAAAAGTAAGCTCCAAGACAGGGCCATCTTTGTAGTGTAATTTATGCTCTAGAGCTCCCACAGAGTCAGATACTAAACTAAGCCAAGTTTTGTTCAACTTTGTCACCTGTTCTATCCTCTTTGTTTACACCTTTTCTCTTGAGTAGAGTTGCCAGATAAAGAATTCCAAGATAAATTAGAATTTCAAGAAGAACAAATATTAGTTTAGTACTAACCCAAAACAAACCCATTTCCGGCAAGTCCATTCTGACTTACAGCGACCCAATAGGACAGAGTAGAACTGCCCCATAGGGTTTCCAAGGAGCACCTAGTGGATTCGAACTGCCTACCTTTTGGTTAGCAGCTGAACTCTTAACCACTATGCCATCAGGGTATCCAATTTAGTATAAGTACATATAAAATATTTCAAATAACTACTCATTATTTATCTGAAATTAAAATGTCACTGGGTGTACCATATATTTATTTGCTGAGTCTGGCAACTCTGCTCCTGAAACCATTTCTTCAATAAATTTCGTGCACTTAAATCTCTCTCTCAGGCTCTGCTTCTAGGAAACTCAACACTAGTATCAATTACATATTGTTATATTTTTAAGAATATGTTCTAAAACTATATAGCTACAGACACGTTATATATGTATGTGTATATAAATGTTTATAAATGTGTGTGGGAGTGTGTGTGTATTTTATGTAAAAGAGAAATGTATGTCTCTATATAGTATATAGCAATACTATATGAATATAAAGCTTACAAGTATAATATAAAAAATTACTTTTGAAATGGTAAAAACATCAAGCTGCTAGAAGAAGTAACCATGGACAAGAGAATACGATTTGTGGAAGAAGCGTTTGAGGGTCTGAATTTTAAAGGGAAATATACATATAATTTAGAGTTTATGAAAGCATGTGTTACTTTAGTAATTCCAGTACATAACAATAAAAATAAAGTTAATTGCATCATCAATTTTGCCCTCATAGTTGTTGAGAACTAGTATATATTTTTTTAATTTTTGTTTTATTATGTTTTTGGCGCTATCCATTGACTCCAAATGAACATTATGTCTAACTATGCAGCAAAGTGAGAAGGTGCTAGGAAGAATAATACATCAATAGAGAAACACTAGATACAAATGTGTTAGAAAAAGAAAAAAAAACTTAAATACTGTTTTTTTAAGAAGATTTAAATTTAAATATATGGCAGAGCTAAAGCATAAACAGAAGCCTGGGTAGTATGAGTGGTTTGCGATCAGCTGTCAACTTATAAGGTTGGTGGTTTGAACTCACATAGTGGCTCCTCAGAAGAAAGGCCTGGCAATCTGCTTCCATAATGATTTTTTGTTGTTTGCCCTAGAGTCAATTCTGACTCATAGGGACCCTATAGGACAGAGTAGAAGTGCCCCATAGTTTTTCCTGGTTTTTTTTTTTTTTTTTTTTATAAGTCTTTACAGGAAGAGATGGACAGGTCTTTTCTCTCTTGGATCACCTGCTGGGTTTGTACAGCACAACTTTTGCTCTAGCAGCCCAGTGCTTAAGCATTGCACCCCCAGGGCTATGGAGCAGTTCTACTCTGTAACTTGTGGGCTTGCCATGAGCCAGGGTCAACTCCACCACAGCTAACAATAGCAACAAGGCATAAACACAATGGAAGTCAATATTAGGCAATTAAAGCTGAATTTTTCTTCTGGGAATAAAGATAAGTAATAGGAACCAACTGTAATTTATCCTGCATGTATGACTATTTATTATAAAATATGACTTCAGAGAAAACAAGATGTGAGTTCATCATAGCAGGAAGGTAAATTCTAAGTTTGGATCTATAAAACGTAAGTAGAAATAACCCTAGTCTGAGAGGCACATGGTATGACATCATGTTGTAACATTATTAACTCTCACATTATTAACGTTAGATGACTTCAGACAAGCCGGTTATGATCTATGGGCTTTATTTATTTATAAAATGTGATGTATGCAATACAATGATTTAAATGGCCCTCTGACTCACAAATTCTGTGACCTTTGAAAAACAGGTATTCGAAAATGCCTTTTTCTAACAAATTATTTTAAATCCTAGCATTTCCTCTAGCAATAAAGGAAACATAACAACATGAGGAAATAATAAACCCACATTTTTAGTAAACATATTTGGCAGATGGACAGAAATAATGTTCTGACTCCACATGAATTATTATTACACTTCCTCCTTTACTTGTCTATGATCATACTTCTAAGACTTGCAGTACCACATCTTAAGATATCTAATATTGTAGGAAAAATGATGACTAAGAAATATGAATTTATTAAATATTTATATAGATGTCAGAAAGGCATATAACATTATAAGTAAATGCCATCTCAATAATTAAACCATTCATTATATGTAAGGTGATAGCTATGTGTATTTTTATTACTTGTCTGAAAGCATATTTTAGATCTTTATAACCATAATAGGATATAGAATCCTGGTACTGGGTACTTTCTGGCTAAATGTCATAACAGCTCCTATTATTAGAATGATATTGATAAATCTTTAATGTGAACTTAATTGGTTAAAAATAGATGGGATTGTTAAGTGGATCCTTCACTGAATAATTAAATACACTTATAGGAAAATCAATAAGAGAGGCAGATCTATGGTGCCAGCATCCCTCAGCTTACTTACTTGGAAGCTGAAAAACTCAGGCTGTACTGTAAGATGTTAGAAGGACATAGGATATTACACATAAATCCTGGGGCTGCCACAAAACAGGAGTCAAGTGTCAGAAACTATAAACCTCCAGCATCACTGACTGGGAGTAATGCTTATTATTTTTAATCACTGCTATGAATTATTTCCACTGGATAATTTCTTGTCTTTGTGCTCACTCTGAAGGCCAAACAGACAGTTATGGGTGCTTGGCAGCAAATCTACACCTATGAATAAGCTCTCCTGGGATCTTATAAAAGACTATAATGAATTCAACACATGGTGCTAGTCCTAGGGGCAGACGCTTTCACACCATGCCAGAACACAGTTTTTTCCTAATAAAAATTAAGCACTGAATCAGTGTGTGTGAAGTCTTTCTACTATTTAACTGCTATGCCCTGGAATTAAGCACACACGCACACCCCAGTTAAATTTTATAAAGACACATATTGTTGGACAACAGCTTCTTGTCTGCTTTTATCTTTGAAAATACATTTCTATGCCCATTTCCTTCTAGAAAAAAAAAATATTTAATAGAATATCAAGCTTTAAGTAGGCTGGATCTTTCAATTACATTTTTTGAGGCAGTAATATCAATATATAACTTTAGAAACTTATAAATCAGTTAAGCTGTAGGTTATCTAATGAGTACATTGTAAAATATCTCTCACTTTTTTTTCTCATCAAAAACTATGGATTGTCTCGCTGTGTTCTACGCTGTTTTATTTCCTCTGTCTAGACTTTGTTACTTCCAAAGACACATGGATCACTTACAGTTACTGGAGAAATATACTCAAAAAGTATGTACCTGAAAACATAAATAAATACAAATTTAAAAAATAAAATAACTATTTTTTTACTAAAAACATGTCAGCTTTTCTTTAATTACTCTTTCCCTCCTACCTATATTGACAATGAGATGAAGGTAAATATATTTTCAAAATAGTCAGATTAAAAATAAAATTTTAAATTTAATATGAATATTATATCCAAATAAGATTAATAGGCTCTGTTAGATGTTGTATTTTACATGCCAGTATCGGTTTCTTACATATGTGTAGATTCACTTTTGTAAGTTAGTTTGTCTAAATAAAGAAGACATTTTATAAATGAAAATAAAAATAAATATAATCTATCTCTGTATCTTAAATTTCAACATTAGGAATATACATATACTTTGTATATATGATTTTATATCCTGTAGTAATTAACTCAGAACAAAAAGGAAATGAAATTTACAGAGTATTAGTTTATTCTGTTAATGGTAGCTATTCCTAGTTTATTATAAACAAAGTGCAATTTCTGGTAAAAAGAGAAGGTTTTGTGCTGAACAATTTTAAGGATCAGAGTGAACATCTGCTTTCTTGTCCTTTGACATAAATCTGTACATATTAACACAGACAGAAACATTCTTTGATAGTTACCAGGATGGGAGGGTAAGGTCGGGAGAACCACTAACCAGCTAATAGACACATACTAACTTTAGTGAAAAGAGAGATAATACATGATATGGGGAAGTCAACACAACATAATCAAGGTAAAGGAAGACACTGCAAGGTATACAAGACTAATAGGCGACAACAAAAAACCCATTACCGTCGAGTCGATTCTGACTCATAACAACTGTATAGGACAGAGAAGAACTGCCCCACTTGGTTTTCAAGGAGCAGCTTATGGATTCAAGCTGCCAATCTTTTGGTTAGTCACCGAACTCTTAACCACTGCACACCAGGGCTCCAAATAATGGTAAATATAAATATATATATAATCCTGTGACAACAGTAATAAAAAACAATAATGTAGGGGTAGATACGTAAGTTGAACAGGGTGGAAGGGCATATGGAAGTACACCCAGGTACATATATGTGTGCACATGCTGCAAATATACCTATGTGTGCAATTGTGAGCACAGGGTACACAGTCATGAAAACTTCGTAGCCATAATCATACAAGTCCTGGGACTGACATACTGGGCTTGAGGACTAAGGACCATAGTTTTGGGGGACATCTACGTCAGCTGGCATATAATAATCCATATAGATAATGTTCTACACCCTACGTGGTAACTAGCAACGGGGATCTTAAAAGCTTGTGAGCAGTTATCTAAGATACAACAATTGATCTCGTCCCATCCCAGAGCAAAGAAGAGTGAAGAAAATCAGACTCAGGGAAACAATTAGTTCAAAGGACTGATGCAGCATATGAACCACAGCCTCCACTAGCCTGAGACCAGAAGAACTACATAGTGCCCGCCTACCACTACCGACAGCTCTGACCAGGACCACAATACTATGTCATAGACAGAGTGAGAGAGAAATATAGAACAAAATTCAAACTCATAAATAAGACCAGATTTACTGGTCTGATAGATACTGGTGGAACTCCCGAGGCTATGGCCCTTAGATACTCTTCAAACTTGGGACTGAAATCACTCCCAGAGATCACATTATAGCCATACAATAGACAGGCCTATAAAATGAACAATAACACCAGTGAGGAATGTACATCTCAAACAACTGAGACCTAAAGGGCAGCATTTGCCCAAAAGCAAGGTTCAGAAGGACAGTAGAGGCAAAAAAGTTGGGCAAATGGACATGGGAACCAAAGAAGGAAGAGGCGAGAGTGCTGACACATTCAGGGATTTGCAACCAATGTCAAGAAACAAGCTGTGCATGAATTCGTAATTGGGAAACTAATTCGCTCTGTAAATTTTCACCTAAACCACAGTAAATGTGTCTAATTTTACTGTGTGTGGTTCAGAAAAGTATCACTATTGCTTTCTCTTTTGTAAAGGAAGAAGTGTAATAATAATTCACTATGGAGTCAAGACATGACTTCTGTTAATCTGCCAAATATGTTTACTAGAAATGTGGTTTATTATTTCCTCATATTATTAAAACTGAATGAGTAGAACATAAGACATGTATGATTTGATGGAGGATGAGAAAGGTAATAGTAATCACGCTATTTAATCTTATAGATGTTGTATTCATTATAGACTGTAAGTGTGGTCAAGTGTTTATTTAAATAAATATATAGAGAGCAGAGGTTTATATACATACCTGTATGATGCTATAACATTTTTGGTTATTAGCGACAAGAGATCTAGGTCTTCTCTCCATACATATCAGAAACATTTCAGTAATAACAGAAATAAGCTACAGATTGTAATTAATCTCTTTTCCTTTTGTTTTTCTTAAAATAGTCAGATATTTAGCATTCTTCAAACTGAGATTTTTAAAAATAGGTTTAGGGGTATCATTAAGTGTCTTATACTTTTGAAATGTTCTGTTTAGCAAAAAAGATCCATCATTAATTCTGTCTTAGTCATCTAGTGCTACTATAACAGAAATACCACAAGTGGATGGCTTTAACACAGAGAAATTCATTTCTTCACAGTAAAGTAGGCTAAAAGTCCAAATTCAGGGCATCAGCTCCAGTGGAAGGCTTTCTGTCTCTGTTGGCCTTCTTGACAATCTTCCCCAGACTAGGAGCTTCTCAGGCGCAAGAACCCCAGGTTCAAAGGCCGCGCTCTGCTCCCAGTGCTGCCTTCTTGATGGTATGAGGTCCCCAATTCTCTGCTTGCTTCCCTTTTCTTTTGTCTCTCGAGAGATAAAAGGTAGTGTAGGCCACACCCCAGGGGAAACTCCCTGTACATTTGATCAGGGATGTGACCTGGTAAGGGTGTTACAATCCCACCGTAATCCTTTTTAACATAAAATTACAATCACAAAATGGAGGACAACCACAGAATACTGGGAGTCATGGCCTAACAATGTTAATACACACTTTTTTGGGGGCACATAATTCAACCCATGACATTCCTCATGCTTTATCCATTAAAATGAGTTTTTTCAGATAGCGAAAATAATTTTATAGCTGTAGGAAAGTAAACATTAAAAAAAGTTTTGAAGCATTAAGGACTGAGAAAAATTTAAAGCATAAAATTAAGTACAAAATACTTAAATAGGCAAGACAGCAAAGAATCCTAACTTTCATCTTGAAAATTGCTGATAGCTTAGAAGTCTGCCTGAAAAAGAGAATTCAGTAACCCGAAAACTATTTTTTGGAACTTGTGCTTATTCTTCAAAATATGATAAAATATGTATACCAGGTATTAAAACATCTTGCTGTACTTACTTTGTAGAGATAGAGAGAGAAGGAAAAAGAAAAATGTCTTCATTGGTACATAAATTTTGCCTGCAAACCCTGCCTAGCATCCTCAGCAGGGAATAGGAAATAAATATGTACATGATTCATCCTGTTACACTAAAAAAAATAATTTTATATTAGATATATGCTGTGACTTATTGAAAATAGAGGTGCTTATTGATTATTTGTTCATTAATTTATCTTAATATTTGGTATAATTGCTTGAATTTTATAATTTCACTTTTAAGAAAAGGTAGTACATTTTAGTCTTTGCATGTAAATCCTTAAAATAAGTATGAGTCACAATTCATGTTTTCATTTTCCTATGATCACATTATATTGGCATATTTTAGCCTTCGCCATTGCCTTACCTGCTGTCCTGACTTGACTTTCAATAAATCTTTTAAAAAAATGATGGATAAATCAAATATAAGCAGGTACTGGTCTTTGACAACTTCCAGCACTGTAGGCTCTAATATTCTTTAGCATGTAAATATACAATAATCCCTCTAAAATTCATACTTCACACATACAATGGACTGTAGGTTTCATATGCAATGAGTAAATGTCCTCAATAGATTACATAGAGAGTCATTAACCCCTTAGTAAAATAAATTTAGTTTTCTAATTTCAATTATCTCATTGTTGTTAGGTGCCGAGAGTCTGTTTTGACTCATAGTGATCCTATGCACAGCAGAACAAGACACTGTCCTGTCCTGCACCATCCTCACAACCATTGCTATATTTGAGCCCATTGTTGCAGCCATTGTGTCAATCCATATCACTGAGGGTCTTCCTCTTTCTTGCTCACTCTACGTTACCAAGCATGTAGTCCTTCCCCAGGGACATGTCTTCCTCATAGCTGTACTAATTGGGTAGCTGGTCACAAAGATATTTTATTCCATCACATAAACTAAATGTTCTACCCGTATATGATTATTTATATCCCTGCTGCCAGCAAACATGGAGCCCTGGTGGCACAGTGGTTAAGAGCTTGGCTGCTAACCAAAAGGTTGGTAGTTTGAATCCACCAGCTACTTCTTGGAAACCCTGTGGGGCAATTCTACTTTCTTGGATAGGGTCGTTATGAGTTGGAATCGACTCCACGGGCCTTGGGTTTTTTTTCTGGGGGGGGGGGGGTGCCAGCAAACATGTTATTAACATAGAAATGCAGGTTCCTTATTTTAAGCATCTGTGTTTATTTTCATTTTTTTTCTATCTTCATGGGACTTGAAATGTAACCCATGCAAGCTCACAAATTGTACATCACGTCTTGGGTAGGAACTGTTGAGGAGCCACATGTTCACAGGAACACTTTCCTTATCAAAAATCACTTGGAACCATCTGCCAGCTTATGGTTTCATCTGGCCAGACTTATGTTTTAAAGGAATATCTAACTAAACAGGGAAGAGAAGATCAAGTGAATAGGCATTTCTGGCAGTCAATAAAAGGTTACAGAGGAAAAATAATCACACATGCCACAAAAGAAACTGATGAGTACAGGATGTTATCGAGAGCAGAGGACAATGATGAGGCTCCAGTTAGACGTTATTGCAGACATTAAGAGTCACATTTGATAACAGTGCTGACAGTGTTAGAAATGAAATAAATTGAAATCCTTCCTACATTAAGGGGAAAAATTACAGGCTATTTTATCTAATATAATTATTAAAATATTTACATCATCATATCCTAAATATACTTGTATATTCTTAAAAATAAATTCCACAATTTCATAATCTGCATTTTTCACTACCTCCATTGTGTCATTATTTTTATGCATTTTTCCATTTAACAGCTCTAGTTTAGAAAATGTTCTATCCATTGAAACTGAAGGGAGAGAGAAAAAATACACTAAAAAGATGCAGTGCAATACTCTCTAAAATCTAAGTCCTGGAGCAATGATTCAGGAAATTAAATAAATACAATAAATCTCAAAAGGTATTACCATGGAGGTAAGTTCAAAACACCTGAGTTCAGGCTTGGTTATCACTCATTTGACCTCTGACAGTACTTATACACTGCACAGGTGGGAAAGAAGCAGTAGAACCACAAATGAAAAGTTTTAATGAATAAATTTAGCAAAAAGTTTTATATGGCAACAGTAGTGTATATGCTATATTTAACACATAGGTGAAGTAATTTTAACAGCCTTCATAAAACTAAATTGTTTTCAGTAGTAATCATAAAACGAAACGAATAAAAAGAAGATAAAAAATGCAAATATTGAATTGCTTCTTTTACTGAACTGCACACACACATACACAAGCAATCATGCCAAGAAAATGAAATGAAATAAAGAGAAACTGAAATACATATCTGTGATGGTTAAGGTTGTGTGTCAACTTGTCTGGTCCATGATTCTCAGTGATTTGGCAGTTATGTAATGATATAGTTTGGCAGTTACATAATGATGGAATTTGGCAGTTATGTAATGATGCAGTCACCCTCCATGATGTGATCTGTTGTGATCAGCTAATCAATTGAAAAGGGAGTTTTCTTGGGGGTGTGGCCTGCATTCAATATACATATGGACGTTCTGGCAAAGCTTGCTCACTTACTCTGGATCCTGCATCCAGCTCATCATCAGCTGACCTCCTGTTCTTGGGACTTGAGCTGGCAGCCTGCCATATTGCCTGCTGACCTTGAGATTCATTGACCTCTGCAGCCTGTGAGCCAGCAGCCTACTGTCTCACCTGCCAATCTTGGGTTCGTTGGCCCCTGCAGCTACTTGAGTCAGGAGAAACCTCCAGCCTGACACTTGACCCATGGACTTGCCAGCCTCTGCAACCATGTGAGCCATTTTCTTGAACTGAATCCCTCTCTTCCTCTCTCTCTCTATATGTATACACATACGTTTCACTGGTTTTCCTTCTCTAGAAAATCTTGTCTAAGACTATCACAGCACAAACAAGGATATATCAATGAACTGGTATTTTTAATTACATTAATCTAATTTTATAGTGAGAAAAAACTCAGGAAGAATGCTTCCATAAAAGTGAACTCCATAAAGTTGAGATTGCTTTGAATGTAGAATGAGAAATTTGAATAATTTATATTCCTTTTTTTTTTTTAATTTTTAAAATCACTGCATTACCATTGTCTGGGGCCATGGTGGTGAAATGGTTAAGGGCTCAGGCTGCTAACCAAAAAGGTCGGCAGTTTGAATCCATCAGCCACTCCTTGGAAATCTTACGGGGCAGTTCTTCTCTGTGCTATAGGGTCACTATGAGTCAGAATTGACTCAACAGCACAAAACAACACCATTGTCCTCTTAGAATCTACAGTTTTAATGTAGGAATATGTAGTTTTACAAGGATTGAAGACATCTGTGTCATGAATGATTTCAAACTATGAATTTATTCTCAAGTAAATAAAAACCAAAATACACAAATAACAACAAAATCATGTGTAGCTAATTTTACACGTCTCAAGGCTCGTTGTATAGATGGTAGTTCACCAAATTAACATCTATGTGCAATACAATATTTATTAAAGGAAACACCAAAAAAACAAAAACAAACTCACTGCCATCGAGTTGATTCCATCTCATAGTGATCCTGCAGGACAGAGTAGAACTGCCCCATAGGGTTTCCAACGCTGTAATCTTTACGGAAGCAGACTGTCATATCTTGCTCCTGCAAAGTGGCTGACAGGTTCAAACCATAGACTTTTTGGTTAGCAGCCAAGTGCTTAACCACTATATTAAAGGATAAGTAATAAATATGTGTGTACCTTAAAACTTACATGCATATTATCGAGACTCAACAGTAAAAAAATAGCAATTGCTTACAACTTTAATCAATAAAATATATTTAGAAGAGAGGAGTATTTTATCACCGACATTGTTCAGGACCTGAGCCTGGGCTTTATCATTATTTTAAAATTCTCTGGAGATGATATACTTCCCTACCCTTGTATCCAAGGGAGACATCTCCCACAGAATTACCCTTACTTAGTAAGCCAATGTTGGCCAAGGATCGTGTCACTTCAATACCAGCTCTTTCTTGTTGGTAAAATTCAACTCAGAGTCCTAGCATTTTTCGGGCTCTCTTTAATTTCTGGGTGGTGGCATGAGAGGGACTTTGTTAGCTATTCCTTTCCTTCCTTCTGTCCCAGAATCGGAACGTTTAACTTGAAGAAGTCAGGCATGTGTTCCTTGCTCTCTCACCTCTTTCAAGTACTTGTCAAACATTGCAAAGCTGCTATGGTGACTTTTAAGTATAAAGTATTTCTATCTTAATCAGAAATAGTGGATAGGGAGAAATTGATTTGAATTATAAAAGTAAATTATAATAAAAATTATTCCTGAATTAATCTTACTTCTGTGATGAACAATAATGCTGGAAATGCCAGTGTGATTCATAGTCTGATTTTCATAACGCCTGTAATCAAAACCACTCAAATAATTTTGATTAATTGAAGAGTATTTATATTTTTATAGATTCTATAAAAAGTCTTCTTTTTAAGCACTGTAATATACAACCACTTACAAAACTTCCACTTTTTTAAGGAAACAATTTTCTAGAATGTTATAAAATATATATTTACACAGTTCATGGATTTATAACATCCTAGAAAATTGTTACAACAAAAACAATAAAAGGGGCAAATCTGTAGTTTAATAAATTTATTATTTATTATTGTGCACTTGACTGTTTTTAAAAATAAATAAATATCCAGATCTCCAGACCATCCAGAGAGTCACACAGGGAGCTTATTTGGTTGAGACCAGGGTTGCTATGAGTTAGAATGGACTCGATGGCAGTGGGTTTGGATTTTTTTCGTTATGAGAGCCAGGTAGTGTAAATTAGTTAACATTACAGCCAGAAGCAATTCACTAGGTTTAATCTTATGCAAGACTGTGATGAAGCAAAAAGGCAGAATTCCCATAAAAAGAGGATGAAGAATCACAAAATCCTAAAGTGGAGCTTACCAGTATAATAGCAAAAAATACAGAATTTAGCCATAGTTGTAGTAAAAAAAAAAAAAAAAAAAAAAAAATTTTTTTTTTTTTTTTTTTTTTTTTTAGGTAGTAGAGAGAGGCCTTTCTCCCACCACAGAGTATTTTATTCCATCTCATTTGGGGCATTATTTTAGCAATACAACTTTAGCTATTACTTATAATATTGAATTTTTGCCTTAGAGTGTAATAGAAATAGCTAAAAATACATAAATCCAGATTGTAACATTTTAAGATTGTAATACCTTGCAATTCTAAATGTTTTACAGAACCATTAGACAGATCTATTCCCTCAGTAAACCATTTTAGATTTTTTTCCTATTTGTCTGTTTTTTTTCCCTCTATTTTTTTGACATTGTAGATGATCAACATCCATTCTATTCCATAAGATTGAGATGACCATGAGCCAGCTACATCACCCATGGCTATCTCCTTTTTATTGCCAGGGAGAGGTCCGTCCACCCAATTCTGGCCAATAGATGGAGGGCGAGAAGGTAACTCTGATGATAACAGGAACAGATGATGTCGCTTCTTCTTCTATGCATTATTATTTGATCTGAAAGTGGTATTTTCAATTGCCACAATCAACACCAAGAATGGCAGGCCTGAAAACTAGAAGAAAATTATCTTGTTGGTAATATTGAGCCAGACTCATTTTATGTTTCCATTATTTATAGCCCAAATCATTGGAACAGATATATTTTCTATAATACAGAAAAGGATTTTCATTTTTTTTCTTTTCTGTTCTACAACATTCATAGAAGCAATATTTTGACAAAGGCCATTAATTTTTATCACCATCTGTTTATGCACCTAGTAAGTGTTTCTTGTAAATATATAGGCTTAGATTTAAACACTGAAAAGCTCACTGGTGTGTAACAGCAAGAGTATAGACTTATTCCATCATTAATAGCACTTTCAAACCAATTGAAGAGTAAGGTTAAGTAATATATTTATAGTAAAGTTATTTCACTTTTAAAACTGTTTATTTTGGGGATAAAAAATAATTTTAGCTTAAATATTTTTTAATAGGACAGCAATTTAACAATGGCGTGTCTTGGGTAAATGTAGTTATACATAAAAGTCAGCTCCCCATTTCATAATTCCAAAAATACACTAAACATTTAAATAAGCAGAGCTCAGTCAATTTTCAAGATGTCATTTATCGCCCTAGAGAGTTTTGATTGCAGGTTTACTAGTGACATATGGTCATATTATAATACATCTTGCATGTTTACCTGACAGTGGATAGAATCATCTCACTAAATATAATTTGCACAAAGTCAAAAGCTGATTTCAGAGAAAGCAAGTTTATATTGTTGCCTCTGAAACCTCAAGAAAATACTCCTAGCATGTGGTATATAATAATGTATATTTGAAAATTATTAACATATAACCTAAAATTATTGCAATTATCTCATCAGTTTATTGCTTCTTTAAATATTTAGGTCCAACAATAGACTTATTAAATATGATTAATAAGAATGTTTTCAGACCTTTGAAATCACATTCAAATTATTTTATTTTAAGCATCCTAACAAAAATCTGTGCAATATATAGGTATTTGCTGTTAATGCTTGAAAATTGCTTTTCAAAAATATTTCTAAGATTTGGCTTTTAACATTTGGAAGAAAAAAATGAAGCAAGATGCCTTTATACTTACTAAATAATTCACATAACAGGCACTGTAGAATACTTAATGAAACAGGAAATGTGATTTGAAATCTTTTCTCAGCACATTTTCATTAACACTAAACTTCCAAACATTCTCAGGGGATGGAATTATATCAGATTTGATCTTATAAACTGAATGATTTATGAGGAATGTTGATAATGGCTGTATTCAATAGGATTTGGGTATTTTCATATAATTCTGCAAATATTTCTCCACACATTGTATGTGTAGTGTAAGTATAAGGTATCAGTATACACAGCCAGTCTTCTCAGTATTTTTGTGTTATTGCAAGGGTTTGTGAATAATTGTTTTTATTTCATAAATGCTCTTAAAAGTTTTGATGATTGCAAACAAAATAAACATTAAAAATTAGTGTTAGCATATAAATTAAAATGTGTATAAATAGTACTTATCCAGCTAAATAAATATATTTTTATTCTTTGTCTAGTGAGGAAAGAGCCTCATCCAATGAAAAGAAAAACAACAGGAATAATAGAGACAGGATACAGATGCTGGAAACAAGGTACCTGGGGTTGAGTCCTGAATATTTCACTTACTAGCTGGGAGACCAACAGAACACTATTAAATCTCTCCTTGTCTAACTTTCTTCTTTTATAAAATGAAGATTAAAAATAGTTTCTAATAGAGTTTTTGTAATAAATGAGTTAATACAAGTAAAAAATAACTCCAATAGTATCTGGCATATACTAAGATACCAAATATTTAGTTTTCATAAATAATATCAAAAACAATGTTCATGTCATTATATTTACTCTTCAATCCATGAATAAATTGATTGCCTGTTTGAAAATGTTACTCAAACATATGTAACAAAACAGAAGAAAATACATTATTTTAATAGTGTTGGTTTTTGACGTATGGGATTTCTTTAAAAAACAAAAGCTGTGTGTTTCTGTGCATGCCGTTGCAAACACAAATCAAAATTATTGCCCAAGCAAGGAAAAAAAAAACATAGAATTACTTAATTTTTTTTTAATAATTACTATGATGTAATATATCTTAGCAATTTTTTAGTCATGTTTTTCTACAGTTTTACTGCTTACTCTATTAATGACTTGTTATTATCTTTGACAGAAACCATATATTGTGTTTTTTGTAAGATTCATGTTTGCTAGTCTCAGACACACTCTTGTTCACTCAAAAAAGGTTTGGTTGAGTGAGTGTGCTAGGTTATGAAGATGGGACAAAAGCAGTAATACAGTAACAGTAGGAAAAGTTTGTCATAGTGATAGCAGGATTAGTAGTAACAACAGAATCAACAAAGTATATCAGGTGCTTTTTTATATGCTAAATATCATACACATTTTATTACATTTAGCTCTCACAACAATTACATAAGGTGAGTACTCTTATGATTCCTATTTTAAAGATGAAGAAATTGAATTGATGGAAATTGAGTAATTTGTCAAGGTCACACAACTTAAGAGCTGTAGCCAAAACTTAAATTCAGGCATTGTGATTTTAGAATCCATCGTCTAGTCTATGCAATCTCTCAGAAATGAGTATGTTATACTCAGCTGCAACCCTGCATGCAGCTTAGGGCACGTACAAGCATTTTCTTGAATTGCAACTGAACTTATAGTGTATTAAATTTAATTAAAATTTAAAAAGATTAATTGCCATATCATAATTGTAGTCTTAAAATGAATGTACTATTTATTGAACTAAATACATGCTTTGATTATACATATGTGCATGCACATCATACGTGTGTGTGTACAAACATCTACCTATAGTGCCCACTCTGTGTCTCATATATATGTGTACATATATGTATAGTATGTGTACATACATACATGCATACATACACACGTTTATACATATATTTTTTGTTGTTTTTAGATGCCATTGAGTTGATTCTGACTCATAGCGACCCTATGTACAACAAAACAAAACACTGCCAGGTCTCGCGCCATCCTCCGATCATTACTATGTTTGAGCCCATTGTTGCAGCCACTGTGTCAGTCCATCTCATTGAAGGTCTTCCTATACACATACAAACACACATATATATAATCACATATACCTATGTATATCTACATGCACACGTGTGTATACACACACGTATATAAACACATATGCCCAAATATATGGTTAAGGTATACATGAGATTTACTAGACTAATGTGTAGCTCTAGCTCTGATGCTGGTGGGTACTGGCCACTGATATCATTTTATTATATTCATATTGACTCAGTAAACATTAGTTAGGCATTTATGAGATTCTCTTTGTTCATTTAATTAAAAACAAATTCTGACATGAGATTTTGCCTTTTTTTTTTTTTTAACAGTGTATACTTTCCATCTTCTTACTTCAAGAGTTTTATTTAACTTTCCTTTATATTATTGTTTGTATTCCTATTCTGGTCCCTAGAACAGAAAAGCATATAATTTTTCAGTTGAATCAGAATTCTCTCTCCTCTAAACTATCATATTGTCTCTAGTTGTTTTCATCCTATTATCTCTCTCCTTCTCCTCCTCCTCCTTTTCCCCCTTTCTCCCAGTTTTCCTCTTCATCTTATTCTTGTATATAGTGAAATCCTCTCATTACTACTTCATATCCTAGAATTAACCTCCTACTTTTTCAATTCAATGCAGTTCTAAGTTCCTCTTTCAAATTTAGTCTCTTCTAGTTTTAGTCATTACATTGCTTAAAAAAAATTCCTTTTCTGCTTTGTATTATGAGTTTCTGCTTCTGTTTCTTCATTTTAATGCCATCACACATCGTAGTGATGCATTCCAGTTTTCATAAGCTAGTTTAAAAGGTGTGCCTATCTTCTGATGCTTTAGGATTATTGTGTTTCTACCATTCCTGGCAAGGATGAAACTTAAGCCAGCCAACAGCAAGACAAAGAAAAAGGAATATTAATGGCATGAAATCGTAAATCTTGACAATAAATATTTTGCTACATTTTTACTTTAAACTATTTCTCTGAGATGCAACAATATAGAGAAACTAAGACAAGTGATCATATTAAAATGTTTAAAAATCTTAAAGCTTATAACAAAAAAAAGACTTCTCAGTTAAAGATAACGTGAATTCAGCTTTAAAGGTATTTTTGCATTACATATAGAAAAAAAATCTGACGTGGAAAATGGATATAACTACAATAATGTCGATAGCAGGTAAAATGTTTTGTGTTTGTTAGGAATATAAAATGTCAAAGAAAAACCATTAACTTTAGAATTGAATTCAAGCCATTGTATTACCTATTTTACTATAATATTTTTTAAATTTCTTTTCATTTTAAGAGTATCTTGGAGGTAATCGAAGAAATCCAGTTTTACCTATTAAAGTCATCTATTTCCCTCCAAATTGTGATGCTACCACTAGATTTTTCCCTTCACTTATTTTTCTTTGACAATATACTTTAAAGGTAGTAAAGCATAAAGCTGTAAAAGAAGCAATAATGAAGGGAGAGACACACAAAGTGATACTTAATGGATTGTCAATTCATAAAGGCAATTCACAAGCTGTACCAAATGAGTTCTATGCACAAATGAAATCAATACTTATTGCAGCATTCTTCCTGCTACAATGCAATGTATTAGTAAATAGAATACTGTCACATCTCATAGACCTTAGAAAACAAGTTGCTCTCACAAGCAAGAGTTACTTTGCGTAAGTTTCTTCACAGCTGAATCTAATGTAAGCAAAGTGAAGTTTTCCCATAGATTGAAGAATCAGGATAAGGTAACATGTACACCCTGATTTATGACAAAGGTAACTGAATAAAAGACAAAACCCTAAGGAGGCTACGGAGGTTCTAGATGTTGGGTAAGGTTAGGTTAATTATAAAGCATAGAAAATGGGTTATCAAATGTATTTGATTCTAAACACAAGCAATGCCTTTTTTTTTTTGCACAATTGTACAAATACTATAGTTCTCTCTGATTTTTCTTTTTCTTCCTCTTTTTCTTCTTTCCTCCCTTCTTTTCCTCTTTCTTTTTTTCATTCTCCCTCTCTCTCTCTCAACTGCTCTTTTGTTTATTTTCCGTGATGAGATTTATAAACATCTGAAGATATTACATTTATCCTTTGCCCATATGGTAAGTTGCCATAACTGCCTATGTGTCACTAAAAAACCATAACATTCTGTGTTCCCAGATAACTAAACTTATAAAAATTAAAGTCCATCTTCATTTTACAGGACTGCTATGCAATTGAAATTCAAGAATACATTTAATGAATTTTAGAGCTGAAATTTTCAATGTCATCATCCAGAATACAGAAATTTTATGAAAACAAATACATTGTATGCCAATATTCCAAAATAATTTATTCACGTAAAATTTCATTGCTATTTTTTTAGGATAGGGTATGTGTGTATCTAGGATGCAAGTTTATGTAAACCAAACCAAACCCATTGCCATTGAGTTGATATTGAATCATGGTGACCCTATAGGACAGAGTAGAACTGACCCATAGGGTTTCCAAGGAGCAACTGGTGGATTCAAATCGCCGACCTTTTGGTTAACAGATGAACTCTTAAGCACTGCGCCACCAGGGCTACCAAGTTTATATACAAGATCCTAATTGCATATGATTAGCTGTTAGGCCTCCTAGGCATGTTATAGAGCCACATCAAGAAGGGATAGTGCAGAAATAGCCTAAGCTTTTCTGACTGGTGGATGAGCTATCTCTCCGTAAGACTTCTCTTATCTCTTCTGCATGATTTTGGACTCATGCTCCAATTTATCTTTAGCTTCTCATACGTTTATCTGATCTTCTGTTATGTTAGCAACCTAGAACATGAAATACATGCAAAAAGCAAGTATACTGCATTTCTCTTCATAACACTACTCTTCTCAGGCCATTTCAGGGTTTGTAGTGACATCATGGAATTTACCCTTAGAGTCATTCATTTAACTTTGTATTTTCATTAATAACTTCTTAGATAATTTTAAGGTATGTTTTCCACCTATCACAGGTGCAGTATTTTAAATTTTCTCTACCCTGGAAACTTTATTATTGTACAAGTAAAGAGAGGCAAGACATCAGTCTATACGTAGACATACACACACAAACACACATCATTCTAAGTTCATCCTATGAACAACTCACTGTACCTCCAGCTCAAAACACACCATAATGAATGAGTTATTTCAGAAAAAGAACAATAATACATATCATAAATCTCAAAAACTGAATTAACCATATTTGTTGGAATTGCATGGAACAGAAAATCCAATAGGTATGTAGACCTGAGGCTGAAGATGAGCTGGCCTATTGGAAGACTAGAGGGGTCCTGCAGAGATGGCTTATCAATAAATCAGCATAAAACTGGTGGCACACTGAAATTAATATAAATAGAGAAAGATCTAATAGAGGGATTGGTTATCAAAGTAATGTCAGGATATAGACAAAGCACACACCCCTACCCATGAAAAAAGATGAAAAGCCTAAATAGACCACGGTCTGTGGCCCTGAATTACATGAATCTGATTACTTTAGGGAGGCAGGTAAAAGAGTTATAGGTCCATATAAGACCTGAACAAACTGATTATTGATCAGAAATTGAATCTATAATAGATGTAATATTTCCACAGAGAAGGGACCCCAATTAACTGGTATAACTGGCATAACCGATTTGATTCAGAACCATTCAGAAGAAGGAAACTGAAAATCCACCAAACAAGTAAGAAGCAAACTGAGAAAGGGGGAAAGTGGGGACACATCCAAGGTACATCTGCAACTAACATTCTAAAATCCAACAGGGCAAACTAAAAAGTAAAGAAAGACAGCCAACAGATAAGAAATAGAAGATACCTTTACTCTAGAAAAAATCTGAGTGTAATTCAGAATGCTTTAAAATAAGTAATGTAGAGTCCTCAAAGAGGTAAAGAAAAGTATAGCATCCATACAAATGAGAACATTTTAATCAAAAGATATGGATTAATAGGTAGAAATAAAATAATAAATTTTAAGTCTTAGTAAATAAAAATATATGTAGTCATTTAAATAACCCAATTGACTATATAATATCTAAGAGGGTCACGATCAAAAAGGGAATTAGGAAACTGAAATAGAGGAAATTACCTATAATAATAATAATAAAAGGAATAAGATCATAAGGGTAATCAATAGACATGAAGTTGACAGGTTCTAGCATATGTCTTAGTGGAACTCCAGAATGAACAAATAAAAAGAATGACAGAGAATGCCTTTTTCAGAGGGAAAATTTGAGAATTTGACAGAAATATAGTAAGACAAGGAAGTTCTGATTCAAGGGGCACATTCTGCACTCAGAAGGTAAATAAAGATAAACAAGTAAATCCATTGGTGAGAAAATACATAACATTTAGAATAAAGAGATAAATAAAAGTTAAAAGATAGAAAAGGCTTATTTATTTAGAAAGATTAGCAATTAGACTGATAATAGAATTCTCATGTGATACAAATGGTGTCACAAAATTGCACGTTAAAATCTTCAAAACACTGCAGGAAACTAAATGTCAACTAAAAATCCTAACTCTATTGAACCATCATTCAATAATTACTGAAAAATAAATAGAACTTCTATTTATTATATTTCATTAGAGCAAGCAGTAAGATATTTTAAAAGCCAAAGACCATCACTAGAATAGTTAATAAAGGATATGTTTTAGCAAGAAAGTAGAAGATAAGAAAAAATGGTGGACCTAAAAATGGTTAAATTTGTTATCAAAGTATAAATAAGTTTCAGTATAAAATAGCTTAAATTATTATTTGTCTTTTAAAAAGCTGAGAATAACTTAGACAAAAATTAAGAAAAAAATCTGTGCGTGTGTGCGTGCGTGTGTGTGTGTGTGGTGTATAAGCAATAGTTAAAATCTAAGTTCTTTGTATTTTTGCAGAAGAATAACAAAATAAAGCATACATCATATTGGAAGTCCTGGGCAATGCAATAGGAAAAAAAGAGAATTCTAAAGATTTGAAATGACATTATTGTCAACAGAATAAATCTATGAAAATTTTCAAACAAATTATTGAAAGTAAGAAGAACATTTAGGAACATCCCTGGCTAATGGAAACCCTCGTGGTATAGTGGTTAGGTGCTATATAGCTGCTAACCAAAAGGTCAGCAGTTCCAATGCACCAGGCACTCCTTGGAAACTCTATGGGGCAGTTCTACTCTGGCCTATAGGGTTGTTGTGAGTTGGAATTGACTTGATGGCAATGGGTTTGGTTTTTGGTTTTTTTATAGTGTTCTCATGACAGCTGCAACCAATTAAGAAATGTAGTAGAAAAAATATCAAAAAGAACATAACGGAGAAAATTGCATAAAAATATACGTGAATAAATAGAAGGTTATACCATGTTCATGGATGTTAAAACTCCATTTTCTAATGAAGGTAATTCTTTAAAATTAAGTCTGTAAATGTAATGCAACTTTACTTCTTACCATAATCAGATATTTTATACAATTTAACAAGCTAATTCTAAAATATAGATGTAAGAAAACTGATTTAGGAAAATTCAAGAGAATTCTAAAAAACAAGAATTAGGAAAAAGCACTTTTCCCACCATACAAGACTTTTTATAAGGTTATCTTAACTTAAACAATGTAGTCTGGTAAAAGACAATATAGCAATAGAGAGTTAAATAAGGGACACACACATACATAGACACATTGTATGTCCTGGAAGCAGCATGAGGAATAAGTTGGAAATAATAAATAGATGGCTATTATTCTTATCAAAAAATTTAAAATCAATGTTCTCATATCCCATTGTATATTCAAAAGAAATAAAGACCTACATTTAAAAAGAATTTAAAAATATTTGAAACACATAAAGGAAAATATCTTTATGAAATCTGGAATCCTCAAAAACATTAAATATGACATATAAAATTGATAAAATTAACATTAAAGCCTGTATAATATAAAAAAAAAATTTATAGACACCATAAAATGCAAAAAAGAAACCACCTATTAGAATAAAAATTCTGAAACAAACATAGCTGACAAACATTAGTAGCCAAAATTCTGTACATAAAGGCAACTATAAATCAGTATCAGTTGATATAATAGTAAAACACAGGGAAAGGCTGGGAATGCCATTCAGAGAACACAAAAACAAATATGAGAAGATGCTCAATGGCACTATCATTTGGAAGATGCACATATATTACAACAATGAATAAACCCATCTAATAGGAAATATTTTTAAAAGCTGAGAATAATAAGAATTGATTAAAGTGAGAGTAAAAAATTGACCTAATATAGTGCTAGTAGGAGTGGCAATTGGTACCCTGGAACCAGAGAAGCTATTTTGACACAGATGGTTGAGTGGAAGACGTGCACACCATACTATCTATTGATTCCACATTTTGGTATACAACCTAGAAAACTTTCCATTACTACTACGTAAGGGTACATGTAGCTAGACATTTATTAAAGCACTGTTTGTAATGATGAAAAATTGGAAACAAATTAAATCCTTATCAATACAAGGATGGATAAAATCAATTATTATTGTATACAAAAATATTATACAGATAGTCCTGATTTATGACATATTCATGTTGTATGTATTAAAATATATCTATAAGTTTATAAGTAATGTTTCCACACCGGAAAGAAAAATAAAGATAGGATTTATAAAGATAATGATAATAAAAGTCAATAATAATAAAAATTTTTTTAAATGACTTATTCGACTACCTGTATAGCAATCACAACAAATAAACTATATCTACATATCTGTTGTCGTTGTTGCTGTTGCTGAGTGCTGTCAAGTCAATTCCAACTCATAGGAACCCATGTGACAGAACTGTCCCTTAGAATTTCAGAAGCAGATTGCCAGGTCTTTCTCCTGTAGACCCACTGGGTGGGCTTGAATTGCCAGACTTTTAGTTAGCAATTGAGTGCTTAACCACTACACTATGGCTCTTTATCTACATATCTAAAACCAAACCAAACCCAGGGCCATCCAGTTGATTCTGACTCACAGTGACCTTATAGGACAGTGGCTGGTGAATTTGAACTACTGACCTTTTGGTTAGCAGCCCAGTGTGTGACCACTGCACCACCAGGACTCCATCTACATATCTACATGTATCAAAATGAATAAATCTCCTATGTTGTGTTGAGTGCAAACTATATGGCATGTGTGTGTACGTGTGTGTGTATACCCACTCCTCACTTACTGACATGGTTAGATTCCAAGACCAGGTTTTGATGCAAAAATCAGCATCATGCAAAAATGGAGCATGGCCACATTAGATCAAAAAATGGAGGATGACTACATTGACTGCTATACAGGTAGTTTCCAACTTTTGACGGCGTTCTGTTCAAATGACTCTATCATGAGTCAGTTCTAACATAAGTCAAATAGCTCAGTTTTTAAAACTTTTCATTATTATTGACCTTTATTACCAGTATATAATGTCTACATCATTACATAACTGCCAAATGACATCATTACACAACTGCCAAATGACATCATTACATAACTATCTAATTACATCATTACATAATTACTACACCACTGAGAGTCATGGCCACCCAAGCTGACACAGAACCTTAACCATCAGAGCCAGCATTACTCCAGCTTTGCACCTTGGCATTCATCATTGCCAGACATATGTGTTTAACGCAGGAAATTCTTGGATAGTAGATTTTTTACTGTTGCCATAAATGCGAAATTTTGGATAACAAGATAGTCTATAAGTCAGCAGTAGGTGTATGTATATATATGTGTGTATATGTATATACATACATGTATTCTATTTTTTCTCTTTTGCACACATACATGTATAGAGATGGGAAAGATACACAACACCAGCTTCAATCTTAGGGCTAATTCCAGGAGGGAGTGAGGGAGGGAAATGTATTTAGGAAAAGCAACAAAAAGACCTTAAAATACTTTTTTTCTTTTTTAATATATGTAAGATAAATGTATCAAAATATTAATATGGGTGAAATAAGGATGGTGTGGTCACATTTTCTTGTATTTAAAACATTTTGTAAAGATCATATGTTAAAAATAGAATATACCCTCCATTGGTCTCACCCCATCAAGAGCAAAGAAGAATGAAGAAAACTAAAGACATAAGGTAAAGATTAGTCCAAAGGACTAACGGACCACAACTACCACAGCTTCCACCAGACTGAATCCAGTACAACTATATGGTGTGCAGGTACCACCATTGACTGCTCTGAGAGGGATCACAATAGAGGGTCCCAGACAGAGCAGGAGAAAAATGTAGAACAAAATTCTAACTCACAAAAAATGACCAGACTTAACTGCCCTGACAGAGACTGGAGAAATCCTGATAGTATGACCCATGGATACCATTTTAGCTCAGTAACAAAGTCACTCCTAAGGCCCATAAAACAAAACGAGACTAAAGGGGCAGACAGGACCAGTAGCAAGGACTAGAAGACAAGGCAAGCTGGTAATAGGGAACCTAAGGTCGAGAAGGGAGATTGTTGACTTGTCATGGGGGTTGGTAACCAATGTCACGAAACAATATGTTACTGTTTAATGAGAAGCTAGCTTGTTCTGTAAATCTTCATCTAAAGTACTATAATAATAATTAAAAAAATAGGATATGCCACTTATAAATTGCAGAAATCTGTATAATTTTCTTCACTGAATCTAACATTCTATTTTAGGGAGAAAAGAAATTGCCCTGTTAGCAGGTAGCTTCACTTGTATAATTATCACTATTATGAAAGTGTTTGATACTATTTCTTAATACTTTGTAAAAGTAACATTTTCTTTCTTTTTATTAATTCCTCTTTCATAGCAGTGCATTAAAAATATAGTTTGAAATAATCCAATGTAATTATTTCCATTACAACAATTATATATTTATTTTAGGATGCTAAAGATCATAGATAACATGCAGTGATTAGGGGAATTATAATTTTCAGAAGTAAAAGACTATTAGTATTTTAATAGTTGAAATGTACTTAATTTACATAAACTAATGAAAAGCATTGGATTCTTTGTCCCCAACTAAATGTTAAAAAGGAAACAAGAAAACTATTAAATTAAGTAAAAGAAATTCCATTTATGGAATCTTTTTAATCAAAAAGATACAATCAATGTATCCTGGGCAGTAAAATTATTTTTAAAAATCTGTGTGTGTGTGCATGTGAGTGTCCATGTATGTGTGGTCCTAGGTTGAATCTTTTGTCTCTTACTAGTAGAATTGTGGCTAATAATAGAACAGTATTTAAAAAAAATTGTGACTGTTGAAACAATATATATGTTTAGAACAGTCCCATATACAAAATAAGCATTCAATGATAACTTTAAAAACTATTCCATATCTTCTACTTGTTCATGAAGCGTTCATTTGACTAAAAATGTGAGCTGGAATGCATTACACACTTAATTCAAAATAATATTACTGTACTTGCTTCTGTTCATTAAGAATCATGTCCAGTTTCAATCATGAATTCTCTGATATATGGAACTAGGTTTTATATATAAGTCATCAAGGAGGGTCACTGGCACGCGATTTAATGACAGTTAATGGCTTTAAATCTTCAATTATAAATGAGTTTGGAGATAATTCCCTTCTTCACGTACTTACTGATCCATTCTTTTATTTTGTGACTACTCATGTGCCAGTTTCAATGTTTCCTTCAGTGCTTGGTACTGGATATCTGATGGAGAAGGGCGGGAAGGAAGGAAATTAATAATTATGACTTTTTTATTGTTAAGTTATGCACTACATGTTTTAACTACAGTAGTATGTGTTATTAATTCCATTCTCTAGAACGTAAAACTGAAGCTCAGAAAAAATTAAATAACTTGTCTAATGAACTACAGCTAATGAGAGACAGAGTGTCGATTTAAACCGTCTGCTCTTTTAGAACCCACAATCAAGAAAGGAAAGACAGACCCATGAACAACGAACAATTATGCAATGTGTATGAATTTCAGTGGCTAGATGAACACAGCACTCTGGGAATGATGAGGATGAAGTAACTCTGTCCAGAAATATCAGGCAAGGCTTCACAGTGGCAGTGACATTTGAGGTAGATTGGAAAGAGTTTCCCTTGGTGCGAGAATGCTCTAAGCCACTACCAAATGGTTCTCAAACTTTTCTTAAACATTCACTGATTGGAATGCCACTTTTTAAAACAAAGTGCATTCTATTTTCTAATCACTGTAATAATTTGAAAAGCAACCAGTTTTGTGAATCTACTAAGTGAATAAGATGAATAAAGCCTCTGCCTTTATGGAATACATATTCTGGTGGGGAAGATAGACAGTGTACAAACAAACCAAAACCCAGTGCTGTTGAGTCGATTCCGACTCGTAGCGACCTGTAGGACAGAGTGGAACTGCCCCATAGAGTTTCCAAGGAGCACTTGGCAGATTTAAACTGCCAACCCTTTGGTTAGCAGCCATAGTACTTAACCACTATGCCACCAGGGTTTCCGTACAAACAAACATATAGCTAAAAATACAACTGCAAGTAAATGAAGTAATTTTAGCTGAATATTATTTTAGCTGTCGATCCAAATGTACTGCTTTGTCATATAGAATAATACATCCTAATTCTGCTCTGTGGTACTTCAGAATACAAGTCTACATATCAAAAGGGTCAGATCCAGGCTTTAAGGGGCCTACTTAAGCTAGTATAGTTTGAGGGTTCTCTAAATAAAACAATTCAAAAGTGTTAATAGAAAATAATGATCTTGTGAATACACTGAGCCCCACTCAGAGTACTGAAAGAGCCCATGGAAATGAGGGGCCCTGAAGTTTAAGCATCTTTAGTTTCAAGTAAATGCACCTGTTTATTAATATGCATATCAATCCTTCAATTATGTGAATTTAATTTCCATTTCACCCCAACTTGATACTTTGTCAGACTAAAGATATTTATTTTTGTACGCTTGCTTATGTGAAGTCATTTCCAGCATATCGCACGTGAACCCTGCTGCATAGTGGTTAAGAGCTACAGCTGCTGACCAAAAGGTCAGAGTTCAAATCCACCAGGTGCTCCTTTGAAACCCTATGGGGCAATTCTATTCTGTCCTATAGGGTAGCTTTGAGTCCAAATCAACTCGATGGCAACGGGTTTGGTTTTTGTTATTTATTTTATCACCCTCCTCTGGTAGTTCTCCCACTTAAATTCAGGCCCTTCAAATGCAGCATCCAGAACTGAACCCTATGTACCATAGCGCTTTAATGAATGGGACTTTACCTCCATTGATCTGAGGTCTACAGTTACACTTTTTTAATTTTAAAAATCCAAGGAAAGAAACAGCGACCTATATGTCAGATTAAATGACTCTGGTGGTTAATGAGGGGACAAGTGCAGGCACGGGTCTGCTATTTCTCTTGGTACCTTCCTTCCTACTGGCTGGCCTATAAAGTTGCATGCCCTTCCTTCTATCTTCCCACACCTGTGATTTATCTCAGGCAATAGGGGGCAGCCTCTTCATTTTACCCTTACACCCTTCTTTCATACATTTTCTTGTTTTCAGCCTTTTCTGCTCCTGACTGAAACAGAAGCCCATAAAGATTGTCATAGCCTCCTCCTCACCACTAGTAAGTGACAAAACAAATAAGTAGTATCTACTTGAACTGGCCAATGAACAAAAGCTAGTGGCCTTTTATACACTGTGGATACGTAACTCACAAAAATAATAGAAAATAAGTCTTTGAAAGACATCAAATTAGTAATTTATGCCATCTAATTAAAAAATAAAAATAAAAAACTCAATGCCTTATGTGGTTGCATTTCCAGAAAAAATAAATTGTACTCTACATCTGGATGAGTATAAAAACCCAAACATTTCCAGAAAAAATAAATTGTACTCTACATCTGGATGAATATAGGAATTGTTATTTCTCCTTCGTAGACTACTCTTCCATGATTGTTATTACATAAATTATTTTCTATACAGATGGCCCTCTGTATTCTCGGGTTCTGCATCCACGGATTCAACCAACTGCAGATCAAAAGTATTCAGGAAAAAAAAAAGAAAATTTCAAAAGTAAAACTTGAGTTGCCAGGCGCCGAGCGCTACGCTGAATCCACGCGAATGCAGTGCTGTGTAGGCATACCCTGCGGTAGCATCCCGCCATTTCTCAGATCCTCAGTCTGTCACAGCAACCGTGGCTTGAGCGTTAGGTTGAGCATTTTTCGCCCAGAATGTCCTGTTGGTTAGCTACTTGTGCTGTGTGCACACTTTGTTTCTGGAATAAAATGGCTCCTAAAAAGCAATGAAGTGGTCAAAGCAGTCCCTCAAAGTCTAAGTGTGAAGGGCTGAAGGGAGCGAAAGGAGGGAGTTTGAGCCTACTAAGGATGGCTGCATAGCCCTGTAAAGTGCTACAGCCTGAAGAACTTCAAGATCACAGGAGAACTGGGGTCAACTGACGCTCAGGCAGCATCAGCCTTCCCACAAGAGCTCTAAGAAACTCATAGAAGAGAAAGTCTACCTTCCAGTCGTGATGAAGCTATTTACATAGTGTTTACATTGTATCAGACATTATAAGTAATCTAAAGATGATTTAACATGTATGGGAGGATGTAGGTAGGTTATATCAAATACTATGCCATTTTATATAAGGGACCAATCCCCTGTGGATTCTGAGGAATGACTGTACATTCTGTTTTGTCTCGTAATTCCACTTTTCACATGATAAAAGGAAGGGGGCATAGTTGTTACTTTTATATTTGGCAACCAAAGGGTTGCTCCCTCCCAAGGCCCAAGAAGGTAAGCTTTAGCCAGGAAGGCCATTTGACTTTTGTTTGATCATCTACAATCTCGACCAGTGCAGTCAAGTGGTATAAATTTCCAAATAGCTCTTGAAAAAAATATATTTCCTTTCTTCAAGGGCCTAAAATATTTCATGATTCTTTAAACCTTCTGAGTGGCTCTTGTTGCATTTAGCCACTAAATTTCTTGCCAAGCTTTTACTATGAAAAAAAAGAAAATCACAGGTTTTCTTCTGAAAATTGGTGGGCAAAGGGAAGTAATAATACTATTCCAATTATATAATCAACTAGAGGGTTGATAAATGTTGATGTCCCGTGTAAATGCAATTGTAAAGAAAAGATAAGGAAAAGGTCATTATATTTTGTTTGTAATTTAATATAAACACATAGAAAAAATAGGTCCTCTCAGGTGTTATGGGATATTATAGACATTCTAATTAATATTCTTCCGTTTACATGCGAGATAACTAGAACCCACATTTTTAAGAATACATTAGTAAGAACACTTATTCTGTTGCATTTTCTTTTTTTTAGTTTGAACTAGATAAGGCCCAAAATTAGTTTGCATTCCAAGAGCTCATTTATCACAAAGCAAGGAGTATTGATTTTAAGAATGTTGGATCAGAGAGAAGCTTGCAAAATAATTTGAAACACACACACATATATATATTTATTTTTCAGTTAGAAAACCTAACCAATAGATCTTTGGAAAATTTAAAGACTTTTTACAGAAAAAAAAAAAAATTTAATCTTCAAAAGAAATCTCTGGTATGTAAAATAAAACATATGTATCCCCATACTATAGATGGATAGCCTGGGATTTATATAGGTTTAATTTGATCAAGTTTAGGTTCAAATCCACCAGGCACTCCTTGGAAACTCTATGGGGCAGTTCTACTCTCTCCTATAGGGTCAATATGAGTCGGAATCGACTAGACGGCACTGGGTATATGTAAAGCCTAAGAAAGAAGTACCATAATTCACATAAAGTCATGTGACGCATAACATCCATTCAGGCAACACCTTACCACACACACATATATATATATATATATAAATATATATATAGATCCTTCTGTAAGTTTATAATAGAGTCCCTGGGTACAGCCCCTAGTTACAAATCAGCCCCCTTAAATCCCATTGTGTTAAAAATTAAAAGTACATACAATAGCTTGCAATAACAAACAGGCACTACTCTGCGATGCTCAAAACATTATTATTATTACTTTATTATTATTTTAAAGACGTTTTAGTGTATCTCGAAGCGTTTCTTTAATGATTTTTATGTCTAGAAAGGTATACTATATACTCAAACACTTGACTAACTGATGTTAGATACGAACCAAACCATATGTAACTGTCTTACATACAAATTCGACTTAAAGACATATTTAGGAACGGAATTCATTCATAATCCAGGGACTGCCGGTATAGGATATGGTATTCGCACAACATCCAAATCAGATAATACCCTATTCACAGAAACAGAATGTATTGTGAACATTGAATGAAGTGGATGTTGAGCGATACATGACTGTAAATCTTTGATTTTAGCTTTCATGGCTTTTATTGTATTTTCTTATATATATATATATAATCCTCCTAGAGGACACTGTTGCTATGCAATTCGTTGTTATGCCCATATTGCTCCTACGATAGTGTCTCGGACACAGTAGATCCTCAATCCATAGTCTGAGAAGAAACACATATGCCTTCAGTTCAACACACTATATGTCAATATCATGTCATGTTAAGCTTTACTGAACATGAAATCTACCACGCTGGCTAACTGAAGTTTCAATTATTTCAAATGAATAATTGAAACTTTCAAAAACAATTAGCCACTGGCTTTTCACAAATGCTGAATCAAAGAAAAACAGTTTCTAAAAGTTAATGAAAGTATGTACAGTAGATCTGAAATCTTGGAAGGTAAGAAAATATGACCATATTTCTTTAACAAACAGAGATAATCCTAACCAGTGACTATTAAAGAAATATACCAGATAGTTCTCAAACAATGAGCTAGCCCTTAAAAGGCAACATTCATTGCAAATACAGCCTAAAAAAAAAGAGATAGTCAAACTCTTAGATTTCTCACTTCAGTTTGCATTTTAAGATAAACACATTTCTTTAAAAAATTTAAGTTGTCTGTTACATTTGGTTATTTGCCTACCTAGATCCTCAGTGCTATAAACATTTGAAAGTTAAAGGCATCTTCTATAACCAACACCAAAAATTAAGCATGGTACACAAAAACTATGTTTCATAAAATTATCTTACGCAACTACTTTCAATATGGCCAGGTTTCTGCAATTAAATTTTTGTAGCAATGCATTTTGAAAACAAATATTCTGTTTTAGTTAAGATACCCTAAGAAGAAAATTCTGATATCAGTGCAAAGAGAATCACTAATAAAGTCCCCCCACACATGCACATTATGATAAGACTACTGTAAATGCAAAAATAATGTGTCAAGTTAATTTGCCTCCCTTGCCTCTGGCTAATTAGCACAAATTAAATTTTATGCTAATCTGCCTGAGAGGACAGGATACAGTTTGGAAATTTAGAATTTCTGCTGATCATGAGAAAACATATTCATACAACTGATGCAATACAAAATTACCACAAAATCATTTTATCACAGTATTTAATAATATTATGTCATATTATTAAAATTGGGAATATAAGGATGTAATTTTTCATCTCGGATTTGATTAATTGTTCATTTTTCTATTTGCACATGGTGTTTGCATTGAATTTGATTAGCTACAAATTTTAGGGCACATGCATTTTGAATCTAGTGTAATAGATGATATTATATTTGTGGACATAACTTACGTTTTAGCATTTTTATATATGCTTTGGAAATAATGTTTTCCTTGCAATTCTAAAGGAGAAAAATACTGTTTTACTAATTAAATGCTCAATCTATTCTGAGAAAACCAATGTAAAATTATTAATATTAATACAATTACTAATATTAATGTCTCTAACAAATATTATGTACATTTTCATTCAATTCTGTTTCCTTATGCATTGAAATTGCTCTATTGATTTTGCTATTGGGAAGAGGAAACTTCTGAAAATAAACATGCATGTTGTATTAAATGTATATGTCACCTTTGGAAAGTAAATGTGGTAGGTAGAATTTTGGCCCCCAAGATCTCTGCCTCCTGGTGTTAATCCTATGATTATATTACATTACTTAACAAAAGAGATTTTGCAACTCTAATTAATTTACTAATTAGCTGACCTTTAAAAAGGGAGATTTCCCTGGCTTATCTGGGCAGACTCAATGTAATCACATGAACACTTAAAAGTGGATGATGGAGGCAGGAAAGAAAGTCAGAGAGATGTGACAGATCCAGAAGCCAGGAAGACTCAAAGCAATGAGAAGTCTTTTCACCTTTTCTTGTTTCAAGATGTAGGTGTCCACGTGAGAAGAATGCAGGGGGCCTTAGGGAGCAGGGAGTAGTCCCTGGCTACACAGATTCAGATAGCTTTTTTTGGTTCTGTTTTTCATATTAGAAGCTACTAAGATAGAGCAATTAATAGATATTTTAACATATTTTATATTTTGGTGTTCTTTAATTGTTTCAATGGGAAAACTTGACTAACTTCTAAAATTCCTGATGCCCTTGAAAAAAATATTAGACCAAAATTCACTTTTCTGGGTTTGAGAATATAAATTGTTGATAAAAGGCCTTTCTGTGGTGGTTTATCATTTTACATATTTTTTTCCTTTATGTAATTCAATTACTTGTATTTAAGTGGTAAATAAAAGGAAGCATAAAGATTTTAACATGTATTTGTTAAAAATTACAGCACCTCGTCTAGTTTTAATAAAAAATACCAGATAAGTCTTTTCTCATGGAAGGATGGGCAAATATTGGGCCTTAAAACATGTGTGTATTAAAAGAGAAAAGCAAGTTTAGCTTAGAGATAAAAAGGTCCTGAGAAAGTATTCAATACAAGAAGGAATCACTTTAAAAACTTTCTGAAACCCTCAAAGGGAAGAAGAAAAACATCCTCAGTAAAACAGAATCAAATAGGCTCAGATGAAGCAGAGGGGGGAAGACAAAAGACATGGAAACTCAGATGATATCAAAAAAACACAATTTGAGATTAAATATAGCTAGATGCTTTATGCAGAAATGTAGAAGAAAAGAAAGAAGAATTAAAAATGAGAGAAAATTATAGAAACCACATCAATTGGAATAGAAATAAAGTTCAAAAACACAATTGCGGAACATTTCTGGATAAAAAAGAGGCTCGAATAGCAAGATGATAAAGGTATACTGTGCTCCCAATAAACAACTTAAAAAAAAAAAAGACCTGCTAGCATGCATTTGAAATAGTTAAAAAATAGAGATAAGTATAAAAATTATGCTTCAAGAAGCTACAAATCAAAATTATTTCCAAATTAATCCTAACATAGAACACATTATGTAACTAAGAAACAGTGCTTTGACTCCCCAGTCCCGTATTATATTGATTATAAGGTGGAAACAACTTGAGGACAAGGGCAAAAAACACGACAAATTTACCACCACACGTAGGGAGACAGTACAATGTATCTTTTTTGTGACATAAGTACAGGGAATAGGGAATATATAGATCAATTAATATTTTTTAAAAATTGCAAGCCAACTTCTAGTAGAGATACTTAAAAGAGTTTTACTTTAAAATATTGAATAAATTAAGACAATTAAATAAAAAATACCATATGGCAAGTAAAAAAAAAAAATAGTAGGCTATAAAAGAAGCCACACAAAGAGAAAGTATTTCTATAAGCAAACGAAAAACCAAAACCAAAACCAAACTCATTGCTGTTAAGTCAATTCTGGCTCATAGAGATGGCACAGGACAGAGTAAAACTGCCCGTAGATTTCCAAGGCTGTGACATCTTTCTCCCACAAGGCAGCCGGTGGGTTTGAACTGGCGACCTTTTGGTTAGCAGCCAGGCACTTACCCACTGCCCCACCAGGGCTCCTAAGATAAGCAAACTAAGTACAAAGTTAACAGCTCTGTAAATTTATACAAATACATGAAACTTCTTACCAAAAATATAGGTTTTTGACTCGATTTTTGAAAATTGGTTTTTCAGTTAAATTTAGCACAAAATTACATAGTAGGTTTTGCTTACTTTTAGTTAAATAAAAGCAAAAAGAGACTATTTTTAAATAATTTTTTGACAAGTTGAATTCAGGACAAAAACAAAACTGGAAAATTTATAATTATATAATACATAAAATGTACAAAACCAATGGAATTATAACAGCAATAAACTTTAACTCTGAATAATAGCATAAGATACATAGGAAAATTATAGAAACAAATGCTGAGAGGATACATTAAGAATTTGATAAGCTGATTAGAAAACTATAGGAGTAGAGATAATTTGAATAATGGAACGATTCGTGTCTATCTGTGTGTATGTGTGCCCGTCTGTGTGAGTGTGAAAGTAGCTATAATCCCCGTAGGAAATGCACCTTTTTTCCAAGTATTTATGGAATATAATTGATCACATACCTTTCACCCTTTTAGATACACTAAAATTTACCAAAACAAAAATCATAAGAGTACAATGTTAATCAAATTACACTTTAACAACCCACATGTAGCAATAACAACCATTGCTTCCCACCACGTAAATGAACTTTTTTTTAAAATAAGCATTACAGCATTACTTAAAATAAAATGGGAAACAAGTCTGCAACTAAGTAGGAATGGGTAAAATGGTTCGCTTAAGCTAAGAGATATTACGCAGCCATTTACCTATCGTCCTAAAAACCATTGCCTGTTATTGGAGATGCTCAAAATGTGGTATCATTTAAAGATGCGAGTTTTATATATAATATGATTTCACCTTTAGAAAAACATGTATATTACATTGCAAAAGAGTAAAAGTAACACCATACCATATTAATATTAGTGTTTTGTGTAGTGAGATTATGAATACATTTTTAAAAAGAAATTTGAAATTTTTTAAAATTCTAAACTATCACTTTTGAATAAAAAATTGTTTTAAAATAAACTAGAGAGTATGGCCTCCAGACAGTTTTCAGCTCAGTAATGAGGCCACTCCTGAGGTTTACCCTTCAGCCAAAGATTGAACAGGCCCATGGAAGAAAACAAGACTGGCAGCTGGCAACATTCTCAGCTGGAACTTGAATAGATATGGCATAAAGTAAATTTCCACGGATCAATAAATGTGAGCAAAAATTATTGCATAGTCATGGTTTGGTCCCTAAAGCGACAATAATGTTTGATAATGTATATGTGTGTGTGTGTTAACTAGATATTGTTGTTATAGTTCTTTCCAGCAAAATCCACAAAGTATAAAAGAATAAAAACATGTCCTGAGGATTGAATAATCTCAGTAGATACTTAAAGGGGCGCACCAGCCCTGAGGCAAGGATGGAAGGCAGAAGTGGGACAGGAAAGCTGCTAATAGGGAACTCAGGGTTGAGAAGGGAGAGTGTTGACATGTCCTGGGGTTGTTAACCACTGTCATAGAACAATGTATGTACTAACTGTTTGATGAGAAACTAATTTGTTCTGTAAACCTTCATCTAAAGTACAATAAAAATAAATAAATAAGCTAGCAATAGGAGATACAGAAAATAATGCACACTCATAAGAAACAGAATATCAGAATGACTAATATTTACACACATGCACACTAATCTGTCCAGCAGCAGAGGTACATAAGTGAGCTGTGAAGATAGATGAATTATAACATCCCAGCAGTAATCAGTCTTAGGAATTTTAATCAGTCTCGGTCCATGAGCTGTCCCAATCTTTCTTCCTGAATAGTCAAACTCTAAATGATTGTGTTCCTCACCTTTCTTACCATATGATATATTTGGTGTATCTGTTCTCTCCAATTTCTTTTCCTTTCTCTCCACCTTTAGGTGCTAATATCTGAATTAACCATTGCAACATTCCACCTAATATCGAGCTCATGATTTCTCCACTTGCTTAATGATGTAGTGCCCTATTACCATGATTTCAAGTTTTAAGTTAACCCTCAAATAAAACCTAATTAGGACCTCTGGAGCCTCTCAGTTTGCACAAATTAGGTCAGAAAATGTCTAGGGAACAACCAGAAAAGCATCAGTACCAAAGTTTCACAGTCTGAATCTTTCAAACTGAGAGAAAAACAAATTGTCAATGTACCATCTTTTATCAGGCTTGCTAAGTTTTAAGAAATACACTACAATTATATTTCAGATAGAAAGAACTCTGACATTTTGTAGTCACTATAGTTTGCTCATTTCAAATGTCAAATCACTTGAAACATTTGTTTCAGATTTTTGCCAACATTTTGCAAAATACTATGAATTCCTACTAACTCATGGATATATGAGCCTGAAAATATTCATATTACTACCAAAATCCAGGCAATGAGAATTGTTGAATTTACTGCTGTGGGCTCTCAAAGTGTTCCTCTAATTCATCTTACAGTATATTAAAAGGAATGACGATAAACAGAAAGCTGGCAACATTCTCAGCTGGAACTTGAATAGATATGGCATAAAGTAAATTTCCACGGATCAATAAATGTGAGCAAAAATTATTGCATAGTCATGGTTTGGTCCCTAAAGCGAGAATAATGTTTGATAATGTATATGTGTGTGTGTGTTAACTAGATATTGTTGTTATAGTTCTTTCCAGCAAAATCCACAAAGTATAAAAGAATAAAAACATGTCCTGAGGATTGAATAATCTCAGTAGATACTTAAAACATTCTCTTTAGATAATTTGGGTAATTACCAAAAGAAGGAACTTTAATATGAAGCTTCCAGGGAAACAAAAATCTGACATCTCGCTAATTCCAAGCAATGGAATCTGTAACCCATTGTCAGTCATAACCCAGGTTTTCAAGCAAAGCATCCAAAACCTCAGCCTGTGTGTCAAATATAAAATGATGTAACCCTTGCACCTAAACAAGAGGTCTATTTCAAGAACACAACATGTGATCCTGCTATCTCAGCATTTGTGCTAGCAACAGAACAAAACACTGAACTGAATTATATAGGTTTCCTGGATTTTCAGAAAATAATTCAAAAAGAATGCTTTGATAACACAGTTAAGGAAATTTATAGCCATTAAAATGCATGAACCTAAGAAGTGCTTATTGAAAGATTGCTATCAAAGTTCTCCAGGGGTATACCCTAAGGGCTAGTAATTGAGTTTATTTTGTTCAAAATTCTTGGCAGTTGTTTTAAACAAAGATGCAGAAGATTTGTTTTATAAGCATATACAATGTTCGCTGATTCCAAATTATATGCTGGGTAGGAGAAAAACTGGAGTTAAAAATATGTTAGTGGAGCAACAGTCTCAAAATGGGATATTGAAACTTAATTTATATTATATTATCCATTCAAGTCCAATATATGTCAACTTCATAAATAGCATTAATTCAAAAGTAAAATTGTTAAGAGTTTCAATTGTCTACAGATTTCATATGAACCAGTGAATCAGTCTTAATTGCCTTAACAAGAAAGTACAGAATCTATTACACAAGACACTGCTTCAACATCTGGAATGTTAACACAGAAAGGGTCATCACCACATTTAATTTTTGAGAATAATCAAAATGAGAATAATCAAAAATCAAACACTTATGCTCATCAAAAGATTCACCAAAAGAGTAAAAAGAGAACCTACAGACTGGGGAAAAAATTTTGGCTGTGACATATCTTGTAAGGGTCTAATCTCTAAAATTTATGAGATACTGCAGCATCTCAACAACGAAAAGACAAATGATCAGTTAAAAAGTGGGTAAAGGATATGAAAGACACTTCACCAAAGAAGACATTCAGGCAGCTAACAGACACATGAGGAAATGCTCATGATCATTAGCCATTAGACAAATGCAACTCAAAACTACAATGAGATACCATCTCACCCCAACAAGCCTGGCATTAATCCAAAAAAACACAAAATAACAAATGTTGGAGAGGTTGTGGGGAGATTGGAACTCTTATGCACCGCTGGTGGGAAAGTAAAATTGTAAAACTGCTTTGGAAAATGATATGGTGCTCTCTTAAAAAGCTAGAAATAGAAATACCATATGATCCAGCAATCCCACTCCTAGGATTATACCCGAGAGAAATAAAAGTCATCGCACAAATAGACATATGCACACTCATGTTTATTGTAGCACTATTCACAATACCAAAAACATGGGAACAACCTAAATGTCCATCAACAAATGAGTCTGTAAACAAATTATGCTACATACACACAATGGAATACTACGCAATGATAAAGAACAATGAGGAATCTGTGAAACATCTAGCAACATGGATGAATATGGAGGCCATTATGCTGAGTGAAATAAGTCAGTCACAAAAAGACAAATATTGTATGAGACCATTATTATAAGAACTCAAGAAAAGGTTTAAACACAGAAAAAAGAATTCTTTGATGGTTACAAGGTGGAGGGGAGAGAAAATCACTAACTAGGTAGTAGACAAGGATCAACTTCCATTAAGGGAAAGACAGCACACAATACAGGTGAAGTCAGCACAACTGGATCAAAGTAAAAGCAAAGAAGCTTCCTGGACACATCTAAACACTTTGAAGGACAAAGTAGCTGGAGCTGGCACCTGGGGACCATAGTTTCAGGGGACATCTAGGTCAATTGGCAAAACATAGTTTATAAAGAAAACGTTCTACATCCCACTTTGGTGAGTAGCATCTGGGGTGTTAAAAGACTGCAAGTGGTCATCTAAGATACATGTTTTGGTCCCATCCCACTCGGAGGAAAGGAGAATGAAGAAAACCAAAAACACAAGGAAAATACTAGCCCAAAGGACTAAAGGACCAAATAAACTAGAGACTTCACTGAGACCTGAGCCTGAGACCTGAAAAGCTAGATGGTGCCTGGCTACCACCAATGACTGCCCTAACAAGGAACACAACAGAGTCCCAGACAGAGCAGGAGAAAAATGCAGAACAGAATTCAAGTTCATGTAAAAAGACCAGACTTAATGGTCTGATAGAGACTGGAGAAACCCCTGAAACTATGGCCCCCAGACACTCTGTTAACCCAAAACTGAAACCATTCCCAAAGGCTACTCTTCAGACAAAGATTAAACAGAACTATAAAACAAAAAGTAATACATGCGAGGAAATTACTTCTTAGTTCAACCACATATACAAGACCAAATGGGCAGCTCCTGTTCAAAAGCAGTATGAGAAGGCAGGAAAGTACAGGAATGGGACAAATGGGCACAGGGAACACGAGGTGGAAAGGGGGAGTGGGCTGTCACATTGTAGCAATTGCAACCAACATCGCAAAACAATATGTGTATAAGTTTTTGAGTAAGACGTTAACTAGAGCTGTAAACTTGCACCTAAATCACAATTAAAAAAAACAGTATTGCAATAAAAAATAAATTGTGCACTAAATCTAATTTTTTAAAAAATGATAGTTCTGAAATCATGTGAGATAGTTTTAAAATCAATATCTATTGAAGATTTCTAGTGACTTTATTCAAGCACTCTCTCTTTGGGAGTTCACTTTGTCTAAGGAAGTCTTCCTTGGATCCACCAGGCACAACATTCATTCCTTTGAATTACAAGTATACAGTGTGTATGTTAGCGTGTCTGTGTTGATAGCGTCTCTCGAAGGCAAACACAAATGGCCGTCTTTGAATCCTTGCAGTAGGTAGAAGAACATTCGTCATATTATAACAGGTTAATAAATGAGTTTCTTAAATTACAGAATTGTGGTTTTGGACCCAATCCTTTCATCTAAGCTTAACTAAATATTTAATTTAGTTTTTATTTGTGTGATGATAGAAGACCAGTGAGAAGTAGATACCAAATGCAGAGATGCATATAAAGTTTCCTTCAAATATTCAGAGAGCTGTTTTGTAAAAGAGTTTATGGACATGTTCTCTGTTTTATTTCTAGAAAGTGCAAATAAGACAAATGCTTGATTGATTAAAGAGAGATTAACAGACGAACACAAATTATTGGGTCTGCATTTGGAAATAGCCACCTGTCAGATTAATGGGCCAAGCATGAAATGCATAAGCATCAATTTTGACCACCCATTACCAGCTCTCAAGGGTTCATTTAAGTCTAAATACTCCCCTTCTCCAAAAAAAACTCCTCAGTCTTACGTGTACTCTCATTACAATCTTGTTGCGCATATCTCTCTAAAGGCATAACTTCAAAGATAACTTAGGGCTTCAGTGGCCCTTCTGAGGAATATTTGACTTAAACAAAGATATTCATTTGAGAGCTCCTTAGAAAAGAAAGTGAATGAGATTTCGCAGACCAAATGAGCAACACTTTTTATTGGCATATAAAAGTATCCAAATGAAATTCTGATTAAAAAATTGCTTCACTAGATTTTTCTGGCCAAATCTAATGAGTATTTTGACAATCTTAAGCAACGATAAACTAAACAAACTTCCCTAGTAAATCCTCCTTTTATCCTCTCTAGTTCTACAGCTCCAACAACTTCTTCTTCCTCTCCTTGTCCAGACCACTTACCTTTTCCCAGTGATGCTTCTAAGACCCCCAAAATCCAATTTTTTCTAAAGATCCAACTCTCCAATAATCTAGGTATGCAGGAAATTATGAAATTTAAACCTTGAACCCAAGGTGAATTAGGAACTTCCCTAAACCCCAAAAATACCAACAACTATTACAGAAGAATATAAAACTCATTTGGATGCATATAACTTAAGGTTACCTGACCTATATCAAATTGACTGTGATAACTGGAATCTCAGATGCTAAATCCAATGTTAAAAATTCCATTGGACTGACCCAGAAAGGGACCTAGAGGATCTATCTTTCCATAATAAAACTGAGAGTCAAAAAAAGGCCTCAAAAGTAGGGCAAAGCTTCCTCAAAGCCATTTATGAAACATTTCCAATAAAAATCAACTGGATCATAATTTAATCACACAGAGAAAATGTGAAAATATAAAAGATTTTCAAGATAAACTAGAAAATGCCTTCTGACAATATTCAGGAGTTAAAGACAGAACCAATGTAACAGTGGTCCTTTATCTCATTTTGTCAGTGGAATTAAACCTGAAATTGGAGACCTAGTGAGAAAACAGAAATTAGAATGGGAATACCCCCTTTACCATTACAACATCCTGTCATTCATCATAGAAAGAAAATAAAATGGAAATGTACTAAGCAAGTGTTCAATGCTGAAAGGAAAACAAACCATTGGGCTTCAAGTAACATTGCGTTCAGAATCTGATTCTCTATACCATGTTAAAAGATGGGTAGATTTGTCTTTCTAATGTGATGTTCTGTGTTAGCAACAGTGGTTAAGAGCTCAGCTGCTAGCCAAAAGGTTGGCAGTTCAAATGCACCAGCCACTCCTTGGAAACCCTATGGGACAGTTCTACTCTGTCTTATAGGGTCGCTACAAGTCAGAATTCACTCAACGGCAATGGGTTTTTTGGTTTTATCGCTTTAGATAAATACGGTTCCAATTATAGAAGTAGTAGATCAATAGAATAGTACTATAATTGGTATTATGTTTATGTTAATTTAATATTAAATATTGTATATTCTCCTATATATCACTTCATCAGTCATTATATCAAGAGACTTTGGCAGGCATCATTCTACGAGACCTTGGTTTTAACATGCAAAGAATACAGTGTTAGCAAAATATAGGACATAGGAGCTTCTATTAACATTTTGAAAGGTCTCCAGAACAAAAACGGGACAGGACCCAGTCCAGAAAGCCAAACCACAACCTCTGCAGCAATTGGCCCAGAGTGGTCAGGACATGGTCAATGGTTGCAAACTTTCCAGTATTTTGCCTTCTTCTCCAATTCAGGACCAAAAAGAAAGCTAAATACGCTTCTCAAACAAATCGCATATGATTTGCTGTCGCTAGTTAGCTGCCCCATGCCAACAACCTCTAATCCAAGCGTATCTGAGGCCTTCCCTTTTTTTTCACTATTAAAGTTTCCTCTCATCTACCTGCTTTTGGGGGCTTTGATGGCGCAGTGGTTAAGATCTTGGCTGCTAACCGAAAGGTTGGCAGTTCAAACCCACCAGCCAGTTCTTGGAAACCCTATGGGGCAGTTCTGCTCTGTCCTATATGGACGCTGTGAGTCGGAATTGACTCACAGCAATGAGTTTGATTTTTAGTTTTACCTGCTTTTGAGTTCCTGCCAAACACAACTGATGGTATCTGACCCAACGACTACAACAAAACTTAGTAAATAGACATTGCATGTTGTCATCTGGGTAGTCTTTGTCAATAACCAAATGGCTTCTTATTATGGAAATAAAATACATACATTCAAATGGTCAGGGCATTGTATATTAAAATGTTTAGTTTTTACCCATTAAATAAGAACACCTGGAATTATTGCAATTATCAAGAAAAGTTTTCTCAATTACTGCTTTATTGATTCACTTAAGGATAATGAGGAAACATAAAAAAAAGGTAGAAAGAGCTAGAGATGGATATAATCAAATGATAAATCTACAGTAAACAAAGGCAAGAAGAAGAGTGCTTGGAAAGATACTGGAGAGCCATGAGATTGAATAAAAGCATACAATTGGCCCTCTTTCGTAGGTAATTTATTTTATCTGCCCTAGAAAATAACCAATCACAGCATTTAGCAGTAACCCAAAATGTCAAACTCCAATGAATCAATGAACTAAAAAGTTGAAAAGCTTTGGATTAATGGTGTTACTCTCTTGCTGTCACTTATAACATCCCATAGCTATTGTACCTCCCTAATGTAGTAAAAAAAAAAAAAAAAAGTTTTTTTTTTTTTTAATGTAGTAAGCAAGGAACCCTGGTGCCACAGTCGTTAAGTGCTCATACGCTGACTGACAGGTCTACAGTTTGAACGCATCAGCTGCTTTGCTGGGAGAAAGATATGGCAGTCTGCTTCCATAAAGATTACAGCCTTGGAAATCGTATGGGGTAGTTTTACTCTGTCCTTTAGGGTCACTATGAATCGGAATCGACTCAATGGGAATGTAGTAAGCGTTTTAAACTTCGATGTAATGCCTTTTTTTCCAACTATTTTCTCACTAGAGTTTTATTTTTAAATATTATTAACAGCCATGTACAAGAAATAAACATTTTAAAACAGTTATATTTTTTCCCTATGAAAGATAAAAAGTCACTTTAATTATTTTGCTAATAAATTGACCTTTATTGGTCATTACATCCCTATTAACATGACAGAGAAAATCTTCTCCCCTTTTAATATTTGTACTGTAAGTTACTTAAATATTAGTTTTCGGTGTAAAGAAATTTTTATGTCAATAACTATCATTGATGTTGAAGAAAAGTAATTTGACACTAACTTATTCCATATGGATATAGTATTGTTTTAATATATAAAAGGCCAAAACATTACTATAGGAGATCAAAAGAAAGGACTCATGCTAATATAGTTGTGTTAATATGATTGTCGCCTTAAGTATTTCTCCTTTAAACTCTGGAATTCTTGCCTGTTATTACAGGCAGTAAAAATAGAATTAATATTTTATTTAAAAGAAAAGGAAGGCCTTATATCATTCAGACAAAAATATGAATTATTTTACCAGAAATAAAAACGCAGAAACCATTTAAAAAGTAACATAGAAACCATTGTGTTGGATTTTATCACTGATACTAAATATATACATATATAACAGGTATCTTACATTAATGAGTTTACATTATTTACAAAATTTTAGTTGCTAATTTGGTTCCCAAAATTCTTTGATGACTCAGAGATGTCTATGTATTAGCTCTAACACTTTAAGTACAAACAAGAAACATTTTGAAGCTAAATATATGAAGAAACAAATTGTAAACTCACTATTAGTCTTTTTAATAAAGGCCAAACACTGGGTACTTGTGATAGAATTTTATTAAGGAAAACTAATCTTGCTGACTGCTGCCCCAGTGTGGTGCAATATCAAACATCAGAACCTTAGATATCAAGAAGAAAAAGAAAAAAAGTCTACCAAACACTTTTCCCTTACACAATTCTTTCAAATAGCTTGAAAAATGAAAAGCAAGCTGAGAAGTCTAGTTTTTAATGCTCTTTGAGAATCCTGCATCTTGTCTACCTTGCTCAGCATTAAATACTTTCCTACAAGGTAAAACTGTGTCATTTTCTGTGTCTTGTCTCCCCTTACATAATGGGTTAAAAGGGAACGAACAACCTCTCCCACATTACAGATATTAAATACCACTATAGGATCTAATGATGACACCATTAAAAAAAAAAAAAAATTCTGTCGAGTTGATTCTGACTCAAAGGGCCCTATAGGACAGAGTAGAACTGCCTCATAGTGTTTCCAAAGCTGTAAATCTTTATGGACGCAGACTGCTATACCTTTCTCCTGCAGAGCAGCTGATGGGTTCGAACCACTGAGTTTTGGGTTAGCAGTTGACTGCTTTAACCATTGTACCACGCAGGCTCCTGAGAACATCATTACAAGACATAAAATGCCTACATAGGTCTTTAAAATATATATATAAAATTTGGAAAAGTTCATCAAACATATACTTGTAGATTTCATTATTTTATAAATCACCAGGATGCATTTTTATCTCTTTTAATAATGTATTTTGCAATTGATTCTTCTACACTTAGGAAATAAAACTGGTTTTAAAAAAAATTGCTAGAACACAATAAAGTTAAATTGATACACAAAGTTTTGTTTATGCATTAGTACAGATAATATTTACATAATCTATTAAATTAGTCCTTTTCATAACGCCATTGATCAAGTGTTTATTCCATACATCGCAATACTCATATCTTCATTTGGTTCTTGTCTCTTTGCCAATGATTATGATAAGAACTATGACCCTGACAGTTAAATTTCTGCATATTTACTTCGTTATTTGTTTAGTAGAAAATAGGCAAAGGGTTTCATAACTCCATACACTACAACCTCCACCAAAAATAAATAACTGAATTAGCATGATTCATCTTAAGGGCACTTGAAAGTGTTCTGAAGAATTTTATGAAAAAAATATTTTTACAAATATGCTAGCAATGGAAATTATTTTTCCTATAGGCCCTGGAGAACCCAAATTTTCAGTTGATTTGTACTTGGTTTCCCAAAGCTTTTTATGGTTTATTTTTTATTTCAACATAAATATTATAAAATTATATGTTACATACTTATACATAAGATTATAATGTAAATTATAAATATATGTTTATTACATAAGTACATATATTCTATGTGTTTGTGTATATATTAATGATGGCAAACATAGTCAAGTCAATTTTTCACACCAAGAGAAGCAAGAATCTTCAAAGGATTCATACAGCACTATTTCCTGGAAAAGCTTTATATTTGGTCTTACTACATATTTAAGTACAAAAATTTATTGGAGCATTTACATTCTACAAGATTAATAGTTACCTGACTATGTAAGATTTAGATCAAAAGAATGAACAATGAAATGATTCTTCACTATGGGAAAAGCTAGAAAATCTGTAACTCTACTTTTATTTGAAATTTATAGTAAAAGAAGTTTATTATGCCTAAGTTATCCACCACATGTACATTGTAAAAATAACATAAAATTAACAGTACCCGGAACATGTAAATCTCCTTTTAATATCTTAAAGCAATTTTATCAGTAGTATGTTTTAATTTCTTCATATCATCACTACGTGAAAAAGGCTGTTTATTCTCTTTATACAGAAGACAAATCTGAGGTTCAAAATGTTTAGATGACTTGACCAAGATCATGTTACTAATCAGTGACAAAACAGGCCTAGTACCTGGCTCTTTATTCCTTGTACAACAATCCCTTCCATTACAACATCCTGTCATTCATCATAGAAAGAAAATAAAATGGAAATGTACTAAGCAAGTGTTCAATGCTGAAAGGAAAACAAACCATTGGGCTTCAAGTAACATTGCCTTCGGAATCTGATTCTCTAAACCATGTTAAAAGGTGGGTAGATTTGTCTTTCTAATATGATGTTCTGTGTTACCAACAGTGGTTAAGAGCTCAGCTGCTAGCCAAAAGGTTGGCAGTTCAAATGCACCAGCCACTTCTTGGAAACCCTATGGGACAGTTCTACTCTGTCTTATAGGGTCGCTACAAGTCAGAATTCACTCAACGGCAATGGGTTTTTGGTTTTATTGCTTTAGATAAATACGGTTCTAATTATAGAAGTAGTAGATCAATAGAATAGTACTATAATTGGTTTTATGTTTATGTTAATTTAATATTAAATATTGTATATTCTCATATATATCACTTCATCAGTCATTATATCAAGAGACTTTGGCAGGCATCATTCTACAAGATCTTGGTTTTAACATGCAAAGAATACAGTATTAGCAAAATATAGGACATAGGAGCTTCTATTAACAGTTATGTCTAAGATGTGATGATAGGACTTGGGTAGTAGGAGGAGTTAATTGGGAATATTGTCAGAGTCACTACAGAAACCTGGACTGGTGAGCAACTGGTTGTCACACGCCTCAAAAAGATAATGGGGAAAGAAAAAGAAAACAGAAAGGAGAGGCAAAGAAGCGAATATGCCATATGACTTCTTATAGTCCTCTCTCTTGCGGTATCCTAAATAATAGATTTTTAAAAGTACTCTAGTTTGTTTTAAGAAGACTTTGAGCCAAAGAGTCAAACAAATCCTGAACTTTAAGGAGGGTATTTGAAAGCTTTATCCTCTGGTTATAAACAGTACCCAAGAGGTCGTCAGTTCGAACCTACCCAGTGGCTCCACAGAAAAAAAGGCCTGGCAATCTGTTACCATGAAGATCAAAGCCAGGAAAACCATATGAAGCAATTCTTCTCTGTAACACATGGGTGATCACGAATCAGGGGCCAATTTGATGGGTAGCTAACAATAGCACCAACATTGATCCTCAGCTAGTATGTCTATGATGCAACGAATAAGGGACTATCCAGTGAAAGAAAAGTGAAGAAAATGGAGGGGAGATGATTTGACTGGAGGGCAGGAATTTTAAATTATTGGTGCATGAGGACAAATGATAACTAAATGGTTATGTTTGCAAAAATAAAAAAAAGGATAGAAAGGATATGATAAAAGTTATTACAGGTAAAAATGAAAAAATAATAATTAAATATTAATTTCAGATACTAGAATAAGGAGCCCTGCTGGCCCAGTGGTTAAGAACTCGGCTGCTAACCAAAAGGTCTGCAGTTCTAATTCAGCATCTGCTCCTTGGAAGCCCTATGGGGCAATTCTACTCTGTCCTGTAGAGTCGCTATGAGTTGGAATCGACTCGAGGGCAACAGGTTAGGTTTCATATAAAAGGAGAAACATTTTGAAATCTGCAAGGAAAATTAAGAAGAAATAAAAGGATACAGCATTTCTCTCAGTAAGTAATAAATTTAGGGAACTCATTAAAATTATCTAATAACATAAAAAATCAGTTAAAAAAAAACATTAAAACACAAGTATAAAATTATGCAGTTAAACTTAGTGTCAGGGGAAAAGAAAGTGCCCACAGACAGGCCCTAAGCTTACTAAATACTAAAATTTGTAGGATTTTTAGGCACTTCCATACCAGAAGAGAATCATTAGTTATGGAAATGTGACACATATCAAGAGCGTGTGTGGGTTGAGAAGACAGAAGAGTCAAGGGAAATAACATCTCAGGTTACGGGATCAATCAGACAAAATTGGGACTCTGCTTTCTTACGTCAATGTTCTGATTAAGTTAACATGCTAAAAGATCTAATTTATATTAATTCAGGAATATTTGATTTCTAATCCTAGTTATTCAACAAAGGCAGAAGAGCTATCATAAATGGTGTATCACTATGATGAAGGAAAACATCCTCACTCAGTGCATATGTTGCAACTGAAATCTAGAAAACCTAATACAAAATACACTACAAACATAAGGCACAAGCTAGAAGCTTGCATGGCAAAGTTATAAATTTCTAATATTTAAGACACAATTGGGTATGCTCTTTCAGAAATAAGTTGTTATTGAATGTAGTGACATCCAATAAATTCTTCTATGAACTATAACATAGAAATACACTTTCTTTTTTTTAAGGAACATTATAATTTAATGTAAAAAAAAGTGCTCATTTTAAGCATTAATTACTATGGGTTTTGAAAAATTCATACATCTGCTAAACTACCAACATAATCAAGATATAAAACATTACTAAAAAATCCCCTTGTTTGTCTTAGTTCCATCCCTGGCCCCAGGCACCCAGTGATCTGCTTTCTGTCACTGTAGATTATACTTATATGTCTAGGTGCTTTTGCTCAGGATAATGTTTTGATATCACAAGTAGTACAATATTGAATAAAATTGATAAGAAGGCATTCTTGCCTTATTTCCAGTCTTGGGGGAATAATTTAGCCTTTAAACTTTAAGCATGATATTTGTTGTAGATTTTTCATAGATATCTTTTTTCAGGCTGGGGGATCTCCCCTCTCTTCATAGTTTGTTTTTGGGTTATTACAAGAAGTATTGAATTTTGCCCAAACCTTTTTCCGCATCTATTGTAATGATCATAAGGTGAATAAAATTATTTTGAAATGTTAAGTCAATCTTACATTCCAGGAATAAACCTCAGCTGGCCATCACTTGGTCATTATATATGTCATTATATATGATCTTTTTCATTTACTGATGGATTCAGTGGCTAATATTTTGTTAATGATTTTTTTTTTATGTTCATGAAAGATATTGGTCTGTAGTTTTGTGGTATAGTTTATGTCTCATTTTTGGTACCAAGGAAATACTGGCATCATAAAATAGTGTTTCCTTCTCCTTTATTATATGAAGAAAAAAGAGGTATTAGTGCCATTTATTTCTTAAATATTTATAGAACTCACCAATAAATTCATCTGAGAAACATACTTTTTAAAACTTAAAAAAGTATAACTTGGAATACCTAAACCAAAGTACTTCATTTCATTATGAAAGTGTAACTTTTTAGTACTGTCCTATGAAGATTACCGTTTCTTCTCCTTTTTTTTTTTTTATGGTAGAACATTTTAATGATGTTTGTTTCCCAGAATGGTGATTTTTTTTTTTTTAATTTTGATGCATATTTGACTTGTGAGATTACCAAGGACAAATTTAGATGTGCATGGATAAAAGAACAACATGAAGGAGGCACTGCAAATAGTGTTGATATACTTGTAGTTCAGAGCATCAAAGGTCTTCCATGTTAGAGTTCTGTCACAGAAAGCACCATACTATGTTTGTACTAGGTTACATTAGTACAACAGGTGGCACAATTCCCTGATCCCTGTGGGTTCCCAGGGAGCCTAGAATGGCTGAAGTCCCTTGGCTAATTTTTATACAAAACATTTAAGGTTGTGTGTTAACATGGCAGTGGTTTGGCAGTTATGATGTAGTTTGGCCATCATATAATGATATTATCACCTCCATGATGAGATCTGACATAATGTGATCATCTCCATGATGGGATCTGCTGTGAGTAGCCAATCAGTTGAAAGGCAGTTTCCTTGGGGATGTGGCCTGCATCAAATATAGATATTGTCAAGGGTCACGAGCTTTTGATTACTCTGGAATGTACAGTTGGCTCCTGTTCATCTGACCTCTGTTTTTTGGGACTTTAGCTAGCAGCTTACCTGTCATCTTGCCTGCTGCGGATCTTGGGATTCATCAGTTTCCACAGACTGTGACCCAGAGCCCTGTTGTAGTTCAGAACATAGCAGGTCTTCCATGTTAGAGAAGCTCTGACATGGGGAAGCACCATACTATGTTTGTGCTAGGTTACAATAGTACAATAAGTGACACAATTTCCTGATCCTTGTGGGTTCCCAGGGAGCCTAGAATGGCTGAAGCCCTTTGACTAGTCTTTTACAGAAAGCATTCGATTACCCAAGTATGCTTTCAAACATTACCCTTTGTAAATTTATACAAATCACGATGGAACACTGCTCAGATAAAGTATGAAGCAAGGGGAGGAAAGAAGTGGAGCTAAAGAGATAAGTAGGCTCCAAATCACTGGGGACTTTGTAAGTCCCATTACAGAACCTGGACTTTGTTATCACAGTGATAGTGAAAATGGAAGATTTTTTTATATTTGATTTTCAGGTTGAACACTCTTTCAGTTGGGCACAACTAAAAGCAGGGATGCCACTTAAGACCATTTTCTCTCTAGGTAATGACAAGCAGGAAAATTTTCATATACACGATTCAGTTCTATTTACATATCCATATGTTTTACTGCTTGGAGAACATAGAAGATGAGTTGTCACCGTGTGCACTCCTGTCTTTTCAAGTATTTCATTTTCTGCTGATATTGAGCATAGGAGTATGCACATTAAGATTGTAGTCTTCTAAGTTAAGCAATGCAGATGACATAATTACTCATCGCTTCCAGATTTTTTTAATGCCCAAGATTTTCTATCAAGCACCATGAAAGGCTTCCTTTAACCCACTGATAATAATAAAATTTAAACATTTGACTATAATAAGGAAAGTTTCTATCAATAAATAGCTTTTATAAAAGATAAACCTATTTGGACACAAAAATTAAATAATGATTCTTAGATTACTCAAGCCACTACTAAGAATACTATTCTAGGAAGGTCCATATTCATACAATAAAGCTACAATTTCAAAATGGAATTATGTGCCTGTGATTAAACCTTCTTATTTTACTTGACATTGTTTCAAATAAAGACTCATGAAGAATAATAAAGAGACGTAGCCATGAGTTTGTAAACTTTGATGGATGGTGGATGGATTCATACCTCAATGGACTTATATCCAGATATGGAGGATATGGAATAAAGCATAAATAAAATGAAAGAGCTGTATTGTCAAAATTCCTGTGTCACCTAAGCAAACACAGAAGCTCTACTTTGCTGCAAGAAAAGAAGGGTCAGAGAACATCTGTCTTCACAAACCAAACACCAAACCAAGTAGTGATGGTAAGTAGTCATTACTTTTATGCCATTGGGGCATCCATTATTTATTCTTCTTATCTAACATATTTTATATGACACTCATTATGATGTTTCTGTGAACCAAGGATTCCAGAATTGAAGCCCCAACTTTGCAGCACTTGAAAATTCATAAATGACTGCAAGTTCAGAGGTAGATAAATAAGCTCCCATGCAAGTTTGATCCACATACAAACACAGCTTGTCATCAAATAGTGAAGATTTTGAGGGACCAAGTATATCATTCAGCTTGTTCCCTAATCATGCCTCAGTGGACTTCTATTTATGCATGGAGGATACAGAATAAAAGAAGTAAAATGAAACAGTTGTACTGTCAAAATTCCTGTGTGGCCTAAGCAAACACAGAAGCTCTACTTTGTTGCACAATTACCTTTGTCTTCACAAACCGAAAGCCAGACCAAACCATTGCCATTGAGTTGATTCCAACTCATAGTAACCCTATAGGACAGGGTAGAACTGCTCTATAGGGTTTCGAAGTAGCAGCTGGTGGATTTGAAATGACAACCTTTTGGTTAGCAGCTGAGCTCTTAACTACTGCGCCACTAGGGCTTCTTTATCTTCGCAGTGAGATGATAATTAGCACACAGAAACAGGAAGTAAGAATAAGGTATGCATGATGTAGATATCTATACAGCCAATTACAGAAAAGGAAAATCCATAATAGGCTATCTTCCAATACTTACAAGCTAAATTGGTTGAGAACACATATAACCCATCACTGAGAGTGGCAGAGAAGAAGGATGCCATATTCTGGTTTCCCAGGGGTCCAAAATGAAATGGTATGAGGTAAAGCATTTCTAATATTATGTGTGAGGGCCAGATTAGAAAATTTGATTTGAGCTTTTATGATTTTGTTGCACCCTAAGTTACTGGTGCCCAGAGAAGCACTGGTTACAGCTTTTATAAGATTACATTAAAATGCATAGTCCAACTAAAAACCTTAATTATCATTAGGAACAATAATTTTGAAATGCATTTAAAAAGGTGTTCATTTCTAAAAATGCAGAGAAGAATGTATTATGCCTGCAGGGTATTTTATAACATATTAATTCTTAGTAGAAATGCATATAATATAAATCTGTTTTAAGTTGCTGCAATGTCTGTTCCCATTCCTGCTTTAACCAGAATTACTAGGATGTTAGAAACCTGGCCCTAAGTCATTTCAGATGAAAACAGTATATTATTGCATTTTTTAATATTTGGAATACAGTAATAAAATGTTAACTAGTTAGTCAACAGAAGCAAATTTTTCAGCAAATAATGAAGTCTTAAATATAATCATTCAAACTTTATTGGGATGTTCTTCTAAGTCTCTTTCCTGAGAGAATAACAAACTATCATGGTAAACATTATGCATTTTTTAGTACAGTACTAAGTTTCCTTATGCCTAAAATACTAATGTTGAGGAAAATACTTCATGAAATAGTTCACATCTTACCAGCTCATTTACTATATAATTATAATGAATTCTGAAAGAACCACCTACAGTAGATGAAAATTGGTCTCTTAAATGAAAAATGCCCCTCTTTCTAAAAGTAGATGTTAAACTCCATCCATTGCAATTAAAAATAAAATAAGAGACACTTGAATAGCTTGCAGGTTAGAAAACCAAAAATGTTTCAGAAACTATTGAAATTGCATAGTTACATCACTTTAAAATGTGCTAAACATCATTTTAAAATGACGTTGAATTCAAATAGCAACAGTGCATATTAAGAAGAAAATGATTCTTATCTGAAGTATCATAATTTCTCAAAAATGTAATACTCTAGAAAATAAACCCTATTTTATATGTAAGATTTTTTTTACATCTTAATAGCTCAACGCATTTAAAGACATTTTTGTGGTAGTGATGAAAAGTACAGGCTTTGATAACTAAAACATCTTTATAATAGAAGCATTAGCTGAGTTGAATACAGAAAATAATCTGAAAGAAATAATAATAGTAAAGAATAGGTGAAATGGAAAAACTGCTTTGGAACAGTTTGCACTATGATATGATTGGGGAAACACACCTCTCAATGCCCTGTCTTAGCTCAAGCACTTAGTTGGGAGATATAAAACAATTTGCCCTGTGATTGGGAAAATCTCTCTCTCTCACACACACACCCACACCCCCACCCCCACCCCCACCCCACACCCACACCCAGAGGCCAACTCTCTCTCTTTCCATGCTCTGTCTTAACCTAAGCAGTTAGTTGGGAGATAGAGAAAACTCAAATATTTATCATACTCACAACTCAAGAGCTGGCTAGCTTTTTATTCACTTTTAAATCTTTATGTATACAATTCTAATGTACACAAAACAATTTTAGTGCTTATTTAAAGATTAAAATATATAATGTCATATGATATGGTGAAATTTCTACTTAGAATGACATAGCCAAAAAGGTGGGGTTAAAAGATGAGTTTGAAAAGACAAGGGAGAAATGGAATTAACATAAATTGAATCATATTTAAAACAATTGACTTTTAAGTCCTAAAAGTAGGCCTACTGGTTGAAGAATAAATGCACATGCAGTTTTTTTAAGTTATTGCCAAATTCTCCTTACAGAGTTGTACCATTTTGTTTCCCTCCAGTATTACATGACAGTATACTATTTAATGCTGTAAAAAAAAAGGGGGGAGGGGGCATAATGACAAAAGGGTCAATTCTCCAAGAATATATAACAATCTATAATGTGCATCAGGGTTGTATCTTTTCACCATAATTATTCAATCCATATGCTGTGCAAATAATCTGAGAAGCTTGCTTATATGAAGAGGAATATGGTATCAGGATTGGAAGAAGATTCATTAATAATCTGTGATATGCAGATAGCACAACCTTGCTTGGTGGAAGTGAGAGGACTTGAAGCACTTACTGATGAAGATCAAAGACTACAACCTTCAGTGTGGATTAAACCTCAACATAAAGAATACAAAAATTTTCACAATTGGGCCATTAAACAACATCATGATAAACAAAGAAAATATTAAAGTTGTAAAGGATTTCATTTTACTTGGATCCACAATCAACACCCATTGTAGCAGCAGTCAGTAAATCAAATGATGTATTGCATTGGGCAAACCTGCTGCAAAAGACCTCTTTCAAGTGTTAAAAAGCAAAGATGTCACTTTGGGGACTAGGGTACACCTGATCCAAGCCACGGTGTTTTTAATTGGTTCATATGCATTTGAACACTGGACAATGAATATGGAAGAAAAAGAATTCATGCCTTTGAATTATGGTGTTGGTGAAGAATATTGAATATACTATGGACTGCCAGAAGAATAAACAAATCTGTCTTAGAAATACAACCAGAATGCTCCTTAAAAGCAACATGGCAGAACTTGGTCTTACATACTTTGGACATGTTATCAGGAGGGACTCATCCCTGGAGAAGGACATCATGCTTGATAAAGTAGATGGTCAATGAAAAAGAAAAAGACTCTCAATGAGATGGACAGACACAGTGACTGCAATGGGTTCAAGCATAACAACGATTGTGAGGATGGCACAGGATCGCACAGTGTTTCATTCTGTTGTATGTAGGTAGGGTCGCTATGAGTCAGTACAGACTGGGCGGCACCTAACAACAACAATGTGTATGTGCCAAACAACAGACTGTCAAATATGTGAGGCAAAAATGAATAGAACTGTAAGGAGAAAGACGAATCCACTATTAGAGTTGAAGACTTCAACAGTGGTCTATCAGTAATTAAAAGATTTAGCAGGTAGACAATAAGTAATGCCAGAGTTGACGTGAACAGTACTAGCAATCAAATCCATCTAATTGATATTTTAGTGTACTTCATCCAATAACAGGAATACACATTCTTTTCAAGTTCATATACAACATTCAACAAGATAAATTACACTCAGGGCCACAAAACACACTTTAATAAATTTAAAAAGAATAAAAATCATATAAAATATGCTGTCAGACTGCAATGGAATTAAACTAGAAATCAACAATGAAAAGGTAGCTGAAAACTCCAAAATATTTGAAGACTATTCAGTATTTGAGAATCTTAAAACATGTGGGTCAAAGAAGACGCTTCAAGAAAAACTTAAAAATATTTTGAAATAAATAATAATAGAAATACAACTTATCAAAATTTGGAGGATGCAGTGAAAGCAGTGCTTTGAGGAAAATTCATAGGTGTTCAATGCATATATTGGAAAACTATATCTAAAAAGAACAAATTTAATGCAAAGTAAGCAGAAAGAAAAAAAATTAGTACAGCAATTAATGAAATTGAACAAGAAATCAATAGAGAAAATTAGCATATCCAAAAGCTGGTTCTTCAAGTAGATCAATGAGATTGATAACTTCTACCCAAGCTAACCAAGAAAAAGGAAAATGTAAACTACAGATATCAGAAATCAAATAGCAGCCATCATTATTGATCCAATGAACATTAAAAGGATGACAAAGGAATAATAAAAACAATTCTCTGGCTACAAATTTGATAACTTAGATACAACACAACAATTCCCTGAAAAACACAATCTACCAAAATTCACATAAAGAGAAACAGACAACCCAAATAAGTCTATATCTATGAAAGAAATCGAATTAATAACTAATAACCTTCCAAAACAGAGAGCAACAGGATCAGATAGCTCCACTGGTGAATTCTACCAGATATTTAAGGGAGAAATGCTACAGTTCTGCACAATCTATACCAATAATAGAAGGTGAGGAAACACTTCCTAACCCATTCTATGAGGCCAGCATTACCCTAACACCAAAACCAGAGAAAGACATTACAAATAGGAAAATCTGTGAAAAATTATCTTTCATGAACACATATGTGAAAATCCTCAACAAAATATTCACAAATTGAATCCAACAATCCATAAAAGAAATTATATCCAAAGTCTGAATGTGATATATGCCAGGTATGCAAGGCTGGGTCCTTCCATAAAGAAATGTTTTCCTACTAGAGTTCTGCCCATGCTTCTATATTCAAGAAAGTTAAGACACACGGATATAAAATATGTGTGTGAGAGTCTTAAAAGCATAATATATGCCCTGGTGGTGCAGTGGTTAAGAGCTCAGGCTGCTAACCAAAAAGGTCAGCAGTTCGAATCCACCAGCCTCTCCTTGGAAACACTATGGCAGCAGTTTTAGTCTGTTCAACAGGGTTGCTATGAGTCAGAATTTACTAGATGGCAATGGGTAGTGGTGTTCTGCCAGGCTTCTATATTCAAGAAAGTCAATACACACTGATATAAAACATGTGTGTGAGAGTCTTAAAAGAATAATATATGTCCAGTATATAGCCAAACATAATAAGGTTTTTTATGGACTGTCAGCAAAATATTTGCAGAATATAATGGGAAATTTCTAAGCACAAATAACTTTGAAATTTTATGCTAGAACGTGTAAACATGTAGATTGAATTAAAAAAAAATCACTATCAAGGATTGTTAATTCAAATTGAATTATTAATTTAAGGAGTGAGAAAATATCATACATAAAAATGGAAAAGTATTTCTTCAATTATATTGTAATAGAGTCAAAATTATGTTAAACAACATATACGTGTGTATATACAGTAGTGCACCACGTAACATCCATTCAGGCAATGTCTGACTGCATATACATCTGTGATTCCAAAAGATTATAATAGAGTTCAGAAATTCCAATTGGAGAACGGGAGGTGGCAGATGTAACCAGAGGTAGTGAACAAAATGGCTTCCCGCAGGCAATACATGTATTTCATGTCTCTTGTGTACAAAGTGATTGTGCTGCCAGGCGTGTAATGGTATGGTACATGTATACCCTATAACATATATGTTTTGATAGTCATAATCAATGACTGTGTTACTGACTTATGTATACACTATACTGTACTTTCTATCATTATTTTGATGTGAATTTTCCTTAATTACAAAATAAATAGTTTACCATATCACATTGTATGCTTCAACTTGTAGACAACAACATCCAATCTCATATATCACGCATCTCTTCAATGTTATAGCATAATCTCTGTTTAATTTTCTTTCAAAAATATTCCCATGAAGTGTATTTTGGTTCTCAAATGCAGCAAAGCCAGGGCTGGTGATAGCAGCAGTAAGAGGTAAAGGAGAGGTATCGATTTGGATGTGAAGCAAATGGTATCCCATATAGCTTTGTCCCCTAGAGAAGGACATCATGCTTGGTAAAGTGGAGGGTCAGCTAGAAAGAGGAAGACCCTCAACGAGAGATGGATTGACTCAGCGGCTGCAACAATGGGCTCAAGCATAGAAAAGATTGTAAGGGTGGTGCAGGGGACGGGCAATGTTTCATTTTGTTGTACATAGGGTTGCTATGAGTCAAAACTGCCTCTAGGACACCAAACAAGTTTATAGTATGTAGCTCACACAATGTCCAAATCACATAGCATCCCATTTAAGAGAATGGATGTTAAGCGATGCATGACAGTATACATACAGCTTCAGAGGAAAAAGAAAACAAGAAAGTTTAATTCAATGAGTATTTCACTGGTATAAGAGAATTGTAAAAACAACATTCCATTTTAGGCATTGACTCAGTGAACATTTGATTAAAGACATTTATAAATTTTTGTAATTTTTCAGTCTCAACTACTGTTCACCAAAGCAAGTTGTTTTTTTTTTTATAATTCATGTGGTGAGTGTATGTGTCTAGGTGTATGCAAAATTCAGAGCTATTTAAGGAAAGGAAATACTAAAAACAATTTTCACCTACTTCAAGCTTTACTCCACAATCCATGATAAAATTATAAAACTGGGTTATGAGGAGAAAATAATTCCCAGTGGTTTTAAATGCAGTGGAATTTCAGAAACAAAGTGTTATTTTTATCTCTATTTCTGATCAGAAACAAATAACTCAGAATTAATCATCTTTCTTGGCATTTCCTTAATATACCTTCTATCAACTATTTCAGTGTGTTAAAACTAAGTCAGAGACCTTAAATAACATGTTGTAGACCTTGATATCTTAAAAAACAAACAAGCAAAACAAAAACATTTATTCAGGGCAGGAAGATGAAATGACATTGTGTCTCCCAGTAAGAAAACCCTTGTACTCTTTTACTCCAGACATTTTGATAGAGACAATAGGATATTTTTAAATGCAGTTATAATATTTCAGAAATTAAGAATGAGATAATGAGTTGTCAAATGAATCAACACTCATTAAACTCGATTATTATTAAGTAATTCATATAAATAAAATATAAGAGGAAAGACTGTGAAAACACACTTCTGTTTGCTTTCTTTAATAATACTTTTGCCATCTAAAAGTATGATTCATTACTATTATGTTATCTTCTATACTTGACTCTCTACGCAAGGTGATTATAGAACCTTAAACATTGGTAGTTACTTTGCTGTAGTGCTTAGCGACTTCTAAATAAAAGTAAAGTAGACAGGTTGACAATGTTACTGCCAAACTACTGCTTTTTCCTAAAGTGGAGCATCTGGCTTGACTTAATTGCTAAACTTCTATGAGAAATCCCTTCCGGTGTTACACAAAAAATGCGTAGTTATTTTAGATGAAAAAGTGCTTGTATTGTCAAAAAAGAGCTGCCTCGTTGAATGTGTAGATATTATTTTCCCAACAGGTACATGGAATTAGGGAAGAGAATAAATTACACGACAGCTCAAGGTCTTTGCAAAACTACAGTCAAAAAGAACAATATCTATTTGATAAGAAGAATATTATATCTAATTATTTCCAAAAAGAAATGATTCAAAAGGCAATCACTCTTCTATGCAAGGGAAGATCAAATTTCTCTGGGTCTCGTGCCTAGTTTTTTTTTTTTTTTTTTTCTTTTCTTTTGTTTTAAGAATGAGTGCACAAAATCACAAATTTAAAAAATTCTAACAAAATGTGTATAGATTTTCAATGAAGAACAGAAATAGCAAATTACAAATTAAGGCCAGCAAGTGTTTTCTTTCCTTTTATATTAGTTAACCACAGCTGCTGTAACAAATTACCACAAACTTAATGGTGTGAAACAAACAGATTTATTATTTTAAAATTCTGGAGGTTAGAAATCAAAAATGACTTTTATTTTGCCAAAATCAAGGTTTCATCAGAGCTGTTTTCCTTCTAAAGTCTCTCAGGTAGAATCCTTTTCCTTGCCTTTTCCAGCTTCTAGGGTCTGCTGGCATTCCCTGATTCTATCTTCAAAGCCAGGAGTGAGTATAGGATCTTCAAATCTCAATCAATACCTCTCTCAATGTCTGTCTGCCTATCCCTCTCTCTCTACTTTGTTTCTTTTTTTCTTTTTAATTTTTATTGTGCTTTAAGTGAAAGTTTACAAATCAAGTCAGTCTCATATAAAAATTTATATACACCTCGCTATATGCTCCTAGTTGTTCTCCCCCTAATGAGACAGCACACTCCTTCTCTCAACCCTGTGTCCCCATGTCCATTCAGCCAGCTTCTGTCCCTCTCTGCCTTCTCATCTCCCCTCCAGACAGGAGCTGCCCACATAGTCTCATGTGTCTGCTTGAGTCAGGAAGCTCCCTCCTCATCAGCTTCATTTTCTATTTTATAGTCCAGTCCAATCCCTGTCTGAAGAGTTGGCTTTGGGAATGGCTCCTGTCTTGGGCTAACAGAAGATCTGGGGACTATGACCTGGGGTCCTTCTAGTCTCAGTTAGACCATTAAGTCTGGTATTTTTATGAGAATTTGAAGTCTGCATCCCATTGTTTTCCTGCTCCATCAGGGATTTTCTGTTGTGTTCCCTGTCAGGGCAGTCATCGGTTGTAGCTAGGCAAAATCTAGTTCTTCTGGTCTAAGGCCGATGTAGTCTCTTATTTATGTGGCCCTTTCTGTCTCTTGGGCTCAATATTACCTTATCTTTGGTGTTCTTCATTCTCCTTTGCTCCAGGTGGGTTGAGACCAATTGATGTATCTTAGATGGACACTTGCTAGCGTTTATGACTCCAGACGCCACTATCCAAAGCGGGATGCAGAAGGTTTTCTTAATAGATTTTATTGTGCCAATTGTCCTAGGTGTCCCCTGAAACCATGGTCCCCAAATCCCTGCCCCTGCTATGCTGGTATTTGGCTCTACTTTGTTTCTTTTGTCACATCTCTGACTCTCCTGCCTTCCTCTTTACCATATAAAATCCTTGTGATTACATTGGGCCCACCTAGATACTCCGGGGTAATTTCCCCTTCTAATGAATTACTTTTGCCATGTGAGGTAACATTCACAAGTTTTGGGGATTAAGACATGAACATCTGTTGGGCAGGTGTGGGGGTGGAGGGACATTATTCTGCCTAATGCACAGTATTAGTGTTTGCTTCCACCTGGATACAATTTTCCTATTATAACTAAATCTAAGTATGGCCAATAATTCTTTTAAAATTCACAAAATTAATCAGATATTAAGACAGGCAGCCTTGAGCATTGTGTTCTATTAAATAACTATCTATATGGGATCAAATTAACAACAGCAACCCAAAAGTTTAGATAGGAAGCTCAGGGGGCAGTGAGTTTACATTAATGGTGCAGGAATAATTCAGAAAAGGAGGGTGAGGGCTGCACAAACTGAAAAATGTAATTAATGTCACTGAATATTACATATAGAAATTATGGAATTGGTGTATATTTTGCCATGCATATTTTCAGCAACAAAAAAACGAAATTATTTTTAAAAATTAAGGCATTCAAAAAGTAATAAAAGTGAATTTTTAAAGTACTACTACAACTATATTGAGTTACATAATTCTGTAATAAATTACTCTTATGATGTATCACCTGACACGGAAAAATCTGGGAATTTGGAAATATCAGTTTTATAACTTAAATACTTCTTTCTTCAGTCCATTTTACTGTTAGCAATAATTGTTCATGTGTCTGAAACCATCAGACTTCATCAGCACAAAAGGTGTCAGATATACTAAGATACTACATATATTTGGGGGATGTTGGAAAGGAAAGATAAAGTGGTGTTAGTGGTTTAGTGCAGTTAAAATATCTTCTTGTAAACTTTACAAACATATATGGCCGTAGGAACACGTTGCTAGGATCCATTCTAAGGTCTGGAGGGGCCTCATTCAAGTTGTGGGAGTTGTTTCTCAGTTTAGCTTTAAAGTAAATCCAACTTTTTCCTCCACATTAAAAGTCAGTTTTTTTTATTTTATTTATTTTGTTTTTATAAACAATGCTAAAATGTATCAATTTGCATACCTTTTCTTGTGTACATTTGTGATTATTTACTTAGGTTAGATTACAAGATTGTCCTCAAAACATGAAACATAAGAACTTCCTTATCTGAGGAATAATCCACAGTTGGGGCCATTACCTACTTTTATTATCCAAACCCACCTCCACCCCATTCCCTTTCACCACTTTATCTAAGTGGAGGATAGAAAGTGTTGCAGATTCCTGGGCATGGTGGAAAATCTTGATGAGAGCCTCTCCAACTCGCTTTTGAGGAAAATTCCAAACAGAATAACTTAACAATGATTGGTGATGCTTGCTAGATGGAAGAACTAGCCTTCTGTTTTCAGGTGAGGGCTCTGCTTAGGAAGCAGATACGTTTATCTACCCCAGGATACAGAAATTAGAATTAAGAGAGAGACCAGGGTAGAGAAGGGGCAGAATTAGAGTAGCTCACAAACCCATTTTTGGGAATAGCAATTCCAAATAATTTCCCGTTGATTAAGCAAACAGCGTGGAAGGAAATCATGTAGTAAAACAACCAATCATTTCCTTTCTAAGAATTTAGTCCCAATACCCAATATATTTGCTCCACAGAGGCACCCATGGATCATCAATATCAGTCTGAAAAGCTGCTACATACCACTAACAGGCGGCAACTCCGCCTAAACAAGGAAGAGGATACTTATATTTTTTCCCTTCCATTATCCCTATATCAACAAAATCGGAAATGCTGAAGTTTAGAAAGGTGTTTTAAGGTAGTTTCCACCACCCACCTGTCACTTTTTCATAGTGTGGTGGCTTGCATGTTGCTATGATGCTAGAAGCTATGCTACCAGTATTTCAAATACCAGCAGGGTCACCCATGATGGACAGGTTTTAGTGAAGCTTCCAAACTAAGGCAGACTAGGAAGAAAGTGCTGATGATCTGCTTCTGAAAATTAGCCAGTGAAAGCCCTGTGGATCACGGCAGAATATTACCCAGTATAGTGCTGGAAGATGAGCTCCCTAGTTTAGAAGGCACTAAAAATATTACAGGGGCCTCAGCAATGCACTAAAACATCCCAGTGATGGCGATGGTGGCTCAGGCAATGCTTCGTTCTGCTGTACACGGGCTCACAGTGAGTTGGAGAAGCCTCCGCAGCAACAAGAACAATATAAGGTAGTTTAGATATTCCATTTGAACCTAAGATTTAAGATTAAAACTAAATCTAATGTAAATTGTATTTACTTTTGCACCTTTATATCCTATTTTACTTTATGTACATGCTACTGTATGTTAGCCCGTCATATGCTTTGCCTTGTTCGATGGGGATCTTTCCGTGGGGGCGGGGGGGGGGGTGGTAAATACTTCTACAACAAAGCATTTGACATTTCAGCAATCTTCACATGTATAGTTCAGTGGCATTAATTATGCTCATCAGGAAATCTTTTTGCTTGATCCAAATAACTTTATATTCACATTATGCAAATCTAATTGCCCTGCCTCAGGGGATCGCTAAGGTTGAATACTTGCTAGTCTAATATACTGTCCTCCTTTATTTCAGTATAGGCAATGAGCTTGCCCTCCTTTATTTCAATATGGGCAATGGGCTTTTCTAGGTGCTTTTGGTTTTATAAACCAGTTATCGATTTTTTTGGAAAAAATAAATCTGTAGGTGAAATCTCAACTTATCAATTTAACAATGAGCTTGTCTTGTCTGTTTGCTAGCCTTTCCCAAATTTCATTTCATTGATCTGTAAAGAGTGAATAAATCTCTACCTTTGACACTGGTATTCACTGTGCATCCAGTATAGGTTATACGCGGCCTGTGTCTAGTCCATTTGATCGATGCCAGTGTCATTCTGATTGTTTAATGTATTGAATACAACTGCCCAAGTTAGGATCAAATAAGACTAAATAATACAAAAATTATTATAGTTAAATATGCTATGCCAGTGACTTTTAATATTTTTACCTACAAAAATATATTAATGAAAAAGGCATAACATTTCACAGTTTAAAATACTTAAAAACCAAGAACCAAGCCCATTGCCATCACGTCGATTCTGACTCATAGTGACCCCATAGGACAGAGTAGAACTGCCCCAGAAGGCTTCCAAGGAGCGGCTGGTAGATTCAAACTGCTGACCTGCTGGTTGGCAGCCAGAGTTGTTAACCATTGTGCCCCCAGGGCTCCTTAAAATACTTATGATACGGAAATTTAATGCAGTAATTGGTAACTCCAAGCTTCTATATTTAGCTTGACATGTATTCCCTAAAATTTGTTTTCAATTATTAGTTTATTTTAGTTGAGAGATAGAAGAGTAGAGGGAAGTGCACACTTCCTATCCACACTTTGCTTAAATGTTAATTTTAGTTCACACTGCCTGGAGACAGACTACATTCAGAGAAAGTATAAAAATGCACATGGCTTACAGGTTGGTTTGGGACTTTTGAGTGGCTGCAAATATTTCATAAAATATATAAACAGTATATTAACATATGATCCACATCTATTTTTAAAATAGTCTAAGGTTTTACCAAATATCAATTGGTTTATTTTAACAGTGATATATTTATCAGAATATTTTCATAGACTAAAATATATTTTCTTTATTTCATATCACATATTTTTAAACCTAAATTCTGAAGAATGCCAAAAATGATTCTTCAAGTTCTAATCAATGCTAATGATCAAAAAATTTTTTAATTTATTTCATTATATATGTCTAAAAAATGTATTTCTAAGTTCCTCAATGGCTCTTATAATTTTAAAGAGTTTATTTTTGTCACTTTCTAACTTTAAAGTGTTTTATTTTAATACAATAGCCTCGCTCCAGTCCTCTGGTTCTCAAACCATTTAGCAGCCCAATACATTGGAAGTAGATTTTCAAAATGATGAATGGATCATTAGCTGCATAGCTTCTATTATAAGTGATAGATGAGCAGCCTAAACCTGGGGTTTTTATATCTTTAGAATTTTCTTTCAAGTATTACTTTTGTGTAGGATTGCATTTAAAGGCAATTCTTTTGTAAAAGAAAGGTTTGGATTTCTTTTATGTTTTTATTAATCTGAGGCCATAAAACACACAAAGCATTGAATTTTACGGTTCTTATTAAAAAAAAATTTTTTTCATAATCCTATACAATATTTCTGTAATAAAGTAAAAGGTTAGAAGTATGTATGCGGCATGAAGATGTCCTTGTACAAAATCAGGACCAACTTTATCTTAGATTTCTTACGCACCGTTAGAATGGACCTGGAAAGAAGACTGGAGCAGTCCTGACTCTATGACTTGGCAGGTAATGACCTTGGACAGGTCAGAGCCTCTTTCTGGTTCTTGGTATCCAAATTTCTGAAGGGAGATTGAATAAATTATCTCTAGGATTATGTCTAGATCTATAAGACTACAAATCTAGAAGAAGTAGAAAAATTCTTGGAGAATGTTAACATACCAGTTTTTATCAGTCCCTTAGAGTTTGGTGTGAGTGGATTCACTGGAACCTCCTATAGGACAGAGGGCCTGGTAGTTAAAGGTGAGACACTGAAAGGACCACCAGGCAGCAAGTGACTGAAAAAAGGCTAAATGAGATCCTGGTAGACCAACAATGCCTTTAACTCATGATTTTGCCTAGGGATGGTTTGAAAACCTGCATTTTAATATATTGATATAAGAGCAAATATATGGTTCATTCCTATTTTACGACTCTTCTTTCTACTTGTAAGCCCCTTAAGGCCTAATTCATTCATGTATATATAGCAACAAGACTAATATCCAGGGATATAGGAAGTACTCAGCAAACCAGAACAAATAATTACACTGCGTACCTTCTCCTATTCTTTCCTTCTGTGCCTAAAATAACATGCACATGGTATTTAGTCAACAAGCAACTTCAGAATCGTCAAAGCACTTGTAATTGACACACACATTATGGATTATTGTCCTGAAATCATTATTTTAATAAATTGCAGCTTTTGCAAATATTATATTAGCTTATAGCAGTTATGATTAACATCAGTAGGTATTGCATTAAAATGTTACATAACATTGAAATTGTACTTTACTTTTAAATATTTTGTCTATGTTTTTATACATACCTTTGTTCATCTCACAATTCTCAGCATCCTGAATTCTTTCATTTTGATCATCAATCTAGTTTATTATTAAAAATTGTCACATACAACTTTGAAAAACACAAGAAAACCTCCTTAGAGCTTTAATTCAGAAAATCTGATTTTATCATTCACCTGAACACACTGTTGTAGAGATGATAACTGGTCCACACAGTAAATTATGCTTCAACAGCGTACAAATTTGTAAGCTAGCCAATATAGAACAGATATTTATAGTTTTAGGTGGTAAATAAATATTTAAATAAAACAGTAAACCTTGCTAAAATAAATATTTTCACTGTTTTTGTTTCCTTCTAGTCACAGTCCCTTATAAAAAAAAAAAAAAAAATCCAGTTGCCAACCTTTTGGTTAGTGGCCTGAGCTCTTAACCACTGAGCAACCAGGGCTCCAGTAACAGCCCTTGTTGGTGACGTTAACTGCAATCAAGTCAGTTCTGACTCATAGCAACCCTATGTACAACAGAACAAAACACTGCCCAGTCCTACACCATCCTCACAATCATTGTTATTCTTGAGCCCACTGTTGCAGCCACTGTATCAATCCATCATGTTGAGGGTCTTCCTCTTTTTCACAGGCCGTCTACTTTACCAAGCATCATGTCCTTTTCCAGGGACTGGGCCCTCCTGAAAACATGTCCAAAGTATGTGAGATGAAGTCTCGTTATCCTTGCTTCTAAGGAGCATTCTGTCTGTACTTCTTCCAAGACAGATATGTTTGTTTTTCTGGCAGTCTGGGGTATCAAAGACCTTAAAAAAACAAAAAAAACCCATACCCATTGCTGTAGAGTTGATTCTGACTCATAGCGACCCTGCAGGACAGTGCAGAACCATAGGGTTTCCAAGAAGTGCCTGGTGGATTTGAACTGCTGACCTTTTCGGTTAACTACCATGCTCTTAACCACTACATCACCAGGATTTCCTTAGGCAAGCATATTTCACATTTTGAATTTTGCCTGTTCTCTTTGAGACTGTATCATACATACTATAAATATTGCTCAAGTTGCTACATATTCTTTATATTTATGATTTTAATGGCTAAATTAACATTTTAATAATTGAAATTTTAAGAATCCTTTAATAATTCTCCTTTCATATATACTTTTTTTTGCTGTTATACTTAATGTTATGCCTAATGTGTGCATGTGCATAACTCAATATTTCTTTTGTTTGTTTTCTTCTGAAAATTTCTCCTAAGTGGGATTATGAATTGAAATGCATTGGAAGTCAAAGATTTAAAAAAAAAAAAAAAAATTCATTTTTCTTTGTAAGTTAGGCATATGGTTCAATAAGAAAAATATTTAGGTGAAAATTATATCAGTTAGCATGTGGCTAATTGTTTTGTCTTTGCTATTTATTTTATTCTCACGATTTGGTTAGCAATGTTGTTTGGACAGTTTTAACAGTTATTCTGTTGAGTACTACCTATTGTTGGTGGTTACAGTAATTTATGTTCTTAAATTTTGTAAGAACCTAGTTGCCATAGTGATAGCAATGTAAGTTACTATAGTAAAAAGAATAAAATATGGGACCAAATTTTCAAAGGTCAATGCTTAAATTGCATCTCAAAATTCATGTGTTACTCTGGGCCTGGTAAAAAAAAAATACTTTAAAACTGCCTTACCATTTCTTAAAAAGAAAATCAATTTTACCAATAAAATGGATCAAATTTTGAAATTGTGTTTTCAATGGAAATAGCCACATTACAAATAAAAAAGTTTATTTTTAACTTTTTACATGTAATACATGCAAGGATAACAACTGAAACAGAAAAATTTTGATAGAAAAATTTTAGATGATGGAGTTTATTTTACAAGAGAAGAAAATGTGCTTGAAGTTTAATTACTGTCTGAAGTAACTAAAGTGTTCAATAAAAATTTTTTAAATAGGAACATAATTTTAAATTCGCTGATGATTTTCTATGAACATTAAGACACTGGTGATCTCAAAAAATTGGAAGCCAGAGGCCTGAGAGGTAAGCAAGTGCCAACGCCAGGATTCTCACTGAGAGTTCTTCCAAAGTCTAAGTCTTGGGCAACAGCTTTGAAACAGTATATACTACAAGAGACATGAGCTAAAACAGGATATACCCGAAGTTTGGAAGCTAACAGGAAATCCATTAATCAAGCCAAGGTCTATAGGTTAAAAATTAAGGAAAAAAAAAGAATTAAAAAAATAATGGAAGACAATATTATAATATCCTCTTCCTCAAACCTTCTCAAACCATCTCGTCTAAAGATGGACATGACAGAATATTGCCAGTCTCTGACTAACCCTGAGTCAAATGAAGAAAAAAGCAAAAACCTAAATGTATATTTTGAAGCCTCAATCTACTCCTCAAAAGGTCTCAACTTACTTTAAAGGGTATGTTTCAAATATAAATTATTTGAAAGAATTTGATTGAAAACGACTCCAAGTTGGTAGATAGAAGCAAGCACCACAGGAAACCAACCTCAGTGTAGAACATAGAATTAAGTTCACAGGAAAAATAAGCACCTCATCATAAAATCAAACAAACAAACAAATGAAGAAAATGACCTTCATTTTCAAACACACACACACGTGTGCATGCACACATACACACGGGCACCATGCATAAAACAAACATAAACAATAAAAGACATATCCAGACAAAGATTTCAGATATTTATCAGACACAGATTCGCAGACTGAATAAATATAAATGAATCATAGGTATATACATATAAATTATATATGTATGTACAAATTATATACTATATATAGTAAACTTTAAAAGAAGTTTGAAAACATGAACAGAAAATAGTTGTTTTTAAAAAAGAAACAAATGCAACTTCTACAACTTAAAAGTATAGTTAGAATTAAAAAGAAAAATTGGATGAAGCAGTAGTTGGATACAGCTGGTGAGGGAATTAGTGAATTGGAAAACTGAACAAAATAAATTATGTACATTTCTGCTCAGACATATAAAGAGGAAATATATAGCATGGAGAAAATAGTGAGAAGGTTTGACATATACCTAAATAGAGCTCTGGAAGGTAATATTATTAAGAAGGGTCACATAGCAATATTCAAAAAGATAATAGATGAATATTTTTCAGAAGTTTGGAAATATATTAATCATATTTGGGACTTTTTTTTTCTTATTTGGGAGCCCATTCAACCCAAGTTGGATAACTAATGACAGACATATCATAGTGAAATAACGAAAAAGCAGAGGAAAAGAAATACTAAAGTCAAGCAGTAAGAACACATGAAGCAGCTTTAAAAAAAATAAAAGGTAGCTAAACTGGCCACTGATTTTTCACTGCAAATACTAGAATTTTGAAGACGTTGAAGAAATATCTTTCATGGAATGAGGGAAATAACTACTAATAAATAATTATTTACACAGTAAAATTATCTTCATGAATAACAAAAATATAAAGAATATATTTCGGGGGAAAAAGGACCACAGGTAAAGCTATTAAGTGCAAGAAATCTTAAGTTAAAATATTGGAAAAGTCATTTGTAAACAAATTTAAACATGAGATCTACTTTTCACATAATCAACTCCTTTTTCATGAAATACTATTTGGGACAACAACGTTAGATTACTTCTTTTCAGATAGGCTTTTGAAAAGAACTGTTGAATAATTTTGTATTGAAGCCACTATCAATTTCCTGAAGGCTGTTCACCAAATGTTGTTTATGGACTCTGTAAAACCAGCCCACTGCCATCGAGTCGATTCCGACTCATAGTGACCCTATAGGACAGAGGACTCTGTAAAGGTTGTAAAAAGAGCCTGATATATTCTTTCCTCAAATAGAAGTGTACCACAATAACAACCGGACATATGGCCAAGCCATTTTTCTTAACAAATAGAAATCCCACAATTTTGCACCATACAAAAAGAACATCTTTGTCTTTCTTTGCTCTGACCACATGTCTTCTTTTCCTTTCTCAAATAAGCCATGCTTTCTTTCTAGCAAAGGACTTTTGTGATGCCTTACCCCAAAATCCTTCACTCTGCCTAGTACTAGTTAACTCCTACTTATCCTTCTACTACTATCCAAAGTTCATCTTGAACAGAATTTTGTGATCTCCCTGCTATACAGGAAATCGTCTTATAGGTTCTTGTATAGGCTCTTGTAGCCAACAGTTTTTTTCTGGAAGGAACAATAGCAATTCTAGATTTGTTTTCAGTGGCGTCACTAGAGGGGTGGAGATGAATTCAGACGCAACCCCTGACACTGTCAGAGGGGGTGACATCAAAATGACCCTAGGGTCTGTGGCGGTGGGCTGGTCGGCTAGCGCTGTAGGAGGAGGAACCACCAAGGCATTGGCTTCAGGAGGGTTGGTGTAACCCGTCAGCCAGTGTGGTAAATCGTCATCACTCAACACGTTGCGGGCAGCAGGGGAGCCCACTTTTGGGTGGAGAGGAAGATCTCCACTTTGGCCAGTGGGAGAAGGGACAAGCAGTGTAAAGCCCCAGCTGGCGGGACAGGGAGAAGGAAGGCTGAGCAGTGGCCCTTGGCCCTGAGCATGGGTGGTATGGGGCCAGGCAGTTCCACCCACTGGGGGTAGGTTGCCAGCTGACCCCTCCCACAAGGGGGGGGTGACACCATGAGCTGCCACACTAGATACCAACCTTAGTGACGCCACTGTTTGTTTTTGTAATTGTTTGGATGATTACCTGGCCAACTCAGCAGTTCCAAGTTTCATGGGGCAGGAACTGTGGTTATTTGTGGTCATAATTGTTCTTAGAGCCTGTGACAGGTACATATTGGGACCTCCATGTTAAATAAACTTAGAGTGAACCAGTTCTCCTTTCTCTGCTTTAATTTTCTCTAAACTCTTCCCCGAAGTTGAAAGTCACTTCACTACCACATTGGTATAGTAATTCAGAGCCCCTAAAATGCTAATAACCTTTTGCTGTCCAGTCAATTCTGACTCATAGCAACCTGATAGGACAAAGTAGAACTGCCCCGAGGGTTTCCAAGGAGTGGCTGGTGGATTAGAACTGCCCACTTTTTTTTTTTTTTTAATTGTCCTTTAAGTGAAAGTTTACATTTCAAATTAGTCTCTCATACAAAAACTTAAGCACACATTGTTATGTGACCCTAGTTGCTCTTCCTACAATGTGACAGCACGCTCCTCCTCTCCACTCTGTATTTCCCATGTACATTCAACCAGCTCCTGTCCCCCTCTGCCTTCTCATCTAGCCTCCAGACTGGAGCTGCCCACTTAGTCTCATGTATACTTGAGCTAAGAAGCACACTCCTCACCAGTATCATTTTATGTCTTATAGTCCAGTCTAATCTTTGTCTGAAGAGTTGGCTTCGGAAATGGTTTCAGTTTTGGGCTAACACAGAGTCTGGGGGCCATATCTTCCAGGGTCCCTCCAGTCTCAGTCAGACCATTAAGTCTAGTCTTTTCACTAGAATTTGAGTTCTGCACCCCACTTTTCTCCTACTCCATCAGGGATTCTCTGTTGTGTTCCCTGTCAGGGCAGTCATCAGTTGTAGCCAGGCACCATCTAGTTCTTCTGGTCTCAGACTGATGGAGCCTCTGGTTTCTGTGCCCCTTTCTGTCTCTTGGGCTAATATTTTCCTGTGTCTTTGGCGTTTTTCATTCTCCTTTGCTCCAGGTGGGTTGGAACCAATTGATGCATCTTAGTTAGTTGGCTACTTGCTAGCTTTTAAGACCCCAGACACCACCCACCAAAGTGGGATGCAGAACATTTTCTTAACAAACTTTGTTGTGTCAATTGATCTAGATGTCCCCTGAAATCATGGTCCCCATACTCCCACCCCTGCTACTCTGTCCTTCAAAGTATTTGGCTGTATTCAGGAAACTTCTGAGCTTTTGGTTTAGTTCAGTTGTGCTGACTTCTCCTGTTTAGTGTGTTGTCTTACCCTTCACCTAAAATAATTCTTGTCTATTATCTAGTTAGTGAATACCCATCTCCCTCCCTTCCTACCCTCATAACCATCAAAGTATGTGTTCTTCTGTGTTTAAACTTTTTCTTGAGTTCTTATAATAGTGGTCTCATGTAATATTTGTCCTCTTGCAACTGAGTAATTTCACTCAGTCTAATGCCTTCCAGATTCATTCATGTTATGAGATGTTTCACAGATTCATCCTAGTTCTTTATCATTCCATAGCATTCCATTGTGAGAATATACCGTAATTTGTTTATCCATTCCATTCATCTGTTGATGGGCTCCTAGGCTGTTTCCACCTTTTTGCTATTGTGAACAGTGCTGCAATGACCATGGGTGTGCATTTATATATTCATGTGAGGGCTTTTATCTCTCTAGGATATAGTCCAATGAGTGAGATTGCTCGATCATATGGTACTTCTACTTCTAGTTTTTTAAGGAAGTGCCAAATCAATTTCCAAAGTGGTTGTGCCATTTTACATTCTCACCAATGATGTATAAGTGTTCCAGTCTCTCCACAACCTCTCCAACATTTATTATTTTGTGTTTTTTGGATTAACGCTAGCCTTGTTGGGGTGAGATGATATCTCATTGTAGTTTTGATTTGCATTTCTCTAATTGCTAATGATCACGAGCATTTCCTCATGTATCTGTTAGCTGCCTGAATGTCTTCTTTGGTGAAGTGCCTGTTCATATATTTTGTCCATTTTTTAAGTGGGTTATTTGTTTTTTGTTGTTGAGGTTTTGCAGTATCTTATAGATTTTAGAGATCAGATGCTGATCAGATTTGTCATAGCCAAAATTTTTTTCCAATCTGTAGGTTGTCTTTTTACTGTTTTGGTGAAGTCTTTGGATCAGCATAAGTGTTTGATTTTTAGGAGCTCCCAGTTTTCTGCTGGTGTTTGTGCAGTTAGTAATGTTTTCTTTATTGTTTATGCCATGTATTAGGGCTCCTAGCATTGTCCCAAATTTTTTCTTTCATGATCTTTATCATTTTAGATTTTATAGATTTTATATGTAGGTCTTTGATCCATTTTGCCTTAGTTTTTGTGCATGGTGTGAGGTATGGGTCTTGTTTCATTTTTTTTGCAAACGGATATCCAGTTATGCTAGGATCATTTGTTAAAGAGACTATCTTCCCCAATTAATGGACTTTGAGCCTTTGTGAAATATCAGCTGCTCATAAGCAGATGACTTTATGTCTGGATTCTCAATTCTGTTCCATTTGTCTATCTATCTGTTGTTGTACTAGTACCAGGCTGTTTTGACTACTGTGGCAGTATAACAGGCTCTAAAATCAGGTAGTGTGAGGCCTCCCACTTTGTTCTTTTTCAGTAATGCTTTATTTATCCAGGGCCTCTTCCCTTTCTATATGAAGGGGTGCTTTGTTTCTCCATGTCATTAAAAAACATCATTGGAATTTGGATTGGGATTGCATTGTATCTATAGATCACTTTGGGCAGAACATTTTCACAATGTTGAGTCTTCTTATCCATGAGCAAGGTATGTTTTTCACTTATGTAGGGCTCCCTTGGTTTCTTGCAGCAGTATCTTGTAGTTTTCTTTGTATAGGTCTCTCACGTCTCTGGCTAGATTTATTTCTAAGTATTTTATCTTTGGGGGACTATTGTGAATGGTATTGATTTGGTGATTTTCTCTTCAAGGTAGAACTGCTGACCTTTTGGTTAGCAGTATGAGGTCTTAACCACTGTGCCACCAGGTAATTTTCTTGATCTAGATAAGACATGTCTTGGTTATCTATGTAATTTAAAGGATATTTAAAAATCAGCGTAAAATTTGAAATCACAATAATTAAGACAAATTATTTAAATGGTATATTTGCACCTACATTATACATGCGTGGTGTACATCATGTATTTGCTCATTCATTCACTAATATCCAACGAATGTCAAGCTTGTACTAAAGATACGAGTGGTTCAGTGTGGCCATACTCCAGATTCAATTAATTTCAAGGTATGATTTCTGACAAATAATACAATTTGCTTAAGGAACAGTGGAACACAAATGTGAAAGATTTCAGTAAAAATGCAAAGTGTTTAAGTAAAAAAAGTTTTTGTATAACAATACAGCTTCTCAGAAGCAAATTAATTAAAAAGAGAGTGATACAGTTATAATAAAATAGAAATTCATGTTCACTCTAGGTATCAATGTCAACAAAAGCATTCTTTCTGGAAGAGACACAAATATGGAATTTTGATATACTGGATAAATTAGTTGCATTATGACCCACTTTCATATGCTAATGACAGTAGTCAAGGTAGATAATCATCAGAGTTGACAATAAAATGGTAAAACAGAGCATAATTAATGAATTTCCTTTTTAGCCTTGTCTACTATTGGCTTTATACCAGAGTAGATTGCTAGCATTATGAGCCATCTTAAAAACATATGCTTTGTTTCAGAATAGAACTGTGTGTTTGCAATTGGGACTAAATTACAGATTAGGAGATATTTCATTTAGAGTCCCACCTGAGATACTATTATTTTGTTGTGTTTATTATTTGTATAATTAAATGAATATGCACTTAGAGCTAATGAGTGTTATTTCTCCTTTTCTGCTTATACTTATCTTTAGTTTTTAGAGCATTTAACAGTCATTTGGCTAAACCATTTTAAATCAAAGGAAAACAAATCATTATTAATATTATAATTTGATTCTATTGAAATATTTTAAAGGTACACTAGTTTTTTAACTCTACAGTTGCTATATATTTCTTTAAAACACAACCCTCTAGTAAGATTCAGAGGCTAGATCTACGTTCTTGTTTTCATTCATAAAGACTTAAATTCTAGATTTGTGACCATTAGAAGGAATTATCAGGAGGGCAGCATAAATTCATAAACATATCACTTCTTATTTGTTGAACACATATTCTGAATATTGCTGATATTCTATCCCTGTGTAATTTTGATGCAGCAATCATTATTTATTGTAAAATTTATATATCTCATTATATGGATAAGAAAAAAGCTGTTTTTTCAAGCTCATTGAGTTTAATTAAAAATTTGGGTTTTAACCTCTATTAGGTAGAAGATGAGGAGCCCTGTTGGTGAAGTGGTAAAGCACCTGGCAGTTCAAACCCACCAAGCACTCCATGGGAGAAAGATGTGGCAGTCTGCTCCCATAAGGATTATAGCCTTGGAAACCCTATGTGGCAGTTCTACTGTAGAGTCATTGTGAGTTGGTATTGAATTGATGGTAACAGTTTTAGGTAGAACATACCCGAAAATAGCTTCACAAACTCCAGAAGCATACATTCTCTTAATAGTTATTATAAGTCTTTATTAGGTCCTTAATAGAAGAATGACATTTAGAAATTTATTCAGTGATTATTATTAATCTATCCCACAGTACTGGAAATATACCACTAAAGTTACACTGCAAAATACAACATAATCACCACAACCTGGTCTAAGAGCTCATAAGGAAAAATCTAGAAAATGTCCCTGCTCTCTATTATATATTAAGATATCCTCACGGTTAGACTGTTAATGTTCAGATTAATGTTCAGAGATTTCAAATACATTAAATTATCTTTCAATTGTTTTGTTTAAATTCATCTCCAGAAAGAATTTTATAGTAAAATACTAATAATATTGCTTAAATTTATGAAACAATATTACTAATTGGTAAACTGAAAATAAAATACTCTAATACAAATTAATTCATCCCACTCTGTACTATAAAAGCTAAAACACCTTAAAACAAGATTTATAAAAGTCTGTTCAACTTAGAACTATAGCATTCTATCTACCTATCTACATTATTTCTTTATCCACACACATATTTTCTATTTTTCAGTCTAAATCATATCTACATGTACTGTATTCATCTTTATGTAATGAAAAATACTGCCATTTCTCTATATTATTTTGATAATACATATTCAGATCATAGCTGTTCTTTATCGAATTGGATATAAAATATTGCATTAAATAATAATTTTAGAATTTCAGGGGGACTATAATTTTCCAATTAAATATAACATGCATGACTTTTTATGGAAAAAATAAGTAGGAAAGTAATAGTAAAGTTTAATAATTTTTAAAATCTAGTGACTTTTAAAACAAATTTTGTTGTAATCTTTAAAATTATATCCTATGTGCTATATTTAGTAGAGGGAAAAAGGAGCCCAGGTCGCACAGTGGTTGAGCAATCATCTGCTAACTGAAAGGTCAGTGGTTCCAACTCACCAGCCTCTCTTGGGGAGAAAGATGGGGCAGGCAGTTGGCTTTCATAAAGATTTACAGCCTCGGAAACCCTACAGGGCACTTCTACTCTGTCCTATAGGGTCGCTATAAGTCGTAATTCACTGGACTGCAGTGGGTTAGAGGAGGGGAAAAAATATATATATTATTTTTGTTCTCCTACCCCCACCCGCCTGATTCTTGATATTTTCATTTAGGTGCTCTTAGATTAAAAGATTCAGACATAATTCTGAAAGATTGAATTGTTACAATAATGCTATCATGCCTTTTAGGTATAATCAAAGTATCCTACTTGTTCTCATGACGAGAAAGCAATAAGAGAATGCTCCTATTAAAGATAGAACAACCACTTAGTGCTGTAATATAATACTGCAATTCAATTTGCATAAGTAGTTTGCATCTCCCCCTCCCCCTCCATCCACCAAAGTGATATATATTTCAAATTTACTCTGTAATGACGTATTACTGATCATTAATTTAATCAACCACTATGCTCCCTTGTTATAAATGTCAATATTATATAGAAATCAATTTCAAATCATACCAGCTTTTCACAAAAAATGTTGCATAACTAAAACAAATGGGAAAGAGGTGTCTAGAAGTTTAGATAGAAAGAGGTATATTAGTCCCTCATAGAAAGATGGGAATCTACTTTAGTATTTTAGAAGTTGGAATACTACAGATGGAGTCCCATTTTTAGTTACTACCTGGAATCCATGTTATGAATAATTCAAAACTTTATTACAAAGTTTATCCACTCCTGACTGTAACAGATCCAAGTTGGCACATGGACTGGGTCTTTTACATGATCATTGCTGGCACTTTCAAAAATACATAATACATAATTTACTGCATTCCTTGCATGCAGATATGCATGTGCATAATCAGGGGAATACTAGAATTTAGAAACTCAATGTTGTATTCATACCAAAGGAGATGAGAAGCTTTCACAGAAGGCTGGAGGCATTGCTTTACGGCTATTTTGTAGATATCTCATTTTTAATCAATGTTACACGAAACAACAACTGAACAAATTGGGGCCAACTCTTCTTTAATCTACTGGTAATTGCAAATGGATCAATGGGCCAGCATTATTTTAACTACTCTTGTCAATCAATTATAGGAAATGATGGCATGCTTCTAAGATTCTTGGTACAACCGGACATATCTAGGAGTTCTCAATCCATTTGACTGATTATCTAAATAAAGTATTGATGTCTTAATACTATCCCATGCATCTCCTGGTTATGCTTTCCTCTTAAAATCAGGTTCTCCACTTAAATTTCAGGGTCTAGTAGAGTGTAATAGTCTGGGTAAGGATGATCTGCATTTAACCTATCCATAGACAACCTCTTCATTAACCTTAAAACACACACACGCTCTACAAAACACTCTTTCATTTTCAGTGCTTTTTTTTCTCTTGTACACTTAGTTAATATCAAAGAGCTGAAAAGCACCTCCCAAGGAAATATTTGTTTTATAATTTCATTGGCGAGCTATAGATATATAGGAGAAAATAATGCCCATGGACAGATACCAAAGTTTCATCCTTTAGAGTTTAAAATAAAAAAAGTAATGAGAAAATAACGAATTTAAGAATTAACTGTAAAATGTCAACTTAAAACTCCAAATTAAAAAGTAATAGAATTCTATTTTCTATGGCAATCTTGTAACAGTGCTGGAAAGTATTTCATTGATGAAGTAAAATTTAGCTTTGTGTCAAAGATTATCCAACAGTGCTCATCAAGCACTCTTTCTGAATCCTGGAGCTGGTCCTCTGATAGAGATAGAAAACAACAGGAAATTGGAATGAGGTAAGTCTGATGAGTGACTTCTGAAATATATCTCCTAACCAAGACCTCATCAATGACCTCTACACCAACATATCCAACTGTGTGGCTGAAATGTTTGTGAAAAGCACTTTATGTTCAACACTTTCAAAAATACAGTTACAATACTCACTATAACTATCCCTCAAACCTTTGACTCCATGTTCCTTATGTTATTAAGGTAGTCACACCCCATCAATACCACAAGGGAGAAACGTAAGAGTCATTCTTGGTATATCCTTTTTCTTCCCTCCCCACATAGCATCCATCATACATTTTGTTGACTTTATTTAATGATACACCTTAAATCTATACACTTAACATACAAACACTCAAAATAACTTATACTTTTTTAATTCAAGCTACCTCTGGCTTAGACTATCAAATACCCTTAGCTGGTATTTCTGCACCCATTTTTATAGCCACCCCACCCACATCCTTTCCCATACTGAGATGAACAGATATTTTCATTTGCCATTAGACCAATTGTTCAGTTAACCTTTGTAATCTATTTTCTGGACCTATACACTGCTCTAGTCTTATCTCCACCAACTCTTGCCTTTAAAGTCCCCAGCCATATTGACTTTCTTCAGTTCCTTGAAGATGCCAAATTTCCTCTTTCAAAGGACAAGTGCCCATACTCTTTTACCTACCTACTACCCACCTTCTGCTACCTTTGCCTACTTTGCCCAGCTTTTCTTAGATGCCATACTTGATACATTCACCATTGTACGTTCTCGCGTATACTGCTTGTAATATTCTTTCATGGCACTTAAGATAGTTTGTAATGATACACTTAGTGAGTAATGCCTGTATCTCCTGCTAGACTGCAAGCTTCATAAGAGCAGGGGAGTTGTATGCTTTTACTCACTGTTATACTCTTAGCGCCGAACCCACAGTAGGTGCTCGCACTGTAATTGCTTCATGGATATTTTTTAATAAATGAATAGACCACACGAATTATCTTACATAAAACATGTTTTTGTATTTGGTTTTTATACAGTATTTTGGAACAAAATTAACAGTTCTTTATGAAATGATGTAAACCCTAATAAATAAAATGTATTATCAAAATCGACATAGAAAGCTAAGATAATAACTTAATATATCCCATAGCACAAATGGCATTAATCAGTTTCAACAAATAGAGTTAAATTCTACTGAGGAAGGTTGAAAGGTTTTTCATTCAGCATTGTTCTATGTAATTTAAAATATATATTAATATCTAGTGCAAAGTTGTGGTTCCTACTGGTGTGGATAATTTGTTTCAATAGGCTCCGTTTTCCCAAGGCCCGGTGCAGTGCTCAGCACATTGTAAGGTTCAAATTCGACTCAAGCATTGTATGTGACTATTTGAACAGCACTTTAAAATAATCCAATCAAAAAACTATAAATTAATACTGAGGGGGAATATATACTTCACAGAAATAAAGTCTATTTCATGACACAGGGTAAAGATGCAAATAATGAAAAAAATAGATTAAAGCTCAATGCCATACTTATTTCCAGATCTGCAGTTATCATTGCACCATGTCAATGAACTTGACGCGTGAGAGACAAACTATTAGAGTGGATATGAGCTCTGGCTCTGGAGACAGATTACCTGAATTCGAATGACACTTGCTAGTTAGATATAATCAAGAGTACCTTCAGCTGGGTTGCTGCGAGGATACATATTAATGCAAATAAAATACTTGAAAATGTGCTTAAAACATGTTATATAAAAGTTAATGCCTAATTTCAAAACTACAGGTAACATCAAATGTGACGTTTCAAAATTTTCAAGCCCTTAAATATTACAGTCTGTCTTTAAATATTATTTTGTCTTGGGTCTTGACAAGATTTTTCACTGCATTCAGTTCTGTTTCTATTAATCCAGTTTCTCTGAATTTGTTTTCTCTTACAACCCATCAACAACAACTTTGAAACTAATATTCCAATACATACATGCATTTCTACGCATTATAAAATGTTATAGAAACATTTTAAAATGAGATAGTCATAAATATCAAGGGTACTTGTTTCTACTTCCTCCCAGGAAATTATATTGCACACTGTCCAGGATGCATGCATGCACTTTGGAAACCACTGCTCTACAATAAAAATCTGAAAAGAAAGGACCTAGTCGTTCTCCTTTGTTGTATTAATTGTGCCTATTATAGAGTCTGGTACATAGAGGTCATCAATGAATATTTGTTTCAGGAATAAATCAATGAATATTTGTTTCAGGAATAAATAAATGAATGAATATATGTACCCAAGGCTCAAAGAAATGCAATACACTGTTATCATTTATTATGGTTGTGAATAAAATAAACCTAAGACAGAAATAGGCTGAACCACCCATAACCTTTGGTAAAATATTTAGATTTTCTTCAGTTCCTCAACTATAAAAAGGTGGTAATAATGGTGCCTGTCTGATTAAAAATCATATTTTTTGTATTATGCACATTTATATAAAAATATAAACTTCTTAGAAGAAATATGATTTAGGGACATTATCTTGTGAACCTCCCTACTGAGAACACTGATCATCAATTTTATTTGTAACCATTCAGTAAATGTTTCTAGCCTCATTTTTGCAATGAACTATGTTGAGTACTACTATTCTGTCCTTGAAAAAATTATTACAATATTTTCTCAACATAAAGCCATCTTTAACCCTTGAAAACATTCCTATTCTACCCAAAAACCTGGTAACATTCTTGACTATAGAATAAGCTTAAATACAACCATTGGAAAGGTTTTAAAACATATTTTTGCTTTAAAAAAAATCAAACCTTGTAACTACATTTATAGTTTTTATCTTGATCAGAAGAATATATATATATATATAATCAAAAAACATATATATATATAGACACATGGTTTAGTCTTGGACCAAACTGATGGAGAGAGAGACTAGGAAATCTCTTTACAAATCAAGTAAAAAGGCTGCTCAAAGGCTCTTTCGTCCTTACTCACAAGGTGCTCCCTCCTCCCTGCTTCTACTCCTCTGTAGCACAGCCAGCAATTAGGAGAGAATAAATTTAGAAGTATCAGCAGCTTACAAAAAAAAATATATATATATATTAAAAGGCTTCAGATCTTTTTTAATTTCTTGTAGTCTAGCTGAAAATAATCTTCTGAGAATGATGGAAGGATAACCTACACTTTATGAACTGTCTAAACCTGAAAGCCAACCCTCTACAAATGTGTGCGGCAAAGCCCAGTGATTAGAAAATGGACGGCTTCTCTTATCTTATTCCTATAAATTGAAAGCCCAATAATATATCCCAGAAAAGGATGGTGCACTTCTAGCTATAAACAGCTTGCAAATAATTCCTTATCTGCTTCACTGTGAGAACTTTTATTACTTGTAAGAGTTCATGGAAGATTGCAAACACTAGGAATAAAAAAAAAAAACCCTGGGGAAAATCTCAAAGTAAATTGAAAGCACTAGAAAATATTTTTAACACTGACTTTTACTAACATTATATATTTTGCAATGTAATCTTTTTTTCTATCTTGGTACAATATATAATATATATGAAATATGCCATTTGGTATATGATTTATTTAATTAACTAGCTTCTGTTCAATTACCAAAATAGAAATCTGAAAATCTTTTTGTTGAACACTTTATTGCTAAGGTAAACGAATTGGCAATAATGTTAATCTTAATTAATTATCCAGACTTCAGTACCAAGATTAGGAAAACAATTAGGAAAAAAATTTTTTTTTAAATCTCTTTTGAGAATAAAATCATGATGTCTGGGGGCAATATTTAATGTTTTATATATAACCTACTGCTATCAAGTCAATTTTGACTCATAGCGACCCTATGGGACAGAGTAGAACTGCTTCATAGGGTTTATAAGGAACGCCTGGTAGATTCGAACGGCTGGCCCTTTGGTTAGCAGCATGAGCTCTTAACCGCTGTACCACCAGGGCTCTGTTTTATATACAGGTTTCCTAATTCTAAATCCATAAATTTTACATATCCATATTTTCTAGGATATGAAAATGCATATTGTTTATTACTCGTGTGGTAAACTAAACAAAATGGAATAGGCATGGGTATATGTATGTTAAGTCCATTCTCTGCAGTGTAATTGTAAATGTTGAGATAGCCATAAGTTCAAAACAAAGTAGATGACCTTGGGTAAGATAAAATCTCTAAAAGCTTAGTTTCCTTATTTGTAATATGGCAATTGTAAATAGTACCAAGAGAAATAATTTATGTAAGTGCTCAAAATATAAAAACTTCAAATAAGTGAGTTAATTTATCCTTAGAATTTGAAATACAGTTTGAAATAGGATTTAGATTAGATTAATAAAAGGCATTTAGAAGATTTATCAAACTACATTAAATATTTGCCTCAACCTTACAATTACAATATTATTGTAGGATGGATTTTGATGGCTTGTAATAACTTTATAAAAATTCTGAACAATGATAAGATAAAAACCAAAAGCCAAACCCTTTGCCGTCGAGTCGATTCCGACTCATAGCGACCCTATAGGACAGAGTAGAACTGCCCCATAGAGTTTCCAAGGAGAGCCTGGTGGATTTGAACTGCCGCCCTGTTGGTTGCAGATGAAGCACTTAACCACTATGCCACCAGGGTTTCCAAATGATAACATACAATACCATAGATACAAATTATAATTTAAGAGGACATATACAAAATTTTAAAATAATTTATTTTGAATCTAAAATAGTAATTGAAATAAGAAATCATCTGATAATGACAATACAATTAGTATTTATAATCATATTTGTAAAATCAGGCTACCAATTTTTAAATCTTCAATTTACTCTTCACAGAAACGGCTAGCATCACCTTGCCTTTCATAAAGCCACTTTTATGCCTTTAAGTTTTTCAAATCACCTTCACTGTAATCTCAATTTTTGTTCAACCATGTGCCATTTGATTTGTTCTTCAACACAATTACTAAAAAAGCATACATTGAAAATCATTAAATATTGTGAAATGATCTTTATCCCCAATTTATAAATGAACTAACATATTCAAATAATGATTGAAAGAGAAACTGTCCAAATTAACTAAATTGGCTAATGAGGCTGAACCTAGAACTAGAATTTGTTCTGCATACAACATGTAGTCTTACATTTTCATCCTCTCCATAGATGTTACTCTTTTAAGTCTTAAAATTATTTGCTTTAAGTATATTTTAACTATGTTTTTTTCTTTTATTTATTTATTTATTCTTTACAATTAAACAAACATATTTTTTTCTAGCATTCTAAAAGTTCTATTTTTCTTCCCTGGGGAGGGAGGTGTTGGGCATAAAAGCTGAGAAAGGACGAAAGCTGGGCCTCACCTCTCACACAAACATGCACATGTGACACCCATATGCATTTCTGGATCCAATCTACTGAATCCAAGCCAGACGCATTTTATCCTAGATCAGCAACAGTCACCTGGGGGCTCGTAGGAAAGCTACATTTCTGAACAGCTACCTGTACATATGAAGTTTTAGTCACTACGAAGTGAGGTCTGGGATGTTGTATTTTCAAAACAATCTCCAAATGATAACTATAATCTTCTGGTTTTAGGATCTATGCTGCAGAGAATTTAGTGTTCCTTTTTTTTTTTTAGAGATGAAACTAAGTAATCTACTCATAGGTAGTATATAGCTAGTAAATTTTGTAAGCAATTCCTTAACCTATTCTACCTTCAATTCCATAAATTGCCAAGTCTCTATATTTAAAAATTCTTTTGGCATATCTAATATTCTATCTCAAAAGCGCCAAGTCCATGTGGTAGCTTTGGAAAAGTGGAAAGACGAGTCTTTTTTTAAGATATCATTTATAATAAAAGTAACAACAGCTTTGACTATATGCAAGATACTGACTAAATACCATGCGGTATTAAAGACAGATTAAATACCATATGTTATTTAATCCTTCCAATAATGCTGTTCACATCTTTTTATTTTACAGCATTTCGGAGGTGATTACAGATAATTTATATAATATGTATAAAATAACATTTGCTGTCCAAAAGGGACTTAATGAATTGCAAGTTTTGTTATTTATATATAAAGGAACAGAGACAAAGAAAGGCTACAGAGACATCATTTGAACCCAGGTCTCCGTAGAGCTAAAACCTGGACACTTCTTACTAAAATAGGAAGGGGAGTGATGGGAAGCAAACACTGCCGTAACTTTTTATATGTAAAACTCAGCAAAATGTTCATTTCCTTGAAAAATACATGGAACTGTACAATTTCCCTAATTCTAGTCAGGTTTCTTGGCTAAAAGCAACACAAAATAACTCATTAAATGAAGCAGAAAATATATTTATTGGAAGGGTTTTAGGTAGCTGACAGGCTCGAAAGTGAGCCTGTTGAATCAAATTTTTTGAGGTGGCAAAACTGACAATCGTTGGGCAAAATTCTGCCACTGCAATCATCAGCTTGGGACACTACAACTGACTCCTTGTCAGCCCTGGCACTTTTCACTAATGAGGCTAGTACATGGCCACTGGACACTCACTGTGGCTCCCCTCCCCTCTGAACTCTGCTGCCGCTGCCTCAGATGATCTACAGTTGGCCCTGTGCCTTTGATTACCCTGCCTCTGAATATCCCTTCTTCCACCATGTGGGAAGAGAGAATAACTACAGTCCTTATTTTATCTTGTGAGGACTGGAATTGTTTAAAAGCCATCCATGTGTCATATTACAAACATCATCCATAGAAAGCATTCTCACATGAATCCACAAATACTAATAGAACAGTTAACTAAAGCCACTAAAGAGAACTATTTCAGGCAGATTTCAGTCACCATGGACGTTTCTGTATTTAGCAGGGTGATCATATAATTTATCATCCAAATCAGAATATTTGAGAGTGAATGACAGTGCTGTTATTAATCATGCCAGGACAACAGCATAAACCAGAACTATCCCAGGCAAAATTGTATATAACCGTTATGTTATTATTTAAGTTGACATATCATAATAGCTTACACTCATCTTTACTGTTTAAGAGGATTTATACTTCTTTTAAAAAACTTAACTCCCAGGAACTGCGGCCATCCAGTAGAATTTTAGTTGTCCAATTGTTTTGGATTTCCCTAAATATTCCCATTGTTCTTTTCAGACCTCTCATACTGGGTGGCCACCCCAATGCTAAACCCAAGGCTGTCAAGTCGACTCCGATTCACAGTGACCCAATAGAGTAGAACTGTTTCATAGGATTTCCAAAGAGTGGCTGGTGAATTCGAACTGCCAACCTTGTGGTTAGTAGCCAAGCTCTTAACCACTGTGCCACCAGGGCTCCATACTGGGAGGCTCAGCAGCAGTAAATTCTCAATTCCTTGACAAGGGCATAATTGCTCTGATCTCTGGCCCTGGCCAAATCTCTGGGTAGAGTTTTGTGAATTTACTGAGAAACAAACATTGAGACGGGCTGAAATTGAAATAACAATATCCTTTCTGCTTTCCTAGACTATTATGGGGTTTGGATAGAAAAAAGGAGTGGAAAGGAGGTGGGGGGAGAAGTGGGAAGGGGGGAGAAGTGGGAAGGGGGGATGGAGGGGAGGGGAGAGCAGAGCAGAGAAACAGAGGGGAATGGAAGGGAAAAGAGGGGAGGGAAGGGGAGAGGAGGGAGAGGTGGGAAGAAGAGAGGAGGGAAATTAATTTTGTTCTGTGTGTCTATTTTGCCTTGTGTCTGTGAATAGACATGGTATTTATTTTATTTAGGGTACAGAGAAAAAAACAGAAAAATCTCTCACATGTCCTGTAGTTTCTACAGTTGACAGACTAGGATTGGCACTTTATTAATGAGTCCAAATAGTTGGCAATGTCTGGTGCCTCGAAAGCAAATGATTACTCAGACTAAGGCATATGTAAACTGAATTATCGATACAGCATTTTAATTAAAGCAATTTAACATTACAAGTAGACAACATCCTTAGTATCTATTTTTTTTCCTTATATCATCAAATTATGCTTACACCTATCCTAGGCACTGTACAAAAAGTACCAATTTGTTTTGATTTATTATTATTATTTTACTTAACTAATCCTTTATTGTGGAATAACGTGGCAATCAGCAGATTGTCTTAAGTGTGGCTCTCCAAGGCAGCAAAATGCAATTTGGTATATCTGAAATTCTATTAATACCCGTCTATTTTTTTTTATTGGAAAAATAGTCTCATGTGTTTTTTGAGCAGCAGCAAGTATCATAATATTAACTCCTCTAAATTCTAGTACATAAAAATCACATCTTTCATGTTGTATCAATAATTTCACAGTGATTAGTAACACAAATAGAAGTTTGCGTTATTTTATACAATCTGCAGCTTTTCCGTAAAAAATGTAATCCCAATTGTTATGGAGGAAATTCCATTAAGTTTTAGTAACACTTAGAAATTAGAGTATCAGGTTTCTTTTTCAGCTATTTTCCTGTATCACTTGTGGCAATTATGAAAATAAGACATGGATTTTAAAGTTTCATATATCCCTTATTTTGTGTTTCAGTTCTTCTTATTTCAAAAATTAATGGTGATCACAGTCCACCTGTATTTTCCTAAATAATGTACTCCATGACAATTTCAATCAAATTTAATGACAACAATGACATGAAAGTGAACTGAGCATTAAGAATCATGAAGCTAGTAGATTGAAGGCACTTGGAAGAACCTTGAAAAATATATTTTTACAACCAAGAATGACAGCTGGACACTAAATTTATCTCAGCACTATCTTACTACATATACTACAGGCGACTTAGAGAATGGCCAAGAAAAATACTTGGTGAAGTACACAAATATAGCAACACAGAACGTAGCAAACCACATCACAACTATTTTGCATTCCTATACTGACTTTCAGGGCAATGACATTTTAAAGTGAGTTTTAGTTAATAAAACTGTGGTAACTATAGTTGATAAATTTATGCCTGTGATTATTTACTATGCCTGTCTATTAGAGCAAGAAGAAATGTTATGCCGCCCCCTGGTGTAAATGTTAATTTCACAACATCAGAACTGCAGTGACCCAAGAAGCCATTGCAAGAGAATCACAGCTATAGAAAGCTGTTAGTGAAGAGAGTTTAAAAAAAAAAACAAAAAACTTAAACTTTCCTCAAGAGCCAGCTTTCTAGGAGTATATAGCTTCCAGGAGTCCCATGAGCTTTACGTGTCAAAAGAACGATTTATACGTGAAGGTTTTTATCTCTAGATCTTCTAGAATATCCAGGGCCCAGTCCGTATTTGAGTAAGAAAATGTTATGCATCTTTGGGGTGAGAATAAGTGTGTTAGAAGTGATATGGGTAAACTGAGAAAAAAAGAAACTATTCATATAATTCAATACTAAGTGGATCATACACATTGAGCTGAGTGGTTATGAGGTTCTAAGATAGATATGAATGTTCCAACATGAAGTGCTGGCGATAGCTGATATTTTTGGGATTATGATGTGCCAAATCTTGTGAAAATTGTTTTATATCTATTTTCTTATTTGATTTGTAAACCAGACTTCTAGATAGGTATTATTATCATCTCCACTTAAAGATAATGTAACACAGAGAGAGAGGTGAATTTTTCTAAGGCCACAAAGCTAGTGACTAGTCCTGACAGAGATTGTCCTTGCATGATCAATAGCCATTCCTCCCACTTTTTCTTAGTAGCATAACATTGAATTTATTGGAATTAGCAATGTGCCTGACTTAAAGGATGGTTTATCCATCCTTCCTTGCAACTAAGAGTGGTCCTGTAACACAGCTCTGGTCAAAGAGATGTAAGGGAATATTGTCAAGTGGGACTTCTTCAAAAAAAGGACATTTAAGTTTTTGTCCTTGCTGTTTATTCATTTTTATTGCTTTGAATGTAAATGTATTGGCTGGAGCAATAGTCACCTTGCAGCCATAACAGAAATGCAAATAAAAGCAAAGAGTCTTCAGCCAGTTAAAGTCAGAAAATACCTAGTTGCAGGTTTCCTACTATATAAAAAATAAAACTTGATACAAAACACTATTTAGCAACATATTTGATATTTAGGGTTTTGGTGACAAACAGCTGTAGTTTACTAGTTATTCATACAGAGGTAGATCTAGGATTTGATCTCAGATCCACCTACTCATAACGTGTTTGTGTTTTCCAACACTATATGAGAGCAATTATTTGGATGACTGTATCTTCTTGAATTCAGAAGTGTCTGTACCTTTAAATCCTTCACTGAAGGTTCACTTCACCTTTTTGCTCCAATTGAAGTCTGTCTCTCTTTTGCGAACATTGTCTTCCAGCATCTCTCTTAAGGGTTTGGTAGTTTTACCTCCCCAAATCCTCATACTAATGTGACCGTGTAGAGTAAATGTCCTCATTTACCCATCTTCACATTTCTTGACTATTCTCCTTCCCTCCCTCATCCTAAAAAATCCCCATCTTTGGATCTCATTTCGTTCAATTCTACCACATACTATTTCTCCTTTTGCAGTTATCTACCAACCCGGAACCACTCATCTTCATTCCTTAAATAGCTGCTGCTTCACTGTTGCACTCTCTAACACTACTCCTGTCATAATTGCTAGTGATTTCAATATTTGTGATTTTTCCCAACCCCAGCCCCTCATTTTCTTAGAAACAGGTTGTAAACGGGAGAAATTGCTAGGACACCAATTGAAAGAACAACCCTGACACTAGCCACTCCCTCACAGCACTCTTTCTCTATTGGGTTCAATATTTCATTGGAACAGTCACAGAAAACTCATGGAAACGATATAACTGCAGTTACAACTTAATTAACAGAGAAGGATATAAACAAACCAAGATATGCAAAGGGTATAAGTTTTGGTTGTGGACCCTGCACAAGGCCTCCGTGTCTAAAAGGAGACCCATTTTCCTCTCAAAGGAGACCAACTTACCCTTCCTGAAAACGAAAGTTCATTTACACACATCAGGAAACTTTCACACAGGAAACTCAGTGTCATCACTTGGCAGGTTCAGCTACTGGTCACTTCTCTCATCTCTCAGTCAGGGTTCAATCATTACACTCTGCTGCCACTATCTGGGTCTGCTCATTGTCTCCTGTTCTTCTGGTACCATCACAGCCTCTGCCCCGTCACTGTTGCACCGTTGTAGGTTGCAGGTTTAATCAGTCTGGGAGGGTAGCAGAACAGGACCCAGGAAGGACTCAGATGTCCAAAGGATGCACTCCTATTCTGGCTTTTCCTGCCTTCCAGGTCAGGAAGCCCCATCTGAACCTCCTTTTTCTAGGGTTTTTATTAGTTGAGGGTGGGGAGCAGCCAATCCATGTAAAGGTCAAATACTGGGGGTGGGGGACAGCCAATCCTTGTAAAGATCTTGGTAAAGGTCAGACTGGGTGGACGCCACCAGTCAATCCACTGAAGCTCAACTATTGGGTGGAATGTTGGAAGCAAGACCAAAGGACCAAATTGCTCTTTTTAGTAAGATGATTCTACACCATGCACCTTTCTCTAATGACATGGTCTTCCCTCTCTGCCTCAACCATCTATTCCCATGGTCATACATGAGAAAGAAAAAAAACAGATCCTGAAAGCAGTAGGCCGGGAGCTTGTCTGGATCTAAGAGTGTGGCATAGTATTCTCTTGCCAAATATGAACAGTTTCACAGTATACCAACATCAGACAGGGTCATTCTAGGATTGTGAGGGATGTAGACAAAAACAAGGCCACTCTGCAACCGTATCTGAGCATAGCAAAAACACAGACACTATTTTTGATACCAAACATTCCCTTCTGCCAGCCAACAGGAACGAAAAGCTACTTGGTTACCAACTACAGCTTTACCACCCCTCTGCTCCTCCTGCCTACTAGTTAAAAAAATACTAAGGAAACCAGTCATAGAACTGACCCTGCTTTCTGACAGTAAAACCAAACTCATTGCCTTCGAGTTGATTCCAACTCACAGTAGCCCTATAGGACAGAACAGAACTGCCCCATAGGGTTTCCAAGGCTGAAATCTTTATGGAAGTAGACTGCCACATCTTTCTCCTGTGGAGTGGCTTGTGGGTTCGAACCACTGACCTTCTGGCTAGCAGCTAAGTGCTTAACTGCTGTGCCACCAGGGTTCCTCCTTTCTGACAGTAACCAAACCAAAATAAGACAATGTAATAGTAAACTCTTGACAAAATCACCTCACACAGTCTGAAATCCTATAAAATTCTTTGTTATAATCACTGATGCCCCAAGGTTTCCCATGGTGTGCAGCTGACCTTGTTTCAACAGGTACCAATAAACCCAACTTAGTTCAACTAGAGTTGTGTTCCTGGTGGTCTTTGGCTGGTGGACGTTGACATTTTTCTATATATTCCTCATGTTTTTCATAAAAAAATACTTTTGTTTTTTTGTAAAATGCAGGTCCTTTATTGTACATAGAACAATTTAGGGCCTATTTTATTAAATACAGGCTACCAAGATGTACATTCTAGGTATTAAGTTTAAAAATATTTTCTCTCATCTAAAGATATCCTGTTTTCCTTAAACTACAATAAATGCATGTGTGATTAGCTATTGGAGCTGAATAGATAATAATCATATTTTACAAAGCTATAATAGTTTTCTTGGAGTATTATCACTGAGAGGGATTATAAAGCAGACAAAGATTTCACATAAAGATATTATGAACTTCTTTATAAAAGAGAAGAATCATGACACACTAAAGTCTATCAATTTTAAACCTAAATAGTTTAACAATATTAATTTAACTCATTTCCAATTAAATCCGAATGTGATTTATACTTCAGTTATTTAGCAAATAATTCAGTAATTTATCTAATTTACTATAAAAGAGATGTCATAAACTGCTCTTCAGTTTATAGGAGACCCTACTGATCTATTCCTTCTGTTTCTCTGGAGAACTTTGGCTGGTTGGTTGGTCTATCTCTCTAAGTATAAAGAGATTTCTTTTAAGGGATTGGCTCATATAATTGGGATTGTGGAAGCTAGTAAATCCATCCGAAATCCATTATTCTGACCACAACTGGGAACTCAGACAGTAGTTGATGCTTTGGTCTTGAGGAAAAAGTCTTCTTGAAAACCTGTTTTTGCTCTTAAGGTCTTTCAACTTATTGGATGTGGCTCACCTACATTATTGAAGGTAATCTCTCTTACTTACAGTCAACAGAGTGGAGATGTTACCACATCTACACAACACCTTCACAGCAACACCTGGTTTGTTTAAATAACTGGTATTATAGCTGCCTATGTTGAAACATAAAACTAACCACCACACATAGTACAGCTCATTTTTCTAAAGCTATTTCAGAAAAAAAAGTTGTATTATACTCTGAAGAAGGCATTGTCATCATAAACTTTTAGTCTATTATATATACTCACATTTAGAAAAGTGTAATATAACTTTATTCCAGTGGTGCCAAGCCATTATGAAAGAGACCAGGGCACTACATTTAGGTAATGGATTTCGTTTACTTTGACAACTAGGATTGAGTCTTAATTATTTATTACTCCATTTTATTTTACACTGTGATAGCAAGTGTACTCTAATACATATATAAAATTAATGAAGACTTTTTTTTTGCTAGTTGGAAACACCTAGAAAAGATTTTTCTCAGAAGCAATGGATAATTTAGAATGTGATGAAACTTGTCGAAAGGTTCCAGGTCAACATTTTTAGAAAAGGAAAATTAATAAAATGTTATTTCTTAGTATTTGTGGTCAGCAATATAAAAAGTGATAAATGGATATACATCACTTTTCATGAATTTTGGCTGCAGTACACCACAGGTCACAATGCTTTTTTTCTTCCGAAATGATTACACAAACTTCTACTATATAACAATTATATTCAATAATGCTATTCCAGTTAAACAGGATTACCAAAGGAAAATATATAAAGAATCAACATTACAATTATTAAAAAATATGATTTCCTCAATGTATAATACTTTTAATAAACTGTTTTGAAAACGTTAGAACATGTATACTTAAATTATAAATTGCTTAAAGGACAAATTTGTATTTAAAAATTAGTTCTTAAAAAAGACCAAAACAATAAGAAAAACACCAAAAACAATAAGTGGCCTGAGTGAGAGTTTGCAATATTAAAAGGAAAAATGTATCACCTTCAAATTTACACCTTTCTTTATTAAGACACCCTTCCTAGATTTTTTTTTTTTAGATATTCGACCTGGAGAATACCATTCAGCAGGTCAACCAAAACATGCCAACAGATGCTATAGAAAAATATGAATGTGCTGAAAACCTTTGAAGACTGTTTGTGTCCTAAAAGCTGGTTCATGTAGAATGGCGAAAATATTTCTGTCTACCCATAGATAAAATCTGGTTTTTGGAGTAAACTAGGAGTGGGAAGTTCAAGAGCCTTCATTGGTCAGGCAGGTAATACGAATGAGGAAAGAGCCTACATAACAGTAGAAAGCAGTATAGTGTCAAACTAAAAAGGGCATTCTTCTTCTAATGGCATTTAAACACAAACATTTTTAAACACTGTGCACACTAAACAAACCGTTTCTGCAGTCTGAATTTGGCCTGAATACAACTACATGAAACCTCTGGACTTGATGGTCCTTAAAGCTCTTGCAAGGAGTCCTTTGGTGGTGAAAATGGTTACGTGCTCGACAACTGGCCAGAAGGTTGGAGGTTCAAACACACCCAGAAGCACCCCCAAAGACAGGGCAGGTGATCTGCTTTCCAGCCTTGAAAACCCTATGGGACAGTTATACTCTGCCTACATGCGGTCGTCATGAGTTGGCATCAACTCGATGGTTGCTAACAACAGCAACAAAGCTTTTGCTGCTCTGTATTTTCAGGGAAAATGTAATTGCAGTCATCCATAACCTAGAAAATATTGGTGCAGAACTGAAAAGACGATATGTCGCTAGTGGAATTTCAGCTTCTAAAATGCTTCAATGTTTAATGGACAAATGTTTGCTTTAAAATACTGCTTAGATTTTTGAGAAGTTGTAAATATCAATAGTTCAATTACCAATGACCTTTTTTACCTGAATAACATGTTCTGAAAGATGCATATGTCGTAAAGTTTTGCTAGAATAAAAAAAATATATATAGCAAACAATATATGACACCCTAAGTTCAAAAAAGTGAAAGACGCACCGTGGTCTTTAACACTGGCATTTAAGAGTTTAAAGAAATTTTGAAAAAAATATAACTGCAGGGATTATGTGAACATATTTATAAAGTAAGGAATTTTGGAGATATATCACTGGGTTTTTTTTTTTTTTTTTTTTTTTAATCAGGATATCACCCTAACCCACCCTTTTTCCAGATCTCACTTAAGGACATTAATGTAACATGGATACATTTTCACTGGACCAGCTCAACATCTGATCTCTTTAGCCTTCTGCACGATCATAAATGTGCCACTTGAATGGGTTTCAGTAAGTGCAGAAATATTTTAAATTACATTCTCTAGAAAATACAGAAAGTACGTAAGGGAATGACATGAATAACTGTGTTATGTTATATTAGATATCGATAATTAAAACAAAAGGCCATATAGTATATTTGAAAGACCGAATTTTAGTGAATTTCTGTGTACATAAAGAACAAAACCCAGAATATCTTCATACTTTTCAAAATTAATACACATGGAAACATTGGGAGTGACAAGAAACCTGCAAACACATCAAAAGAAGTGAATTTTTTATCAACAGATTCAAAATAAATAGCAACATCCCTGAATGCATCTTAGCACACACGCTTAATGCATAATGCTTGGCAGAGAGTCTGTGGTGCCTACAATAGTGCCTTGCAATTGTACATCACAATAAATTTGAATGAAATTATTGAACATGTAATAACCAATTAGTAAACTAATATTTCTCTTATTATTATTATTTCTTCTGTAAACCCTGAACTTAATATACTGAAATGGAGAGCATCTTGCAGAAATAAGACTCAGGCCAGGCAAAATTCAGTGACGTTTGCACATTGGGAAATAAGTAAAATAAATTTGAATTCAAATTATTCTGCAGATGTGGCACCATTTTTCCACACCCAGAAGCAAGAGGAAAAGTACAGTAACTTCAACCAATAAATGACACAATACAAACTCCTTATCAGCATGGATATCATCATATCAACCCTTATGAGTTTCATAATTTAATAAATATAAAGGAAATATATCCAGAGTCAGAAAATTTACATTATATTATTGACTGACTGCATGGCCTTGAAACTGACCTTTCATTCTTTTTGAATTCTATAGCCAGTAAATTGGACATAATGCTATTATTATGAGATTTAAAAATGCCGACCAACTAACAGAATATAATGAATAAATTAGTAATGATTTCCAAGGTTCTAAGGGCAAACCTCAAACTCTGTGCTAATTTTAAAGATGTAATTAAAGCAAAGAAATTTTGTGGATCAATCATTAAAAAAAAAAAAAAAGTACAACTAAATGTCTTTATCCAATAAACACAAGCTTACGCATCAGTGGATTGAGATAACCTAAAGAAAAAAAACTGAGAATATATGGAAGGCAAACTTCATCCATTACCATTCAACTTCATAACTTATTCAGAAATATTTTGGAGCACTGATAAAATATTAGCTTAATTTTCATTTTATGGAATTAAAACTATATCATAGTTATGATGCAATTTATAACAGAGATCCCACAAGAAGTAGACTGACCTTTGTCTTTGCTTGTAAAACATTACTAAATGGAGTTTTGCCTTTTTTTGGTAAACCTGTTCAGTGGAATAAATTTTAAAAGCTCATAAATAGAGTCAAGATTTACAACGGGCTTAATCTGTAAGCATTTTTTTTTTCCCAGAATTTTATGTTTAGGTGGCATAGTCTCAGCATAAGTGGCAATATTTTTTCCCCTGAATGGTTTTATGTTTTTAGTTCTGTTTTCCTGAAATTAAATAAACACTTAAGATATTATTAAAAAACATGGAAGTTAATAAACACTTTGAAGTGAAAGAATAAGGTGATACTTTTAAAGATAAAATTCAAAATATGTCAAAATAAAATAGAAAATATCTTGGAACCATTGCACACAAAATTGGGGGAAAAAACATGATATGCATAAGTTTTTACTTGAAATTTTTCAAAATGTGGAATATGTATTTTTAAGAAAAATTTTGCCTTTCTTACTAAAGTTGCTAATTCTTGGAAGTTTCGGTCTAGTTTTCTGTTGCCCATTAGTTTTTAGCTTATAGTAAATCCTCAGTCTCCTGTGTGCTATAAAGACTGCATTTTAAGGTAAAGTATAGATAACTCTTTTTAATAATATTAACTTATGAATACATTTAGAAGCTCTTGTGTTATACTTAAAAATAGTCATAAATCTCATTTGCTTCAATAGTAAAACTGATCCAAAGGCATCTATAAAACTCACATAAAACATATATTATCTTGTAACGAAATTGTTTCAAATAAGGTTGGATCACACGTGAACCATCTACTTCATTGCAGCAAGTGTAAATCTGTTGCACAGAAAATACAAAGTTGGGCAGTTTATAAACACAATCTGGAAGTCCTAGTTGTGAATTTCCTGTAAGCCTCTTTCATTATAATTAAGAGAAATATAAGAGCTATTTCTAAGCCTTTTTAATTGCTTGTTCCTTGTTTCTGGCATTTGCCTATATTTACATTTATTAATCTCACTTAGGTAGCTCCTTATCACCCATTTTAATGAAAGCTTACACTGGCAAATCTAGCCTTTAACCTCTCTTTTAGTAATAGGAGTGCTGGAACACTGATCAACTCCAAAACACTCAACAAACAGGCCAGCACAAACAACATCAACCAATGTCAGAAATACAAAGTTGACTGAAGAATCAAGATTAACAGAATTTTAGCAAGTTGAGGTCTGATAAACAACTGAAATTTTCTTACAAAGTCAATTTATTGTGTGGTTTTATCCTCAGTATTATTCTGAGTATGGAGATGAAATCTTGTTCAATAAGTTTGCTTTTCTCTTAAGTGAAACTTGGTTTAAAAAACAAACTAGTGATTAATCAAAATGGAGGTTTTTTTGTTTGTTTTTTCCCCAGATGCCTTTACCTTCCATATAGATGAGCTCTCTAAGTAGGGCTAGAATAATTTCTATCATTTCCTTTAATCTTTGCCTACAACTTTGTATAGTATTCCACGAAGGACAACTGGGAGGTGTAAAAATGGTGTGTGGGGGAGTCAAATCTACTCCTCTAACCTCACAAGGGGAAAGACAGGGAATCATTATCAATATCAGCTGCCCAAGGCTCACTGCTACGAAGTGAAAGTCAAACATACCTCCACCCACCAACCTTTGTACCAATTCTTACATCAACCGTCCTTCTCATGGCACTCTCTACTCCTCTGCTGGGTTCAGTAATTTGTTGCAATGGCCACACAGAACTCACAGACCATACTCACAGTTATGAGGTTCATTATGGAAGTAACGGTTTAAAATTCAGGATCACGAACAACTCAGGATACAGCTCTTCGGTCAGGCAGCCTCTTCTCAGCTGTGCCCTCGGACAAAGCCTCTCTCTGGCCCTTAGCCTCTGGACCCTCGGCCCCTAAGCCTGGCCTCTTCCCTGTTTGAGCAAGTGTTATAGAGCTCTTCAGCTCCACCAATAAGTGCCCAAGGCTACCCCATTCTACCAGCAAGCCTCTACCCGAAGGCACCCAGCTCTCTCACTCTGTGGGTAAGCACACCCACTGTAATCAGCTTACTCTGTAGTCTGGAAACCTCACTGTGCCATCTCACACCAGTCTTCTGGTTCTCCTGCCACTGCTTCTTACCGTCTTGTCCTTCTCCAGTGTTACAGCTCTGTCTCTGTCTCCTGGATCTAGAAGATTTACAGTGCTGGCACCCCAGGTCCAAAGGATGCACTCCGTTTCTGTCTCTTCTTCATGGTGGCAGTGAAGTTCCCCCTTTCTGCCTTGGGATGGCTCATTTTAAGCCTAACAGGATGACAAAACTGACCAGTCCCCTCCTTAGGGTTCCATACACTTTATTTGCATGATCTCACCCCCACAAGGGTGCCATGCACCTTATTTGCATTATTAGCAAGCTGTTCAGTCCTTTTGGTGGGCTACGAGCACCTTATTTGCATGGTCTCACTCTATCATTTGGTGGGAGTTACAAGAGCATGACTAGAAAGGCCATATAAAAGAGATCCATCACACTGTGCACTGCAGTAGGAGTATTTTCACTTTCTTTAATTCAACAACACCAACACCCACATCCGGAACAGTAATAAATCAACAAAACAGCCCTGTTTTTTGAGCCTTAAATGAGTTCAGAGGAGAGAGTCAGTAGATTCAGGAGAAAAAATGTATCACATCAATGTCAGATTTCACTTAAAACTTTTCACTCTTGGAAAACACACACCACAACACAATCTTTGTATTCAATTGGAGTCATATTTTAAGATATATAAAGAAAATTAGATTAAGAATATTAACTTTTTAATTGAGTTTGTCCTTAAACTTCTACCTTCTACCCCTTCAGGCTGCATTGTAAAGGGGGGAGGGTGGAACTTGCTAATGGACTCACACTTTCTAACATTTACATTTGTATATTAACACCTTACTCAGACCATAGTCTCTTTGCAGCGCATAGCCTAATAAATCTACCCTCCACTTCCTTTTTCTTGTATGAAGGTGTATACTTCTGGGGAGATACCAGTACAATTGAGTTAGTTGTGCAGGGAGGTTTCTGTAGCTAAGAGGAGGTTTGGATAAAAAGAATGAGCTTTTTCCCTGCAATGTTCCGGAGCTCTGGCGGCACAGTGGTTAAGCGCTTGCTTGCTAACCGGAAGTTTGGCGCTTCAAACCCACCAGCCACTCTGCAGCTGGAGAAAGATGTGGCAGTGTTTCGGTAAAGATTACACCCTTAGAAAGCTTCCGAGACAGTTCTGCTCTGTCCTATAGGGTCACTATGAGTCAGAATCAACTGAATGGCAATGGGTATCTCAATGGTCAGCATTATGTTTTCCCGTCAAACATGAGTGCTCTTCCTGCTAGTATGCTGAAAATAAAGCTCTGTGGTCCAGTAAGAACATTCCAGTGACTGCATGGGCTCTGTTTATCTAACATGTTTCCTAGTGGCTATGATTGTAGTGATTGCTCCTCACACTAATCCCCAACGTCTTTAGAGGGAATATCTGAAAGTTAACCGCACGGGGTTCCGGAATTCTTCTGTTAAGCTTAGTACTGACAACTTCTCACTAGAGAAGTTAGTTTCGAGTCCTTCAGTAGACAGCCTGAGTACAAACTCCTTATGAGACAATCTCCATCCCGCCAGTTCCTCCGACCACATCCACCTGGCTCTCTGCCTCCATCAGAGACACCCACATCCTTCACCTGTAGATATTATAGGGTCACTTGGGATTAGAGTTCTTTTTTTTTATTTAAGTGGTCCTGTTGACAGAATTTGTTTTCAATAATTAAAGATTGTGGTAACCCTTCAGAATTGTGGAGTGAGTTGGAGAGTCCACAGCGTTGTTGAAGTATCAACCAAAGCCATGGATAACAGCTTCCCTAAGAGTGTTGCTTTTGTACACATAACTCTCACCCCACGCCCACAAGGTAAATAAATGAATACACTGTAATCCCAAATTGGATCGGTACACTTCCAAAACCTTGCAGCAACCTCAACCAGGCACATGCTCCAAAAATGTCCTACTAGGCATGGGAGGCAGAGAAGAAAGGGAGACAAGGAGAGGGGGGAGAGAGAGACGGTGTTATTCTAGAGAAGAAAAAAAACAGAAGCGATTACCAGAGTTTTGTTCCCGTTCTTGCTGAGAGGGCCCCGGAAAACTCCCTTGATGTTGCGAAAGTGTCCGTTGCTGAGATGCGTGGAGCTGATGACAATGTAGTAACACTCCATGGGGCAGCCGCCGCCTCCTCCACCGCAGCCGCCGCTTCCATGCACCCGCGCCCGCAGCCGCAGCACGCCAGAGCCCGGGGAGGGTGGGCTGGGGACCCGCCAGCAAGGCAAACCGGCCGCCTCTTGACCGTCCTCAGGGGCCCGGCTCACTACACCCCTCTGCGGTGCGCACCCAGGCTCCCCCGCCTCCGCATCTTCGCTGCGCGCTCTCTCTCTTTCTCAGTGTCCCTTTCTGCGTTTCCTAATTCGCCTTGGGGCGATAAACCCGCGGGAGGACCCCAGTCTGGAAGGGCCCAGGCGGGCGGGACCGAGCCGAGCGGGAGTCAGTGCCCACGCGCCGGCCGAGCTGAGCTGGGCAGCGGGAGCCGCCCGAGCGGCAGCGGCGGCAGCATCCCCCGCGCTCGGCGTCCGCACTCGGAGTCGCTGCTGCTCGCAGGCATGAGTGTTATTATAGTGAGCGGCGTTGCCGGTCCATTGCACTGAGCCAATGGCAGGGAGCCACTGGGCTGATACTGAGAGCTGTCAGAGGAGTACATCTGTCACCCCCTGCTCCCCCCCCCGCCCTCCCCCGCCGCCGCCGGGACCCACGGTCGCGCCAGGCTCTGCGCGAGAGGGAGCGCACAGCGAGAGGGGCGCCCCCCGCGCGGCGCCGCGGCCGCAGAGGGCGAGGGACGCGACGGCCACCGCGGACGGGCGGCGGAGCGGCCGGCCACAGAGAAGTGGGAGACTCCTCTAAGGTGGGGGCGGAAGGGAAAATGAAGAGACGGAGATTTCCTGCCCGGCAGTCCGGGGTGGCGGTGGTGGGGGCAAATAAATAAATAATTCAATAGCCAAAGCCAAGCGCTTCCAACTGCAGTGAACCCCAGCAGGTGCCAGCAGCAGCTTCTCCCTCAAGATAGTTGCTGTCCATTGAGATTGCCTTAACCCAAATGCCTTACTGGATTTTATTTATTTTTAATGTATTTTTGGTATGGAGACTGTTTCCTGCCCAGAATCTCAGAGAAAGGAGACCGGGGCGGGGGGGCGGGGGGGGAATGCTTCACCCCACCCCACCCCTCTGTAGAGAACGTAAGAGCTTGTGTTGATGACAGTTTGGGGGAGGGGAGTTGCGGCGAGCCGAGTGGAAGTGGATAAAAGGTAAAAACAGGGACTCCTGGTTTATGTGTCGCTCATTCTGACATTCCCCTCACCCACCTCCCATGAGAGCCTCATTTCTTCCTAAATTGCCAAAGCTGAACGGAAAGAGAAGCTTTGCCGCAAAGAGGCTAGGGCCAGAAGCTTGCTTTGCATTTCTCTGTAGTTCTTCTTCCACTACAGAGAGCGACAGCGAACAAAAGCGTGCTCCCTAGAAGCGACCTGAATGGAAAATCTCCTGTGAAGGAACTAATGGATTTGTCACGAAAGTAGGGAATGGGGTTTGCTGCGTTCCCAGGAGGCAGCCCATAGGGTTGGTTTTTTAGGGGCCAGGGCAGCCATCAGCCTGGTTGTGCCCTCCTCCCCGCCCTCCCTGCCACCCAGTTGATTCTCTTTGTGCAAGTTTAGCTCCTCTGAGGTGGTGGAATGAGAGCATTCCATCAGGTATATATACGACTCATTACTCCGCACTTAAAAAGATCGATAATAGGCGGTGGGAGGTTGGGAGATGGTGCCTTCAATGGATTTACTGAAGGCTTTATTTTCCTCTTGCCTTGAATGGCTTAATTGGTTAAAGCAGATTCCAGAAATTCTGATACCTCCAAGTCAGAGCAAACTTCACTGTGATATGAACTGTTTATCTTGTTTATTTTGGGGTCAAGATTGCAAGACATCCCATTCTGTGTGTCCTCAAGTTTTGTAACAGTGACCCTGCAAACCATAGTTTGGTTCTTAAATGAATCTGCCAGTTTTATTTCACTTTTTTAAAGAGGAGAAAGAAAAAAAAAGTATAAGGGAGTCAATAATCATGTGAATAAATTATACAATATTTGTGCAAATGGGGGGAAATGTTAGATTCATCTAAAAAGAAATTCTCTGTCATGCTGCAATTCAAAAAACAAAAGTTGTGGATTGATCAAAGCTTAAGATCAAGTGGCAGAATTATTTAGAGGCACTTGGCTAAATTTCTCAGATATCCACTTGGGGGAGTCTGAAAGTCTTGGGAGAAAGACAGAGCAAGAATTTACAAAACTTATATATTCTGTGGAACAGATCAACTAATGATTTGTTAGAATTTAGAGCAAACACAATGGTATTAGAAAGAAAAAAGTCTAAATGATCTTCAGTAAACATTATGGGGAAATTAAACCCACTTCTGACTCCTATCATTGCAGAGCTGTTTTTATTTATATTTTGAAGACGCAGACATTCATTCTCTGGAGACATCACTTAGGAAAACTAGCGAGCTGTATAGTTTTCATTATGTCTTTTGGAGTTTTGGAAACTTGCGGTTATTCGATAGGAGATAAAATTTTTACTATTCTGAATTATACCAAGGAAGCTCCTAAGGAAATGGAAGAAGCCCCATAAGATCAGATGATGTAGTTTTTGATGCATGTGCAAATCATAACGATCTAAGCTAAGGCTTTTGTATTTTTTTTTTCTTTCAAAATACTTCTGTTGAAATGTTTAGATATTTATCTACAGCATGAAGCTTAATTTCCCATTCAGGAAACAGGAATCACAGTCACATGAATTGTCTGTCTTATAGAATAGAAGATCCACTATATATCGTCATACTGTGTTTCTAGTAACAAAATTTGTGTGTAAATAAACACACACACATATACGCGTATATGTGTGTGTGTTTATAAATATATGTACTCTTCTCACATAGACATAAACTTTAATGAAATCCCTTAACAGTCTCTGAAAAATCACTTAATTTTAAGTATAGTTTACCTTTGCCACTTACATCTTTGATTATATGATGTCGTGGCTTTTGACTGTCAGATTGTCCACATCTGAAAAGGCAAATGTACCATAGGTATGCTCCTAATGTGTGAAAGATGCTAACAGTTGAAAAGGAATGTTAAATATACCTGTTAATTTTATTGCATAAAATGCTGTTGTTGTTGTTAGGTGCCATCACATCGGTTCTAACTCATAGCGAGCCTATGTACCACAGAACGAAACACTGCCCAGTCCTGCGCCATCCTGACAATTGTTGTTATGCTTGAGCCCATTGTTGCAGCCACTGTGTCAATCCATCTCGTTGGGGGTCTTCCTCTTTTCGGCTGACCCTGTACTTTACCATGCATGATGTCCTTCTCCAGGGACTCATCCCTCCTGACAAGATGTCCAAAGTATGTAAGACACAGTCTTGCCACCCTTGCTTCTACGTAGCATTCTGGTTGTACTTCTTCCAAGACAGATTTGTTCGTTCTTTTGGCAGTCCATGATATATTCAATATTCTTCGCCAACACCACAATTCAAAGGCATCAATTCTTCTTCTGTCTTCCTTATTCATTGTCCCGCTTTCACATACATATGATGCAATTGAAAATGCCATGGCTTGGGTCAGGTGCACCTTAGTCCTCAAGGTGACTTCTTTGCTTTTCAACACTTCAAAGAGGGCCTTTGGAGCAGATTTGCCCGATGCATTGTATCTTTTAATTTCTTGACTGCTGCTTCCATGGCTGTTGATTATGGATCCAGGTAAAATAAAATCCTTGACAACTTCAATCTTTTCTCTGTTTATCATGTTGTGGCATCCTCATTATTTCTCTATACATGAGGTCTCAAAATGACCTATAAATCAGTTTGATCAACAAGAGTCTATATCTACACCTTGAATTTGCAGACATATATTTTGGAAGAAATTGCAGGTTTCTTTTGATTATCCTTATTCCCATTTGGGTTGCCTTATCTAAATGCTCATTCAAATTAACTAATCACACTATGTAATATTCATTAAGCCATTACCAGTGAGCTCCTTTGCTAGTGAACTCTTTATCATATAAACCTAAATATTCAGGAGGACAAGGAGCTGTCACCGTGTAAAACACTTCCATCAAGAACCCAAAGTGGAGTCTGGTTTCTAACCACAACTAACCCCTATTAAAGAAGGAGAAATCCCCATACTCAAATACAGAAAGAACCTTTTTCTAACCAAAATTAACCACTGCTAACGACGAGGAAATCCCCATACTTAAATATGGAAAGAAACTTTTTATCTGAATTTTGCCAAAACCAAAGAAGAGAGTAGTAGAAAATAAGAACTTCCCCATAAATTCAAAGAGGAAGCATACATTTTTGTGGCAATAAGTTAAATGGAGTGTAAAGTGATAAATGGTTGTATCCTCTTATCTTGCTGTCCTCTTTTGTCATGGTGTATAGAAATTGAGTACATGAATAAAACCAAAAACCATTTGATTGAACTCGATTGCCACTCCTGGTGATCCCATGTATCAGAGCAGAACTGTCCTCCACAGGTAGATCACCAGGCCTGTCTTCTCAGGTGCCTCTGGGTGGACTTGAACCTCCAGACTTTGAGTGAGCATCCCCTTAGGTTAGCAGCCCAGCACATTAACCATTTGCATCACCCAGGGACTCCAAGCACAAGAATAAGCATCTTTAAATTTCCTATTGTTAACAATTTCTTGTGATACTCATGGTCTATTCCCATTACCAAAATTGATTCTGATTTCTGAAGACTATTGTTAACCATTTGGCATTGATTGTTTCTGTGGGACAATGCCACCATGATCTATTTTCCTTTTAGTGATTTGGAGAGTTTATGGATTATGTTAAATCTCTAACTGCTATTGTAAACATGCAGAATCAATATTTCTTATTCAGAAAAATATTTAAAATACTTTATGAGATAAGTATAGATCACCCGTGTTCATCTGTCAACTTTCCAGCTGAAAAGAAGTACAATTTAAAAAAGGTAAATGTAGAAGTGCTGAGTGGTATTAGCCTAAAATTTTGCAGTTCATTTTTGCCACCACTACACTTCAATTTTTCCAGGCATTTAAAAATATATTTATATAGCCCCCTTTCTATAATAGAAATTCAAATTAGGATTCTTTTCTTTTTTTTTTTTTATGCTTTGTGCTTCTACTGGTTTACCTCATTCTTTGTTCCTCATCTTGCTTTGCTTTATCCCAAATCTGGATGTTAGGTTTCTGCTCAGTTACTGAGCAGTAGTCCTAGTAAGCTTCTGGCTCACATCCTAGATTACAGGACAATGTTGTTGCATTGATATGTAAAACCAAGATCATATCCCCTTTTCCAGACCAATGACTGAACCCCTAGATTCTAAATCCTTACCCTCAGTCCATTTCTTCCAGAGAGAGGTAAATCTTCCCCAGAGTTTGCCAACTTCTATTTGAGACTGTATGTTACTCCCTCCACAAACCTAGATTTCCTACTTTCTAAAATGACAATCGCCAGATACATCCCCTGTTTGTCTGGGTATCATCCCATGACTAACTTAAATGATCCATAATTCAGATCTATTTCTGAGTCCCAGCAACTCAGCTTTTTCCTGAGCTTCTGTGAGCCAAATTTCTGTTGCGATGTCATCGTGGAAGGAAAAAAGGCACATCCCAGTATTTTTCAGATGTGTCTGTGATGTATTCATGGTAGTCACAGAGTATATCATGGGGATTTAAAATTTTCCTTTTCATTGCTATACTAATCTTAAAATATAAGTGTATTCCTGACCTGTATAATTATGTAACTAAATAATTTATAAGGAAATGCTGCTACCATTTTGTTTGTACTTGTGTTTATGAGCACATTGGTGCCAAGTATTACTGCTTTAATTGATTTGGAGCAATAAGGAAGAACATAGGAATTTAACACATAAATGATTCATTTGTTCTTTGATGAGGCCGGATGCTATATTAATGAAGGTGTGACATAGTTAAATTGGAGAAAAGTGGTGGAAGAACAGAATCACTATAGAGCGCCCAGAGTCACCATATGCATCAGGCATGCTGAGATTAGTATTGACACACTAACACTCATAAACACACTTTTGTTTGGAGATAAGATTTGGTTTCAGCAAGGCAACATCATCTGTTCTATTAAAGTAAGATAGTAAATTTGACTATTTTGTCTGCTGCATTTCTATTTGATTTCTATATATTTTTTGTTTGTGTATACATAAGAGCTATAAGCATATGGGTTTTATAATTAGTTTGATGTTAATATATTTAAGTAAAATTGTACTACAAGTAAACTTGATCTATGCTAGGGACTCTTTAAAAAGGATATATATCTTCTTTAAATATAAGAAACACTGGGCATAGGGCATAGAAGATTCAGTACTGACCTCATCTGTGGCTAACACTGTTCTTGTATCGTTTGAAGGGTGATGGTAACATTTTTGTTTTAGGTAGTTATTATCTAAAAGTAGATCCATCCCCCACATTTGTGGCTTTGTATTTAAATTCTCTCAGTTGCAATGTGGGGCCCTTTAAAAGCACATGTTGCATTTTAGCAAACCGAATACCCCTTTGGGGCCCTGGTGGCACAGTGGTTAATCATTCAGCTGCTAACCGAAAGGCTGGCAGTTCAAATCCACCAGCCACTCCTTGGAAACTCTATGAGGCAGTTCTACTGTGTCTTATGCAGTTTCTATGAGTCAGAATCGACTCCACAGCAATGGGTTAACACCCCTTCAATTGTAAGATGTATCTTTTTTTTTAATCACCACTCTAAATGAAACATGCTACAAATTAACTGTAAGAAGTGACTGATTATAAGCCATGCCTAAATTACAGAGACAGGTGGTACAGTGGTTAAGAGCTATGGTTGCTAGTTGGCAATTCAAATCCACCAGTTGCTTTTTGGAAACCCAATGGAGTGCAGTTTTACTCTGTCCTATAGTGTCACTGTAAGTCGAGAGTGGAAACACACTTGACTGCAATGGGTTTGGTTTTTTACCTTTTTCTAACAAAAGAGCATCTTAGACTCAATGAAATACAGAACCTATATTTGGATAGGCACTACCACAATTAATACCTTACTAGAAAACACTTAAGGAGCCCTGGTGGCACAGAGGTTAAAGCAATAGACTGCTAACCTGAAAGGTTAGCTGTTTGAAACCACTAGTGGCTTTGAGGGAGAGAAATGTCAGTCTCCTTCCACAAAGATTTACAGCCTGGGAAATCTTATGAGGTCGCTATGAGTCAGAACGATGGCAGTGGGTTTAGAAACCACATTAAGATATGGCCAAGTAAAGTGACCATGGAATATTGGACAAATAATGACCCAAATTTCCTTAACTTCAGTTATTTCAGCTCTAAAAGAAAGGGAATAAACAAGATATTATGTGTTTTCAAGCTTTAATTTTTCTGATTCTCCGACAACTTGCCTAGAGCTAATACTGGTTCAGGCCTGGAAACAGAACACCAGCTTAGTTCCCTATTTGAAGATGTGTGTCCTGAATTACTGATAGAAATGTAGCCATTGTGGAAATATGAAAACTAATGCAAATGTAAAAAGGATCAGAGAAAAATTACAAAATTTGCTTAAGTTCAATACTAAGAAGTAAATAAAATAATATAAAGAAATCTTTTCATATATTTTTAGAAAATGATAGATCACCATGTTGACCTACATAATATATTTAGCTGATACTGGTAGTAGCTTTTATTCTTTTTTTATCCCCTTACTTTCCAATTCTATAAAGTAGCCTTGGGATAGATGCCAGAACAATGCTCATTCAAGAGCCAAAGTACATTCCCAATATGTTGGCCAATAAATTAATATAATTGGATGACATATAACTAATTTACCAAAAGGAATAACATCAAGAAATATTATTATAAGCAAAAAAAAAGATGAACGATTATTATATTCATATGATTTTTAGCCTCTTTTGGAAATCAATCTGGTAATATCTATTACCATTAAAATTGCATATAACTTTTGACTCAGCCATTGCATTTCTGGGATTCTCTCCATAAAATAAAACTACCACTATCAGAGGAAATTTACAAGAATATTTAATGCAACATTATTCAATTGTTCCTGGTGATAAAAATGGAAACAAAGGAAATGGTTTTCAATAAGGGAACAGCCACATAAATTATGGTATATATTATAGACTGTTATGTGTCCATTAAAATAATATAGTTAAACCTGTTGATAGAGTAGGATTTCCTGGTTGTTTTATTGTATAAGAAATGCAACATACAAATGAGAAAAGTACATAAAATATGAACTAGTTGTGTCTAAAAACAAAGAATATGTGTATATTTGTAAAATAATAGAGAGACATAGGTACGGGCCTATGTCATTTGTTAACATGGGTTTCTTAGTATGAGGTATTAGAAAGAAGAACAAGAAGAGAAAGCTGGGAAAAAAGAAAAGAATGTACAACTGACAAGCATACACATACAAACACATGTCTGGGTTCAAACAAAGGAAAGAAGAAAGGCAGCAAGGGAGCAATGGAGAAATTTACAAATACCAATATAGTTACTATGTGAAAAATTGATGATAGGAGGTATAAGTGAAAGCAGAGAGAATATTGAGAAGATTTGAAATGAAAACAATTAGACTAAGATGGTAAGGAAGGAGATGGAGAGGAGGGAATAAATTTGGGAAATTCTTTTGAGAAAGAATAACAGCATTAACAGATATAATGCAACGGTGATTAAAAAAAAGTAATCAAGAATAATTGAGAATTTTGGCCATAGAAAATTAAGAGTTATTGGTTCAGTTTTTTGAGACGGGGAGTCTGAAGAAAAGTAGCTGGAAGGGATATTAAAATTTAGATTAATTTTAATAAATTTGAGACATCTTTTAGACCTACAAGTGGAGTTGGTAGAGATGGCCAGTTATGGGAGCCCAGTGTCAGGACTGGAAACTTGTTTGGGAACTACGGACATATCAGATAGGTATGGGATTGGATGATCTCACAAGAGTGTATATATAAATGGAGTAGAGAGACCCAGTACGGATTTGGGTTGACCCCAGGAAGAGCAGCTAATAAAGGAGACAGAGGACGTGTTTCCAAAGAGAGTTATAAAACTAAGACAATATGATGCCTCAGAAGCACTTCTCTCCACCCAAAAAGGAGGTGGGTGATTTTGAGGAGAGAGTGATCAACTGTGAGGAATGCTGCTGATAGTTCAAGTAAGATGAGACCAGAGAAACAGTCTCAAGTTGGATATCTGGAAGGTCATTGGAGACCTTAACAAAGAAGACTTGGGCATATACCAGAGAGACCGTACAGAATTTATAAAAATTATTCTACAACAGAGCTAAGAAACCAGGTATGTATGCTATTCATAGGAGAAAAAATTTGTGGAAATATTGCTGTATATACTAATGATGGGAAACCCTGGTGGCATAGAGGTTAAGTGCTACGGCTGCTAACCAAAGGGTCGGCAGTTCGAATCCGCCAGGCGCTCCTTGGAAACTCTATGGGGCAGTTCTACTCTGTCCTATAGGGTCGCTATGAGTCGGAATCAACTCGACGGCACTGGGTTCAGTTTTGGTTTTTTATACTAATGATGTGACCAGATCTAAGCAAATTATAGAACATCAAGACTCAATACCACACCCAACACAACCTATGTCTACCTGCACTTCCCTCTTCTCTAGCACATCTGTTCCTGGTAAGAGGAAGAGTATGTGAAAACTTCCACTGAAGATTCAAATTTATGTATGGTCATATTGACTTAAAACCCAGTAAATTCAAACAGATATATTTTATTAACTTAACAAATTGATTCACAAATAAAAAATATATATTTCTCAGGGCTTATAGGTAATGGTGAAAAGGACACCTCATGTAATTCAGGTGGGAATATTTAGTACTATAATGTTTATGAAAAAAAATTGAAAATACTTATCAGAAACCTTAAACATACTTGTTATCAGACAACACATTTTTGGTCATGTCCTCCACCTCAGTTCACCATAAGCATAGTTTTAACTTCTCTGTCTAGTGACCCAGTCCCCTGCCATAATTTATGATCCTTGGGGACCCCTGAATCAAGCAAGCTGAAAGAATCTCATGCGTACTTTGGACCTGGAGTTCTTGCGCTGAGATGCTCCCAGACCAAGGGGCGACTGATGCATCACAAGAACCTTCCTCCAGAGGTGACAGACAGAGAAAACCTTCCCCCGGAGCTGGTGCCCTGAACTCGGACTTTTAGCCTACAGAACTATAAGGGAATAAACTTCTCTTTGTTAAAGCCATCTACTTGTGGTATTTCTCTTATAGCAGCACTAGATGACTAAGACACTTTATAATTATCCAGTTAAAAAAGGTTAGTATAAATTGGATTTCTGTAATTGATTGAATCTACAGCATTCAATTTTTAAGCACTTTCACCTGAAATCTGAATTCTAATTATAAAGTTTAAGGAAGAAATTATATATTTGTTTTCCATTAGGTACAATTCATAAATGCCATAAACACACCTTAAAATTTAAACAATGTGAAAATGATTAAACAATATAGATAATCTAAAAGATATATTAATGCAAATAATATATAAAATGTGATATCTAAATATACAATCTGGAGCCCTGGTGGTGCAGTTGGTAAGAGCTATGGCTGCTAACCAAAAGTTTGGCAGTTCCAATACACCAGCATCTCCTTGGAAACCCTATGGGGCAATCCCACTTTGTCCTACAGGGTCGCTATGAGTCTGAATTGACTGGATGGCAAAGGGTTCTATGAGTAAATACACAATTATAGAAATGTAGTATATACAAATATACAATAACATATAGCATTTATAAAATTTTAATAATGTGAGAAAATGGACATGAAATAATGTTATAAAAAAGACAGAATCTAAAAGTGCATCTAACAAGAAGCCCCTGCCCCCAAACACACACACATACCCACATGCACAACACAAATATAGACAAAAAAAACAACTAGATGGTATCATAATAAAGTGTTACTAGATAAACCTCCAAATAGTAAAACTATGGATGATTATTTTTTGTTAAATATTTTCCACATATGTTTATATTTTAAGAAAACATTTTCCTTTACATGAAGGAAAAGTTTTAACTATTACATTTTTAGAAAATAATAAATTGATTTTATCTAACAAAAATAAAGATGGGAAAATAAGAAAAATTAATAAATAGTAAAAAAGAAGGCATATGGATAAGCATGTATGTTATCACAGGTACAGAAAAGTTTTAATTATCCTATAAAATGGGAAAAATAATCAGATTATAAAAAAATCTAAAAAGAGACATACCTAAATCTAAAAGTAAAGAAGTAATGCAAATAAAGAGACACGGGCAAAGATATAGTAATCAAATGCAAACTGAAAGAAAACCTCAACATCAACATTGCTACCATATGAAGTAGAATTTAAGGCCCAAATCATCAAAGTACAATCTATGAAAAAGATAAAACATTCACAAACATTTATGCACCAAATAACATAAGAGCAAAGCACATTAACACAAAGTCTCTGAAAAATAACTAAAATGTATAAAAGAGAAATTAAAAAAAAAGAATATAAATGTCTTTGTTGTTAGGTGTCATTGAGTGAGTTACAATTCATAACGATCCTACGTACAACAGAACAAAACACCACAGGGTCCTGCTCCATCCTCACAATTGTTGCTATGCTTCGGCCTGTGGTTGCAGCCTCTGTGTCAATCTATCTTGTAGAGGGTATTCCTCTTTTTCTCTGACCTTCTACCAATTCAATGTCCTTCACCAGGGACTGATCCCTCCTGATAGCATGTCCAATTTACGTGAGACATAGTCTCGCCATCCTTGCTTCTAAGGAGCACTCTGGTTGTACTACTTCCAAGACAGATTTGTTTGTTATTTGGCAATCCATAACATATTCAGTATTCTTCATTAACTCCACAACTTAAAGGCATCAATTCTTCTTCAGTCTTCCTTATTCATTGTCCAGCCTTTGCATGCATATAAGGCGATCGAAAACACCATGGCTTGGGTCAGGCACACCTTAGTCTTCAAGGTGACTTCTTTGTTTTGCAACACTTCAAAGAGGTCTTTTGCAGTAGCTTTGTCCAATGCAATGCATCTTTTGATTTCTTGACTGCTGCTTCCATGGGTGTTGATTATGGATTCAAGTAAAATGAAATCCTTGACAAGTTCAGTCTTTTCTGTTTATCATTATGTTGCTTATTGGTACAGTTGTGAAGATTTTTGTTTTCTTTATGTTGAGGTGTAATACATACTGAAGGCTGTGGTCTTGATTTTCATCAGTAAGTGCTTCAAGTCCTCTTCACTCTCAGCAAGGAAGGTTGTGTCATCTGCATGATGCAGGTTGTTAACGAGTCTTCCTCCAATCCTGATGCCTGTTATTCTTGATATAATCCAGCTTCTCAGATTATTTGCTCAGCATACAGTTTGAATAGGTATAGTGAAAAGATACAACCCTGATACACACCTTTCCTGACTTTAAGCCACACGGTATCCCCTTGTTCTGTTTAAATGACTGCTTCTTGATCTAGGGGAGGTTCCTCATGAGCGCAATTAAGTGTTCTGGAATTCCCATTCTTTGCAATGTTATCCATACCTTGTTACGATTCACACAGTCCAATGCCTTTGCATAGTCAATAAAACACAGGTAAACATCTTTCTAGTATTCTCTGTTTTCAGCCAGAATCCATCTGACATCAGCAATAATATCTCTGGTTCCATGTCCTCTTCTAAATCTGCCTTGAATTTCTGACAGCTCCTTTTTGATATACTACTGCAACCACTTTTGAATGATCATCAGCAAACTTTGACTTGCGTGTGATATTAATGACACTGTTTGATAATTTCCAAATTTGGTTGGATCACCTTTCTTGGGAATAGGCATAAGTATGGATCTCTTCTAGTCTGTTGGCCAGGTGGCTGTCTTCCAAATTCTTGGCATAGATGAGTGAGCACATCCAGTGGTGCATCTGTTTGTTGAAAACATCTCAGTTGGTATTCCATCAATTCCTGGAGTCTTGTTTTTTGCCAGTGTCTTCAGTGTAGCTTAGACTTATTTTTTCAGTTCCATCAGTTCCTGATGATATGCTACCACCTGAAATGGTTGACCACTGAAAAATTCTTTTGGGTATAGTGGCTCTGTGTATTTCTTCCATCCTTTTTGTATGCTTCCTGTGTAGTTTAATATTTTCCCAATAGAATCCTTCAATATTGCAACTCAAGGCTTGAATTTTTTCCTAAGTACTTTCAGCTTGAGAAATGTCAAACTGTTTCTTCCCTTTTGGTTCTCTATCTCCATGTCTTTGCACATGTCATTATAATACTTTGTCTTCTTAAGCTGCCCTTTGAAATCTTCTGTTCAGCTCTTTGACTTCATAATTTCTTCCTTTTGCCTTCACTACTTGATGTTTAAGAGCGACTTTCAGAGTCTCTTCTGACATCCTTTTTGGTCTTTTCTTTCTTTCCTGTCTTTTTAATGACCTCTTGCTTTCTTCATGTATGATGTTCTTGATGTCATTCCACAACTCATCTGGACTTCAGCCATTAGTGTTCAACGTGTCAAATCTCTTCTGGAGATGGTCTCTAAATTCAGGTGCGATATATTCATGGTCATACTTTGGCTTTCACAGACTTGTTCTAATTTTCTTCAGTTTCAATTTGAAATTGCATGGGAGCAATTGATGGTCTGTTCCACAGTTGGTCCCTGGCCTTGTTCTAACTGATGATATTGTGCTTTTCCATCATCTCTTTCCACAGATGTAGTCAATTTGATTCCTGTGTATTTCATATGGTGAGGTCCACATGTATAATTGCCATTTATGTTGGTGGAAAAGTTATTTGCAATGAAGTCGTTGATCTTGCAAAAGTATGTCATGTGATTTACGGCATTGTTTCTATCACCAAGGCTACATTTTCTAATCCTTCTTCTTTGCTTCCAACTTTTGCACTCCAATCGCCAGTAATTATGAATGCATCCTGATTGCATGTTTGATCAATTTCAGACTGTAGATGTTGGTAAAAATATTCAGTTTCTTCATCTTTGGTATTAGTGGTTGGTGAGTAAATTTGAATAATGGTCATATTAACTGGTCTTGTAGACTTATGGTTGTTATCCTATCACCAACAGCATTGTACTTCAGGATAGATCTTGATATGTTCTTTTTGACCATGAAGGCAACACCATTCCTCTTCAAGTTGTCATTCTGGCATAGTTGACTGTATGATTGCCCGATTCAAAATGGCCAATATGAGTCCATTTTAGCTAATTAATGCCTAGTGTATCAAATGTTTGTGTTCCATTTCATTTTTGACGATTTCCAGTTTTCCTAGATTTATGCTTCATATATTCCATGTTCCAATTATTAATGAATGTTTGTGGCTGTTCTCACTTTGATTCATGCCACATGAGCAAAAAAAGGTCCTGAAAGCTTGACTCCATCCATATCATTAAGGTCAACTCTACTTTGAAGAGGAAGCTCTTCCGCAGTTGTCTTTTGAGTGCCTTCCAACCTGGAGGATTCATCCTCTGGTACTATATCAGACAATGTTCTGCTGCTATTCATAAGGTTTTCACTTTTCAGAAGTAAACCACCAGGTCCTTCTTCCTAGTTTGTCTTAATCTGGAAACTCAGCTAAAACCTATCCACTATGGGTGACCCTGCTGGCATTTGAATACCAGTGGCATAGATTCCAGTATCACTGCAACACAGTATAACAAACTGGCAGATGCGTGGGGGAGAAATATGAGTAGTCAATAAATACACGATGTTGTTGACCTCCTATTTTTTCTATCAGATTGGCCAAAATAAAAATTGGTTAAAGCATGGTCTGGTTGTTCAAGCTTAGTGGGACTGTAAATCCGTAAGACAGCTGGGAGAATAACTTGGTTGTATCTATAAAATGTTAAAAAATGAATATCCTAAGACTCCACAATTCCACATCTTGCAAATCATAGTACAGAAAAAAAATCACAAAGAGTTAAAAATGCAAGTATAATGCTACCTTTGTTTTTTTATTTTCAAAGAGATTAAGATATTTTATGCTTATTAATGCTTCAGTGGTTAAGCATTCTACTGCTAACTGAAGGATAGGCTTTGTGGGGGAAAATTATCGCAGTCTGCTTCTGTGAAGATATCAGCCTTGGAAATCCTATGGAACAGTTTTACTCTGTTCTATACCGTCTTTATGAGTTGGAATTGACTTGATGGCAATGGTTTTATGCCTATTAATAATGACCTAATTAGTATCCATTAAATAAATTTAATAAATATAATTTTTACTTATGTTTCAATTGATTGTACCTTAAGTGGAGGACTTTGGCTGGCTTGCTCATCCCTGCATTCCTGGGGCTTTGAAGGGTACCCAGTGTTTAGGACATACTCAGTAATTATTGTGGACTGACAGAGTTTCAGGTGGCAAAGAAATTCAGGAAAAATATTTGAAAAAGCAAACATATTGTAACAGTGCTTTTCTCAGGAATTATCTCTTCATTTTTGTTTTATTTCAGCAAATGTGCTACCTCTCTATTTATAAACAATAGAACAAGAAGTAAATTAGTTTTCCCCAGTGTATCAGTGAGAGTAAACTCTCAAATTCTCTATAAAGAACTTAAAACAACAAAAGCATAAACAAAATTATTTCTCTCTCCCATGATATCAGGGTATGTATGCACACACACAAAAAAAATATCAAAAGCACAGGTCTTCTATCTTGGTGTTCTGCCATGTTCAACATGTAGCTTCCATTTTGTAATTTAAGAAGGTTAATCTTGCTTCCAATACTGTATACATATTTCAGCCAATGCAAAGATGAGAAGGGAAAGTAGAGGGCATTGCCCTTCCATTTAAGAGAATGGCTCTGCTGTTCTACCTGACACTTACGCTCACATCTAGTTGACTATAACTTTGTCATAAGGACAAAGAAATGTAGTCCTTGTTTATGTATCTAGCTTAAGACTTGTATTACTAAAGAAAGAAAATGAGAATTGATACTGGGAGTCAACTACCCTCTACCACATTTAATCTAGTTCCTAAATTAACAGGGCACTTTATTTTAACGATATGTGACTGTGAGGAACTGACTTGTAAAAGTCGTTCATAATAATATCATATATGCTGTTGTGAATATTACAGTGATGCTACATATTCTAGACAAGGGAAAATATTGGCATGTAATATATGAGAAAAAGAAATTTCGAGGAAAATTAAGAGATAAGAGGAGAATACATTCCATTTATATGTGCTATCACTTTCTATATCGCTCTTATAATCATAGAAGTCTACGGTGTTTAACCCTTCAATATTGTCATGGCCATAAAGCCAGAGAACTCCAACGTAAACTATTTCACATTGACATTCAACTACATTTTTTTCTTCATGACTGAATTATTACACATAAACTTGGCATTTCTGAGTCATTAGGATGCCTTACTGGGTTGGTTGTGTAGGATGCCTTTAATACATTAAAATTCTGGATTTAAACTTTTAGTCTCATGGACAAAAATTAATTCACCTCCCAGCAATTTAACTTATTTCAAGGTAGCTATATATTGAATATGGAGCCCTGGTAGCACAGTGGTTAAATGTTTCGCTGCTAACAAAAAGTTTGGCAGTTCTTGGAAGCCCTATGGGGCCATTCTACTCTGCCCTATAGGGTCACTATGAGTTGGAATCAACTCAACGGCAATGGGTTTGGTTTTGGGTTTTATATTGAATATTACACATTTTTTAACATTTTCTCAAGGAAGACTCTTGATTTTATTAAAAATTATAACTGCTTATGCTAATGTCTGGTTACAATGATTGAATAAGAGAAAGTAACTTAATTATTCAGCTTTCCTTTCCATTAGAGTAAGTGCCATGCAGCAAGTGACCTTGAAAACATACATCCTAATGGCCCTCAAATGATTTTAGGAAACTGACTTTTAGGCCTATTACTGTGACTGGGTAGGTCCCTGGGTGGCACAATTTGTATTTGACTACTAACTGAAAGGTTGAAGTTCAAACCCACCCAGCAGCACCAGGGAAGAAAGGCCCGGCAATCTATTTCCATAAAGATTACAGTTAAAAAAAAAAAAAACTATCATGCAGTTCTACTCTGTAACACATGGGGACACCATGAGTCAGAATCAACCAGAAGGCAATGGGACTGTGACTGGAATCCATGTTGTGTCAGATATACCCATTACCTACAGCATGTCTTTGATTACTATTATTGGGAAGAGTTCTCATTGTCATAGACCAAACTTAACCATAAGTCATTTAAAAAGAAAGTAAAACAAAACTAGTATATACAGCTCAATTCTCCTATGTTGTCTTAATCTTAATTATCCATCTTTAGCATAAACAAAAGGTCACTACTCCTTGCAATAGTTTGACTGCATAGAAGAGGCTACAAGCTATACTTGAAGCTCTAGAGCAGTGTTTCTCAAATTTTAGTCAGCTTCAGAATCGCCTGGAAGACTGGTAAAGACACATTACTGTGTCTTACCCCCAGGGTTTCCGATTCAGTAGGTCTGGGCCTAGGACAAATAATAGGCATTTTTTACAACATCTCAGGTGATGTTGACGATGCTAATCCCTGATCTAGAGACCACATTTAGAGAATCTTACATCTACACAGCTAGAGTTCTGACCACCAAAAGTTCTTTCTCTGAACAGATTGTATAAGAACTCAAACTGTAGTAATAACCACAGCCTCCTCATCAAGAGTGGAGAAGAGAGATTTTTCTTGATGCTGTCACCCTGTCATACACACATGACATAGCTATTCTCTGATCATTTATTAAGGTTACCTTCTGATGTTTTGGTCCAGTTATGATGGTTTTTAGTCATTCTAATATGTGCGTAGTGTTGCCACACTGTTTTTTTAATTTGTAATTTCTTAATGACATGTAATGTCCATCATTTTTTCATGTTTACTTGCCATCCGTTTATCTTCTTCGGTGAGGTGTCCATGCAGATTTTTTGCCCACTTTGTTACTGTTTTTTTCCTCTTATTGTTGAGTGTTAGAGTTCTTTGTGTATCTTGGACACAATTTCTTCATCAGACATACGTTTTGCAAATATTTTCTCTCAGTCTTCGTCTCATTTTTTCATTCTCTACCACTCTTTTGTTAGTGTCTTCTTTAACTTTTTTTTTTTCTTTTAGTAGCTATGTTCTTGGTGTTGTACCTAAAAAGCTGTCACCAAATCCAGGATCGTCTAGATTTTCTCCTACATTACCTTCCAGAAATTTTTATAGTTTCTCATTTTACATTTAGGTCTATGATTCATTTTGAGTTTTTTTTTTTTTTTTTGCATACGGAAGTCCAATTGTCCCAATGCCATTTGCTGAAAACATTATTCTTTCTGCATTGGATTACCTTTGCTCCTTTGTCAAAGATCAATTGACTATTTTGTGTGGTTCTATTATTTCTGGGCTTTCTATTCTGTTCTATTGATCTACTTGCCTACACTGTTGCCAATATGACACTGTTTTGATTGTTGTAGCTTTATAGTAAGTCTCGAAATCAGATAGTTTTATTCCTTCAATTTTTTTCTTCAACATTGTGTTGTCTATACTGTTTAGTTGTTGTTGTTTTGTGTCTTTCCTTATAAACTTTAGAATTGGTTTCCCTATACCCACATGATAACTTGCTGGGATTTTAACTGAGGTTGTGTTGAAGTTATAGATCAAGTTGGGAAAAACTGACATTTTAACAATATTGAGTCTTCCTATTTATGAATATGGAATATATCTCCATTTTAAAGTATTTTTTTATTTCTTTCATCATAATTTTGTAATTTCCCTCATATAGATCTTCTATATATTTTGAGGTTTATAATTAGTTACTTCATTTTTTGATGCTAATATAAATGTTTCATTTCTTATTTAAAATTCTAATTGTTAGCTGCTTGCATATAAAAAAGCAACTGACATTTGCATACTAACCTTGTATTCTGTAACCTTGCTATAATTACTTACATAATTATAATTACTATTATTAGTTCCAGGATTTTGGGGGATTTTCTAAATAGGCAATCACGTCATCTGAAACCAGTGTTGGATATTTTTTTCTAATATGTTTTCCCCTTATTTCCTTTTCTTGTCCTATTACTTTAGCTAATACTTCTAGTATGATGCTGAACACGAGTAGTGAGAAGGGACGTCCTTGCCGTGTTTCTGATCTTAAAGGAAAAACATAGTTTTCTCACCATTAAGTATGATGTTAGCAGTAGATTTCTTGTAGATATTCTTTAAAGTTGAAGAAGTTTGCCTCTACTCCTAGTTTGCTGAGAGTTTTTTTTTTTTTAAATCATGTATTGGTATTGAAATTTTCAAATTATTTTTCTACATCTCTTGATATGATATGATTTTTCTTGTATAGCCTACTGATGTGATGAATTTCATTTATTGATTTTGTAGAGTATAGTCAGCCTTTCATACTTAGAATAAATCCCACTTGGTAGTTTGATTTGCTAATATTTTCTTGTGAATTTTTTGCATCTATGCTCATAAGAGATGTTGTCCCGTATGTTTCCTTTATTGTAATGTCTTTGCCTGGGTTTAGCATTAGAGTAATGCTAGCCTCATAGAATGAATTTTTGCACTTAAAGAAATAAGATGTGGCAACTGGCTGAAGATCTTAATCACAGGGCAGCACCTACCTTTGGTCAGGATTAGGGAGAAAGGCTCATTTTTCAAAACAGATCATCATTCAATTTGTGAAACATTCATCTACCATGTGGTTGAGTCATGTTTTACAGAGGATAATTCCGAGCTATGATGGCGCTTAGCTCATGTTGATACCTCCAGGGTTCTTGCTCAAAAAGCCAAGCTGGTACATGTGCTGTGTGATTGGCCTAACAACAGCCGCCAATACCAGAGTACTGGCCTGCCTCTACTCTTCAACCATAACATCACATTTCTCATCATCTTCATCCTGTATGCAAATTATGTCCAATCACCCCAGGAGAATAGTCTATGATGTTTGTGTCTCTATTGTTTAGTACATAGGCCAGTTGAATACTGCTCTCTTCTTCAACAAACTTTCCACGTACATTTCAGATTTGTTAGTTTGTCTTCTTCTCATGTGTTTATTTGCATTTTGTCCTACCACTGCAATTAATCTGAAAGAATCAAAGTAGCTAAAGTAAGAGCTTTGAAGTATGCTTTAGGATTATGCCAAACATATTTATTTACTCTTCAACTTCCACATAAAACATTTAACAAAGAATAGAACAAACCACAGCATGTAACTTTTGAGATATCTAAGGAGTTTCAAAACATTCCATTTGTTTTCACACGATCTAAACAATGAAGACTAAGAAAGGGAAAAAATGTATTTCATGTTGATATCCATTTCAAACACATACGAAAAATGGTATAGGAGCTCTCCAGGAAGATGATTTTAGGTGGGATGCTTTTAAACATTACATTGCATTGCATTCTAAGCAAACAGGGAAGTGATAAGCATAAAAATAAGAACTGAGGGTAAGTAAATTAAAACATTGGTTATAGGCAAAAAAAGTTAAAAAGAAGAAACTCTTATTTTATAGAAATAGTTATTGCCCCTTCTGGTTAATTCTGATTCTGAAAACCAATTTCTTTAGATGTGAAAGCCTAATTGAATGAACAAATGGATACAACAGAACTCAGAAAACTCAGTTTCTGGTCTTTAAAATGCCATATTCTTTTCACATGAATTCAATTGTAACTTTTCAACTCAGAGGCTGCCTAAGATTACTCATTGTAAATATCAAATAAAAATCGTTGCAAAATCATCTGCCTACAATCCAAGTGAAAAACAGTGTTTTTTTTTTTTTTGCTTTTAGAGTTACTCTGTAATTATCTATTCCTTTGCAAGTGTCATTCATGAAATCCTCCTGCCAAACAAAGTTTGTTACAAGATTGTTTCAATAGCATAATCATCCCTCACATTCTAACAAGTATAATTGTATTTATCTGTAATACATGTACTATATGTATATATACAATATATAATAGTATATATAAATATATATGTATGTATGTGTATTTTATATATGTACGTGTGTATGTATATATATGTATTCATATAAACTGAACTAGATAGAATTGTGTAGCAAAGTTTTATAAAATTCATCTTTCAGTCTCATAGGCAATTCAGTTATCTCAATGGCAGCATATATCTAGTGAAATTCTATAATTCTAATTTTTACACATATATGCTACTACTGGCATTTGTTTTTCTAATACAATTAAACTATTTACCCCCAAAAATGGTAGGAAGGCAAGTTTGACAACTTTTTTTTGTTGTTATTTTTTCGATAATTGAGTATTTGGTTCACTATATACTCTGAAGGTTTTGCAAACCAGGTAGCTGGCCCTTCATATTGTACCTTCTAAGTTCTGCTAATAATTTATCCCTAGATAGCACTTGAAGACATTGAAAAGGGTTATGACTGTAATATTTTCTTCATCAATAAAATTTATTACCTTAAAGTCATGAAATTCCTGTGAGCTATTGAGTCTCTGTATTTTATTAAGAAGTTTCTGTTGAGTAAATACCTGGGGGTAGACACATTAGGCAGCTGCTATGACATGACATCCCTTCCTCAGTGGATCAGGTGCTGCATAATGGACTTGTCCAGCATGACTTATATGTATTCATACCCAAACATTTACATAGTTGGAGTCCAGACATCTCGTAAAAAGAAAACTGGAAAACTGGCACTCTTCTTCTACACTATGCTGAAATTAAGGCAAGAAAACATATATAATGGATTGTAGTGACCCAGTCAAAAATACAAATTGAAAAAAATAATAATAAGGTTTGCCTCTCAGTGTTACACACCTTCAATGAATCTGGATCAGAATGTCAGATTTAATATTGACACAAAACACAGTAAAGCTAGTTCCAGAACCCAATCTTACCCTGGTACTCTGGGAACATGAGTATACTTTCTATAAATAATTACATTAGGATGAACTCAAAGACTTTTACAACTGTGGACCTAGGCAGTATTGCTATGGGTGTCACTTCATGAAAAGTGAGATTGAAAGGAATGATTGTTAACTGAAAGAAGATATATTCACACTACCAGGCAGCTGACTTACATAAGAATAGCCACTAGCAAGAGTTCGGGGCCAGGGAAAGCAAGCAGTACTTTGAGACCTCTTCTTTCCTAAGCTTTTAGTATGACCCATAATTCAAGTATCCAGCTCTTTTCAGCTCTACTAGACAGCAGCAGGGTTATCAGAGATAATTAAGGCAATTGAGATAAACAGGCTTTTGAGAAACGATAGACATAAATGGGAGGTGCTGCTCACTGCTTGGTCCAAAAACCCAAACCCATTCCAATCGAGTCGATTCCAACTCATAGTGACCCTATAGTTGCAGAGTTTAATATGAAAGTTTAATATGAAATTAGAGTTACTCATATCTGGTGGCGCAGTGGTTAAGAACCCAATTTCTAACCAAAAGGCAGCAGTTTGAGTCCACCAGCCACTCCTTGGAAACTGTATGGGGCAGTCTTTGTGAGTCAGAATCAACTTGAAGGCATCAGGGTCTTTTTGGCATGCTACTGCAAGCAGCAGGAGCCCTTGTGGCACAATGGTTAAGCCCTGGGCTGCTAACTGAAACGTGGTGGTTTGAACCCTCCAGTGGCTCCATGGGAGAAAAGACCTGGCTTTCTGCTCCCACAAAGATTATAGCCTAGGAAACCTTATGGAGCAGTTCTACTCTGTCTTATAGGGTCACCATGAGTCAGAATAGAGCACATAACAGCAACTGCAAGCATCAGGAATTGAACTAAAGAAACCGTCATTAGTCATAAAACTATCAACTATTATGGATTGAATTGTTGCCCCCCAAAAGATATGTTGAAATCCTAACTCTGAACCTGTTAATGTGATCTTATTTGGAAATAGGGTATTTGAAGATATTATCAATTAATATGAGTTCATACTAGAATAGGGCATGTCCTAATGCCATCTGAATACCATCCTTATAAAAGAGGAGAGCAGACACAGAGAAAGACTGGAAAGATGGGCATGTGAAGGTGCTTCTACAAAGCAAGGAATGCCAAGAAACACCTGAAGCTACTACCAGAAGCTGGAAGAGACAGGAAAGGCTCTTTCCCTAGGCTGTATTTCTAGGTCTGACAGAGAGAGTATGGCTCAGCCAACAGGACTTCTAGCTTCTGGAACTGTGAGACAATAATATTTGGTTCTTTAAGCCACCCACTGATATGCTTTGTTATATCAGCCCTAGGAAACTAAGACATAAACATTACAGAGATTTTTAGAAACAGGTGAAATTGTGAAACTTGCAAAACATTAGATTGCTTGTTGACAAGTGCGAGGTTGCTTGAACCACTATTTGGAAAGAAATGTAAACCTGACCTCATAGTGCTGATGAACCAGGGGACATTTGGATTACATATCATAGATAGGCAAGCATATTTATCAAATGGTAACTCCTTTCTGTATGTTTTATATATCATTTAGAAGCCTTTGGCTTCTTGAAAATTCCATGAAAGACCTAATAGTATTAATAGTAAAAATGTTGGTAATAGCCATGTTACATTTGAATACTTATTATGTAATATATACTGTACCTAAACCTGTATATATCATCTCATTTAATCTTCACAATAACACTAGGAACTAAACAACAGTATGAGTCATATTTTATAGCAGAAAAATTGACATTCAGGTCATTGGCATAGTTTAGATAGACTACGTATCTTGGAATCCATACCTTCTACTACTAGATCATATCTTAGAAATTATGCTCAATATTACAAAATTTTAGTAATTTGCTTGATAAGTTTTAAATTTTGGCCAACCATTAATTAATTTTATCACTGTCTAAGCTAATTGCATACTTGACCCCCTTTGTAAGTTGCAGTTGACCACAATAAACTATCATAATAAAAGGGCACACACACTCACACATACATAAACATACTATATTATTTCAAATATATATATTAGTTTGGAATAGCCTAGGCCAGTATTATTAAGTATACTGAACAAAAATGTACGTGAATACACAGCATTTGATTAATATTTAATAAATGGTTAGTTCTCTTCAGTTGAACCTTACAGTTGTTTTTTATTAGGTCACATAAAAAGGGAGAAAACACATATGGTTTTTCAGTTTCTGTATTAATTCATAATAATGTAGATAATTTCTCTGTTAAAGTTGAACAGTATTAAAATACAAGGGCAAGGTTAAGAATTAATCACCTAAAACATGATACTCAATGTAAAATAAATTTAATATTCTTATTTTACATCTTATAGTAAAGTTAATTTACTCATGACAGCATATTATAGTCACTGAAAAACTAAAATATCATAAAATACACAGTAGCACACAGAAAACCTCACGTTACACTGGCTATACAGATCAAACTAAATGAAGCCAAGTTCTTTACACTGTAAACATCAAATTGGGCATTTCCAGTATGGAAAGGTTTTTGCATTGGCAGAACTGCTGCCAAAAAAAAAAAAAATGAAAGAAAAAGCTCTTTAATGTGTTAAGAAGCAAAGATGTCATTTTGATGATTAAGGTGCAGCTGACTAAACCCATGGTATTTTCAATTGCCTCATATGCATGTGAAAGCTGGACAGTGAGAGAGGAAGATTGAAGAAAAATTGACACTTTATTTGAATTGTGCTGATAGTGAAGGGCATTGAAAATACCATCTACTGCCAGAAGAACAAACAAATCTGTCTTGGAGAAAGTACAGCCAGAATGCTCCATGAAAGTGAGGACAGTAAGACTTCATCTCACTTACTTTGGACATGTCATCAGATGGGTCCAATCACCAGAGAAAGACATCATGCTTGGTAAGATAGAGGGTTAGCAAAAAAAAAAGGGAGTTCCTCAATCAGATAGATTGACAGAGTGGCTACAACAGTGGGATCAAACATAGCAATGATTGTTAGGATGGTGCAGGATCAGGCAACATTTTGTTGTTATACCTGAGGTTGCTATGAGTAGGAGCCGACTGAATGCTAACAACAAGAAATGGCAAGTTTACTATACTGTCTCAGTTTCAAATTTCTTCAGATTCCAATTCTATTCAGCTACTCCTACAGAGACTATCTGAACGGTTACATTATTGGAAATAGGATGCTTAATTATGCTACTAAAGCACAAAAGTAAAATTGCATGTTCACAGTAAGTCATAAGTAACAAAAGGACAAGACAGGTCAGAGGATACAAAGGCTGGGAAGCTTTTGTATCCTCTGGGGAATTTGATGAGGAATCACAAATGTAAGTAGTCAGCAAGTTTGAGGCCAAAGTTAGATATAGTATACACAGGAAATTGAGTTAATGACATTAGGGAGGCATCACAGTTTGGGATTTGAATCTCAGGGATCTGAATCTATTAAAGTGTATGAGAATAGATAGGTTTGGGATGTCCAATTAGGCAAGTCCAGACAAACATTCAGAAGGTTAATGAAAAAGAGAAGGGAAGAGGGAGCCAAGATGGCGGACTAGGCAGACGCTACCTCGGATCCCTCTTACAACAAAGACACGGAAAAACAAGTGAATCGATCACATACATAACAATCTACGAACCCTGAACAACAAACACAGATTTACAGACGGAGAACGAACTAATACGGGGAAGCAGCGATTGTTTCCAGAGCCTGGAGCCAGCGTACCAGTCAGGTACGGCACAAGCACAGAGACCTGCTCCACCCCCCTGAACTAACCCCGGGAGGGGGACCAGCCGGTTCCACGGGTGGCGTGGGACGCAGCCGTTAGGAGAAGTCCCCGGGAGGCAGTGACTGATCTTGGAGCAGAAAGAGCAGCATCCGAGCCGGGGAACCGTCCCGCAGAGATTTGGACTGCACGCAGGTACGCCATAAACACGGAGAGTTGCTCCACCCCCTGAACTAACCCCGGGAAGGTGACCAGCCGGGTCGCGCGGGCGGCGTGGGACGCAGCCGGTAGGAGAAGTCCCCGGGAGGCAGCGACTGGTATTGGAGCGGGGAGAACAGCGTTCCAGCCGGGACACTCGGTCACGGCACAAGCACGGGGAGCTACTCCACCCATCTGAACTAACCCCGGGAGGGGGCCCACCTGGTTCACGGAGGCGGCACGGCCACGCGGCTGGAGGGACGAGAAGTCCCTGGGAGGCAGCGACTGATTTTGGAGTCGAGAGTGCACCGTCCCAGTAGGGAAGCCTTGACGCTGGGCGTGGGGCTGGAAGCGGAGGATCTGACCGTGACTCCAGCGGGCCAGACTCCCTGGGGGCAATCTCCACACAGCCAGCACACATAGGCGACGCGCCCGCGGGAATCTCAGATATAATAGTCATTCCAAGCAAGACAAGCAACTCTGGCTATATTCTGAGGTGCTACTCTCCTATCTCTCTGTTCCCTCCCCCACCCTCCCCAGGCGGCTTCATTAACATCTGAATAGCCTGAGCCAGAGGGAGAACTCTGATAGGGATCTGACTGCTGTTTTTTTTAGCGGATTTTCTGGAAAAACTAGTTTCCCAGCGATGGCTCGTAGACAACAATCCATATCAAACCACTTAAAGAAGCAGACCGTGACAGCTTCTCCAACCCCCCAAACAAAAGAATCAAAATCTTTCCCAAATGAAGATACAATTTTGGAATTATCAGATACAGAATATAAAAAACTAATTTACAGAATGCTTAATGATATCACAAATGAAATTAGGATATCTGCAGAAAAAGCCAAGGAACACACTGATAAAACTGTTGAAGAACTCAAAAAGATTATTCAAGAACATACTGGAAAAATTAATAAGTTGCAAGAATCCATAGAGAGACAACATGTAGAAATCCAAAAGATTAACAATAAAATAACAGAATTAGACAACACACTAGGAAGTCAGAGGAGCAGACTCGAGCAATTAGAATGCAGACTGGGACATCTGGAGGACCAGGGAATCAACACCAACATAGCTGAAAAAAAATCAGATAAAAGAATTAAAAAAAATGAAGAAAACCTAAGAATCATGTGGGACTCTATCAAGAAGGATAACCTGCGGGTGATTGGAGTCCCAGAACAGGGAGGGGGGACAGAAAACACAGAGAAAATAGTTGAAGAACTTCTGACAGAAAACTTCCCTGACATCATGAAAGACGAAAGGATAGCTATCCAAGATGCTCATCGAACCCCATTTAAGATTGATCCAAAAAGAAAAACACCAAGACATATTATCATCAAACTCACCAAAACCAAAGATAAACAGAAAATTTTAAAAGCAGCCAGGGAGAAAAGAAAGGTTTCCTTCAAGGGAGAATCAGTAAGAATATGTTCTGACTACTCAGCAGAAACCATGCAGGCAAGAAGGGGATGGGACGACATATACAGAACACTGAAGGAGAAAAACTGCCAACCAAGGATCATATATCCAGCAAAACTCTCTCTGAAATATGAAGGCGAAATTAAGATATTTACAGACAAACACAAGTTTAGAGAATTTGCAAAAACCAAACCAAAGCTACAAGAAATACTAAAGGATATTGTTTGGTCAGAGAACCAATAATATCAGATATCAGCACAACACAAGGTCACAAAACAGAACGTCCTGATATCAACTCAAATAGGGAAATCACAAAAACAAACAAATTAAGATTAATTAAAAAAAAAAAATACACATGACAGGGAATCATGGAAGTCAATAGGTAAAAGATCACAATAATCAAAAAGAGGGACTAAATACAGGAGGCATTGAACTGCCATATGGAGAGTGATACAAGGCGATATAGAACAATACAAGTTAGGTTTTTACTTAGAAAAATAGGGGTATATAATGAGGTAACCACAAAAAGGTATAACAACTCTATAACTCAAGACAAAAACCAAGAAAAACGTAACGACTCAACTAACATAAAGTCAAACACTATGAAAGTGAGGATCTCACAATTTACTAAGAAAAACGCCTCAGCACAAAAAAGTATGTGGAAAAATGAAATTGTCAACAACACACATAAAAAGGCATCAAAATGACAGCACTAAAAACTTATTTATCTATAATTACCCTGAATGTAAATGGACTAAATGCACCAATAAAGAGACAGAGAGTCACAGACTGGATAAAGAAACATGATCCATCTATATGCTGCCTACAAGAGACACACCTTAGACTTAGAGACACAAACAAACTAAAACTCAAAGGATGGAAAAAAGTATATCAAGCAAACAATAAGCAAAAAAGAAGAGGAGTAGCAATATTAATTTCTGACAAAATAGACTTTAGACTTAAATCCACCACAAAGGATAAAGAAGGACACTATATAATGATAAAAGGGACAATTGATCAGGAAGACATAACCATATTAAATATTTATGCACCCAATGACAGGGCTGCAAGATATATAAATCAAATTTTAACAGAACTGAAAAGTGAGATAGATACCTCCACAATTATAGTAGGAGACTTCAACACACCACTTTCGGAGAAGGACAGGACATCCAGTAAGAAGCTCAACAGAGACACGGAAGATCTAATTACAACAATCAACCAACTTGACCTCATTGACTTATACAGAACTCTCCACCCAACTGCTGCAAAATATACTTTTTTTTCTAGTGCACATGGAACATTCTCTAGAATAGACCACATATTAGGTCATAAAACAAACCTTTGCAGAGTCCAAAACATCGAAATATTACAAAGCATCTTCTCAGACCACAAGGCAATAAAACTAGAGATCAATAACAGAAAAACGAGGGAAAAGAAATCAAATACTTGGAAAATGAACAATACCCTCCTGAAAAAAGACTGGGTTATAGAAGACATCAAGGAGGGAATAAGGAAATTCATAGAAAGCAACGAGAATGAAAATACTTCCTATCAAAACCTCTGGGACACAGCAAAAGCAGTGCTCAGAGGTCAAATTATATCAATAAATGCACACATACAAAAAGAAGAAAGAGCCAAAATCAGAGAACTGTCCCTACAACTTGAACAAATAGAAAGTGAGCAACAAAAGAATCCATCAGGCACCAGAAGAAAACAAATAATAAAAATTAGAGCTGAACTAAATGAATTAGAGAACAGAAAAACAATCGAAAGAATTAACAAAGCCAAAAGCTGGTTCTTTGAAAAAATTAACAAAATTGATAAACCATTGGCTAGACTGACTAAAGAAATACAGGAAAGGAAACAAATAACCCAAATAAGAAATGAGAAGGACCACATTACAACAGAACCAAACGAAATTAAAAGAATCATTTCAGATTATTATGAAAAATTGTACTCTAACAAATTTGAAAACCTAGAAGAAATGGATGAATTCCTGGAAAAACACTACCTACCTAAACTAACACATTCAGAAGTAGAACAACTAAATAGACCCATAACAAAAAAAGAGATTGAAACGGTAATCAAAAAACTCCCAACAAAAAAAAGTCCTGGCCCGGACGGCTTCACTGCAGAGTTCTACCAAATTTTCAGAGAAGAGTTAACACCACTACTACTAAAGGTATTCCAAAGCATAGAAAATGACGGAATACTACCCAACTCATTCTATGAAGCCACCATCTCCCTGATACCAAAACCAGGTAAAGACATTACAAAAAAAGAAAATTATAGACCTATATCCCTCATGAACATAGATGCAAAAATCCTCAACAAAATTCTAGCCAATAGAATCCAACGACACATCAAAAAAATAATTCACCCTGATCAAGTGGGATTTATACCAGGTATGCAAGGCTGGTTTAATATCAGAAAAACCATTAATGTAATCCATCACATAAATAAAACAAAAGACAAAAACCACATGATCTTATCAATTGATGCAGAAAAGGCATTTGACAAAGTCCAACACCCATTCATGATAAAAACTCTTACCAAAATAGGAATTGAAGGAAAATTCCTCAACATAATAAAGGGCATCTATGCAAAGCCAACAGCCAATATCACTCTAAATGGAGAGAACCTGAAAGCATTTCCCTTGAGAACGGGAACCAGACAAGGATGCCCTTTATCACCGCTCTTATTCAACATCGTGTTGGAAGTCTTAGCCAGGGCAATCAGGCTAGACAAAGAAATAAAAGGTATCCGGATTGGCAAGGAAGAAGTAAAGTTATCACTATTTGCAGATGACATGATTATATACACAGAAAACCCTAAGGAATCCTCCAGAAAACTACTGAAACTAATAGAAGAGTTTGGCAGAGTCTCAGGTTATAAAATAAACATACAAAAATCACTTGGATTCCTCTACATCAACAAAAAGAACACCGAAGAGGAAATAACCAAATCAATACCATTCACAGTAGCCCCCAAGAAGATAAGATACTTAGGAATAAATCTTACCAAGGATGTAAAAGACCTATACAAAGAAAACTACAAAGCTCTACTACAAGAAATTCAAAAGGACATACTTAAGTGGAAAAACATACCTTGCTCATGGATAGGAAGACTTAACATACTAAAAATGTCTATTCTACCAAAAGCCATCTATACATTTAACGCACTTCCGATCCAAATTCCAATGTCATATTTTAAGGGGATAGAGAAACAAATCACCAATTTCATATGGAAGGGAAAGAAGCCCCGGATAAGCAAAGCACTACTGAAAAAGAAGAAGAAAGTGGGAGGCCTCACCTTACCTGACTTCAGAACCTATTATACAGCCACAGTAGTCAAAACAGCCTGATATTGGTACAACAACAGACACATAGACCAATGGAACAGAATTGAGAACCCAGACATAGATCCATCCACGTATGAGCAGCTGATATTTGACAAAGGACCAGTGTCAATTAACTGGGGAAAAGATAGCCTTTTTAACAAATGGTGCTGGCATAACTGGATATCCATTTGCAAAAAAATGAAACAGGACCCATACCTCACACCATGCACAAAAACTAACTCCAATTGGATCAAAGACCTAAACATAAAGACTAAAACGATAAAGATCATGGAAGAAAAAATTGGGACAACCCTAGGAGCCCTAATACAAGGTATAAACAGAATACAAAACATTACCAAAAATGATGAAGAGAAACCCGATAACTGGGAGCTCCTAAAAATCAAACACCTATGCTCATCTAAAGACTTCTCCAAAAGAGTAAAAAGACCACCTACAGATTGGGAAAGAATTTTCAGCTATGACATCTCCGACCAGCGCCTGATCTCTAAAATCAACATGATTCTGTCAAAACTCAACCACAAAAAGACAAACAACCCAATCAAGAAGTGGGCAAAGGATATGAACACACATTTCTCTAAAGAAGATATTCAGGCAGCTAACAGATACATGAGAAAATGCTCTCGATCATTAGCCATTAGAGAAATGCAAATTAAAACTACGATGAGATTCCATCTCACACCAGCAAGGCTGGCATTAATCCAAAAAACACAAAATAATAAATGTTGGAGAGGCTGCGGAGAGATTGGAACTCTCATACACTGCTGGTGGGAATGTAAAATGGTACAACCACTTTGGAAATCTATCTGGCGTTATCTTAAACAGTTAGAAATAGAACTACCATACAACCCAGAAATCCCACTCCTCGGAATATACCCTAGAGATACAAGAGCCTTCATACAAACAGATATATGCACACCCATGTTTATTGCAGCTCTGTTTACAATAGCAAAAAGTTGGAAGCAACCAAGGTGTCCATCAACGGATGAATGGGTAAATAAATTGTGGTATATTCACACAATGGAATACTACGCATCGATAAAGAACAGTGACGAATCTCTGAAACATTTCATAACATGGAGGAACCTGGAAGGCATTATGCTGAGCGAAATGAGTCAGAGGCAAAAGGACAAATATTGTATAAGACCACTATTATAAGATCTTGAGAAATAGTAAACCTGAGAAGAACACATACTTTTGTGGTTACGACGGGGGGAGGGAGGGAGGGTGGGAGAGGGTTTTTTATTGATTAATCAGTAGATAAGAACTGCTTTAGGTGAAGGGAAAGACAACACTCAATACATGGAAGGTCAGCTCAATTGGACTGGACCAAAAGCAAAGAAGTTTCCGGGATAAAATGAATGCTTCAAAGCTCAGCGGAGCAAGCGCGGGGGTCTGGGGAACATGGTTTGCGGGGACTTCTAAGTCAATTGGCAAAATAATTCTACTATGAAATCATTCTGCATCCCACTTTGAAATGTGGCGTCTGGGGTCTTAAATGCTAACAAGCAGCCATCTAAGATGCAGCAATTGGTCTCAACCCACCTGGAGCAAAGGAAAATGAAGAACACCAAGCCCACATGACAACTAAGAGCCCAAGAGACAGAAAGGGCCACATGAACCAGAGACCTACATCATCCTGAGACCAGAAGAACTAGTTGGTGCCCGGCCACAATCGATGACTGCCCTGACAGGGAGCTCAGCAGAGGACCCCTGAGGGAGCAGGAGAGCAGTGGGATGCAGACCCCAAATTCTCATAAGAAGACCAAACTTAATGGTCTGACTGAGACTGGAGGAATCCCGGTGGCCATGCTCCCCAGACCTTCTGTTGACACAGGACAGGAACCATCCCTGAAGAAAACTCATCAGACATGAAAGGGACTGGTCAGCGGGTGGGAGAGAGACGCTGATGAAGAGTGAGCTAATTATAGCAGGTGGACACTTGAGATTGTGTTGGCAACTCTTGTCTGGAGGGGGGATGGGAGGATAGAGAGAGAGGGAAGCCGGCAAAATTGTCAAGAAAGGAGAGACTGAAAGGGCTGACTCAAGACGGGGAGAGTAAGTGGGAGTAGGGAGTGAGATGTATGTAAACTTATATGTGACAGACTGATTGGATTTGTAAACGTTCACTTGAAGCTTAATAAAAGTTATTATAAAAAAAAAAAAAAAAAGAGAAGGGAAGAGAGAGAGAGAGAGAAGAGCAAGAAACGAGTCAATGTTGGGATGTTACAAAGCAAATTTGGATCGTTTGAACGAAGCTGAAATTTCTCTTCTGGAAGTTATAATGGTGTTGCCCAAAATGGAAAGGGAATAAAGACCTCACAGGTTCATAGCCAGAGATATACTATACACAAAGTACTAGATTCTTGCAAGCTGTACAAATTTTCAAAGCTATCATGTGTGGTATAGTGGCTAAGAGACAGGCTGCTAACCAAAATATCAGCAGTTCAAATCAACCAGCCAGTCCTTGGAAATGGTATGGAGCAGTTCTATTCTGTCCTATAGGGTTGCTATGAGTCAGAATCAACTCAACAGCAATGGGTTTTGGTATCATGTAAACTGTGATGAACTATACAACATACGATTTCCTTATTTGATATAAAAATGACTAGTGTGTTTCTCTAATGGAGCACACGTGGAGTATAATGAATGTTCGTTATCCACACATACGTTATTTCATTATGCTGAGGTGTAGATATATTTTTTGTGAATAAACTCTGTTAGAATTGATAAAATAAATCATCTAATCAATTATGTTTCCAATAAATGAGGTATTTCTTAAGTATTTATTCTATTTTCCATTTTGAAGATGATAGGATAGGACATGGACTGCTGGATACAAATGTAAAGGTAAAGACATTTCACATCATTATTTTTAGCTGCAAAACACTTTTTTCAAATTAAGTCTTGTACTACATATGCTGATCCCGTTGAAGCATGGAGGAGGGACAAAAATCTCCTCAAAGAAAAGGCTCAGAAGAAGCCTGTTATATAAAGTCCACTGATCTACAAAATGGAGAAGGATCATCACAAAATTGTTGCTGAATTGAAGAGGTTCATCCAATGAAATGTTTTAAGCGGTTGGAATATTTACATGAGTTAAAAGTGAAGCACTCAGCCAAAAAGTATTTATCACAATGTCTAACGATGCTTGTTTTTGTTTTCTTCATTTTTATTGGCTCTTTAAATTGGTAGCCAGGCTTTTCGTCAACTGGGGCATTAATGTATTAAATTGTGTCAAGTTTTTTTTAATATGTTAAATCATTGAAAAATTCCGAAATTATGAGGTAAATATTGGTAAAGGATTGAAGAAAAGGTCCAATTGACCAAAGTAGTACTAAATATTAAGATACTTTGATCAAAATAAATTCATTAATCAAAATAAATTAAATTATTCAGCATAAACAAGTACTAAAATGAACACCTGGAATGACACACTATCGACTGTGGCTTGGATTGATGTCATCATACAGTGCAGAGTTGTTGCTGTTAATGAGGAAGAAATGTCATAATCACACAGATCTGAGCTGGCATAACCACTTACTAAAAAGATAAAGAAGCACAAAGAAATATCCTAGGATGTTAACTGTGGTAGGGTAAATAAAAATTAAAACAAACAAAAACATGGTTGTGTGTCAGATAACACATAGAGAGAATAAAAAGCAGGAGTAGGTACAACGAAAAGCAGAATTTTTAAGCTGGGACAGAAGAGGTAGAAGAAATCCAACCTACATTTGCCATGCAAATATAGTAGAAGCAAAAGCTTTGGAGAAAAATCACCTAGCAGCCATGAAATCCATACCGTGGCTTCAAGGTCCTATACAGAGAGGGATGCAGGATCTACAGACAGGCTTTGATGACTCAGTTTCCTCCAAAATTTTAGTCTAGTGTAACCAGAAACATAGTGGATGAATGTGGATAATAAAGACAGTATAAAATTTTATGTTCAAGTTAGTGTGATAGCAGTGTTTGAACTCCAACCTCTTCAATTTAAAACATACATAATAAACAAATTAATTCGAACTAAGGAATTCACTGAACATTTGAGAATAAGAAGTTCCACACAATACGCTGTCATCTGAACCACAGAGCTGGTCAGGAGAGTATTAAAGAGTATTGATTTATCTGTATTAAATACTCTTGGTTCAGGTGAAAAATGAACAGTTACATTGCACATGACACAAGCTAAACTATTAAATTAGCCTACAATTAAACAATGGTAAATGATATTTCGAAAATCCCAGGATGAAAGAAGAAAGTCTCTGCGACTTTTCTTCCAGCTTATATTACTCTACCAAGAGGGAGGAAAAGATTTTCCTCAAGTTTTCCTTCACAGTGCTTTATAAACTGTTCAAAAAATAATTCTTTCCTTAGGAGAAAACATTTTGATGTAATATTTCTATTTCAAGACAAAGTATCATCCATGAAAAAAGGCAACATAAAACAAACAATTTTAATTTATGCAAGAGCAAAATAGTCCATTTATTAACACAGACGTATGGGACAGTTTAATACTAGGAATCGAACAATGTATTGCAGAAGAAAAGCCAATGAGAATATACTTTTCATAATGCAACTTCACCTCGAAGAGATTTGCTAATGGAAACATCTTTTATATATAATCTAATTGCTGTTATGGAATTCAGGCTATGTAATTCACCATACCGTTAAGAAATAATTTACCTGCCATCATTAGGGATTTCAGTGTTCTAGTTAAGTGAATTTTCAATACTCTTAAAATTTTTTTAAACTCATTAATTTTAAATATGGTACATACTTCACTGGCTCAGTAAACAGAGTATTCTAATAAAATTTGGTATGTTAATAACTTTAAAATTGTCATTACGAATATCAGTTACCATGCCCTATTACATTGCCAGCTTAGGTAGGGCTGTTTGCTCAGGACTACTTGTGAGTTGCTCTGTAAGATATACACAGTTTGGCTAAAGGATGAGAAATGGATATGTGATGCTTGATGTGATTATACTGTCTCCTATCTTGCTCTCATTGAATCAAAATGGGTATGTTTTTGTTACTTCCGTTATTCTTGTCAAAACTGTTGATCTCTGACCTTAATAGAATAAAACTAATGGCTTTCAAGGTAAGCAGAAAGCTGTGATAACTTTAATAAACATTCTTGTTTTAGAATAGTATATAATTTACAGGAAAATTGCAAAGATCATATGAAGTTCTGATATACACACATCCAGTATCTTTTATTATCAACATCTTGTATTTGTAGAATACTTTTGTCACAATCAATGAATATAGATACATTATAATTAAGCAAAGTCCATATTTCATTCAATTTCTTTGGTTTTTGCTTAATGATCTTTTCCTGTTCCAGGATCCCATTGAGGGTGCCATTCTATAGTCATCATATTTCCTTGAGCTCCTCTTGGCTGTTCCAGTTTCTCATTCTAGTCAGCTATTTTATAGAATGTCCCTCATTTGGGCTGTATCCGATGTTTCTGTCATGATTAGACTGGTTTTAGAGGTTTGGGTGTAGAAAACCAGAGAGGTGAAGTGGCATTCTCATCGTGTCCTATCAAGGGTACACGCTATCAACATAATTTTCACTATTAATGTGAACCGTGGTTGCATGGCTGAGATAGTGTTTCACAGGTTTAATTGCTGTAAAGTTATTCTTTCCCCACCCCTTTTCATACTGTTCTTTTGGGAAGGAAGTCACTATGTGCAGCTCACACTTAAAGATTGTGCTCCGCTCAATCAGATGATCTCCGTTTGTGTCACTTGCAGTACCAAAATACACTCCCAGCCTTTTTGAGATCACTGGCAGAGCCATTTAAAGTTTTGATTTCTCCAAAAATGTAGTAAAAACTTCCTTGAATTTTACCCAATGGAGGATGAAAGCAAAGAGCTTAATAATTGGCACAAGAAAAAGATACTTTTTTCCTGATATTTGGGTGCTTCTGAAGTAGACTTAATTCTAAAGCTTTTTGTCTGGTAAAATGAGATATGAAATCCATTTTTCTTTTTGTTATTTCTTAGTTATTATTGACAGAACATAGAAAGGGAGCAATCTTTATCAACATCTTTATTTCTCAACTTTTAAATACATAAGGAATTATACTGGCTTTTGTAAACCTATATGAGTGTTATAGTTTATTAATTTTCTTTTTACTTTTTTGGTTATTTCTACAGAAACTTTTTAAAAGTATAATAAATCCATTTTCAGGTCTAAATAGTCTACTGAGACATTCTAAGGCATCTATAGACATCGCATTGAAAATTTACAGAAGTCCTTGTATACAAGATAATTCCCCTTGAAAAGTAATCAGTTTTTCTTTATTACTTTAGCTGCATTCTGAAGAAGTTGGGATTTTTCATAAATTTCTTGGCCTGACAGTCCTAGGATTAGATCAGCATTTGTGAAATTGAGTTTAAGATGAAGCAGTTTCCAGCTCAAATGGTGGGTAACCAAAATATTGAGGCTCATTGCATTTTGTTTAAAGGCTGTAAGTTTTAGCACCACTTAAAAATTATAATAAAAATTAACCACTGAATGTTACCTGTTAGCATCAAGAACACAGATAAAAACAGTGACAAATTCTGTTTCTTTTGTGTTTTATAGATGCTTAGGAATTTCTCTGAGGTTGCAATACACATAATGCTGAAAGAATCTTATAACAAGTTAGGTCAAGGTTTGGCAGAGAGGAAATTAGTTAAATCAAAGGGTTACTTTTGAGTGATTAAATGGTGCTGGGAAACACCTAGCAATAACCCATGAATAAAGTGCAACTGAATCTAACTTAAATCTAAACATGTAATGGACTAGAACTGGGGAGAGGGTGACAGAAAACTGTAACTCTTTCCTAAAACCAGAAGCAATTTGTTAAAGAACAGGATTTTTTTCTAGGTGACGAGATTATCATTTTAACTATTATATTGATTTTAATGGAGCATTAAAACTATCAGTGATGGTCTTTTTGATGTGCCAGCTTGGGTAGTCTACAGGCCCCAATTAATGATGCTGTGATGGTATTTTGCAAACATGATTAAAATGCATAATCAGTTGACTGTCAGTAAGAGAGATTATCCTAGATTACCTGGGGGGTGGGAGGGAGGGGAGGGCCTGATTCATTCTGTTTAAAGGCTTTAAGAACAGAGCCTTGTTTCCCTGCTAAAGAAAATGTCCCCTGGACAGTGACTCAGGCTATGTCTAGGAGTTACAGCCTGACTTTTCAAATGGCCTGGATTTTGGATTTTCCCAGCCAGCTTCCGTAACTGCTTAAACCAATTCCTTGCAATAAATCTTTCGATATATAATTCCTTCTATTTCTCTTTTTTTGGTTAATTCCTGACTGATGCATTATGAAAACAAAATATACCTAATATAAATACATCAATAAGTTTTGTGGTTAATAATCAGCCTCGTTATTGAATAAGTTTTGTACTGTGACCTCTAAGATAAACACTGTAAAGTAACACAGTTTTTTCTTTGTTTTACATTTACTTTATTGAGGTATAATTGGCACAGAGTAAATTCATCCTATTTTGTGTACAGCTCTGCAACTTGTGGTGAATGCATAAAGTGGTATAATCGCCACAATCAAAATATAAAGTTGCTCAACCACTCCAAAAATTCTCTCTGTGCCTTTTTTTAGTCGACTGCTACTCACCCCAGACACTAAAAACAATTCATCTATTTTCTGTGCTTATGGTTTTGCGTTTTCCAGAAATGTCATATAAATACAATCATATAATAAGCCACCTTTTACATCTAGGTTATTTTACTTAGAATAATGCATTTGAAGTTAATTCATTCAATGCATTTGAAGTTGCTTATTTCCATTCTACTGAAGAGTAGTACACCATTCCATGGAAGTACCGGTTTGTTTAGACAGCTTCCCGTTGAAAGACATTGTTTCACGGATTTTGTTGATTGGAAATCAGTCCTTGTAAACAGGCTTTCTTCTATTTCCCCTGAATGTATTCACTGTAAAAATACTTGGCAAGCTCCTGTTTTGTGAGTATTTTTATAGCACTGCGGATACAACGATGTGCAAGTTAGTCACAGTTCCAGCTCTACGAACTTATAAACAGGTGATGGAGAATGGTAATTAAGCAGTGACTTCCAAAGTGGTGTTTGTGTAAGGTACATTGGAAAGGGATGGCTGTAATATTTAAAAGTGATTTGTGGAATCAGGGAATAGTTTCCAAATTATGTGGCCTTTATTTAATACCTAAAGAATCTAGAAAAGATTCCGAAAACCAAAAACCATGTTTTAATCCTTGACATTGCTGGATAATATTTGGGCCTGCCAGGTCATGTTTGGGCAAGTCATGAAAGCTTTTTGTATCTCATTTCTTCAGCTGCAAAAGAACATTGGTTTATATTAATTCTACAGTCCCTTTTGCAGCAACAAACTCTTAAAATATTTTATAATTCTATTATGTAGGTAATAAATTAAATGAATGTGAATTCATAACATTTTTTCAGCAAGAAAAAGTTATCTTATAGAACCTTAACTTATTAAACTTCTAGAGACTTTAGAAAATCAAATTTCAGTCTGTTGTTACGGATATTTCAAACTGAGTTCAGCTTTTAAATCCTCCCTTCTGAGATAGTTTCACAATTATTTCATCTACAGAGGCATACGTGCAACTATTTAGGATAAATTTTTTTCTAGACTTGAAGAAAATACACTAAATGCAGAGATGCTGGTCACAGAGAATAGAGATAACTATTTTATTTGTGCAGATAATCATATTGTCAAATATTGTCTTTGCCATAAGCTCATGTATGGAAGCATCCCCCCCAACACAATTCTGGTATGGACTTCAAATTATGTACAAGACAAAGAAAAGCAAACATTTTTCTAGTTGTTCCTTGCCTAGTGATTATTTTCATCATATAAGAGGAATTTTTCTGATACTCCTCTAACAAAAATGGTTTTCCTATAGCTTCAGATACATACTTTTTAAGCTAGACCTCAGGGGAGAATTTTAGATGGGAACAAATGAAGCTCCCAGCCACAACATACATTCTGCTGTGCCTAGGCAAGTATATGCAAATGACCTAAGAGACTTATTATATTAATATATCTCAATCCTTTTAAAAGTATTGCCCATGCAAAATAAATAAAAAAAAAACTTAATAATGTATATTGTAGTTTCTGGATAGAATAAATTCGAAATGGATGTTATAAGTTAAAATTCAGGTTTTAATTTATATTTTAAAAATAACTTTTGAATATGTGTAGACAATTAAAACAGATTTTCTAGACAGGAAATCTATAATGTTCTTCATGTAATTTTTGAGTTCTTTTTTAATTAAAACCCTCAAGGTCTTAATTAAAATTTTCTTCCCTACTTTTTTAATGACTTGTGTTTAAATGTCCATTTAAAAAATTTTTCTTGAACTTAAACTCATTTTTCCTCAGAAAGAATGCAATAGCTATTTAAAAAATGTGTGGTATCTGAAAAATTCTTTAAAACATAGCATCCAATTTTCCCATAAGTGTTAACTATTCCATATCTTTAAGCCAAATACTGAGAACAAAACAGTGAATAACATCAAGTCTACCTGAAGAATCTCATGCAAAGTATCCCAAGTGCACAACTTCAACTGAAACAAGAAGGGCTCCACTTCTTTGACCCTAACAATAGATTTAGTCAAGCTATTTGACTTGGCCAATCCATTCAGCGTAGCTCTCAGAATATTGGATGTAGAAAAACACACAGGTAAAAAGGATCTCCTCCAATTGGATAGGAACTAAAGAATGTGGCTTCTGGGGAACTGAACCGGTGGCAGCCATCTTGTGGCTACATAGAGGTGAGACAGTGGGTACATTGAACATGAAATCTATGCTCTGGCAAGAGAGGAACTGTGGACAGAAAAAAAATGAAGCCAGGACTGTGGTGAAATCTTTACATTTGTAGGTCATGCCTTGATTGAAGTACTTGCTAATACTAGATATTTTATTTACTTGAGCCACAAATTATCTTAATAATTATTTTGAGTTGAATTTATATGATTTTCCTACTGAAATTAATCCTACTGAAGTTAACTCCTACAGATTACGAACATGCTTACAATTCTAATGAAAAAGAAAATATATTGTCACAAATAATATGCAAGCTTTGATGACTATTGAGTTTATTCTGTTTTAGAAGATAAATTGCTGAGAAATTCTCTCAGAAGTTTCTTTACTATCTAAACTTTATAGGTTAAAATTGTAGAATATCTTGAAGCTTAGAACTGACCGAGTATTCCTTGAGAGATTTTGTCTCATATATAGGGATACATGTTTTTTATAGGGTTATAATGATTGATGACTGTTTCATGGGGAAGAAGGGACTCCATTTAAATAGATATTGGGGATTTGGAAGTATTTAAATGAAAAGAATGGGGTCAGTTTTTCAGGCAGTGATAGGAATTTGATGAAAGTTATAGAATAAAGGAATAATAAAAGTTGTATTGAGTAAAAATTTAGTAAAAACCCAGCTCGGCTACAGCAAAGAAATCATTTGGGGAATAATAGGATAGCACTTTGGACAATGAAGGTCAAGGCAGATGCAGCAACACTGAAATCCAAGCCCCGAAGATTTCATTTGGTTCTAAAGGAAATTGGAAGCATCAAATATCATTTTAAAAAAAGGTTGATGAATGGAATTCCATTAGGACTTGGTTGTATCTTGGCATGGGTGACACATGTATAAACTAAAAAGAAAACCTGTTGCCATCAAGTGGATTCTGATTCATAGCGATCCGATAGGACAGCGTAGAACTGCCCTGTAGGGCTTCCAAGGGGTGCCTGATGAATTCAAACTGCCGACCTTTTTTGGTTAGCAGCCAGAGCTCTTAACCACTACACAACCAGGATTTCCGACACATGCATGGGTGAGTATATTAGAAATGGCTGAGAACAAGAAATTCTGCAACTTAGCAATTGTATGAAGTATTTTAAAGAAAAGACAGGCTGAGACAAAACCTTCAGTGAGTAAATTAAATCCATGTCTCCATGCATTATTCTCTCCACCTAGAATGCTCCTCACCTTCCCTTGTTCACTGAACATATCATGGTAATTAGTGGGAGCACTTTTGCAAACTGACCTTTGTTTGGGTGCCAGCTTAATATTCCCAGGACTCATTTTTCTCAGTATATACTGGGGGGAAATGATAATAGTTATCTCTTAGAGTGATGTAAGATTTAATTGAACATCTAAAGTGACAATTTATAAAACATTATAAGCAAAAATTGAACCTCCAAATTAACCATTTGTTCTGTGTTGTTTTTTCTACTTTCTTAATAAAATATTAACAACATCAAAACAATAATAGGTAACAGTTGTCGACATGAGTGTCTACTTGAGTTCTCACTGGTCTATGAGGAAAATTTTATTAATCTTATTTTACACGAGAAAACTTAGGCTGTGTGAGTTTAAGGAATTTTCTCAAGGCCAAGCAGCCAGTGTTAAGTTGAGCTTGGATTTGAGCTACTGGCCTTTTAACCATACTGTGCAGTCTCCCATATAAAATACTATTATTCCAGTTATAGCCAAGTATTTTAATTAATTGTTTACATATCTATGTGGCCTAAAAGTTCGGGAGCTCTGCAAAAGAAGTTTCTGCATCTTTCTCATCTTTGCCATATAGTCTGTGCATAGTATGTGCCATATAGAAAGTGCTTAATGAATGTCAGCTGAATTGAATTTAATTCGAGACTGAGTAGCAGACCATCTAGCATCTAATCCTACTTCTTTTATTCCAAGGCAGAAACATTCATTGAAAATCTACTATGTTTTTTCCTCTGATGCTATAAAATAATTCTACAATTGTAACAAGCAATTGGGTAAATACACAGATATGCTTTTTATATGTTAATGGGTCAAATTGGTGATAATTTACAGATGACACAATTTAGCAATTTTCTTCAACTCAAGCACAAACCAACCTTAATAAGGTAAAGAAATGCAAGTCGATTTAATGACTTCTGTAAATACAGGGGAAACCCTGGTGGTGTAGTGGTTAAGAGCCAAAGCTGCTAACCAAAAGGTCAGCAGTTTGGATCCACGCCACGAGGCGCCCCTTGGAAACTCTATGGGTCAGTTCTACTCTGTTCTATAGAGATGCAACGAGTTGGAATTGACTCGACGGCAATAGGTTTGGTTTTCGGTAAATACAGCAAGCATAGAATAAAACACTAACTTCATGGACAACAAACAAAAAGCAACTGTGATGGTTAAGGTTGTGTGTCAACTTGGCTGGGCCATGATCCTCAGTGACTTGATAGTCGTATGATGGTGTGATCACTTCCATGATGAGACTTGGTATTGTGTGAGCACCCCTGTGATGGGATCTGCTGTGAGTAGCCAATCAGCTGAAAGGGAGTTTCCTCGGGCATGTGGCCTGCATTGGATATAAGTGGGTATTCTGGCAAAGTTTGTGGCTTTTGCTCGTTCTGGATCCTGCAGCTGGCTCCTGTTCGTCTGATCTCCGGTTCTTGAGGCTTGACCTAGCAGCTTACCTGCGGTTTTGCCTGCTGATCTTTGGGATTTGTGAATCTTCACAGCCTGTAAACAAAAGCCCTGCTCTCTGACCTGCTGATCTTCGATTCACCAGCCCCTGTGGCTACAAGAATCAGGTGAAGCCTGACCCACAGACTTGGGAAGTTCCAGCCTTAACAACAGCAGGAACCGTTTCCTTGATATAAATCTCTCTCTATATATATGTATTTATATGCATTACTGGGTTTGCTTCTGTAGAGAACTCAGCCTATGACAGCAACTAGTTTTAGAGGTACTAAAATTTGACAGCATTACCTCTAAACACGGCCTCTTGAGACTTACTAACCCTGAATATAGATGGCAGGGTGTTTTATTAGATTATCCAACTCTTTATAGTGAAATGTGCATCGTTCCATTTTTAGTCATCTTTGAAATTTCACTTTAACTACTGCAAAAAAAGAGGAAGACCCTCAAGGAGAAGGATTGACACTGTGGCTGCAACAATGGGCTCAAGCATAGCAATGATCATGAGGATGGCGCAGGACCGGGCAGTGTTTCATTCCATTGTGCACAGGGCTGCTATGGGCCAGAACCAACTCGACAGCACCTAACAGCAACAATAACTGTGAAGTTATTTTCTATTGTTTTGTCTCCCTTGATTATCTGAACATTTCTCATCTTTACACCATTTATTTATCAATAAGTTATCTGGAGATGTGAACATGGGTAATGCCATATGACATATCTGGCCCTGGAGTTCTAAAAAGTAAATATCAACCAAAATATGGTATATAATATTCTAAAATTGCTTTTAAAGATGGCTTAATACTCAAGGTTTTTAAGTAGGTGAAACAATGGTCATTTGCTGAGGAATAAACCAAGGGTACTTTTATTTCCTGGAGTTTTAGAATATTAAAAAAAGAAAAAAAAATTAATTATTTTAATAAGAGAGAAAAGGAATTGAAACCTCCCAAAACAATGATTGAAATAATAAATCTCCTGAATGACTGAAGATTGCAATCAATAGGTTTCAAAAAGTATATATAACCTCTATAGTTGTTAGGGTATAAGCATGGTAAATTAAAGTTTAATAAGAACACTAAAAGAACAGTGCTGTTGAATGATACATAAATAGCTATCTTACGCTTCTTTTTTACCCTCACACATTTCATTTTCAGTTAATGAAATCTTTATTCTATTTCTTATATGACTGTTTTGCACATGAAAATTATTCTAATGAGAAAAATATGGGACATATTTATAAGATTACTACTCCCTAGCCTTTCATTGTAAACTAGGTGTAAAAGGAGCAGTTAGTACTCAAGGGCTTCTGAATAGAAAAATTATCCTGAAAATTGCTCCAAGTGGTCCATGTAGGTGCAGTAAACAATTTTACTCATTGAATGCATGGCAAGGGGAAAAGCAATTCCCACATTTATCTATAGCATGTTTGGAGCATCAGTCAGTTCTGTGGAATTGTAAAGCATGCTCTTACATCCCATTTGTACGATATCAAGCCTGTTTAGTAGTTAAAGCTAGCTCTCAGAGGCACCTTGAACATGAATACCCTAGATTTAAGATTGTTCTCACATGCCAATTAAATACTATTTAAATTGATAGAGGATATAACCTTTTTATCGACATCAAAACTATGCATTAAAAAAAAAAAACCTCAATCGAATTCTTGAAAATGATAGCTCTTAATAGTCTGTTCCCCCTTCATTCTAAAATTTTGTGTTACTATATTTTACTATCATAAGATTTTATGTCCTTGAAGCTCAAATGTTCTAGTTAACACTCTAAACCAAGATCCAGAGCCCACTGAACAAGTTCCTGACATCTAAAATATCAAATCATTTGGCTTAAACAACTGTCATTATTATAAATTTATTTTTTTATAGAAAAATACGCTTTTGGAGATCATGCTTAAGGAACATACTCATGATTCCAAGCCTACACAATATTTTAATTCCATAAGGTGTGTGGGAGGTTATTTCAAATTGACACAGTTTTGTGGTATTTTTTACATGCAAAATTATTATCAGATGGAGGGGAGATTAAACATTCTAAATGTGATAAAAAACCTCAGTGTTCTTGGGGTTTTCTATTCCCAGCTGCTGGCTATTGCTAAAATGTATCCAGTTGGGGAACATGAACAACCTTGACAACACCGGTCTTAATAAAAAATAAAAATAAAAACTTCATCAAAGTATCTGAGTCTTGTATCAAATGGTTCATGGTATAAATATGAGTAAAATTGCTAAGTGGCCCATAATTTTATCAAATAATTTACTGAATCATAACAACTAAAATATTTTTTAAAATATACACATTGGATTTAGTATGAATGAGCATTCTTAGGTTGATTTTATGATTTATACAATTTAATAACAGAATAAACATGACCCTTCACAGAAGAGTTTCCCCTTACTTTTCAGTCATTGAATATCTTAAATAATAAACCTCTTTTGTCAAACAAAGACTTCACAATATGCTCACCATCAACCAATACATCACAATGTAAAATAAATTCAATAAGTCTCAGTAACTAATAGTATAAAGCAACTGATAAAGTGTATTTCATAGCATATCAGATAACCATTTTGTCAGGTCCTAGTGAATATATACATGGACTTTGGAATATTAGTGAATTTATAAAACCATGAGGTTTATAAACTAACATTTTACACAGTATTAAGAAAGACTTATTATGTTGTCATAGGCAGAAATGATAGCTATAAGTGCCTGGTCACTATGTCCCCCCACATTATAGGTTTTTTATTATTTGTTATAATCTGGTATGGTACAATATGACAAATCATTAGAGCTGTATTTTACATTTTCCTGACTTCTAGTGAAAGGAATTTGTTCCTTAATTTCTAGTGTTTTTTAATATCTTTAAAATGTTTGTGTTCTCTCTTCTGTGAATGCCCTTTTTATAGTTTTATATAACTTCCATTAGGTTTTTTGTCTTTTCATCATATTGGAATTTTTGGTATATTACTGATTTTAACCCTTTGTCTATCAAAATACTTTTTAAATTTTCCCCAGTATATCACAGCTATAAGCAGCAAGCAGGATAAAGTAGTCCATCTCCCTGTACACAGCATATTCTTACTAGTCAGCTAAATAATACCAAGCTCCCTCTCCACTTCCACTCCATGGCGATCCCGAGGCAGTAGTGCCACCAGGATCGTAGCTCCAAGCTCCACGGTTGTTGTTGTTGGGCGCCCTAGAGTTGGTTCCTACTCACAGCGACCCTATGTACAACAGAAGGAAACACTGCCCAGTCCCGCTCCACTGGAAAAATGGAATTCCTTTTTTAAGACCTCATGTTCAAATTATCTTCTCATACGCTCTCCACCACCCAAAAAAAAAAAAAAAAAAATCTGTATCTGCGTTTACAGAGCGACATCAACTGAAATTCTCATTTCCCTGGTCCCTTAAAAGATGGCCCGACACAGTGTCAGTTAATTGGGGAAAAGACAGTCTTTTTAACAAATGGTGCTGGCATAACTGGATATCCATTTGCAAAAAAATGAAACAGGACCCATACCTCACACCATGCACAAAAACTAACTCCAAGTGGATCAAAGACCTAAACATAAAGACTAAAACAATAAAGATCATGGAAGAAAAAATAGGGACAACCTTAGGAGCCCTAATACAAGGCATAAACAGAATACAAAACATTACTAAAAATGACAAAGAGAAACCAGATAACTGGGAGCTCCTAAAAATCAAACACCTATGCTCATCTAAAGACTTGACCAAAAGAGTAAAAAGACCACCTACAGACTGGGAAAAAATTTTCAGCTATGACATCTCTGACCAGTGCCTGATCTCTAAAATCTATATGATTCTGTTAAAACTCAACCAGAAAAAGACAAACAACACAATCAAAAAGTGGGCAAAGGATATGAACACACACTTCACTAAAGAAGATATTCAGGCGGCTAACAGACACACGAGAAAATGCACTTGATCATTAGCCATTAGAGAAATGCAAATTAAAACTACGATGAGATTCCATCTCACTCCAACAAGGCTGGCATTAATCCAAAAAACACAAAATAATAAATGTTGGAGGGGCTGAGGAGAGATTGGAACTCTTATACACTGCTGGTGGGAATGTAAAATGGTACAACCACTTTGGAAATCTATCTGGCGTTTTCTTAAAAAGCTAGAAATAGAACTACCATACAACCCAGAAATCCCACTCCTCAGAATATACCCTAGAGAAATAAGAGCCTTTACACAAACAGATGTATGCACACCCATGTTTATTGCAGCACTGTTTACAATAGCAAAAAGCTGGAAGCAACCAAGGTGTCCATCAATAGATGAATGGTTAAATAAATTATGGTACATTCACACAATGGAATACTACGTATTGATAAAGAACAGTGACGAATCTGCGAAACATTTCGTAACATGGAGGAACTTGGAAGGCATTATGCTGAGTGAAATTAGTCAGAGGCAAAAGGACAAATATTGTATAAGACCACTATTATAAGATCTTGAGAAATAGTATAAACTGAGAAGAACACATTCTTTTGTGGTTACGAGAGGGGGGAGGGAGGGAGGGTGGGAGAGGGTTATTTACTGATTAGTTAGTAGATAAGAACTACTTTAGGTGAAGGGAAGGACAAAACTCAATACAGGGAAGGTCAGCTCAACTGGACTGGACCTAAAGCAAAGAAGTTTCCGGGATAAACTGAATGCTTCGAAGGTCAGCGGAGCAAGGGGCGGGGGGGTTTGGGGACTATGGCTTAAGGGGACTTCTATGTCAATTGCCATAATAAACTCTATTATGAAAACATTCTGCACCACACTTTGAAGTGTTGAGTCTGGGGTCTTAAATGCTAACAAGCGGCCATCTAAGATGCATCAATTGGTCTCAACCCATCTGGATAAAAGGAGAATGAAGAACACCAAGGTCACACGATAACTATGAGCCCAAGACAGAAAGGGCCACATGAACCAGAGACTTATATCATCCTGAGGCCAGAAGAACTAGATGGTGCCCAGCCATAACCGATGACTGCCCTGACAGGGAACACAACAGAGAACTCCTGAGGGAGCAGGAGAACAGTGGGATGCAGACCCTGAATTCTCATAAAAAGACCAGACTTAATGGTCTGACTGAGACTAGAAGAATCCTGGCGGTCATGGTCCCCAAACCTTCTATTGGCCCACGACAGGATCCATTCCCGAAGACTACTCATCAGACATGGAAGGTCCTGGACAATGGGCTGGAGAGATGCTGATGAAGAGTGAGCTACTTGTATCAGGTGGACACTTGAGACTGTATTGGCATCTCCTGTCTGGAGGGGAGATGGGAGGGTAGAGAGGGTTAGAAACTGGCAAAAGGGTCACGAAAGGAGAAACTGGAAGAAGGGAGCAGGCTGACTCATTAGGGGGAGAGTAAATGGGAGTATGTAGTAAGGTGTATATAAGCTTACATGTGACAGACTGACTTGATTTGTAAACTTTCACTTAAAGCACAATAAAAATTATTAAAAAAAAAAAAAAAAGGTTCTATAGCAGAATCCTGATTAAAAGGGAGAAAATGCAGAACAGAATTTCAAATTCTTATTGAATCCAGATGGAGCCATGGAGGCTGGATGAACCCCTGAAAGTTTTGCCCTGAGATAATCTTTAAACCTTTGAACAAAAACATTCCCTGAAGTTTCCTTAAAGCCAAACAATAGTTTAGGTTAGCTAGTAAAGAATGTCTGCGTTATGCATTGTGCTCTTTTAAGACCTATATGGGATCAAAGCGACAACAACAACTCAAGAGGTTGGATAAGAAGCTTAGGGGGCAGTGAGTTTATGTTCATTGGGGAGGAATAATTTGGAATAGGAGGGTGAGAAGGGTTGTACAACTTTAAGAATGTAATCAATGTTACTGAATCGTACCTGTAGAAATTGTTGTATTGGTATATATCTGCTGTGTATATTCTCGACAACAACAAAAATAAATAAAATAAATTATTTTTAAAAAGAAAAAAAAAAAAGATGGCCCGAAAAAACCCGTTGCCATTGAGTTGATTCCGACTCACAGAAACCTAGTGGCCAAATTGCTTCAACTGAAAGTTGAAAGGCCTCAGTGAGATGTGTTCAAAGATGTCCTCTTTACCGAAGCCCTATACCATCTTTATGTTTTAAAAAATAAATTTAAATTATTGCTTTATAAAATAGGACGACTACTAAATGAATATCTCTTATGTTGCTTTATTAAACACACAGACTTTCAGGATTGAAGCACACATTCCTCCGGCCCCTGAAGGTGTTCGCTGCTAGGAGCTCTCAGTGCCCTTTTCCTTCAGTTGACCTTGGCTGAAGAAAGTCACTTTGCCTGTGCTATTGCCCACTTCCCACGGACAATTTGGTTCCAATGGCTAGTGGATGTGGGGTCCCATTACCCCAATTTAGGATAACATTTTAGGGCTATCAAAGCTTCAGAACTGCCCATGGGATTGGCTGAGGCTTTTGTTGTAACTGTTTTGCACCTCAAATTTGCCCTTTACCCAATCCTATTTATAACTTCCTCTCACATGTGTTGATATTGAAAGCACTCCCTAGTGAACTTCCAGAAGTCAAATATCTGTCTCAGAGTCTACTTTGGAGATAACCAAACCTAAAATACAACCCTTGCAGAGCTGAACTTTACTATTATTTGTCATACCAGTGAACAATGTTCTGAGCCAGGCAGGAAAAATAATTAATAGTGGTAACTAAGAGTTAATTAAATAGCCTTATTAAAAAAAAACCAAAAACCAATCACCATCAGTTGTATCACTTTATAACCTAGTATGAACGTAATCCAGCAGTTAATTAGTATTGTTTCAGGTCCACAGATAAAAGGAGCATTCAAGGGCACGCTTCAAAATATAAATTAACAAAATACTTGATTAAGTTAACAAAAGGGAGGACTGATCACAAGCAATGAATCTCTTATCTTCTGGCAAATTATTTTGTGTATGTCTTATCAATTATAATGAGATACAAATTAGACATACACAATTTTTAATAATGGTAACAAAACAAGATGAAGGTATGACAGCACTATGGGTTGTATTGTTGTTGTTGTGTGTGGTCAAGTCGATTCCAACACATAGCGGCTCTTTAGGACAGAGTAGAACAGCCCCATAGGGTGTCCTAGACTGTAATCTTTATGGGAGAGATCATTAGATCTTTTCTTCCCTGGCACAGCTGTTCGGTTCGAACTGCCAACCTTTTGGTTAGCTGCAGAACGTTTAACTATCATGCCCCTCAGACTTAGTAAGTAAAGTAGGCTTAAAAATTAAAACAAAAACTCAGCCTAATTACAAATGACTCTGTGAAAAACTAAATCACCTTGAGAGAAGCTCCTAACCAAGAATCAATGGCTTGATAACCCATATTCCATAAAACTGGCTGCTTTAAAGCAGTTATCTGGCTCTTGTTGCATGATTACAGAAAACCTAGGAAGGTACCAAAATAACTATTTTTATAAACCTAAGAAGGAATAAACGAGAATGTAGAGATACTGAAAGCGACTTCAATGGGTGGTGTTTTTATTTTAGAATAGAATGAATTATAGGTGTATTAACACGCTATGTAAGAATTATATTTCTGCATGCCTTGTCTGCTGGCTAGGTATATGTTAAAAATAATCAGTCACATGTAATATTTAACTGCATTTTAAATGGCTGAAGACAAGCTAATTGAGTGCTTAATCAAAGATTATTTTTGTGAAAAATTAATTTTCAACATTTTATTTATTATATTGTATACTACATATTTAATAAATTGTACTTCAGAATGCATTAAACATAGAGTTGTGGGTGCTTCTCTCCAAGCATATATATATATATCTATAAAACTTCTCATAGTTAAATGTATTAGACAAATGAACAAGGTCTTAAAACTTTTTAGAATTATATATATATTCACATTATAAACAGCTGATTTGCATAGTAATCAATTATTATGACACTAATATCATACTAGGATTTTTTTGAAGTACACTTTGAAATGTTTCAGCGTAGTGGCACTCACTGGTTAATGTATTCATCAGCTGAATTGAAGACACTCATTCATTAGTCCCACCACACACTGTGTCGTATCTTATCTAAGAACTGCATATTTTCTGATATTGAATATTTAAGACATGGTAACAAGAGCCAACTGAACAATTTCCCATCTAGCTGTCACAAAACTCACTCCTCTCTCATTTTTCTATTTGCTGTGGAAATTATAGGATTACTGATTTGCTTACAAATGAGTTCTTTCCCACCAGGCCCATTATAGTATATGAGGATATTAAGATCACTTTAAAATATATATGAGAAAGCCGTTTTTTTCTATAACAAAGCAGTCACAGTTTGATGAGCTAAAATAAGTTATAATTAGGACAGAGCTTTACAAGGTTTTGTATCTCTGTTATATCCTGTTAACATCATGCTTCTTTTCTGTCTCTAACGCAGATGACTTTTTTGTTTTAATATCCTTAACTCCTTATCACTGGAATTTAATGAACCATATCACCTATATTGTGTTAAAGAGTTTTTGTTTTTTTTTTTTTTGGAGGGGGGAGCGGGACATAATATAGTTTACAACTGAGCTGATATTTTCATTAATTAAAGTCAAATTTTGATATCAAAATATCAAAATGCAATACAGACTAAATTATTTCCTTTCCTGTTATCTATGATTGCAGAAATATATTCTCTTAGAGTTAATCTCAGAATTGCACAGATCAGATTCAGATGTTGCCAGCCCTCTACCCCCTCATTGGCAATTTCAACCACTGGCATCATTAGTGAATTTGATTAAAAAGGCAAGTGCCTCCAAAAGCCTATTTTTAAAAAGACAAATCTCTCTTGAGACACTCAACAGAGACAACAGTACTAGGAGTCAAAACGTGTTAATTTAAATCCCCGCTTTAACACCTTATTACTTTAGATAAAATAGTAAACATCTGTTAGCCTTAAGATATTTCTTTGAAATGAGAAAATAATAATAATAATAAATAGCTAACATTTATTTTAGCCAAAGGCATACAATTGAATTCATTCCAAGTGAACATATTGACCGTAACCAAACATGATGATGCTTTGTTTGCCATTATCTCTGTCCTTAATGTACAGTGTTTCACAGCACACTCATGCGGCATACAGAAACAGGTCCTTGACTTTGGGTAGTCTGGGAAACAAAATAGATATTAGGAAATAAGAGGAGTTATAAGTGTTTATTAAGAATTTGAAAGCGGCTTCACAAGAAATTCCTAACAATTCTGCTTCTAAGATTAAAAACAATTTGCTATCATTAGTGTTAAAGAGATTCAGTATCAGTGTCAGAACAGCTTCATCAAATGGTCCCAATGGTGTTCTTAAGCCAAAATACCGCATTTAAAAGTTTAGAAGTACAGTCCCATACTGTTTTTCTCCGTAGGTATTTTGCAACCCATGACAGATTATTACAATAATTTAATGTGTATCTTAGAACTGGATTTACAGAATAAAACAAATCAATGTGACCAATACACATTCATTTATTTGTCCAGCAACTATGTATGGAGTCATTACCTGTGCCATCTTTTCTTCTGGGTGCTGGAGAAATTGGAGTAAATCATATTCCTGGCTTCAAGACACTCAGTCTAATGAAGGAGGCAGATATAAAAACAGAAAAAAATAAAATAATGAAGGAAGAACCAAAGTAGAAGTATGTACAGTCTATGATAAAATATTTTCCTAACTATGAGAGAAGGTGTGTGGTAGAAGTCGGAAAAAATTTCATGAAGAAGGTTCTACCTGTGCTGCATCAAAGGATGTGTGTGGTTTAGACCTGTGAGGTTCACTGAGAGGAAGCGGCAGTACCTGAACAGGCCAGGGAAAGGAAGAAATGCGGTGGACAGCAAGGTAAGAGCGGCATTCTGTGTGTGGAGTTTAAGTGGCTTTGGATTAAAGATAATGTAAAAAGTAGGGAGTTGTGGGACTAGGTTTATTGGGTAATTCCTTAATATTGCCTAAAAGGTACTGCATAGTTTCTGTCCTGTCCCCTTTCCCTTGCTGTCCTTAGTTAGCCCTTTGACTCCGTCTCACCAGTTTTGTTCAATTCCTTCTTCTCTCCCCTGTGATTATGCATATTTTATCCTTTCTCTCTAGGAGCATCCCCACCACTTATTTAACATCTATTATCCTTCTGATCTCAACTCAAGTGCCAATTTCACGGTGAATTCTTACTTCCTCACGTAAATCGTATTTCTTTGTTACGTTCTCTCATAGAATAGCGCTCCTTAACTCGTTTGCATACTTATTTGCATGCTTACTAGATTAGTGAATGCCTCCCTCTCTAGATTATCAAGGGACCAAATTTCTTTTTGTTCTCCAGTGCTTAGCCTAGTACCTCAAACACAATGAGGAGTCAATAAATATTTGCTTAATGAATAAAATTATAAAGTCTCTGGTATAATGCATAATACATAACATAAAATATGTAATGTGCAATATTTAATATAGCATTAAAACATGCTTATCTCTAACTTCCATGCCTTTGCTTATGTAGTTTCAATTATCTTTCCCTTCCATCTCATATATTCAAATTCTTATTATGCTGCATAGCTAGCTCCTATCCTACCTAATCCATGAAAATTTACTCACTACCTTTCAAAAAGAGTACCCAGTAAAAATGTCCCATGGAAATTAGCCCTGTAATAATTTGTGCTGTCAATTAAATGTTATTTAAAGTAACATCTCATATAGATTGAAAGCTTCTTAAGGGAAGAGATTGTATTATTTATTTCTATATCATCCTATAAACAGTGCCAAATATGTGGAAAGTGATTGAAAGAAAAAAGAGTAATTTATAAACCTTTAAATATACAAAAATTTACTTTTCTATCTACAAAGCAATTATATTATCTCAATTGATTTATAGAGGAGCCAGGGAGGTCATCAGGGCAGAGGTAAATATTCCTGTTTTTTGCACTAAATTCCTTACCCAAGGAGTCATTTCTTGTTAGTAACTGGTAGGCTGAGTCTGGAACCTGAGATTTCTGCTAAAGTAGTAGGCATGAATCTCAGCATAAAAGCTGAGGGTAGAAGAAGTATATTTTTCTTTATTTTTGCAGCTCAATTTGCTTTAAAGCCTGTTTGGCCTGAGTGGTATGAATTTAATTAAATTGAGATCTGGGGGACTTGTCTTTTGACAAGCAGTACATGACGTGAGCAGAGGAAGCTTACAGTCCTCAGTTTCATCCGACCAGGAAGATATTTGCAGAGATTTCCATCATTTTATTGAGTCTACACTCTTGGGACTCAACAAATTGCTGCTTAGTCGCTATTCATTCCAACACACAAAATTTCTTTGGATTCCGTGGTTCTATCTATGATACTTGCATATTTGGGAAAATTGATGTTTTTGGCTCCCACATCCTACAGGAGAACAGAAAAGACTTACCAAGTGCCTATTTTGCCTATACACACTGTGTAGCCAATTTTCTTTTAGGGTCTTACAGTCTCAATTGAATTTGACATGAGCAACAGGGAAAGGGTTTCTGTGCTAAGAATCTATGAGCTTATATCGGATATGTGCTGCATTATAATCACACCCTAGGCTCACCCTATGTAATAAGCGACTTGCAAACATTCATTTAATAATCGCTTCCCTTAGAATCATCCCGTTTTCTTCAATACATGTGTCTTTTTCTACAAAGAATATGTATGATGAGGGATGATGGTCGGTGGTAGGAAGCTTCTTCTTTCCTATTCTGCATTCTCCCAGATCTTTAAAGTCATTAGTTCTTCTCATGCCTCTAAGGTAATAAGCTTTTAAAACTCAAAATTCAGGAAAGAAATACCACTTTCCATACTTTGGCTGAGGAAAGTTTTCCAGAATGAAATCAAACTAGGATTCCTTAATATGTGTCTGAATTGGGGAAGGGAGAGTCACAATTGAACTAGTAATACTTTGAAAATATAACTCCACACACCTAATAATAATGAGCATCTCAGATTATTTAGACTGAGCTGAAATTAAGTGTTAGATACTGATTTCCAAAAACGCTACTTTCTCATATCTATGTCAGGCAGAAAAATGAACCCCCTCAAATATATCTAATTAGTAATTCCCAGAATCTGTGAATATTTTATGTTGCCTGGCAAGGTAGCATTAAGATTTCAGATAGAATTAAAGTTCTTAATCCGTTGACCTTAAACTAAAGAGATCATCCTGAATTATCGGAGTGGGGGGTGGGGGGGACAATCCAATCACCAAAAAAAAAAAAAAAAAACCTGTTGCCATCGAGGCCATTATGACTCACGACGACCCTATAGAATAGAGTAGAACTGCCCCACAAGGTTTCCAAGGAGTGGCTGGTGGATTCTAACTGCTGACCTTTTGGTTAGCAACCATAACACGAGGAAACCCCAATCTAATCACATAAGCTCTTAAATATGAAAGAGGGAAACAAATTAGAACCAGCAGATGGCATCCTAAGAAGACTCATTTGGTCATTGCTGGCTTTGAAGATGAAAGGGGATCAAAGGCAAGAAATACCGGCAATCTCTAGAAGCTGGAACAGTCAAGAAAACATATACCCTAGAGCCTCCAGAAAGAAATCAGCCCTGCTGACACTTTGAATTTATTTCAGTTGGACTCATTTAGGACTTCTGAATGGTAGAACTGTTAGGTTATAAATTTGTATTATTTTAAGCTCCTAAGATTATGGTAATTTGTTACAGTAGCAATACAAACTAATACAGAATCTGGAATCTGCAAGTAAGGTGCTACTTTAGCAATGCCTAGAACTGAAAAAGTGGCTTTGGAATTGGGTATTGGGTAGAGGCTGTAAAAACTTTGAGAAGTATGACAGCAAAGCCTAGTTTGCTGTTATGGTTTGAATTGAATCCCCTAAAAATATGTGTTGTAAATCCTAACTTCTATACCTGTGGTTATAATCCCATTTGGGAATGGGTTATCTTTATGTTAATGAGGCAGGATTAGTGTACGGTGTGTCTTGAGTCAATCTCTTTTGTGATTAAACAGGCAAGCAAGCAAACAGAGACAGGGTGGAAGTTGATGTCAAGTCACATGGAGATCTCCAAGGAACCAGGAAACAAGCTGAAGAGAAGCAAGGACCTTCCCCTAAAAAAAAAAAAAAATCCCCTAGAGCTGATAAAGAAAGCCTTTTCCTAGTGCCAGTGCCCTGAATTTGGACTTCTAGCCTCCTAAACTGTGAGAAACCCCTTTTATTGGAGAAAGACATTGAAAACCAAGATCTACATACTACATACACTTACTGCTACTGGAATGTTGTTTATTCCAGGCCGTCTCAATTTAATGAACAAAGAAATATACTGTATTTTTACACAAATAATTCATGCCTTCTACATTTGTTTGCCAACAGCTCCCTGCCCCCCCCCAAGGTATTTTTGTAAACACCACTATGCCAATTTTTTTTTTTTACACATTGCTGTAAAAAAACAGTTGGCAAACAAATGTAGAAGGTGTGTATTATTTGTGTAAAGACAGGGTAGGTTTGCATACTAAGCCAAATATGTACATGTATCTATAAAAATTTCAACACCTAACAATCTACAAGCATATTAAGCGAAACATAAACTCTTAGTGATGTTTCTAATTCTAATGTATTATCATATGGATCATTCTAACCTCTTCCCTTTACTTATTTGTAAATTCCCACTATACCTGTGAGAAATCTAGCTCCCACTGCCCATTACTCAATAATAGTTCGGTTCTAATATACTTGTATAGAAGTATCAGAAATGTTGACTTGCTCCCTTGTGTAATACAACTTTATCAACCAGATTACAGTGCTATGTCCAGTTCCTTTTGTTTTTAAAGACTCTACTGATCTCCAATGTTACTTAGGTTAGTATCTTTTGCCCCTCACCCCCAGTGAAGTTGTTTGATACATTTTAATACATTTAGTTGCTCTTGTTACATTCTGAATTCTATCCTTGGGTTCCCCAATCTTCTAAATATTGTGTGTGTGTGCGTGTACATGTTCACCCTTTGTCCTGTAAAGTCCTATGGTTTTGACAAATGTATAATGTCATGAATACATCATTACAATGTCATACAGAATACAGCCCTGAAAATCACTTGTGCTAAAATAACCAACCCTCCCCCTCTACACCTGAAGCCCTAGCAACCATTTATCTTTTAACCATTGCTATAGTTTTGCCTTTTTGAGATTGTCACATATTTGGAATCAAACAGTATGCTTTTTTTTTAGACTAGTTTCTTTCACTTAGAAATATCATCATGAAACTTGTCTATAATATTCATCAATGTCTTTTTGTAGCACAATAGCTTATTATAATGTCTTTGTCTAGTTTGGTATTAGGGCAATTCTGGCATCATTGACTTGAGTCAGGAAATGTTCCCTCCACTTTTATTTTCTGGAAGAGATTGTGAATAATTGATATTTTATTTCTCAAATGTTTGGTAGAATTTGTCGGTTAAACAATCTAGGCCTTGTGTTTCCTATTTGGAAGGTATTGATTATTGATATAATTGTTTTCATTAATATTAGCTATTCAAATTTTTTATTTCTTCTTGTGTGAGTTTGATAGTTTGTGTCTTTTTTTTTTTTTTTGCTCCATTTCACCTGTTATCAAATTTGTGCCCAGAGTTTTTCTTAGGATTCCTTCATTGCCCTTCTAATGTTCATGGATTAGTACTGATGACTTTTTCATTTCCAACATTGGTAATTTGTGTCTACCCTCTTTTTTTCTTGGTTAGTATTGCTAGAGTTGTATCAACTTTATTAACCTTTTCCAGCACTAGCTGTTCATTTCATTGTTTACCCGATTTTCATTGTATTGATTTCTGATAGTTTTAGTGCTTCTTTTTTTCTCCTTCTACTTTTTACTCAGTATATTTAACATTACTTGCTTTTCTTTCTCTAGTTCCTTAAGGTAGAAGCTTAACCTATTGATTTTGTCTTTTTCTTATATCCTAATATATGCATTTAATGCTATAAGTTTCTCTCTAAGCACGTTTACACAATATCTCATAAATTTTGATTAGCTGTGTATCTGTTTTTATTAAGCTCAAAGTATATATTTTTTAAACTTCTCTTGAGACTTCCTTGGCCCTTGGGTTATTCAGAAGTGTTATTTTATGTACAAATATTTAAGGGTTTTAGCTAGAAAACTTCTCTTTTAAAACTTTACTTCTACTTTAATTCCATTGTAGTCTGAAAACATATATTGTATGATTTATATTCTTTAAAATTTGTAAAGGTGTGTTTTACAACCCAGAATATGGTGTGTCTTGGTGACAGTTCCATGTGCACCTGATAAGAATGTGTGTTCTGCTGTTACTAGATGGTTTATTCTATAAATGCCAATTAGATCAAGTTGATTGACAGTACTATTCAGGTCAATTATGTCCTTGCTGATTTTCTGCCCTCTTAATTATTCAATTTCTGTCAGAGAGGTGTTGAAGTCTCCAAATATAATAGATTTGTCTATTTCTCTGTCCAGTTCTATCATTTTGTCTCAGATACTTTGATTCTCTCTTGTTAGTTTGAACACACATTCAGGTTTGTTATCTTTTCTTGTATGACTGACCTGTTTATCATTATGTAATGCCCTTCTTTTTGTACAATTTTTTCACATTTAAAACTAGTCAACTTTGTTATTCATAAATTAATTTTAACAAATAATAGTTTAAAGTTTACTATGTTAGCTATGGAAACCCTGGTGATGTAGTGGCTAAGAGCTACAACTGTTAACCAAAAGGTTGACAGTTTGAATCCACCAGTGCTCCTTGGAAACTCTATGAGGCAGTTCTACTCTGTCCTACAGGGTTGCTATGAGTTAGAATTGACTCAAGGACAATGGGTTTGGTTTGGTTTTGGTTTATGTTAGCTATATGGAATTTTTCAGAATAAAGAAAATTTAGACTCTAAAATTTTTCTGTTCACAGCCTCAGTATCTAGGTATCTCAGGAAAAGCTCCCACAGGCCACATTTTAAGAGCATAAGTGGATAGGAATACAGCCACTTGCTGCACAACATCTGTTCCAGCAACATCCAACTGCTTATGTATCTGTGATTCCATAAGGTTATAGGGCACCACCAAGAGGAGGAGCCTGTGGTCCTGCACCACACAGAAGTGAAGGAAGGAGAAAAGCTCCCAGTCATACTTCACTTAATGTCCGTGATACATTCTGGGAAACAGGACGTTATGTGATTTGTGCGAACACCATATTATATACATGCTTGCCTTCTCCCTTGGCTTACCCCTTGCTAACCTGGCCAGCCACCTTCTCCCAAAACTCCCCTCCTTTCTTCTTCCTTTTGAGCCTTGATTCTTCCCTCAGTCCTGCAGGGAGTGGGCCATAGGCTCCTCCTCCTCCCAGCACTGTATAACATTATGGGACCACAGACATATATGCAGTCATACGTTGCCTGAACAAACGTTATGTTGCACATGATTGTATGGTGTTTGCACAACATCCAAATCACATAGTGTCCTATTTCACAGAAGGTAGTGTGAATGTTTATAAATTGGATGAGTATACAAGGGAGATGTACCGTTTCCACCAAAGGACTCAGAAACATCTTCGAAAAGATACCTGTAAGCAATTTCAAAAGTCACTTGCCAAGAGATTCTAATTCTTAAATTATAATTATCCATCATCCTGCCTATGTGTATTGGAACAACAAATAAACTGTGAAATACTGTGAAATACATTAAAGGAGAAAATATATGAACTAATATGTCACATATTTTTTTAAGGATCATTTGTAAAAAAAAAAATGCTTTATCCATTTTACATATCATTTGCTCTCATATTGTTTTTTAAAATGAATATTTGATACAGTTTTAATCTAGTTTATCAGTCTCATTATTATGGCTTAAAGGCATCAAGATAGCAAATGTCACCCAATTTAATTTATTTAAACTTATAAAATATATGCTTCTCATACAAGACGGCAGGATTGGCAAAACACTGATTAAACAGATTTAAGCAACCTTATAAGAAACATCCAAATTTTAATTATCTGTATTAAACTGGGATAACAAAATAAATGGATGAGTGCCATTAATAAGAATATAAAACTTTTTGAAATCATTACTGTCAATTTTCTTCTAGTCATTTACTAAATAATCACATTTAGTTTTCCTTAAGTATTCACTGAACGTTGTACAAGATATCACAAAATGAGAGCAAAATATGTCCCTATACATATACACTCACATATACAAACTCATAAAAAAAAAAAAAATTTTTTTCATATTCACTTATAAATACCAGACACTTCACTGAGTGATAAAATATAAAACCACATAAGGAACATTCATTGTTGGTGGGAATGCAAAATGGTACATTCACTTTGGAGGACAGTCTGGCAGTTTTTTACAAAGCTAAGCATAGGCTTACCATACAATCCAACATCATGTTTCTAAATAGTTACCCGAATGAGTTGAAAACTTAGGTCCACATAAAAATTTGTGCTCAAATGTTAATAGCAACTTTATTCATAATTTTCAAATATTAGAAGCAACTAAGATATCTGTCAACGAGTGAAAGGATAAACAAGTATCATACATTTATAAAATGAAGTATTAGTCATTGATAAAAAGAAATGAGCTATCAAGCTACAAAGAGACATGGAAGAACCTTAAATGCAAGATGGTAATGATAGGATAAACTAGGCAGGGTAAGAGTATAAAGGAGCTCTGTACTTTCTGTGAAATTATTTTGTAAACATAAAAACTGCTCTAAAAATAAAGTCTATACTTATTTAAAAAAACACATATGGGAAGGCAAAATTTATTCCTTTGAAAAGCTAGTACTTTTTAGTCTTTAAATTAATTCATTTTATCTAAACTAAGAGCATACGATGATCAGATATCAATGCTGTGTATCATTTCTAGGGAAAATGAAAGCAATGTTAAAAAATACACAAAGGATTTGCTATCACAATAAGAACAATAGACTGAGAGAATAACTCAATAATATGAATTTATAAAACCAGCTGCTCATAAAATTCTATTCATTTTGCCTATTTTTTCCATACACCAATTTGTAATTCATATTTTCATGTCTACAAACATATGTAAAAATTCACAAAAAACTTTGTATTTTTTATTACAACTGTTGAGTTCCAAATGAATCTATAAGAATTAATCTAATTCTATTAAACAATGGAAACATCGTGTCTGATAATTGTATTTGGGCTCTCAAAAGCTAAAGAGCTTGTATTAGTGAATAAAGATATGACATTGTTGTTATTATGCCCATTTCAGTACCCATATATTTAAAAGCAATAACATCTAAAGCACACACACATACAACCATATATATATGGAAAATAAATATTAGCAGGAAAAAGTAAGAATATATTCTTGCTAACAATTATAAATACATATATACAAATACACAAAATAATTTTTTAGTTAAGGTGGTTAAAGATATATGACTATATGTAGCAAAATTTTATTAGTCTGGATTTTGTTTTTTCACTTCTTATGTAAAACTAAAATCAGTTTTTACTGGTAAAATAAAATTTTAATTGACCTCATTAGAAATCATTCAAAAGCTATCATTAATAATAAACTAAGAATGAAGATAAAACAATAAAAATATAAAAGCCACTTTTAAATCTAAGAAACATCATAAGCTGCTGTATTTCTTGCCTATTACTGTTAGAAAAAAGTGTTTAATATTAGTATTGAAACCCAATTAGTAATTTTCAGCATAAACTTTTTAGCATTTGTTGTTGTTGTTTGGTGCTGTCGAATTGGTTCTGATTCATAGCGACCCTATGTGCAACAGAACGAAACACTGCTGGGTCCTGTGCCATCCTCACAATCATTGCTATATTTAAACCCATTATTTCAGCCACTGTGTCAACCCATCTCATTGAGGGTCTTCCTCTCTTTCACTGACCCTTCTTCAGGGGCTGGTTTCTCCAGATACCATGTCCATTTTAGAAGTCTAATAATACTTTCATCCACTAATAATGGTTTCTTAGTTACCTCAAATTGACATCTCCATAAAAACAAAAAGTTATTCAAAACCAGGCTGGAACCATAGTAAGATATTTTTAAGAAGAATATCAAGGTAGCCAGGATTGGTTTTTTGTGGTCACTAATCGATAAAACTATTTTTTTTTTTAATTGTACCAAGTAATAGCAACTCTGGCTTGGATTAATCTATGGATCAAGAAGAAAGTTGTATACAGTTTTAGGTTAATTTGCCAGGATTATGCCAATTAAGCTTGAAAATAGCAATGTGGAACATGCAACTAAAATTTATTTCAATAATTTTGGGCAACCTATTATATAAATTCAATTGTGATGATAGTTTTACTTATTACAGTGTGGCATATCCAAAAATCTAAGCTAAACTATCTGACTTTCAGTCAACATATAGAATAAAATAAAAGAGCTAACACAAAGCTGTAATTTATAAACACAGAAGGTGAATTTGGTCACTCTAATTTAGATTGTCAGGTTTACTGAGTTTAAAAATGTCCTTAAAAGACCACAGAACTCATTTTGTAACTGAATCATCACCATTTGCATAGAAAAAAAATATGATATGTTCAACAGCCATGAAGAAAAAAACCTTGATAAGGCATTTGATGTGGTCTGGACAAAACACTACCGTACAAGCACTTGAGAACATATATTTAGGTTGAGATGGAGGAAGGCATAAAAGAAGGCAGCCTTTCATTCACCCATTCATTCAAACACATACACTGAGCACTGTTATATACAAGTGAGCCGTGGTAGTTCAGTGGTTAAGTGCTGGACTGCTAACTGAAAGGTTCACCAGCCACTCCTTGGGAAAAAGATGTGGCAGCCTGCTTCTGTAAAGATTTCAGCATTGGAACTGTGGGGCAGTTCTACTCTGTCCTGTAGGATCACCATGAGTCAGAATCGACTTGATGGTAGCAGGTTTGGTTTTGTGTTTTCATTATGTACCTGTTTGATATAGGCAGGGGGATTAAATAATAAAATGGACAAAAATCCTGCATTCAAAGGGCTTAATTCTAGTGGGGAAACATAATATACAACATAAGTAAATAAAATATATTTATTTAAATAGTTGTGTGTGCAAGGAGACAGACCATAAAAAATAGAGGGTTTGAAACTAATGTGAGATGGCAGCGGAGGAATTCTACAGACCCCACTGCCCAGTGAAGCAAGAATTAACTGGTGAAAACTTAATACACCTACATGTGACCATGTGTGCTCAAACACACACAAATGCAGAAACACACTTAAAATCTCTGGAAATTGTCCTTTTAAGGGCATACAAGATATAAATGAACATTTTCAAGAAAATTTAGTAAAATGTATTAGGAGTGAGAGCATCTTCTCTCCTCCTCCACCCTTTCAGCTTAGTTTAACAGTGGCTCCACTGGAGGGGAAAGGGGACTTAGTCACCTAGTGCTGCTGTCACAGAAATACCACAAGTGGATGGCTTTAACAAGCCGAAGTTTATTCTCTCACGGTCTAAGGGGCTAGAAGTCGGAATTCAGGGTGCCAGCTCCAGAGGAAGGCTTTGTCTCTCTATTGGCTCTGGGGAAAGGTCCTTTGTCATCAATCTTCCCCTGATCTAGGAGCTTCCCAGTGCAGGGATCCCGGTATCCAAAGGACGAGCTCTACTCCTGGCACTACTTTCTTGGTGGTATGAGGCTCCCATGTGTCTCTGCTTGATTCTCTCCTTTACATCTCAAAATAGATTGACTTAAGATACAACCTAATCTTATAGATTGAGTTCTGCCTCGTTAACATAACTGCCACTAATCCTGCCTCATTAATATCATAGAGGCAGGATTTGACACATAGGAAAATTGCATCAGATGACAAAATGGTAGACAATCACATAATACTGGGAATCATGGACAAATCAATTTGACACACATTCTTTTGGCAGTCACAATTCAATCCATAACAGGGGGCAAAGAAGATGGACTTCCACTACTTTCAGGGCCCATTAAAAGGATATGATATCTTCCAAGGAAGGACAGGCCACCAGCATTTCTCATCCCATCCAAATCGGAGTTGCAGAGGTTAAATTCCTGGAGATTACTGCCTAGAGGTTGGATGATCCTTTCATCTATCCAGATCTCACCCACAGGTGGAGGTTGTGCTCCAGGAGCAGCAGGCTAAAAATACAGAGGCCCTCTTTACTCTTGGATTCACTGGGTGATGCAAATGGTTAACACACTTAGCTGTTAACCAAAAGTTTGATGGTTCAAATATACTCAGAGGTACCTCAGGAGAAAGGTCTGGCAATCTATTTCTGAAAAATCATTCATGGAAAACCCTGTGGAACACAGTTCTACTCTGACACACATGGGGTTACCATGAGTAGAAATCCACTTGATGGCAGCTGGTTTGTGTTTGTTTGTTTGTTTTGTTTACCATTACCCCAGCTGTTGGTTGGGCAGGAGTTCCACACAGTAGTGAAAGACTTTCCTAGACACAGGTTAAAAATTCCTCCTAGTAAAAATATCTAAACCTTTCTAATAAATCAATTTATATCACTCTACAATTATGTATTTCCAATTCCCTGAGGAAATGGCTTTTCTAAATTTTAATTTAATATTATCCCCTCAGCCTTTTTTTTGGAGTGAAGGTCAATTAAATAAATTGCCTTAGAAGAATATTAGCATATTCTAAAAGACAGAGATTGAAGACTGACTTTTACTTTGTCTGACAGCTCTCAAATATTGTCCCATCAGTAATTATGCACAGAGTTTACTTTCAAAGATTTTTTTTTCTTTACATGTGAATTTTATACTTTCTTCTTAATTTAACATTTTAGATTGTATCTTTTTTTTCAGGTTTTATCAGGATCTTAAAGTTGAATTTAAAGCCAAATATAATAGACTTAATTAGCTGGGATTCTTTACGTTTTTAAAATTTTAAAAGAAATTAGAATTTTCTTATTACATATGTGATTTTTTGCAAGTTTTAAAATCCATTTCAGATTTCCCTTTTTTTTTTTTTGGTAAAGTCTTTGAATTATTGTCACATTTCAAGTTTGAGAATACCTGGATTGTTAAAATAAGTTGTTTATAATATCATCATTCTTGTGCATGTAGAATAACAATTTGGGGATTGTTGAAAGGCTGGGTAACAATCAATATAAATAGGGGGAAATACAGTTAAGGCTTACGCAAAACCCACGGCCATCAAGTAGATTCCAATTCATAGTGACCCTGTAGAGTTCCCAAGGCTATAAATGTTTACGGAAGCAGACTGTCACATCTTTCTTGGGCAGAGTGGCTGGTGGGCATGAACTGCTGACCTTTTGGTTAGCAGCCGACTGCTTTAACCACTGCACCACCAGGGGTCCAGCTGAAGCTTAGGGAGCCTCCTATGGTAAAAAATAAGTCGCTGAACTAAGTTCTGAATTCACTTTTTGCTCCTAATGGTGATATTCTCTGCTGTCTTCAGTGGTTCTACTTCAGGGTTTGAGCAAGCTTTTAACTTTTTTCATAGAGATACCACATTCAATAAATAAATAAATAACACTAATACAGCTTACCCAAAAAACCCAGTGCCGCTTAGGCATTATAAACCCAAAAACCAAACCCATTGTAGTCGAGTCGATTCTGACTCATAGTGACCCTATAGGACAGAGTAGAACTGCCCCATAGAGTTTCCAAGGAGCGCCTGACGGATTCAAACTGCTGACCTTTTGGTTAGCAGCCCTAGCACTTAACCACTACGCCACCACGGTTTCCTTAGGCATTATAGTGAAGAATAAAAGTAAATGTCAACTAAACTACAAGTTGTTATATTTTAATTAAACTTTCCTAGCACTTTTTTCTCAAAGAGAGACACGTATTTGAGACATTTGTTCCTCTTCATATTAAGCTAACAATGTAAATAGGAATGACTGATACATGACGTTCTTACCAAAGAACCGTGAACCTCAATTATGTGACATGGCATCTGTTATGTGGAAATTTCCAAAGAATTTTGAGATTTAAAAAATCTAAAGATAGAATTCAGCAAAATATTACATAAAGTACTGAAACAGGTTCCACGTTCTGCTAAATCAATAAGAACATTCAAGAAGAGAGAGTCTTATGTTCATGAAAGATTAAAACTGAAGGCAGTCTTAGAAATTATTAGTCCAGTTGTAGTAGAGATAACTTCTTGGTCACCCAGCCTTCCCCCTAGAAATAGCAACCTACTCTCACACCTTTGTTTTGTGAAACATCCCTACCACTTCTGAGATGTTAATCAAAGTATATTGTCGCTCCTTTTTATCTCGCCTTCTTCAGGGGTAGGCATATGAATCTAGATTGGTTTACCATACTGCACCTGTTGCTTGGCCAATAGGAATACGCTGATAAGAACACACCCATACCCACCCACCCACCCACCCACACACACACACACTGAATCACTAAATCAAGGACATAGAAGTTCTTTGATAACTATAGGCTAACTTGCTGATATTATAAAACCAAGGATATGTTTTTGGTCATGGTTCCCTCTTTCTGCAATACAGAGAAAATCTATCTGAAGTATGAAATATTAAGGCTAATATACAGAAAAGCAAGTGACAAAATAGAGGTAGGTAGATGATAGATAGGCAGGCGGGCAGGCGGGCAGGCAGGTAGGCGGATAGATAGATAGACAGACAGACAGACAGATAGATAGACAGAAGAGAGAGAAAAAGAGTATAACATGGTCATAATATCTAACTCTTTGGATCAGTTTGTCCACACTGATTCTTACCAGCTACAATAAAAAATACATTTCTTATTTTGCCTATACTGGGTTGAGTTCAAGTTCACTTACTTCTGGTCAAATAAAAAATAATCTTAAAATTATTTTAGGCAGTAAATTTCCCTTTTTTTTTTTTTTTTTTTCTCTTCTAATAACATGTTGCCCAGGACTCAATTGTACATAATATAGACAAAAGCAGAGACCCAAGAGCAGGGTAGAAGAGAAAAGGAAGCAAAATGCCATTCATCCATGTTGTTCCCATACCACAACAGTCTTTTAGACCCCTCATCAAGGCCCAGGATTCCATCAAAGTTTGATATTGACCATTAAAGCATTATTTTCTCATTTTGAAATAAAGTGATGTTGAAGGCAATTTTTAGTTAGATTTAGAACTTGGGCCTCCTAAATAACAGAGTAAATAATAGACTCCAAATACTGGGAAAAGCACCCACAGTGTTGGGTGAACACAGCATGACCAATAAAGCTTTTGTGCAGGGAGCAAAGGGAGAGCGGTAAAAGATGAGGGGTGCGTTGAGGGCCCAGAACCTGGTTCCTAATCTATGTGAGCTGAGAGGTCAACGCAGGTTTCTGAACAGAGTACTGACATGTTCAGACCCGTATTTTAAAAGGATCTCTCTAACAATTTCCTGCAAATATTAAGAACAGAAAATAATACCATTAATAACCAAAACATGTGCTTACTCTTTCAATTTTGGTGTTTGCAAAGAATATTGAATAGGCTGTGGACTGCCAAAAAAATGAACAAATCAGTCTCAGAAGAAATACAGAGGGTTCCTTAGAAACGAGGATGGTGAGACTTCGACTTGCTTGCTTTGGATACATCATCAGGAAAGATCAATTCCTGGAAAAGGGCATTGTGTTTGGTCACATAAAATGAGGAAACCCCACAGTGAGATGGACTGACACAATAGCTACAAGAATAGACTCAAACATACCAACAATCATGAACACGGTGCGAGACTGGGCGACATTTTGTTGTTATACGTAGTGTTGCCATGAGTTAGAACTTACTCTATGACAACTAACAGCATCAACACGCACTAGGTACTATTTGAAGTGCTTTCTGCTTGCTAATTAATGTAATCCTTACAATCAAACTATGAGGTTGATACTCTATCATTATCATCATTTTAAAGACGCAGAGTTAAGGAACATAGAGGTCAAATAATTTTTCTGATGCTTCATAGTTTTAATAACTGATAGACAATCTAACCCCAGTGTTCCCAGTCTTACCAATTACAATATATGGGAAAAACCTCATGGGCTTGTCCTGAGGAATGCATGAAATAATCCATATGAAAGACTTAGAAGAAAATCTAATACATAGTCCTCAAGAAATGTTAACTATTATGTTCTCCCTTGTGCCATCTCTGGCCATTCACACTTTCCCTCTCATACTATAGACACAAAGTAATTCCTTCTGTTCCTTCCGTATTTACAGTTTTCCTTATCTTTAGGCCTTTGCAAATATTATTTCATCTTTACCTTCCTTACCTAGGCAATTTTTAAAATCTTTCCTGGTAAAAATTCTAATATGTGAATATCACCAGTATCCTGAAAGAACATATGAAGCAATTCTGTTACGTATCAACTTAAGTCCATGTAATTTGTTTATCGTAATATCTATTATAGTTTATTTCAATAATAGCTTGCTTAAATAGAGTATTTAAAAATCTTGTTTGAATTCTGCACTAGTTGTAAATTTCTCTCAGAAGTAAAGGAATTCCCTGTGCCTATAAAGTGATTTTGATTAAGTTTTAGGCATTTAATGAAAATAGAATCTGGTGATCAATTCTCATTGAAATAACAAATAGGTTCTTGATAAGCTTATTTTCCTATTAAGAAGTTATTATTAACATGAAGCTCAGATTTATTTACTCATACATTATTTACATATATGTATTCTCTAAGAATTTCAACCAAAAGGTTAATTTTGCAAAAGTTTTACAGAAAATATAAAAGATAAGATATATACAAAACATGAAAATTAACAATTTTTGTGCCAGTTCATTTAAAATAAAAAATCAAACCGAGACTCTGCATGGGGTAACAGAAATGTAACTAAACTTCTAATTGGTCAGTCAATCAGTTTTTACATCATTACACAACCATTTAACTTCAGGAAGTTACTTTATTACGCTAAACCAAAGTTTCACTCTTTTGAATGAACGTATCTCTTTTGAACTCCACTTATTTCAACTACTTCATAATATGCTGTGCAAATCAAATACTGTAACGTGATCTGAAGCTTTTTACGTACTTAGGCAAATGGTAATTCCCGTAAAGACTAAAGAAATCATGCACACTTGGGTTTTACCAGTAATCATAATTATATAACCAAAGAGAGAAATATAAATGCATATAACACACGAGATGAAAAAATATAAAATATATTTATATGCCAGCATAATATTTATATCATCTAGGTTGACATTTATAGGACAGGGTAGAACTGCCTCATATGGTCTCCTAAGCTATATAATCTTGACGGGAACAGATCATCAGGTCTTTTCTCTTGCAGAGCCCCTAGTGGGTTAGAACAATCTCTCAATTAGCAGCCTAGCGCTTAACCATTGTGACACCAAGGCTCCTTTTACTCCTTGTTTGCACTGTCACCTTATACCATTTTTTTTTTTAGTAACAGCACACATTTAATTGATCATTCAATATGTATCTTCCTGGTAAAATTGTAAATTTCATATGGGAGGAACTATATCAGTGCTGTTCAACATTGTATCCCAGCACTCTAGAGCCTGACTCATACATAGTAGAGCCTCGATAAATGTGTGTTGAGCAACTGTACAAATAAAGATAAATACCAGCCTCAATAAATTGTAAACAGAAGCATGTCCTTCCTAATGTACATACACACCCACATTATGTTGTTGCTGTTGTTGCATATCGTCGAGTCAATTTCGACTCATCGACCCTATATGACAAAGTAGAACTAGGGTTTCCTAGCCTATAATCTTTATGGAAACAGATCGCCAGGTATTTTCTCCTGCAGAGCTGCTGGGTAGGTTCAAACTAGGGACATTTCAGTTAGCAGTTGAGTGCTTAACCATTGCGCCACAAAGACTCCATATGTGTGTGATGTGTGTGTGTATGTATGTATATATATATATATATATACGAACATTATTGGAAGTGTATGTATATATATGCGTATATATACGGAAACCCTGGTGGTGTATAAACCCTGGTGGTGTAGCGATTAAGAGCTACCGCTGCTCACCAAAAGGTCGGCCATTTGAATCCACCGGGCACTCCTTGGAAACTCTATGGGGCAGTTCTACCCTGTTCTATAGGGTCGCTATGAGTCAGAATTGATTTGACGGCAACAGGTTTTTTTTTTGGTATATGTATTTATTTATTTATTTATTTATATAAATATATAAAACAGATTCTGACAGGGTAGTTCTTTTTTTATTTTATTATTAAGTATTTTAGAATAAACTTGCTATATCATATTGTAGTCCATTTTCAGAAAAATATCACTCCCTTTTAGTTTGTGGTCCATTGCAGTGCAGAAAAAAAAAAAAAAATCAGAGGTTACAAACAGCCAAAGTGAAAAGGTTAACTTGGAATCTTTAGGACAGAGTAGAACTGTCCCATATGGTTTCCAAGGAGCATGTGGTAGGTTCAAACTGCCGACCTTTTGGCTAGCAGCCGTAGTTCTTAACCCACTATGCCACAAAAGTTTATATATATATATGTTTATGTTTATGCATATGCATATGTATATGTATATATATACACACACACATACGTATATACATATATATACATACACAGATATAAACATAGGTATACATACATACATAACATTATTAGCAGTGTTCACCTTTTTCCAGAGCATATAGACAGCCTATATATAAAATTAATATGAATGACAATAACACAAATAAAGTATTTTAAATGCTCATTTAACTGTTCTCAAAAGATTCTTAAACATCACTATTCAGTGAGACCCTTGGCTATTGAATCCAATGCATTAAAGAATAGCTCAGGCTAAAAGAAAAAACAAAAACAAGTTGATCTTTTCACTTTGGCTGTTTGTAACCTCTGATTTTTTTTTTCCTGCTCTGCAATGGACCATAAACTAAAAGGAAGTGATATTTTTCTCAAAATGGGACTATAATCTGATATACCAAGTTTATTCTAAAATACTTGATAATAAAATAAAAAAAGAACTATAGATAAAAGTATCTGCACATAATAAAATGGAGCTGGCATGAAACAACAAGAAATTATGAACCAACTGCCAAAGCTTTTATATTAGAAAAAAAAAAAGTATTTCACATTTGAATAATAAAAACCTCACAAATCATGATTGTTAAAATAAAGTGTCGTTCTTGAATAAAAGAGTATTTCTCAGAGTGAGTTTAGGCGAAGGACACCTGAGTACAGATTATTGCTCTAGGAATAGAAAAAGTACTATGATTTTATTCTTTTATAGAAAGGCTGTTTCTTATTGAAATATTTACTATGTCTGTTCAAGATGAAACATATTAGTTATTTGTCTTTTCTTCTAAAAAATATGTGTAAATCAGCAGAAGAAATTGGGCATTTTGTGATTACCAAGTAGATCACCAAAAATCAACCTTAAACTTCCATGGTCAGTGTAGGCTAGGATATATTTTATCCTATTATATTATAGTGCTATTAGGTCTTCTTATGGAAATAAAACCAAGTTTAGTTTTTTTTTTTTTTTAGATCTTTTCTAGTCAATAAAGCAAACTCCTAATTATTTAACTATGATATGTTTATTAGTTGTGGAATTGACGTTTTTCAATATTTGAGTGATTCACATCTAACCAATAGTGTCCTATTTCACAAATGCTGAGGTTGTGCTATGTACCATGTACTGTATCAGTCACACATAACGCATATATATATATGTACATATATATATACGCATTTTGTGTGTGTGTGTGTGCTGTAAGAACTGTCCCCATTTCACAAATGAGGCAGTTGGGATAATATTCACTCTAAGGCTGCAAACCTATTTAGCAATAGAGATGACATTAGATATAACTATACATTACATCATATTTTAAATGATTACGAGTTAGTAAACATTAACCTCACATTTCAGGTTAAGATTTGTCATCATGACCAGTATAGTAAGGCCCTCTGCATTTTCTTCAAAATTAACAATGTCTTCTACTTAATTTTAAAATTAAACACAGACATCTCATAAACTCCTATTCCACATTCACATTTCAATTTTTTTCATGTTTTACAATTCCTTTCACTGACTCTGGTCTGATAAACACAAGGATACAGACTTTATACCACTCTGATATTTATATATATTCTACCCTGTTACTTTACTGTGCATGATCCATAAATTTTAAGGACATTTATTATTTGTAATTGTGTATAAGTTTGCAAAAAAAAAATGGAGCATTTATTTACAGAACATTCTGACAAGATGGACTGTAAAATCTAATAAACTGGTTGTATTACTAAGTGCCATTGTAACTTTTTTCTTTCTCTTGACCTATACCCCCTGGCTACCTTGATATCATTAAACACTACCTGAGTCCTGCAAAGACATGAAATATTTAAATATCATAACAGTTTGTATTTACGATATTTTCATTGTCAAATATCTAGGTTATTTTGTTCTTCTGATATCTTCCACTTCTCAATAGATTGCCTTGAATTTAGAAAATTATTAGATTTGGAAATGACCCTTCAGAATGAAAAAAAATTTTCCATTGTTAGCAATGCAATCATACCATTTGGGCATGACTTCTTGCCATTTTTATTTCTTATACACATTTGATTTTGATTATAGGCATTTTGAAGGATTTGTTTAATGCCTCGAGGGTGAAAAAAGAAGCATATATAAAATCCAATTGGAAATATGATTGCATTGATTCAGAATTTTCTACTTCCAATTTATTTATAATATCCTTGAAAATGCATTCAAAACCTAGCAACCCAAAACACTTTTTAACAGTTTAAAATATTGTTTTAGTCTTAAGCTATTACAGTAATGCCAATACTAGCTATCAAATCTAGCAATTTCCCCCTCCTTTTTTTATTTTTTATTTTTTATTTTTAATGGAAGACACAGAAAGCTGTACTGATGGCAAATGCCATAAGGATCTTAGGAGTCATAGATATTTGTATCTCAGATGACAATCAGTGACATCCGATGATTCATTTTTAAGTCTCAAATTTAGAGCTTAAATATGATTTTTTTCTCCTGATGATTGACATGCATATCCTGGACATTATCCAGGAGAAACTAGAGAATATTAGTTTTTAGCTTCTTTGTCATTTGGCACAGAACAAGTTTAGTCTAGTGTTTTATGTAAGATAGAAATTTGTCTACTGGAATATTTAGAAAATGAAGGAACTGAATGATATAAAGACTTCATTCTACACCAAAAACCTTTGATAAAACAAATAATTATTGATGCTGACTAACAAAATTTGGGCTCTGGATATTTAATAGTGAATTAATCATATCTGAACCCTACTCCACTGACTTTATGGTGAATTGAGGTAAATAGACATTAATCAATTAACCAAAATATCTATCATTATAAATGTAAATAACTTAAGTGCTCAGAAAGGACTGAACAGTTTTAAAGACACTAATATAACTAATATAAATTATCTTCAAAACATATCAGAAAAACACTGTACTCTGATTAAATGATGAAAATATTTCAGCTAAGAACACATATTTTCTCACTTTCAAAAAAGCTTATTTGATTTTACTAAATACATGATTCCTGACAATTATTTATCTCTGTAATACGCAGTTGTCTTAGGCTGGGTTCTCTAGAGAAGGAAAACCAGTAAAGCATATAAATACGTATGTAGAAAGAGATTTATATCAAGGAAATGGCTCACGTGGTTGAAAAGGCTGGAATATCCCAAGTCCGTGGGTCAGGATAGAGGCTTCTCCTGATTCACATAGCCACAGGGGCTGGTGAACCCAAGATTGGCAGGTCAGACAGCAGGGCTCTTGCTCACAGGTTGAGAATATCAGTGAATCCCAAGATTGGCAAGCAAGAAGGCAGGTAAGCTGCTAGCTCAAGTCCCAAGAACTGGAGGTCAAATGAACAGGAGTCAGTTGCAGGATCCAGAGTGAGCAAAAGCCCACAAGTCTTGCCAGAAAGTCTGGTTATATATTCGAGCCAGGCCATACTCCCAAAGAAATTCTCTTTCAACTGATTGACTACTCACAGCAGATCCCATCATGGAGGTGATGACATTATATCAAATCTCATCATGGAAGAGATCACATCATCGTATGACTGCCAAACTACGTCATAACTGCCAAACCACTGAGAATCATGGCCCAGCCAAGCTGATACATAACCTTAATAATCACAACACTCAAATATTTTCTTTCATGAAAGCACCTTAACTCATCTTTGGTGTGTGTGTGGGGGGGGGGGGTCATGGGTGTGATTTTGTGATGGTAATATTTTAACCTTAGTTATTTAAATGTTATGATTTCACTTAACTCTGGTTTATTAACAATAATATTCATAAGAAGCAGACTTTAGAAAATTCCCTTAATGAAAACAAAGAGGAGTCTTTAATTTTCTCACCTTGATTTTTTAACTTTTTTGTAATGTTTACCAGCTTTACATAAGCACTAAAGTGTTACAAATGTATCATGCATTCACAAGAGAATTGCCAAGAAGGTAATTGCCTTTAGTGACTGTTTTGGAAAAGACGTAAGGCAATTGTTTCACCTCCTTCTATTTGGTCATTGTACCAAAATGAAAGCACTTACAATGTGAAGCCATTTGAGAGTTCCCTAGTGTTTACAAAGCACCAGGAAAACGTTTCTACAACCACTGTCACGCAATCATGTAGTTGTTAACAGTGCTTTTATTGAATAAATTGTTCATAACGGTGCTAATAATATAACCTAATATAGGATGTATTAGTTTTCCATGGCTACTAAAACAAATTACCACAAATTTAGTGGATTAAAATAATACAGATTTTTACTTTATGGTTCTGGAGGTCAGAAGCCCAAAATAAGTCTTAAGCCAAAATCAAGGTGTTAGCAGGGCTTCATTCCTTCTAGAAGCTCTATGCCTGCATTCCTTGGTATATGCCCATCTTTCTCCTTCATTCAACTCAGCAGAAGCAGTTCTTGTTCTTTTCAATTCACATCACTCTTACTCTGACTCCACCATATTGCTCCCTCTTGCACTTATAAGGAACCTCATGATTATAAGGAACCTCATGATTACATTAGGTCCACCTGGATAATTCAGGATAATCTCCCTATTTTGAGAGCTGATTAACAACTTTAATTCCATCTGCAACTTTAATTCCCCATTGCCATGTAACCTAACATAGTCACATGTTCTGGGGATAAGGATGTGGGTGTCTTTAGGGATTTTTATTCTGTCACATAGGTTAAATCTTACTGTTAATTCTAGAATGAATCACTCAGAATAGCCTAGTTCATCACTCAATCAAGTACTTATTGAGTCTAATGTGTTTCTAGCCATATGACAGATTTTAAAGCAAATCGTTTGTTTGATAATCCACATATTTAGATGTGTTCCACATTGTAGAGGAAACTAAGAGAGTGCTGATCCTGTAGGATTTGTGGCCAAATAAAACCGTTTTCAAAATGTTTATATAAAATAAAATCCACAGCAAATCTGTAAAGCCCTCTTCAGGTTTTCAAAGTATTTCAACATTGTTTGGTTCACTTAATCCTTATAATAAATATAAAACGGGCAGGCAAAAGAATGTATTGCTAGCCCTCTTTTATTGTATTTATTTGTTTATTTTTTAGTATTTTATTGAGTTTTTGCTGAAAGTTTACACAAGTTAAGTTTCCATTTGACATGTTCCACACAAATTGTTCAGTGACAGTAGTCACATTATCACAAAGTGTCAACATTCTCTTTAATTGTGTTCTGTTTTTTTCCATTTTTAACACTCCAGTTCTCTGCCCCCTTATCTTCTCATCTTTCCTTTTGAGTAATTGTTGACTTTTGTCTTATACAGATGTTTTTTAAGTAAAGCACCAATATTACAGGTAAGACCCTTTATTTTGTATGCCACTCTGACATTTTGCTAAATGGTGACCTCAGCGGATAGACTTGGTTCTAGGTTTAAAGACTGCCTCAGTACTGTTCCAGTTTGTCCGGCACTTTTTTTTTTTTTTGGCTGTGGGGACCATGATCTCGGGGAATATCTAGCTCAATTGGCATAGCATAGTTTTTAAAGAATATGTTCTACATTCTACTTTGGTGAGTAGCGTCTGGGGTCTTAAAAGCCTGTGAGTGGCCATCTAGGATACTCCACTGGTCTCACCTCTTTGGCAGCAAGGAATAATGAAGAAAACTAAAGATACAAGGGAAAGATTAGTCCAAAGGACTCATGGACCGCATCTACCACGGCCTCCACCAGACCGAGTCCAGAACAACTAGATGGTGCCCGGCTACCACCAAACTGACTGCTCTGACAGGGATCACAACAGAGGGTCCTAGTCAGAGCTGGAGAAAAATGTAGAACAAAATTCTAACTCAAAAAGAAAGACCAGATTTGCTGGGCTGACAGAGGCTGGAGAAACCCTGAGACTATGGCCCCCAGACACCTTTCAGCTCAGTAATGAGGCCACTCCTGAGATTCACCCTTCAGCCAAAGATTGAACAGGCCCATGGAACAAAACAAGACTAAAGAGGCGCACCAACCCTGGGACAGGAACTGGAAGGCAAAAGGGAACGGGAAAGCTGGTAATAGAGAACCCAGGGTTGAGAAGGGAGAGTGTTGACATGTCGTGGGGTTGTTAAACAATGTCATAGAACAGTGTGTGTACTAATTTTTCAATGAGAAACTAGTTTGTTCTGTAAACCTCCCTCTAAAGTACAATAAAAAAAAAGAACTTGAGTTCTGCTCCACATTTTTCTCCCTTTCTATCCAGGACCATCTGTTGTGACCCCGATCAGAACAGTCATTGGTGGCAGCCACATACCATCTAGTTCTTCTGGTCTCAGGGTAGATGAGGTTTTGGCTTGTGTAGACTTGTTTCATCTCCGAGCTTTTCGTTAGCTTGTTACTGTTTTGCTCCTTGAGAGTAGAGACCCATAACTGGGCTTAGATGACTGCTCACGAGCTTTTACGACCCCAGATGCTATTCATTTCAATAGGATGGAGATCATGATTTTTGTGAATGATGTTATGCCAATTGACTGAGTTGTCCCAAGAGACAATGATCCTAAGCTTTTAAACCCAGAAAACCAATCTTGGAAGGTGTTTGGTTATGTCTGACAAGTTTCTGAATTTGTCTTCAGTGAATATATGTGCCTGCACACGCATATTTGTATTTACACCTACCTATTTTTTTTATTTAGATACTTCTATCTCTTCTCACCTATGTACACACCTGTATGCCAATATGCCTATACTCATCCACATGTGCTCACTCATTTTTACTTTGATTGTGCTGTGATGCATCCACATTTGATGCCACTTTTCCTATCATCAAAAATAACAAGTTTCTGCAATCTCAAGTGTACTTTTTCCTCCCCCACTCCATTAACCACCAATGAACATTGATCTCTTTCTATATACCTGTTCTTGTCTTCTTATAAAAGAGGGATCATACAATATTTGTCCATATATGCTTAACTTCTTTCACTTAGCATTATGACCTCCAGGTCAATCCATGTTATAATATGCTTCTCAAACTCATCATTGTTCTCTGTGATTGTGTAGTATTCCATTGTATGTACTCCAATCTGCTCATCAATTCATCCCTTGATGGATGGGCACTTCCGCTGTTTCCACTTATTTGCTAATTGGAATAAAGCAGCAATAAACATAGGTGTGCATATGACTGTTCGTGTCATTATTTTCAGGTCTCTAGGGTATAGGGTATGTCAGACTCCACTAGATGGCAATAGGTTAGGGTATATACCTGGTGGCACAGTGCTTAAAGTGATCGACTGCTAACTGAAAGGTCAGTGGTTCAAAACCACCAGCGGCTCCTCAGGAGAAAGATATGGCAGTCTGATTCTGCACAGATTTACAGCCTTGGAAATCCTTTGGGGTCACTATGAGTTGGAATCAATTCTATGGCAGTGGGTTAGGGTCTGTACATAGGAGTGGGATTGCTGGGTCACAGGGTAGTTCTATTTCTAGTTCTTTGAGAAAGCGCCATATCATTTTCCACAGCAGTTGTAACATTTTACCGTCCTACCAGCAATGGAAGGAAACCCTGGTGGCGTAGCGGTTAAGTGCTACGGCTGCAAACCAAAAGGTCGGCAGTTTGAATCCACCAGGCGCTCCCTGGAAACTCTGTGGGGCAGTTATACTCTGCCCTATAGTGCCGTTAGGAGTCGGAATCGACTCAGCGGCACTGGGTTTGGTATGGTTTTTTGGGTACCAGCAATGGATAAGGGTCCCAGTTTTCCCATATCGTCATCAACATTTGTCATTAACTGTTTTTTTTTTTTTTTTTTTTTTAATCAGTGCTATTTTAGCCAGGGTAAGATGGTATCTCATTGTAGTTTTGATTTGCATCATTCTAATGGCTAATGATCATGAATATCTTTTATTATGTTTGTTGGCTGCTTGGATGTCCTCTTTGGTGAAGGTTCTCTTCATGTCCTTTGCCCATTTTACAACTGGGTTATTTGTCTTTTTCATGTTGAGTTGTTGCAGTTTTCTATAGTTTTTAAAGATTAGACCCTTATCAGATAAGTCATTTCCGAAGATATTTTTCCCAGTCTGTAGGTTGTCTGTTTCTCTTTTGATACAATTTTTTGATGAGCATAAGTTTTTAATTTTTATGAGGTCCCATTTATCTATGCTGTTTTCTTGTATTCATGGATTTGTTATATTTGTTATCCTATTTTTACAAAAGACTAGGTTACGTAGTTTTCTCCCAAGAATTTTACGGTTCTAGATTTAACATTTAGGTCTTTGATCCACTTTGAGTTAATTTTTGTACGGTGATGTGAGGTATGGGTGCTGTGTCATTTTCCTGTGGGTGGATATCCAGTTTTGTCAGCACCAGTTATTGAAGAGATTATTTCTGCCCCACTGAATGGACTTGGACCACTTGTCAAAAATCAGTTGTCCATTGATGGCTGGGTTTAATTCTGAGTTCTCAAGTATTTTCCACTGGTCTGTGTGTCTGTCATTCAGCCAATACCAGGCTGTTTTTATTACAGTGGTTGCATGGTATGTTTTGATATCAGGTTGTGTGAGGCCTCCTGCTTTGTTCTTTTTATTCAATATCCCTGTGGCTACTCAGGGTTTCTTTCCTTTCCATATGAAGTTGGTCAAGAGTTTTTCATTTCAGTAAAGAATGTTGTTGAGATTTGTATCAGGATTACACTGTATCTGTAGGTTGCTTTAGGTAGAATTCACATTTTTACAATATAGTCTTCCAGTCCATAAGCAGTGGTGTCTTTCCGTTTCTGTAGGTATCTTTTAGTCTCTTGCAGTAATGTTGTATAATTTTCACTGTATCAGTCTTTTATCTCCCTGATTAGGCTAATTCCTAGGTATTTTACCAATTTGGTGACTATTGTAAATGGTATTGTTTTCTTAATTTTTTTCGAAGTTGTCTTTGTTAGTGTAGAGGAACCAAACTGATTTTCGTGTTTTGACCTTGTACTCTGCAACGTTGCTAAATTCTTCTATTTGTTTCTGCAGTTTCCATGTGGAACTTTTAGGGCCTTCAATTTTTATGTATAGGGTCGTTATGAGTCAGAATCGACTCGACAGCAGTGGGTTTGGTGTTTTGGGTTATGTATAGGATCATGTACTATACTTCCATGTATAGGATCATGTACCATACTTCTATACTATGCTATACATAATCCTGTACATAGTTTTACTTGTTTTTTTTCCAATTTGGATACTTTTTATTTCTCTTTCTTGTCTTATTGCTCTGGATAGGACTTCCAGTACAATGTTGAATAACAGTGGTGATAATGGGCACCCTGTCTCATTTACATTATCAAAGGGAAGGCTCTCAGCCTTTCTCCATTAAGTATAATGTTGACTGTTGGTTTTGCATACATGTACTCTTGATTATATTGATAAATTTCCCTTCTATTCCTATTCAGCTGAGATTTTTTTTTTTTTTTAATCAGGAAAGGGTGTTGAATTTTATCAAATGCCTTTTCTGCATCAATTGATATGATCATATGGTTGTTTTCCTTTCCTTCATTTTTGTGGTGGATTACCTTTATTTTCTAAGGTTGAACCACACTTGTAATCCTAGCATGAATCTCATTTAATCATGCTGCATGATTTTTTTGACATGTTGCTGAAATCTGTTGGCTAGAATTTATTGAACAGATTTGCATTAATGTTCACAAGGGATTGTTGTTGTTGTTATTGTTAGGTGCCGTCAAGCCAGTTCCTACTGAATGGCACCCTATGTACAACAGAACACAACACTGCCCAGTCCTGCATCATCCTCATAATCCTTGTTCTGCCTGAGCCCATCGTTGCAGCCACTGTGACAATTCATCTCATTGAAGGTCTTCCTCATTTTCTCTGACCCTTTGCTTTTCCAAGCATGATGTCCTTCTCCAGGGACTGATCACTCCTGACAACATGTCCAAAGTATGTGAGACAGTCTTACCATCCTTACATCTATGGAATATTCTGGCTGTACTTCTTCCAAGACAGATTTGTTGATTCTTCTGGAAGTACACGATATATTGAATATTCTTCACCAATACCATAATTAAAGGTGTCAGTTCTTCTGTGGTCTTCTTCATTCATTATCCAGCTTTCACATGCATATGTGGCAATTGAAAACACCATGGGTTAGGTCAGGCACACTTTAGTTCTGAAAGTGACATCTTTGCATTTAACACTTTAAAGAATTCCTTTGCAGCAAATTTGCCCAATAAAATAATGTCATTTGATTTCTTGATTTCTGATTCCAAGGGCATTGATTGAGGATCCAAATAAAATGAAATCCTTGACAACTTCAATTTTTTCTCCGTTCATCATGATGCTCCTCATTGGTACAGTTGTGAGGATTTTTGTTTCCTTTATGTTGAGGTGTAATCCATACTGAAGGCTGTAGTCTTTGATCTTTACTAGTGTTTCAAGTCCTCTTCACTTTCAACAAGCAAGATTGTGTCATGTGCATATCCCACAGGTTGTTAGTCTTTTTCCAATCCTGATCCTGTATTCTTATTCATAGAGTCAAATATAGTCAAATAATTCTCAAATTATTTATTTGGCATACGGATTGAATAAGTATGATGAAAGGATACAGCTCTGACACACACTTTTCCTGATTTTAAACCACACGGTATTCCCTAGTTCTTTTTGAATGACTGTCTCTTGGTCTACGTACAAGTTCCTCATGAGCACAATTAAGTGTTCTGGAATTCCCGTTCTTCACAATGTTATCCATAATTTGTTATGATCCACACAGTTGAATGCTTTTGCATAGAAACTAAAACACAGGTAAGTATCTTCCTGATATTCTCTGCTTTCAGCCACAATCCATCTGACATCAACAATGTTATCCCTCATTCCACATCCTCTTCTGAATCTGGGTTGAATTTCTGGCAATTCCATCAATGTACTGCTGCAACCACTTTTGAACGATCTTCAGCAAAATGTTACTTGTGTATGATATTAATAATACTATTCTATAATTTCTGCATTTGGTTGGGACCACCTTTTTTTCAGAATAGGCATAAATATGGATCTCTTCTAGTGAGTTGGCCGGGTAGCTGTCTTTCAAATTTCTTGCAATAGAAGAGTGAACACTTGCAGCGCAGCATCCATTTGTTGAAACATCTCAGTCGGGATTCTGTCAATTCCTGAAGCCTTGTTTTTCACCAATGTCTTCAGTGCAGCTTGGACGTCCTCCTTCAGGACCATCAGTCTTTATCATATGCTAACTCCTGAGATGACTGAGTGTCAGCTAATCCTTTTTGGCACAGTGACACTGTGTATTCCTTCCATCTGCTTTTGATGCTTCCTTTTGGCCCATTGGATCCATCAGTATTGCAACTCAAGGCTTGAATTTTTTATTCAGTTCTCTCAGTTTGAGAAATGCTAAGTGTGCTCTTCCCTTTTTGGTTTTTTAATTTCAGGTCTTTGCACATGTCATTATAATACTTTATTTTGTCTTCTCAAGGCACCCTTTGAAATCTTCTGTTCAGTTCTTTTACTTCATTATTTCTTTCATTTGCTTTAGCTACTCGACATTCAAGAGCAAGTTGCAGGGTCTCTTCTGACATCCATTTTGGTCTTTTCTTTCTTTCCTGTCTTTTTAATGACCACTTGCTTTCTTCATGTATGATGTCCTTGATGTCATTCCACAACTAGTCTGGCCTTCGGTCATTAGTGTTCAATGCATCAAATCTATTCTTAAGGTAGTCTTTAAATTCAGGTGGGATATACTCAAGGTCATAATTTGGCTCTCGTGGATTATCAATGCATGTTTGATCAATTTCAGACTGCAGAAGTTGGTAAAAATCTTCAATTTCTTCATCTTTGGACTTAGTGTTTGCTGCATAAATTTGAATAGTAGTCATAGTAACTGATCTTCCTTGTAGGTGTGTGGATATTATCCTATCACTGACAGTGTCATACTTCAGGATAGATTTTGAAATATTCTTTTTCACAATGAATACAATGCCATTCCTCTTCAAGTTGTCATTTCAGCATAGTATACCATATGATTGTCCAATTCAAATGCCCCCAAACCAGTCCATTTCAGTTCATTAATGCCTAGGATATTGATCTTTATGTGTTCCATTTCATTTTTGATGATTGCCAATTTTCGTAGATTCATACTTTGTCCATTCCGCTTTCCTCTTATTAATGGATATTTGCATCTGTTTCCTCATTTTGAGTTGTGCCACATCAGCAAATGAATGTCGCAAAAGCTTGACTCCATCCCATCATTAAGGTCTACCCTTCTTTGAGGAGGCAGCTCTTCCCCAGTTGTGTTTTGAGTGCCTTCCAACCTGGAGGGCTCATCTTCCGGCACTATATCAGACAATGTGCTGCCGGTATTCATAAGATTTTCAGAAGTATACCACGAGGTCCTTCTTCCTAGTCCGTCTTAGTCTGAAACTCAGCTGAAACCTGTCCACCATGGGCGAACCTGTTAATGTTTGAATACCAGTGGCATAACTGCCAGGATCACAGCAACACGCAAGCCACCACAGTAGGACAAACTGACATACGTGTGGGGTCATAATGGATATTGGTCTGTAATTTTCACTTTTTGTGATGTCGTTGCATGGTGTGGGTATCAGGGTTATGCTGGCTTCAAGAAAGAGTTCATTAGTCTCCCCTCCTCTTCTATGTTTTTTTTAAGACATTGGGTAGGGTTGGTGTCAACTCTTTTCTGGATATTTGGTAGAATTCCCCAGTGTAGCATCTCGTCTTGGTGCTTTTTTTTTTTGGCAGTTTTTTGATGACATTTTCAATCTCTTCTTTAGTAATGGGTCTATTTATATTTCCTACTTCTGTTTGTGTTAGTTTGGGTGGGTAACGTATTTCTAGGAATTTAACCATTTCATCTAGGTTTACAAATTTGCTGGAGTACAGTTTTTCATAGTAATCAGTTATGATCTTTATCTCTTTTGGATTGATTGTAATGTCACCAATTTCATTTCTTTATTTGGTTATTTGCCCCCCTTTTTTTTTCTTTTGTAAATCTAGCCTATGTTTTATCTACTTTATTGATCCTTTCAAAAAAACAACTTCTGGTTTTCTTCTTTCTGTTGTTTTTCTATTTCATTTATTTCTGCCCTGAGATTTATTATTTCTTTTTTTCTAGTAACTTTTGGTTTCTTTTACTCTTTCTATTCTATATGTTAACACTGTGGCTTAAGTTAATGATTTGGGATCTTTCTTCTTTTTTAATGCAGGTGTTTTTTCCTGTAAATTTCCCTCTGAGTACTGCTTTTGCTCTGTCCCAAAGGTTTTGATATATTGTGTTTTAACTTTTGTTTGATTCTAGGAATTTTTTATTTCATTTTTGATTTCTTCCTTGACTCAATAGTTTTTTAATAGTGTTATTTAGTTTCTACATTTTTTTCCTTTTTTTGATTTTCCTGTTGTTGATTTCTAGCTTCTCACCATTATAGTCAGAGAAGATGCTTTGTATGATTTCACTCTTTCTAAATTTGTTGAGACTTGTTTTGTGTCTTAGAATATGGTCTATTCTAGGAAATGATCGATGTGTGCTACAGAAAAATGTACATTATTCTGATTTTGGGTGAAGTGTTCTTTATATGTCCATTAGGTCCAATTGGCTTATGGTTTTATTTAAGTTCTCAATGTCCTTAGTGATATTCTTTTTAGACGGTCTGTTTATAACTGAAAGTGGTATATTGAAGTCCCCTACTATTATTGTGGAATTGTGTATCTCTTCTCTCATATTAGTACTTGCTACATTATTTTGGAGCATTGCTATTTGGGACATATATACTTATAATTGTTATGTCTTCTTGTCTGATTGACCTTTTTATTATCATGTAATATCCTTCTTTATCTCTTGTAATGAATTTTGATTTCAGGTCTATTTTATCAGATAGCAGTATATCTTATGAAAGATCCTTGGTATGTTGTATTGCATTTTTCTTTTGCCGCTTTCAGAATTCTGTCCTTGTCTTTGGTGTTCAAAAATTTTATTATTATATGGAGGGGAGTTGATCTTTTTGTGTTTCTTCTAACTGAGGTTCTTGTAGTTTCCTGTATTTGCTGGCTTGGTTCTCAGTTCACATCTGGGAAATTCTCTCTGATTATCACTTGGAAAATTGTTTCTATGTCTTTATTGTTATCATGGTGCTCTAGGATTCTAATTCTGTCAGATTTCTTAAATGAATCCTGTATTTCCCTTTGGGTTTGTTCACTTTTCTTTATTCTTTTCTCTTGTTTCTGTTGAGACTGGACAAGCTCAGTTATTTTGTCTTCTAGTTCATTTATTCTATCTTTTGTCTGACAATACTGTTGACTGTTTTCTTGCTTTTTCTAATTCATTTGCTTCATTCTTCAGTTCCAGTAGTTCTTTTTTTTTTTTTATGTTTTCAATCTCCTTGTTGAGTCTCTCATTTTGTTCCTCTGTTTCCTGAAATCCATTAGTTTCTTTTCTGTGTGCTTTTTGCTTTCTTTAAACATATTTAGCACCATAGTCTGAAAATTATCAATTATTTCCATTAGTCTTGCCTCCATAGAAGAAATTTCCTCTTCTTCATGTTTTGTTTTTGATTGGTCCTTCTTTTTTGATTTTGTGTTTTACTATTTTTTGTTATACTTGGGCCACTTTGTTATCTTTTCTTCTTTTTCTTGTTTTTTTTTACTTTAAATTTTGTATTCAGGTATTTGGGAGAAAATTTTCCGATTGGGCACCCTGGTGGCACAGCATCCAATCATCCAGCCAACAACCAAAAGGCTGGGGCCCACACCTACCAGCCGTGGGTGAAAGATATAGCAGCCTGCCTCTGCAAAGACTGACAACTCTGGGAACCCCACAGGGTGGCTCCACTTTATCTCACAGAGCTCTATAAGTCAGAAGTGACCCAGCATGAGTGGGCGTGGTATCTTCTGAGAACCTCTAAAGGGCACTCTTATTCTTAGGTTTTTTCAGTGCTGATTCAGCACTGAAGCTTGATATCTGGAATTCAACACCCATGTTTGGGAAGGAGGTTTAGCTGGTCACAAATGTAAGCAGTGGGCCTCAACTTTTCAGTGTCTAAGGTGGGGGGTGCTGTCTATGTCTTTCCTTCCTGGGCGCCTCTGCATAGGCTCTTCCATGGTGTCCCACTGTGGGCAGGGAGCCAGCCTTTTCCCCCTGTGTTGCACATCTGTCCAAAATATTCCACTCACCCTGCTGCCCTTGCAGTTCCTCCTAATCCTAGTGCCTGTCCTTCTCAAGCCTCAGTGAGATTCAACTGCACTCTTTTGTAGCATCATGGTCTCCCTTCACCCTCTCACAATTTCGTGGCACTGTGCTGCCTTAAAAAACTGGTCTACAGCTTCCTCAGCTGAGTTCACTTTCTGTGTTCCCTGTTTGGAGTGTTGCCCAGCCCCATCCTAAAATGGTTGCAATGAGTGAGTGCTCCAGATGTTAGTGGGTAGGCTCTCCTAGCTTCTGTACTGTCACCACTCCTCCTCTCCCCCTCTTCTAGACTCACTCCTACTCTCTCCAGCACCTCGACTGCCTTCTGGAGTTCTGAGATGTCAGTCTATGCTTGTTTTATTCATTTTTCAGTGGGTTAGTTGCTGGGGGCAGTAAATGGGAGCATTCACTCACTTTGCCATCTTTCTACACCCCTCATTAGCCCTGTTTTATAGATAAGGAAACAAGCTCACATAGTTTAAGGAACTGAAAACATGATAAACAAGTAAGATTTAATCTTTCCAGACTTTCCATAAACTCATTCTGTTAAAAGCTGAGTGTGGAAAATTGTTGGCTTGCCTTACTGACAATTTAATATTTTAAATGGTACAGAGTAGGATGAGAATTGCTGTTCTGTACTTAATTCCAACCAACAAGGAGTAACTGACTGGCAATAAGTTGGAATGACAGAAAACCTGGAAGGAATTCAATTTGAGTTAGAATTTCTGACTGTCAACATTGGTTACCTGGACCTAGTCAGATATATAATTTTCCCTTCAATAAATAAGTTGTTTTTTTTTTTTCAGTTTTATAGGAGATACATAACAACAACAAAACACTTATTGAAGCTTTAGCATTTACTGGGATTCATGAAGAGAAGAGGTATTGGTAATATTGGACTGTTTTCAGAAATAAAATTCCAAAGATACAGATAATCCTAAGGGAGAAGAAAGAATAAGGTATCTGAAGAGTTCAGCTATTAAGGTAAAATGTATAAAATAATATTAATGAGCATAATAATCAAAAGTAATTATTAAAAAATTAGCATGGACTTGTAAGAAGAGATTTTAAAAGTAAAACAAATGTGAAATCATTCTTGTTAAAAAATATTATAAAGTCCCAAATTTTCCTTTAATGATATTCCCTATAAGGAAAAAAATGCTGAAGACAAAGCCTTGTTTATTTTAGGTTAATGCTTTACTGCTAACATATGACAAAAGAAAAGAAAGAAAAATTTCAGTTTATTTACCTTTTGCTTTTTTCTGGCAAATTTGGTGGCCACTGAGACTATAAAATCCAGATTCAACATTAGTAAAAGCGATATGAAGCCTAAGATAGAAGGAGAGAAGATTTTAAGAAAGGATATTTTTCAGAGCACTTAGTTGCTCTATAAAAATGCAGATCTCTTGGCCTGGATGATATCCATTCAAGAGTGGTGAGAAAGAAATTGAAAATGAAATCTCTGAATAGCTGTCTGTATTCTTGGAAATATTAGGGAGATAAGGAGAAGGACTGGAGAAGGGGTGAAATAATGTCATAATTTTCATAATGGAAATTAGATGTTTTTTTTCTGAATTATAGAACATGATGTAGGTTGAGGCAATGTACCAAGACATTAATTATTAATTTTTTTTTTTTTTTTAACATTTAAGAAAGGAAGTTTCTTTAAAAGACAAAGCTTCTCATCAGGATAATAAAAATAGATGTAATTACATGCTGTTTACAGTGACCATCCCAAAATAAAATAATTCAAAAGGGTGGAAAAAGAGATGGAAAAAATATAGTATGGAAAAACTAGTAAAAATAATACAAGCAGGTGTGCCATTAAGATTATTGGACAAAATAGAATACAAGGCAAAATGCATTCGAGGGACAAGGTGGTATAAAAAACACAACTCAAATATACCAGTCTTTAACTTTTTTTATTCTATATGGCTATGTATAGTTGAATTCTAACACTGGACATTTTTTCATATTTAAATAATTTAAAAGAAAAGAACAGAAATTTTCTTGTATAAAAACAGTATAAAACTACAGTGATTAGTTCTGTATGATAATGGCACTAGAAAAACCATGCAGTAAATAATTGCTAATAATTATATGATTACAAATTATATGTTAAGAGTGGCATTTGAAATTAGTAAACATATCATGCTTATTCAAAATATGGTGCTAGAAATACTGAATAAGTATTTAGAAAAAGAAAGACTTGGTTAATTTTCTCAAATTCCACACCAAAATAAAATTCTAGATTTGTTAGTATGTTAGTATAAAATAAATAATTAAACAAAATATTCACCAATATTTTATTTAAAAAAAATAAAATAAGGTAAATATTTTGACAAAATCAGAATAGAGGTTTTTCTAACAATACCACCAAAGGTAGAGGCAACATTTTTATCTATAGAAATTTGTTAATTCATCACTAAATACTTACTACATACCTAATATGTTTCAAGAAATAGTGTTCTACAGATGTAATGATAACTAAAATAGACATATTACCTACATTGAGTTTCCTGGAGCTGAAGAATGTGGGGCACTGAGGAATCAGAGACAGTAATGTAATAATATTTCAAAAACTTGTTGTGAATAACACTCCCAAGTCCATAATATTAAAAATCTATCAAAGACCACAGCCTTCAGTATGGATTGGACCTCAACATAAAGAAAACAAAAATCATCACAAGTGACCCAGTAATAACCTTAAAAGTAAATGGCCTAAACACCCCATGCAAAATATTGATAAATGGGGAAAAAATTGACGGTGTCAAGGATTTCATTTTATTTGGATTTACAGTCAACACCCATGAAAGCAGCAGTCAAGAAATCAAATGAAGCATTGCATTGGGCAAATCTGCTCAAAAGACCTCTTTAAAGTGTTAAAAAGCAAAGATGTGACCTTGAACACTAAGGTGCACCTGATCCAAGCCATACACAGTGTTTTCAATTGCCTCTTAAGCATGTGAAAGCAAGACAATGAATAAGGAAGATGGAAGAAGAATAGACACCTTTGAATTACGGTGTTTCGGCCAAAAGAACGAACAAATCTGTCTTGAAAGAAGTGCAGTCAGAATGCTCCTTAGAAGCAAGGATGGCAAGACTATGTCTCACATACTTTGGCCATGTTATCAGGAGGGCTCATTTCCTGGAGGAGGATAGCATGCTTGATAAAGCAGAGGGTCAGGTCAGCAAAAAAGAGAACGACCCTCAATGAGATGGATTCATACAGTGGCTGCAATAATGGGCTAAACATAGCAACAATTACAAGCATGGCCCAGGACCAGGCAGTGTTTCATTCTGTTGCACATAGGATCACTATGAGTCGGAACCAAGTCGATGGCACCAAACAACAACAATTGTTTGTCTTTGAGTTTATTTTATTTTAAAATGCGTTTTAGGATTGTATTTATTTATGATACAAGCACATATTTTCTGTAAATACAAAATAAAATTATCTAATAATTTTTAAAAAGCGTGTTGTCTAGGAACCAGAATGTACACAGGAATTCAAAAACAAGAAGGCATAGCTAACTATATATCATATTCTAAGCAATAATAATTTGTTTTGGCTACAAAAATGAAGTATTTATTGATTATCTATAATGCAGTTGCTCAAACAATAGCAGTCAATATTTTTATACATCCATGTTCTTACATATCTGTATGTATTTACTAAATAGATGTTTATTTTAAAACATTGGATTTTCAACCTACTTTTTTACCCAAGCCTTTTATTTTCTTTATTTTATTAACTTTTAACTTTAGCAACTTACAATGATTTGTGTAGTTTTCAAATTAAAATAACACAACAAAACTTAAAATTAAAAACAGCCCTCTTCTGCCTCTTCTAACAATATTCCAAGTTCCTTTTTCCCAGGGTCAAGCCCTTCTAACTCCTTCAACTGTTACTTTAGTATTTTCTTGTATATTGCTATGCAATATGATCATATGTCCCTTAATTATATTTCAGATTTGTATGTTTTAATATTCTCTGTCAACGTTCCATATGGAACATAAAATGTCCTACCTCCTCGTATACACACACACACACTCATTCTTTCACTCTTTACCCAATTATGACAATGTAAATATTTTACACAGCTGAGCCAGACATTGAACTGTGGCTGTGTTTCTTTTTCTTTCCTTTTTTTTTTTAATTTATAAATTGAAATTTTTATTGAGATAATTGTAGATCACATGCAGCTATAAGAAATAATGAAGAGAGATCTCTTGTGCACTTACCCTGTTTTTCTCAAGGGCAACATTTTTCAAAACCATAGTATAAAGTCACAAACAGGATATTGAAATTGATACAATCCACCTTCTTATTTGGATTTCCCATTATACTTGTATGTACAACCCTCAACTATTACCACAGAATTTTATGAGGAGTAGAAAGCTATGAATTGAATTTTGTGTAATTAGAAGTTAGCTATTATTTTGTAGAACCTTCATAATACATTGACAATTATAAATTATTTTGTTATGAAATGTGGAATTTCATAAATAATGAATCTTGATCTTAGCTGTCACATGGTACCACTGCCTGCTAACTAACGTTCAAATTTGAATTTTAACATCAGGATTTCAGTAGTATTTCCAATAACTCAAGATAAGGATGTCTTAAAGATAACTGGGCTTTTTTTTATTATTACTTTTTTAAATATATAATTAGGGTAAAACCCTAGAATGAAGAAATATCAATTTGGTATCCCACAGTTGTTAGCAAGTCACAGGTTAAATTAATGAATTTAAGGAAAAGTGTGCCTTCATGACACTAACCTTATTATTAATGCAGTTATTTTAAGTCACATAAAGATTTTTTTAAATATATGTATACCCTGAATCAAAATGGCAGACTAAGTATGTACTTCTATTTCTTTCTTGCTTAAACCTCTAAAAATAAATAACAGAGAAGATAATGAATAAAAAAATTATATTCATAACAGCATTAGAAAATAAGAACAGATGATATCAGCAGACCAAAAATTTTGAGGAATTTCTGAAATATTTAAAAGATATTAAATCGGAGAGTTAGAGGAAGCCAGAGGCCACACCCAGTCCAGAAGAGAACTTCCACTGAGTTAGAGGGCAGGGAGCAAATTATGGGACTGTTGAAAGCCTAAACTAATGATCACAAGTAGATGGACAGGTCAATATCTTCCTTTACTTCGCTGACAGCAGTCAGCACATAAAATCCCAGCTGATTTAGTGAATACCAGAAATGATTTAAAAAAAAAAAACTCCCCCAACCTTAGGAGATCCATTGCTGACACAACCTGTCTGGCAATTCATCCCGTCCCATCTCCATAATTTGTTGACACAGCATCCTGTTTCACTAATTGCATTCCATATACAAAGCAAATGCAATTATGAACAACCAATACACTAATGCAAAGATTTAGCATCTAGGATATTTAAATAAATTTGATGAATTTCTAAGAGACTAAAAGAAAGGAAAAAGGAAACAAAGAAATATTGGAAATGTTGTGAAAAGATATTTCATAAAGAGAAAACCAGAATGGCTGTAAAATGTTTAAAGATGTTCCACTTAATTAGTAATCAAAGAAATATAAAGTAAAAAAATAATAGGGTTATATCTATCATTCATAGGTAGAAGGATATTCTAAAAATTTGGCAGGTCTATTTTTTTATATATATGAAAAGAGGAGCCCTGGTGGTGCAGTGGTTAAGAACTTAGCTGCTAACCAAAACACTGGCAGTTCGAATCCACCAGCTGCTCTTTGGAAACTCCATGGTGGAGTTCTACTCTGTCCTATTGAGTCACTATGAGTTGGAATCAACTTGATGGGAACAGATTATATATAGAAAGGATCCCTGGTGGCACAGCAGTTAAGAGTTCAGCTGCTAGCAAAAAAAAAGTTCACAAGTCAAAATGGATTTGGAGAAAAGAGGAATGTCAAACGTGAATGACGACATTTTAAATTGTTACGACCACTCTTCTAACACCAAGTAAAATAATAGATGTACATGCCCTACAGTATAGCAATTCCACTGCTAGGGGCATGCCTTAGGGAAACTCTTACATCTGTGAATATGAATGCAAGCACTAAGCTGTTCACGGTAACATTTTTTTTTATGGCAAACAATTGAAAGCAACTTAATTGTATACTATGATATATTAACTATTAACTACATGTATTAACTATGATATACAAATTCTAAATGTATAGTGATAGATTGAAAAAGCAAGTTACACTTGGCTCTGTAGATTAATTTATAAAATCAGAAAAACATAAAAAATTATCAATTCCCAGGTGTCTATAGAGTCACTATGAGTCAGAATCGCCTTCATGGTAAGGGATTTGGTTTGATTTTGATAGGACAAGTATAAACGCTTGGGCAGGAATTATGGTGCTCAGAGGAGAAAGGGAGGGAATGGGATTAGGAAAGGATTAAGAAATAGTGCAACTATTTCTATGACTTTTATTTCATTAAAAAATATTTTCTAAAATAGGTAATGTTATGGATTGAATTGTATCCCAAAATGTGTGTCAATGTGGCTAGGCCATGATCTCCAGTATTGTGTGATTGTCCACCATTTTGTCATCTGATGTGATTTTCCTATGTTTTGTAAGGGCCTGGTGGCACAGTGGTTAAGCAGCTCAGCTGCTAACCAAAAGGTCGGTGGTTCAAATCCACCAGCCACTCCTTGCAAATCCTATGGGGTGGTTCTACTCTGTCCTATAGGGCCGCTATGAGTCAGAATTCAATCGACAGCAACATTTTTTTTTTTTATCTTTATGAGGCAGGATTAGAGGCAGTTATGTTAATGCAGAAGGACTCAATCTACAAAATCATATTTTGTTTTAAGTCAATCACTTTCAAGATATAAAAGAGGGAAGCTAGCAGAGAGACAGGGGACTTCATAACACCAAGAAACAAGTGACAGGAGAATAGCATGTCCTTTGGACCCAGGGTACCTGAGCTGAGAAACTCCTAGTCTAGGGGAAGATTGATGGCAAGGACCTTCCTCCAGAGCTGACAGAGAGAGGAAGCCTTGCCCTGGAGTTGATGCCCTGAATTCAGAGTTGTAGACAAGTAGACTGTGAGAGAATAAATTTCTCTTTGTTAAAGTCACCCACTTGTGGCATTTCTGTTATAGCAGCACCAGATAACTAAGGCAGGTAGGAAATATTAACATTCATTAAATATGTGTGATACCGACATGGTTTTTAAAAATTATTCTGTTTTCTGTGTTGATATATTTCATAGTAAAATAACATTAAAATACTGAAAATTTAAAAATAAAACTCAAAATTACTCTAAGTCAAAAAATGAATTAATGAATGAAGACACACAGTAACAAAAAGTCAAATAACCTGATCAATGCCTGGACAAAGGACATGAACAGACACTTCACCAAAGAGGATATTCAAATTGTCAACAAGCACATGAAATGATGCTCAACATCATCAGCCATCAGAGAAATGAAAATCAAAACCACAGTGACGTACTATTTCACTCCCACTAAAATGGCTAAGATAAAATAAGAAAAAGGAAAGTAACGAGTATTGCAGGGAATGTGGAGACACTGGAACCCTCGTTCATTACTGCTGGGAATGCAAAATGGTATAGCCATCTTGGAAAACAGTCTAGCAGTTTCTCAAAAAACTAAAGGTAGAGCTGCCATATGACCTAGCAATTCACTCCTAGCTATATACCCCACGGACTCAATAGAAGTGACTTGAGCAGATGAATGTACACCTATGTTTATTGTAGTGCTATTCACAATAGCAAGAAGATGTAAACAACCCAAGTGCCCATCAAAGGATGAATGGATAAGTAAAATGTGTTACATAAATACAATGGAATACTACTCAGCAATAAAGAAAAACGAGGTCCTGAGACATCTTACAATGTGGATGAACCTGGAGGACATTATATTGAGCAAAATAAGTCAACCACAAAACAACAAATATTGTATGTTCTCACTTTTATGAAATGACATGAATAGGTAAATATATGGAAACTAATGTTCATTAGTGGTTACCAGGGGTGTGGGTTGGAAGAAGTATTCCCTAGGTGGTAGTTACTTTTTGTTTATAAAAATGGAAAAGGTAGCACTGAATACAGGTGAAGTTTGCACAGCATAATTGATGTAATGGATATCAATTAGCTGCATGGGCAAATGCTAGGTTGTGTATGATTTGCAACAATAACAACAACCAAAAAAATAGGTGTTGAGGACTATAGGTCCTGATACTAATTAGACATAACCAGTTTCCTCATGGGATTAGTTCTCTTGGTTATGGGGATTAGGACTTGGTCTCCTGTGACAATCAACTGGCATAATATAGTTGCTACCGTTTATGTTCTGCCTCCCAGTTATGTGAGAAGTGTCTGGGGTCTTAAAGGGCTACAAGTGGCCATCTAAGATACAACTATTGGTCCTTATCTGCTTGGAACAAAAGAGAAAAAAGAAAATCCAAGAATCAGAGAAGGAACTGAACTATATGATTAATCCTTTCCATGAACCACCTCCTCCTCCCCTTGAGACCAGAAGAACTAGATGGTGCCCAGCTATTACCATTGAACATTCTGATCAGGAACCCAATAGATGAATCCCTTTAAAAAGGGAGAAAAATGTGGAACAGAACTTCAAATTCTTAAAGAATCCAGAATTACTGGACCCATTGAGACTGGAGGAGTCACTGAGATTATGGCCCTGAGTTGCTCTTCAAACCTTGAATTGAAACTATACCTTGAAGTGACCTGCGAACTAAATAATAGTTTAGCCCAATGTGTAAAGATTGTCACCCTTGAGTATTGCATTAAAAAAACAACAATAAAAAAAAACTATATAAGACCAAAGAGTCAACAGCTATTTGAAATCATAGATGAGAAGGTTAGCAGTCAGGGAGATTAAGTATATGAAAGTGAAACAAATAGAAGAGAAACAATGAGAATACTGACACAATGTGAAGGATGTAACAAATATCACTGTTCATTATGTCTAAAAACTGTGGAATAAGAGCAAGTTTTGCTGCATATAATTTCATAAAAAATAAAATTGAATAATAAAAGAGTAATGTTTAAAAATATGAAGACATAGAAAGATACCAGGGAAGTTGTACATTGCCACCACATTCTTGATTTTCTCTGAGATGTTTGATTATGGGTAGTTTTACATTTTCTCATCATAGTTTTCTGAATTTGTCAAAATTTCTTATAAAAAGGATATTTTATTCTTTAAAAGAAAATAGTAGCAATTGCCCTCTTTTGTAATAAAACAAAATACGTAGTTTTTTTTTTTTTTTTCCATAAAATAATAAAATAAATGAGGACACAGGCAGCTCTATGCCAAATCATGTTGGATGCAGCCAAGGACATGTTCAGAAGAAAATTTGTTGCCTTCTTTGTAGAAATAAGAAATTGTGTATTTTTAAGCAAAGTTACATTCAGCATAAAAGTTGAGTTAAGCAGGATAATACAAACCCAAAGTTAGTAAACGGAGAAGCAGCTTAGCATAGTGATTAAAATTTAACTCTAGAAGCATGCTACCTAAATTTGAGGCCAGTATCTGCCATCCACAATCGGTAGGGCATTGGGTAAGTTACTTCACTTTGCCTCAGTTTTCCCATTAAATGAAAATAATAATGGTGTCTTCACAGAAATGACATCAAAATTAAATGTGTTAATATTGTTAAAGCAGTGCTTGGCTTAAAAAAATCAACACTATATAACGGTGGTATACTGTGATGGGACACCCTGGTTGCGTAGTGGTTAAGTGCTATGGCTGCTAACCAGGAGGTCAGCAGCTGGAATCCGCCAGGCGCTCCTTGGAAACTCTATGGGGAAGTTCTACTCTGTCCTATAGGGTTGCTATGAGTCGGAATCGACTCAAAGGCACTGGGTTTGGTTGTTTTGTTTTATACTGTGATGTAAGATTTTGGTTAATAAAAATTTAAAGGAATAACAATAAAAATAAGTTTAATTAAACGGGAAACAAACTAAAATACACAGTTTACTGGATCAACAAAACCGATTGATTTTTTAGAACATCAATGAACATTGGCAAGCCCAACTGAAAACAAAAAGAAAAAAAAATCAAAGGAAGGTAAACACCATTGAATAAGAAGGCTGACATAGCTTTTGATATTTAAAAGATAGGACAGGGAATTGCTGTAGGTACATCTGCAGCTCTATGAATATTTGGTGGATTCTCTCATGATGGCATTTTGATACATTACAGAAATGCAGAACTAATTAGTAGAGCAATATTAGGTAGCACCTTTTAATCTTTGAAATCTTTAGTGATGATTTTATGAAACATGCATTAATTCTTTCTGCACAATGCAAGAAAGAAGAATTAATAAAAGAGAAGATATAGAAATGCTTATTTGATTTAATATAATTTTTAAGAAATCTATTTCCTTATAACCAAATAAGAAAACTAATAAAGATTTTTAGGGGATAGAAAGGCAATTTCTAAGTGATTAAGTTAGATATCTTTCCAGGTATTTTCCAGATCCAAAATTATCATTCCATGACTCTGTTTTCTGAATAGTATTCTTTGTACTGCACTAGGATAAAGCCACTACAGATTCAATTTCAATAATATCAAGGGTTTTCGTAATGTCTGACAAATTATCATAGTGCCATCAAGGACATCTTGAATCTATAAAACTACCACCTGTTCTGGACTGTACGGACACCCTGTAAGGTATTTATATATCTATGAAAGAAAATTCTATCTGGAAATGAGGATAATTATAGATCTCAGGAACGAATACAAGCTAAAAAAACATAGGCATTAAGGACAATGGTGGAATGAAAAGGAGGTTTTTGAAGTCACCCTTTGCTTGAGTTTGGTAGTCAAAAGTTATTATTTGTATGACGACTGCAATGCCTTCCTCACACCATCTCTCCCATCCCATGTCTATACAAACAGGATTCTTTTTATGAGGACCTAGATATATACCTGATTGAAAGTTCCCAAGGATTTTGTCTATTTCAACACTCAACTTATTCAGAACTGTCGTCCTAAATCCATATATTCTATAGCAAGTTTCTCTTTATACAGATTATGACCTGAATATCCCCTGAAATAAATCTAGAATGTCCCCCAAAATGCAGAATTGTTTCTGTCTACATCATGAAGCATGGGACTTGAGTGGCACAGTCATTGATAGGTATCTGAGATAAGAGGCAAAGTGAATGGTAGAGAGCATCCTATCTATATTAGTTTCCTTTGGCTGCTGCAACGAAATACAGTAAAACCTGTGAGGGCCAAAACTTGACAGAACAGCCTTGTTTTGCTGGGTCTAGTAAGCTTTCTGCCTTTGACAAGGTGCAGTCTTACCACTTTTCTATCGCTCTCTATTAGTGGAAAATATTTGAGTTTTCCTTCTCTGACTGGTTTCCGCTTTACACAGGTTACAACTTTTGCAGGTTTTACTGTACCAAAAAATGGGTGGCTTTAAAGAATGGAAATATATTGCTTCACAGTTCTGGAGCCAGGGAATCTGAGCTGAGGGTACCAGCCATGTTGATTCCTTCCAAGACTTTGAGGGAGAACCCATTCCATGCCACTCTCCCAGCTTCTGGTATCTAGGCATTCTTCAGTTTGCAGGTGCAGCATCAAGTGGAATCCTTCCTCTGTATGACTATCTGTGTTCTTCTTCTCTTTTATATGGACAAGAGTCCTACAGGATTAGGACCTGCCCTACTACAGCATGGCCTCATGTTAATCTAACTGATAATGTTTTCAAAGACCCTATATTCAAACAGTGTCATATTCACAGGTCCAGGTGTTAGGACTTCAGCATATTTTTTGGAGGAGAAACAATTCAATCCATTACACTATCTGTAGAAATAATAAAATCTATTCCCGTGCTACATTCCATATGTCCTGTCATAGAAATAGTTATTTTTTGGTGGTCATACAATTAATGCTTGGGATATTAACTTTCAAAAATCATTTATAAAGATGCACTAATTGGCAAAGTTATGAGGCTACCAAAACAAGAACCATTGGTTTATGAATAATAGTAAAAAATGAAATGAGGAAAATAAAGTTCATAAAATTACACAAGGGAAAACACAGGAGTAAAAAACAACTAAGAGGATCAAGAACAAAAATTTGGAAAGTACCACCTTTAAAAAGAAGAAAGAGAACGGAAATAAATATGGTGAAGGAAACTATGTAAAATTGTGACAGCTGTTAAAAAGAGGAAGGGAAGACTGGAATTTGGAAGGGAAGGATATAATTGAATAACTATTACATCAGACACTGATATGGAAGAGAACATTTCAAGAGGGGTTAACCAGCCCAATTAAGTGCCATAGCAAAGTCTAGCTGGAGAGAAATGAAAGGGGCTTTTGCTTTGGCATAAGAGGTGATTATTAATTCTTAATAAGAGCAATTTTCATACCATCAACATATGTGCCACATATGGTTTTATATACTGCCCTTGAAAGACTTATTCGTCTTGGAAAGTTCGACCTATAAACAGAAATAACTTTTGTGATAAGTAAGTTTCATAATAAACACAAGGAAATATGGAACTATGGGAACAGGAGATCAGGTGCCAATTTCCCACTACGTCGCATGATTTTTAAACATGCTTGACTCACCTTTTTATACTGTCCCATATCCACCATGATCACCATTTATGCCCATTTTTGGTTCCCTAAATATATTTGACGTTTGCCCCTTTATTTTCACACTCATTCCACCAGCACTTCTTACTTGTATTACCGCAGTGGTCTCCAAACTGGCTTCTCTACATTTAATTTTGCCTCAATTTAATTAAATTTCCCCAGAGGTATCAGAATGATCTTTCCAAAGGAAATCTGAATATACTGCAACCTTAATTAAAACCTTTCAGTGGTTTACCGTAGGATTCAGAGTAAAGTTTAATTGCCATAACACACAATTCTGTTCTTGCTCCATGGTATCATGGAAATCTGAGAAGCTGTCCATCCTGTCTTTTAATTTCTGTCCATTTTCATCTTCTTTACTTAGGTGTCTTTCAATCCTGTCACCTTACGGTCTAAAATAATATATGGCATCTATAACAATGTATATTTTTTGATGGATTGAATATGTGAGTTCATAAAAACCTGTAAGAAAGTTTACTTTTGTCTATATGGCAATAAAGTTTTTAGATAACATTATAAAAGTCTTTGAATGAAGATAAAAAAAGTCACATACTTTATAAAATCCCCGTGTATATAATTTTTCATAGCCTATATCTCTCCTATAATCCTGAAGTAGAAATATAAACCTTCTCTCTTCTTTACCTAATCTTCGCATCTGAAAAAAAGACAGATACTTCTTTTTCCAAATGTATTCCCCTGGAACCTAGACTTACAGACACAAGTTCTTACCCAGATTCTAGTCAGCAGATTAAATTCACCAGTCTCCCAAAGGACTGTGGCATGCAGCTCTGTCCTTGGAGGGAATTTTGGAGCTGCAATGGCACTCCACATACAGAAAAGGAATTCCTCAGACCTTGCTATCCACAATACCACAACTTCCAAATAATTAAGGAACCAAGCAGCTCTGAACTGTTTAGCCTAAAATGTTGCAGAGGCAACTTCCTCTTGATCTTTCAGTCACAACGCTCTTTCAGAATTCTGAAATGCTAGTTTGAAAGACAGAAGTTTAGACCCAGTTCAATTCTCCTTCCTCTTTACTTTCTTACATCCACTGTATTTACTCAGATATAAATACGTTCCAGAAAAATGAAAGAGATAATTTTCACTGGTCAAGTCAATAGCAGCAAACCTTAGATAAAGCAACTTTATTTGTTGTTATAACTTCCCAGTCAACTTCCCTAGATGAAACCTCACAATACTGTTTGATATCTTACTGGGAACATTAGTGATTTCTGGGTGCTGTCATCCAGAATGCTCATGGAATTTCTCCTAATTTTTTAAGAGTTAAGGAATAAAACCATAATATGGATAATTGCAATGAATTCAGTGTTAAGTTAAAACATAGTGTACAGGGAAATGTAAAAAATACAAAAAAGATACCAAAGGTTATAAAATATTACTGTTGAGTAAGAACTCAATTATCATTTAATCTAGCAGTCATCTTGCATGTGACCAAACTGACACAGTGGAGGTAATGTGCTTTGCAGAACAGCACATAGCTATTTAGTGAATAAATTAGGTACCAAAGTCAGATTTCTTGATTTGATCCAGGGCTCTTTATACTTCACTAAGGTAACAGGTTCTTTTACATTTTTTATTGAAACCATCAAGCACTACATAGCCTTCTATTTTAAAGATTATTTTCAGACATGGTTTATTTATTTTTTTATGTTTCTTATGTGAAAAATATTTGTAAAATTATTTGCAGTAAAAGTAGTAAAAATAAGAGATATAGAAACAATGGACCTTTGGGAAAGATCATGCTTGTTCTAAGTTTCTGTGCCTATACCTAGCTAGAATGGAGTAATAATGATTGAGATGTTTTATTTCAACCTCTTGTGCAGTGGTCACTTCTCTTTACTTCTTGGGAAAAAAAAAATTTGTCAGACATTTTTCAAAAGCTGTAAAGAGATTTAATCTCTGGTGTGTGGACTCTGAACCTAGTCTCTCTTGCAAAGTCCTGTTTCTTAGTCTCTGTAAAGAATGTCTGAGATTGCATGGTGCTATAGACAGAAGCACCACACTGTTCCTCCACAGCAAAGACCTGGAGAACTAAGTAAAACAGATACAAACGTCAATCCTGGAACTCTAAGCCTCAAATGAAGGGATAAAGAACTCATCCAAGCACTGAATGGAATAAGAAACTGACAGAAAATGAGGAGAACTATGAAGTGTGGGTCCCCTATCAGCTAACATGGCGCAGATTTGCCATCTTGAAAACCTTAGCTACCAAGAACAGTGGACAGGGAGTATGGAAAGGCAGCTTTATGCAGCTCCCAGCAGGAGACAGAGTACCCGGTAACCAGTGATACATGCTTTCCCACCTCCCACTCTTCAACCCCCTCTCAGCCTCTGCCGCTTTCCAGCAGGCTGTGGTCACTGGGCTGGGACATGACAGCTCTTTGCCGCTTGGATTTCCCCTGACCACACTGGCTGGCTTTTTTTGTTTGTTTGTTTTGGCGTCTTTTTTTTTTTTTTCTTCTCTCTCTCTCTCCCCCTTCCCTTCCTTTCTCTCAAACACCTGGCTCCATGAGTCATCTCTGATCTCTGCTCCTTCTTGACAGTCTGTGTAGTGCCCCTCAGCTGAGAAGCCACTGCCCCAGTCTGCACTGTCACACTGCTGGAATCCCTGGGTTTTTGGTTTTTTTTTTTTTAATTTTTTTTCCTTCAATTCTCAGTTTCTTGTCTCTCTCTACCTTCCTTCTTGTCCTTTCTCCTGAATAGCTGGCGCCATCTCTGCTCCTTCTAGACAGTCTGTGCGAAAAGCTCCAAGGAAGCCCACTGGCTTGGCTGCGGAGCCATTTCCCTGGTACACGTTGCCAAGACAGTGGGCTCCCTTGGGGCTTTTGTTTTTTTCTCTTCTCGGTTTCTTATCTCTACCATCCTCCCTTTCTTTTCGGCTGAACACCTGGCACCATGTGCCATCTCTGCTTCTTCTAGACTGGCTGTGTACCACCACTCAGCTAGGGAGCCCCTTTCCTGGTCTGTGCCACCACATCAGTGGGCTCCCTTGGGGCATTATTTTTTTCTCTTCTTTTCTTTTCTAGGTTTCCTGTTTCTTGCTATCTTCCTCCTTTGCCCTTCTCCTGAACACCTGGCGCCATGTGCCATCTCTGCTCCTTCATGACAGGCTGTGCAGTGCCACTTGGCTAAGGACATGCTTCTGGTGGGTGTCCTTGGGGCATTGTATTTTTCTTCTTTTTTCCCAGTTTCTTGTCTCTCTCTACCTTCCTTCCTCCCAACCACCTGGTATATATATTTTTTTTTCACCCTTCATTTCTTGTCTCTCTCTATCTTCTTCCCATTCCCTTCTCCTGACCACCTGGCCACATATGCCTTGCTCTCTCCCAGCATTAACAGGATACAAACCATAACTAACAACACAGAATGCTTGTAACTGTTAGAAAATGCTTGTGATCACTAGCCATTAGAGAAATACAAATCAAAACCACAATGAGATACTATCTCACCCCAGCATTACTGGCACAAATCAAAAAAATAGAAACTAACAAATGTTGGAGAGGCTGCAGAGAATGCACTGCTGATGGGAATGCAAAATGGTACAACTATTTTGGAAAATGATATGCCATTTTCTTAGAAAGCTAGACATAGAAATACCGTATGATCCAGCAATCTCACTCCTAGGAATAATACCAGAGAAAAAAAGAGCCATCACATGAATAGACATATGCATACACGTATTCATTGGAGCATTGTTCACAACAGCAAAAAGATGGAAACAACCTAGATAACCATCAACAGATGTATGGATAAACAGACTGTGATACATACACACAATGAAATACTACTCAACAACAAAGAAATATGATGAATCTGTGAAGCATCTCACAACATGGATTAATCTGGAGGACATTATGCTGAGTGAAATAAGTCAATCACAAAAGGACAAAATTGTATGAAACTATTACTATAAAAACTCATGAAAAGGTTTATACACAAAGAAACGATCTTTGATGGTTATGAGAGAGGGGAGGGGTGGGGATAGAAATATGCTAAATAGACAACAGATTAAGTGGTAACTTTGGTGTAGGGTAAGACTGTGCACAATACTGGGGAACCCAGCACAACTTGTCCATGGCAAGGTCCTGGAAGCTCTATAGACACATCTAAACTCCCTGAGGGACCGAATTGCTGTACTGAATGCTGTGGGACCGTGGTCTTGGGGAATATCTAGCTCAATTGGCATATTATATTTTATAAAGAAGATGTTCTACTTGCTACTTTGGTGAGTAACGTCTGGGGTCTTAAACGCTTGTGAGCAGCCATTTAAGATACTCCACTAGTCTCACCCTGTCTGGAGCAAGGGAGAAGGAAGAAAACCAAAGACACAAGTGAAAGATTAGTCCAAAAGAACAATGGACCACAAGTACCACTGCCTCCACCAGATTGAATCCAGCACAACTAGATGATGCCAGGCTACCACCACCAACTGCTCTGACAAAGATCACGATATAGTCCCTGACAGAGCCAGAGAGAAATGAGGAACAAAATTCTAACTCACAAGAAAAAATAAAAAAAAATAAAAAAACAGACTTTCTGGCCACACAGAGACTGGAAAAACCCCGAGAGTATGGCCCCTAGACAACCTTTTAGCTCAGTAATGAAGTCACTCCTGAGGTTCACCCTTCAGCCAAAGATTAGACGGGCCCATAAAACAAAGATGTCACCTTGAAGACTAAAGTGTACCTGACCTAAGCCATGGTATTTTCAGTTGCATCATATGCATTTGAAAGCTGGACAATGAATAAGGAAGATCAAACAAGAAGCCTTTGAATTGTGGTGTCGGCGAAGAATATTGAATATACCACAGGCTGCCAAAAGAATGAAAAATCTGTCTTGGAAGAAGTACGGCCAGAATGCTCCTTAGAAGCAAGGATGGTAAGACTCCGTCTTACATACTTTGGACATGTTATCAGAGAGATCAGTCCCTGGAGAAGGACATCATGCTTAGTAAAGTACAGGGTCAGCTGAAAAGAGGAAGACCCTCAACAAGGTGGATTGACACAGTGGCTTACAACAATGGGCTCAAGCATAACAAAGATTGTAAAGACGGTGCAGAACCCAGCAGTGTTTCGTCCTGTTTTGTGTAGGGTCGCTATGAGTTGTAGCCAACTCTACAGCACCTAACAGCAACAATAACATAAAACAAAATGAGACTAAATGGGCACAGCAGCCCAGGGGCAAGGATGAGAAGGCAGGAGGGAACAGGAAAGCTAACGTTCAGCTGCCAGTCCCAAGGGCAGAGGCAGGGGAAGCTAACAAATGGCAATGTAGTTAGACTCTGGGCTTATACTGTGACCAGAAATACCTGAACTTAGTCTCTGGAGCAAAAATTCTTCCCTTTTCATTTGCTTTAGCCATTGTTACCTCAGTCCTTGAGTTGTACTACATTCATTCCCAATTGATATATTTCCCACTTTCTCAAGTGCTCTTTCCACTCTTTTCCCTTCTTTTTTCATTCCTTGATCCAATCTGACCTTCCATACTGGATAAGGTCTATTTATTATATGGTTATGTGTACTTCCACATCATGGAATTTACAACATGCATGATTTTGGATATGAGTGTCTAATTCAACTGTAAATGCCTTAAAAACAGGTACCATGTCTGTATTGTTCTCAGTTGTATTTTCGCATATTACATATGGAAGTACTCTTGCATAGAAAACGTTCAATATTTGTGGAAAGAATGAATGAAACCACTGTAGTGGTTAGGGCATTTAGAGTAAAGTACTAGGGAATCAAGATTTAAAAGGCAGTTGGAGGAACAGAAACCCAAGAAATAAACAGAGGTGGAATAATCTAGATTGTAAGAGAATGGTGTATGAAAATTCAACCTAATTAAATGTTTTGTAAAACAAATGTGCTCATAAAAAAGGCATTTGATATGTGCTTATACAATCTAAGGCTCATGGTTAATCATTCAAAAGTTTAGGGAATCTGTAGGAAGCCAAATGCTGCCATTTTAAGAATGCTTCCTCCAGATGATTCTTAGTTTTATTTAAAACTCAGGAAGAAAAACAGGAACTGATACACAGTGGTGATTCTTTAGAGAAAACCAATTAAAAATAAACTTATTAAAATCTAACAGGTTTAAATACTGTGCTAGCATTTTGATAAAGAACTGATTTCCCAATTTTCTTATTAAAGTTACAAAAACCTTTATATATACATATATATACACTACCTTGCCTGCATGTAACTTAATTGAAAATAATTTAAAAGTAAAAACAAGAAAATTAAGAAAAAAAGATTGTGAAAGGAAACAGTGAGAGTTGTTGCGAGAGCAGAAGGAAAAAAACATCAACAGTTGCAGAAATATTCTAGTTATAGTCACATTCATCTACAAATCTGCACTTCTGATATTAATATTTGTGAAAAGAAAGAGTGCTACGTGTAAATAATTTCCATTCCTTAATTTGAGCTGTTCTTGTTGGACACGTGTTTGGATATAATTTTACAAATTTGAGGATACAATTTAGGATTATTTTAAGGCTTTTTAACTGTTTATAAATACCTTTATGCAATACATACCACATTAAGAAATATGAAAACTTGGGAATCACATACTCTTCATAACTCACTCACATAGGTATATTTCTCAGAGCAGTGACTCAGGTCAACCTTAAAATATATTCCATAAAAGGAGACTCACTCAATAGAATTTTTCTCATCTATTCAGGAAGCAGTGACAGATGCTCACTTGTGTCAGATACTGAGAATGCAGAGATGAAAGAGCAAGGCCCAAAGGCACGTGAGATTATGATTATATGAATTACAATAAAATGGTTGTACATTCATAAAACCGTACATTTGGTATGGACCTCTGATTCATCTCCTTTTGAAAAATGGTAATGAGCATTGTTTTGTTTCAAAATCAACTAAATATCTCTCCTTTCTTTTAAGGGCTACATTTTAATTAGGTGATGCACCAGAAAACAAATATAAAAGAATACGGTCCATTGAATTTCTGTACACAACATAGCAGAAAAGCTGTGAAGCTGTGCTGAGACAGCTGGTATCCGATGGTGAGAGCAATATTTAAGCTCTGCCTAGAATTCTTGGTAATCTCTCCCTCTCTCTCTCTCTTTCTCTGTATATATATATGCACATACATAAATATACACATTTATATATGGTTGTGTGCCATCGAATAGATTTCAACTTATAGACACCCTATGTGACAGAGTAGAATTGCCCCATAGGGTTTCCTAGGCTGTAATCTTTTGCAATCTGCTAAATTATTTTTCCTGTGGAGCTTATATTTATATATAAGACATTCAGTGAATTTAGTAAAAAAATGTATGTATATTATATGTATACGTATATAAAAAAATGTATATGCATTATATATGTTAGTTGCCGTCGAATCAGTTTCAAATCATGGTGACCCACGTACAACAAAATAAAATTTTGCTGAGTCCTGCACCATCTTCATGGTAGTTGGTATGTTTGAGTCCATTGTGGTCACTGTGTATTTTGAGTGCCTTCCAACCTAGGGGAATCAGCTGTCAGCACAACATCAGACAATATTCTATTTTGATCCGTAGGGTTTTCATTGGCTAATTTTTGGAGGCAGGTTTCAGGCCTTTCTTCCTAACCAGTCTTAGTCTGGAAACGCTGATGAAACCTGTCCACCATGGGTGACCCTACTGATATTTGAAATACCGGTGGCACAGCTTCCAGCATCATAGCCACAAGTAAGTCATAGTATGTCAAACTGACAGACATGCGGTAGATATCTCTGTCTATGTCTATAACTACCTACTAGTACTATATATATATATATATATATATAGTACTATCTACCTGTCTATCTAGCTATCTATCAATCTATACAGGTAGTCTATGAATTATGACAGGGTTCCTTTCTGGTGACTCCATCATAAGTTGGTTCTCAGGTAAGTCAAATACCTCATTTAAAAAAAATTTTTTTTCATTTCAAAACACAGTTTTTTGAACAGTAAATCATAGAATTGAATGTCTACAGGTGAAGATCTGAGACTTATAACATCAATACATTGTGCACTGCAGCATTGTATTACTAACAATAAGATGTAACCTCCAGTCCCTCCCCCCACAAAAAAGAAAAACATGGACGGTCATAAATGCAGTTCGTGGTAACTTGAAAAACGTCATAAGTCAGGAACTACTTGTATTAATTAAAAGTAGATGAAGTTGTGGAATTATGTCAGTTCTACAGTGGACAAGGTAAGAACAAATCTGTTTGATAATAACATGTGGAAGAGTAGAATGGGAAATAGTTACAAATGTCCTGAACCAATTTGTAAGTAAATATACACATTCATTACTTAATTACCTGATTTCTAGGAAGAATTTATAACTTTATTTATAGGAAGAATTTTCTCTGAAACAAGATTCCGATCTCTCAGAGTTTTTAACCACCTAGCTTCTAGAACCACTATTATTGTCCCTCTCTGTCCCTCATCCTCTGTAGTATTAATGGAGCCCATTGTATCAGGCCACAGGTATTACCACTAATAACTGTGGGAAACTCTTGAATTTCTTCCTGTGGCATGGGGACAGTAGGGCTTAATAAAAGTTAGAAATCATTCTCAAATTATTTTGCAGGCTGGCCGTTATGTATCCTTTCTGGGTCCTGGGCAGAGAAGGAAACAATGAAGAAAAAAAGCGAAAGTCTCAAAACAATGAAGACACAAAAGGCATCGAGATAACTACGTTGGCAGCTTTAGCAGTGACAGGAGTTAGAGCCCTGGGCATGGACATAAGGGACCTCAGTGTCAGGCATCAGGCCCTCAGCAATAGCACTGGTGAGCGGCAGTGGCATAACTGTCACATTGGCCATGACAGCTACAAGAGGTATGGCCAGACTGACCGCAACAGAAATGAAGAAAAATTGGCATAAGCTCTGACATTATGAAGACGATGAGTTTATGGAACAAATGAGAAAAAGTTCTGAAGACTCTCAAAATCGCTTAAGAATTACTGGAAAATGGGATAGTGTTGGAGTTCCCACAGAGTAAAAAGATATTGAGCCAGAGAAACGATGAGAAGTTTTTGTAAAATTTTCGTCCCCAAGATTGTGTGCCCTGGAATATATGGTTAAAAACTGCATTTCCATTTCAAAAGAATACCCTAAAAATCAAAGAATAGAACAGGGATTCCTCTAATAATTTTAACTACACATGTAAGTGTTGTATGGAAATGGCCGGAAACCCTGGTGGTGCAGCGGAATCGACAGCACTGGGGTTTTTTTTGTTTTTTTTAATGGAAATTGCCACTACTGATATGACCTGAAAAGTATCACCCTCAGGTTAATAATACTCCCACATGCTTGAAAAAAAGAAATACAAATTATCTCTGAAGGAATACACATTAAATCCAGGCTTCAAAGAAATCCTGAATATTAATTTCCAATAACCATGAGCTTACAAAGGAGCCGTGGTGGCACAAAGGTTAAGTGTGCAGCTGCTAACAGCAAGTTTAGTGGTTTGAACCCAGCCAGCAGCTCTGCAGGAGAAAAACGTGGTGATCTGTTTCTATAAATATTGAAGTCTAAGAAACCTTATGGAGCAGTTCTACTCTGTCACATGGGGTTGTTGTAAGTAGAAATCGACTCAAGAGCACCCAACAACAACAACATGAGTTTAAAATAAAAAATGAGAATACACATAAGGGGAAAAAACGGAAGAGCAGAAAGAAATCAGCAAATATCACAGATTGAAAGTACAGAAAGATAATATAAAATATTTCTGATTAACACAATTTAAAAAAAGAGAATACATTGAGGAATAAATATGACCAGACATATTTATGAAAGAACAAAGTAGAGCTTCCTGAAATGAAAACTATAACAATTGAAATTAGATATTTTGTGAATTGGGCAAATAGCAAGTCAGAAACATCATAAGAATAAACTAAAATATATAAAAAAGACTAAAACGTAGAATTGGTTAAGTTATCCAGAATGCAGATAAAGGAGACAAAAGAGAGATTAAAGACGTGTGAAGGATGGCATGAGATCAAGTGGATGTGAAAATAAGTGTAAATGGAGTTTCAGTAGAGGCAACAGGGAAGTAGCAATATTTAAAATAATGATTAAAGCATCCTTAAAAATAATGAAAGACACCAGTCCTCAGATTCAAATATTACTCCCAATAGGGTGAGTCAAAATGAGTTTGCACATAATCATCACAGTGAAAGTACAGAGCCTAAACACAAAGTGAAGATCTCAAAAACAATCAGAAACAAACACAGATTTTTTTATTTAGAAACGATAGCAAAATTCTCAGCATCAAATTTGCAAGTCACTATTTGTGAGGATACAGAGAATCAGGAACATTTATAGAGTTCTTGCAGGAAAATAGGTTGATACCATCACTTTGGAAAACAATTAGGAATTTTCTAATAAATTAGTAAATGAACATACTCCATGTCCCATCAATTCTATGGTATATATTCTAGAGGAACCTATGTACTCGTACAGTTGAAGATATGTAGAGAACATGCCCTGTGTTGTTCATAACAGCAACAAACTGTTAAGTACTCAAATGTTTTTTTAGAGGAGAAGACATACTATAGAGGAGCCCTGGTAGCACAGTGATTAAGAGCTCTGTTGCTAACTAAAAGTCAACAGTTAGAACCTACCAGCTGTTCTGTGGGAGAAAGATGTGGCAGTCTACTTCCATGAAGACTGTAGCCTAGGAAACCCTACGGGGCAATTCTACTCTCTCCTATAGAGATACTATGTGTCAGAATCGACTCCACACAGGTTTAGGTGCATATACTGTGGCTTATTCATACTATGGAATACATTGCACCACAGAGAATAAATGAAAGATGAGGAGACATGGCCTCGGTTAGAACAGAAATTTAATTATTAATATAAGAACAAATTATGAAAGAATATCATATTATCCCATACTTGCACATTTAAAAATTTAAAAAGTATATTGTATCAATGTGTATCAAAATATTGAATAAAAGAAAAGAATAAAAAACTAAAAGTTTAAATGAATTATTTTTGGAGTGGAGGAAAGAGAAGTATGTAAAATGCAGACTGTTACATGGAAGATATGGTAAATTGTTATGTAATATTTATAATGTTCTCTTTCTCACGTGGGGTCGTAAATATATTAGTTTTGTTATTCTTCCTGAAACCATATATGTATATATATATATATATATGTGTAATATGGAAACCCTGGTGGTGTAGTTGTTAAGTGCTATGGCTGCTAACCAAAGTGCTGGCAGTTCAAATCCACCAGGCACTCCCTGGAAACTCTATAGGGCAGTTCTACTCTGTCCTATAGGGTCTCTATGAGTCAGAATCAACTCGACGGCACTGGGTTTGGTTTTTCTTGGTTTGATATGTAATATATTTATTTATATACTCTTTTATATGGTCGTTATAGTCCATAACAATTATTTAAAATGAATTAATACATACACAAATAATAAATGTTGAATAATTAAAGAGTAAGATTAGTCAGAAGCGTTGATGGGAAGATGTGTTTCAAACTCTTTTCCTCAAAAAACCTATCACTATGTCTCCAGTACAGGCTATGGGAAGATAATTATGTCTTACAAGTCCTTTCTTAGTGGGTATCTTCCTGGCCTTGATAGCATGCTTCTGCAATACAAATTTTTAATCTTAGTATGGTATCACAGCACAATTTGTTCCTGTGGAATGTTGGAGATGCCTCTTTTTCCTAAAGCCTGATCACTCTCTTCCTATTGACTATTGTGACCCCGATCTTGAGAAGTTCAGAACAACTCTTACACATAAAACAAAAATGAAAAACAAGGAAAAATAATGGCAAACTTCAAGTTTTAATTTATGACCTTTGACAGAAATAATAAAATTACCCAAAGATAAGAACATAGTGAAATGTAAAATTTTCTTTAAAAAATACATTGGTTTGGGCCATTAAAGAAAGCAATTATTTTGAAAAATAAAATTTTGGAGTGATATTTTACAGGAGTTCTCCTAATACAGCCTCTCTTCTCTTACAAGTGGTTAACTGAGGTTTTAAATGGACAGTTTGACATTTAAAACTGAAGGTAAGCTAGTTCACAAAACCTATTACACCAGCTGTCTTTTTTTAATGTATAATTTTACTCTAGTACGTGATTTAGAGGATATAAAATGCTTAAAAATAGCAAATACATAGAAATATCTTAAAAAAATAAGACCTCCTTAGGCTTCCATGTCTCATACAGAGTTACTGAGAGAAAATGCAAGCCCTCAATGAGATGTTTTTCTCTATTTTCCTCACTTTAAAAATATGCTTAAGAATACCGTGCTGATTTTCTAGTCTCTACCACAATTTTCAGACTTACCTATATCGATATAAAAAGAGTTACTAAATTGACAAGTTACATAGATATGTTGTATTGACTGAGATGTCTGTCTTGGTTAAATTGAAGATAATAGACAACTGAGGATTTTTAGGTAAATCAGTTCTTCAAGAATATGATCATGTGTTTATTCATCTTTGTGTACTTCTAGGAATTAGCCTTGTTTCTTTGCTTTTTGTAGGTGCCAATAAAAATTTATTAGCTTACTTTAAATGAAAGCAAAACCATCTACACACTACCAGTGGTATGGTATGGCTAGTTTACATACCTTTTCTTCACTTTGGCTAGTAGTCCAATACCAACATAAAAATGAAAATCATAATTTACTCATTAATTTGAGTAAGTGAAGATTTGGAGGAGAGATGCTGAGAAAATGGAAATCATTATTGTACCAGTATGTACCTAAAAGCCTGTTTCTTTTAACACGTATTCATTAAGAACTTACTGTGTCAAGTGCTATGAAGACTACCAAAACCCATACCAAATCCATTGCCATCGAGTTGATTCTGACTCATAGCAACCCTACAGGACATAGTAGAACTGCCCCATAGGGTTTCCAAGGAGCACCTGGTGGATTCAAACAGCAAACCTTTTTGTTAGCAGCCTAACTCTTAACCACTATGCCACCAGGGTTTGGTTAATAATATATAGCCCCTGCCCTTAATGCACTTTCTAATTACAGAGGTCAAATAAGTATGTCACAATATATAAGATATAAAAATAAGTACAATAAAATATATCAAAATTATTTATAGTAATAAACGTAATGTAGTAAAGAGACCTGAAGGTATCTAATTTCTGCTGAGTGGAATTCAAGGGCTTACAAAAATTTTAAGGTCTAATGGTCAACTAATACATCTCATACAGTTATTTTTATGCATTAATTCATTAATATAATAGTGCTGTTGATTTGTTCAAAATAAAATTTTGTGAATATATTTTTTATGAATATATTTGAGAATATTTAGAAACTATGAAAGTGCCAATAAGCATATATAATAATTTGTAATTTCACCAGCCCAAACAACTGCATCAATATTTCATTGTACTCTATTACAGGCTCTTTTGATATCTGTAGGTCTTTTTAGCACAATTGGAATTAATTTGAAAAGTATTTAACACAGTGTCTGGCGCATAGTTTCTATTCATTCATTTTCTCTTTCAATCATTCAGCAAAACTTTAGAGCACCTATTCTGGGATGGGATCTCTGATAGAAATTGGATATGTAGTAGTAAAAAAAAAAAAACCATGTATGGTTTCCACCATCATGTAACTTTCTGTGTAATGAGGAAGAACAGGTCCGCAACACAATTAGCCAACATTATCATACATATTAGTACTATTAAAATAGAGTTTTATGCCCAGTGCTTCCCTCATTATTATATTTTGAAAAATTCTCTTTTTCCCTGTGATGTAGTATTTTTACATACATGCTGTGTACTTGAGTGAGCAGAAGGACTGGATAAGGTTTTCAAAATAGCATTCATTGTTTGCTCGAGTAATGACTGCTCTGCCTCTTTGGGTCTCAATGAGACATACAGGGTAACATGGAAGGGCCCTAGTTTAATTTTTCAATACCTAGAACATATCCAATGCTTCCAGAGCAACTGGCCTGATGCTACATGAAATTCTGATATCACTGCTTAAGGTAGTCTGTACACAATCTGTAGTTTTTTCTTAAATAGATAGATGTAGACAGAAAGGAAAGGAAGGAAGTAAGGAAGGAGAAGAGAGAAAAAAAGAAAGATGTTGTTTGTTGCTGTTAAGTTGATTCCACCTCATATAGATATTTTTCTTTATCTGTATGAATGTATGTGTACGTATGTCAGTATATATGCTTATATGTATACATATGCATGTATGTGTGTGTGTGTTTACATATACATGGGAGTCCTTGGGTGATGGAAATGATTAGTTCTACTACTACTCGAAAGGTTGGAGGCTCACGTCCACTCTGAGGCATGTAAGAAGTAAGACCTGGTGATCTGCATCCAAAAGTTTACAGCCTTAAGATTTTTATGGAACACAGTTCTACTCAGAAACAAATGAGGTGGTCATGAGTCAGAATTGACTGGACTGAAACTTTTTTTTTTTTAATAGTACATTAGAGACGCTTACAAGAGAGAAATTGTAGGGTGCCAAAGTTTTTTCCTAATTTTTAAAGTCACCTTTCTGTCATAATTCATTGGTAAGAAAATGAACTACAGATTCTAATAATAGAATTTTTACTATATACTAAAACTAATCAGTTAAAGAAAATTTCCTTTGGAAATAGTGTTTAATTAAGTTGTAAAATTCAGTACAACTGACAATCTTTTTTTTTTTTTTTTGAGATTCCCGAGAGTATTTTCATAGACGTTTATAAATGTATATCAAATATATTGACCTGCAACCATTTTAATCTAGAAATCCTCTATAACCTACATTTTATAGACGAAGAAAGTGAGGCCCATGAAGGCTAACTAATTTACGTAAGGTGATATAGCTGGACTTGAAACCAAATTTTCCTAATGCCCCACGTACAGTAATAAAGGTGTCTATCACACATTCTAATTCCTAAGAGTCATAGGTGTATTACTTTTCTATTTTATCGTTTTCAATTGCAGTTATTGGTGTATTAGTTTTCTCTTGTAAATTTTCTACTGCTGCCGTAACATTTTTAGCCATAACATTGTCACAAAATCAGTGGCTTAAAACAACACAAATTTATTCTCACAGCTCAGTATGTTTCAGGCCTCACAAGGGCCTCACCAGGTTAAAACCAAGGTTTCAGCAGGGCTATGTTCCTCGCTAAAGAATGTGGGAGAAAACCCATTTCCAGACTTATTCAGATTGTTGGCGAATTCGGTTACATGTGGCTATAGGACTGACGTCCCCATTTCCTTGATGCCTATTGGCCACGGGTTATTCTCAGTCTGGAGGTCTTCCACATTCCCTTCTATGATCCCCTTTCTCCATCTTCAAAGCCAACAACGCTAGGTCGAGCCTTTCTCATGCTTCAAATCTCTCTAATTTCCCCTTCTCTCTCTCTTTTTTTCTCTCCTCTACTTTCTTCTTCTGCTGCATCTTTTTGACTCTAACATTGATGTTATTGCCTAAGTAATGGGACTTATTTTCTGAGACAAGTGAAAATTTTTATTACAACTATTCTCTTTGTTATTTGAATAATTACAAATAGAAGCTATTTTTTAATTTAATTTCCACCAAATATTTTGATTTTAATTTTTTCTTTCAATTTTATGTCTTAAATTGAAGTAATGTTCAGATCAATCAGGTAGCATATCAATGAGAACACAGCATTTGAAATACTGTGCTTTGTTTTTCAAATATAGGAAGGTTTGATTTTGTTTTCAAAATCCTTCCTAATATGTACTGATGTACAAGTATAATATGGTTTAGAGATTGGTGCTGCTTAAAATCTGTGTATGTAGAAAATATTGTGTCTTAACTTGCTGTGAAGATTTCAGGAAATAGAAATTCTGATAAAAGTAAAGAAATTATGGATTTGATGTTTTTAATATTGTCTTCTTAACTTAAACAAATTCCCAGGCAATCTTACTTGCACTCATGACTTCAATCATCATATATAGATCATAGACACCCAAAGCCCACAGGTCTATATTTTATGTTCAAACTCTTGAAATGAGTTTCCTAATAGACAGTTACATCTGGATGGTTACATCAAAACCATCCTCTTTCATATTTTGTCTTTATATAGAGCACTATCATCTTCCCAGTTGCCCAATCCAGAAACTTGGAAGTCTTCCTAGATTTTTGCTTTGAAGCTAACTTTTTTACTCTGAATTGTACCAGTTCCCTTAAGGAACCACACTCATCCACTCATAGTAACCATGGTAAGAGTGTAAGAGAAGAGACCTTGTATTCTCCTTATAAGGAGAGATAAGACCAAGGGTGGCTAAAAGAGTGTCTCATCCCTGTGGACACTATAATTAGTCCAGAAATAGGCAAATATCCCTAAATAATATTAATTTTCTTGTGAACAAAGGATCATATTTTTTATACCAGAATTACTAGCAATAAAGTTGCTGTAAATACACCAGAATAAATCCTACACTTTGAAAACACAGTTGAGGGATAGAGAAAAAACCATAATGACATGAATTTCATCTCTGTCCAAGGCCAAATTTCACCTTAGGAATTCCCAGTTATAAGAGTCAGCAAATTTATTGCTTAAGCTACTACAGGTTGGCTCTTTTAACTTGAAACTAAATTATCTTTAAATATAGACCTATGTCCAATGTATTATTAAATCTAAATCCTAAATATCTCTCAAAAGTAGGCTCTCTGCTTGTTTAGGCTTCTTCCTCTGCTTATTCTTTTGTTTTTCTGTTCTGCTAGAACCTCTGCACACTACCCTCCATACTGCACAGATTGTTGTTGTCTATTCTATAAAATCTAAACACCCATGCATGAGAGCCAGTGCTCCTATAACATAAACCACTTGCCGATGAGTCATTTGACTTATGGTGACCCAATCCATTTCATAGCAAAACTATGATCCATAGCATTTTCAATGGCTGATGTTTCAGAAGTAGATCTCTGGACCTTTCTTCCAAGGTGTCTCTGGGTAAATTCAAACATCCAACCTTTTGGTTAGCAGCTCGTTAACAGTTTGAACCACCAAGGGACTCTTCCTATATATAACATAGCCCTGCCTATAGATCAAAGTCTTCTCTAGGTGGAACAAACAGTTAATGCACTCATCTACTAGCTGAAATGTTGGCAGCTCAAATGGACCCAGAGGCACCATGGAAGGCAGTCTTGGTGATCTGTATCCAAAAAGTCAAAGCCTTAAAAACCCTATGGACGCGGAGCCAAGATGGCGGACTAGGCAGACGCTACCTCGGATCCCTCTTACAACAAAGACACGGAAAAACAAGTGAATCGATCACATACATAACAATCTACGAACCCTGAACAACAATCACAGATTTAGAGACGGAGAATGAACTAACACGGGGAAGCAGCGATTGTTTCCAGAGCCTGGAGACAGCGCACCAGTCAGGTACGGCACAAACACAGTGAGCTGCTCCACCCTCCTGAACTAACCCCAGGAGGGGGACCAGCCGGTTCGCAGGCGGCGTGGGACGCAGCCGGTAGGAGAAGTCCCCGGGAGACAGCGACTGGTATTGGAGCGGGGAGAACAGCGTCCCAGCCGGGACACTCGGTCATGGCACAAGCAAGGGGAGCTGCTCCACCCACCTGAACTAACCCTGGGAGGGGGCCCAACTGGTTCGCAGGAGTGGCACGGCAACAAGGCTGGAGGGACGAGAAGTCCCTGGGAGGCAGTGACTGATTTTGGAGTAGAGAGTGCACCGTCCCAATAGGGGAGCCTTGACGCTGGGCGTGGGGCTGGAAGCGGAGGATCTGACCGTGACTCCAGCGGGCTAGACCTCCCGGGGGCAATCTCCACACACAGCCAGCACACATAGGCGACGCGCCCCGCAGGAATCTCAGATATAATAGTCATTCCAAGCAAGACAAGCAACTCTGGCTATATTCTGAGGTGCTACTCTCCTATCTCTCTGTTCCCTCCCCCACCCTCCCCAGGCGGCTTCATTAACAGCCGAATAGCCTGAGCCAGAGGGAGAACTCTGTTAGGGATCTGACTGCATTTTTTTTTTAGCAGATTTTCTGGAAAAACTAGTTTCCCAGTGATGGCTCAGAGACAACAATCCATATCAAACCACTTAAAGAAGCAGATCATGACAGCTTCTCCAACCCCCCAAACAAAAGAATCAAAATCTTTCCCAAACGAAGATACAATCCTGGAATTATCAGATACAGAATATAAAAAACTAATTTACAGAATGCTTAAAGACATCACAAATGAAATTAGGCTAACTGCAGAAAAAGCCAAGGAACACACCGATAAAACTGTTGAAGAACTCAAAAAGATTATTCAAGAACATAGTGGAAAAAGTAATAAGTTGCAAGAATCCATAGAGAGACAGCATGTAGAAATCCAAAAGATTAACAATAAAATTTCAGAATTAGACAACGCAATAGGAAGTCAGAGGAGCAGACTCGAGCAATTAGAATGCAGACTGGGACATCTGGAGGACCAGGGAATCAACACCAACATAGCTGAAAAAAAATCAGATAAAAGAATTAAAAAAAATGAAGAAACCCTAAGAATCATGTGGGACTCTATCAAGAAGGATAACCTGCGGTTGATTGGAGTCCCAGAACAAGGAGGGGGGACAGAAAACACAGAGAAAATAGTTGAAGAACTCCTGACAGAAAACTTCCCTGACATCATGAAAGAAGAAAGGATATCTATCCAAGATGCTCATCGAACCCCATTTAAGATTGATCCAAAAAGAAAAACACCAAGACATATTGTCATCAAACTCACCAAAACCAAAGATAAAGAGAAAATTTTAAAAGCAGCCAGGGAGAAAAGAAAGGTTTCCTTCAAGGGAGAATCAATAAGAATAAGTTCAGACTACTCAGCAGAAACCATGCAGGCAAGAAGGGAATGGGATGACATATACAGAACACTGAAGGAGAAAAACTGCCAGCCAAGGATCATATATCCAGCAAAATTCTCTCTGAAATATGAAGGCGAAATTAAGATATTTACAGATAAACACAAGTTTAGAGAATTTGCAAAAACCAAACCAAAGCTACAAGAAATACTAAAGGATATTGTTTGGTCAGAGAACCAATAATATCAGATATCAGCACAACACAAGGTCACAAAACAGAACGTCCTCATATCAAGTCAAATAGGAAATCACAAAAACAAACAAATTAAGATTAATTAAAAAAAAAATACACATAACAGGGAATTATGGAAGTCAATAGGTAAAAGATCACAATAATCAAAAAGAGGGACTAAATACACGAGGCATTGAACTGCCATATGGAGAGTGATACAAGGCAATATAGAACAATACAAGTTAGGTTTTTACTTAGAAAAATAGGGGTAAATAATAAGGTAACCACAAAAAGGTATAACAACTCTATAACTCAAGATAAAAGCCAAGAAAAACGTAACGACTCAACTAACATAAAGTCAAACACTATGAAAAAGAGGATCTCACAATTTACTAAGAAAAACTCCTCAGCACAAAAAAGTATGTGGAAAAATGAAATTGTCAACAACACACATAAAAAGGCATCAAAATGACAGCACTAAAAAGTTATTTATCTATAATTACGCTGAATGTAAATGGACTAAATGCACCAATAAAGAGACAGAGAGTCACAGACTGGATAAAGAAACACGATCCATCTATATGCTGCCTACAAGAGACACACCTTAGACTTAGAGACACAAACAAACTAAAACTCAAAGGATGGAAAAAAATATATCAAGCAAACAATAAGCAAAAAAGAAGAGGAGTAGCAATATTAATTTCTGACAAAATAGACTTTAAACTTAAATCCACCACCAAGGATAAAGAAGGACACTACATGATGATAAAAGGGACAATTGATCAGGAAGACATAACCATATTAAATATTTATGCACCCAATGACAGGGCTGCAAGATACATAAATCAAATTTTAACAGAATTGAAAAGTGAGATAGATACCTCCACAATTATAGTAGGCGACTTCAACACACCACTTTCAGAGAAGGACAGGACATCCAGTAAGAAGCTCAACAGAGACACGGAAGATCTAATTACGACAATCAACCAACTTGACCTCATTGACTTATACAGAACTCTCCACCCAACTGCTGCAAAATATACTTTTTTTTCTAGCGCACATGGAACATTCTCTAGAATAGACCACATATTAGGTCATAAAACAAACCTTTGCAGAGTCCAAAACATCGAAATATTACGAAGCATCTTCTCAGACCACAAGGCAATAAAACTAGAGATCAATAACAGAAAAACTAGGGAAAAGAAATCAAATACTTGGAAAATGAACAATACCCTCCTGAAAAAAGACTGGGTTATAGAAGACATCAAGGAGGGAATAAGAAAATTCATAGAAAGCAATGAGAATGAAAATACTTCCTATCAAAACCTACAGGACACAGCAAAAGCTGTGCTCAGAGGCCAATTTATATCGATAAATGCACACATACAAAAAGAAGAAAGAGCCAAAATCAGAGAACTGTCCCTACAACTTGAACAAATAGAAAGTGAGCAACAAAAGAATCCATCAGGCACCAGAAGAAAACAAATAATAAAAATTAGAGCTGAACTAAATGAATTAGAGAACAGAAAAACAATTGAAAGAATTAACAAAGCCAAAAGCTGGTTCTTTGAAAAAATTAACAAAATTGATAAACCATTGGCTAGACTGACTAAAGAAATACAGGAAAGGAAACAAATAACCCGAATAAGAAACGAGAAGGACCACATCACAACAGAACCAAATGAAATTAAAAGAATCATTTCAGATTATTATGAAAAATTGTACTCTAACAAATTTGAAAACCTAGAAGAAATGGATGAATTCCTAGAAAAACACTACCTACCTAAACTAACACATTCAGAAGTAGAACAACTAAATAGACCCATAACAAAAAAAGAGATTGAAACGGTAATCAAAAAACTCCCAACAAAAAAAAGCCCTGGCCCAGACGGCTTCACTGCAGAGTTCTACCAAACTTTCAGAGAAGAGTTAACACCACTACTTCTGAAGGTATTCCAAAGCATAGAAAATGACGGAATACTACCCAACTCATTCTATGAAGCCACCATCTCCCTGATACCAAAACCAGGTAAAGACATTACAAAAAAAGAAAATTATAGACCTATATCCCTCATGAACATAGATGCAAAAATCCTCAACAAAATTCTAGCCAATAGAATCCAACAACACATCAAAAAAATAATTCACCCTGATCAAGTGGGATTTATACCAGGTATGCAAGGCTGATTTAATATCAGAAAAACCATTAATGTAATCCATCACATAAATACAACAAAAGACAAAAACCACATGATCTTATCAATTGATGCAGAAAAGGCATTTGACAAAGTCCAACACCCATTTATGATAAAAACTCTTACCAAAATAGGAATTGAAGGAAAATTCCTCAACATAATAAAGGCCATCTATGCAAAGCCAACAGCCAATATCACTCTAAATGGAGAGAACCGGAAAGCTTTTCCCTTGAGAACGGGAACCAGACAAGGATGCCCTTTATCACCGCTCTTATTCAACATCGTGCTGGAATTCCTAGCCAGGGCAATTAGGCTAGACAAAGAAATGAAAGGTATCCGGATTGGCAAGGAAGAAGTAAAGTTATCACTATTTGCAGATGACATGATTATATACACAGAAAACCCTAAGGAATCCTCCAGAAAACTACTGAAACTAATAGAAGACTTTGGAAGAGTCTCAGGTTATAAAATAAACATACAAAAATCACTTGGATTCCTCTACATCAACAAAAAGAACACCGAAGAGGAAATCACCAAATCAATACCATTCACAGTAGCCCCCAAGAAGATAAGATACTTAGGAATAAATCTTACCAAGGATGTAAAAGACCTATACAAAGAAAACTACAAAGCTCTACTACAAGAAATTCAAAAGGACATACTTAAGTGGAAAAACATACCCTGCTCACGGATAGGAAGACTTAACATAGTAAAAATGTCTATTCTACCAAAAGCCATCTATACATTTAACTCACTTCCGATCCAAATTCCAATGTCATATTTTAAGGGGATAGAGAAACAAATCACCAATTTCATATGGAAGGGAAAGAAGCCCCCGATAAGCAAAGCACTACTGAAAAAGAAGAAGAAAGTGGGAGGCCTCACTCTACCTGATTTCAGAACCTATTATACAGCCACAGTAGTCAAAACAGCCTGGTACTGGTACAACAACAGGCACATAGACCAATGGAACAGAATTGAGAACCCAGACATAGATCCATCCATGTATGAGCAGCTGATATTTGACAAAGGACCAGTGTCAATTAATTGGGGAAAAGATAGACTTTTTAACAAATGGTGCTGGCATAACTGGATATCCATTTGCAAAAAAAGGAAACAGGACCCATACCTCACACCATGCACAAAAACTAACTCCAAGTGGATCAAAGACCTAAACATAAAGACTAAAACGATAAAGATCATGGAAGAAAAAATTGGGACAACCCTAGGAGCCCTAATACAAGGCATAAACAGAATACAAAACATTACCAAAAATGATGAAGAGAAACCCGATAACTGGGAGCTCCTAAAAATCAAACACCTATGCTCATCTAAAGACTTCTCCAAAAGAGTAAAAAGACCACCTACAGACTGGGAAAGAATTTTCAGCTGTGACATCTCCGACCAGCACCTGATCTCTAAAATCTACATGATTCTGTCAAAACTCAACCACAAAAAGACAAACAACCCAATCAAAAAGTGGGCAAAGGATATGAACACACATTTCACTAAAGAAGATATTCAGGCAGCCAACAGATACATGAGAAAATGCTCTCGATCATTAGCCATTAGAGAAATGCAAATTAAAACTACGATGAGATTCCATCTCACACCAGCAAGGCTGGCATTAATCCAAAAAACACAAAAGAATAAATGTTGGAGAGGCTGCGGAGAGATTGGAACTCTCATACTCTGCTGGTGGGAATGTAAAATGGTACAACCACTTTGGAAATCTATCTGGCGTTATCTTAAACAGTTAGAAATAGAACTACCATACAACCCAGAAATCCCACTCCTCGGAATATACCCTAGAGATACAACAGCGTTCATACAAACAGATATATGCACACCCATGTTTATTGCAGCTCTGTTTACAATAGCAAAAAGTTGGAAGCAACCAAGGTGTCCATCAACGGATGAATGGGTAAATAAATTGTGGTATATTCACACAATGGAATACTACGCATCGATAAAGAACAGTGACGAATCTGTGAAACATTTCATAACATGGAGGAACCTGGAAGGCATTATGCTGAGCGAAATTAGTCAGAGGCAAAAGGACAAATATTGTATAAGACCACTATTATAAGATCTTTTTATTATAAGATCTTGAGAAATAGTAAACCTGAGAAGAACACACACTTTTGTGGTTACGAGGGGGGGAGGGAGGGAGGGTGGGAGAGGGTTTTTTATTGATTAATCAGTAGCTAAGAACTGCTTTGGGTGAAGGGAAAGACAACACTCAATACATGGAAGGTCAGCTCAATTGGACTGGACCAAAAGCAAAGAAGTTTCCGGGATAAAATGAATGCTTCAAAGGTCAGCGGAGCAAGGGCGGGGGTCTGGGGAACATGGTTTTCGGGGACTTCTAAGTCAATTGGCAATATAATTCTATTATGAAATCATTCTGCATCCCACTTTGAAATGTGGCATCTGGGGTCTTAAATGCTAACAAGCGGCCATCTAAGATGCATCAATTGGTCTCAACCCACCTGGATCAAAGGAAAATGAAGAACACCAAGGCCACACGACAACTAAGAGCCCAAGAGACAGAAAGGGCCACATGAACCAGAGACCTACATCATCCTGAGACCAGAAGAACTAGTTGGTGCCCAGCCACAATCGATGACTGCCCTGACAGGGAGCACAGCAGAGGACCCCTGAGGGAGCAGGAGATCAGTGGGATACAGACCCCAAATTCTCATAAAAAAGACCAGACTTAATGGTCTGACTGAGACTAGAGGAATCCCGGCGGCCATGGTCCCCAGACCTTCTGTTGGCACAGGACAGGAGCCATCCACGAAGACAACTCATCAGACATGAAAGGGACTGGTCAGCGGGTGGGAGAGAGACGCTGATGAAGAGTGAGCTAATTATATCAGGTGGACACTTGAGATTGTGTTGGCAACTCTTGTCTGGAGGGGGGATGGGAGGATAGAGAGAGAGGGAAGCCGGCAAAATTGTCAAGGAAGGAGAGACTGAAAGGGCTGACTCAAGAGGGGGAGAGCAAGTGGGAGTAGGGAGTGACAGACTGATTGGATTTGTAAACGTTTACTTGAAGCTTAATAAAAGTTAATTAAAAAAAAAAAAAAAACCCTATGGAGCAGTTCTACTCTGCACATGTGAGGTTGCCATGAGTAGGAATCGACTCAACAGCAACTTACAAAAACAACAACAGTTTGCAGCACCCAAGGACTCCTTCTATAACATAGCTGTGCCTATAGGTCAACACTCTTCTCTTTATGGTTACTATTCCCCTCACTTCATGTCATGGTGAAACTAAACTCCTTGTCTTGTCATTCCATCCATTCATGCTTTTGCAGAAATGGTTCCTTCTATTTACATTTCATTCTCCTGCCCATCTACCTGGTAAACAGCTTCCCATTCAATTCAAGTGCTCTGCAGAAGCCTCCCTTTACCCTCTGTTTTGCCTTAAGTGCTTTGCTTATTCCACTGCACTTTGCATATCCTTCCCTTATAGTAATTGCTTGTATTCCTGCACGATAATCGAGAACATAGACTGACTCTGTTCATAATTTGTTTCCCAAAGCACATATTGGTCATTTAAACATATTCTAAATAACCACTAGTGCGGAGGCTTAAGTTTCTAGTAAAATAATGTGTACTGAATCCTAAATGAATCATGGAATTACAATTGAATGTTTATTTATATAAAGGGGATTTCTGCAAAATTAAGATATAAAGGAGATCTGACCTTGTAAAATTTAAAAAAGAGCAGTCTGAGATAACAGACAAATCCCCGGATTCTAAATGAGAAGAACTGGATTCAAAGTCAAGATCCCCAAATTACTCCCTCTCTGACCTTGGGCAATCTCTTAATCTAAGTGCCAATTTCCTAGGTGGTACAAAGGAATAGATTTCTCTCCTACTTACAGTAGGATTATCATGATAAAAAGAGATAAATGTGGTGAAATCACTGAACAATCTGTGGAGAATTATACAAATGTAGGATATTAATAAGTTATGAAGACGGAAATTTAATATAGTGTGATCATATCAACCAGAGAAAGGGCCAGTTGTCTCTGCAACAAAGTTGAGATAATTAAGGATCACCTATTTTTTTTTTTTTTTTATTAAGCAAAGGAAAAATATAAAGGATTGGGAACATAACATAATGTCTTTATGTTGTAAGTAAGCACAGCACTAAAACTCAGCTGGTAGACTTAAAAATTTAAATTCATTTTTATTTACAATTTAGCCTCTAAAAGCTGATATTTTACAAATGCCTTTTCACATTTGAAGTCAAAAACATACATTGATGTTTTTAAGTTATAATCCGATTTTAACGATTATATATGAATCGGCACTGGTGATGTTCGTTATAGTAGAACATTTTTAACATGATGTTTAGCAGACAACAATAAATATAACTCTTATTTTATCATTTTTTGCCTTTTTCTTTTACCACCAAAGTAAAAGGATTAGGTACACCTATTTTTGGCTGCTGTTGGGGGTGCAATAAAGTGCAATTTAAGCAACAAATAGTGAAAAAAAAAAAAACTCTGTATACCAGTGCACCATTAACAAGTTACGTGAGCAAATTGTTGATGCCTCTGTAATATCTATACAGCACATTTTATGTACATGCACAAGGCCTGAGCCTGATTTTCTGCTGAACCAACATTAATTGTGATTTTGGATAAATGTCTTGATATATGTGAACCAAAAATCCCTAATTAAAGAGAAGGTTACATACCTACATTAAAGGATTATATTAAAACAGGAACACACACACAAGTGTGCACACATAGCCTTCGTTTTGAAAATGCTTTCTTTACTAACAGGAGTGAAGGAGACAACCATTAATAAAGGTTTCACACAAAATAAATGTTAAATTGCAACTATAATCAGTGTATAGACATGACTATTACATGAGATCTTATTCTAAGGGAAACTGACTTGCTTTGGGAGGTTACAGAAGGATTCCTGAGAATAGCATATTAGAGCTGAGATTTAAAGAATGCATAGCAATTAAGTAGGTAAAAGAGAATAGGGTATAGGGCAGAGTGTTCCAAATAGGAAGAAATACATATGTAGGTTTCTTAAGCCAGGAACACTGTGATGCATTTTGCAAACTGAAAGATCACTGCAGTTGGAGTGTGCCAAGCAAAGGGAAGTTCAGTACAAATGGAAGGTATTTATTTTTACAATTGAGCAAGACTTCTAATTCCCAGACCACCAGTTTCTCCTGGTCAATCATTTTGCATCATTTGCTTGACTTCATTTCTTGGGCACTATGGTTGGAGTCCTGGTGGCACAGTGGAGAGCTTGGCGGCCAACAAAAATATTGGCAGTTTGAATCCACCAGCCACTCCTCGGAAACCATATGGGGCAGTTCTACTCTGTCTTGTAGGGTTGCTATGAGTCAGAATTGACTGGACGGCAGTAGGTTTATGGTTCAGTTACGTTCCAAGTGTGACATACTCCTCTTACAGCCAAATTATTAGACCCTGAGTGAATTTCCATAGCTTTTGGATCTGAAAACAAAAGCCTATTCTTAGTCTTTTTCCCCTATCCCACCCCAAAATATGCCAGTGCACATAATAATCCATTTAGGATTTCCTTGGCCTTAGGTCATGCTAAGTAAGAGTGTTTTTTTTTTTTTTTTTTCAAGATCACACTCATTTCTTTAAACAAAATAAAGAATTATCTGCCTGTCTCTCCAAAGAGCAGATGTCAAACTTCTCTCCAAGAAAGAATGGGCACTTTAAGTTTAGCTGCAGCAGGTAATCAAACAACGTTTTGCTTCCCTGTAGACATAGTATACACACCTACCCGAAACTATTTTATGTCTTACAAGCTGCCCTTTCTAGTAAATTAGATTAACAACAAAACCCAGTGCCTTCGAGATTAGATCCTTGAAATCATCAAGGTCTCAATGAAGGCCAGAAGACTCTTGTCATCTATTACAGGAATTGGGTGAAAGATAAATAGAGCTACACTTGTATACTTGTGTACTTACCTTTACCAGCTGGAAGAGTATGTTGTTGTTGTTGTTAGATGTCCTCCTGTTGGTTTCAACTTATAAAGACTCTATGTACAAACAGAACGATACCCTGCCTGGTCCTGCGCCATCCTCACAATTGTTTTTGTGCTTGAGCCCATTGTTGCAGCCACTGTGTCAATCCATCTCATTAAGGTTTTCCTCTTTTCACTGACCCCCTACTTTACCAAGCATGATGTCCTTCTTCAGGGACTGGTCCCTCCTGATAACATGTCCAAAGTATGCGAGAGGAAATCTCACTATCTTTGCCTCTAAGGAGCAATCTGGCTGTACTTATTCCAAGACAGATTTGTTCATTCTTTTGGCAGTCCATGGTATATTCAACATTCTTGGCCAACACCACAATTCAAAGTCATTGATACTTCTTTGAGCTTCCATATTCATTGCCCAGTTTTCTCATACATATGAGGTGATTGAAAACACCATGGTTTAGGTCAGGAGCACCCTAGTCCTTAAAGTGATATCTTTGCTTTATAACACTTTAAAGAGGTCTTTTGCAGCAGATTTGCCCAATACATCCTTTGATTTCCTGACTGCTATTTCCATGGGTATTGATTGTGGATCCAAGTAAAATGAAATCCTTGACAACTTCAATCTTTTCCCTGTTTATCATGATGTTACTTAATGGTCCATTTGTGAGAATTCTCCTTATATTGAGATATAATCCATACTGGAGGCTATAGTGGTTGATCTTCACTAGTAAGTTCTTCAGATCCTCTTCATTTTCAACAAGCAAGGTTGTGTCATCTGCATATCGCAGGTTGTTAATGAGTCTTCCTGCAATCCTGATGCCCTTTTCTTCTTCATATAGTCTAGTGTCTCAGATTATTTGCTCAGCATACAGACTGCATAAGTATGGTGAGAGGATACAGCCTTGATGCACACTTTTCCTAACTTCAAACCACACAGTATCCCATTATTCTGTTCAAATGACTGCCTCTTGATCTATATACAAGCTCCTCACGAGCACAAGTAAGAATCTGGAATTCCCGTTCTTCTTAATGTTATCCATATTTGTTAAAATCCACACATTGAATGCCTTTGCATAGTCAATGAAACTTAGGTAAACATCTTTCTGGTATTCTCTGTTTTTAGCCAGGATTCATCTGACATCAGCAACGATATCCCTGTTTCCATGTCCTCTTCTGAATCCAGCTTAAATTTCTGGCAGTTCGCTGTCGATATACTGCTGCAACCACTTTTGAATGATCTTCTTCAAAATTTTATTTGCATGTGACATTAGTGATATTATCTGATAATTTCCTCAATCTGTTCCATCACCTTCTTTGGAATGGGTACAAATATGGATCTCTTCCAGTCAGTTGGCCAGGTAGCTGTCTTCCAAATTTCTTGGCATGGACAAGTGAGCACCTCCAGAGTTTCATCCATTTGTTGAAACATCTCAAGTGGTATTCAGTCAATTTCTGAAGCCTTGTTTTTTGCCACTGTCTTCAGTGCAGCTTGGACTTCTTCCTTCAATATAATGGGTTCTTGATCATGTACTGCCTGCTGAAATGATTGAACACTAACCACCTCTTTTTGGTACAGTGACACTGTGCATGCCTTCCAGCTTCTTTTGATGTTTCCTGCATCGTTCAAATTTTTGCCCTTAGAATTCTTCAACATTGCAGCTCCAGGTCTTCGCATATGTTGTCATAATACTTCGCTTTGTCTTCCTGAGCTGCCCTTTGAAATCTTCTATTCAGCTCTTTTACTTCATCATTTCTTCCATTCACTTTTGCTACCCTACATTCAAGAGCAAGTTTCAGAGTCTCTTTTGACATCCCTTTTGGTCTTTTCTTTCTTTTCTGTCTTTTTAATGACCTCTTGCTCCTTTACGCATGATGTCCTTGATGTCATTTCATAACTTGTCTGGTCTTCAGCCATTAGTGTTCAATGTGTTTACATCTTACTTAACTACAGACCATGTCAGAGACAGCATGTGTTAGGTCTATACCTAGTGTAGAATTAATTTTAAATAAGTTATACAAAACTCTTTTTCAGTGAAGCTATAATCTCATATCTATACTATTTAGCTCCTTTGATAATGTTCTCTCCCTTTCTCTGGAGCCCTGGCTCTGATGCTGTTTCTTATTAAAACTCATTTCTTATTGTGATTTTGAGATTCCTTTTTTCCTCCTACAGTTGACTGAATTTCCACGGTAGGGTAGAGCTTCCTCCTTCCCTCCCTTCCTCCTTCCTACCTTATTTCAAAATGAGCCACTTATTCTTATGTTATTCAATGAATTATATCCTTTACTAAAACCAAACCAAACCAAACCCAGTGCCGTCGAGTCGATTCCGACTCATAGCGACCCTATAGGACAGAGTGGAACTGCCCCATAGAGTTTCCAGGGAAAGCCTGGTGGATTCAAACTGCGAACCCTTTGATTAGCAGCCGTAGCACTTAACCACTACACCACCAGGGTTTCCGTATCCTTTACTAGAATTACTTATTTTGATGCTCACCTTGCCCCATATTTGGCCAGTGGAAGCCTGCTTAAGTGGTTCCTGTGCTCTTTGAACTGTCCTCATTAATTTCTAAGTACTAAGTTACTTTCTGACATTACCAAGATATCTCAGGCATATTTTCACTTTTCCTATCCCATTCCTGCAATTACCTAATAAGTGATATTCAGATACTAATTGATGCTAAAACTAGCTACCCGGAAAATTTGAAGAGTAACAGGATATTACATAGTCTCAAAGCTCTGCCCTGCAAGCATCCTCCTACGAAATGCTTATTAATTACAATCTGAATAATAGTAACTTTACAATGAAGAAAAGTGGCAGACACTACCTTAACCAGTTGATCAAAGTTACCATTGCCAGTAATGGAACAAATTGAAATCATTTACTTCCTGAAATGATGCACTGAAAAGAACACTTCAATGGTATTTTCTCAAAAATATATACCACAGTTTAATCGTGAGGAAAAAATAAACTCCACCTGAGGGATATTTTAAGGAACCATGGTGGCACAATGGTTAAGCACTAGGCTGCTAACTGAAAGGCCAGTGGTTTGAACCCAACAGCTACTCTGCAGGAGAAAGTGTGGCAGTCTGCTTCCCTAAAGATTTACAGCTTGAAAACCCTATGGGGCAGTTCTACTCTTTCCTATAGGTTCTCTATGAATTGGAATCGACTGGATGACAATGTTTTGTTTTGTTTTGTTTTTGTTTTTTGAGGACTATCCTATAAAATAAACTGGTCTAACTCTTAAAATATGTCAGTCTCATAACAGAAAAAAAGACAGAGAAACTCTTATAGATTGAGGATGCTAAAAAGACATGACCATGTATTTCACAATCTGGAATTTTCTTTTGCTATAAAGAACATCAATGAGACAATTATCAAATATGATTAAACTTTGAAGATTATATCTCATTTTACCCATGTTAATCATTTATTATATAACTGAACCAAAGTTATATAAAAGGTCCTTGTTTTTAAGAAATAGACAGTAACCTTGCCTGCAACTTTCTCTCAAATACTTTTAAAAAATTTATTTGTCTAGAGAGCAAATATGGTAAAAATATTAACATTGTAGAATCTAGGTAAACAGCATACAGAAATTCTTTGCACTAGTCTTGTAATCTTTTTGTAAGCCTGAAATTGAATATTATAGAACAATAACCAAAGAAAAAATGCAAAGGAAACCACTTAAGATCAGTATTTTGAAAAAGTGATTCCTACTTGGAATGAAATGTACTTTCCAGTTCGGTATTCCAGAAGTTTTCTTTGTGCTTTTTTTCCCTTTAAATAAGTAACAACCCCCAAAGGTAGCTAATCATTAATTCATTTAACACTTGTCATAATTTTATTGGTAATGAGTAACTCATTTAAATTTAATGTAGTTTTAATTGGAACAATATTGGAATTTCTTGGCGTGGAAAAGAGAAGTTTCATGAACTCAGAAAATAAAATAATTGGATCAAGTGCTGAATTAAGAAATTAAGGAAATAAAGAAGAAAGCACTGACTACTAACCAATTCTAGCTTCTTGCTGACATTGGCAGAAGAGGGGAGCTCACAGAAGTACTTTCATTATGAAACATTCATAGTCCAAGGTTGTAAGTCTTAAAAAAAGAAAACAAAAACTTAAGATCAACTTAGACCAGGTTGTATTTCTCATTAGTCTTTCTTCCTCCTCCTTTTCTTTTTTCTACTTCCCATCTATGTATTTTTTTTTTTTTATCTATGTATACATTTGCTGGACTCTAATGCACATCAGTAATTCTCTCCATAGTAATATGGCTAAAAACTGTTGCTAAACATCATCAAATGATTTAACACATTGGTGTTGCCTTTTTTTTTTTTTTAATTTATGAAGAATCATTCAGGGCTTTGTGCTTCAACATTTTTAATATTTTCTCTAAGCACGGCCAATCATGAAGTAAAAATTGTGCGTCACGTGCTCTGGTGATTTATGTAATGTATTTTATGCAAATAACATGCACCTTCTAACATTTGTTTGCCAACCACGACCTCCCCCTCTATGAGATACTTTCATAAGTGTGTATACTAATTTTTTTAAAAAAGTAAAACAACTAGTAAAAAAAAAAAAATAACATAGTGACATTTATGAAAATACCGCCGGGAGAGGGGGGAGAGTGTGGTTGGCAAACAAACATAGGAGGTGTGCATTCTTTGTGTAAAAACACGAAATCGTAAGATTTTTCACTGACCATTTGGCATAGCAAGAAACATAACGATGTTTATTTTTGAAGGCATCTTTAGAAAAGCTACATAATTTAAAAAAGAAAATCAGCCAATATGTTATCAAGATAATTCTATAATAACATACCTATTATAAAAATTTATTTATATGTATATAGTGTCTATAATGGTTCAAAATAGAGTTATTTCCTCTTGTAGCTATGCACACAATAAATATTGTGGTAACTGACTATTGTTCTTTGCCTATATTTTCTCCTATACAACTATAAATATTAAATAAATAACCCCAAACTCAGAATACAAGTGATGTGTAGTTTTGTTCTGAAATTATACCAACATGACTTTAAGTAATTTTTTACTAAGATTTATATAAATTGAAACTGCTTTCTAGCATTTTGGCTCCATTCGTTTGCTTTTTGTTTTTGTTTTTATTTTTAAATGGATGTCTGTTTTTAGTATAATTAGACACACACTGTATCCTTATGGAATTTAAATTTCAAATACAAATATGTTTATTTTTATGCATTTTGTTTTACCATATAAATTAAGCAGAATGAATTTTTTCTCAAATGCTTTTCTTATTGGTTTTTGGTTTTGGTTTGACTTTTCTTAAGGCATTTCCTAATTCTCTACTAATTCAACTAGGTTGGGCCAACTAATTTAATAGAACTCTGCAGTGAGGAAACACTCACGTGTTTTCCAAGTATTTTTTGTTTTCTCTACGCTGCTCACAATTTTGTCTCCTCTCCACAGTCATACAACCGTGCTTTTTCAGGCTATAGTTGCTACGGAATTCCAGTCTTCCAGTTAGTCTGTAGGAGCTATTTCGTAGTGTCGATCTGGCCAATGTTGGCTTATGATTCAGAACCACACTGGGGTAAATCCTGAGTCCTTATTCAGTGTAAATTAGGTTTTACTGATACAATTGCTCTAGAGATAGCAACATGTAATGGATTATGGAACTAAAGATGGACAAGGAAAGATAAAAATCCAGAATTGGTAGAATACATATCACAAATCAGTGGAATCAATGTACTGGCTGTTTCAAAAAAGGTCTAAATTTTGTCAAAGTAGAGATAGTTAAGAGAGTGAGCTACAGGGAAAAAAGATTGGAAACGGTGTCAGAAAATTGAGACTTCAGAGTGATGCAATGAGTGCTTGTAGTAGTAATGTAGGATGTGGTAATGGTTTAGGGTAACTAAGACAGTAGTGAACAGGTTATCAGGAAATGAGGTAGGCAGCAATATCAGGTTTAAAATGTTGCATGGCTCATGAGAATCTGATGTCTTGGATTAAGAGAAGAATAAGACTAAAACAATAAGTCAGGAATGCAGTGACCAGCTTGTCATGGTTTTATAACTAAAATTCCCTTGTCCCAGGAACCTCTAAAGTCCTGGGTAAACTTGGGACAATTGGTCATCCGAGGTGAATAAAGTATATGACCAAAAACCCAGTACCCAGTGCCCTTGAGTCGATTCTGACTCATAGCGACCCTATAGGACGGAGCAGAACTGCCCCATACAGTTTCATATGACCAGGAGGGAAGAAATTGGCAGTTTCATAAGGAATAAATTCTGCAGAAAAATAAAATGTGGTTGTCAGGAAGTGGCAATGAAAGGCAAGAGGGAAGCTTCTCTCTCCCGGTATGTATGACTTAAGAGAAAAAAATAAAATGAAACAACAAACCAACCTAGAAAAGGCTAGTGAAACAGTTTTTAGAGAGGTTTAGTTAAGGCAAGGACATATGAGGATGTCCTCTGACTGTGCTGAGAATAAAAGCGTGTTAAAAGAGCAGAAGTTGATGAGGCCATAGTGAAAGGGTTTTGGAGAGAGGAAGGGATGAAGAACTGGGCGAACTATCAGTGAATATATGGAGAAATGCGGAGTTAAAGTTCAGCAGGTAAGTAAAGAGCAAAACGATAAATGATGAGCCTGATGGCAGCTGAGGTGAACAGGGAGGCACGATGAAATTAATTATTACAGTTTCTTAGAAGAATAGGGTCATAAAATAGGGTCTGGAATGTTGTGCTTGGTATTATAGTGACCTCTGGGCCTCTTCCAACTCGAGTTGTACAAGATGGTTTTTCATTAAAAATAAGAGTTCCCTCCAACTTCCCAAGATGGTGTGACCAAGACGAGAAGGCCTGCTCTCTGAAGCTGCCACTCCTGAGGTGAGGCAAGGAGGCTGCTGCCTCAGTTTTGCTGCAGGAGTCCTGGCTCTGACCTATGTCTACCACATGGGTTGAAGTTCGTCTACAAAGACATAGTCTGCCTACCTAGAATTGTGCAAGTAGATTTTCAGTGTTGTGCTTTCATAACTCATTTTTGTTTTTTTAATTGTTATAAAATATAGTTAACACCAAATTTGCCATTTCAAAATTTTTCGCCTGTACAATTCAGTGAGACCAATTACACCAACCATACTGTGTGACCATCACCAGTATCTGTTGGGTATGGTCGACAAGAGGTTGCTGTATGTGGACACTTTTTTTTTCTTCACCTGTCCAGCTGATGGTGCAGGGGAAGGGGGAAATAAGAACTAAAGGAACCTATATTACAGTACGCAATTTAAAAACAAATCATTTGGCATAGCAGACATCTCAAAAACCAAAACCAAACCCATTGCCATCAAGTCAATTCTGACTCATAACAACCATATAGGACAGAGCAGAACTGCTCCGTAGCGTTTCCAAGGAGCTCCTGGCAGATTCCAACTGCTGACTTTTTGGTTAGCAGCCAAGCCTTAACTACTACACCACCAGGGTTTATAACCTATGAAAGAAATCATAAAAGCCTAGGCCGGCACATTCTTGAAAGGGCTTTTATATGTGTATTTCCACTATTAATCTGTATGACATCAGGGAAACTATTGCTGTTTTTTGGTTGGTTCCTCTTTTAACAACTTTGGAATCTTGTTTTGAAAATGAATCCCAGGGAAACCGCTTTTGTTAGCTACTGAACATTTAAAGATGTTGATTTTCATGGTGTTGACATAATAGGCAAACATTGCTTGTTGATCCAGCTGCTTCTGGATTCTTGGTATAAATGCACGTTATCTTGATTAATATATTGTATCCACACTTAGAGTTGCCTAGAATTTTATATGCTGCCTTCTTCTAATTAGATGACCACAAAATCATTTATTAATAACATTAAATGGATAGATTTTTCAACTAGCTTAAGATAAGATTGAGGAGCAATTGTTCAATAGCAGGAAATAAAATTTACTTGAACTGTCACCTTTTAACTTTTATTTCTCCCAAAAGAACAAGTCTCTGTTAGATGCTAGATGGAGAGAAAGCTCAAAATAATTATGTAACTGTGAAATTATTACCAGCTTTGACAGAAATGCCTTTGAGAAATTTACAACTCAGTTAATGTCAGGGGATCTTATATGCCTTTTATAAGCAGAGAGAAAAATCAGAAAAGAAAATCTGAGCACATTATTATTTTTGCATTTTAAAATTACTAATGTTGTTTTTTTCCCCCAAAGCCATAATACAATATAAAAAAAAAGAAAACGCAGTGCCGTCAAGTCAATTTCGACTCATAGCTACCCTATAGGACAGAGTAGAACTGCCCCATAGAGTTTAATAGAATATACATGATAGCAAACACATATAGTGGGAAATATGAATAAAGCATAGATTTTTAAAGAATTTGTGTGAAATTTTAAGGAAAATGATCAATAAGGACACAGTGACATCCACTACTTGTCTGTCAGTTTGCCGTACTGTCATGGCTTTTGTGTTGCTGCGATGCTGGAAGCTATGCCACTAGTATTTCAAATATCAGCAGGGTCACCCATGGTGGACAGGCTTCAGCAGAGCTTCCAGAATAAGACAGACTAGGAAGAAAGACATGGCAGTCTACTTCTGAAAAATTTTGCCAATGAAAACCTTATAAATAGCAATGGAAAATTATCTGATATAAAACTTTGCTAAAGATAATTCAAAAATGGTTGCAGCAGTACATTGACAGGGAACTGCCAGAAATTCAAGTCTGATTCAGAAGAAAAAGTGGAATGATGGATATCATTGTTGATGTCAAATGAATCTTGGCTGAAAGCAGAGAATACCAGAATGATGTTTGCCTATGTTTTATGGACTATGTAAAGGCATTTGACTATGTGGATCATAACAAACTATAAGTAATATTCTGAAGAATGGATTCCAGAACGCTTAATTGTGCTTATAAGGAACATATACATGGTCAGGAAAGATGTGTCTCAGGGTTGTATCCTTTCTCCATACTTATTAAATCTGTATACTAGGCAAATAATCAGGGAAGCTGGACTATATGCAAAAGATGGCGGCATCAGAATTGGAGGAACACTTATTAACAATCCGTAATATGCAGATGACACAGTCTCGCTTGCTGCAAGTGAAGAGGACTTGAAGCACTTACTGATGAAGATCAAAGACTACAGCCTTCAGTACAGATTACATCTAAACATAAAGAAAACAAAAATCTTTGTGACTGAACCAATAAGCAACATCACAATAAAGGAGAAAAATGTTGAAGTTGTCAAAGATTTTATTTTATGTATTTTACTTGGATCCACAATCAACACCTATGGAAGCAGCAGTGAAAAACTCAAATGAAGTATTGCATTGGACAAATCTGCTGCAAAAGACCTCTTTAAAAGCAAAGATGTCATTTTGAGGACTAAGGTGTGCCTGACCCAAGTCATGGTATTTTCAATCCCTTCATATGGATGTGAAAGCTGGACAATGAATAAGGAAGACCGAAGAAGAATTGATGCCTTTGAATTATGGTGTTGGCAAAGAATATTGAATATACCATGAACTTCCAGAAGAAGAAACAAATCTGCCTTTGAAGAAGTAAAGTCTGAAAGCTCTTTGGAAGAGAGGATGTCAAGACTTCATCTTATGTTCTTTGGACATGTTATCAGGAGGGATCAGTCCCTGGAGAAGGACATTATGCTTGGTAGAGTTGAGGGTGAACAAAAGATAGGAAGACTCTCAAAGACATGGAGTGACATAGTAGCTGCAACAATAGGCTCAAACATAACAACAGTTGTGAGGATGGCACAGGATCAGGCTGTGTTTCATTCTATTGTACATAGGGTCGCTATGTGTCTGAGGCAACTCAAATACACATAACAACAACAATAATTTCTTTAGTTGAACTGATAAATTTCACTGTTTCCAGAACCAAATACCTGTGATGGATATATTTCCTTCCTGTTGTTATCAATCCTTCATTGGAAGCCAACTGGTAATCTGAAAATAAATTCAGCACTAGGAAACCAGAACAGTGAGAGTTTATCAGATAAACTGAATTTTTCTAGGGTAACACAGTCTGTTGACACCCTCTTTCTAGAGTGGTGGCCTTACCAATAGAAGGCAAGCCAAGTGACTAAAGTTGTTTCCCTTCTGGACTATGTTGGCAGCCAGTGTTGGCTTTTGAATATCTCTTGTTTTTATGAGCCTGAGATTCACCTCCCTCCCTCTGAGAGACAGTTTCTCTTTAGATAGATTTTCAGTCAGCTTAGAGTCTAATCTTTGAACTTATTGTAACTCCTTAAATTGACTATCCATGTATTTAATGCAAGGTTTCTCATTACTACCTTCAGATTATTGTCCTTCCCTCCTCTTTTAAAATATTATTTCATCCCAATTAATTTTCTCCAACACTACATCTGTCATAATTCTTTATTTCAATCACATTTTATGTTTTTCTTCATATTTGCCTTCTTTTTTAATGAACAGATCTTCCACCCGATACGTCATTCATTTCCACAATCACATGGTACAGCTTATCTCCTTAACAAAAACTAAAACCTTTCATAAGCTCAATTTAAAAATCTTTCTTCAACTTCATAACTTTTCAGCTCACTCTCTGTCTGACTTAGTCTCTCCCCACCGGAAATTTCCATCTATTGATCCTACTTCCAGTGCTTTCAGCCGCTCTTAATGGTCTGTGATGGTTAAGACTGTGCGTCAACTTGTCTGGGCCATGATTCTCAATGTTTTGGCAGTTGTACAATGTTGTGATCACTTTCCTGTTGAAATTTGATATGTGATCACTCCCAAGATGGAATCTGCTGAGTGGTACCAGTGGGGGTGGTGCCTGTGGTGGTTCACCACCTCCTCAGCCTTCATCTCTCTGCCTTCCGCCACCTACTTCCTTCCTGCTCACCTTGCCAAGGTTTGGCTTGTTCTGGATCCAACGGCTGTCTCTTGTCTGACTTCTAGTTCTTGGGACTTGAGCTGGCAGCTTACCTGTCCATCTTGGGATTTGTCATTCTTGATAGCCTGCAAACAACAGCCCTGCTCCCTGACCCGCCGATCTTGGATTTGCCAGCCCCTGCAGCTACATGAATCAGGAGAAACCTTGCGCTCTTGCCTGCTGATCTTGGGATTCATCAACCTTCACAGCTTGTGAATGGAAGCCCAGCTCTCTCACTTGCTGATCTTGGGTTCACCAGCTTCTGCAGCTCTGTGAATTGTGACAGACCTCTATCCTAATCCAAGGACTTGGGATGTTCCAAACTCTTTAATCATGTGAACTGTTTCTTTGACATTAAATCTCTCTCTATATATTTAAACACTTTACTGGTTTTGCTTTTCTAGAGAACCCAGCCTAACACAATATCATTTCACTGGATTCATTTTCTAGACCAATATTTATGGTCACTTCCTTGCACACACTCTCAGCATTCCTGACTTCCTCTTGTTTTGTCATACTCACTTGGGTAAAACATAACACTAGTTATATCCAGTTGCTCACCTACTACATTACTGTGCCACACAGCTAAATGTAGTTGGAGGAAAACACACAATGATGATGAATTATCTAAGAATTAATGATCACTGATTTCAAGTGCGCTCTTTCGAGAAATCATGCCATGTTTTTCCAATCCACTTTTCTACCACTATTCCAGTTGGTCATTTCATATATTCTCTCTCCTCTAAACTCCAGCACATCATCACACTCAGCATTTGTCTTGCTTTCTATTCCAATAAGAAAATAGAAACAATTACTTGGAAAATCACAACCTTTACCACCACATCACACTTCTACCTTTGTCTGTACCCACATATTCTACCTTGTGTCCAGTTAAAAACTCTGGTGGCATAGTGGTTAAGTGCTATGGCATCTAACCAAAAAGTTGGCAGTTGGAATCCACCAGGTGCTCCTTGACTCGCTGTGAATCAGAATTGACCAAATGGCAACAGTTTGGTTTTTTGGTTTGTCCAGCTATATGTTCCACTGCTATTCATAAGGTTTTCACTGGCTAAATCTTTTCACAAGTAGACTACCAGGTCCTTCTTCCTAGCCTGTCTTAGTCTGGAAGCTCAGCTGAAACCCGTCCGCCATGAGAGACCCTGGTAGTATTTGAATACCAGTGGCATAGCTTCCAGCATCACAGCAATATGCAAACCCCCACAGAATGAAAAATGACAGACAAATGTGTACTGAGTAGATAATTTGAGAAGCTGAACTATATGAAGAAGAACAGGGCATCAGGATTGGAGAAACTCATTAACAACCTGCGTTACACAGATGACAAACCCCGCTTGCTGAAAGTGAAGAGGACTTGAAGCACTTACTGATGAGATCAAAGGCCATAGCCTTCAGTATGGTTTACACCTCAACATAAAGAAAACAAAAATCCTCACAACTGGACCAATAAGCAACATCATGATAAACAGAGAAAAGATCGAAGTGGTCAAGGATTTCATTTTCCTTGGATCCACAATCAACACCCATGGAAGCAGCAGTCAAGAGATCAAAAGACACATTGCATTGGGAAAATCTGCTACAAAAGACCTCTTTAAGGCGTTGAAAAGCAAAGATGTCACTTTGAAGACTAAGATGTGCCTGATCCAAGCCATGGTGTTTTCACTCACCTCCTATGCATGTGAAAGCTAGACCATGAATAAGGAAGGCCGAAGAATTGACACCTTTGAATTGTGGTGTTGGTGAAGAATATTGAATATACCATGGACTGCCAAAAGAACAAACAAATCTGTCTTGGAAGAAGTACAACCAGAATGCTCTTTAGAAGCAAGAATAGTGAGACTATGTCTCACACACTTCGGACATGTTGTCAGGAGGGATCAGTCCCTGGAGAAGGACATCATGCTTGGTAAAGTACAGGGTCAGTGAAAAAGAGGAAGACCCTCAATGAGATGGATTTACTTAGTGGCTGCAATGCTGGGTTTAAGAATAACAAATATTATGAGGATGGCACAGGACTGGGCAGTGTTTGGTTCTGTTGAACACAGGGTGGCTATGTGTCAGAGCCGACCTGATGGCACCTAACAACAACAAAAAACATTTATATGTACAAACTCATCATACTCTTACAGCCAAACCATCTGTTTCTCCCCCAAAACACACCCTAAAAGAGGGGCTCACTTCCATGTATGTTATTTGGGAGATGATGCTCATAAACAAAAGTAAGAGAAAGGGGAAAGTGGGACAGCAAAGAGAGAAAACACAATAAAAGAATTTCAATGAGCAGGTCTGCGCTATGGGCATATGGCCTCAATCTGCTGTTGCACCTCTGAAAAGTTGTGGAAGATGTCTCAGAATTGTCTTGTTTGAACATTGACAGACTGGGACATTAATCCACTGATTCCCACTCACCATTTTCTGAAGGTTGTCCCAGGAGCATTATACACCCCCAAAGCAACGTTCCCCTCACCCGCAGGTTGTGCCTAGTTTTGGCACAACATCTTCTGCAGTGCCAAAGAAGAATGTTTGAGGAGGGACACTATTGCATGGAGGAAATGCTTTACTGCAGCTGTGAATGACCCTAGTGGTTAAAGGAGTATATAGGACAAGAAATCAATGCCTTTGCTATAGTGTACTTCTTCAACTAGATCCTATCCCTATCTATCTACTCAAATACTTAATAAATATTTGCTATAATGACAAAATATTGTGAGATTTCTGAGAAGTAGAAAAGTTAAAACAAGCCTAGCATAATCACGTAAGCTTACTTGAGGTGGTAGAATCGACGACAATGAGTTTTCTGACAATAAGTCCCCTGGGTATTTAGACAGAAAATAAATTAAGTAGTTTTTTTTTTTTTTTTAGTAGGGAAAAATAAGCTAGATTTTGGCATACTCAGTGGAGCTTCCAGACTAAGACAGACTAGAAAGAAAAGTTCGGTGATCTACTTCTAAAAATCAGCCAATGAAAGCCCTAAGGATCATAGCAGAATATTGTCCTATTTAGTGTTGGAAGATGAGCCCCCTAGGTTGAAAGGCACTCAAAACACACAGTGGCCAAAACAATGCATTGAGCACTCCAACGATCATGATGATGATGCAGGACTAGACAAAGTTTTGTTGTTCTCTTTTACGTGGGGTAGTTGTGCATCAGAGCCTACTCAACAGCAACTATCAACAACATATGTATGAATACATACATTTAAAAACATTAGCACAAAATTATAGACGTATTATCCATATGTTACAGTATGTAATGGGTTGTTTGTTTTATTGACATTTACATATTTGAATTAATGTTTTTGTGAGGACAAGATAAAAGAAAAAAAGAACATTGCCGTCTAGTGGAATCTGACTTATAGTTTTTATAAGACAGAGTAGAACTGTCTCATGGGGTTTTTAAGGGGTGGCTAGTAGATTCGAGCTGCCAACCTTTTGATTACGGTGGATTCGAGCTGCCAACCTTTGATTAGCAGTCATAGCTCTTAACCATTCTGCCACCAGTACTCCAAGGACAAAATATGTATCCAGGTATGTTTAATATTAACAACAACAAAAGTCTAGTCAGTTGTACCAATACCAATTTTTGAAGAAGTATTAAATTCAATCATGATTGAAAATAAATATAATTTTATTCCATATATTTAGGACTATATTTTAGCTAATTTTTTTTTTTTTTTTTTTTTTTTACTCTTTTTAATTCACTTATCTGCCTGTTTTGGCAGAACTTCTAAAACATTTGATTATTAAATAATCTTAATTTCATTGGACATTTTAATATGTTTTATTAACAACTAAGGGCTTTTACCTATTGGAAGTTGACTTATTCTAGTTTTGTATTGGCTTAACCCTCATTCCTATACAAAAAAGAGGATTATTTTTGTTTCCATAAGAATAGGTATATACTTTTTTTTTTTTTATATATATATATATGGAAACTCTGGTGGTGTAGTGGTTAAGAGCTACGGCTGTTAACCAAAAGGTTGGCAGTTCAAGTCCACCAGGTGCTCCTTGGAAACGCTATGGGGCAGTTCTACTCTGTCCTACAGAGTTGCTATGAGTTAGAATTGACTCAATGGCAATGGGTTAAATGGGTTGGGTACATACAAGTTTGATTATGGTATATGTTGATGTTGGAAAAACCTTAATTATTGTTAGGGAAAAATATTTACCACTTTTCAAGACTCAATATTATGTTATTTTGACTTGTAAACAAGAAATAAAGAATATATTTGAATATAACTATCTGAAAAGAAAAGAAAAAGAGAAAAACTTTGTTATGGATTGAATTGTGTCCCAACTGGTATTGTTGCCTCAGAAGGTTGCAATGATAAACAATTTCTGCTTTTGCATTGTTAAAAGATTGTTTTTGACAAAAGCCCTAGGGTAAGGCTTTTCCCACTTATCTCGCTCAGATTCAGATCAAAAAACATTAAGTCCTAATCTTCCTGGTGTTTTCCAAGAAGCTACCGTGCAAGTCTACTAAAGACACTTCCCTTAGGATGGGTAGTTTTGAAGAACTGTATTATTATGTCGGTATGCTCCCTCCAGTGGCTGCCTGGCTGCTGGTTTCAAAGCTATAGCAGTTGCAAGGCTGTTGATTTTCAATGCTACCACAGAGCTGAGAAGAGGTGAAATGGGGGGAAAGCAAGTTTTAATGCCATAAGCTTGCTGCTCCTAAGGAAATTCAACATTTTTCTTTAAAAGACATTTATCAATTGTTGCATAATTTTGGTTAATTGGCAGAGATCCGTAAAAGTTGCAATTTACAATTTTCTTCTGTATTCTTATTGCTTTTATAGAGGAATGAATTTTCAGAGGTGTTTACGCCACCATTTCATTAGCCCTTTATTTGTACTTTTTAAATTTATAAATTAAGTTATAATTTCTCTACCAAAAAATAATATAATAAAGATCTTTAAAAAGAAAAAAAAAAAAAAAAACTCATTTACCCTAGCTATGATTGCTGATATTGGAGTCATGCAAAATTACAATATTATATGAAATAAACCAAAAACCAAACCCACTGCCGTCGAGTCGATAGCAACTCTATAGAACAGAGTAGAACTGCCCCCATAGAGTTTCCAAGGAATGCCTGGCGGATTTGAACTGCTGACCACTTAACGACTATGCCACCAGGGTTTCCATTATATGAAATATCATGTTGTATATACTTTTCTAAAAACGCTTAGCTATAAAGTGGTGGATTGTTAGTAAAATAAATAATTGTTGGAATTTTAAAACTTTAACACTCTTTTTTCTCAAAGTTTCTCTTTTTGTTTAGAAACATAACACACATTATTGTCATGAATTCAGACTAATATGAAGTATAAAAAATACTTAGCAAAAATGAAATTGCAAATATATATCACATGCTTTCAATAAGGATTAAAATATTACTTCAACACATATCATCATGTAGAGTTTATTAGTAAAAGGTAAAACATGGAGACATGTAATTATTTGGTACTTTTAGATAATGCATGAGGTAAAAAAAAGTAAGAATGTTAAAATTTAGGGTAATTAATCTCCAGTACTTAGTGTGTACATCTCCATACACTTGACTTTAGTAATTTTACCTCATTCTAATTTATTTCCTTTTCTTTCAACCACTCACTGTTTATTCATTTCCTAAATTCCTAGGAGAATAGCTACAAATTATAAATAGTTAATGATGGCTACCTAAATACCTGGTTGTTAATATAACAATATAATTAAAGAGGGAGAGAGACAGATTTCTATCAAGGAAATGGTTCATAGAGTTGTAGAGGCTGGGAAGTCCCAGGTCCATGGGTCAGGCTGGAGACTTCTCCTGGCTCATGTCACAGCAGGGGCTCATGAACTGAAGATTGGCAGGTCAGACAGCAGCCTCTAGTTCACAGGCTGCAGAGGCTGACGAATCCCAAGACTGGCAGATAAGACAGCAGACCTCTGGCTCACAGGCTTACAGCCTCCTAAACTGTGAGAGACTGGATTTCTGTTTGTTAAAGCCATCCACATGTGGTATTTCTGTTTTAGCAGCACTAGATAGCTAAGGCAGCACATTTCCTAGAATTCTTGTACTCTTAGCAAGAAGACATATACAAAATATTCCTTCGAGTATTGCTTGTGATTGAAAAGAGGGATACACAAGTAAACTTTTGACTAGGAGGGAAATTGCTTACTTCTGTAACTTAGTAATTTCATAACTAAACTGTGGTTTATTCACATGCTGGAATGCTAATACAAAAAAAAATACAAAGCAGTTGTAATTACAGAATTAGAACTATATGTAAAGACATAGTAACTATCAAAATGTTTGGCTGAAAATAATTGAGACAGGAAAGAACATGTTTACTAGTATGCTATTTATGAAATTATTAGGAAATTTTGCAATAATATATACATATATTTTATCAATTCATATGCATACAGGAAAGTTTAAAACTGTAATGGAATAATCAACAGTTACTTCAAGTGAGAGTTTAGTTCTATGAATAAAGATTGGGGTCAAGACAGGAGAAGCGTAGTTATATTTGTATGCTTTAAAAAAAAAACCCACTGCCGTCGAGTCAATTCCAACTTATAGTGACCCTATAAGACAGAGTAGAACTGCCCTGTAGAGTTTCCAAGGAGCGCCTGGCAGATTTGAACTGCAAACTTCTTGATGAACAGCCATAGCACTTAATCACTACACCACCAGGGTTTCCTCTGTATGCTTTAGTTCCTAAAAAAGATATATGAAACATATATGTTATAATGGTAACCTACATTGATCACATCAACGTATGGTGTTCTGTTACTTTTTTTTTTTTTTACTTTTCTGTTTGGTTTATTTCATAATTATATGTTATAAACAAAGTAATATAGCAGCATATTAAAAAAAAAATCCTTTGCTGTAGAATCAATTCCAACTCATAGTTACCCTATAGGATAGAGCAGAACTGCCCCATAAGGTTTCCAAGGCTGTAAATCTTTACGGAAACAGACTGCCACATCTTGCAGTGGCTGGTGGGTTTGAAACCGACCTTTGGGTTAGCAGCTGAGAGCTTTAGCTTCTGCACAACCAGGGCTCCCATAGGTATTATAAGTGAACGAAATTTACTAATTTTTGATATAACACAAAGCAAGTATTATATACAGTACCCTAAAACATTAACAAATGTAGGACATGGACAGAAAATGACTCAGATATCACAAGTTCTTTCTTTTTTTTTTTTTCCTTGCATTTAAGGATTTGTAAACACATTTTACACTTTTATATTGAATAGATACTTTAATAGGAATTCAGTGTGGAAAAACTAATTAGCTCCCTGCCAGAGACCTGGATTCCCAGTAGTATACACTGCACCCAGAACAGTGCCTCGCATACAATGGGGATTTAAATATATAAATTAGTATTTTTTATATCTCTTCATAGCTGGTACAAATCACATAGTTAGTGAGAGATTCTGATTGCCCCCCCCCAAAAAAATCCTTTATAAAGAAACATTTCAGAGGACAGTAGTCAAAATATTTGATTTATTACAGAGTAAAAGGGGGCAACTGTGGATTAATGGTGGAGAGGAAAAAATCATGTAGCAATCTGATTTATTATCAAGTTTATGACCTCTGATGATATAAAATGGACAAGGCATAAACCAAAGAAAAAACAATAACTAGGTAAATATGAAATAGAAGTAGTTACTCAGGGATGACAGGATATGCTTCATTTCTTTGCAAAGTTTAATTTCCTATGATGTCCTCCTATTACGTGGGGGGAATAATTACAGTGGGTTTATTTCCCAAATTTAGGTTTCAGCACATTGTCCACATATAATCCAGACTGACTGAAATGTGGACACAATCAAATGCTTAATACGTTTGCAGCACTGATGTCTATATGAGTCACTGTCTAAATGGTTTTGACATTTACTTACAAGAAATGGTTATTTTTGATTGCATATATAACTTTTTATCTTTTTTTGGGACACAGCAACATAAAAAAGGAGACAGTGACTTATTGTGTGCTTGAAAAAGAAGGGCAAAAAGAATAGAAGGGAGACTGAATCAGAATATACTCAGGTTTCACCAGACTGAATTGCAGTTGAATATTTTCAAACTGGGGCATAACCTCAGGTTAACTTTCATGTCCTTGCCCTGGCATTCATTTCCCTTAAAGAAAGAGTATATAATTAATGCCTGCTATTTGTCTTTTATATTTGATTTTTTTTTTTTTGCTGCTAACAATTCATTGAGAAGACAGCATAGCACATTCAGATTTTAAGTTGTATTTAATACAGAATTGAGAGGTAGTCCTTCAATCTAATGGTCCTATACTAGTTAGTAACTTTCGTTCACACATTCTTCTTCTGCAAATGTGTGTGTAATTGGTGTGTGTGTGTGTATACATCCAGGGAAGGGAGAAATTCACTTTTGACAGGAAAGAAACAGCAGCTACAGCTGCTAAGTTTCTGTTTCTATAAAAAGCCTACCTGCTAGCCTGCTGACATGAGGCAGACTAAACTGCAGTGTTGAAAGATTAAGGCCAGCTGGTGTTTTTCCAGTTGATTTGCATTTCTGGAGTTCAAGGTGATCCCCGTTTATTTTTAACGGATGATGATGAGTCAAAATTTGGCATCTTATGTGAACAGTAAAGTTACCTCTTTTAAAGACATAAGGAAATCAGATCTAAAAAACACAAATAGGAATGATTAACATCAATGTGGATAATTTGCAATAATTGCTTTATGAAAGTGTTTACCTTGTTGATTGAATCTAACTATTTATAAAAGGCCTAAGTATAATCTATATATGAAGATGTGTGGAAGGGTGCAGGAATGGAGAGAAAGAAATGAGAACTCTATGCTGGAAGGAAAGTTTCCCATTAAATGAAAACAAAATTTTAAATAAAAATTGAATTGGCTTTAAGGAAAAAAAAAAAATAGCTCTGCAAGCCTTTTAAGCAAAGCATTTCTTTATCTTAATTTCATATCCTATTCATAAAAGCAATTCCGGCCTGCTCCCTCTTCCTGTTGTCTCCACCCACACATACGCCACGTCACCACTTGTAGACCTTAACTTCTCTCTTACTATTGCCAGATGTTATTTAACTTCCATAATTCCAGGTTAATGTATTCTGCGATCAGGATATGATTTCTCAGTATTTCTAGTATTTCTAGAAGCTATCTGTTGCATGATTGACCTAGGCTTACCATGTTCACTTACTGTATACTGTTGCTATTTACTGACAAACTGAATTAATTTAAGTGAACATCTGTAACTTTTAAATTGCATTTATTTTACTTATGAATAAGACTTAGATCTTCCACAAAATCTAGAAAGCATCACAAATATTTCAAGCTTAAGCTATGAATGAAAAAAAACAAATTAGATCAAGGTTAAAAATGTATGCACAAAAGTGTAAACTATCTCTTAAAAGCATTTTCAACATTCACTATTTCCTACAAATAGTGCAAATAATCATATATTAAAAATCAAAAGTATACCACAAGGCCACAATTAATATGATAAATTTATACTTATTTTATTGAGGTCATGTACATTTTTTGTTTTCTACATTTTTTAAACATAGCTATCAAAATTGTAATTACCTAATGTTCTGTGATCACAAGTTAGGAAAACACAGGATATATTTCTTATTTACTGTGGTCATGTTTACTTACCTAATTAAAGAATGGAAAAAGTATGTTAGAGTCTATTATAAAATCCAGGGAAATAAATTGGTGAAATTTAATTTTTCCTGCAATATTTTCAGTAACTTTGTCTTGTCAAGTGATGCACTTGGCCTAATATTTCCAGTACTTAAAACCAAATTTGGTCACATGAGAATTAAACTTGAGCCATCACATACCATTGGACTGTCAAGGTACACATTATTTGTGTACAGAACTATGAATTCCTTTTGTTTGCTTTGTTAAACATCTGCATGTCGATTTTCTTACCTATACACAGAGTGCTTTCAACTCTTAGATGCAAAGTCCCCAGATGTCATTAAATTTCATGTTTCTGTTAAAAACATGAAATGCCAGCTATTTAAATCGTGCCTGCAGCTCTTTAAACACACTAGAGAATATTTTAGCAGGCACCTATCCCTAAGAATTTATGTATCTTCAAATTGTAAATTATCAATATTTTTAAAATTTTGTTTGTTTTGTTGTTGTTGAGAATATGCACAGCAGAACCTACATAAATTCAACAATTTCTTCATGTACCATTTAGTGACATTGATTGCATTCTTCCAGTTATACAACCATTCTCATCTTCCTTTTCTGAGTTGTCTCTCCCCTATTAACATAAAATCACTGCCCCCTAAGTTTTCTATCTAATCTTTTGAGTTGCTCTTGTCAATTTGATCCCACATAGAGAGATATTGAAAGAGCACGGTGCTCAAGGCAGACAGTCTTTACTCTTATTGTTTGGTTTTAAGAAGACTTTAGAGGATATTTTTGGTTTAAAGTTTAAAGATTATCTAAGGGCAATACTTTCAGGGGTTCATCCAGGCTCCACGGCTCTAGAAAGTCTGGAATCCATGAGAATTTGAAATTCTATCCTGCCTTTTTCCTCTTTTGATCAGGATTCTGCTATAGAATCTTTGATCAAAACGTTCAGCAATGGTAGCCAGGTACCATTCAGTTCTGATTTCATGGCAAAGGAAGTTGTTCATGGAGGCAATTAGCCACACATTCCATACCCTCCTCTTATGCCTGACTCTCCTTCTTCCTTTGTTGTTCCAGGTAAATAGATATCAATTGATGTGCATTGGATGGCTGCTTACAAGATTTTAAGACCCCAGGTATTATGCATAGAACTTGGAAGGAGAACAGGAACACTAAACATGTTTATTAGGCCAATTAACTGAGATGTCACATGGAACGATTACCCTAAACCTCCAAACCAAAGAACCAAATTCCATGATGTTTTTGTTTGCACATTAGCAGTCTCAGCAGCTACCTTTTTTTTTTTTTTTTTGTCATCGTAAGTGTATCTATCATGCAACTTGTCAGTTGAACTTTCTACAGTGTAGAACCGATTGACATCAATTGCCATAAATGGCTGTGCAACCCTACCTTTAATCTGTGGAATTTTTCCATCACTGTTAACCCCCTTTCCTTCTCCCTTCTGCCCCTGGTAACCACTAATAAACTTTGGTCTCTATACATTTGCCTTTTCTTGTTTTTTATATAAGTGAGGTCATACATACTTATTTCACTCTACATAAATTATTTTTAAGCCTAAAGACTAGGGAAACATTGGCATAGGTAAATGTAAGTGAACTTTTTTTGGAAAGGAAATATAGTTTTGGTAGGTCATAAATTTTAAAAATAACCAAAAAATGATTGATCCTCATTATAATGAGCCATGTTCATGATGAGCAAGATTTTAGATCTTTGTAAAAAGTATTTCAAATACAGCAAATTCCATAAATTCAACAAATGACATGTACCTACTATGTATTATGCCATGTGTTTGGCTCGGTAGATACAATAAAAAATAAAAGTAGCAGCAGTTCATATCTTGGTAGATTAAATCTGTACTTGCTTGTTTCAAGAAAATTGAATACGGAAAATGAAAACAAAAACGTCTTGATTCTAGTAATTAATTTGTAGGTATAAGAAATTTCAGTGCATGTTAACATGTGTTCGGTAGCTATATACTACAAAATTGAGTTTCATATCTGAAAATTATGTTGGAACTCATTTATTTAACTTGTGATAAGAGTGAAGATGGCACAGATAAAGTTGGCCAGGACTTGTAGGTTTAATGAATTTGATCAACCTAAATAATTATATATATATTTTTTAGATTCACAATAATTATATATGAAATATTAATAAGCTATTTGAGGTATTTTTAAAGTAGCCTTATGATAATATCTATATAGAATTATTTAAAGGTCTGGGACTATTTACTCTGAAGGAAAGCAATCTTAAATTGTGACATTGAATCTGTATTGTTCCTAAATTATAGCTTGAAATTCATAATGCACACAATAAAACCACCATTTCTGCAATATAAAATCTAGCTAAGTAATCATGTGAGTATATTATGTGCTATTGAACTATTTAAAATTGAATATATTTAAATGTGGAAACCCTGGTGGCATATTGGTTAAGTGCTATGGCTGCTAAGCAAAAGGTCGGCAGTTCAAGTCCACCAGGCGCTCCTTGGAAACTCTATGGGGCAGTTCTACTCTGTCCTATAGGGTTGCTATGAGTCGGAATCGACTTGACGGCAGTGGGTGTTTGTTTTTGTTTTTATATATTTAAATGTGTGTTAAGGGACATGTACAAGTCAAGTCAAACACTGGCATTTTGAAAGGAAGAGAATATTTAAATACTATGTGGACATAGTTCTGTTTTAATCTGGAAATTTAGGGCAATACTGAGGTTTACACTTAGTTTACTAAGTAAATATAAAAACAAAAAAAAACCCAATGCTGTTGAGTCAATTCCAACTCATAGCGACCCTATAGAACAGAGTAGAACTGCCCCATAGAGTTTCCAAGGAGTGCCTGGAGGACTTGAACTGCCAACCTTTTGGTTAGCAGCCATACCACTTAACCACTACGCCACCAGGGTTTCCTAAGTAAATATAGATATTAAATTATCAATATATATTGGTGAAAGATGAAAAGAGGAATGTTTTGTAGCACTTTATATTCTCCTTAAGAGGTCTAAGAATTTTACTGCACTTGCCTCTTTAACTTTTTTTTCCCTAAATTCAGGCAAAATTTGTGAAATAGTGAAATGCACAGTTCATAAGCGTACGATTTGATGAGTTTTGAGAAATACATAGGCTCATGTAATTAAGACTCAAGTGAGAGCACAGAACATTTTACCACTCCATAAAACCTCCCCATAGTGCCTTCCAATCAATCCCATTTCCTTTAGGTAATTCTGTATCACTATCTTTCATGATATATTAGATTTGTCTCATCTGATCAGCATATAAATGTAACAAAAGAGTATGTACCTAATTAACTTAAATGACATTTATAGAATTCTCCATAAATGAACAGCAAAATACATATTCATTTAAAGTGAACATGAGCTATTTACCAAGATAGACCATAATCAGGTCCATACAACAAACCTTTGGTAAATTAAAAGAATAGAAACTATACAACATAAGTTCTTGGAGCATAACATAATTAAACTGGGGATCAATAAATAAAGATACTAGGAAAAATCTCAAAATACATGGGTATGAAGCAAATACATCTAAATAAACCATAGGCCAAAGATGAAGTTTTCAGCAAAATTAAAAACAGTATTTTGAAATCAATGAAATTTAAAATATAACATACTAAAACTTGTGGGATGCAACTGAAGTGCAAATTAGAGGGAAATTCATACCATTAAATGCTTGTATTAGAAAAGAAGAAAAATATCAATATTGTAACCTAAGATTTCATACTTAAAAAATATAAAGAAGAGAAAAATAAACCCAAATCAAGCAGAAGTAAAGAAATAATAAATGTAAGAGAAATATCAATGAAATTAAAAACAGCGTTATTCAAAATCTGAAAATAACAAAAAGCACATCAAACAAACTGATTGTATACTTTACACTGTATACATAGAGTGGAATATTATGGGACATTTTAAAAGAATGAGCCAGTTCTTCTAAACATCACATGTAAACTATATACACATTTTGTTGTTGAGCGGTGTGGAGTCGATTCCGACGCAGAGCAACCACGTGGTACAGAGTAGAACTGACCCATACGGTTCTCTTGGCTGTAATATTTATAGAAGCAGAAGTTTCATCCCCTGGGTGAATTCAAACTATCAACCTTTTGGTTAGCAGCCAAGTGCTTAACCATTGTGCCATCATGGTTTCTTACACGTTTTGAAACTTGTTTTAGTATGTGTAAGTAATCTCTGAAATGATACAAAAGTTATGTTTCTATTTAAGAGAAATGAGTGGAGGAAGCTGTTATGAAATAGCTTAAAAATCTCTTTTCAAACTTGAATTTCTTAAGCATAGATACTCTAAGAAAGATTGTTAAAATTAAAAGATGATTATATGGCTTAAAATCTAGAAAACCCTTACAAATGGAAATTAGGATCATTATTGTATCTAATTAAAATGTAGTTTATTTCACAACAATTTCTGTAGCTTAACTTCTTTTCCTCTTCTTAATAATTCTCTTTAATCCTTTCACTTTTCTAGGTATGCCAAAAACGTAATAACAAGTAAAAAGAAGTTGTATATGAAAACATTTTTAAATTACTCAACAAACACTGGCATTTTGAAGAGAATATTTAAATACTATGTGGACACTGTTCTGTTTGATTCTGGAAATTTAGGGCAATACTGAGGTTTACATTTGACCCATTTTATCAAGCTGGGTGCGTATTAAGCATGTAGTAAAATCTAATACCAGTTTTTAGAGGCCATGGCTATTTTAATATGCAGAATTGTGTGAAATGTAGGGAAAATATTGTAATAGCTGCTATTACTGTAACAAATTGAAGACCACTACTATTTGACTAACAATCTAGGTTAGTTCATTCCATTATTATTTATCCGAGTCTTATTTCCAATGGGACATATTGTAAAAGAGTCATTCAGAATGTAAAGGAGAGGGGAGGAGTAAATGAATGCAAGAAATTTTCAACTTGATAAACATAGGTGGCTCTTCAAAGCACATATATGTTTTCATTAGGGATAATTTTTTGCTATCATAGATAACCTCATTTTGTAAATCACAGTTACACATAAAAGGTGTAAGATGGAAAGATGTGATGTGGTATACATTGTCCTGACAAGACCCTCTGTTATTAGAATAACTCTCTCTTTGTGATGAGTTATGTTTTTATTGATGCAGTTAAAGTTCACTGTTCTAGAAGAAAATAATTCAGTCCATTATTGCGATCCATGATGAAATAGCTTATATACAGATTATTATCACTTTTCATTTTCTCTTTGCTTTGTAGCCTGGAAATACAAGTCACCGTCCCATGGACTTTTTCCCACCAGTGGAATGTGAGTAAAACTGTTGTTATTCTTTTCTAGAAGTAGGTGTACTCACTCAACACTATTTTTACTTTTCTGCAGTTGGATGCAGATGATAAAGTGGACCCAAGGAATGATAAACCTGTGTCCCTAAATACATCATATGAATGTACATTACCCAGAATCAAACCAAAACCATTGCCATCTAGTGGATTCCAACTCATAACAATGCTATAGGACAGAGCAGGACTGCTCCACAGCGTTTCCAAGGCTGAAAATCTTTATGGAAGCAGTCTTTCTCCTGTGGAGCAGAGCAGGTAGTGGGTTTCAACCACAAAACTTTCAGTTAGCAGCCAAGTGCTTAACCACTCCTCCACCAGGGCTCCTGAAGGTTACCCACCAACCATACAAACTACAATGGCCCATTACTAGAGTCAGAAAATGCTTCTACTGCATGAAGTCACTGAAACGGTGTTGACAGTGTTACCCTACCTATATTATTAGTCAATCGACATATAAATATCGTATTGAAATAGACAATGTCTCTGGGCTCATGTCAGAATTAAGAAGAACTTTTATCGAATATGAAAAGGAAACCCAAATTATTTTGATTATTTAAGGAAGTGTGATTAAATCAAAATAAAACTATTTACTTCTGGTGTGACCTGAATAGAGTTGTTAATTCATATGCAATCAAATTATGAAAAGAGCAGGTGGGTTATAAACAACTTAATGCAGATGTTCAATTAAGAATATAGCAAGAACTCAAGTTTCAATAATGTCTCAAAATATAGCCTGTTTAGAATTTTAAAGTAACAACCTGGTTATTTGAAGATAATTCCAGACTTCCACGCTATATGATGAAATTATATGCAGCACTTGCCTCCCACCACCTGTCTGTCAATTTGTTGTACTGTGGTGGCTTGTGTGTTGGTATAATGCTGGAAGCTATACCACCAGTGTTTCAAATACCAACAGGGTCACACATGCTTGGCAGTTTTCATCAGAGCTTCCAGAATAAGACAGACTAAGTGATCGACTTCTAAAAATTAGGCAACGAAATCGCTATGGATCACAAAAGAATATTATCTGATAGGGTGCTGAAATATGAGCCCACTACGTTGGAAGCCACTACACAAGTTTGCAACAATAAACTTAAGCATGCCAATAATCATGGAGATGGCATAGGGCTGGGCAATATTTCTTTACAATGTATTTAGGGTAGCCATGAGTTGTAGCTGACTCGACATCAACTAACAAAAATACCACTTTCCTCAGTCTTTTCCTTCAGATTTGTATTGAAATTGCAAGGAAATACAGAAGAGGAGAATTCTGGAAAACTATAAGAAAACAGGGAATTGTAAATGACAGAACTCTCAAGAAAATTATGGAATATATGTTGCCGTTGAGCCAGAAGATAAGGAAGGCCAATTTATAACTTCCCTCCTCTATAAAATAATGTGACCAGTAAGGATATTTAGGAAATCCCAGTGGCAACCTTTTACGAGTAAAGACTGGTGGTGAACATAAGCATTAAGCAGACCACTTGGATTTTGTTTTATATCATTGACTAGTAGTATTTTAAAGTGGTGGCACTTACATATGACAAGGTTTTCACAATAACTAAACAAGCAGATAGTTATGGGGTGAGAAGGGTTTGCCCATGAAAGGAAGTGTGATGGTTAAAATTGTGTGTCAACTTGGCCGGGCCATGATTCTCAGTATTTATATGTGATCACTGCCATGATAGGATCTGCTGTGAGCAGCCAATCAGTTGAAATGGAGTTTCCTTGGGCATGTAGCCTGCATCCAAATATAAGTGGATGTTCTGGCTTTTGCCCTCTCTGGATCCTAAAGCTGCCTTCTGTTTATCTGAACTATGGTTCTTGGGACTCGAGCCAGCAGCTTACCTGCCAATCTTGGGATATGTCAATCTTCACAGCCTGTGGGCAAGAGCCCTGCTCTCTGAATTGTCCATCTTGGGTTCACCAGCCCCTATGGCTACATGAATGAGGAGAAGCCTCTATCCTGATCTGTGGACTTGGGGTGTTTCAGCCTCCACAATTGCATGAGTCATATCCTTTATATAAATCTCTGTCTATATAGATGGATAGATGATACATAGAAAGATAGACAGACAGACAGATAGACAGGCAGACAGACAGATAGAGGATATATAGATAGAGAGACAGACAGATAGATAGATAGATAGATAGAGAGACAGACAGACAGACAGACAGACAGACAGACAGACAGACAGACAGACAGACAGACAGACAGATAGATAGATAGATAGATAGATAGATAGATAGATAGATAGATAGATAGATAGATAGATAGATAGATAGATAGATAGATAGATAGATAGATAGATAGATATTTATATGCTTTACTGGTTTTGCTTCTCTAGAGAACTCAGCCTAAGACATTTGGTACCTAGAGTGGTTCTAGAGAAACATAATTGTAAGAATTAGTTTTCTAAATTGGCTCTCAAGTCTGGTTAGTCTTAAAGATGTTGATGACTCTGCTTCCAGTACTAAAGAGGGCACTGGCATCCATGGTATGAGATGGCAATTCAAATATGCAAAATATCACCACCAATAGATCAGATATTGGAGAAAGGCAAGGCTCTGGGTGATTGCATACATGATAACTTTCTACAATTTTGTCACAATGAGAAGTATAAGGAAGCTGATTGGTTGGTCGTACTTTTGATTGAAAAAAAATGGTGGAAGAAAGAGAAGTGCTCAGGGCTTCATAGTCAAACTCAACTGCTGCATAAATGACCTCAAAGATTCTACTTGTGCTTTGAAAGAAAATCTTATCTCTTGTAGTAATAGAACTGATATTGCTGAAAACCAAACCCAGAGTCTTATTGTAAGAGTGACTGAATTACAATGCCAGCTCAATTGCCAACATTGAGAGGTGTCTGAAGTTAGAAGGAGGGCATTGATTGTGAAGAAATGGGATTTTGAAACTTGGGATGGGGACATATGGGCAGATAATCAGGAAGCTGGAGATACTGAGCCCCTAAATTCCCTTGAATCACTCCTGCTAACAGAACCACTTCCATCTGAAGAGATTACTTCGTATTTGTCTTCTATAGTACCCTGCCCAGAAAAACCATTACCCCCTCCACTCCCATCTAATGAAATTAGCCCCAGCCCAGCTGCCTCTAAAGAGCCCTTGTCTGAGTCATTGCCTGGGGCATCACCTGAGGCCGATGCTTCACAAGACAATGCTGGATGTTCTCAAAACAATTCCACACTACCAGTTCTGGCTTCTAGACCTATAAAAAAAATAGATTTAAGTCCCAGCGAGCCCCAAAAGGTGAAGTACAAAGTGTGATCCTGGAGGAGGTACACTATACTCCAGAAGAACTGCTTGACTTTTCTAATATGTACAAACAGAACCCTGGGAAATATGTGCAGAAATGGCTATTAAGGGTGTGGGATAATGGTACAAGCAACATAAAAATGAATCAGTCTGAGTTTATTGATATGGGCCCATTAAGCACAGATTCTTCATTCAGTGTTTCAGCTCAAGAAGTTAGGAAAGGATTTAATAGTTTGTTCGGTTGGGGTGCTGAAGCATGGATTATGTGGTGGCCTACACTAAATCAAGTTGAAGTACCGGAGCTGCCTTGTTGTACTGTAGAACAGTGTACCCAAAGGCTTAGGGAAATTGGCATGCTAGAGTGGACTTATCAGGTTAGACCCACAGACGCACATATAGAATGCCCAGAGGACACATCTTTTATCACAACTAGGAGGAACAAATTTGTGAAGGGAGCTCCAGCATTCATGAAAACTGCTGTGATTGCTTTTTTATGTAAATCAGTTTTGACAGTGGGAACTTCCCTAACTGAATTAAGACACCTGACTACAATGGGGCTGATTGGGCCCCATGGTAGTAGGGGCCAAGTGGAGGCACTCATCGACAAAGTGGATGTGGTTACAGAAATGGACAGTGAAGTCAAAGCAGTAATCAGAATAGTCTGACTTGTATGGACTCATGGCATTGCCTACTTATTCATGGTGTCCCTAGGAGTGAAATACATAGGAAATCTACTAAATATTTACTTGATCTGTACAGATGAATTCTAGGTCAGCTGAACAGCAGTCTAACTTGGGTCACCAGAATAGATAGTCACGGTCCCTCACTCAATTCCCAGATTTGAGCGAGTTTAAAGACCCACAACCCCTTGAATGTAGGGGAGGCTGAGTCCCCTTGAGGAAGGGCTCCAACACACCGCCAAAAATTTTTACTGTTAATCTCTCTCCCAGTCTTCCCCAAAGGGATCTACAGCCTTTTACAAGAGTGTGTGTTCACTGGGGAAAGGGAAGTAATCAGACTTTTTGGCGATTACTGGATAGTAGCTCTGAACTAATCCCACGAAACCCAAAACATCGCTGTGCCCTACCAATCAGAGTGGGGGCATATGGAGACCTGGTTATTAATGGGGTCTTGGCTCGTGTCCATCTCACAGTAGGTCCAGTGGGTCCCCAAACCCATCCTGTAGTGATTTCCCCAGTTGCAGAATGCAAAATTGGAATAGATATACTCAGTAACTGGCAGAACTCCCACTTTGGATCCCTGACAAATAGAGTAAGGGCTGTTATGGTAGGAAAAGCCAAGTGGGAGCCATTACAGCTGCCCCTACCTAGGAAAATAATAAACCGAAAGCAATACTGCATTCCTGGAGGGATTACAGAGATTACTGCCACCATCAAGGACTAGAAGGGTGCAGGGGTGGTGATTCCCACCACATCCTCATTCAACTCGCCTATTGGGCCTATGAAAAAAAACAGATGGATCTTGGAGAATGACAGTAGGTTGTTAGAAACTTAACCAAGAAGTAACTTCAACTGTATCTGCTGCTCCAGATATAGTTTAATTCCTTGAGCAAATTAATACATCTCCTGGTATCTGGTATGCAGCTATTGATCTAGCTAATACATTTGCCTTTTTCTTCACACCTGTTTTGAAGGACCACCAGAAGCAGTTTGCCTTCAGCTGGCAAGGCCAGCAATACACCTTTACCTGCCTACCTCAGAGCTACATCAACTTGCCATCCTATGTCATAATTTAGACTACAGGGGTCTTGATCACCTTTCCCTTCCAAAAGATGTCACACTGGTCCATTGCATTAATGACATTATGCTGATTGGACCTAGTAAGGAAGAAGTGTCAATGACTATGGACTTGTTGGTAAAACATTTGCATGCTAGAGTGGGTGAAATTAATCCTACAAAAATTCAGCCACTTCCCACCTTAGTGAAATTTCTACAGGTCCAGTAGTGTGGGCCATGTCAAAATATGCCTTGTGAAATGAAGGATAAATTATCGCATCTGGCTACTCCCACAACTACAAAGGAGACACAATGCCTAGTGGGCCTCTTTGGATTTTGGAGGCAACATAGTCCTCATTTGGGTGTGCTACTCTGGTCTATTTATCAAGTGGCTCGAAAAGCTCCTGGTTTGAGTGGGGCCCAGAACAAGAGAAGTTCTGCAACAAGTTCAGGTTGACATGCAAGCTGCTCTTCCACTTTGGCCATATGATCCAGCTGATTCAATGGTGCTTGAAGCGTCCATGGCAGATGGAGGTGCTGTTTGGAGTCTTTGGCAGGCCGCTATTGGTGAATCAAAGTGCAGACCCTTAGGATTTTGGAGCAAAGCCCTGTCATCCTCTGCATATAGCTACTCTCCTGTTGGGAAACAGCTTTTGGCTTATTACCAGGCCTTAGTAGAGACTGAATGCTTAATCATGGGACACCAAGTTACCATGTGGCCTGAGTTGGCGATCATGAAGTGGGTGTTGTCTGACCCACAGAGTCATAAATTTGGACATACACAGCAGCACTCCATCATTAAATGGAAGTGGAATACATGAGATCGGGCCCTAGCGGGACCTGAAGGTAAAAGTAAGTTGCATAAGGAAGTGGCCCAGATGCCCATGGTCTCCACTCCCGTCACTTTACCTTCCATCTTCCCAGTCTGCACCTATGGCCTCATGGGGAGTTCCTTATGATCAGTTGACTAAAGAAGAGAAAACTCGTGCCTGGTTTATAGACGGTTCTATGCGATATGCAGGCACCACTCAAAAGTGGACGGCAGCAGCACTACAAGCCCCTTTCTGGGACCTCCCTGAAGGACAGTGGTGAAAGGAAATCCTCCTAATGGGCAGAGCTTCTAGCAGTGCACCTGGTTGTTCACTTTGCTTGGGAGAGGACATGGCCAGGTGTGTGATTGTATACTGATTCATAGGCTGTGGCCAATGGTTGGTTGGATGATCAGGGACTTGGAAGGAACATGATTGGAAAATTTAAGACAAGGATTTATGGGGAAGAAGTATGTGGATAGGCCTCTCTGAATGAGGCAAAGAAGTGAGGATATTTGTGTCTTATGTGATTGCTCATCAAAGGGTGACCTCAGCAGAGAATTATTTTAACAATCAAGTGAATAGTATGATGCATTCTGTAGAAACCACTCATTCTCCTTCCCCAGCTACTCCCGTCATTGCTCAATGGGCTCCTAAAGGAAGTGACCATAGTGGCAGGAATGGAGGTTATGCACAGGCCCAGCAACATGGACTTCCACTCACCAAGGCTGACTTGGCTACAGCCACTGCTGAGTGGCCAGTCTGCCAGCAGGAGAGACCAACACTGAGTCCTCGATATGGCAACATTCCTCGAAGTGATCAGCCAGCAACCTGGTGGCAAGCTGATTACATTGGACCACTTCCATAATAGAAAGGGCAGTGTTTTGTCCTTACTGGAATAGACTATCACTCAAGATATGGATTTGCCTTCCCTGCACCTAATGCTTCTACCAAAACTACCATCCATGGATTTACAGAATGTCTTATGCACTATCATGGCATCCCACACACCATTGCCTCTGATCAAGGGACTCATTTCACAGCAAATAAAGTGCAGCCGTGGGCCCACGCTCATGGAATTCATTGGTCTTACCATGTTCCCCATCATCCTGAAGCAGCTGTCTTCATAGAATGATGGAATGGCCTCCTAAAGACACAATTACAGTGCCAACAAGGTGGCAATACCTTGCAGGGTTAGGACAATGTTCTCCAGGAGGCTGTATATGATCTAAACCAGCATGCCAATATATGATATTGTTTTTCCCATAGTCAGGATTCATGGGTCCAGGAATCAATTGGTGGAAACGGGAATGGGACCACTCACTATTACCCCTAGAGATGCGTTTGCAAGATTTTTGCTTCCTGACCCCAAGATCTTATGTTCTGCAGGTTTAGAGGTCTTAGTTCCAAAGGGAGGAAAGCTTCCACCTGGAGACAAATCATTGAACAGAAAGCTAAGAATGCCGTCTGGCCACTTTGGGCTCCTTATGCCTCTGGATCAACAGGCAAAGAAGGGCATTGCCATAGTGGCTAGTGTGATTGATCCTGATTACCAAGAAGAAATTGGATTGATATGACATAATGGACGTAAAGAAGAATATGTCTGGAATGCAGGAGATCCCTTAGGGCATCTCTTAGTACTAACATGTCCTGTGATTAAAGTCAATGGGAAGCTACAGCAACCCAACTCTGACATGACTGCTCATGGCCCAGACCCTTCAGGAATGAAGGTATGAGTCACCCCACCAGGCACAGAACCACGACCAGCTGAGGTGCTTGCTGAGGGCAAAGGGAATATGGAACGGGTGATGGAAGAAGGTAGTTCTAAATACCAGTTATGGCCACGTGACTAGTTCTAGGAACAGGAACTGTAATTGTTATGAGTATTTCTGCTTTATATGTGTGTATAAAATATTTTATTTTCTTCACTCATAAAATATAAGATGTAAATGGGGCTAGCGTGTTTTTGTTTGTACACATGTTAGTTGTATCATGTTAGGTGCAAGTATGACTTTGCAATTGTCTTTATTCAGGGATTATGTATGGTTTGGGGAGATATGTACAGGTGTCAAGTTGACAACAGCTAGAATGTGATGGTTAACATTGTGTGTCAACTCGGCTAGGCCATGATTCTCAATGTTTATTTGTGATCATACCCATGATTGGATCTGTTGTGAGTAGCCAATCAGTTGAAAGGGAGTTTTCTTGGGCATCTGGCCTGCGTCTGAATGTAAGTGGACTTTCTGGCTTTTGCTGTCTCTGGATCCTGTAGCTGCCTCCTGTTCATCTGACTTCCAGTTCTTGGGACCTGAGCTAAAATCTTACCTGCCGATCTTAGGGTTCGTCAGTCTTCACAGCCTGTGAGCAAGAGTCCTGTTCTCAGACCTGCTGATCCTGGGTTTGCCAGCTCCTGCAGCTACATGAATCATGAGAAGCCTTGCAATCTTGCCTGCCGATCTTGGAATTCATTGATCTTCACAGCTTGTGAGCAAGAGCCCTGCTCTCCTACCTGCCAATCTTGGTTTCCCCAGCCCCTGTGACTACGTGAATCAGGAGAATCCTCTATCCTGATCCCTAGACTTGGGCCATTCCAACCTCTACAATTGTGTGAGCTGTTTCCTTGATATAAATCTCTCTCCCTACATATATATTTATACACTTTACTGGTTTTGCTTCTTTACAGAACCCAGCCTAAAACAGTAAGTGTAAAGAACCTTACTTTAATTGATTAACTGGATGGCAAAAGGTTTCGGTTTAATGAACTTTATTTTAAAAATTCAAGCCTGGAACAGCTAGCAATTGCCAATCAATGTTAGTAAAAGACCCAATGAGCCACACAAAGATTACAGTAATAAAATAAAGAATAGCCTTAAGAATGACAGTAGTTAGGTGCAAACAACCATGGATGATACCTTGTACCCACACAACTTGAACTTAATTTTACCACAGCTGGTCAGCAGCACTTGGATATACCAGCATTTATGATACCTCAAAATATAAAACCAAACAAAACCCAGTGCTGTTGAGTCGATTCTGACTCATAGCGACCCTGTAGGACAGAGTGGAACTGCCCCATAGAGTTTCCAAGGACACCTGAAGGATTCGAACTGCTGACCCTTTGGTTAGCAGCCATGGCACTTAACCAGTACGCCACCAGGGTTTCCCCTCAAAATATAGGCAGTGATAAAATAAGAAAGGTCATAAGGGGTCAGTGGCATCAAGAAAGAGACCAATACCTTCTCTAACTCATAGCCGACATGGAAGTTGGACCAAATAGAAAGATGCCCTTATTAGAGGAGGTACACCAGTCATCAGTAAGAAATGGCACGCTAAGGAAGTTTATACGCTGGGATTACCATAGTTATAGAATCCTTCATAGATTAGTAAATGTCAAACTAGAGGTATAAATATTTTACAACTTGGGTTTTCAGTTAAGATCTCAGAAGATAAATATAAAAACAAGGTGTTTGACAGTGAGAAAAGGAAGGAGAATTTACACAACTTTTAGGGAAAAAAAACTAGCTAGGACTCAATCAAATATGAGTAAAAAACACATATGCAATATGTGGTCGTATAAAGTGCATTACAAAAAGCAGGAAAAATAAAACTCAATGCAGAGGAAACTGTGTAATATTAAAAAGTTAATAACAGTATAGAATAGGTCTCTTTTTTGTTTTTATTGAAATCCAATATAATCTGATGGAATGCCCTTTAAAAGGAGAGACAAAAAATGAGGTTTCAATACCAAGTGGAAATAAAACAGAAAGCTGAGTGAAATATAGGCTGCAAGGGCAAAGTAATTTTGCACTGAAAAAGTAAAAAGCAAAATAAACACTGCTAAAATTATAAATAATAATGGAAAGAAAAGAAAATAATTGTACTGAGAATGAAGTAAAAAGGGTCGAAGATTAAATAATAACCAGTTATACTCCTGAATAGATCAATAACTATTGAATAAACTATTTTATGTTATCAAAGAAATAGCCAAATAAACACAGCAGATGACGAAGATTTTATAAATGAACTAATTTGTGTTATTTTTAATTTAATCTATATAATTTGTTTATATAGTATTTCAGATTTCCTGTCAAACTACAACATTACTTATTCATTTCAAAGGCCAAAAACTACAGCAAACTATAAAACTTTTTACCTCCACCATTTCATCACCGATTCACTCGTTTAAACATGTATATAAACTTGACATAGATACATAAACAGATAACATTTATTTTTCTATAATTTACAAGTATTGAATCAAATTGTACTGATTACTTAGTATGCAGCTTGCTTTTTTGACTAACATATTATGGATATCCCTTCATGTCAAAAATTTTTCATAAGTTTACAACCTTGGATTCATATTAAAAACACTTGGGATGTCCTGGCCACACCCAAATCAATTAAATTGAAATCTCTGGAGGTGGCACCTGGGCACCGATCTTTTAAAAAAAATTTCCAGGCAATTCCAATGTGTAGACAGTGTTGGGGAAGAATTAATATAGAGAAAATACTTCAGTTTTAAGACAAGCAGAAGTGGCTGTATATGTAGTCGCTATGGTTTATCCATTGATGAATAGATCACCCCTCCATTAGGCAGCTGACTCCACAGTATTCTTTCTCTTTCTCTTCCTCATCTTGTCACTTTGGGTTCAGGTTGGTAACAGTTTAGCTGAGTTACTGAATTACTACACTATTACTGTACTCTCTACATATGAAACTACATGAATAAGCTCTTCTTTAGTTTTTCTAATTCAATATGTTGTTTGATTTTTGACTGCTGCTTCCATAGGTGTTTTAAGAATGCCACATTCTTTTGTTGGGACCCTGAAGCATGTACTAGAGATGAATTGCCTTTGCCCCTATATAAATCCAACTTTCCACTTGTACATTAGTTCCCATCCCTTCTCGCCTTCCCAGGAATATTGATCCAACCCTTTACCCTCTATCTCCTGCATCATCTTTTTTTTTTTTTTTCTTCTTCTGTATTTGATATCCTTTGGAACTATGGGAACATCAATATGTTCACATTAATAACTGCCCTTTCTTAAGAAAATCCTCCCCTTGATGCCATCTCTTCTTTAGTTATTTCCTCATTTCTCTGCTTACCTTTATAGCAAAACTCCTTGAAACAGTAGTCTTTACTCATTCACTTTGATCCTCCTCTAAACTCTCCTCAACTATCAACCAATAAAACATTTACTCTCAGGCTGCATTCAAGTAGCTCTTGGGAAAGCCACCAATGACTCCTACATTGCCAAATCAAATACTCTATTTGCAGGCTTTGTCTTGCTTAAACCATCTAAATAATTTGAACCACTTTACCAATCTTTCTTCCCAGAGGCATTTTTCTTGCTTGGCGTTTTGGGGTAACAATACATTTTGCTTTTTCTCCCACATTACTACTAATGACACCTTCTCAGTCTTCTTTACTCACTGACCTCTAAAAGAGTGGTCTACAAAGTGCTAAATGAAATGGGCCCAGCTATGTTTCTGACACCATTCATGATTTCACCTCTCTATGATAACTGTGCTTCAGCCACACTGGACAAACAATCAAACAAACCCTGGGGCCTTTGGACGTCTTATTCCTTCTGCATTCTGTACATTCTCTCACTTCTTTGAGATCTCTGGTTAAATATCACCTTATAAATATGGCCTTCCTTAACCACTCTATATAAAATACCAACCTCCTCCACGTCTGCCCTCTTTGTCCCTATCACCATGCAACAAATTCTCCTGCAAGGCACTTATCACCATTTAGTGCACTATATATCCAATTGTCTATTTTCCTATTGTGTGGTCACCAACTCCTCTTCTCGCAAGATTGTAAACGCTCAACAAAAGCCAGAGTTTTCTTTTTATTTCCTTTTTTTTTTTTTTCTTTTTCAGGCACTGCTTTAGTAGCACCTGGAGTAGTACCTGTTACAGAGTAGGCGTAAGCACTCTGTAATTTTTGGTTGAATATGTGAATGAATGAATGTCCACTTGCATTTTCTCTTCTGTGAATTGCTTGTGTGATTTTTAAATTGTATTATACAATTTCTTTATATATAATGGATATTAACATTTTTCCCTTATGGCAAATATTTTGTCCTGTTTTATCATTTGTCTTTTAACTTAGTTTACATCTTTTGCCAAATACAAGCCTTTGGTTTTTACTGTAGATAAAATTGACCAATTAAAAACTAACTGTAAGTTTGCAAGTAAAATATGTCAAAATAAGGCACTTTTATTCCACTTCTCTCTATCAACCCCACAAAATGTGAACACTTCCTCTTAGACAATAAGAATCAATGGTCTGATTTTTCTTGTTGTTTTAGTTTTTGATTTGGTTTGCCTGAAAAATGTGCAGAGCCAAATTCCAATGAACTGCAGTGCTAATCCCCCATGCGTCTGACAGTTTGTCATACTGTGGGGGCTTGCGTGTTGCTGTGGTGCTGGAAGCTATGCCACTGGTATTCAGATACCAGCAGGGTCACCCATGGAGGATAGGTTTCAACTGAGCTTCCGGACTAGGACGGACTAGGAAGAAGGACCTGGCAGCCTACTTCTGAAAACCCTTAGCCAGTGAAAACCTTATGAATAGCAGCGGGACATTGTCTGATATAGTGCTAGAAGATGAGCCCCCAGGTTGGAAGGCACTGAGAAGATGACTGGGGAAGACCTGCCTCCTCAAAAGTAGAGTTGACCTTAATGACATGGATGGAGTAAAGCTTTCAGGACCTACATTTGCTGATGTGGCATGACTCAGTAAGACAACCAAAGAGGATAAGTCTCATTTTAGCGAGTGGACAGAATCAACCTATTTTACATAGTTGACGTTCCATAATGGCATGTCTACTTTTCGAAGATTTGTGTTTCCTTGGAAATTATTTTTCCCCTCAAATTTAATGATACACTTGTTCAACAATAAACAAAACTATCTCATAATAAGAACAAAGTACTCCAAATGGGATCTTTTTATGAGATAATTTAGAGTTCAATAGATTATTGAAATGATCAGTTTTGTAGTTTATATTTCACTCTTTATTAAGTAACATAGAACTTTCAAACCCATTATCTGAAATTATTTAGAAAAACAAATCTGAAATATAGATAGAGAGCAGATAGACGGATAGAAGGAATTTTCTACTTTATCATTCAATCATTTGGAATCATTTTAAAATTAAATTACTAAAATAAAAAATATTTTAAATGAACTAGGCATTTTCAAAATTTAACTTTTAAATATGGCATATGCCAACCTTTAAGAAGAAGTATCTCTAAATGATTTAGAAATTTCAGCAGATGACTAAAGTGCATTTCCTTAGGAATCATAAGAAAGTAAACCAGAACTGGCTAATGTTGACCTGTTGCCATCAAGTCGATTCTGACTCAAAGTGACCCTACAGGACGGAGTAAAACTGTCCCATAGGGTTTTCAAGGAGTGGCTGGTGGATTCAAACTGCCAACCTTTTTGTTAGCAGCCAAGTTCCTAACCAGTACACCAACAGGGCTCCAAACTGGCTACTAGTGTCTTGCATTACCTCTAAGGAGGTTTTATGACCATTTGTAAAAGGAAATATTAAGTAACATGAAAGTGTCCAAAGTCCTCGGGAAGCAGAATGTCTTTGCAACCATCTGGTTTCACCAACACCTTAATTCTGATAAAATCTTGAATCTGGTTGTCAGAGTTATCTGGCAAGTCAAACAAAAGTAGAGGTCCTGTATATGATGATTTCACAACAAAATCCATGTTAACTTGTAACATCACATTCTGACCTCACAGATATATAATCTATCCTGTCCCCTGATGTCATGCAATAATGGAGAATGAGAGTCTCCCAGTAATACTGAAACACTGGTAGTCACTGACTCACTTTATGATAGGAAAATACACTAGTTAAAATAACAATAGTGCTTACATTTTTATTAGAAACAAAATAAGAATGCTATAAGAAAAATTTCCGTAGTTAAAATTGGTACTTGTATAACTCGAGCCTACTATGGATCATGTATCAATCAAAACGGTCTAGAGAAGCTTTAGAACTATATACCTAACTTAGGAAAGCATTATCCAAAGAAGACATTAACTCTTTAAAATTACAGTATGATGGTCCAAGAAGTAAGAAGACTGAAATGGGCTAGCTAATTAACTCTGTTCAGCTTGTTGGCTTCTGGGAATTATAGGAAGAGCAAAGTTTATAAGCAAGGCTATGAAAGGATCCTGGAAAATATTCAAATTGGTCAACTTGTCAGTGTGCCTACACACTGGAAAAGGTAGCATTTTATTTTGGAGAGAGCAGAGAGTTTCACGGAAAATTTCATAACAACACATTAAATAATTAAAGTGACTATAGAGACCTAATGTTAAAATATAGTTTGTCTCATTGGGTATCCATGTACTCAAACCAGACTTTAGGAGAGAAATCATAACAGAATTTTGTGAAACCCTTTCTGGAATGCTGAACCTTTTTTTTATTCCACCTACCAGAAGAGGATCAGGTAGAAAGATTAAACGGTATGATATAGACTGAACTAGAAATTGGCTGTTATAAAATTGGGAATAGAATGAAGTTATCACCCCTTCCTTCTTATTCTAGTAAGAATGAGGTTACAGTATCTAAAAAAATAAATACGTAACTTACCTTTCCTTTATTAGATAGTATGTGGATCTTCAGGGAAATCTTCTTTCCCACTACCTTCAAAGATTATTGGCCATTCACAGGACCTCTTGACGAATTGGTGTTTCATCTAACTGACAAGACATAACCACAATATAGCTTGGAATAAAGTCTTTCAAACAGCAAGCGTATTTATGACACTGTTTGAAAAGAAACAACCTAAGTCTGCTACTATGGAAGAAATTATGATGTAAATTCCTCGGTTTATATTTTCCCAAAGCACCAACGTTAAAATTTTTTTACACTGGATACATATGGAACCCTGGTTTATATAATTTTTCTTTCATTAAATAGTCATTTAATATGGTCATTCTGGATACAAGCAAATCAGTATAGGGAGAAAACACTGTAGATCTAAAATTCTTACTTGTGCTTAGATGCATTTCAAAACACTGAAAGTTTTAAGGTAGGAAATGCTTTGCCAAAAATAAATGTAACTCAGGAGCTCTCCTGAGCAACAATCTATAGGCAAGGAGGTACCTACACAGTGGCTTCCTGTGATGATAATATTGCTTACAAGGGAATTCCATTGCAATGAAGTAAGAAAGTGTATTTAATTAATAAATGTACACAATGTATGTAGTTAGGTGCTTCATAAAGTACTATGTTGTTAGGAAAGCATGAAAATATTTTTTGTTACATGAAAAAAAAAAATAGTTGCCATCAAGTTGGATCCCACAAATGAAAACCTCATGTGTGTTACATTAATAGAAATATATTTTATCAATAAATTTAGAAAAAACTTTTTGGTCAGTAAGATATACAAAGATTCAGGTGAAATAAGAAAGAGGTTATAAAAAGTCAGTATGTGAAGTGAGTTAAGGATATACAATCTGACCAAGTCTAACAGGCATCATGGCTAAGAGTTTTCATTGCCTTTATTTTGAAATTCTGCTTTCATAATAACTTTAATATAGTAAACAAACCACATACAACAGGAGAAAAATAGGCAGTTTAGAGTGTATACATTTTGAATGGAATTTCAATTTGCAATAAAGAGAACAGATCTCTATTCATCTGTCTTTCTCTTCCTTTCTCTCTTTTTCTTTGTTTCTCTCTTTCTCTCTCTCTCTCTCTCAGACACACACACAGAGACGAATGCACACCTTCTCCTTATATATGTGGTTCATGACAATAGGCCAAAGACACATTCTTATTTTGTTACCTTGACTAAAAGACTTCAGGACTTGAACCTGCTCAGGAATGGCTCTGTGTTAATTATCTTTTTAAGGCTTTAGTACTTTGGTCTTCTCATTTGAGCAGTATTAAGATGGTACCGGTACCTGTAAAGCTGAATCTGTCAGATTCTAGGGAAACTGGCAGCACCTTTGGTGGGACATTTTTACAGGAATTCTGGAGAGGCCTTGATGCCAGGTGCCTCCTACATGTTGCATTTGTAGGAATCACAATGAGAGACTTGGATGTAAACTTGGAAAACTGGGTCTTAATACAACCAATGTTTCAGCAAAAAGTGGCTTTGTAATCAAAGCAAATATATTTATTCTAAAGATTTAGTGTTTAGATCAACTTTATAAGGCATAGGTCCTCCAAGCTCCATGAATGAAGACATTACCTAAGACACAGACATTGCTCACCCTCCCTTGGGTTGCTCTGTCAGAGCAACAGCATGACATACTGGCATAATGTTACCCTAAGGGAAGAGTGTTGGGTTCTTAGTTTTGTAGAATTGTCTTATCCACATATTGGCTTGTCATACATCTAACCTCTAGCTTTCTCTTGAATATGCTATCTGTGCTTATTCTTGTGCTTTGGGGTCTGAAATGGACATCAGACGAAGAGACAACCATGTCAGTTAACAACCATGAGATGCTGTTCAGATAAGGTCTCTCAAATAAAACCAGGGTAATTCCACTGTTTTTTAATTTCTTGGGGAGTTTTACTCACTTTTTACTTCAATTTCTCTCTGAAGACTTAATAATGAAATAATTTATAGTGAATAAATTTGAGGCATAATATTTTTGACATTGTATTGTTAAGATTAATTTTATGAGGTTATTTGAGTAGTTATGTAAGCCCCAGTGAGTCATAATTAACTCGGTCCGGGAAAAAACAATTAAGATGAGAACAAAAAATGGGCTATTTGGCTCTAACAAAGAATAGGGCTTTTGATTTAATGTGAGTAGTATATCTGTTAGGAGCCCTGGTGGCACAGGGGGTAAGAACTACAGCTGCTAATCAAAAGGTTGGCAGTTTGAGTCCATCAGACACTCCTTGGAAACCCTATGGGGCATGTTTATTTTATTTGCATATATTGTGCTTTAGATGAAGGTTTACAGAACAAACTAGCTTCTCATTAAACAATTAGTACACATATTGCCTTATGACACTGGTTACCAACCCCACAGCATGGCAACACTTCCTTCTCTACCTTGTGTTCCCTATCATCAGCTTTCCTTTCCCCGCCTGCCTTCTATTCCTTGCTGCTAGGCTGGTGTGCCCTTTTAGTCTTGTTTTGCTTTATGGGCCTGTCTAATATTTGGCTGAAGGATGAACCTCAGGAATGAATTCATTACTGAGCTAAAAGGGTGTCTCAGGGCCATTCTCTTGGGGTTTCTCCAGTCTCTGTCAGGCCATTAAGTCTGGTCTTTTTTGTGAGTTAGAGTTTTGTTCTATGTTTTTCTCCAGCTCTCTCCAGGACCTTCTATTGTGATCCCTGTCAGAGCTGTCAAAGGTGGTAGCTGGGCACCATCTAGTTTTACTGGACTTAGTCTGGTGGAGGTCGTGGTAGTTGTGGCTCATTAGTTCTTTGGACTAATCTTTCCCTTGTGTCTTTCATTTTCTTCCTTCTCCCTTGCTCCAGATGAAATGGGACCAGTGGAGCATCTTAGACATCTGCTCACAGGCTTTTAAGATTCCAGACGCTACTCACCAAAGTAGAATGTAGAATATTTTCTTTATAAGTTATGTTATGCCAATTGAGCTAGATGTTCCCCAAGACCATGGACCCCACAGCCCTCAGCTCAGTAATTTGATCCTTCAGGGAGTCTGGATGTGTCTATGGAGCTTCCTATCGGGCAGTTCTACTCTGTCTAACAGGGCTGCTATGAGTCAGAATCTACTCGACAACAATGGGTTTTCATGTATCTGTATCACCCATTCGAAATATTTCTAGAGATGAAAATTGAACAACCACATACTGCTTCTAGAAGGGTACACATTGAATTAGAAAATGGAAATAAAGCTACTCTGTTAAATTAATATTCACCTCTCATCAAGGGGATAACTACTACCCCTATGGAGCCATTGACTATGTTATGCACAATGGCTAACAAAAGAAAATAAAGGAGACTGTAGAGTGTGAAGAGCCCTGGTGAAGCTGTGGGTAAGCACTTGGCTGCTAACTGAAAGGTCAGTAGTTCAAATCCACCAACCAGCCTCTCCATAGGAGAAAGATGTGGCAGCTTGCTTCCATAAAGATTTCAGCCTTAGAAACCATATGGGGCAATTCTACACTGTCCTATAAGATTGCTATGAGTCAGAATTGACTTCACAGCAATGGGTTTGGTTTGGGTTTGGGGTAGAGTGTGAACGATTTCTTTTTCTTGCCTATGTCCTGATTATACAATAAGATCATCTGCTAAGAAAACTTACTAGGGAAATTCCCATTTACTTGTTTCACCTCATAGAAGGAATAAAGATTTACCTAAGTAGTGGAAGTGTATTATGGTCACCCCAAGAGGTGGAATAAAACTTTCACAGAATTTGTTTCTGATGTCAAGACTGGCACACAGGTCGCAAGGGGGCATGACGTGACAAAGCTTATTACTCACAGAATGATCTTTTCTCTGTAGAGCAGGACAAACTCCCAAGCAGGCCCAAAAATGCATGAGTAGAACAAGAGATTGGCTTAGATTTGATTGTGGTTGGGGGGTAGAGATGCTGAGAATTACCACAAGTGGGCTAGGGCATGCTTAGTTTAAACTTCCTACTCCCAAAGGATGGAGCACACAGACTTTTTTTTATCAGCTTACCCAGATGAGGGGCAAAAGAGGAAGATGGAGTGTAAGGGCTTGAAAGCTGTCTGTAGTCAAACAAAAAATGGAATCAGAATCTTTACGATAAGGTTTCAGTAGATTAAGAGTCTATATGACAAGAATTTTCTTAAAAATAGATAAAGGGTGAGGACATGATGTGGCAAAAAAAAAAAAAAACTGTGCCTAAAAGATTGTAGGTGAAAGGTGCACTCTAGCTAGGCAATATAATTTTGAAAGATAGAGTGGAAATATAGCCAGAGCATTCTGTCCTTCTTAACAAACATCTACCCTCAAAGGAACTCTTTTACCAGAGCTTAAGGTGTTGCAGTGGTTAAGAGATATGATTGCTAACCAAAGAGTTGGCATTTTAAATCTACCAGCTGCTCCTTAGAAACTCTATGGCACAGTTCTGCTCTGTCCTATAGGGTTCCTAGGAGTCTGAAATGACTCAACAGTAATGGGTGTGGGTTGGGTGGTGCAGTGGTTAAGACCTCGGCTACTAACCAAAAGGTTGGCTGTTGAGTCCACTAGCCACTCCTTGGAAACCCTATGGGGCAGTTCTACTCTGTCCTATATCACTATGAGTTCGATGACAATGAGTTTGGTTAATAGAAGTAGGACTTATCAGAGCCTAAATGACCTGAAGGCACAGTGGTAAAGTGCTTGGCTATTAACTGAAAGGTTACAGTTTGAACCCACCAACTGCTCCATGGGAGATAGATGTGGCAATCTGCTTCCATAAAGATGACAGCACGGGGGAAGTTCTACTCTGTCCTATAGAGTCACTACGATTCACAATCAATGACAATGGGTTTGGTTTTTAGAACTGACCTGGGGAAGAGAAATACACAATTCCTAATTCAACTCTATGAAACGCTCCATATAAAATACTTCTTTTAACAATATTCAAGAATTGTCATTACTTTCTCTTAACTCTTTTTCTTTGGTTTTGTTCAACAAACTGTAGCTCTTCTCAAAGAGCTTCCTGATACACAGTTTAGTGTAATGACACTGCTATCCAAATTCTCCCTAGAGAAGCCCCAATTTAGAGCTGTACATCAGATTTGTGTCCACAAAACTTGGTGGTGAAAAATATACATATATATGTATATTTTTTGAAGTAGTTACTTCTACAAATAAAAGTGACTTACAAAGATATTACTGAAAATTAAAAACTTGCTTTTATTATATCCCAAGGAGGAACTAAGTTAATAGGTATTTCTTAAAATATAATTAACACTGCATTTTTATGGGCTTGGGGATTAACATTTCAAATCATAAAGAAAGTAATATTAGCAAATGAAATAAATGTACTAGTAAGGTAAATTATTTTTCTTTTTCCCTTGTTTAATAGATGCATGTATAAACACATCTATAATTTAAATTGAAAAGAACTTTAGAAGCTCTGTAATCACACTGTTCTATTGAATAAATGTTATTAGAGATCATGTTTTGCCAATGGTATAAAATCTGGTAGAAGCTGGCCTTCAGGGGTGTGGAGTGTGGACAACTAAAAGATAATCAGACTACCTTAAAATGATATCGTTGAGAACTTGGAATGATCACATAATACAGATACTATGAGAGAAGAACGTGGTTAGGCTGTTGGAACTAGCCATTTAGTTATTAGGCTTTTTAATGAAAATGTGGGAAACAAGATTGAAGATTTGGTCTCATAATTCCCTTGTAGGGAGGATGTCTTTGGTTGACAAAACATTTTGATGGATTATTTTTATTGTGGAAATATTGTCCTTAGGGTAGCACTGAAAGAATAAAAGAATAACTTCTCTGAAGGAAAAAAAAAAAAAGAAAGGATTTAGGGATTAGGTATGCACAAACTAGAAGAGAGGAGCTTGAAGGAGGTATAGAGAGTTCAACCACATAACAGCTTGAGTCCGAATAGATAACAACTAGAAATGCCATGAGAAGAAAAGATAGTTAATCTACTGTTAAGAAAAGAATGTCCAAATATATCTAAGTTTAATTTTACCTTATATTTTGGGCTGCAATGAAGTACATTTGCCTGTATCTCTTTTTAAAAATAAGGCTCATTTTATAAGTCGTGCCTTGGGAAACTAAAGAAAATATGACCATTTTTGTTCATACTTGGACTGCAAATAAGAAAACGACTGAAGGAAGGAAAACTTGAGAAGGTTCGAGAAGGTAAGAGGAGCCACAAATAGGCCTCAGAAGTGTCAAGGTGAAATACAAGCACCCACAAATTCCTAGCAGATATTTAGAAAGATGTTAAGATTTCCAACCACACATGAGTTAAGGTAAGAGCCAATTAGAATACTGAAGGAAAGAATTCGATTTACATAACTCATAATTTGCATGAAATTTTTTTTTCTGCACTGTAAATACAGTTTCTGAATTAGTGTATACAATTGTTATAACTACATTTTTAAACAGAACATTAATAAATTTTATGGTTTATATAAAACCATTAGTTTTGGTCATTGGGTATTCTTATTTAAAAACTTTTATTGAATTAATAGCACTTATATTTATGACAGAAAAATATAAAGCACAAAATAGAAGAAAATTAAAACAACTGTATAATCTTATCACATAATAAGCATGATTATCACTATATGTTTCAGATATATAGTTTTATGAAGCTGTTATTAAATGAGATAACACTATATAGATGTTAATATATTATAAGCCTCTTTACATATCAGTAAAGAAGCCATGATGGGGCAACTGTTAAGCGTTCTGAGTGCTTAACAAAAAAGATTGGTGACTTGAATCTGCCCAGTGGCTCTGCAGGGGAAAGGCCTAGAGATCTGCTCCCATAAAGATTACAGTCAAGAAACACTACAGAAAAGTTCCAGTCTGTCACATGGAGTCACTATGATTCAGAACTGACTTAACGGCACCTAACAAGAACAACACGTTTTAATAAGCAGTTCTCTTTTTAAACCTATATTTTTATTTACATCAATAGCATTGTAATTTACATACTCTTGCTTTTTCACTTAATACTAGATCTTAAACTTGTTATCTTTTTCAGTGTAAGTAGATCCTATCTTACACACACATACATACATATACATTTCAAGAACCCGATTTTAAAGTTCTCAATAGTAAAAAAATAAGTGTATAACAATAAACCTAATTAATCTCCCTCTCCATCTTACCGAGTTAATTCTCATTTAGGTAGATTATTTATTACAGGACTCTAAAAGTATAGATTGACCTCTCCAAGTCCTAGTCTTGTGTGTAAAAAGAGAAATTTGGTTGTTGTGTGCCATCGAGTCAATTGGGACTCTTAGCGAAACTATTAAAAAAAAAAATTGCCATAGAGTGGATTCCAACTCGTAGAGACTTTATAAGACAGAGTAGAACTGCCCCACAGGGTTTCCAAGGAGCAGCTCAATGGATTCAAACTGCTGACCTTTTGATTAGCAGGCATAGCTCTTAACAACTATGCCACATGTCTTCTAGCGACCCTGTAAAACCAAACCCCTTGCCCTCCAGTGGATTCCGACTCATAGTGACCCTATAGGACAGAGTAGAACTGGCTCATAGGGTTTACAAGGCTGTAATCTTTATGGGAACAGCTCCCCAGATCTTTTCTCCCATGGAGCTGTTGGTGGGTTCAGCCACCGATCTTTCAGTTAGCAGCTGAGTACTTAACCATTTCGCCACCAGACCAAAACCAAACCTGTTGCCGTTGAGTTAACTCCAACTCATAGCAACCCTGTAGGACAGAGTGGAACTGCCCATTAGGGTTTTCAAGAAGAGGCTGGTACATTCTAAAGGCTGACCTTGTGGTTAGCAGCTGAGCTCACTGCATCACCAAGGATAGAAAAATAGCTACTGTTCCAACCTGGTAAAGTTGTTTTGATAATTAAATTAGATAATATATTTAAAATATTTTTCTGGCCCATATTTGGAGGTGAGAAGATGTTAGCTATTACTTAATAATTGCCTTTATTAAGACTAGGTGTCAAATATTATCGAACTTATTTTAGCATCTATAATCACATGGCTTTTTTTTTTTTGACACATTGATATGAACCACAGCAATTAACTTCCTCGTAATAGCATGCCCATATTGGCCACTTTATTGTAAACACATTTAAGTAGATTTAACATTCTCACAAAAATATGAGGTAGGTCACTTTATAATCCCCATTTTACAGAAGAGTAAACTTGAAGCACAAAGAAGCTAAGCAAATTGCCCCAGACAACACAGTTCCTGATAGAGTTAGCATTCAAACTTACATAGCCTGTCTCTTCAGCTGGTAGTCCTATTCACTACTCTGTGTCATTTCTTATTTGGAAACAAATGCTATGCTATTGTTTTTTTTCTTTGACTCAGGTTATTTGCCAGTATTTTACCTATGTTTTTGTATTAACTTTGAATAATAATATTTGTCTATAGTTTTCATTTTATATGTTTTACCATATCTTAGTATCAAATTTATGGTAGTCATGAAAAATAACTTGACAGAAAGCAGAAAATACAAGAAAGATATTTAACGGTGCTTGATTTACTATGCAAAGGCATCAGATTATGTGGATCATAACAAATTATGGATAACATTGCAAAGAATGGGAACTCCAGAACACTTAATTGTGCTCATGCAGAACTTGTACATAGACCTAGAGGCAGTCGTTCAAACAGAACAAAGACATACTGCATGGTTAAAGTCGGAAATGAATGCATCAGAGTAGTATCTTTCACTATACATATTCAGTATGTATACTGAGAAAATAATCCAAGAAGCTGGACTATACTAAGAAGAATTAGGCATCAGGACTGGAGGAAGACTCATTAACAACCTGTGATATGTAGACCACACAACCTTGCTCATTGAAAGCAAAGAAGACTTGAAGCAAAAAAATGAAATGGAATGCATAAACATTGATATCTGAGGCATTAGTGAGCTGAAATGGACTGGTGTTGTCTATTTTGAATCAGACAATCATATGGTCTACGATGTGGGGAATGACAATTTGAAGAGGATTGGCATTCTATTCATCATCAAAAAGAAGATTTCAAGATCTATCCTCAAGTCGGAAACCCTTGTTAAGTGCTATGGCTGCTAACCAAAATGTCAGCAGTTTGAATCCACCAGTCACTCCTCGGAAACTCTATGGGGCAGTTCTACTCTGTCCTATAGGGTTGCTATGAATCAGAGTCAACTCAACCACAATGGATTTTTTTGTTTGTTTTTTAATCCTGAAGTACAATGCTATCAGTGATAGGAAACATCCATACGCCTACAAGGAAGACCAGTTAATACGACTGTTATTCAAACTTACACACCTACCACTAAGGCCAACGATGAAGAAATTGAAGGTTTTTACCAACTTTTGCAGTCTGAAAGTGATAGAACATACAATCAGGATGCATTGATAATTAGTGGGGGTTGGAATGCGAAAGTTGGAAACAAAGAAGAAAGATTGGTAGTTGGAAAATATGGCCTTCTTGATAGAAATGATGCTGGAGATTGCATGATAGAATTTTGCAAGACCAATGACTACTTCATTGCAAATTACTTTTTTTCGACAACATAAATGGAGACTATACATGTGGACATAGCCAGATGGAAAACACAGGAATCAAGTCGACTAAATCTGTGGAAAGAATCAATGAAAAGCTCACAATATCATTAGTCAGAACAAGGCCAGGGACCAACTGTGGAACAGACCATCAAGTCTATGCAAAAAATTGGAAGCTGAGGAAAATTAGAACAAGTCCACGAGATCCAAAGAATGATCTTGAGTATATTCCATCTGAATATACAGACCATTTCAAGAATAGATTTGATGCCATTTAAAAAAAAAAAATTTTTTTTTTTTTTTTTATTAAACACTAGTGACCAAAGACCAGAGGATTTGTGGAATGACATCGAGGACATCATACATGAAGAAAGCGAAAGGTCATTAAAAACACAGGAAAGAAAGAAAAGACCAAAACAGATGTCAGATGAGACTCTGAAACTTGCTGCTGAGCTTCGAGTAGCTAAAGCGAAAGGAAGGAATGATGAAGTAAAGTAGCTGAACATAAGCTTTCAAAAGGTGGCTTGAGAAGACAAAGTAAAGTATCATAATGACATGTGCAAATACCTAGAGATAGAAAACCAAAAGGGAAGAACATGATTGACATTTCTCAAGCTGAAAGAACTGAAGAAAAAATTCAAGCCTCAAGTTGCAATATTGAAGGATTCTACACGGAAACTATTAAACAACGTAGGAAGCAACAAAAGAAGATGCAGGGAATACACAGAGTCAACCATTTCAGGAGGTGACGTATGCTCAGGAACCAATGGTACTGAAGGAAAAAGTCCAAGCTGCACCAAAGGCATTGGAGAGAAACAAGGCTCCAGGAATTGATAGAAATACCAACTGAGGCGTTTCAACAATTGGATGCAGCACTGGAAGTGCTCATTTATCTATGTCAGGAAATTTGGAAGACAGTTACCTGGCCAACTGACTGAAAGGAATCTGTATTTATGCCTATTCCCAAGTAAAGTGATCTAACTAAATACAGAAATTATCGAACAATAGCATTAATATCACACGCAAATAAAATTTTGCTAGACATTATTCAAAAGAGGCTACAGCAGTGTGTTAGTCACCTAGTGCTGCTATAACAGACATACCACAAGTGGATGGCTTTAACAAACAGAAATTTATTTTTTCACAGTAAAGTAGGCTAAAAGTCCAAATGCAAGGCATCAGCTCCAGAAGAAGGCTTTCTCTCTCATTAATCTTCCCCTGGACTGGGAGCTTCTTTGCTCAGGAACCCCAGATCCAAAGGACGGGATCTGCTCCTGGCACTGCTTTCTGGGTGGTATGAGGTCCCCCTGCTTGCTTCTTTCTTTTATATCTCAAAAAATTGCCTCAAGACACAGTCCAATCTTGTAGGTTGAGTCCTGCCTCACTAATACAACTGCTGCACATCCTCCCTCATTAACGTCATAGAGGCAGGATTTACAACATATAGGAAAATCACAGAATACCAGAAATCGTGGCCCAGCCAAATTGATATACACATTTTTGGGGGACATCATAACAAATGATGGAAGAATTGTGAAGAATAGGAATTCCAGAACACTTAATTGTACTCATGAGGATCTCATTTTACTTGATCCACTATCAATACCCATGGAAGCAGCGGTCAAGAAATCAAAAGATGCATTGCATTAGGCAAATCTGCTGCAGAAGATCTCTTTAAAGTGTTGAAGGGCAAAAATGTGACCCTGAAGAATAAGGTGCACCTGACCCAAGCCATGGTGTGTTTAGTTGCCTCATATGCATGTTAAAGCTGGATGATGAATAAGGAAGACCAGAGAAGAATTGATGCCTTTGAATTATAGTGTTGGAAAAGAATATTGAATACACCATGGACTGCCAAAATTATGAACAAATCTGTCTTGGAAGAAGCACCACCAGAGTGCTCCTTAGAGGCAAGAATGGTGAGACTACTTCTCACATACCTTGGAAGACCCTCAATGAGATGGATTGACACAGTGGCTGCAACAATGGGCTTAAGCATAATAGCAATTATGAGGATGGCACAGGATTGGGCAGTGTTCCATTCTGTTGTACATAAGGTCGCTATGAGTCGTAATTGACTTGAGGGCACCTAACGACAACAACACAATTTTATTATTGAACAAAAAAATATCCTGAACACATTCAGGTGGTCAGTAAGTGGCTACAAAGCAGTGGATTTCCAGCTCTATTTATTATGAATTAAAGTTACAGTTGCCATTCATCACGCAACTTTTAAAAAAAAAAAATTGAAAAACTTTTCAGGAGATAGTCAATTGTATTAAGTAGTTAACATTGAGTTTATTCTGGTGTTCTATTTTTCATATTTATCAGGCTTATTCTGCCATTCTGTTTTCTATGATTATCTGTACCTCAGTTGCAATTACCCTACAGTGCAATTAGCCCATATGATACATACATAGTCACATCCCACAACATGCCTGAGTAAGGTTAGATTAAGTTCAGTTTCCCATTTTATGTATGTATATATACATATATATATGTGCACACACACACACACACACACACAGGAAACATCTATGGAATCCTGGCAGTACAATAGTTACATACTGGGCTACTAACCAAAAACTAAGCAGTTCAACCACCCCCCCCACCCCCCCCACCCCCGCTCCCCGCCGCCGCCACTGGCTCTGCAGGGAAAAGACCTGGAAATCTGCTTCCATGAAGATTACAGCCTAGAAAACACTATTAGGGAAGCTCTGCTCTGTCCCATGAGGTCAATAAGAGTTAAAATCAACTCTATAACACCCAACAACATATATACACATTTCGTGCATTAGATAAGCACTTTTATTTTTTACCTATTTACAGAAGCAACTCTCATGAGCTTACAAATAAATTATACATTTTTTAATTAATGCTTTATTATTTTCTTTCCCTTTTCTAAGAGCCATCATTTATTTTAATTTTTTAATTAAATGAAGGCACTTAATGTTTTGGATTTGACTTTGGTTTCTCTTTTGGCTGCATCCTATACTTTGTAATACGAAAACTCTCAAAACCATGATTTTCTAGACACTGTGTCACTACAGTTTTACTTGTTCTGTGATCCAAGAGTTAATTAGTAGCGTGGTTTTTAAGAATTAAGTTAATTGACTAATTACCAAGTATCACATTTTTATTTTATAGTTTTATGAAAATATCTGTAATATTTACACTGTAGTCAATGATGTGTTTTCCTAGATTTTTGTATTATACATTTATTTAGATTTATTTTGAGGTCTACTATGTTTTCATTTCAGCCTATGGTTTGTAAACACTAGAACACTACTAGACACTTCATCTAAGATGTCAAATTGGAGTATTTGTTTCAGGACTACTTAAATGGTCTACAGCTGATAGAATAGACTTGTAAAGGAACATGAGTAAAGCCAGCAGGAAAATACAAAATTTTCTCTTATTGAGAAAACAGTTACAGCAAAACTCTGCCAGATCTTGTTTGGTTGGCAATCATTTTAAACACCAAAATGTTTTTTGCTTTGCCATCCAACTTCACCAGAGAGCCAACCACTATGTGAGAAAGAATATACTTTAAACACCCTGTGTTTGATTTAACAAATGATGGTCTCTTCTTTGATTTAACAAATTTGGTCTGAGCCCAGCAGAGATCTGCTGCTTCAAAGCCCTTTCTCTCAAGCAGAAGTGTTAAAGTAATGGTATAAAAGAAGGGTGATCATAAAATTAATTTATTGTCTAAGCTGGGACAGTGAAAGGGGCCCTATTAATACTCATTCTGGAACAAAGTGTGCAAACAGAGACTGTTTTGGGCAAATCCTGAATTATGGTCTCCCTAACTCTCTAACTCTCATCTAAATGTAGCCTACAGATATATTGATGGGAAGAATGTTTAAATTAGCTTGCAACATTTACAAATCAGGAGAATTTACATAAAATTTTACATTGCCAGTTTTCTTGAAAAATATCGAAATCTACTAAAACTGAATGTTGAAGGTTTGGTTCTCTGGGAAACTGACATTGAGATTGAGTTTAATGAGAAGGACTTTAATTAGGTTTGCACCTAGGATCAACATCTGTGCAAGGAAAGAGAAGGAAGTTAAATTGGTCAGAGGAAAGCAAGCCCAATGACAGCCTTGATTTAACCCATGAGACACTCTAGAGCCAAACAGACCAACACAGTTATTTCTCAAATAGGCATTGAATATGTGCTGCCTACAATGGAATCACCTTGGAAAGACAGCTATGTGCAGGGGATGCAATCTTTAAAATTCAATGACAATTTAAGGTATTTACAGGGCTAGGGTACAAGACTTTCCTTTAAGTCAGCTCTGGGTGGTACAAAAACATATTCAGTACCCTGAATTATTACACTTCAAGGCAACAATCAGCTAAAAAGCGGCTGCCTCCCTGTGATTGGGCCAGCATTTCCAATGACTTCTGTAACTTGCCCAAGTCACAGCCCCTATTACCTGCTTGAGCTCTGCGTAGATTTGAGCCAGTGACCCCTGCTCTAGAGCTATATCTCCTGGTATTGGGTCAGCCGTGAAGAGAAGGCATTCTGTTCCTTAGCATTTTATGGGCTCCTGAGCTTTGCCAGTTCTGATGCCTTTAAATTGTGCAGATGAACAGTGATGAAAGAAGGGATTCACAACCCAGCCAGACCCAATATCCCACTTTTATAGCAAAGATTTTGTAATACCCCCTTAACTATCCTGAAATGAAAATCAGAATTGTGACTACATATATTTCAAAAATGAGTACAATGTCCTAATGTAATACAAAGATGGAAAATAATATATACTAAAATAATGTACTTTTTTTTTTAATTTTTGTTGAGCTTCAAGTAAATGTTTACAAATCAAGTCAGTCTGTCACATATAAGTTTATACACACCTTACTCCATACTCCCATTTTCTCTCCCCCTAATGAGTCAGCCCTTCCAGTCTCTCCTTTCGTGACAATTTTGCCAGCTTCCAACCCTCTCTACCTTCCCATCTCCCCTCCAGACAGGAGATGCCAACACAGTCTTAAGTGTCCACCTGATACAAATAGCTCACTCTTCATCAGCATCTCTCTCCTACCCACTGTCCAGTCCCTTCCATGTCTGATGAGTTGTCTTCAGGAATGCTTCCTGTCCTGGGCCAACAGAAGGTTTGGGGACCATGACCACCGGGATTCCTCTAGTCTCAGTCAGACCATTAAGTCTGGTCTTTTTATGAGAATTTGGGGTCTGCATCCCACTGATCTCCTGCTCCCTCAGGGGTTCTCTGTTGTGCTCCCCGTCAGGGCAGTCATCAATTGTGGCCGGGCACCATCTAGTTCTTCTGGTGTGAGGATGATGTAAGTCTCTGGTTCATGTGGCCCTTTCGGTTTCTTGGGCTCTTAGTTATCATGTGACCTTGGTGATCTTCATTCTCCTTTGATCCAGGTGGGTTGAGATCAATTGATGCATCTTAGATGGACGCTTGTTAGCATTTAAGACCCCAGACGCCACATTTCAAAGTGGGATGCAGAATGTTTTCATAATAGAATTATTTTGCCAATTGACTTAGAAGTCCTCTTAAACCATGGTCCCCAAACCCCTGCCCTTGCTCCACTGACCTTTGAAGCATTCAGTTTATCCTGGAAACTTCTTTGCTTTTGGTCCAGTCCAGTTCAGCTGACCTTCCATGTATTGAGTATTGTCCTTCCCTTCACCTAAAGTAGTTCTTATCTACTAACTAATCAGTAAAAAACCCTCTCCCACCCTCCCTTCCTCCTCTCCTCGTAACCACAAAAGTATGTGTTCTTCTCAGTTTATACTATTTCTCAAGATCTTATAATAGTGGTCTTATACAATATTTGTCCTTTTGCCTCTGACTAATTTCACTCAGCATAATGCCTTCCAGGTTCCTCCATGTTATGAAATGTTTCAGAGATTCGTCACTGTTCTTTATCGATGCGTAGTATTCCATTGTGTGAATATACCACAATTTATTTAACCATTCATCCGTTGATGGACACCTTGGTTGCTTCCAGCTTTTTGCTATTGTAAACAGAGCTGCAATAAACATGGGTGTGCATATATCTGTTTGTGTGAAGGCTCTTATTTCTCTAGGGTATATTCCGAGGAGCGGGATTTCTGGGTTGTGTGGTAGTTCTATTTCTAACTGTTTAAGATAACGCCAGATAGATTTCCAAAGTGGTTGTACCATTTTACATTCCCACCAGCAGTGTATAAGAGTTCCAATCTCTCCGCAGCCTCTCCAACATTTATTATTTTGTGTTTTTTGGATTGATGCCAGCCTTGTTGGAGTGAGATGGAATCTCATCGTAGTTTTAATTTGCATTTCTCTTATGGCTAATGATGGAGAGCATTTTCTCATGTATCTGTTAGCTGCCTGAATATCTTCTTTAGTGAAGTGTGTGTTCATATCCTTTGCCCACTTCTTGATTGGGTTGTTTGTCTTTTTGTGGTTGAGTTTTGACAGAATCATGTAGATTTTAGAGATCAGGCGCTGGTCGGAGATGTCATAGCTGAAAATTCTTTCCCAGTCTGTAGGGGTCTTTTTACTCTTTTGGTAAAGTCTTTAGATGAGCATAGGTGTTCGATTTTTAGGAGCTCCCAGTTATCTGGTTTCTCTTTGTCATCTTTGGTAATGTTTTGTATTCTGTTTATGCCTTGTATTAGGGCTCCTAACGTTGTCCCTATTTTTTCTTTATCATTTTAGTCTTTATGTTTAGGTCTTTGATCCACTTGGAGTTAGTTTTTGTGCATGGTGTGAGGTATGGGTCCTGTTTCATTTTTTTGCAAATGGATATCCAGTTATGCCAGCACTATTTGTTAAAAAGACTATCTCTTCCCCAATTAACTGACACTGGGCCTTTGTCAAATATCAGCTGCTCATATGTGGATGGATTTATATCTGGATTCTCAATTCTGTTCCATTGGTCTACGTGCCTGTTGTTGTACCAGTACCAGGCTGTTTTGACTACTGTGGCTGTATAATAGGTTCTGAAATCAGGTAGAGTAAGGCCATCCACTTTCTTCTTCTTTTTCAGTAATGCTTTACTTATCCGAGGCTTCTTTCCCTTCCATATGAAGTTGGTGATTTGTTTCTCCATCACATTAAAAAATGACATTGGAATTTGGATCAGAACTGCATTGTAGGTACAGATGGCTTTTGGTAGAATAGACATTTTTACTATGTTAAGTCTTCCAATCCATGAGCAAGGTATGTTTTTCCACTTAAGTAGGGCCTTTTTAGTTTCTTGTAGGAGTACTTTGTAGTTTTCTTTGTATAGGTCTTTTACGTCCTTGGTAAGATTTATTCCTAAGTATTTTATCTTCTTGGGGGCTACTGTGAATGGTATGGATTTGGTGATTTCCTCTTCGATGTTCTTTTTGTTGATGTAGAGGAATCCAAGTGATTTTTGTATGTTTATCTTGTAACCTGAGACTCTGCCAAACTCTTCTATTAGTTTCAATAGTTTTCTGGAGGATTCCTTAGGGTTTTCTGCGTATAAGGATCATGTCATCTGCAAATAGAGATAATTTTACTTTCTCCTTGCCAATCCGGTTGCCCTTTATTTCTTTGTCTAGCCTAATTGCTCTGGCGAGGACCTCTAGCACAATGTTGAATAAGAGTGGTGATAAAAGGCATCCTTGTCTGGTTCCCGTTCTTAAGGGAAATGCTTTCAGATTCTCTCTATTTAGAGTGATGTTGGCTGTTGGCTTTGTATAGATGCCCTTTATTATGTTGAGGAATTTTCCTTCAATTCCTATTTTGGTAAGAGTTTTTATCATAAATGGGTGTTGGACTTTGTCAAATGCCTTTTCTGCATCAATTGATAAGATCATGTGGTTTTTGTCTTTTGTTTTATTTATATGGTGGATTACATTAATGGTTTTTCTAATATTAAACCAGCCTTGCACACCTGGTATAAATCCCACTTGGTCATGGTGGATTATTTTTTTGGTATGTTGTTGAATTCTATTGGCTAGAATTTTGTTGAGGATTTTTGCATCTATGTTCAGGAAGGATATAGGTCTGTAATTTTCTTTTTTTGTGATGTCTTTACCTGGTTTTGGTATCAGGGATATGGTGGCTTCATAGAATGAAAAATGAGTTAGGTAGTATTCCGTCATTTTCTATGCTTTGAAATGCCTTTAGTAGAAATGGTGTTAATTCTTCTCTGAAAGTTTGGTAGAACTCTGCAGTAAAGCCATCGGGCCAGGGCTTTTTTTTGTTAGGAGTTTTTTGATTACCGTTTCAATCTCTTTTTCTGTTATGGGTCTATTTAGTTGCTCTACTTCTGATTGTATTAGTTTAGGTAGGTAGTGTTTTTCCAGGAATTCATCCATTTCCTCTAGGTTTGCAAATTTGTTAGAGTACAATTTTTTGTAATAATCTGATATGATTCTTTTAATTTCAGTTGGGTCTGTTGTGATGTGGCCCATCTCGTTTCTTATTCGGGTTATTTGTTTCCTTTCCTGTATTTCTGTAGTCAGTCTGGCCAATGGTTTATTAATTTTGTTAATTTTTTCAAAGAACCAGCTTTTGGCTTTGTTAATTCTTTCAATTGTTTTTCTGTTCTCTAATTCATTTAGTTCAGCTCTAATTTTTATTATTTGTTTTCTTCTGGTACCTGATGGATTCTTTTGTTGCTCCCTTTCTATTTGTTCAGGTTGTAGGCACAGTTCTCTGATTTTGGCTCTTTCTTCTTTTTGTATGTGTGCATTTATCGATGTAAATTGACCTCTGAGGACTGCTTTTGCTGTGTCCCAGAGGTTTTGATTGGAAGTGCTTTCATTCTCGTTGCATTCTATGAATTTCTTTATTCCCTCCTTAATGTCTTCTATAACCCAGTCTTTTTTCAGGAGGGTATTGTTCAGTTTCCAAGCATTTGATTTCTTTTCCCTAATTTTTCTGTTATTGATTTCCACTTTTATGGCCTTGTGGTCTGAGAAGATGCTTTGTAATAGTTCAATGTTTTGGATTCTGCAAAGGTTTATTTTATGACCTAATATGTGGTCTATTCTAGAGAATGTTCCATGTGCACTAGAAAAAAAAAGTATACTTTGCGGCAGTTGGGTGAAGAGTTCTGTATAAGTCAATGAGGTCAAGTTGGTTGATTGTAGTAATTAGGTCTTCCATGTCTCTATTGAGCTTCTTACTGGATGTCCTGTCCTCCGAAAGTGGTGTGTTGAAGTCTCCTACTATAATTGTGGAGGTGTCTATCTCACTTTTCGGTTCTGTTAAAATTTGTTTTATGTATCTTGCAGCCCTGTCATTGGGTGCATAAATATTTAATATGGTTATATCTTCCTGGTCAATTGTCCCTTTTATCATTATGTACTATCCTTCTTTATCCTTTGTGGTGGATTTAACTTTAAAGTCTATTTTGTCAGAAATTAATATTGCTACTCCTGCTCTTTTTTGCTTATTGTTTGCTTGATATATTTTTTCCCATCCTTTGAGTTTCAGTTTGTGTCTCTAAGTCAAAGGTGTGTCTCTTGTAGCCAGCATATAGACGGATCGTGTTTCTTTATCCAGTCTGAGACTCTCTGTCTCTCTATCGGTGCATTTAGTGCATTTACATTCAGCGTAATTGTAGGTAAGTGTGTGTTTAGTGTCGTCATTTTGATGCCTTTTTATGTGTGTTGTTGACAATTTCATTTTTCCAGTTACTTTTTTCTGCTGAGACTTTTTGTTTGTAAATAGTGTGTTCCTCATTTTCACAGTACTTGACTTTATGTTTGTTGAGTCGTTATGTTTTTCTTGGTTTTTATTTTGAGTTATGGAGTTGTTATACCTCTTTGTGGTTACCTTAATATTTACCCCTATTTTTCTAAGTAAAAACTTAACTTGTATTGTCCTATATCGCCTTGTATCCCTCTCCATTTGGCAGTTCTATGCCACCTGTATTTAGTCCCTCTTTTTGATTATTGTGATCTTTTACTTATTGACTTCAATGATTCCCTGTTTTGAGTGTTTTTTTTTTTAATTAATCTTAATTTGTTTTTGTGATTTCCCTATTTGAGTTGATATCAGGATGTTCTGTTCTGTGACCTTGTGTTGTGCTGGTATCTGATATTATTGGTTTTCTGACCAAACAATTTCCTTTAGTATTTCTTGTAGCTTTGGTTTGGTTTTTGCAAATTCTCTAAGCTTGTGTTTATCTGTAAATATCTTAATTTCGCCTTCATATTTCAGAGAGAGTTTTGCTGGATATATGATCCTTGGCTGGCAGTTTTTCTCCTTCAGTGCTCTGTATATGTCATCCCATTGCTTTCTTGCCTGCATGGTTTCTGCTGACTAGTCTGAACTTATTCTTATTGATTCTCCTTTGTAAGACACCTTTCTTTTATCCCTGGCTGCTTTTAAAATTTTCTCTTTATCTTTGGTTTTGGCAAGTTTGATGATAATATGTCTTGGTGTTTTTCTTTTAGATCAGTCTTAAATGGGGTTCGATGGGCATCTTGGATAGATATCCTTTCGTCTTTCATGATGTCAGGGAAGTTTTCTGCCAGCAGATCTTCAACTATTCTCTCTGTGTTTTCTGTTATCCCTCCCTGTCCTGGGACTCCAATCACATGCAAGTTATTCTTCTTGATAGAGTCCCACATGATCCTTAGGGTTTCTTCATTTTTTTTATTCTTTCATCTGATTTTTTTTCAGCTATGTTGGTGTTAATTCCCTGGTCCTCTAGATTTCCCACTCTGCATTCTAATTGCTTGAGTCTGCTCTTCTGACTTCCTATTGCATTGTCTAATTCTGTAATTTTATTGTTAATCTTTTAGATTTCTGAATGCTGTCTCTCTATGGATTCTTGCAACTTATTAATTTTTCCACTATGTTCTTGAATAATCTTTTTGAGTTCTTCAACTGCTTTATCAGTGTGTTCCTTGGCTTTTTCTGTAGCTTGCCTTATTTCATTTCTGAGGTCATCCCTGATGTCTTGAAGCATTCTGTAAATTACTTTTTTATATTCTGTATCTGGTAATTCCAGGATTGTATCTTCATTTGGGAAAGATTTTGATTCTTTAGTTTGGGGGGTTGTAGAAGCAGTCATGGTCTGCTTCTTTATGTGGTTTGATATTGACTGCTGTCTCAGAGCCATCACTAAGATATTGTAGTGATTAAAATAATACACTTTTAATATGTAAAAACTTGGGGATGACTATACCAACAGAAATAATAAAAGAATCAGATGCTTGTATCTGAATGTGGAAACATAATAAATGCAATGGCTACAAATGAAGATAGAAAGGTAAGGCCACTCAGCTATCATAAAAAGCCAATTTTCCCAAACAAGAAATAACTCATTCCCTCCCCTCAAAAATTTTTTTTCCTTAATCTGAACAGAAATTGCATTACTCTAAAACCCACTGAGTATTAAAACTATTCAAAAGTATTTTGTATTTATGTGTAAAATGGCGTTAAGACTCTAGCCTTCGTTATCAATAAATAGGTTTTTATCTACAGGAGGGTTTTTTTTTTTACAGATTGAATTACGTCCCCCAAAATGTGTGTCAACTTGGCTAGGCTGTGATGCCCAGTATTTTGTGGTTCTCCACCATTTTGTGATCTGATGTGTTTTCCTATGTGTTGCGAATCCTATCTCTATGATGTTGCTGAGGCAAGATTAGAGGCAGTTATGTTAATGAGGCAGTACTCAATCTATAGGATTAGGTTGTATTTTGAGTCAGTCTCTTTTGAGATATAGAAGAGGGGATCCAGCAGAGAGGAAGGGGACTTCACACCACCAATAAAGAAGCATCAGAAGCAGAGCTTATCCTTTGGACTTGGAGACCTGCACCAAGAAGCTTCTAGTCCAGGGGAAGGTTGATGATATGAGAAAAGAGAAAGCCTTCCCCAGGAACTGGCAACCTGAACCTGGACTTCTAGCTCCTGGACTGTGAGAGAATAAATTTCTGTAATTTTTTTTTTTTTTTAATTTTTGTTGTGCTCTAAGTGAAAGTTTACAAATCAAGTTAGTCTCTCGCACAAAAACTTATATACACCTTGCTGCATACTTCTAATTGCTCTCCCCCTAATAAGACAGCCCACTCCTTCCCTCCACTCTCTTTTCATGTCCATTTCGCCAGCTTCTAACCCCCTCTACCCTCTCATCTCCCTTCCAGCCAGGAGGTGCCAAGTCTCAAGTGTCCACCTGATCCAAGAAGCTCACTCGTCACCAGCACCCCTCTCCATCCCTTTGCCCAGTCCAATCCCTGTATGAAGAGTTAGCGTTGAGAATGGTTCCTGTCCTGGGCCAACGGAAAGTCTGGGGGCCATGACCACCGGGGTCCTTCTAGTATCAGTTAGCCCATTAAAAAGAGAAAAAGAACTTTTTTTTTATTAAGTCTGGTCTTTTTATGAGAATTTGGGGTCTGCGTCCCACTGCTCTCCTGCTCCCTTAGGGGTTCTCTGTTGTGTTCCCTGTCAGGACAGCCATCAGTTGTAGTTGGGCACCAACTAGTTCTTCTGGTCTCAGCTGATGTAGTCTCTGGTTTATGTGGCCCTTTCTGTCTCTTGGGCTCATAATTACCTTGTGTCCTTGGTGTTCTTCGTTCTCCTTTGCTACAGGTGGGTTGAGACCAACTGATGCATCTTAGACGGTGGCTTGCTACCGTTTAAGACCCCAGGAGCCACTCTCCAAGGTGGGATGCAGAATGTTTTCTTAGTAGATTTTATTATGCCAATTAGATATCCCCTGAAACCATGGTCCCCAAACCCCCACCTCTGCTACACTGGCCTTTGAAGCATTCAGTATATTCAGAAAACTTCTTTGCCTTTGGTTTAGTCCAGTTGTGCTGACCTTGCTTATATTGTGTGTTGTCTTTCCTGTCACCTAAACCAGTTCTTATCTACCATCTAATTAGTGAATATCCCTCTCCCACCCTCCCTTCCCCCCCTCCTTAACCATCAAAGACTATTTTCTTCTGTGTTTAAGCTATTTCTTGATTTCCTATAAAAGTGGTCTTATACAATGTTTGTCCTATTCCAACTGACTAATTTCACTCAGCAAAATGCCTTCCAGATTCCTCCATGTTATGAAATGTTTCACATTTTTATCACTGTTCTGTATCAATGCGTAGTATTCTATTGTGTGAATATGCCATAATTTATTTATCCATTCATCCATTGATGGGCACCTTGGTTGCTTCCATCTTTTTGCTATTGTAAACAGTGCTGCAATTAACATGGGTGTGCATATATATCTGTTCTTATAAAGGCTTTTATCTCTCTAGGATATATTCCAAGGAGTGGGATTGATGGATGGAACGGCAGTTCTAATTTCTAGCTTTTTAAGGAAGCACCAAATCCATTTCCAAAGTGGTTGTACCATTTTAGATTCCCACCAGCAGTATATAAGTGTTCCAATCTCTCCACAACCTCTCCAACTTGTATTATTTTGTGTTTTTTGGATTAAAGCCAGCCATGTTGGAGTGAGATGGAATCTCATTGTAGTTTTGATCTGTATTTCTCTAATGGCTAATGATCATGATCATTTCCTCATGTATCTGTTAGTCACTTGAATGTCTTCTTTAGTGAAGTGACTGTTCATATCTTTTGCCCATTTTTAATTGGGTTATTTATCTTTTTGTAGTTGAGTTTTGGCAGTATCATGGAGATTTTAGAGATCAGGTGCTGATCGGAAATGTCATAGCTAAAAACTTTTTCCTAGTCTGTAGGTAATCTTTTTAGTCTTTTGGTGAAGTCTTTGGATGAGCACAGGTGTTTGATTTTTAGGAGCTCCCAGCTATCTAATTTTTCTTCTGCATTATTAACAGTGTATTGTATACTGTTTATGCCACATATTAGGGCTCCTAACATTGTCCCTATTTTTCCTTCCATGATCTTTATCATTTTAGATTTTATATTTAGGTCTTTGATCCATTCTGAGTTTGTTTTTGTGCATGGTGTGAGGTATGGGTCTTTTTTTCATTTTTTTGCAGATGGATATCCAATTATACCAGCAGCATTTGTTAAAAAGACTATCTTTTCCCCCATTTAACTGCTTTGGGGCTTTTGTCAAATATCAACTGCTCATATGTGGATGGATTTATGTCTGAATTCTCAATTCTGTTCCATTAGTCTATGTATCTGTTGTTGTACCAGTACCAGGCTGTTTTGACTACTGTGCCAGTAGAATAGGTTCTAAAATCAGGTAAGTGAGGCCTCCCACTTTGTTCTTTTTCAGTAATGCTTTACTTATCCAGGTCCACTTTCCCTTTCATATAAAGTGGGTGGTTTCTTTCTCTATCTCATTTATATCCAGCATAATTATGGATAGGTGTGGCTTAGTGCTATTATTTTGATGTCTTTTTTTGTGTGTTGTTGACAGTTTCTTTTTCCCACTTAATTTTATGTGCTGAGTAGATTATCTCTATATATTGCCCTTTCCTCATATTCATTGTCGTTGATTTTGTTTCTCCTGATTCTCTATTTTTTTCTTATATTTTATTTTGATGTGTAGTATAGTTTGTCTCCTTTGTGGTTACCTTATTATTTACCCTTATTTTTCTAAATTTAAACCTAACTTTTATTTCTTTGTATCACCTTATCTTCCTCTACATATGGGAGATCTAGGACTACATTTCTTACTCCCTCTTTATTGTTTTAATGTTGTCTTCTTTTACATAATAACATCGGCGTTACCATTTTGACCTTTTTTTCTTTTTTGATTTCTCTGTCTGGTTGGACTTCTGATTGCTCTGCCCAGTGTTCCAGTCTTGGGTTGATACCTGATATTTTTGATTTTCTAACCAAAGAACTCCTTTTATTATTTCTTACAGTTTTGGTTTGGTTTTTATGAATTCCCTAAACTTCTCTTTATCTGGAAATGTCCTAATTTAACCTTTATATTTGAGAGACAGTTTTTCTGGAGACATGATTCTTGGATGGCAGTTTTTTCTTTCAGTTTTTTATATAAGTCATTCCACTGTCTTCTTGCCTGCAAGGTTTCTGCTGAGTAGTCCGAGCTTATTCTTATTGGCTCTCCTTTGTAGGTGACATTTCATTTTTCCCTAGTTGCTCTTAAAATTCTCTCTTTACCTTTGGTTTTGGCAAGTTTTCTTATGATATGTCTTAGTAACTTTCTTTTAAAATCTACCTTATTTGGTGTTTGATGAGCATCTTGGATAGATATCTTCTCATCTTTCACAATATCAGGGAAGTTTTCTACCAACAAATCTTCAACAATTCTCTCCGTATTTTCTGTTATCCCTCCTTGTTCTGGTATTCCAATCACTTATAGGTTATTTCTCTTGAGAGAGTCCCACATGATTCTTAAGGTTTCTTCATTTTTTTTAATTCTTTTATCTGATTTTCCTTCAAATATATTAGTGCCAAGTGCTTTACCTTCAAATTCAGAAATTCTACCTTCCACTTGCTCAATTCTGCCCCTCTGACTTTCTACTGAGTTGTCTACTTCTGTAATTTTATTGTTAATCTTCTGAATTTCTGATTGCTGTCTATGGATTTTTCCAGCATATTAAATTTTTCATTATGTTCCTGAATAATCTTTTTAATTTCTTCAATTGCTTTATCTGTGTATTCCTTGGCTTGCTCTGCATATTGCCGCATTTCCTTCCTGATGTCTTGAAGGGTTCTGTGTATTATCTTTTGTATTCTGCCTGTAGTAATTACAGAAAGGCACTTTCATCTAGAAAATCCCTTGATTCCTTGTTTTGAGAGCTTGTTGAGGTGATCATGGTCTGTTTCTTTATGTGACTTGATATTGACTGCTGTCTCTGAGCCATCTATCAGTTATTATATTAGTTTATGTTTGCTTACTGTATCGTAGCTTCTTGCTTTTTTTTTTTTTTTTGTTTTGCTATGCCCAAATGGGTTGCTTGAGTGAGTTAACTTGATTATTTTCACCTTCAGAGCTCTCACGTCCTGTCCTCAGATGGCTAGGCCTGTTATCAGGTTTATCAGCCTAGGAGCCCATTCACTTTTCTTGTATGAATTCAGCTTAGGTGTCCAGGTAGCTGATCATCAAGAGTGTGGTACAGTCTCTGTCCTACAGTCTTAGAGGGTCAGGGATGATTGGGGTAGGTACTGGTATCTGGTTGTGGCAGGGGGTTACACTCTGAACGAGGCAGGAGTTTGAAAATCATCCCCCACGTGTCTCTGAGGAACGCTTGTCCCTGTTCCCTAGAGCATGCAGGTGGGTGGGTTCTGCAGACAGACCACAGGCACCCAATGTTTTTGGTTGTAAGGACTGGGAGGTAGCTGTTATCCTTGGACCCCTGTCATGGGTGGCTGGGTGACCTGAGTGGAGCCACCATTCCTTAGGCCCCTGATGTGCGTAGGTGAGGACCCTGTTTAATAAGCAAAGTAATGTCAAACATCAAACACCCACTTCTCCGCCACATAGCTGAAACAGTTGGAGTCTGCAACAAGGGCTTTTTCTCTTGAAATAGGCCCACACAGGTCCATGCAGAGGGGAAAGGTACTCAAAGTCCATGGACTATTTACGCCTGGACAGGAGCCACTTCTGTCCTGACCTCCCCCAGTTAGTGGAGCTGGCAAATTATCTTTTCCCCCAGTTGCAAACTTATTCCTTCCCCAGGGCCAGGAGGATGGCTCCAGGCACTCAACAGGGCCTATCGTAGGCCCAGGGAAATCAGCTGCTGAAGCCAGCTTGGGAGCAGGTTTTGGGAGCATGGTAAAATATACGCAAGTACTTAGCTTTTGCCTAGTGCACCATTCCTCTCTGGTTCCAGAGGTGTGAGTAGGCTGTGTGGCTGGCTGCTTCTCCCTGAGGAAACTGTGGCCGAACGCTTGTATCAGCCCACTGCTGCCACTCTGGGAATGGTGCCTGAGGACTCCCTGTGATTCAGGTCTGGAAACTCCTCCCCCCTTTCGAACCGTCTCTTCCTCCCCTGCCCCTCAGTTCATTTTCTAAGATGCCTTTGATGATCAGGGCTCCTAGCTTGTCACAAATATACTTGTTTCACTTGTTTTTTTGAGTCTTTGTTGTAAGAGGGCTCACCAGAAGCGTCTGTCTATTCTGCTATCTTGGCTCTGCCTCCAAATTTCTGTTTCTTAAAGCCATCGACGTGTGGTATTTCTGTTATAGCAGCACTAAATAACTAAGACACTAGTGAAATATTCAAATTGGGACAATTCATTATTATGTAGGGTTGTTGTGAGCATTGCCAGATTTATAGCATTTCTGGCACAAACCAAGTAATCACCACTAGCGTCTGCTAATAATTCATCCAAACTCGACCATCCCTGCTAAAAAAACGTTGAACCAAAGGAACTTCAATCGATTTACCAATCCACTTTTCAGTCCTCACCATTTACCTAATCTCCAGCAGTCACCATCTCCATTGCTTTCTCATTAAGCCTTACTCTAATTCGTTAATCTGTCCAGAGTTTCATCTAGACTATATCTGTCAAACATTCTTCATAGTTCCTGGCATTTAGGGAGAAAAAAAAACTCTTCCGTAGCTTCCAGTGAAGATGCAGATTAACCCTATTTCACTTTTTCTAGTATCTTAGGACATTTCTTGTAAAATGGAAAGCAAATATTCAAACACGTGAACTCAAGCCATTGCATTTCTGGGAAACTCTAAATATTTAATTCTGCAAATGGGAACATTCATTTTATAAAGATCTAGTTATCCTAATTGAATAGTGAGCATTTCCTTCAGGAGAAAGCATTCTCTGGGCATATACGAAAGATAATTTTGACTGCCATTTCTCCACTATGATTACAGAAACTTTGTTAAAAATGATTAGAAACTTTGGTATTATAGAGTACAGTCTTAATATCTACAATATATACGCAGTATTTTATTATTATTATTTAATAAATTGATCAGGCTGAGCATGGAGGCTTGGCAATGAAGCACTGGCAAAAGACTTACATTTTTATTGGAGGAACCCTTGAAACTATGGCCCCTGGACACCCTGATAACTCAGAACCGAAGTCACTCCCAAAGTTCATCTTTCAGCCAAAGATTAGTCAGGCCTATAAAACAAACAATAACACATGCGAGGAATGTACTTCTCATAGATCAACCAAGTATATGAGACCAAATGGACAACACCTACCCAAAAGCAAAGAAGAGAAGGCAGGAAGGGACAGGAAAACTGAACAAACAGACACAGGGAACCCAGAGTATAAAGGAAAAGGGGGAGAGTGCTGACACATTATAGGCATTGCAAACAATGTCACAAAGCAATTTGTGTATCAGTTTTTTAATGCAAAACTAATTTGCTCTGTAGACTTTTACCTGAAGCACAAATAAAAAAAAAAAAAAGACTTGCATTTTAGTCCCACTTTTGTCAGTAACTCATTATGTGAACTTCTGTGAAATATTTAACTTCTCTTGGCTCTGGGTTTCCATCTGTGAAATTATAGAATTGGAAAACATGATCTCTAAGGTCCCTTTTAGCTCAAAAACTTACTGACTCGGTTTTCATGATTACCTTTTCTACATTTTTCAGATGTTAAATTGGCAAGGAATTAGGGTTGGAGACATTTTTTTGGAAAGCTTTCAGCTCTATTTTGCAAATGCAGATGTTTGGTTACATATAGAATTTCCCTGATGCCTAATGATATATGACCTCAGCTGCCTTCAAACAGATTATCCATCTGCTATCTTATGTTGACTCTGAAAAGATAATTTTAAAATGTCTTCAGGAGAATAGTTCCAAGGAATATGACATGTCTTGAGACAGCCCAGCATGACCCACTTCAACATAAACAGATAGGACCTGGAACCTAATCTACTTAGTAGCGTGGGGCAAACACCAAGGTGGTTGACCCATTCACAGCGTTTTTCTTAGAGGAAATTGACATTGTCAGGCAGAACATTATATTCTGGAGTACACAAGAAATGGTAGACAGTAGATGCAGACATGTAATTGGTTTTCAAGGACTGATGTAAAGTAATAAAAAAAAAAAAAACCAAAGCCACTGCCGTTGAGTTGATTCTGACTCATAGTGACCCTTTAGGACAGAGTAGAACTGCCCCATAGAGTTTCCAAGGAGTGCCTGGCAGATTTGAACTGCCGACCTCTTGGTTGGCAGCTGTAGCACTCAACAACTTTGGCACCAGGGTTTCCTATAAGGTAATAAAAAATAGATCGTATAATTTAATGGTGACCAAATTTAGTATCAAAAGACATTGTTGGTTTGTTGAACAAGTACTTATTGAGTGCCTACCATTTTTTACCATGTGTCAGTGACAAAATTTTTAAAAGAAATTGAGTTCATATGTGAATATTTGGTATTATATAAATTTGCCATTATGCAACAAAATTTTATAAATAATACTCTTGGGCCTGTGTAAAGAAAAATAAGCACTAAATAGGAAGATAGATAAAGTGGGGGTAGTATTAATAAAGCTAAGATATTAGGCTAGGACATTGATAAATGGATTTAGGAATTAAAAAAAAAAAAATTTAAAGGGGCAGTAAATACCCAGTTAGAGAAACCGGAATTCAGTGCAAGGTTTTATGTTTGGAACAATGTAAAATCCTAGTTGTCAGCTTCAAGGCATTAAGTGCTCTGCTAGTAGCCAGGACTTACAAACTTTACTTCTAAATGTTGGAGTTGAGATTTTGTTTTCTAAAAGTCTTCTCAGGGTTCTCAGGCAAGCTCAGGTCTGCAAACAGAGGGCTGCTTTAAGATGCTCATAGGCACCCTTGCTTTTAAAGCCCGCACTCTACAGCATAAACAAATTATATACATCCATATCCAATACTAAATTTAAATTTTACTTAAAATATTGAAGAAGCCAGCCAGGTGGAAGACAATAGACAGTGGCACAGAGCATATGGAGATCATTTGACCTCTCCATGGAGGATAGCTACTGAAAAACAAATTTCACTAGATTCAAGCTTCTAAAATTGCAATTGTATAAAGTCAAAGACTGTGGGGAAACTCAGGCCACCAGCGATGCTGTCATATGAAACTATGTGAGCAGAAACCTAAAAATTAAAGCCAGGCCAATATTGGCATGTCGATTATAACATGAATTTATTCAGGATTTATTCAGACACTTAAAATACATTCACTGAGGCCTACTAAGTTCTCCCTGGCCCCTGGGTAATGCAAACAGTTTGCCCTCAACTACTAGCCTAAAGGTTGGCAGTTCAAACCCACCCAGTGGCACTATGGAAGAAAGCCGTGTCAACCTGCTTCCATAAAGATTACAGTTAAGAAAACCCTATGGGGCAGTTCTACTCTGTTAAACATGGGGCCACCTAGAGTCAGAATCAACTCGATGGCAACAGGTACTATGTACTCAAAAAACCATTATTTATCTGAAATCCAAATTTAACTGAGTGTCCTCTACTTTTGTTTGATAAATTTGGTAACCTTAATTTCTAAGCATTGTGGGTACATATGGTTAACACATTTGCCTGCTAACCAAAAGTTTGGCAGTTGAGTCCATCCAAAGATGCCTCAGAAAAAAAAGGCCTGGTGAACTACTTCCAAATTATCAGTTATTGAAAACACTTGCACAGTTCTACTTTGACGCATATGGGGCCACCATGAGTTGGAGTCAACTCCACGGTCACAGGTTTTGGATAGATAAACAACTGAGCAAAAACAGACACATTCCCTGTTCTGGTGGAGATAACAATGAGATGAGAGAGAGAAACATTAATCAAATAACCACACAAACATTAGTAAAATCGTCCACATAGCAAGTGATATGAAGGAGAGACCATGCTCTGTGAATCTATGATAGATAGTTTTGCCCTGATTAGAGATGTTAGGGTGAATTGTCACACTGTCTGAGAAAAGAAGAGTTACATAGGCTAAGGAGTGGGAGGAGTGGTTATAGAATAGTATGCTGAGGGAGAAGAGGAATTTTGGATAACGATATCATAGACAGGAAAAGAGAAAGCCAGAGTAGCTCAAATGAGTGAGTTCAGGGAGAACATAATGTCAATTAAAAGGAGAGGCCATGTGTGTTATATTAAGATCTGCCTTCACATTAAGAGAAATGACGAGTCCCTGAGAGTTTTTAGCAGTGTGAGTGAGGTGAGTAGATTTGTGTTACAGAAAGAAGAGCTTGGAGAGAACCCAGGGTGAACTCCTGAGCTTCTAAGGCCAATACTTCCCACATAGTCTCTCTCTTCCTCTACCCCTCTCTCTCTCTTTTTTAAAAAAGCTGGTATCATATGATCAGAATTACTTCCTTAAAATAATCTGATCATATTACTTCTCTATAAAATGACTCTTGGTCTCTCCACTGGTAGTAGATTTGATTTCAATTCCCTAGAAAGTGTGGTTGTATTGCTGCCCTGAACTGCATATGTTTCAACTCTCTCATTTATTTCATATTTTATAAAGACTCAGTGATTGCACTGGAGCTATAGGATAAGCTCGCTTAAGAGAAGTTAATAATTTTCCTGTATTTTTACTGGTGTGTGGTAAGATTTATGTAACCTGATCTTCCGAAGGAACACAGCACCTAAGTTTTGACAAGGTTGCATAGAAATCACTTAGGAGAGAATTGACCCTCTCATTTCTGCACTGCTTCAGTCAGAATCTCATCACACCAACTTTAAGAGTTTATGCAACGTATTAAGCTTTTTAAAAAGTTAGAAAATCATGGAAAAACAGAGAAGGATAACCCAAAGAATTATGTCCATTTATTTTAATCCGTTTTAAAACTGTAAGTTTTTGAGTGCTTCTTGAGGAGTCTAAAATGAAACCGATCTATTTCTAATTCTTTAAGAGCAATTTATGTTCTTATTGAGTCAATTCTAGAAATGTCTGTTAATGGTTTTTCACTAATCTGAAACTGTGCAATCTTCTGAATACTGTGAACAGTTGGAGCTAAGAAAATCTCTCATTGTAAAAACAACAAAACCTTAAACTCTTTTTATAATCATAAATTACTTCAGTGACATAGAACATCAGTCCACAAAGTATATTAGAAATTATTGATTCTTAATTCTTTCAATGAACATTTGTTGGTGGCCTCCTATGTGCAATCAACCATGAATGAGAAGTGACAGTACAGCAACATACTGACATCTTAAAAGGACAAGGAGAGGTATTTGTAAGTACACAAAATTGAATATATTCGGTTAAAATGGTTATTGTAAAGGGAAGGAGTAATTTTGCCTGTGGGTTTAGGGAAGGCTTTGCAGTTGAGTTAATATGTAAACTAAATCCTAAAGCTTGGTACCAAGCCAAACCTAGTGCCGTCAAGTCGATTCCAACTCATAGAGACCCTATGTTCAGATGAAAGCTTGGTAGGAGGGTAGAATGGGGCGGGGAACCAGGAGAGAGAGAAGAATGAAAGTACATTCCAAGCAGGAAGCTAAAGTAGTCCTGCTTCAATGTATCACTTTTAGAGCTGAGGATGCTGGATTATTAGTCTGGAAATAGGTGACACATGGCTGTGGGGTGGTGGTAGTGATTTTGCAGTATATTAAAAAATTGATAGGCAGTTTTTTAAAGGTTATTCTGTGCTTTGCTTTCTTGGGGGGTGGGGAGGTGCATTTTAAGTGGAGAAGAGATGCATTTTAGAACGCATGTTTTAAAATGATAATACCGGCACAGATATGAATAATCGGGGTGGGACTAAACTAGAAGAATGGAGATAAGCTAGAAGACCAATGATAAATAAGCAATGGAGAGATTTTTGAGAAAAGGGAATTAATTCAATGATTACTTGCAAGACTGAATTGTCATAATTTGATAATAAACTGCTTAGGTGAAAAGGGTGAGTAAGAAATGGTGTAAGTGTAGAGTAAGTAATAAAGTCATTGATAGATGTTAATAAAATTAACCTGTTTAAAAGGATATTTATTGCATGTTTGCTGGAAAGATATCAAATTGTTGAGTAGTTATATCACATTCAATTTCTTTTTTAAAAAAGTCTAAAATTAGCTATAAGAATTATAATAATTCTTGTTTCGAAGATCATGAAACTAAGGATGAGAGAAGTTAAATGGCTTGCCTGCTTTCATGAAAGTATCAGTGGAGAAGCTAGTTTACTTTTCAGATTACAGAACCCGTGACTTTTAGTTTAATGTGCATGTTGATAAGCATTTGTTGTTGTTGTTAAGTGCTATCAAGTCTTTTCTGACTCATAGCAACCCTAGGTACAACAGAAGAAAACACTGCCTGGTCCGGAGACATCCTTACAATTGTTGTTTTATTTCCTGTATTACTCCCCCGCCACAGTGAATATGTAGTTGTTGTTGTTGTTAGGTGCCATCAAGTCAGATTTGACTCATAGCGACTGTATGTACAACAGAACAAAGGACTGCCCAGTCACGCACCATCTCACAATTGTTGCTATGTTTGAGCCCGTCATTGCAGCTACTGTGTCAATTCATCTCTTAAGGGCCTTCCTCTTTTTTGCTAACCATCTACTTTACCAAATATGATGTCCTTCTCCAGGGACTGGTCCCTTCTGATAACATGTTCAAAGTACATAAGACAAAGTCTTGCCATTCTCCCTCCTAAGGCACATCCTGGCTGTACTTCTTCCAAGACAGATTTGTCCGTTCTTTTGGCAATCCAATGTATATTCAATATTCTTCACCAATACCGTAATTCAAATGTGTCAGTTTTTCTTTGGCCTTCCTTAATCATCATCTGGCTTTTACATGCATATGAGGCGACTGAAAATATCATGGCTTGGGCCAGGTGCAAGTCCTCAAGGTGACATCTTTGCCGCTTTACACTTTAAAGAGCTCTTTTGCAGCAGATTTGTCCAGTGCAATATATCATTTAACTTCTTGACTGCTCCTTTCATGGGTATTAATTGCGGATCCAAGTAAAATGAAATCCTTGACAACTTAATATTTTGTTGGAAGAAATGATGAAGTAAAAGAACAGAATAGAAGATTTCAAAGGGCAGCTTGAGAAGACAAGTAAAGTATTATAATGAAATGTGCAAAGACCTGGAGATAGAAAACAAAAAGGAAAGAACACACTTGGCATTTCTCAAGCTGAAAGAACTGAAGACAAAATTCAAGCCTCAAAATGTAATATTAAAAGATTCTTTGGGCAAAATAAAACCTGGCGCCATAATGGTTAAGTGCTATGGCTGCTAACCAAAACATTTACAGTTCAAGTCCACCAGGCACTCCTTGGAAACTCTGTGGGGCAGTTCTACTCCATTCTATAGGGTTGCTATGAGTCGGAATCGACTTAACAGCAACAGGTTTGGTTTTTTTTGGTTTATAGGCGAAATATTGAACGACGCAGAAAGCATTAAAAGAAGATGGAAGGAATACACCAGATCACTGTACCAGAAAGAATTAGTCAATGTTCAATCATTTCAGGAGGTAGCATATGATCAAGAGCCAATAGTATTGAAGGAGGAAGTTCAAGCTGCTCTGAAGGCATTGGTGAAAAATAAGGCTCCAGAAATTGATGGAATACCAATTGAGATGTTTCAACAAATGGATAAGTCATTTAGAACCTCTGAGAAAAGAGATTTTAGAAGAGTAGTTGGAGAAAAGACAGCTTTTAAGGAGATTGGTAGTGGGAATACACAGTAAAATGTGGGGAAGACATATGTAGTAGAATAGTTTGGGAAGTTTTGTTATGAAGTGAATTTTTTTTTTTTTTAAGATGAAAGACATGACGGTATGGTTATATTGTTAGAGGATGTAATTGGAAAGGGAGAAAATAATGAGAGAAACAATGCTGCACTGTCTATGGTAGGGTTTGGCTGTTGAGTTATTGAGCTGACGAAGGATCAAAGCCAAGAAGTGGAGACTTTACATTGAAGAGTAGCAGCGGAGTAAAGTACAAGGTCCTGTGTTCCTTTGATACTTGGGAACACAAATAAGAAAGGATTTAAATGGTAAACTTTGTTTTTAAGAGCAAAGAATAAGATTGTTTTCCAAGGCTATGTTGTGGGGAATTTTGTTTCTAAATCTACAAATTGCTTTTTTTCTTCCTGAAGTTAATGTGCTCCAAAAATTATAGTTAACTGAAGCCTCTGATAAGGTGGCTTCTAGCTAATCAGGCTTTTATCTATGTTGTTTTCTCCCTGACAGATTAATTGCCTGAATTGCCTTTTCATTTTTAAGTAGTCCTGAGAAGGAAATTTAGCAATTAAAATGATTTAGATGGTGCTGCTTATGTAGCAGTTCAAATGACATTTAAAAGATAGTGGGGGAAATTAATAAATGATTGTACGAAATAATATGTAGCAGAAATATGTTTGGTGCTATAATTAAAAGTGTATAACTTAGTGGCCCAGGTCAATTTTTACAAAGAATTAACCAGGAGTGCTTCTCAGATGGCTTTAAAATTTGATTGTTCCTAATCAGTCACATTTCAGTTTCACGCATTGATTTGAATATTAATTAACTGATTTGAAATAATGTGTTAGGTACTTTATTTCATGTGGTTGATAAAGACATTCTTGTTATAGGGACATGGTGAGTGTTCATAAAAATTTAATTAACTAGGAGCATCAAATCAGTATATTAAGAACGTGTTTTTATGTTTTTAATTATTAGAGAAAATGTGCCAATACAGATTTTATATTTTATCACTTCCTTTTTAAGCATTTCTGTATTCGAGGCGAGGATGGCAAGATATGCTCATGTACTTTGGACATGTTATCAGGAGGGACCAGTCCTTGGAAAAGGACATCATACCTGGTAAGGTAGAATGTCAGTGAAGGAGAGAAAGACCCTCAACAAGATGAATTGACACAGTGGCTGCAACAATGGGCTCAAACATAGCAACAATTGTGAGGATGACGCATGACTGGGGAGTGTTTGTTCTGTTGTACATAGGGTCACTATGAGTCAAAACTGACTTGATGGCACCTAATAACAACAACTACATATTCACTGTGGGAGGGGGGAAGCAATACAGGAAATAAAACCTTAAAAATAATAATTATTAGAAATTATACCAACAAATACAGTTAAAAAAATGGGAGTATATATTTCTAGATTTGCCACTACGAAACTATAGGTATATAAATCATGGGAAAGTATTTACACATATTATTTAACAAAATGGAATCATGAAAATCTATGCAACGGTATTTTTCTTTTACTATATGTTGAATATATTTTCATGTCAATAAATACAGGTTTGTATAGATATACATTTGGCTATATAGCAATTCATTGTACAGTAGTACCAAAATTTATTTTATTACTCTCTTTTCATCCACTTAGATTTTTTAATGTTCATTATTTAAAAAGTGGTATTTGATGTGTTTTGTTTTTTCTGATTCTGTTCCTGTTTTTGTTTTGTTTTTTTCTGATTCTGATTTTTCCTTGAGATACAGAAATTAAAAGCAGAATTTAATTATGAAAAAGCAAGAGCCAGAACTTAATTTGTCTCCAGAATGGATGTAACAATTTAAATCCCCCTCACCTTCTTTTATGAGAGCAGGAGTGGCAAACAAGAGTACATGGGTCATATCTGGCCTGCCACCTTTTTTGTAAATAAAGTTCTTTTGGAACACAGCAATCCCATTTGTTTATATAGTGTTTCTAGTTGTTTTCACCACACAATAGCAGAGTTGAGTAGTGCGATGGAGACCATATGTTATGTGTACTATGTTTAGCATAGCCTAAATTATTTAGCATTTTCTTTGACAAAAAGTTTACTAATCACTATGCTAGAGTTTTTCCCCCGGAACTCTAAATACCAACAAAAAACCAAACCTATTGTCATCAAGTTGATTCCAACTCATAGTGACCCTATAAGGTCAGAGTAGGACTGCCCTATACAGTTTCCAAGAAGTGGCTGGTGGATTCAAACTGCAGACCTTTTGGTTAGTAGCCAAGCTCTTAACCACTGTACTACCAAGGCAGACCTTGAAATAGCGCACTCTGTATTTATTGATAGAGCATCAAATATAAAGTAAAATAAATAGAATAAATCGTATCTTTTAATTTGCTTAGCAATTGAGAGTGAATATGTTTTATATGCAAATTGGTTATATATGTTTTCTGATTGCCTTTTTTTAAACTAGGGCATTCATTTTTTGTTGTTGATTTTAGGAAGCTCTAAATATGTCAAAGATATAAATTTTTTAAACAGATTTGTTGCAGTTTAATTCACCTACCATAAAATTTGTGTGTTTAAAGTGTACAATTCAAGATTTTATTAATTTATAGAGTTGTATAATCAGTTTTAGAACATTTTTATCATTCCAAAGAGATCCCTGATGCACATATGCAGCCAATCCCCATTTATATCCTCAGCCCTAGGCAGGCAATTATCTACTTTCTGTCAATAAATGATTGCTTTTATAGATATTTTCTATAAATGGAATTATACAACATGTATCATGTTTTTGTGCATGCACAAATGGACGGAGATGGATTGTTTCCATTTTTGGCTATTTTGAATAAATGTTGCTGTAGAAATCTGTGTACACATCTTTGTATGAACATATGTTTACATTTCTTTTGCTAGAATTAGAATTTTTGCATCATATTGTACATTTATGTTTAAATTATTAAGAAGTTGACAAATTTTTTAAATGGTGTGTCATTTTACGTTCCAACTGACAATATATGAGGGTTCCAGTTTCTCCACATAACCTTTGTCATTATCTACTGACTTTCTAATTATGGGAAGGTGGTATAACATGGTGGTTGCCATTTTCATTTTTCTACTAAATAACGATATTGAGCATATTTCCTTGCTTTTTTGGCCATTTTAATATCTTCTTTAGAGAAACGTCTATTTAGATACTTTTCCATTTTTTTAATTGGGCTATTTGGGCTTTTATTTTGAGTTGTAAGTGTTCTTTATGGATTTTAGATGTGATTTACAAATACTTTCTCCCCTTTTGGGATTCAGCTTTTAACTCTCTCGATAGTGTCATTGAACCATAAAAATTTTTACTTTTCATGATTTCCAATTTATCTATTTTCTTTCTTTTATTGTTTGTGCTTTTACTGTTATATATAGGAAACCATTGCTTAACCCATTGTCACGAAGGTTTATTTAACCTGTTTTCTTTTTTATAGTTTTTAATCTTGAAATTAAGCATTTTATAGGTTTTGATCTTACATTTAAATCCAAAACCCATTTTGAATATGATGTAAGGTAGGAAACCAACTATGTTCTTCTACATGTTGATACTCAGTGGTCCCAGCAACATTTGTTGAAAAGTCTATTCTTTCCTCATTGAATTGTTTTGGCACCTTACTCAAACATCAATTAATCAAAAATGTACGAGTTTATTTCTGGATTCTCAATTCTATTCCATTGTTCTATATGTCTAAATTATGTCAGTGCTATATAATATTTATTACTGTAACTTAGTATTAAATTTTGAAATTGAGAATTTTAAGCATTTTAGCTCTTGCTTTTTCAAGATTGTATTAGCTATTCAAGATCCTTTGCATACAAATTTGAGGACCAGCGTGTCAATTACTGAAAAAAAGAAGCTAGCTGTGATGTTGGTTAGGGTTTCATTAAATCTATAGATCAATTGGTAAGAAATTGACATCTTAACAATATTAAATCTTGTACACAATAAACATGGTATATTCCTCCATTTATTTGACTTACTGTGATTTCTTTCATCCCTGTTTTGTTATTTTCAGTGTACATTTTTTTACTTCATTTGTTCAATTCATTCCAAATATTCTATTATTCTCTAATTGTTCAAGTTAGTATGTAATAAAATACTATATAAAAAAAAAAAAAACTAGTGATAGTAACATACTAATACAATTAATTTAGAGTAATACAAATAATGTGTGTATATTGTTCTTGTATTGTGGGTTGCGGTGATGTTGCTGAATTTACTTATTAGTTCTAGGATTGTATGTGTGTGTTCCTTAGAATTTCCTGCATGCAGGAGCATGTTGTCTGGCAATAAAGAGAAGTGACAGGGGCTGATATACTGTACAAGTTTCTCTACTATTTCTTTCCAGCACTCGAAACATAAAGTAAGATAAGAAAACTGATGTTATGTCTCAGCAAGCACTGTTTTGGAAGCAAAGTGCCCGTTCGCCATACTTTCTGAGCAGAAATGGGAAGTGGGTTGTAGAAGGTAGATGGCAATAAAGATACATATCTAAGACATTTTCTACTACATTGTCTTCCATTAAGGTACTCATTTTCACCTGAGTGTTTATATGAAGTCTTGGGATCTTAGATTTTCTAAAGATTTTTGAAGACTGTACTAGAAACAACCTGCTTTGAAAGATAACAGCTTACAAGAAAACATATGGAGTGATTTCAGATCTGCTTATATTGTTGTCACTAGAATAATATTTATATATCAAAAACCACAGTTTGCATTTCTGAAGACTTTAAATTAAAATGTAAAAAAAAAAATCAGGAATTTAATTCTTAGTGGTGATTTTAATATGGGTACATAATTTTTCTATTCCTGCTCATAAATTTATTTCATCTCTATTGATGTAGTCTGTCGCTCACTGATTAACAGGATACTGCCTGCAGATTTCCACATGATAGCTATAATTATTTAGGAGTTTTTAAGAACCAAGTCCAGAATATATATAGTGCCTCATGCTGGTGAAAAAAGTTATAAAGAATACTTAACTTTAACTTTTAACAATTACATATTTTTAGAAATTCGCAAACCTATTATAACAAATATTTTTGCTCATTTTAAATAATGAATTAAAATAATACTAAAATAATAAACAATAAAAATGACACTAATTTTTGTTTTAGTGTATATAGTCAACAAATGGGACTCTACTGAATATAGCCTGCCTCTGGAATTTTACTTCTCAGGATTTAATAACTATTTCAAAGAACAAAATCTTTTATATAAAACATGCAAAAACTTACATAAAAACATCATAATAGCATATGTATACAGATTAAACACTGAGAAAACTGTTTTGCAATTTATCGTGGAAGAGAGGGTGTTCTAGATATCAGTCATACCAACACTGAGAAACACTTCCTAGGCAATTTATAATCTCTGGAGGATTAAAAATTGACCCATTATTTGACAGATTCTTTAGGCCAGAGGGAACCCTGGTGGCATAGTGGTTAAGAGTTCGACTGCTAACCTGGAATTCCCATTCTTCGCAAAGTTATCCATAACTTGTTATGATCCACACAGTTGAATGCCTTTGCATAGCCAATAAAACACAGGTGAACACCGTTCTGGTATTCTCTGTTTTTAGCCAGGATCCATCTGACATCAGCAATGATATCCCTAGTTCCATGTACTCTTCTGAATCCAGCTTGAATTTCTGACAGTTCCTTGTTGATATACTCCTGCAGTTGCTTTTGAATGATCTTCACCAAAATTTTACTTGAGTGTGATATTAATGATATTGTTCGATAATTTCCATATTCAGTTGGATCACCTTTCTTGGGAATAGGCATAAATGTGGAACTCTTTGAGTCAGTTGGCCAGGTAGCTTTCTTCCAAATTTCTTGGCATAGACGAGTGAGCACTTCCAGCCTGCATCTATTTGTTGAAACATCTCAAAAATATTCTGTCAATTCTTGGAATCTTGCTTTTCACCAATGCCTTCAGTGCAGCTTGGACTTCTTCCTTCAGTTCTAATAGTTCCTGATCATATGTTACCTCCTGAAATGGCTGAATGTCAAACAATTCTTTTTGGTATAATGACTCTGTGTATTTCTTCCATATCCTTTTGATACTTCCTGTGTCATTTAATATTTTCCTCATAGAATCCTTAACTTTTGCAACTTGAGGCTTGAATTTTTTCTTCAGTTCTTTCACCTTGAGGAACACTGAGTGTGTTCTTCCCTTTTGGCTTTCTATATCCAGCTCTCTGCACATGTCATTACACTTTACTTTGTCTTCTCAACCCACCCTTTGAAATCGTCTGTTCAGTTCTTTTACTTCATCATTTCTTCCTTTTGCTTTAGCCACTCAACAATCAAGAGCAAGTTTCAGAGTCTCTTCTGACATCCATTTTGGTCTTTTCTTTCTTTCCTGTTTTTTTTTTTTTTTTTTTTAATGATCTCTTACTTTCTTCTTATATGATGTCCTTCTACAACTTGTCTGGTCTTTGCTCATTAGTGTTCAACGTATCAAATCCATTCTTAAGATGGTCTCTAACTTCAGTTGGGCTATGCTCAAGATTGTACTTTGGCTATTGTGCACTTGCTCTAATTTTCTTCAGTTTCAACTTGAACTTGCATATGAGCTAATTGATGGTCTGTTCCACAGTTGGCCGCTGGCATTGTTCTGACTGATGATATTGAGCTTTGCCATCATCTCTTTCTACTGATGTTGTTGATTTGATTCCTGTGTATTCCACCTGGCAAGGTCCACGTGTATAGTTGATGTTTATGTTGTTGAAAAAAGATATTTGTAATGAAGAAGTCATTGGTCTTGCAAATTCTATCATGTGATCTCTGGCATGGTTTCTATCACCAAGGCCATATTTTCCAACTACCAATCCCTCTTCTTTGTTTCCAGCTTTTGCATTCCAATCACCAGTAATTAACAATGCATCCTGATTGTATGTTCAATCAATTTCTACTTTGAGGAGGCTGCTCTTCCCCAGTTGTCTTTTGAGTGCCTTCCAACCTGGAGGGCTCATCTTCCGGCACTATATCAGACAATGTTCCTCTGCTATTCATAAGGTTTTCACTGGCTAATTCTTTTCAGAAGTAGACCGTCAGGCCCTTCTTCCTAGTCTGTCTTAGTCTGGAATCTCAGCTGTAACCTGTTCACCATGGGTGACGCTGCTGGTATTTGAATACTGGTGGCATAGCTTCCAGCATCGCAACAACATGCAAGCTCCCACAGTATGACAAACTGACAGACATGTGGGGGTTGTGTATCTGGCAACGGCAAAGTCAGATAATTAATCTGTGATTCTGAAACGTTACTTGATCTCATTGCCCTAGGTAACCTACAACTCCCCCTCAGACATTGCTCGGGAGATTTAAAACAAAAAAAAAGTTTGAAATTCAATTAGGAAATAAAAATTCTATCTACTGGAAACCCTGGTCGCATAGTGGTTAGGTGCTACGGCTGCTAACCAAAAGATCGGCAGTTCACATCCACGAGGCATTCCTTGGAAACTCTATGGGACAGTTCTACTCTGTCCTTTAGGGTCACTATGAGTCGGATTTGACTAGATGGCAACAGGTTTGGTTTTTTGGTTTTATCTATCTACTACCAAATGTGTGCACTAGCAGGCCTGATATGCCAACATGATGTCTAAGATAATGGCACACACTGTTGTAGTACCTATAATATACGAACTGAAAATTAACTATTTCAATTGTAAAAATGAATGAAATCATTTCTATAACTGAATAAATAACCTCTACTTAAGGAGATAACAAATTTGAAAGAACACTTTCCTTTGCCAACTTCTATTTGTGTCCCAAAGCCTGTGATTATCTTCCAAACAATGTCTACATGGCAGTAGTAGTTCAGCCATCTTAAATCTCATTCATAGTAGACAAAGATCTTTGGATAAGCTTCAGAACATATTTGTAATGTTGTAGAGAGATTTCTTAGAATAAAACCCATGGATTAAACAAATATGGTAATTTTAATGAAATCGTTGGGTAGAATTCAATTATTTTGATCAACAGGATCTCAGTTCACAGGTTGAACATATTGATTGCTATTTAGTTTTACTGTGCTTAATCAAATAAAGTTATTCATTCATATTATTACTGGAGGTCCTGGGAGTATCTCAAAAGTTTTTCAAAGCCTCTAACATAAATCCAAATTTCCCTTTCAAAGGATTGTATGGAAGTACTAGATGAAAACAGTTGATTTAAAGGGAGTAATCCCTAAGCCTCTGGATAAACTACTCGGTATTGATATTATTAACATCTGCAAATTCTGAGCCTTAAGCCACCTTGATTAGAAATCCTACCTAATTCATGATATTCCCGTATCAACAGATAGACTAGAGAAGAACATGTCCCTTTGTGTTCCTAATAAGGCAAAAGTAAGTTGCAAATAGTTTCAGCAATAGTGGCTTTAGGGCTGAGAAGCATTTTATGAAGATTCTCATCGTCTATCGAAAGGCTGAAAGAAAGATAGTAATGCATGGATATTGTTTGGCATTGCCTTTAATAGGAAATAATGGCATATTAAACTATTTGAACTTCTGCCATCTCTTTTTATACCAAACTTTCTGTTCCTAGGTTTAAAAAAAAACACACACACAATTTATTGTAGTCCAGGAAGGAAAAATTCATTACCATAGAGTCGATTCTGACTCATAGTGACCCCATGGTTACAGTAGAGCTACTCCATGAGGTTTCCAATGATGTAATCTTTATGGAAGCATACTGCCACATCTTTCTCCCATGAACAGCTAGTGAGTTTGAAACACTGATCTTGCAGCTACCAGCTGTGTGCTTGAACCACCATGCAACCAAGGTTCCTTCCAGGGAGGAATGGTGGCCTAATTATTGGCTGACGTAACATAAAACCAAAAATGACAACTAGCAAAACATTCAACATATTTCTCTTAACCTTATTTCACATTTAAACCAATGCTTTTTGATCCAAATACAATGAGATATTTAGTGAAACGTTAATGGAATCACATACATGAGAACACCTGGCAGAATGCCTAGATCATCCAGTGAGCTAACAAATTGAATTTGAATTCGATTTCTCATATATTTTTCCCCTAGTCAGTATCCCCAGTAAAATCTAAAACAAGGGTGGGGTGGGGTGAGGAAGAAAGAATGTAATTAAATTTAGAGTTGAAAGGCTAAATTTAATGCTCCCTACATTAAATATGATAGCTAGAGAAGATGATAATACACATCAGGAATTAGCACTTAGAGCCAAAGTGTCCCACTTTGTCACAATTTATAAATAACCTCTTAGAACAAGAGTTTAAAAAAGAAAATTCTCAGGGCATCTGGCATTTTCAGATGTTTCCCATTAAAATTTTCTCAGAGGTTGAAAGTGGCCTAGGACATTTTAATTTTTGCAATTCTCAATATTTTATGAATGAGTAAATAGCAAAGCAGGTTTCCCAAAATTGGGTTAGACTTTAAATGTTTACATTTAGGACATTAATTCTTTTAACACATTAAAAATACATTCACACTCTAAATAACCTTCTTTGGAGCATAATTTCAAAACTCTAACTCTGAGTCCTTTAGGACAATGAAGCCTACACCTTTCCTATGGCAGACTGGCCCTCTTTCACAAAATTTCCAGATATTGGAGATGACCCAGTAAATGATAGAAGTGATTTTTTTTCTTTAATTTTAATCATTATGACTGAAATTTAAAAATATACATTTCTTTCCTTTTTAAAACACCATTTAGCTTTCTTAATGTTATACAACATCAAGTATCACTATTCACCATTCTTAGTGTTTTTTTTTTTTTTTAGTGATAGCATATTACCATATGTTCATTAAGCATGAATGAAATAATTCTGTCTCTTCAGAAAATAACCATATCTACATAGTAATAATTCAGACATTCAATAAATATTTATTCTGTGCCTTTATATGCCTCTGATTGTAACAGGCACTGATACTGAATAAAAAATTACAAAAGGAAAAAAAAAGAAAGAAATATTTGTTCTTATGGAGCAGTCAGAGGAGGGGAATATTTGTTCTTATGGAGCAGTCAGGGGTGGGGGAGGAGAATAGACTAAGCAATAAGGATTTTATTTATTGAAAAGTTTTAAAATATCACTTAATAATTATAACAAAGTAATATAGCTTTATTGTAAAAAAAAGTTTGAAGCATAAAGAATACAATAAAACTTAAAATTTCTCCTTTCTGCTACATATTCACTCTTGAGAGTAACCATTCTTAACAATCACTCTATGTGTACCTATATCATATAAATGTATGATTTATATTTTGTCTCCAAAGAAAGAATACTTATATACACATATGTATACACACATGTGTGTATATAATAGATCTATATATTCCTATTCTTTTATATATATTATATATGTGTGTATTAGATTATTTCCATGTAAATATGCATATATGTATGTACATATGCATTTGTGTTGGTGGGTGTGTGTATATGTATATCTATGTATGTATATATGATTACTCATTCAGGCAATTATGACCTTATTGCTGAAAGTTGGAAGTACAAGAAGTAAACAAATTATTTTAGTTTTCTAAATCAAAATGTCTCTGATTCTCCAGGTTGGTAGAAAAACCTGTTTCAGTGACTCCAAGAGACTTATAGGGTAATAGAAAAAGGAATGAGCCTCTAATTTTAAATTCTATATGGTCACTGTTTGATGCAGTTATCATTGTTGAAGCTTGCTTAATCCTTTAATGTCCAATGTTTTCAAGTTTCCATGCTAAATAACCTAAAGGAACTTTTACCTAGACTGAGAGCCCTTATCATTTGGGGGTCAGTTTTCTAGGTATATATTGCAGCATTCTTCCTTCAATTCCCAACCTCCCTCTACACCATCACAGTACAATGAAGTTTCTATCACTTCTCTAAAGTCTTGCAAACCAGCACAGACCGCAGATACCAACCCTTCATGAGGTCTTCAGATCAGCAGCTCCATCTAAGACCAAGGTGTTTACTTGAGTAAGCTCACTTTCTCTCTCTTTCCTTGTCACATTCCCTAACTCCAGGTAATACTTTCAGGAGTGGTGGAGACTGGGGAGATTTGGAAAGTTCATGCCCCATAAGCATTCAAATTTTTAAAATAAACATAAATAAGTACAACATTTTGTTGACCAAACAAACCACATTTGATGAGACCACCAACTTGGACTGTTTTTTATGTTTATTTTTCCCATGCTCAATAAAAGATTAAAAAAACCGATGATATTCAACTATCTTGTGCTGTGGGTCTGGCACATCTCCTGGGGCAAGGAATCACAAACTTCAGAACAAAGTAAAAATGATAGATACAAAAACTGTTGTGCCATATTACATAAAAGTTCATGTTTTATACAAAAATAGTTTGACTAAATGAAACATATGATTTCCTTTTTAATATTTAACATGTTCTTTAAATGAGCGTGGATGATGCAATTTTTGCTTTACTTTGTCTTCTAGCTCTATTATCACAAAATACCTTTATATCCTATAGCATCATTGCCTCTTCCTTTCACCAGTGGCTTAGAAGGTAGCTCTTCTTGAACTCTTCTGATAATAGTGCACTCATTATATTACATATTATATTTTATTTCTGAATTCAGTGAATTTTCAGAAAGTTTTGCCTTCCTTGAGCCACAGCATATGCTTCTATAATTTCTACCCTTAATTCTAATTCAGATCTGGGTGGAAATGATAGTAAAAGTTTTACTTCTCTTATGCACAAAGCCCCTCAACTATTTGAATAAAAGTATCATACTGTTTCAAAGGTATCTCTTCTTTAGATTGAGTACCTTCTGCTTATTTTTCGTGAACTATTTTAATCAAAATTTTTCTCCATATTGTTTATAGTCCTCTACACTGTTGAAAGAAGGCCTTATTTAAAATTTGTTAGTACTTTTTCTTAAAATGTGAAATCTGGTATTGAATACAATACATAACTAGAATTTAGTTTTCTTTACCAGCACCCACTTAAGGATTAAAGACTTTCCTTCCCTACTTGTTCTATTTTTCTATTAGAAAAGGAAAAAGGCCGTGATAATGAAGACATTGTACAAACATATTTTGAGAAACTATACATGTAACAACTTTATTAATAACAGTATGAACATTTTATATTTGAATTGTGATGCATGCTTATTTTGATGACCAGAATATGAGATGTCAGAGACTAAAGATATTGGATAAAATATTCATTAAGATGGTCTGTAAAGTAACCATAAGTAAGCAAACAAAAAGACTTTACTAAACTAACGAGGGTTAAAAAAAATGAGGGTTAGACTGTACTTAATATAATTTGTAAATAAAAAGCAAAGGCAGCAGAACTTGAGGAAAGAGACCAACAAAAACATTATTTAAAATAAAGTGATAGCAAAATCCATTTCCTATATTAGCCCTTCTATGTGAACACATATGTAGTGACCCTATAGGACAGATTAGAACTGCCCCATAGAGTTTCCAGGGAGTGTCTGATGGATTTGAACTGCCGACCTTTTGGTTAGCAACTGTAGCACTTAACCACTATGCCACCAGGGATTCCACATATGTAGTAGTCATTTTTAAATCATCATTAATCACTCCCCATTAATGAATCCACTCTTTCTCTCATTCCACACGTAATTTTGAGCACATACTACAATTTGGATACTGTTCTAGGTACTGGAGATACATCAGTAAACAAGGAATTGAGAGTTATGGCCCTGATCTTACATTATAGCATGTTACTTGTAGGAGCCTTACTTAAAATGGAAACTTAGCACATCATACTGTTCTAACAAACAACATATGTTTGGAATAGGGGGATCCATACTTCGTGAATGAGTGCAAGTTGTTGTTGTTTTAAAATAACAAAGGATATAGTGATAGAGAATATCTTTCTGGTATTCTCTGCTTTCAGCCAGGATCCATCTGACATCAGCAATGATATCTGTGGTTCCACATCCTCTTCTGAATCCAGCCTGAATTTCTAGCAGTTCCTTGTTGATATACTGCTGCAGCTCCTTTTGAATGACCTTCAGCAAAATCTTGCTTACCTGTGATATTAATGATATTGTTTGATAATTTCTACATTCGGCTGGATCTCCTTTCTTGGGAATAGGCATAAATATGGATCACTTCCAGTAGGTTGGCCCGGAAGCTGTCTTCCATATTTCTTGGCAAAAATGAGTGAGCATTTCCAGCACTGCATCTGTTTGTTGGAACATCTTAATTGATATTCTGTCTGGAGACTTGTTTTTCGCCAATGCCTTCAGTGCAGCTTGGACTTCTTCCTTCAGTACTGTCAGTTCCTGATCATATCCTACCTCTTGAAACGGTTGAACATCAACTAATTCTTTTTGGTATAATGACTCTGTGTATTCCTTCCATCTTCTTTTGATGCTTCCTGCATCATTTAGTATTTTCCTCATAGAAGGCCAGGAGCCAACTGTGGAACAGACTTTCAATTGCTCATATGCAAGTTCAAGCTGAAACTGAAGAAAATCCACGAGAGTCAAAATATGACCTTGAGTATATTCCACCTGAATTTAGAGACCATATCAAGAATAGATTTGATGCTTTGAACACTAATGACCAAAGACCAGACAAGCTGTGGAATAGCATCAAGGACATTATACCTGAAGAAAGCAAGAGGTCATTGAAAAAAACAGGAAAGAAAGAAAAGACCAAGATGGATGTCAGAAGAGACTCCTATACTTGCTCTTATATGTCAAGCAGCTACAGCAAAAGAAAGAAATGATGAAGTAAAAGAACTGAACAGAAGATTTCAAAGGGTGGCTTGATAAGACAAAGTAAAGTATTATAATGACATGAGCAAAGAGCTGGAAATGGAAAACCAAAAGGGAAGAACACGCTCAGCATTTCTCAAGCTGAAAGAACTGAAGAAAAAATTCAAGCCTCGAATTGCAATAGTGAAGGATTCTTTTAAAGTATAGATAGCTGAATTTTATGAAAATTTTTAGGTACTTGAAAATTATTTTGGTTTATTATATATATTTAGTTGGACAGTGATGGTACTATTAAATACTGACTTTTAGAAATGGAACACTGCCCCCAAATTGCCCTTTGCTTCATATTGTCAATAATATAGTGGTGAGATTTATCATTAAATGCCTATAGCTAATTGCATAAAAAAAAATAGCAAATGGCATAAGAGTCATACAATTCTCAATAAGCATTTACGAAGGATATCTGGAATTTAAACACATACCAAACATCTAAAGTTCATTATTTTTCTCCTTTTATTTTGTAATTGATTTAAAGTTTAGGGTAGGAGGGTATATTAGTCAAGGTTCTCCACAGAAACAGAAGCAATCATATAGATAGAGAGACAGAGAGAGAAGTTGGGGGGAACATTGAGATTAATGATTTTGAGGAGTTGGCTCATGTGATTGTGGGGGTTGGCATGTCCAAAACCCATAAGCCAGACAGGCTGGAAACTCTGGAAAAATATCTATGTTGCATTCTTGAGGAAGAATCCTTTTCCTTTCAGAAATGGTTTTTGTTCTTAAGGCCTTCAGCTGTTGAATGAAGCCCACCCATATTATCTAGGTTAATATTCTTTACTTAAAATCAGCTGATTGTAAATGTTAATCACATCAATAAAATGCCTTTACAGGAACATCTAGACCAGTGTTTAACCAAACAACTGGGCACCATAGCCCAATTTTTATCTTTGACACGTAAAATAAACTATCACAGAAGGTGTACCTCATGTGATTCTAAAACAGGATAACTGAACAAAAAAACAAACAAACAAAAAAAGCAGTTGCCGTCCAGTTGATTCCAACTTAGAGTAGAACTGCCCCATAGGGTTTCCAAGGAGTGCCTGGCGGATTCTAACTGCTGACCTTTTGGTTAGCAGCTAAGCCCTTAACCACTGTGCAACCAGGGCTCCCTAAAACAGAATAGTAATGGAAAATCATCAACTGAATGTTACTCTTACAAGGCAACAATGGTATATCACATTCAGCCTTCTAAGTGACATGCTGATCCCTGACACACAGGAGACATTAAATAAGTGCTTCTTCAACACTTAAAAGAAGGAGTAAACGTTGAATACAGACAAGGTAGGAAAGACCTAATACTGACATTGAGATAATGTATAATAATATGTATCACTTTATTCTTCACATCATTTAAGCATATTTTTCACAGTAGATCACATATATCATACTTTTCTTCATAATAAATCATATGCAACACATTATTTATAACATGTCATTTATATCATTAATCCTCATTTTTTAGAAGTTCTTTATTTACTTTAGCCAGACATATTTTCCCAAACTGTTCACTCAAAAAAACTTCCTAGATCTAATTTCAGTCATTGTATGTGATTGCTAATTGTTTTCTCTTTGAATATCATCTTTTAGGAATAGTAAGACTGAAAGAAAGTCTATATATTAAGCTAACATAAATACCATGGTAATATTAGTTTTATACTATGTGTATTAGTTTTTATTGCTGCAATAACAAATTACCATAAACTTAGACTCTCAGACAACACAAAATCATTTCCTACAGCTCTACAAGCCAAAAGTCCCACACAGGCCTCACTGTGCTAACGATTGGTGTCTGTAGGCTGTGTTCCTTTCTAGAAGCTCTGTGGGAGACTCTGTTTCCTTATTTGGTTGTTGGCAGAATTCAGTTCCTTGCACTTGCGGTTCTACAACTAAAAACTAAGGTCCCTGTTTTCTTCCTGAGTGTCAGCTGAGGGCCATCCTCAGCTTCTAGAAGCTCCCACATTCCTTGGTTCATGGCTCCCTTCCCTTATCTTCAAAGCCAAAACGGAGTTTAGTTCTTTTTACTTTGTAAGTCTTTCTCCCTTCTTCCTTGGTCTGTCCTCATATCTCTCTGATCACAATCAGGAAATATCCTATGCTTCTGGTGTCTCATGTAATTAGTTGGAACCTACCTGGATAAACCAGGATTATCTCCTTATCTCAAGGTCCTCAACCTGAATCACATCTGCAGAGTGTCTTTTGCCATTTATTGTAACATATGCACAAATTCTAGGGATTAGAACATTGACATCTGGTGTGGTGGTCCACTATTCTGCCTAGAACACGCTATGGGATGGTTTAAGACCAGGGCTTCAAACCAGTTCATTCCGGTTTGAACCCCTGCTGAGAAATTGCTTTTCCATCCCAGGGATATTGAATCCGAATCTACGTTTTAACAAGATCCCCAAGTGATTCTTGTGCTCAATAAATTTTGAGAACCACTGCCCTTCTAGGGGTTCTCAGAACTGGGGTCCCTAACCAGCAGCATTAGCAACTTGTTAGCAGCACAAATTTTCAGCAGGGGTTCAAACTGGACCGAACCAGATCCAAGCCCTCTTTATGACAGTGAAAATCAGCCTTCCTTAAAAGGCTAGAAAGTATGTTTAATGGCTTAGTGATAATTGGGCAGAGTTCACTGTTTTATTTTACTGTTAAAATTGTAAAAACGAGGCCCAGAATAAAGAAGATAGTACCGTGTTTTATTGACTATGCAAAGGCATTCAACTGAGTGGATCATAACAAATTATAGAAAACATTGCGAAGAACGGGAATTCCAGAACACTTAATTGTGCTCCTGAGGAACCTGTACATAGATCAAGAGGCAGTTTTTTGGACAGAATAAGGGGATACTGAGTGGTTTAAAGTCAGGAAAGGTGTGTGTCAGGGTTGTATCATTTCACCATACCTATGCAATCTGTATGCTGAGCAAATAATCCAAGAAGTTGGACTATATGAAGAAGAACAGGACATCCGGGTTGGAGAAAGACTAATTAACAACCTGCATTATGCAAATGACACAACCTTGCTTGCTAAAAGTGAAGAGGACTTGAAGCATTTACTGATGAAGATCAAAGACCACAGCCTTTATTGCTGATTACACCTCAACATAAACAAAAACCTATATAACTGGACCAATAAGCAACATCATCATAAATTGAGAAAAGATTGAAGTTGTCAAAGATTTCATTTTACTTGGCTCCACAATCAACGCCCATGGAAGCAGCAGTCAAGAAATCAAAAGACACATTGCACTGGGCAAATCTGCCACAAAGGGCCTCTTTAAAGTGTTGAGAAGCAAAGATATCACCTTGAAGACTAAGGTGCTCCTGACCCAAGCCATGGTATTTTCAATGGCATCATACTTGCGAAAGCTGGACAACAAATAAGGAAGACCATAGAAGAATTGATGCCTTTGAATTGTGGTGTTGGCAAAGAATATTGAATATACCGAAGAGTGCTGAAAGAATGAACAAATCTGTCTTGAAAGGAGTACAACCGGAATGCTCCTTAGGAGCAAGGATGGTGAGACTGTGTCTTACACACTTTGGACATGTTGTCAGGAGGGATCAGTCCCTGGAGAAGGACATCATGCTTGGTAAAGTACAGGGTGGGCAGAAAAAAAGAAAGATCCTCAACGAGGTAGATTGACACAGTGGTTGCAGCAATGGGCTCAAGCATAGCAAAGATTGTAAGGATGGCTCAGGACCTGGCAGTGTTTTGTTCTGTTATGCATAGGGTTGCTATGCAGAACCGACTCAATGAACCTAAGAACAACATACTTTAAAAAATTACATTACATTATTCTTGCATTACAAAGTATTCTCTTCTCACACTCTAGATTTGAGTTCCTTCATGGTAAAAATAAAATAATAAAAATAAACAAAGTCAATAGTGTTGCATTCTTGTACCAATACCTTCTTAGGTAGTCATAACCCTTTGGTAAGTCCCTTAACTTCACTAGGTTTCAATTTTTTAATTCGGCAAATGATTAATTTGTAAAAGATGATTTATATATTAAATCATTTCATAAACATTTATTATAAAGAGTTGTTAATGTCTATTATATTCAAAGTTTAGGGTGTAGCCAGAAGTACTCTGTAATCCATCTTAAAAATTCATAGTATTGACTGAATAGTCATTGTAATGGATTGAATTGTGTCCCCCCAAAATATGTGTGAACTTGGTTAGGCCATGTGTGGTTGTCCTCCATTCTGTGATTTTCCTATGTGTTGTAAATCATAATCTTTGCCTGTGGTTAAAGGGGATTAGGGTGGTATGTAACACCCTTGTTCAGGCCACATCCCTGATCCAATGTAAAGGGAGTTTCCCTGGGGTGTGGTCTGCACCACATTTTATCTCTCAAGACTTGAAAAGGAAAGGAAAACGAGCAGACAGGGGACCTCATACCACCAAGAAATCAGTGCCAGGAGCAGAGCACATCCTTTGGCCCTGAGCTTCCGGCACTGAGATGCTCCCCGACCAAGGGAAGACTGACAAGGACCTTCCTCTAGAGCCAAAGGAGATAAAGCCTTCCCCTGAAGCTGGCACTGAATTTGGACTTCTAGCTTAATAGACTCTGAGAGAATAAACTTCTATTTGTTAAAGCCATCCTCTTGTGGTATTTCTGTTATAGCAGCACTAGATGACTAAGTCATACCATACACAAATTATTTTTATTGCCTTTCAATACAGTATTCTTTTTCAAAGTATACAAAGAAATTCACATCACTGTAAAATTTTTCTTTTAAACAGTGCATTTTATGTTATAAAACATACTCTTGGAATTGAAACTAATACTTTTTCTGATTTATTTTTGATTTTTAAAATTCTTTCTGCCTCTAATCATGTGAGCTATTTATTGTGCATATATTTGTGCACTGTTTCTTTCCTTATTAGTTTGTAATCAAGAAATATAGATTTCTAGGTATTTATTTAATGTCTACCAATTCTAATTATTGACCTAAATGGATTTGGATAACTTCTCTTTTGGTAATTTTGTTAATAGATCAAATAACTTTAAGTAGTGATTTTGGCAACTTTGTAAAGATACTAAATTTGCATTTTTGTATTAATTTTTAAAATAACTCTATTATTTCCCAAATTTTAGGTATACAACTTGAATTGTGTGATAAGAGCATATTCCCCATTTCTATCATTCATGTGTTGTTTTAAGTGAGCATAGTGTGACCTTTTATTTATTCTATTTGGTGAGAAATTTGATTAATAGGAATCCAAAATTTGTTCCATTATTCTCATAATTTTTAAATATATTTTTGAAAATAGCTGGACATACTCCAACTCTCTTTTATGCACTGATGGGAGAAAATCAATTGATGTAATCTTTTTGAAAGGCAAACTGGTTGTACATCAAAAACATTCAAAATATGAGCTAGTTCCCTGTCAGAACAATTCAAATAATAAAAAATAATACCGGATTTTCAAATACTAGAAAAATAATCATAGATTGGCACATAGTTTTATATAAAAAAAAATTTACCAAAACACTGTACATAATAACAACAAAAAAAATCTGAATGACTAAAATTTTGATATGTATTAATAATTATAGTGCATAGATAAAATAGAATACTACAGAACCATTCGCAACTATGATACTGATGTATATTTGTAGATATGAAGAGACATTCATAACGTGTTGGTCTATAAACGACTGTAGCTATAAAACTAAGCAAAGTATAAACCCATTGCATAAATATCCATAGAAAAAGGCTAAGTATAGATATCATATAACAATAGTAGCCTTAGTTGATAGATAATTTCTCTTGAATTTTGTACTTTTTAATGTTTCTACAATGGGTATTTATAACATGGAAATGTTAAATATTATGATGTGAAATAAGCAGCTTATAAAAAAAACATATGAAATAGTACACATACTATGGTTACACATACATAGAAAGAAGCACTGCAAATTATGGGCATAGAAAAAGAAGCTGGAATGATATCCATCAAAATGTGAGTTGTGGTAATTACTGAGTGGTGAGAAAACAGGGTTTTGTTTTGTTTTCTTTTTTTTGCTCCTGGGAAATTCTTAAAAAGAATGTTTATTAAACATAAAATATTTTCACAAGAAATGAAATCTTGTCAATACTTCTTCCTTTCATTTGAAACATTTGCTATATGTGTATAAATATGTGTATATGTATATATTTATATAATTCTTAATATTTACTCAAAAAAGAGCAAATTTGATATGCTGAATCTGTGCTTTAGATATTATTAAATCTAAATTTTAAAACTTTACTGCGTAAACTACTCAAACACGGTTATACAATGAAGCTTCTCATACAAACACTTTTACTCACCTGTAACTAAAGCGTAAAAATAGTGTTTTTAACGTCTATTAGTTTCTATTGCTGCACTAACAAATGACCACAATCAGTGACTTAAAACAACGTTAATTCATTATCTTACAATTCTGAAAATTAGAAGTCTGAAATGGGTCTGAACGGGCTAAAATCAAGATGTAGGTGTCAGAAGGGCTGCATTCCTTTTGGAGGCTGTAGGGGAGAATTTTCTCTTGTATTTTCTTTGTATTAGAGGCTGCTAACAGTCCTTGGCTCCTCCTTCTTTAAAGCGAGTAATGGCCAATGAATAACTCCAATCTCTGCTTCTGTCCTCACACTTCCTTCTCTGACTGACACTCCTGCCTCCCTCTTCCACATTATATGGATAATTGCGATTATATTGGGCCCACCTGGACAATCTCTGTATTTCATGATCCTTAATTGAATCTACAACATTAATTTTGCCATGTAAAGCAATTACATTCACAGGTTCTAGGGATTAGGCCGTGGACATATTTGGGGGGCCCTTATTCTGTCTACCACAAAAGGTAATCATTATTAACCACCCAGTATGTATCCTCCCAAGCCATTTCTTTTCATGTGTACATATGCATATTGAAGTTGTCAAGGATTTCATTTCACTTGGATCCACAATCAATGCCCTGGAAGCAGCAGTCAAGAAGTGAAAAGATGCATTGGACAAATCAGCCACAAAAGATGTCTTTAAAGAGTTAAAAAGAAAAGATATCACTTTGAGGACTAAGGTGTGCCTGACTCAAGCCATAGTATTTTCAATGGCCTCATATGCGTGTGAAAGCAGGACGACAAATAAGGAAGACCAAAGAAGAATTATATGCATTTGAATTATGGTGTTGGTGAAGAATATGGAATATTCCATGGACAGCCAGAAGAACAAACACTTCTGCCTTGGAAGAAGTACAGCCAGAATGCGCCTTGGAGGTAAAGATGGCGAGACTTCATCTCAAGTTCTTCGGACTTATTACCAAGAGAAACCAATCCCTGGAGAAGGACATCATGGTTGGTAAAGGGTCAGCAAAAAAGAAGGCCCTCAAGGAGATGGGTTGACACATTGGCTGCAACAATGGGCTCAAACATAGCAACAATTGTGAGGATGGTGTAGGACCCAGCAGTGTTTCATTCTGTTGTACATTGGGTCGCTATAAGTCAGAACCTAATTGACAGAATCTAACAACAACACATGCATAGATACGTAGATTATTACAACATGAGATCATTCAAATTGTATTCAACTTGAATTTTCTTTCAAATATATATTAGGAAGAGATTCCAGAGTGTTCTTTACAGACCTCTTCAGGTTTATATGTAAACACTTTTGTAATTTGATGAATACTGCCAAACTGCTCATTAAACATGTTATGAAATATAACCACCCACCCACTGTGTCTGAAAATAGTCTTTACCACCTTTTATACAGATTGGACATTATCATCATTTTAATATTAATCAAATTGGTAAAATATAGCATTTAGTTTTTTTTTTAATTTATGTTTCCATGATTACTACTGAACTTAAGCTTCACTTAATATGTCATTGTGATTTTAAAACATACTAAAATCTGGAAGAAAAAAATGAATAATGCTGTGTGATGAAGATAATATACCAGAAATTAAAACCTGTTATAAAACAACAAAAAAATTTTTTTCGGTAAAGCGTTATTGGAAAAATCTGTAAGTCAGTCAGTGAAACAAGTGAAAATCCAGGTAAAAATAAAAATGTTAACTTTAGATTATTTAAACAAATAGAGTTAGGGAAACTGGCTGTTTCCAAAATATCCTTAAATTAAAACCTTATTTTATACTGTGTTTAGAATGTAATCTCAGCCAAATAGAAAGTTAAAAAAAATAATAATAAGCTTATAAAACATTAGAAAAGATATATAAATGTTTGGAGCCCTGGTGGCACAGTGGTTTAGAGCTAAAGCTGCTAACCAAAAAGTTGGCAGTTCGAATCCACCAGCTGCTCCTTGAAAACCTTATGGGATGGCTCTACTCTGCCCTATAAGGTCGCTATGAGTCAGAATCGACTGTAGCCAGTTTGGTTTGGTTTTGGTTTATATAAATGTTTAATGGGTCTTGGATTAGAAAAAGAATTTCTAAGCATAATAAAAATGAAAGAAAACAAAGAAAAGATCAACATAAACAAAAGTAAAAGGTAATGGTAAACTGGGAAGATAATTTTCAAGAAAATATACCACAAAATTTTAATAGTCTTAATAATTAAGGTTATTATGATTAAATAAAAATTTAAATCTCCAAAAGAAAATGGACAAATGACATTCAAATAAAAGAAAGGATTTCAGAAAGTAAACTATTTAAATTAATTTGCATTCAAAATACAAGAAAGCAAGGTATTGTCTCTTTAACATATTTATAAATAGTAAATAAAATTAAAAAATAATACTAGATTTCATCTATGTAAAAAATTCAAAGCTTATCAAATTGTATACTTTAAATATGTCAGTTTATTGTAGTCAATTATCATACCTCAAAGAAACCTATTTAAAATATTACAAAAATAATACTGAATGTTTTTGAGAATAATAGGTGGTGAGAGGCTAAGTTCTTACATTTCAGAAAAATAATACAAATACATTTAGAATTCATATTATTATCTTAAAAGTGTTCATACATTGTAAAACAGTTATTTCAATATCAAGATAGCAGAAGAAGCGAAATGCCACATCTTTTTCCAGTGGAGTGACTGGTGGGTTCCAATCTCCCATTTTTGGGTTAACAGCTGAGAGCCTAACCACTGCACCACCAGCGCTCCTTCCCCTCATATATAAACCAAAAAAACCAAACCCTTTGCCGTCAAGTCAATTCCAGCTCATAGTGACCCTATAGGACAGAGTGGAAGTGCCATATAGAGTTTCCAAGGAGCGCCTGGTGAATTTGAACTGCCAACCTTTTGGTTAGCAGCTGTAGCACTTCACCACTATGCCACCAAGGTTTCCCCCTCATGTATACTAAGTTGAAATCTAAAATTTTTTCATCTTGTTTATGTAGTTGCAAATAAAGATACTTTCATGTTATTGTAAATTTAACATACAGCTGCTGCTTTTTAAAAACGTGTTTAATAGAATCTAAATACCACAGCAATCCACCTGCATTCCTTTAAAATAGAGGAATAGCTTTTTAATATTAAGTAAAACATTTTAAAACATTTTTTTTTCCATTAACTTGTATTTCATTCCTCTTCCCCTATAGAATTTTACCCTGTAAGTTATTTTCTGCTTGGAAATCTCTTATCTCACACTCCTACTCCCCTAAGTATATAAATTTATTTTTATATATAAATTTTTTTTAATTAAGCTATGAGTATTAATAAGTTTCTTGCTGATTAAGTATCCTCATAATTATAACTAATACACATTTGCACAAAATGCACATAGTATATATTTGGCTAAAAATCGCTACATTATGATAAAAAGTAACATTAGATGAATGAAGTTCCTTTTTTCCCAATTAGTTTACGTATTTGTTAATAAAAATTAGTTTTTACTTAAACGAACAGCATCATTTGCTCACATAAATAAGTACGTGGAATAGTTAGGAGATTTATTAATAGCAAATGTCCTTCTATTCTTTGGACACTTTCTGAATTATATGCCAAATACGTCTTTGTGTTTTATTGTAAAAAATCATTGTTAATGATATACCACCTCACAACATGTTTTGGTCCTCCAATTTTTTGAAAGCAAAGGTTTGGAAACTGCATGACTTGCAAAATATTTTGTTACCTAGTCATTATATTTTCATCATAGCAAATTGGTGACAAATTTTTCCAATTATTCCTTTGATTGACTGGGTAACAGTTTTCGTGTTGTAGGGTAATACTACAGTAACGAACCCAGATCAAGTAGATAATATTCAAAAGAACCAGAATCTACAATTAAGTAATCTTGGGACAAATAGTTTTAAAAATGTATGGGGGTGGTATCTGACCTCCTCCAACTCCACAAGAGGGAAGGAGAACCAAGACCAACAGCACAAGGCTGACTCTCATGAGGTGGAGGCCAGACAAGCCCCTCTCTCCATCATCTTTACAAATTCTGACACCAACCGTTTATTACAAAGTACTCTCTACTTTTCTGCTGGGTTAGATAACTCATTTTAATGGTCACACAGAACTCAAAGACCATACTCGTGATTATGGGATTTTTTAGGGAAGTAATGCTATGAGTCAGAATCAACTTGATGGCAACGGGTTTGATTTTGGTTTAACGGGTTACAGTTCAGGCTCAGGAACACTCAGGATACAGTTCTTCCATCAGGAGAGCCTCTTCCCAACTGTACCTGCAAGTACACCTCTCCCTGGCCCTAGGCCTCTCCCCAGAGGCACTCAGCTTTCTCTGTGAGCCGGGAAGCCCACTGTGCTGTCTCCTGTTACTGGGTCTCTGCTCCTGGGTCTCTCCTGCCTCTGCTTCTCACTGTCTTCAGGGTTACACCTTGCTCTCTCTCTCTCTCTCTCTCTCTGTGTTTCCAGGAGCTTCTCAGTGCAGGGATCTCCGGTCCAAAGGATGCACACTCCGCTCGTGGCTGTTCTTCCTTGGCGGTGGTAGAATCCTCCTCTCTGCTCTGGAATTGGTTCTCTTTTTAAGGTAAAACTAACTAATCCCCTTGGTGGGCTACAATTACCGTTTCGCCCAATCACCTGGATGGGAGTTACAAGACCATGGCTAGAAAGGCCACACAAAAGTGATCAAGCACAAATAGACAAGTGAGAATTGGGGCTTTCCTTTAATGATGAAAGAAGGGGAACATATCTTTCACGTGCACGTGCACACACACACACATGCACACCTTTATCGAGTTATTTATAACTTATACATATATAAATTGTAAAAATTATATATTTATTTTTTAATATATACGTGTGTGTACATATATATGTGTGTGTGTATATATATATGGATAAAATATATAATTTAAAAAAGAAAAGAAAAAAAAACTACACTAAAATACCATAGTGATTAATTGGAGTCCTTCATGTGTGTGTATATATATATATTATATATTTTATCCATATATCAATTATTAAATTATGTATTTTATCCATATATCAATATATTACTTATACTAACATGAAATATGAAATGTAGTTCTTCTTGGATAGTGAAATTATGGATGGCTGATTTTCACATTTTTATTATTTTTCAAAATTTCTGTGAGTGTTAGTTGCTTTTATATAGATTTAAAATTATTTGTAAATACTATTTTCCCTTAACAGTTTTATGATCATAGTTTATAATCCTTTCTTCTTAAACCAAGAACATCCCTTTGCTCTTAAACCAAAACATTGCGTTGTTTTAAGTTTGGTATTATATCTGAGGACTTGCTGATATTCTTTAGGGACTACCTTATATCTTTTAGGGAATATATGTACTAATTTTAAGAGCTATAATAAGATATATTTAAAAAGAAGAAAATCTTTCTAGATCATCCGATTTGCAGTTAGTTCCTCTATTAATTTTTTAAGTTAACTTGGATGTTTTGGACTTTTTTTTTTCTTTCTTTTTATTTCCCCTCATCTTTAAAATTAGAACACCTGCTTATTAAGAATCACCTCATCGATAAAAGAAAAATACTCCAATTATCTTTGGGGAATGAGTTTCCATATTACATGAACATCAGTTCTTCTCAAGAGGAGACATACCTATTTCAAGACTTCTTTTAAAATTACAATTTAAGCAGCACTTATTTGTGTCAAAATTGTTTAGTCTGTCTGAATTGCCCTAAGAAAAAATATGCTAAATAGGATTTATAAAAGGAGAACTTCTTGTTATTCGACTCATATGTTCCTCCTGAGAATATTTTTAAACACATCTATTTTAAGAACCTGTGGGAAAATTTACATTTTATCCGGAGTTGTTGTAAACAAGTATAAAAAGACTCAAACAAAGTTGCTGAACTAGGAATGTGTTGAATTGCTCCAGTAATTCTTTAGTGTCTATTTATGTATGTTTCTAATATTTTCCTCAGAAACTATTATGAAGAAAAAAATAGAATGTTAGAAGAAAGAATCTAGCAGTCCAGTCATAAAATAATTTCCAACAGACAAATTATTATAATATAAATAGAAATATGTTTAAATGCTATAGGTCTACAGCTGTGTTAATGAGAAATGGTTAAATAATCCATCGATTAGGAAATCTCCTTTGCAATAACTATCTATATTACAACTAAGTCCTAGCCCAAAGTAGGTACTAACACCTTTTGTTAATTAAAAAAAATTAGAGAGCCTAGCTACCACTGGTCTGTCAGTTTGTCGTTCTGTGGTGGCTTGCGTGTTGCTGTGATGCTGGAAGCTACCCCACCAGTATATCAAATACCAGCAGAGTCAACCATGGTGGACAGATTTCAGCAGAGCTTCCAATCCAAGACAGACTAGGAAGAAGCACCTGGCAATCTATTTCTGAAAAATTGGACAGTGAAAACCTTAGGAATAGAAGGAGGTAGCATATGATTAAGAGTTGATGTTGTTGAAGGAAGAAGCCCACGCTGCACTTAAAGTACTGGTGAAATACAAGGCTCCAGAAATTGACCAAATACTGATTGAGATATTTCAACAAACGGATGCAACGCTGGAAGCACTCACTTACCTATGCCAAGAAATTTGGAAGACAGCTAACTAGAGAAATGACTGGAAGAGAGTCATATCTGTGCCCATTAAAAGAAAGGTGATCTGCAGAATGTTGAAATTATTGAACAATATCATTAACATCACAGGCAAGTAAAATTTTGCTGACGATAATAAAAAAATGGTTACAGCAGTATATCAAATTGCTAGAAATTCAAGCTGAATGCAAAAGAGGATGTGGCACAAGGAATATCAGTCATTACTGACTTCAGATGGATCTAGACTGAAAGCGGATAATACCAGAAAGGTACTTACCTGTGTTTTATTGTTTATGCAAAGGTATTCAACTGTGTGGATCATAAGAAACTATGGATAACATTGCAAGAATTGGAATTCTAGAGCACTTAATTGTGCTCATGATGAATCTGCACACAGACCAGGAGGCAGTCATTCAAACAGATACTGCATGGTTTAAAATCAGGAAAGGTATGAGCCAGGGTTGTATGCTTTCACCATACTAATTTCATCTGTACACTGAGCAAATAATCTGAGAAACTGGACTATATGAAGAAGAAGACAACATCAGGACTGGCGGAAGACTCATTAACAACCTGAGATATGCACACGATACAACCTTGCTTCCTGAAAGTGAAGAGGACTTGAATCACTTACTGATGAAGATCAAATACTACAGCCTTCAGTATGGACTACACCTCAACATAAAGAAAACAAAAATCCTCACAACTGAACCAATAAGCAACATCACGATAAATGGAGAAAGATTGAAGTTGTTAAGGATTTCATTTTACTAGGGTCCACAATCAACACTCATGGAAGCAGCAGTCAAGAAATCAAATGATGTATTTCACCGGAAAAAGCTCCTGCAAAAGACCTCATGAAAGCATTGAAAAGCAAAAATGTCACCCTGAGGACTAACATGCATCTGAATCAAGCCATGGTATTTTCAATAGCTTCATATGCATACGAAATATGGGCAATTAATAAGGAAGCCTGAAGAAGAGTTGATTCCTTTGAATTATGCTGTTGGTGAAGAATATTGAATATGCCATGGACTTTCAGAAGAACAAACAAATGTGTTTTGAAGAAGTACAGCCAGAATGCTCCTTAGAAAGGAACATCTCACAGACTTTGGACATGTTACTAGGAGGGACCAGTCTCTGGAGGACATAATCCTTGGTAAAATAAAGGGTTGGCAAAAAAGAGTAAGATCCTTAATGATACCGATTGATACAGTAGATGCAACGAAGGGCTCAAACATAGCAATGATCGTGAGGATGGTGCAGGACTGGGCAGTGCTTCATTCTGTTATACATAGGGTCATTATGAATCAGTTCACCCTCGACAGCACCTAACGACAACAACAATGAGCCTAGGTGATGTAAAAATGGAAAAGGGGAGGAAACAGGTTAAGAGTGGTTGGAATGGCTGTGACATGAAGGGACAAATAGCTATGTTGAGTACCATGGACTTTAAACTGAAAGGGAATTTGAAGATACCTAAAGGTAACTATTTAATGGTTTCCAGTAATTGTGTGTGTGAGTATATGAATTGGATAATATTAAATAATTTTTCTATCATGTTTATACAGACATGTAAAGACAATTTCAGGACTAAAATATTGATGCAAATATTGCGTTTAATACTTATAATGCATGTATTACAGGGCCAGAAATCTAAGTACTACCTAAGTGTGCTTGAAATTGTGTAAATGTATATATATATATATATGTACATGTTGTTGTTGTTAGGTGCCGTCGAGTCGGCTCCGACTCATAGCAACCCTATGCACAACAGAACGAAACATTGCCCGGTCCTGCGCCATCCTTATAATCGTTGTTATGCTTGAGCTCATTGTTGCAGCCACTGTGTCAATCCACCTCGTTGAGGGTCTTCCTCTTTTCCGCTGATCCTGTACTCTGCAAAGCATGATGTCCTTCTCCAAGGGACTCATCCCTCCTGACAACATGTCCAAAGTATGTAAGACGCAGTCTCGCCATCCTTGCCTCTAAGGAGCATTTTGGTTGAACTTCTTCTAAGACAAGTTTGTTCGTTCTTTTGGCAGTCCATGATATATTCAATATTCTTCACCAACATCACAATTCAAAAGGCATCAACTCTTCTTCAGGCTTCTTATTCATTGTCCAGCTTTCACATGAATACGATGCAATTGAAAATACCATGGCTTGGGTCAGGCGCACCTTAGTCTTCAGGGTGACATCTTTGCTCTTCAACACTTTGAAGAGGTCCTTTGCAGCAGATTTACCCAATGCAATGCATCTTTTGATTTCTTGACTGCTGCTTCCATGGCTGTTGATTGTGGATCCAAGCCAAATGAAATCCTTGACAACTTCAATCTTTTCTCCGTTTATCGTGATGTTGCCCATTGGTCCAGTTGTGAGGATTTTTGTTTTCTTTATGTTGAGGTGTAGTCCATACTGAAGGCTGTGGTCTTGGATCTTCATTAGTAAGTGCTTCAAGTCCTCTTCACTTTCAGCAAGCAAGGTTGTGTCATCTGCATCACGCAGGTTGTTAATGAGTCTTCCTCCAATCTTGATGCCCCGTTCTTCTTCATATAGTCCAGCTTCTCGTATTATTTGTTCAGGACACAGATTGAATAGGTATGGTGAAAGAATACAACCCTGACACACACCTTTCCTGACTTTAAACCAATCAGTATCCCCTTGTTCTGTCCAAACAACTGCCTCTTGATCTATGTAAAGGTTCTTCATGAGCACAATTAAGTGTTCTGAAATTCCCATTCTTCTCAGTGTTATCCATAGTTTGTTATGATCCACACAGTCAAATGCCTTTGCATAGTCAATAAAACACTGGTAAACACCCTTCTGGTATTCTCTGCTTTCACACAGGATCCATCTGACATCAGCAATGATATCCCTGGTTCCATGTCCTCTTCTGAAACTGGCCTGAATTTCTGGCAGTTCCCTGCCGAAATACTGCTGCAGCCATTTTTGAATGATCTTTAGCAGAATTTTGCTTGTGGGTGATATTAATGATATTGTTCTATAATTTCCACAATATATGTATATATATATGTATATATATGTTGTTGTTATTAGGTGTCATCAATTTGGCTTCAACTCAGTGGCCTTATGTATGGCAGAAGGAAATGTTACCCAATCCTCCACCATCCTCATAGTCACTGCTGTGTTTGAACCTCTTGTTGCAGCCACTGAATCAATCATATATGTATATATATATATCTCACATCTATCTATCATTCTAACGTAACAGGTGATTTATACTCCAAATTGTTGGTAGAAACACTAAATATTGTTCACTGTTGTAAAAACAGCCTGGGGGCAGTGTCTGACCTCCTCTAGCTTCACAAGTGGAAAGGAGAATGAAGATCAACAACTCAAGGCTGATTCCTGTGAGGCTGGGGTCGGACATGGCTCCTTTCTCCACTATCCTTACCAATTCTGACACCAAATGTCCCTCCCAAGGAACTCTCCACTTCTCTGTTGGGTCCCATAATTCATTGCAATGGCCACACAGAACTCACAGACCATACTTATGATTATGGGGTTTATTAGGGAAATAACAGCTTAGGAACACTCAGTTCAGGCTCAGGAACACTCAGTTCAGGCTCAGGAACACTCAAGAATACAATTCTTCCATCAGGACAGCCTCCTCCCAGTTGTGCTCTCAGGCACGCCTCTGTCTGACCCTCAGTCTCTGCCCAAAGGAACCTAGCTTTCTTGCTCCATGAGCCAGGAAGCCCACTGCACCACCTTCTGTGAGTCTCTCCTTCCTTGGTGGTGGTGAGTATTCTCTTTCCCACCTCTGTGGTTGCTCGTTTCAAGCCCAGCAGGACAGCAAAACCTACCAATCTCTTTGATGGGCTATAGTTACCCTATCTGCACAGTCCCACCCAATCACCTGGGTAGGAGTTACAAGAAGCTGAGTCTCACATAAGTGGTTACTCACAAAATTAAATGGCTAAATCATGGTAGAAACATAGTCTCTTTCCTCTAATTCTGGGTTTCAGAGTTCACATGTGCTATGAGAATTATTAAAAAAAAAAAAAAAAAACAGTGCCCTCGAGTCAATACGAGGACTATACAACCTATAGAGACTTTTATTGGCAACGTGATTTTACGACCATTTTTATGTCATGCAATTAGTCGTTCGTGTCACAAAGTAATATATGATAAAACAAGAAAATAAATGTAAAAATCTTTTGAAAGGTATAAGTCTTTGGGTCTATGTTATATTAACCTCTTTGTGTTTTCCCAAGTCCTTACTTAAGCAGAGAGGAAATATGTCCCACTAGCACTTAGCATCACCAAAACAAAATGTTCACAGGATAATTTTTTAATGGCGTAATGGTTAAGTGCTATGGCTCCTTACCAAAAAACCAGCAGTTTGAATCCACCGGGCACTCCTTGGAAACTCTATGGGACAGTTCTATTCTGTATTACAGGGTCACTATGAGTTGGAATCGACTCGACGGCAATAGGTATCATTTATCTAGAGTAAATAGTATTTTTCACCTGAGAGTGGTGGAGGAAGTTACTTGTCACCAAAATAAGTGTTCCATTTATTTCCCAGTCTTCAGTGCCATTGAGTATGGGCCATATGACCCAATTCTGCGAGGACAGTGTTGCTTTATTTGTAATCCATTGCATTTAATATTTGCTTTGCCTCATCTGTCTCTTTCTTTCCCTGTCCTGACAAACTCTGAAGCATGCATTCAGATGGTGACATCTCAAGAGAGAGAAAACTTGGATTCCTATCTCTCTGGATGTGGAAGAGTTGACCAAGCCACATCAGTAGATTCGAGGGAGCAGAATGTTGTTTTACCACCTAGTGTTAATTACCTTAATTAATATGCTCAATAATATTATTCTTTAAACAACCCATGTCTTATTTTGTTTAATTTGTGACTATAAATAAAATTGTTTATATGGAGAACTTCTTCTTAACCATTACCTTGTATTCCCCCACGTCTACTTAATAGAATTGGTAAAATTTGCTCAGCTCCACCTAATACACCAAATGGACAACCCTCCTTTGCAGTGAACTAGAACTCTCTTATCTCATTAAGTCTTCCTCAAACATAAGTGCGCATATGCAACACCTGAGAATCTTGTTAAAATGCAAATTCTGATTCAATAGGCCTGGGGTGCAACCCCAATCTTTCAGTATGAAGGACACATTTTGAAATGGAAAGTCACAGAAGGAGTAAGAGGGTCTCAAATCTGACTGTACACCAAACTCACATGGCACTTAAAACACCAGTGCTCAAGAGCTTTTGTTTTAATGAGTCTGGGGTGGGAACCAGGCATCGGTATTTTTTGAAAGTCCTCTGGTAATCCCCAACATACATATTGGGTAATAACACTGCAGTAGGAAGCTGAAGAAAAGAAAACCTTCTGGGTGAGACTGAAAAGAAACCAGTGGAGATGAAATCCTTCTAACCCACTGCCGTTGAGTCGATTCTGACTCATAGTGACCCTGTAGGACAGAGTAGAACTGCCCCATAGAGTTTCCAAGGAGTGCCAGGCAGATTTGAACTGCCAACCTCTTGGTTAACAGCTGTAGCACATAATCACTATGCCACCAGGATTCTTCTGCCATCCCAAAGCTCAGTAGTTGTGAGTTTGAAGCAATCTTCTTTTGTAAATACAAACACACACACACACATTTTTCTAAATTTTGATTTACAAGGAATGAATCAGATTTTCTATTTTTATTCTTATAGCATATTGATTAATTGTACTTGTTCATAAAATGTCAATAATGAGTTTTTACCTTAGTAAATCTCAGAAAAAGTTAGTCTCTTTGAAAATAAGAACCCCTGGGTTTAACACGTAGATTTTCCTAAATCTCTCGCAATCATAAAACCAAATCAGAAATGATCAAGTGGCAAGCAATCCTTTATTAAATAGTAAATATATTTTTATTTTGTTTTACAGTAACATATAAGTGACAATATAACTTTAAAGCAAGATTTATAATGGGGATTTCAGTGTGACAATGACCCTAATGCTACAAACCAGTAAGAAAACATTTGACATAAATTAACATTTTTGAGTGCATGGACTATAAATAACAAGCTCGAGGATTCCAAACTTTACTTACATCAAAGGAGATTAAACGAAGCATCAGTTTCTTTTATTGTGAATCATCTCAGAGTTGATTACTTTAAAATTTATATAAACACTATATTCTAAAAATGTTAATAATTTTTTTAGAGGGGAGGAGGAGAATCTTGAATATAGAACTTCAAGGCATTTAAGAGACTCTTTATTATGTATTTTTGCACTACATACGACAACTCTTGCCAGATGAGAATTTAGTCTCTTTAAATCATCATTAGAGAAATAAATTCACATTCCTTCCACACAATAATCAATTTCATTTATCAATTCTCTGGAATGCCATCTTTCTGTGTATTCTAAATATGTTTCATTTGACCCAATTTAGCCTTACCAAAGAGAAAAATATGGCTCTTCTCAGTGTTGAAGCTGCTCACAGATATTAATGATGCTATGAAGACATCTGTCAAAAACGTGTTCTACTGTAGAATTAATTTGGCTCCTGATTGTAATGTATATGTTTTTATCTCCATTTGGTTGCCCAGCATCTGTATCCAATTCTGAACAACTTGCCACTTTGTATTGAGTAGATAAAACTGTCAATCAGCTGCACTGCTTTCCTCTAGCCAAGAATTGAAATATGACCTAATCCTTGGAAATTTTATTTTTATTTGGGCAATTTTTCAGGCTTAATTGCTATCGTAAATATTTTCTGGTATTGTAACTCTGTCCTTAAAAGTGCCAGACCGTGATTTCCTCAATAAGTCAATCTTCCTACAAAAGTCTTTTACGAGTCAGCTCACATTTCTGAACTTTTGGGTTAATAAAAACTTTATTCATTACAGAGATAGAGAGGCAAAGAGAGAAGGCCAGGAGCTATACATTACAAATGTTTTGTTTTGGGTGCAAAAGTTTCTAGTTTGGGGCAAAGAGTAAAAGTTTAATCATTTCTTACTGGATATCAATCATTAAGGAAACTGTTATTATCTTTCCTTTCACTTGTTTTAATATTTAAGAGGAAAATAATTTATCATAATGATTCCCCCATCTCGATGATTCTACTAGAAAATCTGAAAAAATGTGCAATAACATTAGCTGATTTTCTGAAATAAGTAGATTATAGATCCCCATAGACTGACAGATTAAAGACCTCAAAGTCTAAGATATTAAATATCTATTCTGAAATAATTTTGAGATTTAGGTAGAAAGTGACATAAGAATAAAGATACTTCCTTTTTAAAAAAAAGTAAAAGCTTTAGGAAAACTGGCTATTTAAAACTATTTTAAAGATAAAAGTAAACACCCAGATCTACAATATTTTTATAAAACATTCTTCTAATCGTATTTTATTAGCATGACTCTGAAAACAAAACTAGGTTCAAGATTTCTAATTGTGTATATGTGTGTTTTTAACTGAGCACAGCTTTCTGTGAACTTTCATTGACTAGTCAAACTAGTTCTTCCAAACACACATACATTTACTTCGTGTGTGTCACTACCAGAACAGGCTGAGTAAGAAGCTGAAATGCTTCCTCCATTGTGGTTTTCACCTGCCACCACTTTGACGTAAATGAGCATAGCATCTTTTTGAAATCATTGAAAAAGATACTGGAACTACAGCATGAAAATTGCCTAGGTTATTTAATTACACTTGCGAAGAGACAACCACTGCTAAGCGATGCAATTTTGGATTCTATACATCTGAAAAATTAACCTCTGTAAGGTTTGATCTATATACATTTTATGTTCATTAGTTAATGCAACTAGTATACCCTAACTAATATAAAAGTTGATATTAGAAATGAGGTGCTACAGTAATTAATGACCAAAATAAGTGGGATTGAGTTAGTGCTTGAGTAGTGGGCAGCAAAAATTCTGATATTAGAACCTGGGTGGATGGAGAGCCATGTTATGCAATGCTGTGTAATGGAAAACACTCAGCAAATGTTGACCTATGATAAATTGGAAGACAATGAGCCTTCTGAGCTCTAGGTCCAGGGGAAAAAGTTGGAAATTTCAATTGAAATTGAACAGAACAAGGGGATACTGTGCTGTCTTTTACTTTTTGCTTTAGTAAATTATCCTAATAAAAGATATTCAAACATCGTTGGTAGGAGTTTTAAGCAGAATTAAAAGTTGATAGAGATAGTCTGTATACAGTGCTTTGAGCAATGGATCAGCCTAATTCTTTTAGATCCTAATGCATAGAAAAAGGCTTAGAGTGCCTACATGTCAATAAGATTTTTCATTTAAAGAAAATAACTCAGCCCTGAGGCAAAGATTAGATGAAGGGTATTACTTTCCCTTTTGAATTTAATATTTTCAGATAACTACAAGGAAGCTACCAATAAGATGAGAGAGAGAGAGAGAGATAAAGTAAGGAGTAAAATAAATAAAACAGGCTTAAGAATTAGGTCTAGACTATGACACTGGGTGCGGTTATTGGCATACAGAATTGGCCAGAAGTGAAAAGGTCAGAGTCAAATAATTTTGTAAGGGAATTATGGCTCCCCAAAACACACAAGATAAAATGAAAAAGGCTGTTGAGTTTTTAAGTCATAAAGCAACCCTCAGACCTAGATTTTCATGAGCAGAAAGAGGCTGTGAAACTTACATAATAAAAAAAAAAAAAAAAAAGGCCATATTTCTACAATTCGGTCTAGCCATTGGTCATAATGGACAGCAAAAACTGTCCAAGAAGGGGAACCCAACACCAAAAAGGGAGTTCCTCCCATTCATAGATCCAGTGTCTGGTCAAGAAACATAACCTATCTTAAACGCTAGCAAGTGGCCATCTAAGATGCATCAATTGGTCTCAACCCACCTGGACCAAAGGAGAATGAAGAACACCAAAGACACAGAGTAATTATGAGCCCAAGAAACACAAAGGGCCACGTAAACCAGAGACTACATTAGACCGAGACCAGAAGAACTAGATGGTGCCCAGCTACAACCAATGACTGCCCTGACAGGGAACACAACAAAGAACCCTTGAGGGAGCAGGAGAGCAGTGGGATGCAGACCCCAAATTCTGGTAAAAAGACCAGACTTAATGGTTTGACTGAGACTAGAATAACCCCAGACGTCATGGTCCCCAGACCTTTTGTTAGCCCAAGACAGGAACCATTCCTAAAGCTAACTCTCCAGACAGGGATTGGACTAGACTATGGGAGAGACAAAGATACTCGTGAAGAATGAGCTTCTTGGATCGAGTAGACACATGAGACTATGTTTGCATCTCCTGTCTGAAGGGGAGATAAGAGGGTAGAAAGGTTCAGAGCCTGGCCCAATGGACACAAAAAGAAATAGAGGAGGGAAGGAGTGTGCTGTCTCATTAGGCAGAGAGCAATTGGGAGTATGTGGCAAGGTGTATGTAAGTTTTTGTGTGAGAGTGGCTTGATTTGTAAACTTTCACTTAGAGCACAATAAAAATTAAAAAAAAAAAAAAAAGCTCTACTCCCAGGATAAAAAAAAAAGAAAATTTTTACTCCCAGGATAGGAGGTGCTTATGATGCTTGTTTACCAAAATTTTACTATGTACTTCCACCAGTTGAGATGTTTCAGTGAATATATGCAGCATTGGAGGTGCTCACTAGACTATGTCAAGAAACTTAGAAGACAGCTTCTTGGCCAACTATCTGGAAGAGATCCATATTTGTGCTCATTCCAAATAAAGGTGACCCCACAAAATGCAGAAATTATCAAATATCATTAATATCACATACAAGTAAAATATTGCTGAAGATGATTCAAAAGCAATTGCGCCAGGACATGTACAGGGAACTACTACAAGTTCAAGCCAGATTCAGAAGAGGTTATGGAGTGAGGGCCATAGTTGCCGAAGTCAGATGGATCTTGGCTGAAAGCAGAGAATATCACAAAGATGTTGACCTGTGTCTTATTGCCTATGCAAAGGCATTCAGCTGTGTAGATCACAACAAATTATGGATAACATAGTGAAGAATGGGAATTCCAGAACACTTGATTGTGTTCATGCAGAACCTGTACATAGACGAAGAGGCAGTCATTGGAACAGAACAAGGGGATACTGTGTGGTTTAAATTCAGGAAAGGTGTTTTTCAGGGTTTATCATTTCACCATACTTACTCAATCTGTATGCTGAGCAAATAATTTGAGAAGCTGGACTACATGAAGAAGAATGCAGCATCAGAATTGGAGGAAGACTCATTAACAACCTGGAATATGCAGATGACACAATCTTAAAAAAAAAAAAAAACAACCTTACTCGATAAAAATAAAGAGGTCTTGAAGCACTTACTGATGAAGATCAAAGACTACAGCCTTCAGTATGGATTGCACCTCAACATAAAGAAGACAAAAATCACCACAACTGGACCAATAAGCAACATCATAATAAACGGAGAAAAGATTGAAGTTATCAAGGATGTCATTTTACTTGGATCCACAATCAACACCCATGGAAGCAGCAGCTAACAAATCAACCTATGTATTGCACTGGGCAAATTGCTTCCAAAGACCTCTTTAAAGTCTTAAAAAGCAAAGATGTCACTTAGGGGACTAAGGTACACCTTACACAAGCCATGTTATTTTTAATCACCTCATATGCATGCAAACCCCCCACGTGTCTGTCAGTTTGTCATACTGTGGGGGCTTGTGTGTTGCTGTGATGCTGGAAGCTATCCCACCAGTATTCAGACACTGGCGGGGTCACACATGGAGGACAGATTTCAGCTTGCAGTCTTGCCACTGTTAACTTATTGTCTCAATAAAATTTAATTAACACTACAATGATTATTTTGATATTTTTGGAAAAGTATGCTAGGATGAATTATTTATCTTCTATAGAAATAGATTTTTTTTGTTATATTTACAAAGTGGTGCAGAAATCCTTAGATGGGGTCAACTTTTCTTATAAAGGATGTTTGCTTCAAGCTGTATCACTGCATAAAGCTTGGTTTTACTAATACATTTTTCTAATTAAAAAAAATTAGAAAAATGCTCTAGTGAAAAGAATAAAGAGAACAATGAAATCACCCCTACCACCATCACCCAGAGATAACCACAGCTAATATTTTTCCGTATAGTCCTGTGTCTTTAATCTACATACTGTTTGTCTACTTTGAGGTAGGAATTATATTTCTTGAATACTCATTTCACATATGCGCATGAGCGTTTTTCTTTGTCATGTAACATTCTTCAAAAATGTGACTTTTCAGAAATGGCTTTATGAAATAGCACTGTAGTGATATTTCACATTTTTAATTTTGGTGAATAGAGTGTTACCCCCCATGTGTCTGTCAGTTTGTCATACTGTGGGGGCTTGGGTGTTGCTGTGATGCTGGAAGCTATGCCACTGGTATTCAGATACCAACAGGGTCACCCATGGAGGACAGATTACAGCTGAGCTTCCAGACTAAAACAGACTAGGAAGAAGGACCCGGCAGTCTACTTCTGAAAAGCATTAGCCAGCGAAAACCTTATGAATAGCAGTGGAACATTGTCTGATATAGATGAGCCTCCCAGGTTGGAAGGCACTCAAAAGATGACTGGGGAAGAGCTGCCTCCTCAAAGTAGAGTCGACCTTAATGACATGGATGGTGTAAAGCTTTTGGGACCTTCATTTGCCGATGTGGCATAACTCAAAATGAGAAGAAACAGCTGCAAACATCCATTAATAATTGGAACCTGGAATGTACAAAGTATGAATCTAGGAGAATTGGAAATCATCAAAAATTAAATGGAATGCATAAACATCGATATCCTAAGTATTAGTGAGCTGCAATGGACTGGTATGGGCCATTTTGAATTGGACAATCGTATAGTCTACTATGCTGGGAATGACTACTTGAAGAGGAATGGTGTTGCATTCATCGTCAAAAAGAACATTTCAAGATTTGTCCTGAAGTACAATGCTGTCAGTGATAGGATAATATTCATTTGCCTACAAGGAAGACCAGTTAATACGACTATTATTCAAATTTATGTACCAATCATTAGGGCCAAAGATGAAGAAATAAAAGATATTTATCAGCTGCTGCAGTCTGAAATGGATAAAACATGCAATCAAGATGTATTGACAATTACTGGCAATTGGAATGCAAAAGCTGGAAACGAAGAAGGATCAGTAGTTGGAAAATATGGCCTTGCTGATAGAAAAAATGCCGGAGATCAAATGATAGAATTTTGCAAGACCAACGACTTCTTCATTGCAAATACCTTCCTTCACCAACATAAACAGCGACTATTTTTTTTTTTATATACATATGGAGGAAACCCTGATGGTGTAGTGGTTAAGTGCTACGGATGTGAACCAAAGGGTCGGCAGCTCAAATCTGCCAGGCACTCCTTAGAAACTCTATGGGGTGGTTCTACTCTGTCCTATACGGTCGCTATGTGTCGGAATTGACTGGACAGCAGTGGGTTTGGTTCTTTTTTTTGGTTTATACATATGGGCCTTGCCAGATGGAACACACAGAAATCAAATTGACTACATCTGTGGAAAGAGACTATGGAAAAGCTCAGTATCGTCAGTCAGAACAAGGCCAGGGGCCGACTGTGGAACAGACCATGAATTGCTCATAAGCAAGTTCAAGTTGAAACTGAAGAAAATCAGGGCAAGTCCACGAGGGCCAAAATATGACCTTGAGTATATCCCATCTGAATTTAGAGACCATCTGAAGAATAGATTTGATGCATTGAACACTAGTGACTAAAGACCAGATGAGTTGTGGAATGACATCAAGGACATCATCCATGAAGAAAGCAAGAGGTCATTGAAAAGACAGGAAAAAAAGAAAAGACCAAGATGGGTGTCAGAGGAGACTCTAAAACTTGCTTTCGAATGTCAAGCAGCTAAAGCAAAAGGAAGAATTGATGAAGTAAAAGAACTGAACAGAAGATTTCAAAGGGCCTCTCAAGAAGATGAAGTAAAGTATTGTAATGACATGTGCAAAGAGCTGGAGATGGAAAACCAAAAGGGAAGAACACACTGGGCATTTCTCAAGCTGAAAGAACTGAAGAAAAAATTCAAGCCTCGAGTTGCAATAGTGAAGGATTCTATGGGGAAAATATTAAACGACACAGGAAGCATCAAAAGAAGATGGAAGGAGTACACAGAGTCACTATACCAAAAAGACTTAGTCGATGTTCAGCCATTTCAAGAGGTGGCATATGATCAGGAAACAATGGTACTGAAGGAAGAAGTCCAAGTTGCTCTAAACACATTGGCAAAAACAAGGCTCCAGGAATTGATGGAAAATCAATTGAGGTGTTTCAGCAAACGGATGCAACACTGGAGGTGCTCGCTTGTCTATGCCAAGAAATATGGAAGATAGCTTCCTGGCCAATTGACTGGAAGAGATCCATATTTATGCTGATTCCCAAGAAAGGTGATCCAACTGAATGTGGAAATTATAGAACAATATCATTATATCACACACAAGCAAAATTTTGCTGAAGATCATTCAAAAACAGCTGCAGCAGTATATCGAGAGGCAACTGCCAGAAATTCAGGCCGTTTTCAGAAGAGGACATGGAACCAGGGATATTATTGCTGATGTCAGATGGATCCTGGCTGAAAGCAGGGAATACCAGAAGGATGTTTACCTGTGTTTTATTGACTATGCAAAGGCATTTGACTGTGTGGATCATAACACATTATGGGTAACATTGCGAAGAATAGGAATTTCAGAACACTTAATTGTGCTCATGAAGAACCTTTACATAGATCAAGAGGCAGTTGTTTGGACAGAACAAGGGGATACTGATTGGTTTAAAGTCAGGAAAGGTGTGCGTCAGGGTTGTATTCTTTCACCATACCTATTCAATCTGTATGCTGAGCAAATAATACGAGAAGATGGACTACATGAAGAAGAACGGGGCATCAGGATTGGAGGAAGACTCATTAACAACCTGCGTGATGCAGATGACACAACCTTGCTTGCTGAAAGTGAAGAGGACTTGAAGTACTTACTAATGAAGATCAAACACCACAGCCTTCAGTATGGATTGTACCTCAACATAAAGAAAAGAGAAATCCTCACAACTGGACCAATGAGCAACATCATGATAAACAGAGAAAAGATTGAAGTTGTCAAGGATTTCATTTTACTTGGATCCACAGTCAACACCCACGGAAGCAGTAGTCAAGAAATGAAAAGACGCATTGCATTGGGGACCTCTTTAAAGTGTTGAAGAGCAAAGATATCACCTTGAAGACTAAGGTGCGCCTGACCCAAGCCATGGTATTTTCAGTCGCATCATATTCATATGAAAGCTGGACAATGAATAAAGAAGACCAAAGAAGAATTGATTCCTTTGAATTGTGGTGTTGGCAAAGAATATTGAATATACCATGGACTGCCAAAAGAACAAACAAATCTGTCTTTGAGGAAGTACACCAGAATGCATCTTAGAAGCAAGGATGGCGAGACTCCGTCTTACATACTTCAGACATGTTGTCAGGAGGGATCTGTCCCTGGAGAAGGACGTCGTGCTTGGCGGAGCACAGAGTCAGTGGAAAAGAGGAAGACCCTCATCGAGGTGGATTGACACAGTGGCTGCAAAAATAAGCTCAAGCATAACGAGAATTGTAAGGACGGCTCAGGACCAGGCAGTGTTTCCTTCTGTTGTGCATAGGGTAGCTGTGAGTCAGAACCTACTTGATGGCACCTAACAACAACAACAACATGCAGCCAAAAGCTGAATAATGAATAAGGAAGACAGAAGAATTGACATCTCTGAATTATGGTGTTGGTAGTGAATATTGAATATACCATGGACTGCCAGAACTAACAAATCTGTCTTGGAAGAAGTGCATCCAGAATGCTTCTTAGAAGCGAGGATGTTGAGACTTTGTCTCACCCACTTTGGATATGTTATCAGGAGGGATCAGTCCCTGGAGAAGGACATCATGCTTCGTAAAGTAGAGGGTCAGCAAAAAAGAGGAAGACCCTCAACGAGATGGATTGACAAAGTAGCTACAATAATCAGCTCAAGCATAAGAACGATTGTGATGATGGTGCAGGACTGGGCAGTGTTTTGTTCTGTTGTACACAGTGTCGCTATGAGCAGAGCCAACTCAATGGCACCTAACAACAACAGCACCTCCCACTCTTTCTTTTATGAATGGAAGTTATTATTTCTCCTGTTTCTGTTCTAACATTGCCCACTGTAGCTTACCTTTTGTCAAAGATCCTTGTGTCAGGACTGACTGTATCCATACCAGGAGGAGAACTGCATATCACTCTAACAGCGTGGTCTGTGAGGAGAGGATGTAAATCAGATTTTCACATCCCTATTTATATTAATATTTAATTGAAATTTAATTAAAACATTTTAGACAAGTCAAGGCATTATTAGTATCTTTAGTAAGAATACTTTTCAGTTTAGTCAAAAATCATTGTAATGGGTTGGTGAGTGAAGGGATGGAGGGAAATTAAGTGATGTCTTGAAAGAATGGAGAATCAGGAGAAGTTTAATCATTTCCTTAAATGGCAGATAAAGAGGGGAGGTAAAAGTGAGAGAACGAAGATCAAAGAGAGAGAGGGTATCTGACTGTGCGATGTTCCAGATGAGATAAGAGACAGTGGATTCCACTATGTCTGTCTTTATCCATCACTCTATACAGGTAATTTATAAGTTATTTACAGGAAGAAAACTAAAGTTCTCTGTAGTAACTTTTGCCATTGACGAATGCAGATGTGGAGGTAGAATAAGAATTTCTTAGTACTTGTGTCTTCATTTTTAAAGTGAAATTTTAACCTTTCAATGTATAAAGCCAATTTTCACACAAAAAAAAATACAAATGCTGGTTTATAAAATGACTTATACAGTGTGAAAGGGTGGATTATAAACATGTCACTTTGACCTATGAAATAAGCTTATTCTCAGAACTTATTATCAATTAAAAGTTTACTCAAAAGAAAAAAAAATACCGTGGACTAATAGAAGGCACAAAGACATCTTAGAAAGATAGAGAGAAAGAAGGACAGAAGGAAGAAAAGAAAGAAAGAGACAAAGAAAGAAAAACAAAAAAGGTTTAGCCAAGAAAAAACTGAGGACAGGTTTTGTTAGGTATAGCATTAAAACAAGCACTTCTTTTTTAAAAAATCAAGGTAAACACAATAAGCCCAAAAAAAGATACTGAAAATACTTTAACAAGGAGAATAGGCAAGCTCTGGTTGATAAAAATACTCTTCTGTTTCACTTCTCTTTTCTAAAATCACGATGTTTTGTATGGCTAAAGGGAGAGAGGTTTCATAGATACTTTCATGGATATTAACTGGTCTCTCTTAACATCTCATGGGTTGGGTTCTTAATCTCTCCGTGTAGTTTCAAAGTAAACCTTGGAGTTACATATATCTGGATGAGAAGAGCAAAATATAATACTGTTGTTGAATGTGCAAAACATATTGAAATCACCTTATTGGAAAAAAGGAAGATGTAACTGCACTTTAGTTTTATACTATTTTCTGTATATTGACAACTTTTTGTCAAAATCAATAGCCTTTTTAAATTAACTTCAAAAAGGAATGTCATTTTAATGATTTCAGCGTAGTCTGAGTTTTACACCTGCAGTAAAATGTATGCGTTCAAATACAATTACATTTTTCCTAATTACTCCATCAGTCATTTGATATTTTTGAATTTTATTTTAAACATTACAGTTCCAAATATAAGAATTCTTTCTACTGATGTCTTACATTAAAATTTCATGTAATTATTACTTTTGGCATTAAAATATTATTGATTTAGTACCTCTGCTCTAATTATATTGCTTCATTTTCTAGTCGACCTTTACTAAAAGTTTTAATAGAAAGAGTATTTTAATAAAAATATTTTACCATACTTAATTTGATTCTGGCTTCCTTCCTCCCTCCCTCCCTCCCTCCCTCCCTCCCTTCCTTCCTTCCTTCCTCTCTCTTTCTTTCTCCCTAGAGGTATTTTTTTTCACTGTATTAATCTGAGGGCAAACAGATATTTTATTATACTTATGAAATTTCGCATATATGATCAAAATAAATTAAACCACAAAATAAATATTGTACATTACCACATCCAATCTGGGGTTTTGTTAGCAATGACTTTATCATTTATACTTTCTACATCATGTGGAAATTACTGATTCTAAAGACCATTTCAGGCAGTAAAATATGATCAAGAACCTAAGGTAGTGAACAAAGAAGTCCAAGCTGCACTGAAGGCATAGACGAAAAACAAGGCTCCGGGAATTGACAGAATATAGAGATGTTTCAAGAAAAGGATACAACCCTGGAAGTGCTCACTCATCTAAGCCAAGAAATTTGGAAGACAGCTACCTCATCAACCAACTAGAAATTGTTGTTGTTGTTGTTAGGTGCTGTTAAGCTGGTTCCGAGTCCTAGCGACCCTATAGGACAAAGTAAAACTGCTCCCTAGGGTTTCCAAGAAGTGGCTGGTGGATTTGAACTTCCAACCTTTTGGTTAGCGGCAGAGCTCTTAACCATTATGCCACCAGGGCTTCTGGATATTTGTGTCCATTTCAAAGAAAGGTGATCCAACAGAATGACAAAATAATCAAACGATATCATTAATATCACATGCAAGAGAAATTTTGCTGAAGATAGTTTCAAAAAGTTGCAGCAGTACCTCAACAGGTAACTTCCAGAAGTTCAAGCTGAATTTGGAAGAGGATGTGGAACCAGGGATATCATTGCTGATGTCAGGTGGATCTCGCTGAAAGCAGAGAATACAAAAAAAATGTTTACCTATGTTTTATTGACTGTGCAAAGGCATATGACTGTGCGGATAATAAATTATGGATAACTTTGCAAAGAATGGGAATTCTAGAACAATTGTGCTCCTGAGGAACCTGTACACAGATCAAGAGGCAGTTGTTTGGACAGAACAAGGGGATACTGCGTGATTTAAAGTCAGAAAAGGTGTGCATCAGGGTTGATCTTTTCACAATACCTATTCAGTCTGTATGCAGAGCAAATAATCCGAGAACCTGAACTATATGAAAAAGAATATGACATCAGAATTGGAAGAAGACTCATTAACAACCTGCAATATGCAGATGACACTACCTTGCTTGCTGGAAGTGAAGAGGACTTGAAGTACTTACTAATGAAGATCAGAGATTACAATCTTCTGTATGCATTACACCTCAACATAAAGAAAAGAAAAATCCTCAAAAACTGTACCAATAAACAACATTATGATAAATGGAGAAAATATTGAAGTTGTCAAGGATTTCATTTTACTTGGATCCACAATCAACACCCATGGAAGCAGAAGTCAAGAACTCAAACGATGTATATTGCATTGGCAAATGTACTGCAAAGGTGTCGCTTTGTCACTAAAGTTCACCTGACCCAAGCCATGGTATTTTCAATCCTTTCATATGCATGCAAAAGCTGGACAATGAATAAGGAAGGCTGAAGAAGAATTGATGCCTTTGAATTATGGTGTTGGTGAAGAATATTGAATATACCACGGGCTGCCAGAAGAATGAACATATCTGTTTTGGAAGTCCAGCCAGAATACTCATTAGAAGCAAAGATAGCGAGACTTCATCTCATGTACTTCAGACATGTTATCAGGAGGGACCAGTCCCTGGAGAAGGACATCAGTGAAAGAGAGGAAGACCTTCAATAAGATGGGCCTACACAGCGGCTACAATGATGGGCTCAAACATAGCAATAATCATAAGGATGGCACAGAACTGGAAAGGGTTTTGTTCTATTGTACACAGGGTCTCTGAGTCGGAACCAGCTTGAAGGCATCTAACAACAACAAAAAAAAAAAACCATTATTCATGTTCCAAATTAAATGACCTTGATGAAAGGTTTTGGATTTTAGAGGGAATGACTCTGTCTGTGTAGAAATATGCCACTAATACATTTTCTTTTTGCAATTTTTTTGCTATGTTAAAATATGGTCTAAGTAATTACATTTAAAATACGGTTTTTGAAATAGAAAAGCTTAAGAGCATGTGTGTTAATATTAGCAACATATGACTGTGATCAGTTAGATGTTCTAATCCCATTTTCTTATTTTACCTCCCACATTTGATACAGTTCACTTTCTCTTCCTTCAAGTACTTTTGTCCCTTGTCTCCCAGAAACCTCAGAGCAGTACTGACACCACTCCTTCTTTCACTCTGCACATCTATCAAGAAATCCTGTTGGCTTGTTTTCAAAATATATCAAGTTTCTGACCACGTTTTATCCCCTCCATTGGTCTTATCCTCTAACATCTCTTACCTGGATTAATGCAAGCATATCCAAACAAGCCTCTCTTGTCCATTCTTTACTTCTTCACATTCCCCAGGCACACAATCTAATCCCAATAAACAGAGTTATTCTTTAAACATAAATTGATCATGACACACCCTCTGCTCACAACCCTGCATTGACTCTACATATCTTTCACAGTAAAAACAAACAATTTTAAATTGCCCTATAAAACCCTACATAATCTGTTTTCTCATTTATTATGTACTGCACAGTGGTTAAGAGCTATGGCTATTAACCAAAAGGTTGGCAGTTCGAATCCACCAGGTGCTCCTTGGAAACTCTATGAGGCAGTTCTACTCTGTCCGGTAGGGTCTCTATGAGTCAGAATCAACTTGATGGCAATAGGTTCTATTATTTAAAAATAAATAATGCACTCTAAACTTTCCCAAAGTTTAATACAAAACTGATATAAAGTAATATTTGCAATAATTTTATAGACAACTCAAATAGCAGGCATAATAAAGAAGGATGCATGAGAAATGAAAGTTATGACATTATAACCTCAATACAACAAACTGAATGAGCAATTGGAATATCTTTTTTTTTTCTTTTAACTTTTAATCTTAGAATACTTGTGGATTCATCGGAAATTTCAAAACTAGTACAGAGAAGTCCTGTGAACCCTTTACCTAGTGTCCCCTCATTTATTACATCTTACAGAAACATACTACACTATTCAAACCAGAAAACTGACATTGATACGATATGTGTATATAATTCTATGACTTTGAAATGGCAGTATTATTTTTAGAGGGTGAACCTCCTTTTCTCAGAAGAAACGGGGGACAAAATAAGGTTCTTGTGTAAGAAAAAGAAAACAGATTCTGGCCATTTTTGCAAATAAATTGTAAGCATGATCTTGTATTATCTTCTGTTAAACTTTCCTTTCCAGAATGCTACAGAGAATCCAATTCCCAGTTTCATATGATGAGTTCTGTCTTCTGAGGCTCTACTGTTTATACCATTTTTTAAGGCAACAGTAGTTTCTTAGAGCTCTGGTAAGGTTTAATTTGCTCAGAAGACAGCAAAGGACAAAAAAAATCACCCATATTACTGAACTTGTTCCCTCCCCCCACCCCCAGGGAAAAGAAAGTTATAAAGGACATGTTCTATCTGATTTGTCAGTCATAATTATATCATTATGGAAATGTATTTGTAAAATGATTACTATTAAAACTCAAAAAACAAAACAAAAAAAGAAACCCTTGCCATCAAGTCAATTCCGACTCATAGCAACTCTACAGGATTGGATAGAACTGTCCCATAGGTTTTCCAAGGAGCAGCTGGTGCATTCGAAAAGCTGACCTTTTAGTTAGCAGCTGAACACTGAACCACAGTGCCACCAGGGCTCCATTAAATGCTGGAGAAACACAGTACCTCTGAAGATTTATTAGCAAATCTTAAAATAACATTAGTGATAATTTTACATTATTTTATTTCTATCACTATCAAGGGAAGAAATAATGTATTCTCTGGAGGAACGTTCAAGGATTCATTAAGAAAGTGGAGTAATTTGCCTTGAGAGTTATTATTATTTACCATTTATATACAGACATAAAAGTATACGGCACCGAGGAGGATAAAAAAATGCTTCACCCTAAGAGTTTTGCTACCAATGTAAACCAGCAAGGAAAAATAAAATTTCCACATAATTGATGTGCAGGGAGTTTTATAACATAGGAAGCCTTTGAAATATCAAGAAATACTGAAATAACAGAGAGTGAGCTCTTCAAAACAATTGATACTGTGACATTTAAGGAGCATAAATGTATCAGAGGAAAGAAATAAAGACATCACTCCATATAAAGGTCAACATAGAGATATCAAGGAGTGTGAATTGAGAAAAATATATCCCAGTAAAGAATGTTAAGTGGCAGTAAAATGCAGGAAAAAATACACAAAGGGAGACATATGAATGCTGTATTTGTAATTGTATATTTCATTACTATTTTAAGAAAATAGTCATTACTCTTAATACCAGAACAGGATAATGTCCTATATATGTAACAGCCTGAAACAATGTCCATCATTGCCACTGTTATTTACAATTAATCTGAAAACTTCAACAGGCCTTTTCCTAGCTCCCAAATTTCATATCACATAACTCTTCTTTTTTTTTAATTATGTTCCAGGCACACTGAATTTCTCCATCTTTTGACACCAAGGCCTATACTATATCAGGTTTTTACTTCTTTTTTTTTTTTTTTTTTCCTTTACCTTTCAGGCTTCATATATGGTTTACTTAAAGTGTTCCTGTCCTCCCATTATTAATATTACATCACTGTTAATTTCTTCCACACATTGATTAGGTCTTTATCTGTCTGTCTATCTATCTATCTACCTACCTATCGTCTATCTATCTATCCATCTATATACCTATCTATCATCTATCTACCCATCTATCCATCCATCCATCCATCCATTCATCCATCCATCCATCCATCCATCCATCCATCCATCCATCCATCCATCCATCCATCCATCCATCCATCCCTCAAATTAATTCTGAGTGTTCAATTCACTCCCTTTTTAAAGCATACTCACTTTTAGACAAACATTAAGTCACTGTTCAAAGTTCTTTCTACACATTTTCTACCTTACCAAGGGTCTCTTTTCCTGTCTGATTGCAACTTTGCTTCCATGGGGCTCAGGTGTACCTATCAACTGGAAGTTAGAAAGAGAAAAGGGGGATCTTTTTTCATGATTCTTGGTAAGTCATGAATATAAGGTGTCATACTCTTAATCACCTATCACTGTGGCCTCCAGTGCTACTGTCCACCAATGACTAGTCTGCCAGTGATGTACTGGTGGTTAACTTTCTCAGATTCTGAAATCAGCAGTTATATGGCACATCTAAGTTTTTTCATTACATAAAATTAGTAAAATAAGTCAAACCTCACATATGCAGTAAGGGACTAGATGCTATGTGGAAAATCATTCAAAATTGGTTGTAGTAGCACATCAGCGAGGAACTGCCAGAAATTCAAACCCGATTCGGAAGAGGACATGGAATAAGGGATATCACTGGTGATGTCAGATGGAACTCGGCTGAAAGCAGAGAATACCAGAAAGATGTTTGCCTGTGTTTTCTTGATTATGTAAAGGGATTTGACTGTGTGGGTCATATCAAATTATGGATAACATTTCCAACAATGGAAATTCCAGAACATTTAGTTGTGCTCATGCAGAACCTGTACATAGACCGAGAGGCAGTCATTTGAACAGAAAAAGGGGATACTGGATGGTTTCATTTCAGGAAAGGTGTTTTTCAGGGTTTACCATTTCACCATACTTATTCAATCTGTATGCTGACAAATAATCCAAGAAGCTAGATTATATGAAGAAGAATGTGGCATCGGGATTGGGGGAAGGCTCATTAACAGCCTGCATTATGCAGATGACACAACCTTGCTTGCCGGAAGTGAAGAGGACTTGAAGTACTTACTGATGAGGATCAAAGACTACAGCCTTTAGTATGGATTACATATCAACATAAAGAAAACAAAAATCCTTACAATTGAACCAATAAACAACTCATGATAAACAGAGAGAAGGTTGAAGTTGTCAAGGATTTAATTTTACTTGGATCCACAATTAGTGCACATAGAAGCAGCAGTGAAGAAGCAAGAGAACAATTGTGAGGATGGCTAAGGACTGGGCAGCGTTTCCTTCTGCTGTTATGCTTGAGCCCATTGTTGCAGCCTCTGTGTCAGTCTGCCTCATTGAGGATCTTCCTCTTTTTCACTGACCTACTTTACCAAACATGATGTCTTTCTCCAGGAACTGATCCCTCCTGACAACATGTCCAGAGTAGGTGAAGTGAAGTCTTATCAACCTCTCCTACAAGTAGCATTCTGGCTGTACTCCTTCCAAGACAGATTTGTTTGTTCTTTTGGTAATCCATTGTATATTCAATATTCTTTGCCCACACCACAATTCAAAGGCGTCAATTCTTCTGTCTTCCTTATTCATTGTCCAGCTTCTACATGAATATGATGTGTTTGAAAATACCATAGCCTGGGTCAGGCACACCTTAGTCTTCAAGGTGACATCTTTGCTCTTCAACATTTTAAAGAAGTCTTTTGAAGCAGATTTGCCCGATGCAATGCGCCTCTTGATTTCTTGGCTGCTGCTTCCATGGGTGTTGATTGTGCATCCAAGTAAAAATCATTGACAACTTCAATCTTTTCTCCATTTATTGTGATGTTGCTTATTGGTACAGTTGTGAAGATTTCTGTTTTCTTTATGTTGAGGTGCAATCCATGCTGAAGGCTGTGGTCTTTGATCTTCGTCAGTAAGTGCTCCAAATCCTCTTCATTTTCAGCAAGCAAAGTTGTGTCATCTGCATACATTAATGAGTCTTCCACCAATTATGATGCCCTGTTCTTCTCAATATAGTCCATTTTCTCAGATTGTTTGCTCAGCATACAGATTGAATAGATATGGTGAAAGGATACAACCGTAACACACACATTTTCTGACTTTAAACCATACAGTGTCCCCTTGTGCTGTCCAAACAACTGCCTTTTGATCTATGTACAGGTTCCTTATGAGCACAATTAAGTGTTCTGAAATTCCTCTTCTTCACCATGTTATCCGTAATTGTTATGAGCCACACAGTCGAATGCCTTTGTGTAGTCAATAAAACACAGGCAAACATCTTTCTGGTATTCTCTGCTTTCAGCCAGAATCTGTCTGACATAAACAATGATACCCCTGGTTCCACATTCTCTTCTGAATTCAGCCTGAATTTCTGGCAGTTCCTGTCAATACACTGGTGCAGCCACTTTTGAATGATCTTCAGCAAAATTTTACTTGCATGTGATATTAAGGATATTGTTCGACAATTGCTTCGTTCAGTGAGATCACTGTTCTTGGGAATATGCATAAATATGGATCTCTTCCAGTTGGTTGGTCAGGTAGCTGTCCTCCAAATTTCTTGGCATAGATGAGTGAGTACTTCCAGTGCTGCATCCATTTGTTGAAACATCTCAATTGGTATTCCGCCAATTCCTGGAGCCTTGTTTTTGCCAGTGACTTCAGTGCAGCTTGGACTTCTTCCTTCGATACCATTGGTTCCTGATCATATGCTGCCTCCTGAAATGTTTAAACACTGACCAATTCTTTTTGTGTAATGACTCTGTGTATTTCTTCCATCTTCTTTTGATACTTCCTGCGTTGTTTAATATTTCCCCATAGAATCCTTCACTATTGCAACTCAAGACTTGAATTTTTTTTCAGTTCTTTCAGTTTGAGACATGCCGAGTGTGTTCTTCCCTTTTTGTTTTCTATCTCCAGTGGGTTCTCTCCTAGTGGAGTTATAAAGGACATGCTTAATTTCCCCAGCAACTATTTTTGACAGTTGTAAAATATTGCCAACCAGGAAGCTGTTAGAGGCTCAGTGCTCATTGTTTTTCTTGGGGGCTGGTTACATAAGAAGTTTCTATCTGACATACCCCAAAATTCTAGACTCCCAGAAGAAAACCAGGTGTTCAGCATAAACATACTGTTTGTATAGAATGTTTAGGTACATTGAATCATTTTATCAGATAGGGGAGGCGTAGGAATCCTTCCCAAATCCAAGTTAGCAGATGCCAGACAAGAACCAACCCTGCAAGGATGTCTTTTCAAGGATAGCAGTTTAGGCCTGCTATGTTAACTCTCTTCTGCAGAGTAGGGTTATACATATGGTAAAATTAAGCATATAAGTAAATATATATTTATGTTATAGAAAAAGAGAAATACAAATACGGAACAGGGGAAAGGCCAGAATAAACCCTGTGGTACTGGATTAGAATTAGAGATGTCAGCATAAACTCAGGATTGATATTTTTTTATCTATCATCCATCTGTCTAGCTATTTCTTTCTTTCCTACTTACTTTTTCCTTTCTTTCTTTCTTTTTTTCTATCTGCCTACCTATCTTCCTGTCTACCTGTGCACCTACCTACCAATCTACTAACCTATAGTTCTCTTTGCTAAGAAGATCCTAGTGCAATTCCACCTCAGTAGGAATGAACACATCTAGCAAACATATCTTGGTTTTTGAAAACCATTCCCCACTTATAGGAGCCCCTCCCCTTTTTTTTTCTTTGTTTTGTTTTTGAGAAATAGCTGATTCCAAGGCTGGAGAAGGGAAAGTATAAAATAAGCCTGGAACATTTTACTATGCCAGAAAGTATGAAAATCCTCAAAAAAAAGGGGGAGGGGAATTAATTTGAAGCTGCTTCTACTGGCCAAATCCAGGACAATTTCAGCATCAAGATGTATATAACCATAATGGATTGTAATTCACTGAATATGAGTTTTTATAGTGATTACAAGTCAGTAAATTAATAAATAAACAAAGGTAGGCATGAAAACTTTATATTTAGGAAATCTCCATTTTGTAAGCATTTTACTTCTTGAATCAGGCAAGAATTACCTATGAATGCTAATATCATCAGCTGAATGTTTGGGGAGAGATATTTACATATTCCCAAAGTATTTGCAAATGCGGTACTTATTAATTACAAAAGGATAAATGGTAAAGCTACATTGTAGTGATCTGAGGGTTGCCACCCTAATTGAGTACCTCATGTAATGGGACAAAATGACATATGCCCCTCCTGATGCATTGTACTTGGAAGAACACAATATTACTTATGCATAATTCTTGCCAAAAATATATAACTTGAATCCAATTATAAGGAAACAATAAGGCAATCCATATACTCTTCTAAAAATGTCAGTGTCACAAAATACAAAGAAGTGCTGAAGAACTGTTCTTGATTAAAGGAGAATAAAGAGACATATAACTAAATGCAAATGAAATATGTTATTCTGGAATCCGGGATTGAAAAAAAAAAATCTTTAAAGAGAGTTATTGAAACAATTGTGAAAATTTGAATATAGACAATGTGTTAGATAAAATTAATACATAAATGCTAAATTTCTTGAGGATGATAATTGTATTGCATACATGTTATATAGAATCTTCCTTTTCTTAGAAGATACATGCGGAATTATCAAGGGATAAAAAGTCATGACATCTGTAATTTATTCGCAACTAATTTGGCCAAAAGGGATAAAAATATGAGGGATGTCCAAGAAATAGACAGAGAGAAGGAAGGAGAAATGAGGCAAAATGATAAAAATTGCTGAATATAAGTAAAGAATTCTGCTCATGCAGTTACTATACATAGACCAAGAGGCAGTCATTTAACAGAACAAGTGGATACTGCCTGATTTAACATCAGAAAAGGTGTGTGCCAGGGTTGTGTTTTTTCACCATACTTATTCAATGTGTATGCTGAGCAAATAATCCAAGAAGCTAGACCAAATGAAGAAGAACATGGTATCAGGATTGGAGGAAGATTCATTAACAACCTGCATTATGCAGATGACGCAACATTGCTTACTGAAAGTGAAGAGGACTTGAAGCATTTTCTGATGAAGGTCAAAGACTACAGCCTTCTGTATGAATTACACCGCAACATAAAGAAAACAAAAATCATCACAAATGGACCGACAAGCAGCATCACAGTAAACAGAGAAAGATTGAAGTTGTCAAGGATTTCATTTTACTTGGACCCAAAATCAATGCCCATGGAAGCAGCAGTCAAGAAATCAAATGGTGTATTGCATTGGGCAAAAATGCTGCAAAATACCTGTTTAAGGTGTTAAAAAACGAAGACGTAAGAGGACTATGTTGGGCCTGACCTAAGCTATGATATTTTCAATTTCCTCATATGCATGTGAAAGCTGGTTAATGAGTAAGGAAGATAGAAGAATTGATGCATTTGAAATGTGGTGTTAGTGAAGACTACCGACTATGCTATGGACTGCTGAAAGAATGAACAAACATGTCTTGGAAGAATTACAGCTAGAATACTCCTTATAAAGGAGGATGGCAAGATTTACTCTCATTTATTTTGGATATACTGTCAGGAGGAACCAGTCCCTGGAAAAGGCCATCATGCTTGGTAAAGTAGAGGGTCAGCAAAAAAGAGAAAGACACTCAACAAGATGAATTGACACAGTGGCTACAACAATAGGCTCAAGCATAGCAGTGATTGTGATGATGGCACAGGCCTGGGCAAATTTCTTTCTGCTACCCGTAAGGTCACCATGAGTCTGAACTGACATAACAGCACGTAACAACAAAAACAACAATATACAAATAAATATTCAATGGACTATTCTTGCAACCTTTGTGTAAGTATTAGGTTTTTGGTTTTGACTTTAATAACAAATCTTAAATAAGATCTATTTGATAAATGTTTGACTTGATGGCACCTAACAACATAAAACAACAACATACAAATATTGAATGAACTATTCTTGCAACCTTTGTATAAGTGTTAGGGTTTTGGTTTTGATTTCAATAACAAAATTTAAATAAAATCTACTTGAGAAATGTTTTGCATATGCATGGTAAATTAATTAATCAAAATAAACTACACACTTCTAAATTGATACTAACCGTTGAAAATATTGACTAGCCTAACTCACAGGAATGAAAGGAAATCCACGTGAGATTGTCATATTCCTTTAAAATTACATAAATTCATTTAATAAGTGAAATTAAGCTACCACCTAGCACAGTTTTGTGCAAAAAATATTAACTGATTGAACTTTATAGCTGTTTCTTAAATTACTTTGTTGCTTTTATTTGAGCTTTTTCTTCTAAAATATGTAAACCCGATTCACAGGTTATAACGAAGCGTTACAAGGACATAAGTTTTATGTTATAAGTAGGCTTTTTAAGAGAACACGCCTGAAAACTTAAGCCCTGAGCCATTCTCTTGGCATCACAGGGCATCTTAAAGCTAGTTAAAGGCTGATGTCCAGGAATCTTAGAGAGGCCACATATAACAATTCTTCCCTTTCCTCCATGGTAAATTAAAGTTTCCTCCAATTAACTTCTGTGTGGAGTAATTAAAGCAAGGTTTGTGACCAACATGAGCTGTCTGTTATATCAAATCTGGAGAGGTATACAACTGACAGGCAACATTGCTGAGCCCCCAAATTTTAATTAATGTGGTAGCCTAATTATTCCATATTTTTTGAAACCAGAAACCAGAGTCCATGCTCGAGAATGTTGTTGCTAGGTGCCGTTGAGTCAGTTCCAACTCGTAGTGGTTCTGTGTACACCAGAATGAACCACTGTAGAGTCCTGTGCCATCCTCACGATCTTATGCCTGAGCCTATTGTTGCAGCCACTGTATCAATCCACCTTGTTTAGGGTCTTCCTCTTTTTCACTGAACCTCTGTTTTAAGCAAGCATGATGTCCTTCTCCAGGGGCTGATTCCTCCTGATAACATGTCCAAAGTATATGACATATAGTCTTGCCATCCTTGCTTTTGTAAGGAGCATTCTGGTCATACTCCTTCCAAGACAGATACGTTCCTTCTTTTGGCAGTCCATGAAATATTCAATATTCTTCGCTAACACCATAATTCAAAGGTGTCAAATCTTCAGCCTGTCTTATTCATTGTCCAGCTCTCGCATGCACACAAGGCAATTGAAAACACCATGGCCTGAGGCAGGAGCATCTTAGTCTTCAAGGCGACATCTTCACTTTTTAATAATTTAAAAAGGTCTTTTGCAGCAGACTTACTTCTGCGTTCATGGATGTTGATTGTGGATCCAAGTAAAACGAAATCCTTGAAAACTTCAACCTTTTCTCCATTTATCATGATGTTGCTTGTTTGTCCAGTTGTGAGGATTTTTGTTTTCTTTATGTTGAGGTGTAATCTCTTTGATGTTCATTAGTAGGTGCTTCAAATCCTTTTCACTTTCAGCAAGCAATATTGTATCATCTGCATAATATGGGTTGTTAATGAGTCTTCCTCCAACACTGATGCCCGTTGTTCTTCATATAGTTCAGATTCTCAGATATATTTGCTCAGCATACAGATTGAATAGGTGTGGTGAAAGGATACTACCCTGACACATATCTTTCCTGACTTAAACCACTCAGTATCCCCTTGTTCTCTTTGAACGACTGCCTCTTGATCTACGCACAGGTTCCTCATGAGCACAATTAAGTTTTCTGGAATTTCTGTTCTTCGCATTGATATCCATAATTTCTTATGATCCACACAGCTGAATGCCTTTGCATAGTTAATAAAGCAGAGGTAAATGTCTTTCTGGTATTCTCTGCTTTCAGCCAGGATCCATCTGATTTCAGCTATGATATTCCCGGTTCTACAACCTCTTCTGATTCTGGCTTGAGTTTCTGGCAGTTCCCTGCCAATATATTGCTGCAGTCACTTTTGAATGATCTTCAGGAAAATTTTACTTGCATGGATCACCTTTCTTGGGGATAGGTGTAAATATGAATCTCTTCTAGTCAACTGGCCAGGTAGCTGTCTTCAAATTTTCTTGGCATAGATGAGTGAGCACTGCCAGCCCTGCATTCATTTGTTGAAGCATCTCAATTGGTATTTCGTCAATTCCTGGAACTTTGTTTTTCACCAATGCCTTCAATTCAGCTTGGAATTCTTCCCTCAGTACCATTGGTTCCTGATCATATTCTACTTCCTGAAATGGTTGAACATAGAATATTTCTTTTTGGTAAGATGACTCCGTGTATTCCTTCTATCTTCTTTTGATGCTTCCTGCATCATTCAATATTTTGCCCATAGAATCCTTCAACATTGTAACTCAAGGCTTGAATTATTTCTTTAGTTCTTTCAGCTAAAGAAATGCTGAGCTTTTTCTCCCTTTTGATTTACTAACTCCAGGTCTTTGAACGTATCATTATAATACTTTATTTTGTCTTCTGGAGCCTTTGAAATCTTCTGTTAAGCTCTTTTACTTCATCATTTCTTCTGTTTGTTTTAGCTAGTCGAAATTCAAAAGCAAGTTTCAGAGTCTGTTCTGACATCCATTTTGGTGTTTTCTTTCTTTCCTGTCCTTTTAATGACATGAAATGCAATCTCCAGCATCATTTCTATCACCGAGCCATGTTTTCCAATTACTGATCCTTCTCCTTTGTTTCCAACTGTTGCGTTCCAATCACCAGTAATATTCAGTGCATTCTGACTGCATGTTCGATAAATTTCAGACTATGGAAGTTGGAAAAATATTGTTTCTTCATCTGTGGCCTTAGTGGTTGGTGCGTAAATTTGAATAATAGTCATATTAATTGTCCAGCATGGGTGCCCCCACTTGCATCCAAATACCAGAGGCATAGCTTCCAGAATCACAACAATACCCAAGCCCCCACAGTACAACAAATTAACAGATGTGTGGGGGTTGCTAGAAAATAATGCACCATAAATGTGCTCATAAATACTGACAGAAATGTGAAGACAAATATTTCAGCATACTCAAATGTACTGCACTCCCACATTCCCTCTCTAATATTTCTCACCTGGACAGAAGTGTTTCCAACAGGGAAAACAAAGAACAAAATATATACAGAGAGAAATGGGAGAATTCAATGGAAGAAGCTTGGTTAGAAAGTAAATGGGTGGGGTAGAGCAACTGTGAGATTGGACTTTACCTCCACCCTTGGACCTTGAGCACCAGGAAGTTGGGATCTTCTGTCTGGCCTCCAGCATGGACTGTGTTTTGTGGTTTTGAAAAATATGGAATACTTAGGCCACCATATTAGTTAAAATTTTGGGGCTCAGGAACTCTGCTTATCAATTCTCTACCTCTTCACTTTTTTTTTGATATAACAGGCAGCTCACATCGGTCACCTACCTTGTTTTAATAGTGCAGTTAGACCTAATTCTACTATCCTGTTTGTGGAACGCTGGAATTGCTGGAGGCCAGCTCCATAAAGAAAGGCCTGTGATCTGCTTCTTTAAAAGATTATAGCCATGAAAACCCTATGGAGCAGTTCTACTCTGTAGCACATGGGGTGACAATAAATTAGAATTGACTCAAGGGCAATGGGGATTTTCATTTTCTTGTTTTTGGTTTAGAGTATCTCAAATGATTCCCTTTGCAAGCAAAGGGAAGGAATAGTCAGGGCAATGTCTCAACATTCTGCCTATCCAGCATTTCTTTATGTGTGGCTAGGAGAGCAATACAACCTCATCTTCCCCAAGAGTTATAAAACAAAGCACAAAGCCAACATCCTAATAAACTATTAATGCCAAAAGCCAGTGTCTGTTAAGAAGACTTAAACCCATTTCTCCAACAGAATAAAGATTAGGCTGATGCAATAGATGCATAAGACTAGACTAATGGTTAAAGCAATATTTCAACAAAATTCTTCTATGCTTAGAATAAAACAACCATGACTACATCAATTGAAAATATTTTAATGTGGGAAAAGGCTGATATAAGTTTACTTTTTACATATTTCCCACTAATAAATCTACGTTTAATCCACAAAGTGTATGGCTGCTTCAGGTAGATAATCAAAAAGATATACATGGCTAACATGTGATAACAGTACTGCTTAGCATGCTAATGGTTCTCAGTAATTTATTATAAAGCCATATTTTGTTCTATTTTGGGCTCAAAATTCACTATACACTTAATTTCAAAAGATAATTTCAAGTCATTGGAGAACAAAAGTTCATAATTTTCTTATGAAATAATTCATTTGAAGATATCAATACCTAGAAAAGTTATTATAAGTTTTATAAAACATAAAGCATTACATAAAGGTTATTTTTCTTTATAGCTTATCTTCCTTGCTTTAACAAGAGCAAAAAAAAGTAACAGTAAAATAATAAATTTTATAACTATGATGAAATCTTGTTTTAAAATTTTGACTCAAATGAGTGACTATTCCCCAAGGTAATATTTTCACTAAACAAAACAAACCCAATGTCTTCAAACGGCCCTATAGGATAAAGTAGAACCACTCCACAGGGTTTCCAAGGAGCAGCTGGTGAATCCAAACTGCCAACTTTTTGGTTAGCAGCCAGGCTCTTAACCACTGTGCAACCAAGGCTTCTATATCCACACTAGTGATATAAAAATGATGGCAAATATTCCAGTCTTACTTGAAACGCAACTCAATTTCTTTTTTGTTATTTTAATCATTGAACTAATTGAGCTCTTCCTGGAAAGACATGGCTGAGGATCAAGGATTCAGCACTTATTTAATTACTTACGCATATTAAAATGCCAGAAAATCAGGTGAATGAAATACTGTATTGCCCATATTTCACTACCCATCCTTGAACCTGCAGCTTTTTCTCAATAAACTTTTCTTTCAATTTTCTTTTCCAGTATGAAATGATGCAAAAGAATCTCTATACAAACGTAGATGGATTCCCTTAAATATCCCTAAGAGTTTCTATTTTTTTGTCAAAAAAAAAAAATTTTGATTAAAAACATTATGGCTATTACAGGTGGCTTTGCTAGATAGAAAGAAGGAGCCCGGGTGACAGAACGGTTTAAGTACTCTGCTGCTAACCAGACAGTCGATGGTTGGAACCCACCAGCCACTCTGTGGGAGACAAATGCAGCAGTCTGCTTCCATAAAAATTTACAGCGTTGGAAACCCTAGAGGGCAGTTCTACTCTGTCCTTTAGGGTCTCTATGAGTCAGAATGAATTGATGGCAGTGGGTTTTTTGTTTGCTTGTTTTTTTCAGTTTTGGTTTAAAAAGCAAGGGGTTGAGAGCACTGCTATTTGACATATAACAGAAATAATCCTACACTAATAATTTTCAAATCAATTCTTTTGTACCTAGAAATGATTCTGAAAAAAAAAAAGTGAGTAGTGCACAGCTATCACCAAAACCTTCAACACCCACCCAATTCTTGGATGTGACAGAATTTAAGTAAAGCAGACAGAAATGTAGTTTGTGTAGGTAGTGGTAGCCTGAATACTGTTTTGTTTTAGATAGCTGTATTTCCAAAATTTACATTTAACCATACTGAGCTTTGCTAATTTAATAGCACAATCTAAAATTGTCATGGTAGTTCTAAAAGTTAGACTGTCAAAACACAATATATGGTTTGGTATATTTAGTAGACTGACATCTTCAATTCAGATTTAAAAATAGCACCTGACTCCGCCAAGCAAACATCTCATGAAGCATATTTTCCAAAGGCAATACTGAGTCTAGATGAGTAATTTTTTTTTTTTTTTTCTAATGTTCAGCTACAGAACTGATCTCTGTATATTCCCTGAGGTTAAGGGCAGGGTTTTCAGACAGGGCCATGGGAATGAGGCACAAACAATGAAAGACAAGCATATTATTTTTTATGACTTATATAAGATTTTACAGACATTTATTGGTGCCAAGGTGGTGGGACTAGTGACTTATATTAGAATAAGCCTAAATCGAAAGAAAATTGAAATGGAATGTGGGGTTAGCTTCAGGCAGCAATTTTTTGCTTGTGTCTTTTATTTTGTTTTATTATTGATGTTTTCCTATTACCACTATATCAAATAATGGATTTCTGGCTTATCTCCTTATCATCTTGAAATCTATTCTAAATGAATCCTGAAGGGTAAATGTGTGTGTGAGTAACATAGTTGCATTTCAGTCATATGACTCTTTTTTATACTTGCACCACATAAGGACAGCGCTTGGTTCAGGGACTCCCTTATGATGGTGTTGCTATACTTAATATTGTATGTACACAACCTTTGACACAACTGATAAAAACAGTTTGGCCGCAATTGGTAATGCTTGGTAAAACAACCTATGTGTTCCCCTACCATCAGTTCTTTCCAATAGGAAAACCCAAACATTATGGTAAATGCTATGCCCAATCACATCCTCTTACTTTAGATATATGCGTTATATTGTAATTATAGACTATCAAGAAATTTATTTTTTAGTATTTACAAAAAGAGATGCTAGGCATCCATATTGCTAGAGTTCAAAGCAATGTTTGCTGTTTTTGGAAAAAACCTAGCCTCCACTGCTACTGAAGTTGCTGCAATGATGCTCGGGGAATCTCTAGGGTTTGGGGGAAATAGCTTACTACCTATGGATTTAGTCTTCTCTTACTCAAAATGAGGAAGCTGGACAAAATTATCTCTCGAGTTGGTTCCAGTGTAACATTATACAGTCCCATTGTTTTAAGACTCATATCTCTTTATATTCTCTTACATAAAGATGAAGGAAAGATAGGGAAGGAGTGAATACCACTAATGGCTCTGTTTGACAAATACATAGCTGAAAAAAATAAAAATACGAAGACACAGTAACAACAGTAGCAACAAATGATCACGTATTCAAATCTTTAGCACTCGGATTCTCAAGTCAGACACAGGAAAGGATGTTTGCTATAATAGTTTATGTGCAATATTTTATTTATTTCTGGATTAAACATCAGATTTATAAGTTTCTGAAGTAACTAGGCTATCATTAGCTAAATGTACTTTTAAGGATTTGTGCCCCATCTAATTATGTCCTGCTGCTATGGTACCCAGGTACAAGCATTCACAATTTTCTTCCCCAGTTTTTCCAGGCATTTTATTTAGGTGGTCAATTTTATTTCAAATTTGAAAAGTTTTTTTGAGGCAGTTCGAATCTACCAGGCACTCCTTGGAAACCCTGTAGGGCAGTTCTACTCTGTCCTAGAGGATCGCTATGAGTCAGAATAGTTTAAAGTTAAACAATAAAAGCTAAGTATTTATTTTGTATCCTGACAGATTCTCATATGAATAGATATTGCATTGCATTTTTTTTTTCCTTGCTTTAAAGAAATTTCAGTTGACTCAGACCTTGTACCTTTTCCAAAAGTTTTAAGGCTTTGGTTCCTACTAGGAAAGAATAATGGAAATATCTGAGAAATTAAAGGTTTGTATTCAGATTCAAATGTCAATTAAATTCTAAGAACTCAGAGAGAGGCAGCTGCTTTGAGAGATAAGGAATTAAATGATACAGTATCTAGTAAAACTATGATTAAAATTTATAAGTCCAAATCCTGCAACATCAAAAACTGTCTTTTATATTTAAAAAATGAAATAGTGAACGCTATGTTAAAAAAAAAATACATGAACAATATGAATATTTTCTGTGATACACTGCAGCCTACAAATCTCAATTTATTGAAGTTGCAGTTTATTGTGTATTCCAATGGCTTCTCAAAAATTTTTAATCAGCAATTACAAAAAAATGAGTAAACAGCCTCCAATTTCTAAATCAGATAAAACCAAATCTGTGCTAGCAAATGGGAGTGAAGGTCCACATCCCAGTTTGCTCTGTCTCCGTTCGTGACTCCTCTGTCCCATCAGGGAAGCCTTCGGGGCACACAGTGTGCAAACCAGTGATGTGTATTGTAGTTCTGTGTTATGCATTATTGGAATGACAACCCTAACACAGTGACAGCTGATAATAATTCACAGGGTTATTATACCCTTAGATTCAGACAAGGCCTCTACCTGGCCTCCTTAGAGAGCCTTGCATATCGCAAACATACCAAACGTCCATTTCTCAAAGAGCATGTAAGGACCTTTATTGCTTAAGATCTGACATTCAGAATTGGCACAGCATTACATGTAATCCTAAATATCCTCTTTTGTGACTAATACCCCTCAGTTTCTAGCATACTCCTTTCCATGTCCCATGCCCTATATTCTTGAAAAACAGGTGGCTGCGTTCAATTGCTATAAAACAGTGTGAACAGTGCCTCTGCTGATATTGGAACAAGCTTAGAAGTGTGCTGAGAATTTCAACAGTGGGATTCAGTAAATAAAAAACAAATTAGTTAATTCGTCAAATCCTCAGCAAGAATGCAATCGATTCTTGCATAACAAAGTATTGTTTCTCAGTAGTGGGTATAATCTATATTTTTTGTTTCTATTCATGGTCCAATTTGTAGTTCTGAAGGTAGTCACAAATTAGCATGGTATTTTCAGGGCTTGCACGTGCTTACCGAGGAATATTTTGAAGTGTTAATCCATTTGAATTACTCTTATATTCCTAAGTATAAGGGCCAAGATATAACTCAGGTGAAGAGTGGTAATAGTTTTTCACAAAGAAAAGTACGTGGCCTTTGGATTTTTTAATATAATGTTTACTGAAATTTATTTACATTTTCAAAAAAATGATTTTTAAATTCATCTTTATTTAAATAATTTTTTCATTTTGATATTTATTACTTACAACTTTCACTTTGCTTTTTAATTTCAATAAAGTTTTAAAAAGCATAGGTTTCACTTTGATGACTAAGGTGCGTGTGACCCAAGCCGTTATCTTTTCAATAGACTCATATACGTATTGAAAGTTGGATAATGAGAAAGGAAAACAGAAGAATAATTGATGCATTCTAATAGTGGTGTCAGAGAAGAATACTGAATACACAATGTACTGCCAATTGAATAAACAAATCAGTCTTAGAAAACATGTTGTGGTTAGGCGTCGTCGAGTGGGTTACAACTCATAGTGAGCCTATGTACAACAGAAGGAAACACTGCTCGGTCCTGCACCATATTCATAACTGTTGTGCCTGAACCCATTGTTGTAGCCAATGTTCTTTGATTTCTTGACTGTTGCTTCCATAGGCACTGATTGTGGGTCCAAGTAAAATGAAATTCTTGACAACTTCAGTTTTTCTCTGTTTATCGCAATGTTGCTTATCGGTCCAGTTGTGAGGATTTTTGTTTTCTTTATGTTGAGAATGTAATCCATACTGAAGGCTCTAGTCTTTGATCTTCATCAGTAAGTGCTTCAAGTCCTCTTCATTTTCAGCAGCAAAGTTGTTCCATCTGCATATCAAAGGTTGTTAATGAATTTTCCTCCTATCCTGACGCCTCGTTCTTCTTCATATCGTCCAGATTCTTGGATTATTTGCTCAGCATACAGATTGAATAGGTATGGTGAAAGGATATAACCCTGATGCACACCTTTTCTGACTTTAAACTAATCAGTATCCCCTTGATCTGTCCAAACAACTGCCTCTTGATCTATGTAAAGGTTCCTCATGAGCACAATTAAGTGTTCTGGAATTCCCATTCTTCACAATATTATCCATAATTTGTCATGATCCACATAGTCAAATGCCTTTCCATAGTCGATAAAACACAGGTAAACATCCTTCTGGTATTCCCTGCTTTCAGCCAGGATCCATCTGACATCAGCAACGATATCCCTTGTTCCATGGCCTCTTCTGAATACAGCTTGAATTTCTCATAGTTCCCTGTCGATGTACTGCTGCAAACACTTTTGAATGACCTTCAGAACAATTTTACTTTTATGTGATAAAACCATGCTGGCATAGTGGTTAAAAGCTACATCTCAAACCGAGAGGTTGGCAGTTCAAGTCCACTAAGTGCTCCTTGGAAATCCTATGTCTACTCTGTCCTATAGGGTTACTATGAATTGGAATGGACTCAACGGCAACAGGTTTTTTTGTTTTTGTTTTATTCTTTGATAATTTTCGCACTCTGTTAGATCACCTTTCTTTTGAACAGGCATAAATATGGATCTCTTCCAGTTACTGGCCAGGTAGCTCTCTTCCAAATTTTTTTGGCATAGATGAGTGATCACGTCCAGTGCTGCATCATTTGTTGAAATATCTCAATTGGTATTCCGTCAATTCCTGAAGCCTTGTTTTGCACTAATGTCTTCAGTGCTGCTTGGACTCCTTCCTTCACTACCATCAGTTCTTGATCATATGCTACCTCCTGAAATCGTTGAATGTCTACTATGCTGTGAATGACAAATTGAAGAGGAACGGCATTGCACTAATTGTCAAAAAGAACATGTCAAGACCTATCCTGAGTACAATGCTGTCAGTGATAGGGTACTTATCCATATGCCTACAAGGATGACCAGTTAATACGACTATTATTCAAATTTATGCATCAACCACTAAGGTTAAAGATGAAGAAATTGAAGACTTTTACCAAATTCTGCAGTCTGAAATTGATCACACGTGAAATCGAGATGGATTGATAATCACTGGTGATTGGAATTCGAAAATTGGAAACAAAGAAGGATCAGTAGTCAGAAAATACAGCCTTGGTGATAGAAACGATGCCAGAGGTTGCGTGATAGAATTTTGCAAGACTAACAACTTCTTCATTGCAAATACAATTTTCAACAACATAAATAGCAACCACACACGTGGACCTCATCAGATGGAATACACAGAAATCAGTTCAGCGATGGAAAAGCTCAATAGCATCAGTCCAAACAAAAGGCTAGGGACTGACTGCAGGACAGGCCATCAATTATTCCCATGCAAGTTAAAGTTGAAGCTGAAGAAAATTAGAACAAGTCCACGAAAGCCAAAGTACGACCTTGAGTATATCCCACCTGAATTTAGAGACCATATCAAGAATAGATTTGACTCATTAAACACTAATGATCAAAAACCAGATGAGTTGTGGAATGACATTAAGGACATCATACATGAAGAATGCAAGAGGTCATTAAAAAGACAGGAAAGAAAGAAAAGATCAAAATGGATGTCAGAAGAGACTCTGAAACTTGCCCTTGAACGTCAAGTAGCTAAAGTGAAACGAAGAAATGATGAAGTAAAAGAGCTGAACAGAAGATTTCAAAGGGCAGATGAGAGGGCAAAATAAAGTACTATAATGAAATGTGCAAAGAACTGGAGTTAGAAAACCAAAAAGGAAGAACACGCTTGACATTTCTCGAGCTGAAAGAACTGAAGAAAAAATTCCAAGCTCAAGTTGTAATACTGAAGGACTTTATGGGCAAAAAATATCAAATGACACAGGAAGCATCAAAAGCAGATGGAAGGAATACATAGAGTTACTGTACCAAAAAAAATAAATAAATAAATTGGACAACTGTTAACCATTTCAGGAGGTAGCATATGATACAAAACCAATGGTACTGAAGGAAGAAGTCCAAGCTGCACTGAAGTAGAAGAAATACAATCAGAATATTCGCTGCAAGCAAGAATAGGAAGACTTGCTTACATTGAGCAAGTCATCAGGAAAACCCAATCACTAGAAAATACATCATGTTTGGTAAAGTGGAAGGTCAACAAACAATAAGGAAAATCCTCATTGAGATAGATTGACACAATAGGGCAACAATGGATTCAAACCTACCAATGATCCCTGAAGATGGTGCAGAATTAAGCAAGGTTTTGTTCTGTTGCGCATAAGGGCACCATGGGTGGGAGCTGACTCAACAGCAAATAACAATGTGTTTTCAGAATACAGTAAAAACAGTTATGTATAGTTACAAAAACCAAGCCAGTTGTGTTGAGTGAATTCTAACTTGACTCGTAGAGACCCCTTGTATGTATATATTATATATGTTATTTAATATATATCTCTTATACATATTATCTAATATATGTATATTACACACAATTTAATTTTTAACATGACTTCCACTTTCTTTAATTTGCCTTTTTGATGAAAATATGCTCACATTTTAGACACAATTTTTCTGTTGCTACAATCCTTTTGATGGTTATAGAAACAACAAACAAAGTTCAGTTGAGGAAGGAAAATAAACAACAAAAGAAATGTTGTGATAAAAACTTACAAACCAAGATAGAAAGATAAAATGTATTTTACTCATTTAACAGAACTTTAACTTGATTTATAACTTTTAAATATTTAGACATATTGTAAGTGGGCCCCTTTGATACTCTTGCTCTAGGCACTACACATGTTAATGGTGAGCCTGACATAAGTCTAATTGCATTATCTGAAAGTTATGTGTTCTTTACTGGTTTTCCTTCTTCCCATCTTTTGACTGCTGCTTTTCTAAGGTTGGTTTCTGGGTGTGATCAATCCAAGTTAAGGAGTCTATCAACGAGGAGAGAGTAATCAGCCATGACAAATGATGCTCAAAGGCCTAATAAGACTATTAATAATTACTACATTTAACGTCATGAACATTCTTGCCATTGGCAAAAACACTTTTGGTGGAGTGGAGATTGGAGACTGATGGTGTGAACTTAAGAGAGAATGGATCAGGAACCAGATACTGAGAAAATGGTTCAATTTTGCTTCAGAGCAGAGCAAATACATGGGATAGTAACTTGCAGAGTAAAAGGATATGAGAAAAAACTCATTTGCAGGAGAAGTTGGAACTATAGAAGAGACAGGATAGGTTGCTATTCCAAAAGTCTTAGTCACAACAAGTGGAATGATTTGATTTTTACAGGAGTATGGATAGTTAATCTATGGAAACCAGCAGGAAACAAGAGTATGTAGATATTAAAGCTGGTATGTGGCCTTTTTATTGTTCTTTTTTGATTACTGCAGTGCAGTACAGAGCAAGACTTTAAGTGGAATAATAATATTTCCCAGGGATGTTGGAATGATTAAATGATTCAGAACATGTAACAAACTGAACATTACATCAGATATTGTCATCACTTAATATATGTTAGCTACTAATTGTCATTGACTTACCTCTCCCTACAAATATGTTTGCTGTTAATTTTACCAAGCTCTTTTAAAAGGATCCAATTTTCCAAATAATTTTTAAGGGCGTGATAAAAACATTTTAAAAAATAGAAACATTGCATATGCCTCTATTGTGAATAATAAATTCATTTTTTCCTTTTGTGTACCTCCTGCTCCAATTTCTTTTCACTCTTACCATTTGCTTTGTCTTCCAGACTCCATCACCCATTTTTTCGTAACCAGCTGTAGTCCCATATCTTCCTAAGTGTTTTTGCCTGTCTATGGAAACCGTGGAAACCCTGGTGGCATAGTGGTTAAGTACTACAGCTGCTAACCAAAGGGTCGGCAGTTCAAATCCACCAGGCGCTCCTTGAAAACTCTATGGGGCAGTTCTACTCTGTCCTATAGGGTTGCTATGAGTCAGAATCGACGCGACGGCACCGGGATTGGCTTTTTTTTTGGTATGGAAACCCTGGTGGTGTAGTGGTTAAGGGTTGTGGCTGCTAACCAAAAGTTTGGCAGTTCAAATCTACCAGGCACTCCTTAGAAACCCTATGGGGTAGTTCTACTCTGTCTTTTCGGGTTGCTATGAGTCAGAATCAACTTTGGTGGCAATGGGTTTGGGGTTTTTTGTTTGTTTGTTTTTATGGCCTAAATAAAAAGCATGCAACTGTGCAAGTTTAAAAACCTGATAAAGCTATCCTATATTTAAAACTCATATATTCTAGTGTTCAAACCCACAATTGATTTCTCAGGATGTTTCAAGGTTAAGAGAAGTGTAAACAATCTTGAAGTCCTCCTTTTGCTTTTATGTACTTGAACCTACTGTAAAGACCTCTCATCCATCTAAAGTCTTGCTGCCATTAATGAAAATAGCAACTGTGCCACACTTAATCAAAGAGAATTCTGTACACAGGATCTTCCTGAAGGTGGGGATGAGGTAACTAGTGTGACCAACATTAGCTGCTCTAATTTCCTCTTACATACAGTAATGACTATAGTTGCTGTGACCATGGAGCATTCCAGCAAGACCACATCAGCTGAATAAAAGCTCTTGCAGGTGTGTAATCAGCACTTTTCTTTCATGCTTCACTATCTCAGTGGGAAGGCTATCAAGTGAGTGCATTTGTCACTATTCATGACTAGTGCAGAGGTGCTGACTCTCTGAGTGTATTATGCACACATTTTCAATTTGATATTTGATTAAATAAAAATAAAACTAGGATTTCTTAAGAATAATTTACCTTATAATATTTCACCTGTGATATCAGTATCCGGGAACTAAAATGGCAAGGAAGCCTCGTAAGTGGCTTAATACTTATCTCTTAACTCTAGTCTGGAGCCCTAGTGGTGCAGTGGTTAAGAGTTTGGTGGCTAACTAAAAGGTCCGCAGTTCAAATCCATCAGCTGCTCCTTGGAAATTCTATGGGAGCAGTTTTACTCTGTCCTATAGGGTCACTATGAGTCGGAATTGACTCGGCGGCAATGGGTTTGGTTTTTTGGTTTTTAATCCTAGTCTATAAACTACTTCATTTGGCAGAATCGAAACGGGAGAGGGGGAAGACATTTCCTTCACGTTAAAGAATTTAGAATAACCTTACTTTTGCAATAATATGCATATATTTTATTGACTCATACTCCTGACAACTAGTAAAAATATACCTTCTACTTTCTAAAAATGATTAAAAATATCTTGGGTTTTGATTTATTTGGTATGCTTGAAATTTTATCTTGTTAACAGTCTTATCGTATGATTTTACTGATTTTCTATACTATTTCCAACTTAAAGTATGCCCATTCAAATTCCCCCTGATGCTTGAAGCCATTTAAAATCCACTTCTTGCCTGAGCTTATGGCTGCCCACTTGCATCAAGAGCATCAAGGCTGAATCTGAACATGTTACCAGTTGCTGCCCTGAAACATTCTAATTTTTTCTACACAGGTCGTCATTACCTAAGTGTGGAGCAGCTGAAACATCAGCTTCCTTCAGATTTTACTCCCTGCAGGTTTATTTATTTATTTATTAATATAAATGAAAAATCTTAGGAAAAGAAAGTAGTGATACTGCTCACAAGTCTCCCACAAGACTATACTCCCCAATTAGAGATAAATGGTCATGTCTCCAGTGTTTATTCCTTTTGTAAGTTCATATCTCTAATTATTTTTGCTCTATGTGGCATCATCAGTTTGATTCTTGTCTCTTTTTTTTTTTAATTAGTAGATTTTATTTGTCCCTAGGACTCTTAAACCTCAGCTTCACCAAGTAACACACTAGACTTCTGGAATAACAGCTCTTTCCCAGGCTCTAACCCTTTCCAGGATACATTATTTATCAAACAGCCTTAGTTCCAGGATGCTTCCACCCCAAAATTCTAAGCCAGTCGCAGATTTATATCTTCTTAGGTCTTAATTGGAATCAAACAGTCTAGACACATGTAACATAGTCAAAATAGTATATTCCGTTTCTTTCCTTCCCTTGCACTTCCCTCTGTGCCCTCAAAGGGTTCGTTACTACGAGATGTTTGAGTATTGCCCTTTTCAAGAAACCTGTCTACCAGCTCTAATTCTTCACTCAGAACATAAGGGATTCCTTATGTTAAAAAAAGAAAAATTCTGAGCTAATTATTCTCAGCCATGGACAAATTTGTCTTACTCTATACCTAATCTAGCTTCGCTCTCATCAACACTTCCTATTTGTAGAAGTCAAACCCTATTTTGAAAGCTCCTTATAATTTCCTTTATGACTTTGGGAGGAGGGATAGATTGGGCTTGCTTTGTTGGCTTGCTTTATGGTAGGAGATTCTGAAAACGGCAGATATTTACTTTTAAAGTCATTAAGTAGAAAAACTGCAAATGCCTTTTTGTTCAGATAATGAAAATATTTGTAGGCCAATACCAGAAAACTTCTGGCCCTGAAATCATAATATAAGATTGTTTCAAGTCCACCCAGAATTTATATTACTCTTTTTTTTCCCCCCTGAGTTTGGGTTCACAGTTTGGCAGAGATAGAAGAGGTAGTTAGTGGGGGGTTAAGAGGAAATAATGTTTACGTCTAGCAGTACCTGGGAAAATATGTAATACCTCTCATTTTGATCGCAGTTAACATTTATCTCTCCTCTCAGAATATATAAATGTTAAGAGGGAGATGATCAATTTCCTTTTTATTCTTAACTGCTTAGACCACTCTCTTCTATTATACCTACCCCAGAATTATCACTATTCATAAAAATGAATAGCCTTTTCGAATACACGCTATAGAGAAAACCTTTCAAAGTGGGGTTATTTAGACTGAGAAGAGAAAGGCTCAACTGAGTGATTTTTATTCATACAGTAATTAAGAAAAATGAACAAAATTTCCAGCAACCCCAACCTCTGCCTTTTCTCCCTAGACTTGTGGTATATAAATAATTCCTATCTTTTTTTTTTTTTATCAGCCCTTTAGCTGATTTTAAGGACTGGGCTCTAGGAGATCATGACATCTAGCACAGGTAGGGACTGGCCCTGCATAAAAGTTCTGGTCGAGGTCTTGGCCTCCTGTCTTATGACGGGCTGGTGGAATACTGCTTCATCAGATACTTGAGGCAAGAACTGCAAACTCGCTCAGGCTGATACTTCAAGGAGAGGCAGTTCATTTGTTGAACAGGCATTGCAGAAGGTTCCTTTGCAGTTCTTACACACATTCTTTTTTATGCTACCATCATCTTCCTGGCATAGCTGACACACCTGTGGCTTTTCAGAGAGCAGAGGTTGATCTTGTTGATCCATGGGGTGAGATTGCAGCCCGTGGCTTTTTTCCAAGGGATTTTTTAGGTTAACATTTTCCTCTTGAATTCTGTGCTTCCCATCCATTTTGGATTCTGTCTTCTGTGAACCCTTTCCTGGGACATTCCTGTTGTTTTGTAACCTTCTTTCTCTTTCCTGTTTTAGTTCTAACTCAAGCTGGTTCTGCTGCCTGGTGAGCTCCTCCACTTCCAGCTGCAGACTGTTGATCTTGTCTCCAAAGTTCTGCTTGAAGAGTCAGTTTTCCAACTCGGCAGACTGGCGGCCTCGCTCAGCCTGGCACAATCTTTCTTCCAGTTGTTTAATGGTGGCAGCCATCTGATTAGTTTTCTCTTCTAAGTGACTGTTTAGTCCACTTTTCTGTTTCACTCGTAAGTCTGAACTCCGCAGCTTAAAGGCAAGTTCATGCTTGAGAGCCCTGAGATCATCCATTTGCTGCCTCAGAGACACCAGGGCGTCATGGTTCTCACAGATATCCTTCTCCAGCATCTTCATGGCCAATTCCATCTCCAGTTTCATGCCAACCTGTATCTCCAGCTCTTTTTCAATATCCAGTCCTAATTGTGTTTCTTCTTTTAAATGCTTTCTTGCTTCACTCAGTGCTTACCCTTCGAAAGTTCTGTCTTGCTTGGGACCCTTCCGATTGGATTCTCGTATGTAGGAGCTTTCCTCTTTAACTCGTTCCATTTCTTCTTGAAAGGTAATAATCCTGTTCTTTGCAGCTGCAAGCTCCTCTGTCAGTTTTGTGTTGGGTTTTTCTAATGCATCCACTTCTGCCTGAAGGTTGTTTACAGCAGCATTCAGATGTCTGTTGAGTTCTTCTACATAGTTCTTCTGGTCCAGAATTGCAGTAATCTGACCATCTCCTTCACTACCATTACTGCTGTTCCCATCCTTGAGATACATTGAAAAATCTGTGACTCCAATCTCAGAGTCCAAATCTTCTTTCATACGGAAGGTGGCACAGTGACATTCAGACCCACCAGAAGACCAACAATTATGGCTTCTTCTTCCATCCTGAGGGCACTAAAAAAAAGAGGGCACTGGGTTCATAGAATTCACTGAGGAGTTCCTTCTTACTGACCAAGGCTTTCATATATTCTGAGAGTTCCTTTTGCATTAATGCCAAACCCAGGCTCTCCCTCTCCCTACTGGCCTCTGAAGTCCGGGAAGATCTTTAACACTTGCTGTTATCTCTGCAGCTTCGGGAACAAGCTTTTCTACCAGCTCTAGAGGCTCCCAGAGGATTTATTTTGTCCAAAAGAAGTTTTCTTGGCTTTCAAGCCGTGTTTCAAGCAGTGTTCCTGGAGAGGTGGGTAGTGGGAGTCAAGAGTTCTCCCCAAGTTGAGAGCTGATTCAATCAAGCCCTTGATACTCAGCTTGGCCATGTTCATCAGGTTTATGCGTTCGTTAATCCTGAGATAATTAGGATGGTGCTTGCCGCCGCCGCCGCCCGAGTAGCTCAGCAGCAGGAAGGGCAGCAGGCAACCGGGGACGGCGGGGTCCTCCAGACGCTCTGCTGCTGCGGCGGCGGCGGCGGACGCGCTGGGAAGCCGGCGCCTGGATCGCGGGGGTGGAGCAGGAAGAAGGGGGCGGCTACCGGGGACTCCGGCTCCGACTGGCCGGCCGGGGATGCCAGCGGCGGCCCTGCCTCGCCCTCTCGGTCCGCGCCCCCGGCTCTTGATTCTTGTCTCTTGGCATTTAATGTGCTGTATGTGCATTTTAACTTCGAAATGATAATTATCCTGCTCTTGTATGAACTTGAAACCATCTTATTCTGAAGAAAAAATCCCACTAAACCAGTTTGTAATTTTAGCACCATCTGATGAATGATCCACGTTCAATGAGAAGATTTCAATTGTACGCCTACTCCTCACTTATCGATTATGCCATTATCTCACATTCCGAGTTTACAATAGTAAAAACTCTACTGCCTATTTTGTGCACTCACAAGGTGGCAGGCACTGCAGCAAAGGCTGTGGAGCGCCCCCTCCCTCGAGGGCTGTCCCCAGGCAGCCTCTGGGAAGCCAGGCCATGCTGGCTGGTGCCCTCCTCTTCCTCTTGCTGCCAGGGGGCTGGGTCCAGCTGTCGTGCGAGGCCAGCCTCCTCTCTGGCCACACCCTCCCTGTTTTGGGTTCCCAGCTCACTTGTTTTGGGTTCCCAGACCACACCTATGCAGCCTGAGGCCCTACAACTCAAACTTTCTGTGGAAGGGAGGAAAGAAAGAGGCATCTGAAAGGATGTTTGGGAGAAATGCATGCGAGTTTAATGCCATACCGAAATGAGCCGAACAGGGTGTGAAGCCTCCTTCTCTGTGGGGACGATGCCCGGCCAGGCTCCTAGCACCCATGCAAGAAGCCCCAGCTTTGGTGACTTCCAGGCCGGGAGGGCAGAGCAGGCTCCAGGATCATGAACGCCGGGCTTGCAGGAGTGGAAGTGGAGCCCTGGAGCGGTTAAACCATGGGCCCTCCGGTCACACAGCCCAGCTCTATCCAGCTTTGTCTCCTCGAAGCCTCCTTCTCTGCAGGGGAATAATCCATAACTGGACTGGTCACAGTGATGAGCACATCAGTAAATCTTAGTTGTTAATATTTATATGATCCTATTTTTTTATTATTTTATAAATAAAAAAATTGGACAAGTGGATTGTCTGAAAACAGAAGAAGAAAAATCCTTCATTTTTGCATAATGCCAATTTTTTCATAATGACCTGGCCGTTGGAACCTCACTATGTCCATAAAAAAATAAATAAATAAATAAGTGAGGGGCAAATATATTCTGGGAAGAAAAAAAAACCACATTTGATATAAGACATAATTATAGTTTGAACTACTAAAAACAAACCAAAAAATCACTCATAAAATGAAATTACATCTTAACCTTCTAATGAAGACGTTTTCATGTGAATAATAGATATTCTATAGTTTTTTTAAATACCTCTTTCACTTACTGATTGGGTGAGAAACTGCTTATACTGCATTTATTAAGCTGCCTTTATGTTAATCTCCATCTATGGTCTCAGATTTAGGACATCCATAACAGAGGCACATGTTTACAAGCAGAGACATCTTAGGGATCTTCCGGACTGAGAAATTGTATGGACGAAAAAACGGGGGCTCAGAAAAAGTGTGTGGCTTATCTGAGGTTACACTTTAAGCAACTAGTGGCACAATTAGATCTAAATACAAGAATCTTGGTTTTGGGTCTTCTTCCTCTTGGTCATGTTGCTTTCCCCAAAGTGGAATAGAAATAGAATCACAGCAGAAGGAATTGTGAAAGATGGACACTAAAATAATTAAAAAAAAAAAAACTAATATAAGTAGAATATTTTGGAAGCCATATTTTTTAAATGCACCAAAATGTTTTATTCAATCGTAAATTGTACTTTGATTTTAGGAAATGTGATAAAATATAAATGTAATTTTTTTTATACAAGTGACAAATGGTTGATGAATCTTTGTAGACTAAGCACTCTATATTCATTATATTAAGCTAAATGCTACAATAATTTTTTAATGTAACAGGTATTCAAAACATAAATTGTAGATACTTGAGAAGGAGATGGAGGTGCTAGATATATTGTATTGTCTTTCTTGTTTATTTGTGATGGAAAGCCAAATTCTTCTTTCTGGTCTCATCTTGAAGCAATTTTATATTACCAAACACTCACTCAAAAGTTTAGACAGGTACTGAGAGGTTACGGAAGCGAACAAGTGACAGGGGGTGATTAGAACATGACTAAAGCACAATGATTTTCTCTAAGTCTTGGTCAGCCATATTTTCATGATCTTCCAATCCTCCTTGGTTCATGAATAACAGTGATATACTTTGATAGGTTCTTATTGACAAAGAATGGCTTTGTCACTTGTCAAAAAATATCTTTCAAACCAAATTAATGAGTCAATCCTTCCTTTACCTTAAGAAAGCCAAAAAAATTATACAGAGAAGGCTAAGTTTTTACATAAATGTTTGTATATATGTTTAAATATACAAACATTGTTTATATGTTTAAATAAATATACAAACATTGTATAAGTGTTTGTATATAAGTGAGTCTTAAATGCTTTTCATTCCTATATTGTTCTTGCTGTTGTTGGGTGCCATGAAGTTGATTCTGACTACAGTGACCCCATGGGACAGAGAAGAACTGCCCCATAGGGTTTCCTTGGCTGTAGTCTTTATGGAAGCAGATCACCAGGTCTTTCTCACACGGAGTTGCTGGGTGATTTTGAACTGCCAACCTTTCAGTTAGCAGCTGAATGCTTAACCATTGGGCTACTGGGGCTTCTTTCCATTCCTATAAACACTGTAAAAGTGAATGCAAAGTTATTAAAAAAATTAGACTGTGTCTCATCAGCCATCTTACTTACACAAGACAATTTTATACCTTGAGGTATAGTGGAATGCATTTAACACAGGATTGGTTGGTTTCAGTGTGTGAGGCAAAAATTTATACATTCACAATTAATAATATAAATCTTCTAAATATGTAAAAAGTAAAATATTCACAGTTTTACGTACAGAGTCCTACATAATAATTCTTGTGCACACTAATATTTCAGAGCCAACAGCAAAATAAAGGAAGTAACAAAAGAAAAGTCAATGTGCAGGTGTCCAGGCATTCTAATTCTGCTTTAATTGTCAAAGGTAAATGTATCTACATGTGCTGGTGAGGAGAGATTGGAGGAAGGACAAGTAGAGAATTCTAAAGTTCTCCTGCTTGCTTGTAGTATTTACTGTGTTCTGTGTTAACCCTCCATGAGATGAATTGACACAATAGCCATAATAATGGACTCAAATATACCCACAATCATGAAGATGGCACAGGGTCGGCAACATTTCTTTCTGTTGTACGTAAAGTTGCCATGAGTCAGAACTCACTCCACAGCAATTAACGGCAACATTTTTTTTTAATAGTAAGTCTGCATAACTTCAATAAATGTTAATTGACGTATTTATTGTGAAAATTAAGAGAAGCATGTGAAATACTTAGCACAAAGGCTGGCAGACAACAGTACTGAATAAGTGTTTATTGGATTTAAATCAATCTAAACATTGCTATCAGACCCGCATACCCTGTGTCTGTGATAACTCTAGAGTAGAACTTTGCTACTTGTTTGCTCTTTGCTACTGAATTACCCGATGAATGATAGAGATTTAAGTATTAGGTTCTTACCCAAGCACTAAATCCCAAAGTCATCTCGTAAGTAAATTGTATGAATGATGATATTCCATTGTATTATATTTTTTTCAGAAAATTATATAAAAATTTTTAAGGAAAACAATGTTTTTTACATATAATTTGGAATTTTCAGTAAATTGCACTTTCCACTTTTAATCCAAAACCTTGAAAACGATCATACGGATGGTACTTACCAAAGCTGAAATTACTGTTTAACATAAGACAAAACAAGAACAGCCTCTTTATCATTCATTAAAGTATTTATTATCATCATTGAATTAACTAGATCATTTTGATCCATTTGTAAGCAAAAATATTTCTGTAAAGTCTGTGTCAAATGTCCTGAGAGCTGCCTCCTTGGGAAAAAGAAACAAATTCTGATATCGCTAATAGAGTACTTTTCAGATAGGGTTATAACTGATTATTTGTTTCTATTTCCTAGACAAAAACATCTTATTTATGATTTCAGTATAATATCCAAATCTGTGAGTCTGGAATATAAAGCCTTATAGAACCTGGCTATAATCTACTTTTTTAGCCCCCTCCTCTCCTTCTTTACCATGATACAAGTCTATTTAAAATGTTTATGTTTTCCCACATGTTATCATCATTGTTTGCAATTTTCTTTCCTTAATACTTTTTTGTGTTTAAAAAAATTTTTTTTTTAATTTTAATAGGAGCTTGGCTGCTAACCAAAGGGTCAAGAGTTCAAATCCACCAAAGTAGACAGTTCTACTTTGTCCTATAGGATCTCTATGAGTTGGAATCGACTCAATGGCAACTCTTTTTTTTAATAGATAAATAAAAATATATTTATCACGTGTATATGTATCACATGGGCTATTTACCACATAGTGTATTTGTATAACCACCACTCTAATCAAGCACAGAACTATCACTACATATATCCCTCTTGCTACTCTTTCTCCAGTTTTTTACCAGGTTAGTAACTGTACAACCCTCAAGATCCAGTTTAATTTCTATTGTCTTTGAAGCCTTCCCGGACACCCTCAGATTTTAATTGTCATTGAGTTCCTAGAATTCCCAGTATGGGCTGTTTCAGAAACCTTTACTATATTGCGTTATAGTTGCTCTTGAACCGTATGTCTTATGTAACTACTAGACTGATTGTACAAACTCTTTGAATCTGGAACCGTGTCTTTTCATGTAATGTGTGTTAAATAGATATCTATCAGGAAAGTAAAATTTGCCCCCAAATTCCTCTGGTAATCGTATCTTATTCAAATAATAATTTAATGAATCTAAAATTTTAAAATACTATTCTGTGCCACAAATAAGTGTATTGACTCTTTAATATACAAATGCTTTGGGATCCATTTTTCACACAAATTGATTGTAAGAGTTAGTACAAATGAGAACAAAAAGAAGTAATTAAAAATATAACTGCTGATTGTGTAGTCTAGTTTTGCTGCTGAAGATACCATAATCACCTTAATTACTATACAGAGAGTCATTTTTCAGCAAAGAGAACTACAAATCGCTTAACTGTACGTGGTGTTCATTGGCTGGTAAACCTGGTGGGTGGGTGACTGTTCCAAAATTCCTAGTACTTAAGTAAATCTCTAATTAAAATACACAAATTCCTAGAGGTGTTTACACAGCAATCCAGCATAGATTTAATTGCAACATCACTGCCCCAGGATACCTCCAAACAACCTACAGACATCACATGTATTTTATTATAATTTCAAAGAAGATACCCAAAAGGAAATTAAATGCTGTCATTATTAGTTCAATTTACTTGTAAATATAGACTTTCTGTTTTCATCTGATTTCAGTGCGTTGAAGCATTTACCATCTTCTTATAAAATGTTTGAAAGAATGGCTTTGTATACTTTATATTCTTAAATTTACTCAATATTTTATAGGTAATTTTACTTAAAATGACAGTAATAATCAAATGACCAATATAAAATCAGAAGTATATTCAGTTTTTAAAATATTGGTTTAAAATGGAATTAATATCTTAGTTTCAAGTTACTACTACATCCTAGAGTCTTATGCTTTTGGAATAATATACTGATCATCTAGCGTACAGATGTTTTATGTAACTTTTAAACTGTACACAAAAATTGATCGTGTTTCTTTGCTCATAAACCAGCTGGTCATACTTTATTAAGACATCTGCCCATTCTTTGTAAAAAATGCAGTGAATTCAGAATATATTTAACTTAAATACAAAGTGTAGAAATTGAGTTTGTAGTCAAAAAACAATAAAATAAAATATATACTTTTTTTTTTTATTGGCTCAATGCATCTAAAATTTTGAAGAAAAACTTTTCAGGAACATCTAAAATGATTTGCAGTATTAGACATTGTTTTTTCCAAGAAATAAAGAAGCAGTAAACCTATAATATGATTTACATATATAGAAGAAACTCATGATAAAATATTTTTAATTTATTTAATTTCTGTGGTTGTTGAGAATATACACAGTAAAACATACAATTCAATAGTTTCTACACACACAACTCAGTGACATTGATTACTTTCTTCAAGTTGTGCAACCGTTCTCACCCTCCATTTACAAATTGTTCCTCCGCTATTAACATAAACTCGCTGCCCCCTAAGTTTCCTATTTAATCTTTTGAGTTTCTGTTGTCAGTTTGACCCCATACAGACAGATCTTAAAAGAGCACAACGCTCAAGGCAGACTTCCTTTACTAGTTAAACTAAACGATTGTTTCATTTGAAGAAGTCTTCAGTGGATATTTTTGGTTCAAGGATTAAGATTTAAAGATTACCTCAGGGCAACAGTTTCAAAGGTTCATTAGGCCTCTATGACTCCAGAAAATCAAGACTCCATAACAATTTGAAATTTTGTTCTACATTTCCCCCCCTTTGATCAGAATTCTATAGAATCTTAGATCAAAATGTCTAGGAATGATAGCCAGGCACCATCCAGTTCTTCTGGTCTCATGGCAAAGGGGACAGTTGTTCATTGAGACAATTAGCCACATACTCCATTTCTTCCTCCTATGTCTGACTTTCCTTCTTCCTTTGTTGTGCCAGGCAAATAGATAGAAATTGGTGTACCTTGAATGGCTGCTTACAAGCTTTTAAGACCCCAGGCACTACACAACAAACTAAATGGTAGAGCAGAAGCATTAAATACAATATTAGGCCAATTAACTGGGATATTTTATACAGTACATAAGAAGACACATTAGTTGAATATTTAGGGTGTGAATCAATTAAACAAAAAAGTAAGACAACATTTAAAGAATAATTTTGGATTTACACAAAATTTATTTTTTTAATTGAATCATTTTTCTTACTATTCACATTATAGTCTTTAACATATTAATTCATATTTCAATCTTCCAACTTAAGGATAGTGGCACAGAACACTGACCTTGATACTGTGAAAACAAATGAAGTTTTTTTTTTATAATTTTTATTGTGCTTTAAGTGAAAGTTTACAAATCAAGTCAGTCTCTCACACAAAAACCAATATACACCTTGATACACACTCCCAATTACTCTCCCCCTAATGAGACAGCCCACTCTCTCCCTCCACTCTCTCTTTTCGTGTCCAATTTCACCAGCTTCTAACCCTCTCCACCCTCTCATCTCCCCTCCAGACAGGAGAGGCCAACACAGTCTGAAGTGTCCACCTGATCCAAGAAGCTCACTCCTCACCAGCATCCCTCTCTAACCCATTGTCCGGTCTAATCCATGTCTGAAGAGTTGGCTTCGGGAATGGTTCCCATCCTGGGCCAACAGAAGGTCTGGGAGCCATGACCACCGGGGTCCTTCTAGTCTCAGTCAGACCATTAAGTCTGGTCTTATGAGAATTTGGGGTCTGCATCCCACTGCTCTCCTGTTCCCTCAGGGGTTCTCTATTGTGTTCCCTGCCACGGCAGCCATCAGATGTAGCCTGGCACCATCTAGTTCTTCTGGTCTCAGGATGTTGTAGACTCTGGTTCACGTGGCCCTTTTTGTCTCTTGGGCTTGTAATCGCCTTGTGTCCTTGGTGTTCTTCATTCTCCTTTGATCTAGGTGGGTTGAGACCTATTGATGCATCTTAGATGGCTGCTTGCTAGAGTTTAAGATCTGAGCCACCACTCTTCAAAGTGATATGCAGAATGTTTTCTTAATAGATTTTATTATGCCAATTGACTTAGATGTCCCCTGAAACCATGGTCCCCAGACCCCTGCCCCTGCTACGCTGGCCTTCAAAGCATTCAGTTTATTCAGGAAACTTCTTTGCTTTTGGTTTAGTCCAGTTGTGCTGACCTCCCTTGTATTGTGTTCTGTCTTTCCCTTCACCTAAAGTAGTTCTTATCTACTATCTAATTAGTGAATGCCCCTCTCCCTCCCTCCCTCCCTCTCCCCTCTCGTAACCACAAAAGAATGTTTTCTTCTCAGTTTAAACTATTTTTCAAGTTCTTATAATAGTGGTCTTATGTAATATTTGTCCTTCTGCAACTGACTAATTTCACTCAGCGTAATGCCTTCCAGGTTCCTCCACGTTATGAAATGTTTCACAGATTCATCATTGTTCTTTATCGATGCATAGTATTCCACTGTGTGACTATACCGTAATTTATTTATCCATTCATCCATTGATGGGCACCTTGGTTGCTTCCATCTTTTTGCTATTGTAAACAGTGAGGCAATACACGTGGATGTGCATATACCTGTTCATGTAAAGGCTCTTATTTCTCTAGGATATAGTCCAAGGAGTGGGACTGCTGGATCTATGGTAGTTCTATTTCTAGCTATACCTGTTCATGTAAAGGCTCTTATTTCTCTAGAATATAGTCCAAGGAGTGGGATTGCTGGATCTATGGTAGTTCTATTTCTAGCTTTTAAAGGAAGTGCCAAATCGATTTCCAAAGTGGTTGTACCATTTGGCATTCCCACCAGCAGTGTATAAGTGTTCCAATCTCTCCACAGCCTCTCCAACATTTCTTAGTTTGTTGTTTTTGGATTAATGCCAGCCTTGTTGGAGTGAGATGAAATCTCATTGTAGTTTTGATCTGCATTTCTCTAATGGCTAATGATCGTGAACATTTCCTCATATATCTGTTAGCTACCTGAATGTCTTCTTTAGTGAAGTGTCTATTCATATCTTTTGCCCATTTTTTAATTGGGTTATTTGTCTTTTTGCAGTTGAGTTTTTGCAGTATCATATAGATTTTAGGGATCAGGCACTGATCAGAAATGTCATAGCTAAAAACTTTTTCCCAGTCTGTAGGTAGTCCTTTTACTCTTTTGGTGAAGTCTGGATGAACATAGGTGCTTGATTTTTAGGAGCTCCCAGTTACCTAGTTTTTCTTCAACATTCTTTATAATGTTTTGTATACTGTTTATGCCATGTATTAGGGCTCCTAACGTAGTCCCTCTTTTTCCTTCCATGATCTTTATCATTTTACATTTTATATTTAGGTCTTTGATCCATTTTGAGTTACTTTTTGTGCATGGAGTGAGGTATGGGCCTTCTTTCATTTTTTTGCAGATGGTTTTTTTTTTTTTTTTTTTAATCCAGTTACACCAGCACCATTTGTTAAAAAGACTGTCTTTTCCCCATTTAACTGTTTTGGGGCCTTTGTCAAATATCAGCTGCTCATATGTGGATGGATTTATATCTGGGTTCTCAATTTTGTTCCATTGGTCTATGTGCCTGTTGTTGTACCAGTACCAGGCTGTTTTGACTACTATGGTGGTATAATAGGTTCTAAAATCAGGTAAAGTAAGGCCTCCCACTTTGTTTTTCTTTTTCAGTAATGCCTTATTTATCCGGGCCTCTATCTCTTCCATATGAAGTTGGTGATTTGTTTCTCCATCTCATTAAAGAATGTCATTGGGATTTGGATCGGAGTTGCATCAAATGTATAGATCGCTTTTGGTAGAATAGACATTTTTATAATGTTAAGTCTTCCTATCCACAAGCAAGGTATGTTCTTCCACTTTTGTAAGTTTCTTTGGTTTCTTGCGGAAGCGTACTGTAGTTTTCTTTGTATAAATCTTTTACATCTCTGGTAAGATTTATTCCTAAGTATTTTATCTTCTTGGGGACTACTGTAAATGGCATTGATTTGGTGATTTCCTCTTCGATGTTCTTTTTGTTGCTGTAGAGGAATCCAACTGATTTTTGTATGTTTATTTTGTATCCCGATACTCTGCTGAACTCTTCTATGAGTTTCAGTAGTTTTCTGGAGGATTCCTTAGGGTTTTCTGTGTATAAGATTATGTCATCTGCAAATAGAGATACTTTTACTTCTTCCTTGCCGATCCGGATGCCCTTTATTTCTTTATCTAGCCTAATTGCTCTGGCGAGGACCTCTAGCACAATGTTGAATAAGAGTGGTGATAAAGGGCATCCTTGTCTGGTTTCCGATCTCAGTGGGAATGCTTTCATGCTCTCTCCATTTAGGGTGATGTCGGCTGTTGGCTTTGTATAAATGCCCTTTATTATGTTGAGGAATTTTCCTTCTATTCCTATTTTGCTGAGAGTTTTTATCATGAATGGGTGTTGGACTTTGTCAAATGCCTTTTCTGCATCAATTCATAAAATCATGTGATTCTTGTCTTTTGTTTTATTTATGTGGTGGATTACATTAATTGTTTTTCTAATGTTGAACCATCCCTGCATACCTGGTATGAGTCCCACTTGGTCATGGTGAATTATTTTTTTGATATGTTGTTGAATTCTATTGGCTAGAATTTTGTTGAGGATTTTTGCATCTACATTCATGAGGGATATAGGTCTATAATTTTCTTTTCTTGTCGTGTCTTTACCTGGTTTTGGTATCAGGGATATGGTGGCTTCATAGGATGAGTTTGGTAGTATTCCATCCTTTTCTATGCTCTGAAATACCTTTAGTAGTAGTGGTGTTAGCTCTTCTTTGAAAGTTTGGTAGAACTCTGCAGTGAAGCCATCCGGACCAGGCGCAGGGCTTTTTTTGTTGGGAGTTTTTTGATTACCTTTTCAATCTCTTCTTTTGTTATGGGTCTATTTAGTTGTTCTACCTCTGTTTGTGTTAGTTTAGGTAGGTAGTGTGTTTCTAGGAATTCATCCATTTCTTCTAGGTTTTCAGATTTGTTTGAATATAGCTTTTCATAGTAATCGGATATGATTCTTTTAATTTCAGTTGGATCTGTTGTAATATTGCCCCTCTCATTTCTTACTCAGGTTATTTGCTTCCTCTCCTGTTTTTCTTTTGTCAGTTTGGCCAGTGGTTTATCGATTTTGTTGATTTTTTTCAAAACACCAGCTTTTGGTCTTGTTAATTCTTTCAATTGTTTTTCTGTTTCATTTAGTTCAGCTCTAATTTTTATTATTTGTTTTCTTCTGGTGCCTGTGGGTTTCTTTTGGTGCTCTCTTTCTATTTTTTCAAGTTGTAGGGATAATTCTTTGATTTTGGCCCTTTCTTCTTTTTGGATGTGTGCGTATATTGATACAAATTGGCCTCTGAGCACCACTTTTGCTGTGTCCCAAAGGCTGTAATAGAAAGTGTTTTCATTCTCATTGGATTCTCTGAATTTTTTTATTCCATCCTTAACGTCTTCTATTATCCAGTCTTTTTTGAGCAGGGTGTTGTTCAGTTTCCAAGTGTTTGATTTCTTTTCCCTGCTTTTCCTGTTATTGATTTCCACTTTTATGGTCTTATGGTCAGAGAAAATGCTTTGTAATATTTCAATGTTTTGAATTCTGCTTAAGGCTTGCTTTATGACCTAATATATGTGGTCTATTCTAGAGAATGTTCCATGTGCACTAGAAAAGAAAGTATACTTGGTTGCTGTTGGGTGGAGTGTTCTGTATATGTCTACAAGGTCAAGTTGGTTAATTGTGGCGTTTAGATCTTCCGTGTCTTTATTGAGCTTCTTTCTGGATGTCCTGCCCTTCACCAAAAGTGGTGTGTTGAAGTCTCCTACTATTATTGTGGAGCTGTCTATCTCAGTTTTCAATGCTGATAGAGTTTGTTTTATGTATCTTGCAGCCCTGTCATTGGGTGCATAAATATTTAATATAGTTATAGCTTCTTGGTATATTGTCCTTTTAATCATTATATAGTGTCCTTCCTAATCCTTTCTGATGGATTTAACTTTAAAGTCTATTTTGTCAGAAATTAATATTGCCACTCCTGCTCTTTTTTGATTGTTGTTTGCTTGATATATTTTTTTCCATCCTTTGAGTTTTAGTTTGTTTTTTTCTCTAAGTCTAAGGTGTGTCTGTTGTAGGCAGCATATAGATGGATCTTGTTTTTTAATCCATTCTGCCACTCTCTGTCTCTTTATTGGTGCATTTAGTCCATTTACATTCAGGGTAATTATGGATAGGTATGAATTTAGTGCTATCATTTTGATGTCCTTTTTTGTGTGTGTTGACAGTTTCTTTTTCCCACTTGATTTTATGTGGTGAGTAGATTTTCTTTATATATTGTCCTTTCCTCATGTTTGTTGTTGTTCATTATGTTTCTGCTGAGTCTCTATTTTTCCCTTGTATTTTATTTTGATGAGTAGGATAGCTTGTCTCTTTTGTGGTTACCTTATTATTTACCCCTATTTTTCTAAACGTAAAACTAGCTTTTATTTCTTTGTATCGCCGTATCTTCCTCTCCATATGGAAGGTATATGATTACATTTCTTAGTCCCTCTTTATTATTTTAATGTTGTCTTCTTTTATATAATAACATCGCTGTTACCCTGTTTTGGGCTTTTTTATACGTATATATAATCTTGCTTTGTTTTGTTTGATTTCCCTGTGTGGGTTGACTTCTGGTTGCTCTGCCCAGTGTTCTAGTCTTGGGTTGATAAAAAAAAAAAAAATTATACCTGATATTATTGATTTTCTAACCAAAGAACTCCCTTTAGTATTTCTTTTAGTTTTGGCTTGGTTTTTACGAATTCCCTCAACTTGTATTTATCTGGAAATGTCTTAATTTCACCTTCATATTTAAGAGACAGTTTTGCTGGATACATGATTCTTGGCAAGCAATTTTTTTCCTTCAATTTTTTAAATATGTCATCCCATTGTCTTCTTGCCTGCATGGTTTCTGCTGAGTAGTCCGAGCTTATTCTTATTGGCTCTCCTTTGTAGGTGACTTTTCGTTTATCCCTTGCTGCTCTTATAATTCTCTCTTTATCTTTGGTTTTGGCAAGTTTGATTATAATACGTCTTGGTGACTTTCTTTTCAGATCTACCTTATGTGGAGTTTGATGAGCATCTTGGATAGATATCTTCTCATCTTTCACAATATCAGGGAAGTTTTCTGCCAACAAATCTTCAACAATTTTCTCTGTATTTTCTGTTATCCCTCCCTTTTCTGGTACTCCAATCCTTTGTAGGATATTTCTCTTGATGGAGTCCCACATGATTCTTAAGGTTTCTTCATTTTTTTTAATTCTTTTATCTGATTTTTCTTCAAATATATTAGTGCCAAGTGATTTATCTTCAAGTTCAGAAATTCTAGCTTCTACTTGCTCAGTTCTGCTCCTCTGACTTTCTACTGAGTTGTCTAATTCTGTAATTTTATTGTTAATCTTCTGAATTTCTGATTCCTGTCCGTGGATTTTTCCAGCTTGTTAAACTTTTCATTATGTTCCTGAATAATCTTTCTAATTTCTTCAGTTGCTTTATCTGTGTGTTCCTTGGCAAAAATATGGAACGCTTCACAAATTTGCGTGTCATCCTTGCGCAGGGGCTATGCTAATCTTCTCTGTATTGTTCCAATTTTAGTATATGTGCTGCAGAAGTGAGCACTGAAGATATTTTGAGGGAAGGAAGTTTTTCAAAAAATATATTTTATTAAGGTATAATTTTAATCTTTCACTCACCAAATACATAAGAATATGTGAAAAATACCTATAATTAGGTGCTGGCATTACATGAGTAAAAACATGTTCCTTTCTTCCAAGTATTTTCCTCTTACTGGAAATACAGACCTCTGCAGAAACAATTATAGGCTAATGTGCACAGTACTATTTTGTATATTTGTACAATATACAAAATTGTAATAAAGTTTTATCTACTAATGTTAGAAATATTCCAATATATTGGTACTGTTTTTGCTTTAAATTGTGCATTATCTTTGAGAATTAATAAAATGAGATACAGTATTATTTAGATTTATCCACATACTTGTCATATCACCAAGTCTTTATTTCTTTGAGTAGGTCCAATTTTCCATATGTTGTAATTTTTTTTTTCTACTTGAAGACATTCTTTAAGATTTTTTGTTTGCAGGTCTGCTTCTGACAAATCCTCTTATCACAAAGAGGAAAAATAATAAGAAAAATGAAATAATAAATATGTCAGTGATCTTACCATTTTAACTACATTCAGTAAGAAATTTTTTAAAGCATGATTTTAAAAGTTCCTTAGATTCAGTTTGAAACAGAGGAGAATTTTGAAATTTTAGCTTTTCTTTTTTTCACCTTCAGTTCTAAACATGAAATTTAATGGTTTGGGTCAGTAGCCTCACTGCCGCCATCCAGATAGTTCCAGGTGACAAGGGGGAAAATTTTAATAATATTTTGATTTGATATACCATGAGTTAATAATGTGCCATCATAGGGGAGAAAAAAAAAAAAAGAGTATTTATGTTCCACCTTAAAAAAATGAAAAATTCTATATGACCCGCTGGGGATTATATATTTTTCTTAGGACCCGTAGCCTTAAATCCATTATGCTATACTCTTCTATCTTGTATCATCTTTTATTAAGGTTCTTTGAGTCCAAGTAACTAATGTAAACCCTAGTTAGTAGAGGTAAAAGGGATCAGTTGAAAATATCAGGCAGTTTATAAATCAAAAGAGACGCTTAACAATCAGATTGTGTGATAATTTGAGAATGATAAAATATTTTTCTTCTTAAGACAATACTTTGTAACATATTTTTACAAATATATCCTGAGACACAGTATGAGTGAATGAAATGAATCAGCTCTAACTACTTTACATTCTTGTCTTACTTAGCTCAAGACACAAATTACAAAGGAGACAATCTGATTGGCCTAGGTTCTCTCATGAGCCTACTTCTTCATTTTTGACTTACTGACTCAAGAGGATTGTATATAAAGAAAGAGAGACAGATAATACCCTAAAGGAAGCATTTGACCCTTAGGAAATTAATCCTTAGGAATTCCACGGGTTAGGAACATCTGACTGATAGGCAACTCATACCTGCCCTTTAAAGATATGAAAATTTGCCCTCACTTTGAAACAACTAAACAAAGCGCTAGTCACAACAAATTCTTCATTGCAGTCACCTTCACTCGCTGCACATGCAGCTTTTATATCATTGAAAAGTCCTTGAGCCTTTTCTTGCACTAAAGTAAGGTGAAATAAGAACTGCCTGAACCTGTTCCAACACCTACAAATTCAACTTAAAGACACACTTAGGAATGGATCTCATTCATAACCCAGTGAGTGCCTGTAGATATTACTTGTGGAAAAAAAAGCATGTATGGTCAAATATGTTTAAGAAATACTGAATTATTCAAACTTAAATTTCTTTAACAGAATCTCAGGACATCTATGTATACTTATTAATATGCATTCACAGGATAAATGTCCTATGATGTCCATTGGAGCACATTTTGTGAAACATAACATTAGGGGGAAAATAGGAAAGAAAAGTGTTCTTTTCATTGATTACTTTTACTTTACTACAGAAAACCATTTCAGGTGAAAATCAGAAAAGATGTAGGGTCATAATCATTTAGGGAATGGGTCACAAGGTTTAATGTAGTGTAACTCAAACCTGAGCATGCAACAGAATTACCTGGGCAGATTGTTAAAGCATAAATTTCTGGAATCCTTCCTCTCTGTAAGACTGGGGAGTAAGGCTTAAGAATTTGCATCTCAAACAAGTCACCAGGTGAAGCTGATACTGCTCATTCCATAACCACCTAAAAAATTGTTGCTCTAATAATTGCAGGAATCAGAGAGCTAACTCAATTTTTAATAGAGATGAGCATATTTGGGTTTATGGTGAAATGGAGAGTATGTCGTCTGTATAATAAGTCCTTTAAATTCAGTTTCTCAAAACGTGAACTTATCTGGCCAAACTAAACAGCCTGAAGGCAGGGTGGGCCCTTCAGTTTGTTATCCCTGATTTAGGTCTAAAATTTATCTAGGTTAGGGAAAGCTCCTGGGAATTTCTCATTAAAGTGCAAGTCATCCCTGGAGTGGGCTATAATTTGAACACATGTCCTGGTGGATGGGAGAAGCTCTCAGGTTATTCATGAATCAGTGCAGTCCTGCAAGAATTGTACTTCCCTAGGATTGCTAGTCTCTAGTGTGTTTTCTTAAAAAAGAAAAGGAAAGAAAAAATAAATACTCTCCGGCTGTCATGTTATTTTATCAAGTGAAGAAAAGGTTTTTCTTTCTTTTAAGTCATCATCCATGGGTGGTACAAATGGTAACTCACTCATCTGCTAACCAAAAGTGTGGCAGCTGGAGTCTGTCCAGAGGCACCTCAGAAGAAAGGTCTAGTGATTTACTTCTGAACTATCAGCCATTGAAAACCCATGGCACAGTTCTACTACTCTGGCACACGTGGGGTCCTCATGAGTTAAAATCTACTCCATGCCATCTGTTTGATTTTTTTTCTCCATAAATGCAGAAAAGGAAAAATAGGAACTAAAAAATGTAATAGATTTGAGGAAACTATCTGCTTTGATAACTTACATGTTGAGGTAATCAAGAGATCACACTGTGATATATAAGCAATTGTTAGATTTCCTTGGGACATACTGTATTTCTCGATAGTTAAATTGGCATTTTACATTTCTAAAAAATCAATATAACGCCTTCATGGTCCAATTATTTTCTGCTTTAAATTTTTTGTTGTTGTTACCACTTGTTTTCATTAGTGGAAGTATGCTGAGTCATGGAGTATGTTTAAATTTTTGGTTGGTAATATGGATTTTAAGAAATATTGGGTGGAAATACCTGGTTACCAAAAGCCTTTGGGGGGTCTTGGGCACTATGGTGTATGTCTGTCTTTACCACTGGACCTTAGTTGCTAGAAGTATTGCAGGAACCTCTGGTTTTCCAAATATCACACACATACATGCAAACCAATCCCACCAGGGGTCAGTAACTATCACACAGGAAATCATAAATATGCTTACAAGGCTTATCTAGGGGTACAAAAGCAAAAAAAAAAACAAAAAACAAAAACAAATTTTTTTTACCCAATCACACTTCTTCGATGTGCTACCTCATATTTAAGTTTTCTACCCCAGCTATTTTGCTTCAGCAAACATTTCTTCCACATTTCACCATTACACAAGTCTCCACTGAAGGGAACCAAATATTTTCAGTGGTTAAAGTAGATTACTAAGAAACCTGAGCTGGAAAAAGTTGGTGGTCAACTGAATATATAATGCACCATGAAAGGAATAATTTTTCACCATGTGAACTTAATTACACGGAAAAAAAAAAAAAATCTGATGATTGCAAGCTGGTCAGCTTACATTAACTAGTCTAATAAATATAAAGAACCAAATTAAACACCACTAAAAAAAAAAAAAAAATGCTTTTTTTTTTAGGCTCACTGAATGCTTCAAACCAACATTTACCACACATACACATGCACACAACAAAAAAGCTTTATAGTCAAATGAGTTTGAAAAGCCAGTTGTATTTATTGAAAGCTTTCCCATTCTTTTAGTATTCTAATACACATTATAAATCTTAGATGAGGACTATTCAATGCAAAATTGATCAATCTACTAGACCCTGTTTTTTTTTTTTTTTTGAATGTATTTTTGCCGTCACTCATTTGTCAATTTGTCATACTGTGGTGACTCATGAGTTGCTGTGATGCTGGAAGCTATGCCATGGATATTTCAAACACCAGCAGGGTTACCCGTGGTGGACAGGTTTATGAGGAGCTTACAGACTGTGAAAAAAGACCGGGCAGTCAATATCTGAAAAAATTAGCCTAAAAAAACTGACTGTGAAATTTTGTCTGGAATGTAAAATAAAGTGAATAGAAGAAATGATGAAGTAAAAGAGCTGAACAGAAGATTTCAAAAGGAAGCTCAAGAAGATAAACTTAAGTATTATAATGAAATGTGCAAAGACCTGTAGTTTAAAAACCAAAAGGGAAGAACACGCTCAGAATTTCTGAAGCTAAAAGAACTGAAGAAAAAATGCAAGCCTCAAGTTGCAGTGCTGAATGATTCTATAGGCAAAAAATTGAACAATTCAGGAAGCATCAAAAAAGATGAAAGGAATACACAGAGTCACTACACCAAAAAGAATTGGTTGACATTCAACCATTTCAAGAGGTAGCATATGATCAAGAACCAATGGTCCTGAAGAAAGAAGTGCAAGCTGCACTGAATCTACCGGCAAAAAACACGGCTTCAAGAATTGATGGAACAGAAATTGAGATGTTTCAAAAAAAGGGTGCACACTGGAAGTGCTTACCTATCTATGCCAAGAAATTTGGAAGACCTAGCCGACCCACTGGAAGATATTCACATAATAAGCCTATTCCAAAGAAGGATGATCTACTGGAATGTGGAAATTATTGAACAATATCATTAATATCACATGCAAGTAAAATTTTGCTGAAGATAATTAAAAAACGGTTGCAGCAGTACATTGACAGGGTACTGCCAGAAATTCAGGCTTGATTCAGAAGAGGACATGGAAAGAGGGATATCATTCCTCATGTTAGATGGATCTTGGCTGAAAGCACAGAATACCAAAGAGATTTTTCCCTGAGTTTTATTGACTACACAAAGACATTTGACTGTGTGGATCATAACAAATTATGGATAACATTTCAAAGATTGGTAATTCCAGAACACTGAATTGTGCTCATGCGGAGCCGATACATAGACCAAGAGGCAGTAATTTGAAGAGAATAAGGGGATACTGCGTGGCTTAAAACCAGGAAAGGTGTGTGTCAGAGTTGTATTCTTTCACCATACATACTCAGTCTGTATGCTGAGCAAATAATCCAAGAAACTAGACTATATGAAAAAGAACATAGCATCAGGAGTGGAAGAAGTCTCATTACTAACTTGTTATATGCAGATGTAATTGATCTGATTTCATCTATATCTGTGAAAGAGATGATGGAAAAGCTCAATAGTATCAATCAGAACAAGGCTAGGGGCCAACTCTGGAAAAGACTATCAATTGCTTATATGCAAGTTCAAGTCGAAACTGAAGAATATTAGAACAAGTCCACGAGAGCCAAAATATGACCTTGAGTATATTCCACCTGAATTTAGAGACCATCTTAAGAATAGATTTGACGTGTTAAACACTAATGACCGAAGACTACAGGAGTTGTGGAATGATATCAAGGACATCATACATGAAGAAAGCAAGAGGTCATTAAAAGGACAGGAAAGAAAGAAAAGACCAAAATGGATTTCAGAAGAGACTCTGAAACTTGCTTTGAACTTAGAGTACCTAAAGTGAGAGGGAGAAATGATGAAGTAAAAGAGTTGAACAGAAGATTTCAAAAGGTGGCTCAAGAAGACAATTTAAAATAATTATAAGGAAATGTGCAAAGACCTAAAGTTAGAAAACCAAAAGGAAAGAACATGCTTGGCATTTCTCGAGCTGAAAGAACTGAAAAGAAAATTCAAGCCTTGAGTCAATCATCTCATATGCACTTGAAAGCTGGACAATGTTCAAGGCAAACTATAGAAGAATTAAAGCCTTTGAATTATGGTGCTGGTGAAGAATATTGAATATACCATGGACTGCCAAAAGAATGAACAAATCTCCCTTGGAAGAAGTTCAGCCAGAATGCTCCTTAGAAGCAAGGATGGTGAGACTACATCTCACATACTTTGAATATGTTATCAGGAGGGATCAGTCCCTGGAGAAAGACATCATGCTTGGTAAAGTAAGGATCAGTGAAGAAGAGGAAGACCCTCAACAAGATACATTGACACAGTGGCTGCAACAATGGGCTCAAGCATAACAACTATTGTGGGTATGGCACAGGACAGGGTAGTGTTTTATTCTGTTATATGTAGGGTCGGTATGAGTTGCAGCCAACTCAATGGCACCTCACAACAACAACAACAACATAGGGAAAATATTAAATGACATAAGAAGCATCAAAAGAAGATGGAAGAAATACACAGTCACAGTACCAAAAAGAGTTTGTTGACTTTCAGTCACTTTAGGAGATAGAATATGCTCAAAAACCAATGGTACTGAAGGAATAAGTTCAAACTGCACTGAAACCATTGGTGAAAACTAGGCGTTAATACCATAGGCAAAATTTTTCTGAAGATCATTAAAAATCGGTTGCATCAGTGCATTGACAGGGAACTGCCAGAAATTCAAGCTGGATTCAGAAAAGGACATTGAACAAGGGATATTATTAATGATGTCAGATGGATCTTGGCTGAAAGCAGAGATTACCAGAGAGATGTTTACCTGGGTTTTATTGACTATACAAACTCATTTGACTGTGTGGATCATAACAAATTATGGATAACATTATGAAGAACGGGAATTCGAAAACACTTAATTGTGCTCATGTGGAAAAGGTATGTAGACCAAGAGGCAGTCATTCGAACAGAATAAGGGAATGCTGTGTGGTTCAAAATCAGGTTGTATTCTTTCATCATACTTATTCAAGCCGTATGCTGAGTAAATAATCTGAGAAGCTGGACTACGTGAAGAGGAATTCGACATCGGGATAGGAGGAAGACCCATTAACAACCTGCCATATGCAGATGACATTACCTTGCTTGCTGAAAGTGAAGAGGACTTGAAGCACTTTTTGATAAAGATTGAAGACTACAGCCTTTAGAATGGATTACATGTTAGCGTAAAGGAAACAATCTTCACGACTCGATCAATAAGCAATATCATGATAAATGGAGAAAACATTGAACTTGTCAAGGATTTCATTTTACTTGGATTCACAATCAACACCCAAGGAAGCAGCAGTCAAGAAATCAAAGTATGCACTGCATTGGTGAAATCTGCTGCAAAAGACCTCTTCAGAGTTTTGAAAAGCAAAGACGTCACTTTAAGGACTAAGGTGTGCCAGACCCACGCTGTAGTGTTTTCAATAACCTCATATGCATGCGATGCTGGACAATGAACAAAGAAGACCAAAGAAAAATTGGTGCCTTTGAATTATAACATTGGCGATGAATATTGAGTACACCACGGACTGCTAGAAGAAAGAAGATATCTGTCTTGGAAGAAGTCCATCTAAAACGCTCCTAAGAAACAAGGGTAGCAAGACTTCTTCTCACATACTTTGGTCTTGTGGTCAGGAGGGACCAGTCCCTGGACAAGGGCATCATGCTTGGTACAGTAGAGGGTCAGTAAAAATGAGGAAGACACTCAATGAGATGGATTGACCCAGTAGCTGCAACAATGGGCTGAAAAAACTATAACAATAATTGTGAGGCTGGCACAGGACCAGACGGTGTTTCATTTTGTTGAACATAGGGGTGCTATGAGTTGGAATCGACTCGACAGCACCTAACAAGTGTTTTTGTTTCTTTGAAGGCTATCTCATAGAAAAGCCATTGGCAAATATTGACTTATATGATTTAAGCTAAATAAAAACATTTCATTTTTAGGACTACTGTTTGTTTCTCCTTCCCACTGTCTCAAATAAAATTTAATCTTTATAGTACAATTTTATATCATTACATCTGGGTCCTCATAATATCAATTCTCTGCATTGCTTTTCCCACCTTTTTCTCCTTTAAAAATCACAGTCCTTAAGCTTAAATCTTCCTTCTCTTTCTTGAAACTTGAGTGGCAGACATCACAAATATCTTGGCATAGCTTGTTAAACTCTGTGTCAAAAAGCTCTGCAAAGCTGGTATAAATTTCTGTATTATGCTGTTATCAGCAACTGAGGCCTGAAGAGTGAAATTGGTACTTCTTTTTTTCCCTGCTATGATCTTCTCCAGTTACTGACTGAGATAACTTTAGGGTCGTATAGCTCATTCTGTGCAATGCTAACATTTTAAAGAATTCATTTATCTCTCACTCATTGCCTATTTCTGTAACTATTGTTCTTTACTTTAATTCTTTCTGGTTCTCACAAATGGGAAGGATCATGAACTATTTACCAAAATCTTCTAATAAGACTCCTCTAGGGAAAGCCTCAGAATCTCCCATTTTTAAATATTTTTATAGTCCCAAAGAAGAGTTATAAATGCAGTTTGCTTATTGATGACTTCAACTATTTAGTCTGGCCACTCTATTATTTTATTTATAGAAAATGTTATTAGTTACTGTAATGAGGAGACATATCTAATTTATAGACTTTTCAATGCTAATGCCTTTCCCATGCGTTGTACATAATTGTTAACGATTCTGAAACTTACTTCTCTCCTGTCCTAAGCCTAGAAATATTCACACCTCACACTTCAAACATCACACCATCCACGAGTTACCCTCTCTCTCTCCCTCTCAGCTGTACGTCTTCCTATTCTTTTGCATAGTCTCAAGAAAAAGAAATGTACCTCTCCCCTCTGAAATCAAACCATATACCAAACAAAAAAATCCTGTTGCTTTCAAGTTGACTCCGACTCGTTAACGACCCTATAGGACAGAACAGAACTGCAGCTGGTAGATTTGAACTGCCAACCTTTCGGTTAGCAGCTAAGTTCTTGACCACTGCACAACATTCAGTATATATTTGTTGATTGAATACATGGATTTTTCTGATTTTTAACACATCTCACATCGACAAATTTTATTGTATTCTCTATTCGTTTATTTGGCAAATTTCTATCTATTCTATCCCGTACGTATTTCTTAAATTTGTTTCTTCTTCTTCATTCCCACAACCTCTGCTTCAGTTAAAATTCTCTGCATCTTTTTTTTTTCAAAATTCACTGCATTAGCCTCCTGACATTCTTCCTGTAATATTCTGACCATTCCTAATTTATCATCTACTGCTGTCAGAATGAGGTTTTGCTGTTATTATTATAATTACTGTTATTATATTTAAGATTACAAACCTAACCAAATTATTCCTTGCTTAAAATCTTTTTCTGTCTCCTGGTTATCTAAATTTCTTTAAAGACTAGGTAGATAGGGCTGAAGTTTTAACATTTGTTAAAATTAGTGAGTACGTGTTCTCCTGAGTCTCATTTCTTCACATACATAGGATGTGTTCTGGACTTCTTCATTGCTGTCTTGAAATGACTACTGTACAACTAAATTTGTATCCTGTTATAAGGGAGTGACTTAAACTTATCCTCTTTTTCATAAAAAGATCATTAATTTTATGAATCTTTAAAAAATATGGATTCGTAAAGTGTTCCACCATGGTATGATTTATGTTGACTATTTTTGAAAAAGCAGAGGATTTTAGAGTCTGCCAATGAATATATCAGAAAATGCCATTTTCTGTCTATTGTGGAAAGAATCCAAAAGTGACACACTAAATGTTGCACATCTAGTATGGTGTGCTGGCCACAAGTCACATTTCCTAAATGTTATTTTTTTAATTAAGTGTCTATTAATCTACACAAGATATTGGTCAGAAACACATTCATAAATCTGTTTTTTTATACAGTTTTAATTTTAATGACTCATTAAGGATATTGCTTTTCTATATATTGTAAATAAAAACTTACAGTTGTCTGTCAATTAATAATTTAAGTTACAACATATACACTACATCCATTGTTCCCACAAAAAGAATAATATTGGGATATTTACATATTTTTATTCTTGCCCAAAGGGGGAGTGAAAATTGGCCATGGCAGTTGGCAGCTGAGAGCTAGGCTATAAAGTTCCAAACTAAATGTAAATAACTTTCACAGAATAATAACAATACTTAGACAAAGCACTCTGTTAATATTTCAGAAAAATTATAGAAGAAAGTACACTAAGCAACACCAAAATATTTAAAATCCTCAATTCATACTATTGTATAATATGTGAATATTTCTTTACCAATGTCCACTCGAACCGTTTTAATCTTACAAATTTGAAAAGAAATACAAAAAAGCCCAAAATTACCAATCTCTGAATTTCATTGCTCCCTGACTAGAACTGAGCATTGTGTCTGTAGTCACATTAGAATCACCCACCAGAAGACCAGTTGTATAATAACCACTCATCTCCCTTTCATCACACTATCTCTAGATCTCTGCTGTGTGCTCTTCTGTGCTGCAGGAAGCTAAATAAACTTAACTGTTTGACTACAGTGTTTTTTGTTGTTGTTTTTTGGTTTAGTTCTGTTTTGTTATCTGTGATGGTGAATTCCAACATCAATAATGACAGATATTTCAGTGCATTTACTCTCACTTATTGTTGTTTTCTAATAGCATTTTTATTTTTATGCTTTATGTTTATAATTTATTACAATTCAAAATTTCAACATCATGCTGTTCTGAAAATCAGGACATGGTCTGTCTTATTATTTTATTTGTACTTTACTTGCCTTAAATAGGAGAGAAGAACATAGAAGAAGAGAGGAGAAGAGTAAAAAAAAGTGGCTATGTTATGTTGAAAAGGTTTGGGTCTTGGCTATTAAAAATGTGTGAATAAATTGACCATTGCTTCAGCAATGTTTTATTCTAATAATTATATATTACCAGTAATTCTAGTAATGGTATAACAGATAATACATAATTTTATCCAGTGAACGCAAGGTTGGTTCAATATTTAAAGGTTAATCAATAAAAAGGGCTATATTTACAAGTTTTGGAAAATAACAAAACCATATCAACAGATGCAGATAAAGAATTTCACAAACGTCAATATCATGGTAAAACCCTTAGCAATCTAGTAATGAAAAAGAATCACCTTCATCTGATAAAAGGAATTTACGAAAAAAAAAATCTATAGTTAAAATTTTATTTATTCTGTGAAAGACCAAATTTTTTCCACCTAAAAAGGAAAAAAAGCAAGGGTGTCCACTTTTAATACTTTTATTTAACATAGACTGTAAATACTGTTGATGTTGTCAGGTGCTGTTGAATTGCTTCTGACTCAAAGCGACCCTATGTGCAACAGAAATGAAACACTGCCTGACCCTGTGCCGTCTTCACAATCATTGTTATGCTTGAGCCCATTGTTGCAGCTACTGTGTCAATCCATCCAATTGAGGGTCTTCCTCTTTTTCGCTGACCCTCTACTTTGCCAAGCACAATGTCCCTCTCCAGGGACTGATCCGTTTGGATAACATGTCCAAAGTAAGAGAGAGGAAGTCTTGCAATCATTGTTTCCAAGGAGCACTCTGGCAGTACTTCTTTCAAGACAGACTTATTCGTTTTTCTGGCGGTTATAGCATATTCAATATTCTTCACCAACATCATAATTCAAAGGCATCAATTCTTCTTTGCTTTTCCTTATTCATAGTCCAGCTTTCACATGTATATGAGGCGACTGAAAATATCACGACTTGGGTCAGGCACACCTTAGTTCTCAAAGTGTCATTCTTGCTTTTCAGCACTAATAGATACTAGTCAATGTAATAAAGCAAGAAAAGATATAAAAGAAAAACAGACTGAAAAAGGAGAAATAAACTGGCCTTTACTTAAAGACAATATGATCAGCTTTGTAGACAAACCTAAGCAATCTACAAAAAATCTAGTAGAATTATTAAGCTAATTTGGCAAAGTCACTCAATATAGTTCAGTATACAGAAATCATATGCATTTCTCTTTTCTGGTAATGAGCAACTGGAAATTAAAAGTTGAAAAATTTCCTGTGTATAACACAAAACCACGAGCTTCTTAAAGATAAATTTAACAGAATATCTGCCGAATCTTTACATATCAAACTATGAATTGCTTCCAAGAGACATTTTTAAAAAAAGACCAGAAGAAATGAGCAATATAAAATGTTCCTGTATTAAAATACTTGGCTTATTAAAATGCTGATTCTTCACAAATTAAAGAATTCAGTGTAATTTCAATCAAAGTTCCACTAAGCATAAATAAAGAACCCTACCAAAAAAACCTACAAATTTGTATAGAAATATAAAGGAGTTAGAATAATTGAAACAGTTTTGAAAAAGAAAAACAAGGCTGCAAGACTTACACTATTAGATTTCAACACTTATTCTTTCAAACTACACTAGGCAAGAATGCATGCCATTAGCTCCAGGACAGACATATTAATCAATGGGATGAAATATAAGCCCAGCAAATATAGAGTCGTAGTATAGATTCCCAGATACTTGTTCAATTAATACTCAATGCTGCTTACACTTTAGGGAAACACAATGGGAAAAGGATAATGTTTCCAACAAAAGGAGTAAAACAATAGATTTTCCATAAGAAAAAGTAAACTTTGACACTTCACATCATTAAAGAAAAAAAAAAAAAACTTGAAATGGATAATAGACCTCAACATAAGAGCTAAAACTATAACTTTTATATTACAGTATATAGGATAAAAAATATTTGAGCCTGGGTTAAGCAAATGCTTCTTATATAGGCATAACAAATATAGTAATAACAGAAAAAAATCAATTGAATTTTATCAAAATTAAAAGCTATACTTTTACAAATTCATTACTGAGTAACTGAAAAGAAAAGCCAAGGATTAGAATATTTTCAAAATATATATCTGATAAAGGATTTGTGTCCAGAATGTAAAAAGAAATATTTCAACTCAATAAGATGACAACAACCCAGTATAAAATCAGGCAACAAATTTTAAAGGTCTCTTCATGGAAGTTGGTATATGAGTATCCAATTAACACATGAAAATATGTTCAGCATTTTTCACCATAAAGGAAATTCAATTTAAAGCTACAATAAGATACCATGACACACCCACTAGAATGTCTAAAATTGAGAAGACTGACCACACCAAATACTACAGAGTGTATAGAACAAGTAAAACCCTCATACATTGTTGGTGGGAATGTAAAATGGTACAGATAATTTGGCAGTTAAACACATACTTAGTATACAACCCAGCAATCTAACTCGTAGACATTTATCCAAGAAAAATAAAACTGTATATCCAGACAAATACTTCTAAGTGAATGTTTGCAGCAGACTTGTTTATAATAGTCAAACATTGATAACAAGCAAAATGTTAGTCAACTAGTGGATAGATGAACTAATTTTGGTATATCCAAACAATTCATTGAGCAATAAAGGATAACTACTACTATATTCCACAGCATGAGTGTATCTTAAAAGCATCATGCTAAGTAAAAGCAGCCAGATATAAAATTCTGTCTACTATATTATGCAATTTACATGAAATTCTAGAAAAACATTATAGTGCCAGAAAGAATATTAGCGGCTACCAGAGGCCATATTGAGGAGTGGTATTTTATTGCAAAAAGGCATGAAGATATTATTGGGATATGTCTTATGATGATGACAGAGTACATTAATCAAACTCACTGAATTGTACAATTGAAATTGATTAATGTAATTGTATATAACCTATACCCAACAACCATGATTTAAAAATTCATCTCATAAATTTTATTTTCTCCTAAATTCTCCCAAATAATGTCCACAGAAATCAATGTAAATTACTGCATCCTTACATTTATTTAGAAGAAAAAAAAGATGATGACTCAAGAACATGAGGACAGCTGATTTCCCTTTCCATTGAACTGCTAATTAATAATTCAATTCTAATTATGTGCCTCATAGACTGGCTTCTGGGATTTTTAATGGATGAATTAAAAAGAATTGATGTCCGATTTAAAAGTATTTGACAACAAAGGGTATACTTCCAAATTTCATTTAACTTTTTGTTTGGCATAAGTTAAATTGGCATTTTAAAGAATAAAGTTCAGTGAAGAAAGGAAACATACTAAGTGAGAGGAATTTGGAATCAGAAACACACACACACACACACACTATGCTTCAGTGATCTGGAAAGGTAAGATTCTCCACGGAGAAAAGAAAAAGAAAAAAAAAAGTTACATACTACAACAGAAGGTGAAGTTCTGGCTATTTTGTGTAGCATATTTGACACGTTTATTCTGTTGGATGGTGACTACTTTACAGGATGAAATTGCTTCGGGATATATTCATTATGTTTAGGATAAATTTCTAAGGAAATATGCATTCATTTTTACTTTCTAAAATCAGATTAATTCTTTTGTATACTCACCCAGCCCTCTGATATTTATATGCATATCCCTCAAATTTTCTTTCTCCCATCTTAAAGATAAATTAATTAGAAACTACAAATGTTATTTTAACATTTTTAAAATTTTCAGTCTTGGTATGTTTGATACACTCTTGAATTTTGCTTTATCTACTAATTTCTAATGAATAACACAAAGTGTGAATTGATAATAAATGATTGTGGGATGAATGAATGAATGAATGAAAAAGTAGAATAATAAGAACATATATTTAGGGACCAAAGACTGGATAGAAGAATCAGTTAAAGCTTGATGAAGAAGAAATATAATAGAAATTAGACCAATAAAATGACTCATCTGAGTAAATGCCTTTAAAAGAATAATGAAAATAAAAATATATTTGTACATCTTATCATAAAAAGTGCAGAGCAGCTCAGTATAGAGACGCTGTTCAGTTTCTTAGGGATTTCCTAAAGCAATCACAACTCAGTATACTAAAATGGAAAAACTGAATAAACTAGAAAAAGATGAAGTATTTGCAAAAACAACATTGATGACTTTTGGCCACATAGCATTGGCATACTTTAACAGAAACTTCAGGCAAACAGATTAGTTGGATTCAGAAAGGATACTGAAAGGAAATAACCAGTGATGTAGATGTAGAACCTAGAGGCAATGATGTCTACTTAGCTAGTTGAAGTGAGTGTGGTTGGATGAGCTATCCTGCACTGGTGGTGCTGATAGGCAACTAAGTGGGCAAAGAGTTGGGCATAGAACAAACTGGCCTCCAATTATATAAGAGACAAAATATTTTCTATCTATTTTTAAACATTTTATAGCTTGAGTGTAAAAAATAAGAGAAGTAATTGGAGCCAGAAGCAGTATCAATTCTCATGGTTCATGAAACAAAATAAAGGTCTATAGAAAATATATACAGTACTGCGTAAAGTATTTATACAACTCATCTGACACTATACATGGCAATGCAGTTAGGGACCTTATATTGGAATGAAAGCTATAGTGTCAATTTTGAGCTCCCTGTCTAGTCACAAATTTGTATCTTTGGATGCTAGGATTTTTTGAAACTAACTTTTGCTGTGTTTTCATTTTGCCTGTGTTAAGAGTCTATGAGAGAACATTTCTTACTGAAATAAGTGATTATTTGTCTTTTCATGATTAAAGCACTTGACAGTAGAATTTTAATTCAAAAGCAGCAGTTCCAGAGAAGTCATTTGAAAAAAATTTAGAAGTTTACTAGTGAAGAGAAAGAAACACAGACAATCTAAGAAAGAAGTTCTGGGTAGTATATAAAAAATGATATTAAATCTTATCTTGTTTGGATCATTATTTTGAGTTATTGCTTAAATTCATAAAAATTTAAACTGTAATTCCAAATAGAATACAAATACAAAAGTAGTAAATTAACCAATTTACAATTTTACAACCTGAAAACACCTTACTGTTAGTAACATATTCAATTCAAAGCGTCCCTAAAAAGTATATATGATATTTTATCTATTGTAGAACATATGAGCTATGACCAAGAAAGAAAATAATCATTTAATATAGCATTTACTGTGTCAAACAACAAATGAGGATTTGTACTTACTCTAAAGTGTTTCTTAAATAATTGTGTAGGATAATGATTGAGTCTAATTCTGAATTACATTATACAGTGTATTTCATATACCTCACCGCCTACAATAATTAAGCAAAACAAAGAAAGAAAAACACAATGTGGAATCACCATTAGTGGGAACACCTGGACTACAAGCAACTGAGCGAGTGTCTTATATGCCATGGCAAACAATGAGATTAGAGCTTTAAGGACTAGCAAAGAAGACTGTAATCTTATATTCACATTTACTGGATTTGGCTCACCAGAGTTTTAATCGCAGGCAAACAGCTTGCTGAATCTTTGCTTAATACCTCTGGGTACAAATTAATTTTGCTCTTGATTAGGTGGGAACATATTTGAGCTTGTTCCACCACTTAAAGGGACAGAATTCAACTTTTTTTTTTCACTTTAACCAATCATTAAACTCAGGTATACGCATAGGTATTTTTAGAAATAATTATAATCCTTTCAAAGGAAACAACAGTTATAGCTTGTCTTACTTATCTAGTGTTGCTATAACAGAAATACCACAAGTGGATAGCTTTAACAAACAGAAATTTATTTTCTCATTTTATGAAGCTAGAAGTCTGAATTCAGGGTGCCAGCTTTAGGGGAAGGCTTTCTCTCTCTTTCAGCTCTGGAAGAAGGTCCTCATCTCTTTGGAGCTTCTGTTCCTGGACAATCCTCATGTGATTGGCGTGTGTCTTCCCCATCTCCGTTTGCCTAATCTGCCTCATTAACATAGCAGAAAACTCATTCCCAAATGGGATTATAATAACAGGCTAGAGGTTAGGATTTACAACACATATTTTGAGGGGACACAATTCAATTCATAATTCTTCGTGAATATCTATTTATTTCAATGGGAATAAAAGAAAGAACAAGTTTTCTGAAATTTTGTTTTTGAAATGGCAGTTTAACAAGCAGCCCATCTGTACACATTTATTATATATCTGTAGACACCCAAACCACATAACTCATCACATGCAAGCAGACTTTGTTTTCCCTCTTCTTTCTTTTTTTTTTTTTTTTTTTAAATTCTACTTTAAGTTGCTCATACTGACAGGCACCTGTCCAGCTTGTACCAGCTAATTGTGAAGTGTTCACTCTAAAGTGTGCTATGTTTCTATACAATGCACTTTCTCAGTATAAGCTTTTTTACTATTTATTAAAGTTAAAATTCTCTAATATTCTGCAAATATTATAAATAATGTATGACACATAACATGGAATTGTATTAACACATATGAAAAGCCCTCAAAATGACCTGAATGAATCATTCAATAATAACAAGGCAATGGCAATAGGTTTAATGGGTAGAGCTTTAAGCCACACAAGTGAAACGGGAGAAAAAAAATTATGATTCACTTGGATCTTACAGAAAGATATTATAAGAAAACTTATTCATCATGAACATAACAACAGAGTATAATGTGTTCAAGGAGAAAGAAATGAATGGGGCATAATAAGGAACTGGTCATTTCTACTCTGGGGGAGAAAGGATGAGCAGAAGGTAGGACCAGCCAAGATAACTGCTTATCCCAGCCCCTATGCTAGGGGAAATTTTGGCCACTTCATAAGATTAAGGTGATAGAAAACATACAAAATAAGAAATAAAAAGAAGTGGGAATCAAATTATCTAGTAACTATATAATACAAGAAAATTAAAAAAAATAAGTGGTAGGAGGAATTGTTTAATAGAATAATGACTGAAATTTCCCTCAAATCAAGGAAGGTTGAAAGACTTCAGACTACAAGGGTAATAGAATGATGAAGTAAACAGAAAAGAAAACTCTAGGTCTACACAGAGTTTACAAACAAATCCATTGCCATCGAGTCAATTTTGACTCAAAGCGATCCTATAAGACAGAGTAGAACCTCCCCATAAGGTTTTCAAGGAGCAGCTGGTAGATTCAAACTGCCAGCCTTTTGGTTAACTGCTGAGCTCTTAACCACTGTGTCACCAGGGCTCCAATAGTGCATGTTTAATATAGAACATAAAAGACAAAGAGAAAACTAAAAAAAAAAAAAAAAACTTTCAGAGAGACAGGATGTTATCTAAAAAATGATTGCCATCAGACTTCACAACAGTGACAATGGAATAAAGAACATAAAATAATATGGCAAAATTCTGGAGTAAAACAGCTTCATACCTAAAATGATCATTTATATAAGGGCATGATAAATGTATTCCAAGACATGCATGAACTCAAACTCTTTACTAAAGATCTTCTTTGAATAATAATTTTGTAGAAAATACTCTCCTAAAGGAAGAAAAAAAAAAAGGATTCAATGACACATAAAGATTATACATAAATTAATAACTTATAAAAGTTTATTGTAGCCTTAAAAAAACAATGACCATAACTTCCATAAAAAAAGAGAAAGAAATCCAAAGGAAAATATCCCAAACATTCTAACAAAACAGCTAACCGAAAAAAAAAAAAAAAAAGGCCAAAGAGTACTTAGCAGGGCTAGGTTGCGGGGTATGTGAGGGCAGGGAGCAATGGCTGAAGAGGCTGGGGAAGAGAGATCAAAACAGAAACGTGGGACATAGGAGAATGCTGAAGTGCTTGTCTCGTTCTTGCTTAATGATTGTTTTGTTAATAAGAATATCTTTAAATTTTATTTAAAAATAATAAATTGATAGAATGTAATAAATATAAGCAAAATAAATGTATGGATAGAGCTTAGATATGTATTAGTCCAAGATAAAGAAAATTAACATGTATAACTAAATAAATATTGGATTTATCTGGCAAATGATAGGAAAGGAGGGGAATAAAAAGAGAAACAAAAAGAAAGTTAAAATAAAGACCATAAGGTGGCAGAAACTACTTCTAATAAAATAGTAACTAAAATAAAAGAAACCCTGAAGACAAACAAACATCAGAGTGACACCTTTGGTATTAAAAAAAAATATGTAATTCAATTTGAAAACCTCAGAAATGTTGAAAAGGGCATTATATAATGGAAATAGCAGCAATACATTAATAAAATTTAAATAATGATAAATATTGAAGTGTCTAATAATATAGCCTCAGAATATATGCAACAAATCCTAAGAGAATGAAAAAAAGTTACATCAACAACAGCTTTGGATGAAGATTATAACAATCACTTTAAAGAAATTTATAGAAGTAAACAAAGAGAAATCAAGTTACCGAAGACTGTTATTTAAAAAATTCCTAAGTCCTAAATCATATAATTATGTATATATGTATATATAAGGAGCCCTGGTGGTGCAGTGGTTAAGCACTGGCTGCTAACTGAAATGTCATCAGTTGGAGCCCACCAGCCACTGCACGGGAGAAAGATGTAGCAGTCAGCAACCTTAAAGATTACAGCCTTAGAAACTCTGTGGGGCAGCTCTACTCTGTCCTATAGGGTCGCTATGAGTCAGAATAGACTCAGTGGCAGTGGGTTTGGTTTTGGGTGTATACATATATGCATATAAAGTTATAGAAAATTCTAACTACAGAATTAATGAACTCTGAATAATATATGTATATAAAATTACGGAGGTTACAAATGATGTCTGCGTGTATATATACTATATATATATGATGACTTTATATGTACACATGATGACTCTAATTAGAGAATTAATAAACCCTAAATAACAACATATTAAACCCTGCTTAGATTGACACATAGATGCAACAATGGACTCAAACATAGCAATGATAGTGAGGATGGCATAAGACTGGGCAGTGTTTTGTCTGTTGTAAGTAGGGTCCTTATGAGTTGGAATCAACTCAACGCCACCTATCAACAACAATAAACCCTGTGTATAAATACAAATATACATAAATAATAAATCCTAAGATAAATAAGGAGCCCCAGTGGCACAGGGGTTAAGAGCTTGGCTGCTAACCAAAAAGGTTAGCAGCTGAAATCCACCAGCCACTCCGTGGAAACCCTGTGGGGGCAATTCTATTCTGTTTTATAGGATCGTTATGATTCAGAATTAACTAGATGGCAACAGGTTTTTGTTTTTTGGTTTTTTTTTTTTTTTTTGGTTAAGATAAATAACTAGGCATGTGAGTGTGTATGTGTGTGAAGAGAGAGTCTTAAAGCCAGAAAGGATAGATTATACATTGTTTAAACTACCGATGGGACATTCAGTAAAAATATATAAATACACAGCCAGAAAGAAATCCTCAATATACTCTAAAGAATTCACATAATATAGTCCGTATTTTCTGACCGTAATTCAATGACATTAGAAATCAGTAACAAAAGGATAATTGAAAACATCTAATATATCTAGAAAATAAATAACATGTTAACCCAAAAAAAGCAATGCCATTGAGTTGATTCTGACTCATAGTGACCCTATAGGACAGAGTAGAACTGCCCCATAGAGTTTGCTACCTAATAACCTTGAATATTAGAAGAAATAGTAAACACTTGATTATTTGAATTAGAGATAAAGGAGACTGTGAGAAATTCCATTTTCGTTATAGCAGAGCAAGCGCCTCCCAGACCAATTCTCCTGAAGACAACAACTATAAACACTTAACAAAAAACTCTTCAAAAACTAATTATCTGAAGACTCTAGAGGACACACAAAAAAGGCAGATTTTGAAGGGGCGTCAAAACTTGGAAGAAGGGACCAGCACTGTGTAACTCTTCTGTTTACGTGAATATAATTAAAAGGTAATAAAGAATATAAAATGTATAGAAGCCTCTGCTAACATATAAAAACTAAAACAAAACAAAACAAAAAACTGGCCATATCAATCTCTGCCTTGGCTGAGCTTCTAGAAACCCAGGAGTCACGGGGTGGGGAAAATTTGAGACAAAACATTCTTCTTTTTCCTCTCCCATTTTTCCAAAGGGTAATAATACACAAATCTACTTATTTTTCTTGCCTGCTTTGATCTCAGTGAATGAATAATCAGTTCATATACTGCCTGCTTTGGCTTCAGCTTATTGATGGACTGTTCATATGATCTCAGCAGATGAATGAAACATACTGTTGAGATCCAGAATACATGGAGAGAAATGAACTCAGACACTGTGCTAGATGACTCTAGGCCAGCCCTTTTCTGTCACAGATGTTGCCTATGATTACAAAATCATGATCCTAGGGTCCTTGTGAAACTCACAACTCTGGACAAAGGAGAGACATCCTGGATTATCTCTAGGACAGGGGCGGGGATAGTGTTGGTGGTGACAGACAACAGTTGGCTGGATTCCAGGTTCAAACCAACAGAGGTGAGTGGGGAACAAACGGGGCTGTGTTGGGACATAATGTTGGGTATGTATCTTTCTAACTGACCCAGTTGAGTGGGATCACATTGATACCCCACTTCCTAACAACGCTCTGGACAATCAGAGCTAATAGAGACACTTCTGTTCAATGAAAAAGAAATGTAGATGGTCCTGGAGGTTCATTCTACACACATACACACACACACACACACACACACATCCTGCCACCCCCTTTCAGTAGCTAAACAGGGAGATGGTTCAGCAGGTCAGAGTTATCTCAAGAGAATAGGCTGTTACAGCCACTAGATTCTGGAGACTCTCATTTCTAATAAGATCATTTCTCCAATAAAAGAATATCTGTAGTTGCGAAGATGTGCCCTGCTCATTTCCCTCCATAGACCCTAAACTTATAGGGCATTATGGGTGTGTGGAATCCTCTTTAAGAAATACTGTGCATGTTTTATGAATTTGCCTATTTCCAGCCTGAGCTGAGACATAATGAGAGTTTAGGGAACTGTAAAACCTCTGTTGTTGTTACTTGCCATCGAGTCAGCTCTAAACTGTGGAAACCTTATGTATAATATAACAAAACATTGCCAGTCCTGAGCTATCTTTCATGATCATTGGTGTGAATCCATTTTTGCGGCTATCGTGTCAGTCTGTCTCTTTGGTTCCCTCATTTTTGCTGACCTTCTATTTTACCAAACGTGATGTCTTTTCCTAGTGATTGGTCTTTCCTGATGACATGTCCAAATTAAGCAAGATGGAGTCTCCCCATTCTTGCTTCTAAAGAGCATTCTGGTTGTATTACTTTTAAGACTGATTTGTTCATTCTTCTGGCAGTCCACAGTGTATTCAATATTCTTCACCAATGCCACAATTTGAATGCATCAATTATTCCTCTGTCTGTCTTCCTTTTTCATTGTCCAGTTTTCAAATGTATATGAGGTGATTGAAAACACCAGTAGGCTTGGGTCAAGCAACTTTAGTCATCAAAGTGACATCTTTGCTTTTTAAAACTTTAAAGAAGTCTATTGCAGGAAATTTGCCCAATGCAATATGTTGTTTTATTTCTTGACTCCAACTTCCACGAACATTGGTTGCTCATCCAGGTATAATGAAATCTTGGAAAACTTTAATTTCTTCACTGTTTATCTGGTGTTGGTTATTGAGCAAGTTGTGAGGATTTTTGGTTTCTTCACGTTTAGGTATAATCCACAGTGAAGGCTATAGTCTTTGACCTTCAGTTCCTCTTCACTTTTGGCAAGCAACGTTGTGTCCTCTGCATATCACAGTTTGTTAATGAGCCTTCCTTCAATTCTGATGCCATGTACTCTTAGTTCAGCTTCTCAGGTTTTTTGTTCACCATACGGATTAGATAAGTAATAACTCTGCCACACACCTTTTCCAATTTTAAACCAGACAGTGTCCTCTTGTTCTTTTCAAACAACTACCTCTTGAGTGCTGAGGATAAACCTTTGTAAATGATTCCTTTTTTAATAAACTCTCATCTAATAATTCTGAGTGTTCTGTTTTCTGATGGTAACTTGACTGATATAGGGATCAATCTTCCAGTGAGGACTGCTGTAACAAACTTGTGGAATGATAATTCAGGTGTGACTCAGGAAAGAGGAGTCATGAGGCCATGAAAAGTAACAGGTTTATTATTCTCACACTTTCCCAGAGACAGGGAAGCACAGTACACCATGACTCAGGACCATATGGGGGTTGCACCCAGGGACAAGGTAACAAGAAGCTGGAAATAAATATAGGAGAGGACTTCCATACGGCAACCAGAGTGGAGTTAGCCAGGTTGTGGGGGATTCTTAGGGATTGGGTATTTTAAATAATTCTGAAGGCTCAAGGGGCATAGGGGCTTTCCCTAGTTGTTGGGCATCTGACCCCGGGGCAATTAGGATGGGTGCATAGTGGTTCAGAAGTGTGAGAATCTGAAAAAGGGAGTGTGGATAGTGGATTTAATCAATTGATGTTCAGAAAAGGGAATGGACAGGCCTCTAGGCAGGCCTCAAAACTGTGTCAAGACAGCATTTAAAGAAAATGGTATTGTAAGACCTAGGAAGAAAAATTACACAATATATTAGTAAAACTGACAATAATGTGCTTAAAAGTATAAGCAATGCCGATAAAATCCTATTTAATTTGTACCGCTAAAGAAGTGAAAAGAAGCTAACAAAGTTAGGGTGTTAGACAAATGATATATAAATGTACTTGATAATAGAATGCAAAAATAATTTGAATTTTTTTTTTTTTTTTGAGATAAGATAATGCTGACCAAGGAACTAAGAATTGTTTGGAAATAAAACTATTTAAGAAGAAAGTAGGAAATCAGAAACACATGCTCACACTTTATGAAGAAAATCAGCTTTTTTTCTTCAATAAGCTGCCTAGCTTATTTGATTTGGAAACCCTGGTGGTATAGTGGTTAAGTTGTATGGCTGCTAAACAAAAAGTTGGCAGCTTGAATTCACCAGGCGCTCCTTGGAAACTATATGGAGCAGTTCTACTCTGTCCTATAGGGTCGCTATGAGTCACAATCAACTCCACGACAACGGGTTTGGTTTTTTGTTTTTTGTATTTGATTTATTAGGCTAAGATTAAAGGTCCAATTTGAATTTTATATTTGCAATATATTGTTCTTCCTCATCCCCACCCCTTCTTCTCGATCTAGTTTCTGACACCTAAAGATAACAACCCTGAATGTGCAGTATAGTTTATTTTTAATCTATGCTTGAGTTAGTTTCGAGGTTTGTAAAACATTATTTTAGATAATTCTAAAATCATAAAACAATGACTAGAAGGAAAATTAATGAATAAGTGATAGTTCACGCACTGTAAATTGTCAATCAACTAAAATGAAAATTATTTTACCGTAGGCAGTTGTTTTTTTTTTTTACCCTCTCCCTTTTGTGTGGCTTTTGTTTCCAGCGCTATAAAACAAATCAGAGTAACTCCTAGCGTTTGAATTTCGCATGTTGAAATAAACTGATTTTGAAGTTATCTTAATCTAAATACACTAAAGAGGTATTTTTTATGTTTATTTTACATCATTTTAATTATTCAAATGTGTATGTGTATATGTATACATCCTTTAATGAAAACACATTTATTAATTATGTGGAGAAGATCTGTACCCCCAAATTATATTGATCAGAGTTAGGAAACTTTAACCTAATACAGTTTTAACAAACATTTTCTGTTTCCTTTCTTTGCATCCTCAGGTAGAAGTAGTTACATTGCTTTTTTTTCCCCCCCCATAACTTCTTTTTTTTTAGCACACATAACTTGAGAAATCTCTGGAAAAACTGTGTTACTTTTCAAGAAATTAGTTTATCAATAGCTAAGCCATTTATCCCACATACCAAAGATTCAAATCAAGAATGTGCCCAAAACTTAAATATTCTTTAGTCATTATATTTCCTTCCAGTCAGGCCCTAAGGACCTACAAGTGTTCCTTGAATGGAACACCCAAGTCAACCCAATGAGGAATCGAATGAAATGCACTTGTTGGCTGGGGACAAGCTCATACAAATGTGGTTTTACTTGGATTTCACCTCTACCAATGGTCAGTCGTGCAATCTAGTCTCTCAGCTGTACAATCTTTTATGGGATATAAATTCCCCTTTAAGTATTTTCCTCTGTGGCTTAAGAGGAAGACAAGACACAGCTAATGACAAAAATATTTTGCAAGTCTCTTGGTGAATTCAGAGCCGTCTGATAGTCTAGACCTGACGATTATTTTGATTTTGTCTAACGAGTAAGTGCTTTTGAGAAAAACTGTGGTACATGCCCCTTCTTGGAGTGATCAAGAAAAGACGAAATATTTTAGTATTAGAAATAGCTGTTTCCTTTGATCAACAAATAACACATAGCTTGAATAACATGACAGTTAAATGTTTTCTGTTTCTTTCAATATTAGAAAGGAACCCCAGTGCAAATTTCATTCCATTATTTTTCACTTTAGTTATCACATTCCCCATCCTGATTTAGATGTGCAAAAATTGTTTATATTCATTTTTTTATAATAGAGTTTATTTAGAGCAGAATTAGGTTTCCAGAAAAATTATACAGAAAGTTACCATATACCCCCTTTTCCCTGCACAGTTTCTGCTGTTATTAATGTCTTACATTCATTCCGGTATTACATTTGTTACAATTGATGAATCAATATTGAGTAATTATTATTAACTAAGTCCATAGATTACATGAGTTTACAATTTCTGTTGTGTAGTCCTGTGGTGTTTGACAAATGCATAATATCATGTGTCCATCATTATAGAATTATAGAGAATAGTTTCACTACCCTAAAAGTGCCCTGCATTCTACCTCTTCATTCCTCCTGCTTTCCCCTGAAACTCTGGCAACCACTGATCTCACTGTCTCTGAATATTTTTGCCTTTTCCAGAACAGAACGTCACACACTTAGATTCACACAGTATGTAGCTTTTTCAGACTGACTTCTTAGCAATATGCATTTAAGGTTCCTCCATGTGTTTTTGTGGCTTTATAGGTCAATTCTTTCTATCGCTGATGAATATTCCTTTGTATTGATGTACAGTAGTTTCTTTTTCATTCACCTATTGCAGCATATTTTGGTTGCTTCTAGTTTTTGGCAATTATGAATAGAGCTGTTACAAACACTGTATGTAGGTTTTTAGGCGGACAGATTTAATCTCCTTTGGTTAAATACCTAGAAGCATGATTGCGGGATCGTATGGAAAGTCTATGTTTAGCTTTGTAAGAAACTGCCAGACTGTCTTCCAAAGTGACTGTACCATTTTGTATTTCCACCAGCAATGAACGAGAGTCCTGTTGCTGCACATCCGCACCAGCATTTCGTGTTTTCAATGATGTGGACTTAAATCATTGTAATATGTATATAATGGTATCTTGTTGTTTTGATGTGAAATTCCCTAATAATATATGATGTGCAGCATTTTTCCATATGCTTGTTTGTCAGTTATGTGTCTTCTTTGGTGAAGTGTCTGATCAGATATTTTACCCATTTCTTCATTGGGTTGTTTGTCTCCTTATTGTTGAGTTTTAAGAGTTTTTTTGTTTTGTTTTTTGTTTGTACATTTTGAATACAAACCTTTATCAGATATGATGTTTGAAAATATTTTCTCCCAACCTGTGGGTTCTCTTTCATTCTCTCAATAGTGCTTTTTGTAGAGCAGTAGTTTTTAACTTTAATGAAATCCAACCTACGAATTATTTCTTTTATGCATTGTACTTCTGGTGTTTTATCTACAGACTCATTGCCAAAGCCAAAGTCAACAAGATTTTCAATGTTATCTTCTAGAAACCATAGAGTTTTGTGCTATCATCTAGGATTCATTTTGAGTTAGTTTTTGTGCAAGATGTTTACTGTGTGTCTAGGTTTTTCTTTTCCTTGCATGTGGCTATACAGTTGTTCCGGCACCATTTGTTGAAAAAACTATCCTTTCTCTTTCGAATTCCCATTGCTCCTTTTTCAAACATCAGTTGACTGTTATTCATGTGGGTCTCTTTCTGGGCTGTCTATTCTGTTCCTCTAATCCATATATTTATTCCTTCACTAATACCACCACTCTCTAGATAACTGTAATTTGTATTAATTTTTCTCATCCAATGGCAACACTTCTCAGTACACATCCAACTTGCCATCCAGTTCAGAACCTATAAAATAATCAGTGAAGAGTAGTTGTCATTTCAATATAGTGTTCATATAACTTGTGATAAGAGGAAAATCTTACAAAATTTATGAATCTCTATAATCTAGAAAATAATGTTATATGATCTCACTGCTTTTCTGTGGTATAGAGAAGAAGAAGTTACATTTAGTCTCTAAGGAATTTTAAAAAATAACATAGGTGAATGTTTTACAGCACCACTTTTCTGTCTTCTCTGATTCTGTTTCAGGTCAGGACAATAATACAATATAAATATTCTGTTGTTTTTAACTGTCTTTAGCAGTCTGGTGAAAGTAAAGTGTCACATAGCTGGTTTATTCATGTACTTTCCAGCCATTGAAAAGGACTAGGTTGTCTTTAAAAATATATATAAAAGTCTAGTGGTCTCAGATACCATCAGGGTTATTTAGTAAACAGTTTTAAAAAAGAAATATAAAGCTGCCCTAAGGAGTGTCTCATTTGATTTAAGAGAATAGTGATAGTTTGGCTAACTATTTGCCAGATATCCGGCTTCCAGCACCGTGCTGCCCCTCCATGAATTATACATCATCACTCTGCCCAGTGTAATGAAAGAAGTGGCCATGAAACTATGGGATGTGAGTAGAAGTGCCACATGTGACTGCCAGCCAATAGATTAAGAGACAGTATGTGATTCACTGTGTATTTTTTCCCTTTGCCAGGAAGTGGCAATATTCCTGAAAAAGGCTGCTCCATCAGCTTGGGTCCCATACTGAAGGCAACATACAGCAGAGCTTCATGCGACCTGTGATAGACATTTAGAACACGGTATAAATAATTTTTTTTTTTTTTTTTTTAGGTGAGACACTTAAATTTTTGTTTCTTTGTTTTCAACAGAATCTAGCCTATCCAGATTGAGGCCAAAAGTGATAACAGAAGTGGGGTTCTGCAATTATAAAGAAAACTAAAATATGTGGAATTGTCTTAAGGGAGAAGCAATGGGCAGCCAGGAAATTGCTATTGGGGGTTGTACAGATGGCTATACATATGGCAAACTATTGGATAAAACTGTCAAAGATGATAAGATGGAAGAATATAATGACTCTAATATGTACTGCTTTAAGTAAAGGGGTTGTTGGAAGAGGCAATTCTCCATGGGCCCTGAGTTTCCTGAATGTTCTTGTGGGGTATGTCAAGAATGCAAGTCCCTAACTGCTCTCTAATGGGCCATTTTTCAGAGTTGGGTTTTCAGAGTGCAATCTAGAGGGATGTAATAACATATTCTTCCAAGAAAAGAGCAGGTTTGCTTTCACTCATTGTAAAATCAGTGAGTCCCTCAATGCAATCCAAGGAATGCACAGACATCCATCTGTACCCCATCACCCACTTTGGTACTGGGGGCATGGGGAAATCAAAGCAAATCAACATGAATTTCTGACTATTGCTTTTCTTGTGCCTCAGAAAGTCCTGTGTATCTGACCAAGTAATCTCCTGTCTTGCCAGCACCCATGAAACATTAATAGGCTAAAGTGTTAACTTGCAAGTTTGGTAAAATCTCAAACCTGGACAGTTCCTGATGTAGGTTAGATAAAATGAGTAAATTAGTAGCACCCCCTTGGTGTTACTAGATGCATTTTATAAAGTATACAGGAGACAAAAAAGAATTTAGGAAAGAATGGACATTTTGAGAGCTGGAATGAAAAGCAAAAGCATCCAGAACATTCAAGGCTTACAGGATTTAAACAAGTTGTTCTCAAACCCAATAGCGTAAGATGAAACTGAGAAGTCCTTGAATACAAATGCCCGTAAAAACTGGGACTTGGACAAGGTACTAATCAAGGGCATAGCTGTCACACCCTTTTGAAAACTTCTGAATGATAAGATGGCACCTAGTAAATGTCCATTTGGACAAATTGGCTCAGAAAAAAGATAAAGGATGTGGCCCTATTGTTGTTGTTAGGTACCATCAAGTCTGTTCCGACTCATAGTTACCCTAAGTACAACAGAACGAAACACTGCCCGATCCTGTGCCATCTTCACAATTGTTTCTGTGTTTGAGCCTATTGCTGTAGCCACTGTGTCAGTCCATTTCATTGAGGGTCTTCTTCTTTTTCACTGCCCCTCTACTTTACCAGCATGATGTGCTTCTCCAGGGATTGATCCCTCCTGATAACATGTCCAATGTATGTGAGACAAAGTCTCACCATCCTCGATTCTAAGGAGCATTCTGGCTGTACTTCTTCCAAGACAAATTTGTTCATTCTTCTGGTGCAGCTGGTTAAGTGCTATACTGCTAACTGAAAGGTTGACAGTGTGAACCCACCAGCCGTTCCACAGAAGAAAGATGTAGCAGTCGGCTTCCATAAAGATTATAGTCTTGGCAACCCAATGGGGCAGTTCTGCTACTATCCCATGAAAGCCAAATATTCTCAAAGTATATTAGAGTAAGTCTGGTAAAGGCATCTTTTGAAAATAATTAGGAGTGTGGCTACTAGAAAAGGAGACGTCTTATATCAAATAGATAAGAAGCTATCTTAGTTATCTAGTGTTGCTGCTATAACATAAATACCACAAGTGAATGGCTTTAACAAATAGAGATTTGTTCTCTCACAGTCTAGGAGGCTAGAAGTCCAAATTCAGAGCACCAGCTCCAGGGGAAAGCCTTCTCTCTGTTGACTCTGGGAGAAGGTCCTTGTCATCAATCTTCCCCTGAAGTCTAGGAGTTTCTCAGCTCAGGGACCCTGGGACCAAAGGAGGTTTTATGCTCCTGGCTCTTCTTTCTTGGTTGTAGAAGGTCCATCTCCTCTCTACTTGCTTCTCTTTTTTATATCACCAAAGGGATTGACTTAAGATACAACCTAATTCTGTAGGTTGTGTCCTGCCTCATTAACATAACTGCCTCTAAGCCTGCGTCATTAACATCATAAAACCAAACCAAACACTTTGCCCTTGAGTGGATTTCCACTCATAGAGACCTATAGGACAGAGTAGGACTGCCCCATAGGATTTCCAAGGAGTGGCTGGTAGATTTGAACTGCTGACCTTTTGGTTAGCAGCTGAGCTCTTTAATGCCTATGCCCCCAGGTCTCCATTAACATCATGGAGGTTAGAATTTACAATGCATAAAATTGTATTAGACCAGAAAATGGAGGACAAACACACAATACCGGGAATCATAGCTTAGACAAGTTGACATACATTTTCAGGACACGATTCAGTCCATAACAGAAGTCAACTTTGTTTTTGAAAAACTTAATATGGTACAACACTGTGACTGATTGAGACTAAATAGCAGCCTTAGGTTCTCAGGCATCAGTGAGCAAGAAGCAGGCTGTGCCAGTTCCTCAGTTTACAAGAATAAAATAATCTCCAATTCACCTTTTAGATATAGTGAAGGAATTTTCTTGTTTTGTTTTGTTTTGATTTTTAATAGACTTTATTTTTAGAGCAGGTTTATGTTTCCAGAAAAATCTTACAAAAAGTAGAGTTCCTATATTCTTCCTTTTCCCCCAGAAAGGACAGAGTTCCCAAATACTTCCCTCTGCCCTACACACAGTTTCTTCTGTTTAATATCTTGCATTACTGTAGTAACTTTTTTACATTTGATGAACCAATATTGACATATTATTATTAGCTAAAGTCTATAGTTTATATTACATTACATTTGCGTTGTACAGTCCTATTGATTTTGACAAATGTATAATGTATGTCATGTATCCACCATTACGGTATCATAGACAATAGTTTCACTATCCTAAAACGTCCTGTGATTCACCAATTCATTTCTTCTCCCCATCCCCTGAAACCCTCGCAACCACTGATCTTTTCAGCGACAATATTTTTGCCTTTTTCAGAATGCCATACAGTTGGAAACATAAACAATGTAACTTTTTCTTACTGTCTCCTTTCACTTAGCCCTATGCACTGAAGTTTCCTCCAGTGTCTTTCCATAGCTCGATAGCTCATTTCTATCATTCAATAATACTCTATTGTATGGATGCGCCATAGTTTGCTTATCCATTTACCTATTACAAGACATCTTAGCTCCTTCCATTTTCATCTCATTTGGGTAAATGCCTAGAGTCATGATTGCTAGGTTAAATGGTAAGCCTATGTTTATCTTTGTAAGAAACTGCCAGTCTGTCTGCCAAAGTGGAATTACCATTTTGCATTACCAACAACAATGAATGGGAGTTCCTCTTGATTCACATTCTTCTCAGAATTTGTTATTGCCAATATTTTGGATTTTAGACATTCTAATAGATTTGTAGTGGTATTTGAAATTCCCTAATAACATATGAGTTGAAATCCACTCGACTGCAGTGGGCTTGGTTTTTGGAATAACATGATTTTTCATCTCTTTCATATGCTTATTTATCAACTGTTTATCTTCTTTGGTGAAGTGTCTGTTCAGACCTTTTGCTATTTTGTAGTTGGGTTGTTTGTTTTCCTATTGTTGAGTTTTTTTTTTAATAATTTTTATTGTGTTTAAGTGAAAGTTTACAAATCAAGTCAGCCTCTCACAAATAAACTTACTACCCACTCCCACTTACTCTCCCCGTAATGAATCAGCCCACTCCCTCCTTCCAGTCTCTCCTTTCGTGACCGTTTTGCCAGGTTCTAACCCCCTCTACCCTCTCATGTCCCCTCCAGACAGGAGATGCCAACATAGTCTCTACTGTCCACCTGATGCAAGTAGCTCACTCCTCATCAGCATCTCTCTCCAACCCATTGTCCAGTCCAATCCAAGTCTGAGGAGTTGGCGTCGGGAATGGTTCCTGTCCTGGACCAACTCAAGGGTTGGGGACCATGACCTCTGGGATTCTTTTAGTCTTAGTCAGACCATTAAGTCTGGTCTTATGAGAATTTGGAGTCTGCATCCCACTGTTCTCCTGCTCCCTCAGGGGTTCTCTGTTGTGTTCCCTGTCAGGGCAGTCATCGGTTGTGGCTGGGCACCATCTAGTTCTTCTGGTCTCAGGATGATGTAGTCTCTAGTTCATGTAGCTTTTTCTGTTTCTTGGGTTCATAATTACCTTGTGACCTTGGTGTTCTTCATTCTCCTTTGATCTAGGGGGGTTGAGACTCACTGATGCATCTTAGATGGCCTCTTGCTAGCCACACTTCAAAGTGGGATGCAGAGTGTTTTCTTAATAGAATTTATTTTGCCAATTGACTTAGATGTCACGTGAAGCCATGGTCCCCAAACCCCCACCCCTGATCTGCTGACCTTCGAAGCATTCAGTTTCTTCAGGAAACTTCTTTGCTTTTGCTCCATTACAGTTGTGCTGACCTCCACTATATTGAGTGTTGTCCTTTCTTTCACCTAAAGTAGTTCTTATCTACTATCTAATCAGTAAATAACCCTCTCCCACCCTCCCTCCCCCCTCTCGTAACCACAAAAGAATGTGTTCTTCTCAGTTTAAACTATTACTCAAGATCTTATAATAGTGGTCTTATACAATATTTGTCCTTTTGAATCTAATTTCATTCAGCATAATGCCTTCCAGGTTCCTCCATGTCATGAAATGGTTCATAGATTCATCACTGTTCTTTATCAATGCGGAGGATTTCGTTTTGTGAATGTACCATAATTTCTTTATCCATTCATCCATTGCTGCTTGCTTCCAGCTTTTGCTATTGTAAACAGTGCTACAATAAACATGGGTGTGCATATATCTGTTCGTGTAAAGGCTCTTATTCCTCTAGGATATATTCTGAGGAGTGGGATTTCTGGGTTGTATGGTAGTTCTATTTCTAGCTTTTTAAGGAAACGCCAGATCGATTTCCAAAGTGATTGTACCATTTTACATTCCCACCAGCAGTGTATAAGAGTTCCAATCTCTCCGCAGCCCCTCCAACATTTATTATTTTGTGTTTTTTGGATTAATGCCAGTCTAGTTGGTGTGACTTGGAATCTCATCGTAGTTTTAATTTGCATTTCTCTAATGGCTAATGATTGAGAGCATTTCCTCATGCATCTGTTAGCCACCTGAATATCTTCTTTAGAGAAGTGCCTGTTCATATCCTTTGCCCAATTTTTGATTGGATTGTTTGTCTTTTTGTGGTTGATTTTTAACAGAATCATATAGATTTTAGAGATCAGGCTCTGGTTGGAGATGTCATAGCTGAAAATTTTTTCCAAGTCTGTAGGTGGTCTTTTTACTCTTTTGGTGAAGTCCTTAGATGAACATAGATGTTTGATTTTTAGGAGCTCCCAGTTATCTGGTTTCTCTTCGTCATTTTTAGTAATGTTTTGTATTCTGTTTATGCCTTGTATTAGGGCTCCTAATGTTGTCCCTATTTTTTCTTCCATGATCTTTATCGTTTTAGATTTTATGTTTAGGTCTTTGATCCATTTGGAGTTAGTTTTTGTGCATGGTGTGAGGTTTGGGTCCTGTTTCATTTTTTTTGCAGTTATGCCAGCACCATTTGTTAAAAAGACTATCTTTTCCCCAATTAACTGACACTGGTCCTTTGCCAAATATCAGCTGCTCATATGTGGATGGATTTATATCTGGGTTCTCAATTCTGTTCCATTGGTCTATGTGTCTATTGTCGTACCAGTACCAGGCTGTTTTGACTACTGTGGCTGTGTAATACGCTCTAAAATCAGGTAGAGTGAGGCCTCCCACTTTCTTCTTTTTCAGTAATGCTTTACTTATCCGGGGCTTCTTTCCTTTCCATATGAAGTTGGTGATTTGTTTCTCCATCACATTAAAAAATGTCATTGGAATTTGGATTGGAAATGCCTTGTATATATAGATGGCTTTTGGTAGAATAGACATTTTTACTATGTTAAGTCTTCCTACCCATGAGCAAGGTATGTTTTTCCACTTATGTAGGTCCCTTTTGGTTTCTTGCAGTAGTACCTTGTAGTTTCCTTTGTATAGGTCTTTTACATCTTTGGTAAGATTTATTTGTAAGTATTTTATCTTCTTGGGGGCTACTGTGAATGATATTGAGTTGGTGATTTCCTCTTCGATGTTCTTTTTGTTGATGTAGAGGAATCCAAGTGATTTTTGTATGTTTATCTTATAACCTGAGACTCTGCCAAACTCTTCTATTAGTTTCAGTAGTTTTCTGGAGGATTCCTTAGGGTTTTCTGTGTATGAGATCATGTCATCTGCAAATAGAGATAATTTTAATTCTTTCTTGCCAATCCAGATGCCCTTTATTTCTTTGTCTAGCCTAATTGCTCTGGCTAGGACCTCCAACACAATGTTGAATAAGAGTGGTATAATGGGCATCCTTGTCTGGTTCCCGTTCTCAAGGGAAATGCTTTCAGGTTCTCTCCATTTAGGGTGATGTTGGCTGTTGGCTTTGTATAAACGGCTTTTAATATGTTGAGGAATTTTCCTTCTATTCCTATTTTGCTGAGAGTTTTTATCATGAATGGGTGTTGGACTTTGTCAAATGCCTTTTCTGCATCAGTTGATAAGATCATGTGGTTTTTGTCTTTTGTTTTATTTATATGGTGGATTACATTGATTGTTTTTCTAATATTGAACCAAACTTGCATACCTGGTATGAATCCCACTTGGTCATGGTGGATTATTTTTTTGATATGTTGTTGAATTCGATTGGGTAGAATTTTTTTGAGGATTTTTGCATCTAAGTTAAGGAGGGATATAGGTCTGTAATTTTCTTTTTTTGTGGTGTCTTTGCCTGGTTTTGGTATCAGGGATATGTGGGATTCATAGAATGAGTTAGGTAGTATTCCATCATTTTCTATGCTTTGAAATACCTTTAGTAGTAGTAGTGTTAACTATTCTCTGAAAGTTTGGTAGAACTCTGCAGTGAAGCTGTCCAGGCCAGGGCTTTTTTTTTGTTGGGAGTTTTTTGATTACCTTTTCAATCTCTTTTTTTGTTATGGGCCTATTTAATTGTTCTACTTCTGTTTGTGTTAGTTTAGGTAGGTAGTGTGTTTCTAGGAATTCATCCATTTCTTCTAGGTTTTCAAATTTGTTAGAGTACAATTTTTCTTAGTAATCTGATATGATTCTTTAAATTTCAGTTGGGTCTGTTATGATATGGCACATCTCATTTCTTATTCAGGTTATTTGTTTCCTCCTGTATTTCTTTAGTCAGTCTGGCCAAGGGTTTATCAATTTTGTTAATTTTTTCAAATGATCAGCTTTTGGCTTTGTTAATTCTTTCAATTGTTTTTCTGTTCTCTAATTCATTTAATTCCGCTCTGATTTTTAGTATTTGTTTTCTTCTGGTGCCTGACAGATCCTTTTGTTGCTCGCTTTCTATTTGTTCAAGTTGTAGGGACAGTTCTCTGATTTTGGCTCTTTCTTCTTTATGTATGTGTGCATTTATCAATATAAATTAAACTCTGAGCACTGCTTTTGCTGTGTCACAGAAGTTTTGATTGAAAGTGTTTTCAGTGTCATTGCATTCTATGAATTTCTTTATTCCCTCCTTAATGTCTTCTATAACCCAGTCTTTTTTGAGCAGGGTACTGTTCAGTTTCCATGTATTTGATTTCTTTTCCCTGATTTTTCTTTTATTGATTTCTACTTTTATGGCCTTGTGGTCTGAGAAGATGCTTTGTAATGTTTCGATGTTTTGGATTCTGCAAAGGTTTGTTTTATGATGTAATATATGATCTATTCTAGAGAATGTTCCATGTGCGCTAGAAAAAAAAGTATACTTTTCATCTGTTGCGTGGAGTGTTCTGTATAAGTCTATGAGGTCAAGTTGGTTGATTGTAGCAAGTAGATCTTCCGTGTCTCTATTGAGCTTCTTACTGGAAGTCCTATCCTTCTCCGAAAGTGGTGTGTTGAAGTCTCCTACTGTAATTGTGCAGGTGTCTATCTCACTTTTCAATTCTGTTAAAGTTTGTTTTATGTATCTTGCAGCCCTGTCATTGGGTGCATAAATATTTAATATGGTTATATCTTCCTTGTCAATTGTCCCTTTTATCATTATGTAGTGTCCTTCTTTATCCTTTGCGGTGGATTTAACTTTAAATTCTATTTTGTCAGAAATTAATATTGCCACTCCTGCTCTTTGATTGTTGTTTGCTTGATATATTTTTTTTTCATACTTTGAGTTTTAGTTTGTTTGTGTCTCTAAGTCTAAGGTGTGTCTCTTGTAGGCAGCATATAGACGGATCGTGTTTCTTTATCCAGTCTGAGACTCTCTGTCTCTTTATTGGTGCATTTAGTCCATTTACATTCAGCGTAATTATAGACAAGTATGAGTTTAGTGCTGTCATTTTGATGCCTTTTTGTGTTTGCTGTTGACAATTTCATTTTTCCACTTACTTTTTTGTGCTGAGAAGTTTTTCTTTGTAAATTGTGTGTTCCTCATTTTCATAGTATTTGAATTTATTTTTGCTGAGTGGTTATGTATTTCTTGGTTTTTATTTTGAAGTATGGAATTGTTAGGCCTCTTTGAGGTTGCCTTAAAATTTACCCCTATTTTTCTAAGTAAAAACCTAACTTGTATTGTCCTATATTGCCTTGTTTTCCTCTCCATATGGAAGATCTATCCTCCTGTATTTAGTCCATCTTTTTTGATTATTGTAATCTTTTACGTAATGACTTCAATGATCCCTGTTTTGAGCATTTTTTTCTTTTTTAAATTAATCTTATTTTGTTTTTGTGATTCCCTATTTGAGCTGATATCAGGATGTTCTGTTCTGTGACCTTATGTTGTGTTGGTATCTGATATTATTGATTTTCTGACCAAACAATTTCCTTTAGTATTTCTTGTAGCTTTGGTTTGGTTTTTGCAAATTCTCTAAGCTTGTGTTTATCTGTAAATATTTTAATTTCACCTTCATATTTGAGAGAGACTTTTGCTGGATATATGATTCTTGACTGGCAGTTTTTCTCCTTCAGTGCTCTATATATGTCATTCCATTGCTTTCTTGACTGCATGGTTTCTGCCCAGTAGTCTGCACTTATTTTTATTGATTCTCCTTTGTAGGTGACTTTTCTTTTATCCCTGGCTGCTTTTAAAATTTTCTCTTTATCTTTGGTTTTGGCAAGTTTGATGATAATATGCCTTGGAGATTTTCTTTTTGGATCAGTCTTGTATGGGGTTCGATGAGCATCTTGGATAGATATCCTTTCATCTTTCATGATGTCAGGGAAGTTTTCTGCCAACAGATCTTCAACTATTCTCTCTATATTTTCTGTTATCACTCCCTGTTCTGGAACTCCAATCACATGCAAGTTATTCTTCTTGATAGAGTCCCACATGATTCTTAGGGTTTCTTCATTTTTTTAAATTCTTTTTAATCTGATTTTTCTTCAACTATATTGGTGTCAATTGCCTTATCCTCCAGCTCCCCCACTGTGCCTTCCAATTCCTCAATTCTGCTCCTCTGACTTCCTATTGAGTCGACTAATTTTGTAATTTTACTGTTAATCTTTTAGATTTCTGAATGCTGTCTCTCTATGGATTCTTGCAGCTTATTAAGTTTTCCACTATGTTCTTGAATAATCTTTTTGATTTCTTCAACTGCTTTATCAGTGGGTTCCTTGGCTTTTTCTGTAGATTGCCTTATTTCATTTCTGAGGTCATCCCTGATGTCTTGAAGCATTCTGTATATCAGTTTTTTATATTCTACATCTGGCACTTCCAGGATTGTATCTTCATTTGGAAAGATTTTGATTCTTTAATTTGGGGATTTGTAGAAGCAACCATGGTCTGCTTTTTTATGTGATTTGATATTGACTCTGTCTTTGAGCCATCTATAAGATATTGTAATGATTTATTTTATATTTGCTCATTAAGTCTTATCTTCTTGTTTTGTTTTGTTTCAATGTACCCAGATGGGCTACTAGATTGCACTGTCTTGATTGTTGTAGACTTAGAATCACTTATGTCCTATTACCAGCTGGTTTGAGCTGTTACCAGATATATAAGCCCAAGAGCCCATTCACTATTCTTGAATAGAATCAGCTTAGGTGTCCTGATTTTGAGTCACCAAGTGTGTGGTGTAGGCTGTCACCTATTAACTTAGATGAGTAGTGGTGATAGTTCTATGCATCAGATTCTAGTAGCGGCAGGGGGTCACACTCCAAGGAGGGCAGGATGCTGACAGCATTCCCCCACATGCCAGTGAGGTAGGTGTGTCTCTATTCCTAGAGCACTTTGGTGGGTGGGCTCTGCAGCTGTACCTTAGGCACTCAATGCTTGTATCTCTAAAGATTATTAGGCATCACTATCCTCAGACCCCTTTAGCAGGTGGCTAGATGGTTTGGGTGGAGCTTCATGCCTTGGTTCCCTGCTGTGGATCAGTGAGGGCTCTGTTTAATAGGTAGAGAGGTATCAGACCTCCAAAACTTGTCTTTCCAGTGATCCACTAAAACAATTACAGTCAGATCTCTATCAGAATTGCCTTTGCATTATAGTAGCCACCTTTTTCCCTATAGGGATGAACGCCAAAGACTGTGGATCTCTTATGCTTGTCTGGAGCTGGTTCTGTATTTTTATTCCAGTTTAGGGAAGTCAGGGAAGGATTTTTTCTCCCCTGGGTTGTTAATTGCTGCTTCTCTCAGGCCAGAATAATGGGTTAGGGAAAAAAAATAAGAAAAACCAGCAGAGCACTTCACTCCCTGGCCCAGGAAATTCCAATGTTAATGAAGCCGCCTGGGGCAGGGAGGGGAGGGATCAGATAGATAGGAGAGAGTAGCACGCTGTGGCAATATATACAAAGTTACTTATCTTGCTTGGTGATGACTGTTTTATCTGAGATTCCAGAGTGGCACGTAGCCTGTGCGCTATGGGTCAAGATTGCCGCCGAGGATCAGGCCTGCGTCCTCTACTTGTGCTGTCTCAGGAAGTCCTGATCAGCTCCTCCGCTCCTAGTCCAAACCCCAGCACCAAGGTTTTCTGGCTGGGACTCTATACTCCAGGCCCCAAAACTAGTCTCTGCTTCCCTGTGATTTCTCCTCCTGTCAGATGCATTTGTGCAGCCTGAGTGCGCTGGCTGGGTTTCCGCCAAGGTTACTTCAGGGGGCTAGGGCTGTGTTCCATGCTTGCACCGTCTCAAGAAGCTGTGATCAGCTCCTCTGTGCTTAGTCCAAAGCCTGGCACCAAGATTTTCTAACTGGGACGCTGGCTCCAGGCTCAAAAACCAGTTGCTGCTTCTCTGTGGTTGTTCGTTCTCTTGTCAGCCACGTCAATGTGCAGCCTGCTTGTGCTGGCTGAGTCTCTACTTAGGTTACTCCAGGGGGTTAGAGGTTAGGGCTGCGTCCCGTGCTTGCCCCGTCTCAGTAAGCCGTGATCAACCTCACCACTCTGGCACCAGGGATCTGCGAGGGCTCAAGGCTGTGGCGTGGGACTCTGGTTCCAGAAGCAGTTGCTGCTTCAGGGCATGGCTTTTCACTCCTCTGTCACTCAGGTCAACTCCTTAGCTCTATGTCTGACGGTCATCGTTCATAGATTGTCATGTACGTGATCGATTCACTTGTTTTTCTGAATCTTTGTGGCAAAAGGGATCCGCAGTAGCTTCTACCTAGTCAGCCATCTTGACCTCACCTCCTATTGTTGAGTTTTAAGTGTTATTTGTATGTTTTGGACACAAGTCCTTTATCAGGTATGTTGTTTTGCAAATATTTTCGCCCAGTCTTTAGCTTTATTTATCTCTTCACTCTCTTAAGCCAAGGAGTTTAATGGAAAACAAAGTATTTCCCAAAGGAAATGACAAGGTTTTACTGAGAAAATAGACCAGGGAGATATTTCCTGAGAGCAAGATCGGAGCCTAATTAAAGAGCATTACCCATCCACAGTGTAGAGGTAACTCAAAATATCTGCTCAATGATGTTTCAAGTTTTCTATATTTCTGTGTCTTGGTTATTCCCCCTTTCCAAATGAGTTTTAACTCCTTTCAAAAATTACTACAGTAAAGGCAAATATACATAGAATAGGGTTACCTTGGCCCAAATTGTGCCAGTTCTGAGAACTTCTGAATTTTCTTTTGATTCAAAATTTGAGAAATATATGTCATGTGATAATAAAGCAGAGTACCTCTCTGTGAATATTCTATGGTTCTTTGTCAAATGATATATTAATAGCTAGCATTGAGGGCTTTCTTTTATTCAGACACTGCTATAATTCTTTACATACATTATCTCATGTTATCTGCCACCACTATGCCTTAAGAGGAACTGTTTTTATTCCCAAACTAATATGGCAAAGAAAAGCATAATGAGTTTCAATCACCTGAACAAGGCCATGCAGCTAGTTAAATATAAAGTTATTTGGACCCAGGCAATCTGACTCTGGAACTCATGTGCTTAATCACTCAGTGCTTTGTATTATACAAATGAATCCTTATTTTATGTAAATATTAAACATGCATTCCAAAATTGTCTCTTCATAGCAGTAAGTTTATCTTTCGGTTCAGTAGTGTTCTGTAGACTGGTCAATATCTTTCACACATAAACAATGAAACAATGAAATTATTCAAGACCAGACCCAATTTAATTTTACTATTCTTGTTATAAAGAGCCCTGGTGGCACAGTTGTTACGTACTTGGCTGCTAACCAAAAGGTCAGTGGTTCGAACTCACCAGTCACTGTGTGAGAGAAAGATGTGACAATCTGCTTCTGTAAAGATTTACAGACTTGGAAACCCTATGAGGCAGTTCTACCCTGTCCTATAATGTTGCTATTGAGTGAGGATCGGCTCAACAGCAATGGGTTTGGTTTTTTGAGTTTATTCTTGTTATTGATGCTAATAGTCATCTCTTTGAGTAAAAGATGGTAAAACATTTAGGATACTAAAATATTTTTTAAAAGCTGGTATTTTCTAAGCTAAGCAAAGATAATATTATTTAATATAGTAATTTTACAATTGTTTATTTTAGGTTAATGATAATCTTGGATCAATTATATCGATTTGACAAAGAACAGGCTAACATGAGCAGAATAGGTCACTATCAAAATATTAAATTCGATGGTGTTTGTCAAGTCTCTCATATGGCCTCTCACTTAGCATTTATTAATGTCTACTATATGCAGAAACCCTGGTGACATAGTGGTTAAGAGCTACAGCTGCTAACCAAAAGGTCAGCAGTTCGAATTCACCAAGCACTCCTTGAAAACCCAAGTGGCAATTCTACTCAGAATCGACTCGATGGCAAGAAGTTTTTTTTTTTTTTTTTTTTTTTATGCCAGGTACAATTCCAGAAACCTGAGAGTACAAAATTGGTAACTAAGTAGTATAAGATAATATGATAAATGCATTAATGGAAGTTTGAAAAAATAACTATTGGAATATCATATAAAGAGGAATTACCATGAGACAAAGTCTGAGACTGACATCAAAGTGATAAAAGTAGCAATATTTAATCTGGGCCATGAAGAAAGGAAAAGAGTTGGCTAGTTGAAAAGCAAAGAACAAAAATACAAAAATAGTGTATAGTGTGAACCAAACACAGAGCTAGAAAAAGTAGATCATGGACAGAGAAGCAAAGAGAGACAGAGTAATGTTCAAGAAAGTCTCAGAAAGAACAAAGTATTCAGAAAAGAGGTTGACAAGGGAGTCCAAGCTATAAGAAATGACTCACAAAAAAAAAAAAAAAAAAACTCCAGGAGTTTTTTAAAGGGAAAGAAATATAAGATTACCAATAGTACAGTCTATAGCTTATCAAGTGATGGTAGAAAAATAGTTATTTTCTCACATGATTATTACAGTCACAAAGGTCATTATCTCTCTTTAGATATTAACAAAAAAAAAAATCAGTGATAAATGTTTTTTTGTCAGGGAGTGAGCACTTAATGAGAAAATGTCAATGTACTGTTTATTTTGGAGGTGAGAACAAGACAGGATAACCCTGCTTTTGGTGTTGTTGTAGCTGTTATTTGGGATGTACAATGCCACTTCCTCCTAACTGTGGGGTGTGATTTATATGCTCACTCTTTATGGCATCAGGGCAAGATGTGAGTTTTATTTCCACAGTAGTGAGATAGAGAGAGACAAAAAGAGACAAAGGTTGGCGAGAGAGAGAGAGAAGGTGAGACTGGGGAGAGTCTAGAAAGTGAAGGTGTGAGAAGAGAGAGCCCATAAGAAAAGAGAGACAGAGACACAGAAAATGTAAAGAACAGTGTGAGATTGAGAAACAAAAGTGGAGGGAGCCAAGATATTTGGTGGATAGTGTGGGAGGCATTCCTCACTATTACTTGGTTTCTACCCTTTTTGGGCCCCCTAGTTGTTATGCTTCTACTTCTGATTTTTGGGCCTTGTCTCTTCAAGCTTCTGATAAATTTTGTGTCCCCTAGGTTACAACAGTTCCTAGATGACGTAGGGTTTCCAGCCCATTCCTGAAAGAGAGACCACCAGTCCTTACAAAACTTTAGACCAGATAGGGAGAGGTTTCTACTCTGCTAGGCAGGCCAACAACTCAGTGTCAGCTTGAAGAAGTTACAGAAGAAGAGAGCTCCACTCCTACACCCTCATAAAGAATCGTGAGGATGAAATCTCTCAGGGGGTATTGAGACAGATAGGGTTAACTGTGCTGGTGGAACAAAAGAGCTGTTAAAAGATTACCATTTAGAAGTTGGGCAAACAGGAACCACAACCTTTCAACATGAGATACGGTTGAATCAACCTGTGAATTACTATCTCCTTCTTAGTGTTTTTCTACTCCCTTTCCCCTTTACAGGGTCCTGCACATGCAGAACAAAGCGTGACCTCTGTTTAACCTTCCTTACCCCTCCAAAGATGGCAATGTAGTGCCAAAGATCAGTGCACTTGCTCTATATCCCATCATAAGTGATGCCAAGGGCTACTGAAAGGACTCCATCTTGAATATCAGTAGGTTCCATCTTGGATTCCAGATGCATGTGCAACCTAATTAACATACACCGCCATTCTGAGAAGTACCCACCCCTTGAAAGAAGCCCACTAAATATTCATTATTCTTTTGTCTCCACTGAACCCATAAAAGCCCTAGCCTTGCTTCCCTTTTCGAGTCAGCCTTTTGGACACGCTTAGTCCCCCACTAACTCCTTTAGCTTGACTCAAGCAAATAAAGCTTGCTGAAGATAAAATATGTCTTTTGTGTGTTTTCTTACTCGGAAAAGACAGGGACCCTTTGTGTTAGATTGGCAATTGGTAACAGTAGCACTGGTTATTGTTGAATGAAGAAAAGGAATAACCTGGAGAGGTATATTGACATCAGATTGTGAAAAGATTCCCACCCTCTTGGTGCCTCAAAATTTTTTACTACTAGAATCAATATTCATAACGACTGTGCCTTTTCAAAATTGCCATTAGGTTTCTCACCCTCTCATGTTAGCAGATTACCGTCAGTTTCTCACTTTTAGCGAGACATCTTGATGCCTGAAGATAACATTTAGGAACACTGTATATAACTTCAGTAGATCCTGAATGGCGTCCAGCAGTATAGTGTCAGGATGACAAGAGAAACCCAAAACAACATGCTGCTTCTCATGTACACCAGTGGAAATAGCCAGAACACGGAGGACACAGTCTCATTTTTTATTTCAATTTTTTTGTTGTTGAGATTATACATCCCATAAAACAAATACCTGAATTACACATGACCTTTTCATTAAAATGACCTTCTGAAACTATATAGCTTTTTTTCCCTATAAAGTTAAGAAAGCCTAATATAGAAGATAGAATGTGTTCTATTTATTTAAAAAAAAAAAAAAAAGGAAAAAAATTGCTAACAGGTATTTTGTCTTCAAGTGTTTTACTAATGTGATGTTCTTAATTCTCTTTACCTACAAGCCTCAGGCCAGCCATTCTTGTAGATTAGCTCCAGAGCCACAGGAAACAAATGCTTGTTCTGGGCTAAAGGAGGCCTTTGCCTCACTTACGGAGGTCTTCCTGTGTTAATGGTAACTCCTCATTTCTTCCTGCTGCTTCGCTTCACTCCTTTATTCCCAGCAGAACTTCAAGTTTCTGTTTGCCTGAACACTTGGCAGAGCAGTTTTCTCTTCTTGCAGTTGTTCCATGCTCATGTTTCTTATGCACTTGTATGATTTGTGACCTTAACCTGACCTTTCTGTCTGTGTACTTTGTTACCAGCTTGTCTACCTGGAGTTGCCATGTTTCCAACCCTATTCTCCATTCTTAATCCATTAAAACTCTTTTTTTTTTTTTTCTTTTCTAGATGGTGCTACTGATCTCTTCCCACCATTGCCTCAGCAGGCTATACGGTCAGGCTGTGAGGCAGGTGCCTTGACCTGAATAAGTGAAAAATAAAACAACTACAAAACACAGAGATTAACGCAAAGGCTTACAGTGAATATTGCTTAAGAGAAGGAGGAAAGAATGAGCTATTTGGAATAAGATAAAGAAATAGAAATTTTGTTCTTACTCCATAGGTTTATTTACATTATTTTGCTGCTTTTGCTATTTTGCGTTTTCATGTTTATTAGACTTGCTAAAGGAATGTGCATCCTCTCGCTTCCTTTTAGTCCTGGACTCCCAAAGGGCTCTAGTGTCACATTTGCCACCTCTGTGGAAAGGCACTAATTAGGTAATTCCCAACTCACTTTCATTAGAAACTCATATGTTATTCTGTCTTCGGCTTTCTTGCCTCTGAAGAAATGTCTTCAAAGTCTTTCTTTGCTATGTGTGCGGTAGCCCCTTTAACTGATCTCTACATGACTGATTCCAACTGAACTACAGACGTTAAGGAAAGAAAAGAGTGTCAATGCAGCAAGGAGAATAAGTCTCACAATCAGCAAAGACCTTGAATCTATTGCCCTAATTCGAGGAAAAGGGCTTAAATTCCCCTTTATCTAATTTCTCAATTACCTGTATTTTTTCTAAAGAGGTTCAACATCTTTGTTTTCCCCTTTCTCAAATTTAATAAAGCACTTTTGAATTCAATACAACAGGACCCTTTTGAAGGACTTTTTTTTTACATAGTGGTTTCTGAGAGTGTTTCAGGTTATTCACGGTTTACTTTCACTCTGATTTGTTGATATAATTAAGGGTTGCAAATAAATCAGACAAAATCTACAACCTACAGATTAACTGAAAAGAGGGTTTCATTAGGGCCCAGTATTTAGTCTCTGTTAAACAAGAGCCTCCTTTTAAACATTACAGAAGTAATGGGCTGTGATCTCCAGCAGGAAACCTTTGAAAGCACTCATTGCTGAATCAATACCAAGTCACCTCCCTGTGGAGGGAGATCAGTTCATCTCAGTATCCCACTGCCACTAAGAATTGGAGCTCTAGTATCAAACTCAGTATGAATTTTGGCTCTTCCTTCTATTCTGGTATACTGGACAAGTTACTTAACTCCTCCAAGTCTCAGTTTCCTCCTCTTTACAATGAACTCCAATTGTGACTGGGTAAAGTTGTTAGACGAACACCTACCCTACAGTAAGTTTTCAGTGAATGTTTTTGTTATTGTTAGGGGTCATTGAGTTGGTTCAAACTCATAGTGACCCTATAGAACAAAGTCGAACTGTACCATAGTGTTTCCAAGCAGTACCTGGTGGTTCTGAACCACCAACTTTTTGGTAAATAGCTGAGCTTTTAATCGCTATGCCACCGGGCCTCCCAGGGAGTGTTAGTTAATAGTAAATCTTCTTGAATTTGATCAAGGTAAGAGTGAAATCCATGTATGTATAGTTCTCCACATAAAAACTGGGATTCTCCTTCTCTTTTATTGTCACAACTAGTTTTTGACGTACCAGCTGATCTTTAGCAGCAGATGATCCATCAAAGAGCTTGCCTTGCTTCCCCGTTTCCCTTAGCACTTATTTTCTAGGATCTGCTCCAGCTCTCTTGAGATAGCAGCTCCCCAGCTGTAAACTTTTATGTTGGGAACGGGTCGGGGGCGGGGCGGGGGCGGGGGACAGGCAGAGGCTAGGAACTGCAAAATAAAGAGTTCAGCCAGAATGGTAGTATACAGGTTTTCCCCCAAATAGCACAGTATGTTATGGACATTAGTCAGATCCAGCTAAGTGCATAGATTAAGTATAAGATCAATAATGCTGAAAATTCACTCTATGCCATATACTTTCCATGGCCCTTGACAATGCCTCATTTTGTATTCATTGAAATTAATTTGTTTGCCTTGACTTTGAAAGGTATTAGATTCAAATAGAACAAGATGGTATAGCAATCTCTAAATCACATACTTTGTATGTATTTTATATATAATTTATATGTATTATAGAGAGAGCAAGGGGAGTCCTGGTTGCTCAGTGGTTAAGCATTCAGATGCTAACTGAAAGGTTGGCAGTTTAAACCCACCAAAATTAGGAGAAAGGCACAGCAGTCTGTTTCCATACTGTTTCTACATAGATCTGCAGCCTTGGAAATCTTATGGGGCAGTTCTACCCTGTCCTATAGGGTTACTATGAGTTGGAATTGACTCAATGGCAATGGGTTTGGTTTGGTTTATATGTATACATGTGTGTATGTGTGTGAGTGTGATTGTGTGTATATATATATATATATATATAATATGTGTGCACAATTTTGTAATTTTCCTGGAACTAGGACTTAAAGCATGGGAAGCACAACAAAGTTTACTGAAGGGAGAGAATATAAGGATTAACACCTAAGTAAGAAAGAGGAAAGGGAAAGGAAGTTGTATGAAGGGCAGAATTAAGCATTAAGTATGTCATCGGGGTGGATAACCCAGTAAGCAAGGTATACTCATGCTTACCTTGCTTACTGGGTTATCCGCTCCTGTCGGGGATTATAAATTTGAACAGAGGCTTTGATTCTGTAGGAAGGTGCTATGAGGTTGGCAGGGAGACAGACACCAGCCATACCTAGAACCAGAATCTTTGATATGGTGAAAAAATGTGAAATTGTTCACTACAGATGATCTGGTAAGCAAGGTAATCACCATGCTTACCTTGCCTGTTGGATAATCTGCCCCTGCATAGCACTGTGGATTGATATTGTCAAGTACAGAAGTTGTAAGCACAGACAAACTTTCTACCTTAAAAACAGTCAAATTTAGAAAAATTTACCTAACAAAATTTTCAGTAGGTTTTCTGAGATGACTAACGATAAGGTGGTTGGTTTTTGTTTCATTTTTGTATTTAATGACTTTGATTCTCTACCACTAACACACATCTCCCCTATTTTGGGCTCTGAAAACCATAATTGTTAGTTGGGTACATAGGAAAAGATTCAATTTAAACTAAGTGGGTCATAAACCACACACAGGCTTCCAAACCAAAGTAGCAAAGTTTAAAATTGCGCTCCCAGGAGATGACTAAATCACAGGGACGTTACAGTTGTGCAAATGGTTTCAAGAACTATTCAGATTTAGTAAGTCGTTAGCACGCAAAGTATTCGTTTGCTCCTCTTATGCTGATCCACCCACTGATGGCTGCTAATGAAAGAGCAGAGAAAATGAACATTAATAACTTGGTCTTGTGGGTCGATTTGTGTCAATTAAAAGCATTATTTGGCCAAAGCCTGCTTTCATTTCAAGACCATTCTTGGGCTTCAGAGGAGCTCTTGTTTGCATGCCAACCTTAAGATACGTAGGTTTCAGGCTGTCAAGGCCCTAAAGTAGACAAACTTGTGCAATTTGAGTCACTAGAGCTTCTGAAGAGTTTTGTAAAATGTTCTAAACCATTGCTGTGCTCTTGAGCACTGGTTCTCGACACTTGATTGAATATTAGATCACCTGGAGTTGTTTTTAAAATGTCAATGCCCAGGCCTCACCCCTGACTAATTACAGCAGAATTCCTAGAGCTGCAACATAGGCATCTGTAGACCAATCCATCTGAGTGTGAGAAACACTGCTCTAGAGCACTGCGACTAAAGTGTGGCCCAGAGCCCAGCAACATCAGTATCACCTGACAGCTTCGAAGAAATAGAGACTCTTAGGTCCCACTCCAGAGCTATTGAATTAGAGTCTGTTCTTTAACAAGGCCACCAAGTGTTTTGCATGCACCTCAGCGTTGGAGAGGTACATATCTAGACTAGAAGACCTTGTACCAACCTGATGCAAGGACTTCACTGGAGTAATCTGGATGACCTAAAACAGCAATTTATCTAAGGGCTTATTTTTTCAAGTTTGTATTGCTCACTTCTCTAGTCAACTTGCTAATAGTGCAGATATTTAGAGGATATTTTTAGATACCATGAAAGGTCAAATATCCTCTAGTGTGAAGATTCATGGTCAGATTATAAGAGATTTGATCTAAACTGAAAGAAGATTTGATATCGACTAGTATCCAGGGACACTGCCAGAAAATAGAGCTTACCTGTATCCCATTGGCAATATCCCAGACACTAAAGCTCTTTGTTTTAAACATGAATTTTCTTCTCATATCCCAAGTCTAATATATTCTTAAGATTTTACTTTCCTATATGGAACATGTTTTCGTCAATATATAATACAACAGCTGAAGGATAAAAACATTTATATGCAAGATGAAACCAAGGTGACTGACATTGATTGGTAACGGTTGGCTATGAAAAAAGAGTGATTAAATAAAGGCGTGTTTTTATGGTGCTGTCCTTCAGTTTCAGGTAAGAGTCAAAAAGTTGCTGGAGGAATGAAAATGCATTTGGATTTGGAATACGTTACTAGGAAAGTGATGACTGATAAGCTCCTGTAGGTAATGTGTTGATTCAAAGATCAATAGAATGACACAAGGAATTCATTTTCATAAAGAACATTGAAGTTGTGAGTAATTACCACAAGTTTCATGACAACTGTAAATGATTCCTGCTTTAATAAAATTACTCTATATTCAGGATACAGAATGTGTTTAGAAGATTCTGTGAATGTAACTAATGATTTCTAAGAAAGGAGCTACACTTTTTGACAACTAAATAAAATTATGATTTGTTGATTATCTCTTCAAAACACTAAATATTTCTAAAGTTAAATAGTCATAAAAATTTAAATTAAAAAATACCCTTGTTGGTACTCTACTTAGAACAACACATTAAAAAAAGAATCTTAAGATCTGTTATTACAAAATTTAAAAATATGTTGGTCACATATCCTTCCCTTGATAAAACCCTTAACTATTCTCCTTTCTGCCTTACAAGCTCACTCTTCCCTAATATTAAGTTGCCTTGGTATATTAAATATAAGTGATCATCGCCGTTAAATTTTTTCTTCTTAATTTAAATTTCTCTTTATGTCATTAAGTTGCTTCTAATGTAAAAATCTCCATTTCTTTCTCTCGGTTCCCATCCCAAGCTACCTTCATTTTGTAGTGCTCTTCCCAAGTCTCTCATTTTCTATCTGACAAAACATGAGTATTTGAACAAGTCTTTTTGCTTTGTGGTTTGGTTCTGTCTATTGGATCCAAGTTATCTTTTATCGTCTTATTAATAGAACCATAATACTTTGTATATTTTCATCTGTCTAACCAATTTCATAATCCAGATGATACACACAAGCACACACACATTTTTCTCCTAAAATTAGGAATCCATTGGCCAGTAATTCAACATTTCATTGAATTTTCTGAGTCATGTATTTATTGTTGTGACTAGGAATACTTCTTCCACTATTTTAAACAGAATACAAAAAAAATAGTAGTCAGTTCCAAAACTGGCTTTTTATTAGAGTGTGGTTAAGGTTTATAGATTGTCTGATTGTTCAATATCTAGTACAAGTCCACATATCCTTTCAGCCAGTCATGTTTCATAATTCAGAATTGCTCATATTTTTTAAATATAATATATATATGAAATTTTACAAAAAACTCCAGTAAGGTCTGAAGTAACATTGTAACATTCTATAATCAATACATTAATATTTTTGTAGTGAAACATATGAAAAGTTCTCTAAGTGGTAAAAATATGGATTATAAACATCCTAACATCATTATAGTAAAATTTGGGTGCAAATAAAGTTTTCACGTATTTACAAAATGCTATCAGTTTTCAGAGTTTTGGGATTTTAGAATTCTAGATGTTGTTGTTGTTAGGTGCCGTGGAGTTGGTTCTGACTCATAGCCATTCTATGCACAACAGAATGAAACACTGCCCGGTCCTGTGCCATCCTCACAATTGTTGGTACGCTTGAACCCATTGTTGCAGCCACAGTGTCAATCCAATTCATTAGGGATCTTCCTCCTTTTTTTGTTGACCCTCTGCTTTATAAAGCATAATGTACTTCTCCAGGGACTGATCCCTCTTGCTAACACCCAAAGTATGTGAGACATAGTCTCGCCATCCTTGCTTCTCAGGAGCATTCTGTTTGTACTTCTTCCAAGACAGATTTGTTTATTCTTTTGGCAGTCCATGGTATATTCAATATTCTTCTCCAACACCACAATTCAAAGGTGTCAATTCTTCTTCAGTCTTCCTTATTCATTGTCCAGCTTTTGCATGCATATGAGGCGATTGAAAACACCACAGCTTGATTCAGGCGCACCTTAGTCCTCAAGGTGACATCCTTGCTTTTCAACACTTCAAAGAAATATTGTACAGCTAATTTGCCTAATGCAGTGTGTCTTGGTTTCTTGAGTGCTGCTTCCACGGGTGTTGATTGTGGATCCAAGTAAAATGATATCCTGGACAACCTCAATCTCCTCTCCGTTTATCATAATGTTGCTTATTGGCCCAGTTGTGAGGATTTTTGCTTTCTTTATGTTGACATGTAATCCATACTGAAGGCTATGGTCTGATCTTCATCAGTAAGTGCTTCAAGTCCTCTTCATTTTCAGCAAGCAAGGTTGTGTCATCTACATAGCACAGGTTGATTCTTCTTCCAATCCTGATGCCCCATTGTTCTTCATATAGTCCAGCTTCTCTAATTATTTGCTCAGCATACAGACTGAATAGATACGGTGAAAGGATACAACCCTGACACACACCTTTCCTGACTTTAAACCATGTAGTATCCCTTTCTTCTGTTCAAACAACTGCCTCTTGATCTATGTACGGATTCCTCATGAGCACAATTAAGTGCTCCAGAATTTCCATTCTTCACAAAGTAATCCATAATTTGTTATGATTCACGTAGTCGAATGCCTTAGCATAGTCAATAAAACACAGGTAAACATTTTTCTGGTATTCTCTGCTTTCAGCCAGGATCCATCTGACGTCAGCAATGATATCCCGGTTTCCATGTCCTCTTCTAAATCCCGCTTGAATTTCTGGCAGTTTCCTGTCTATATAGTGCTGCAGCCACTTTTGAATGATCTTCAACAAAATTTTGCTTGCATATGATATTAATGATATTGTTTGATAATTTCCACATTTGGTGGGATCTCCTTTCTTGGGAATAGACATAAATATGGATCTGTTCCAGTTGGTTGGCCAGATAGCTATCTTCCAATTTTCTTGGCATAATTGAGTGAGCATTTCCAGTGCTGCATTCTTTTCTTGAAACATCTCAATTGGTATTCCATCAATTCCTGAAGCCTTGTTTTTCACCAATGCCTTCAGTGTATCTTGGACTTCTTTCAGTATCATCAGTTCCTGAATATATGTTACTTCCTGAAATGGTTAAACGTCTACCACTTCTTTTTGGTATAGCATTTCTGTGTATTCCTTTCATCTTCTTTTGATGTGTCCTGCGCCATTTAATATTTTCCCTGTAGAATCCCTAGTATTGCAACTCCAGGCTTGAATTTTTTCTTCAGTTCTTTCAGCTTGAGAAATGCTGAGTGTGTTCTTCCTTTTTGGTTTTGTATCTCCAGGTCTCTGCACGTCAGCGTGATATTTTACTTTGCCTTCTAGAACCACTCTTTGAAATCTTCTGTTCAGTATTTTTACTTCATTGTTTTTTCCTTTTGTTTTAGCTGCTCGATATTCAAGAGCAAGTTTCAGAGTCTCCTCTGACATCCATTTAGGTCTTTTCCTTCTCTCTTACCTTTTTAATGACCTCTTTCTTTCTTCATGTATGATGTCCTGGATGTCATTCCACAACTCATCTGGTCTTTGGTCATTAGTGTTCAATGTATCAAGTCTATTCTTAAGATGGTCTCTAAATTCAGCTGGGATATACTCAAGGTTGTACTTTGGCTCTCATGGGCTTTTTCTTTTTCTTCAGTTTCAATTTGAACTTGCTTATGAGTAATTGATGGTCTGATCCGTAGTCTAGCCCTGGGCTTGTTCTGACTGATGATATTGAGCTTTTCCATTTTCTCTTTCCACAGATGTACTCGATTTGATTCCTGTGTAGTCCATCTGGTGAGGCCCATGTGTATACTTGCCGTTTATGTTGGTGAAAAAGGTATTTGCAATGAAGAAGTTGTTGATCTTGCAAAATTTAATTATGTGATCCTCGGCATTGTTTCTATCACCAAGGTCATATTTTCCAACTACAGATCCTTCTTCTTGGTTTCCAACTTTCACATTCCAATCACCAGTAATTATCAGTGCATCCTGATTGCATGTTCAATCAATTTCAAATTGCAGAAGTTGGTAAAAATCTTCAGTTTCTTCATCTTTGGCCTTAGTGGTTGGTACAGAAATTTGAATAATAGTAGTATTAACTGGTCTTCCTTGTAGGCATATGGATATTATCCTATCACAGACAGCATTGTACTTCAGGATAGATCTTGAAATGTTCTTTTTGACAATGAATGTAATGCCATTCCTCTTCAAGCTGTCTTTCCCAGCACAGTAGACCATATGATTGTTCAATTCAAAATTACTAACACCTGTCCATTTCAGCTTACTAATGCCTGAGAGGAAATCCTCGTGGTGTAGTGGTTAAGTGCTATGGCTGCTAACCAAAGGGTCGGCAGCTTGAATCCACCAGGTGCTCCTTGGAAACTCTATGGAGCAGTTCTACTGTGTCCTATAGGGTCTCTATGAGTCAGAATCGACTTGATGGCACTGGGCTGGCTGGGCAATGCCTGAGATACCGATGTTTATGTGTTCCATTTCATTTTTGATGATTTCCAATTTTCCTAGATTCATACTTTGTACATTCCGGGTTCCTATTATTAATGGATGTTTGCAGCTGTTTCTTCTCATTTTGAGTCGGGCCACATCAGCAAATGAAGGTCTTCAATGCTTGACTTCATCCACATCATTAAGGTCAACTCACTTTGAGGAGGCAGCTCTTCCCTAGTCTTTTGAGTGCCTTCCAACCTGAGGGGCTTGTCTTCTAGCACTATATCAGACGATGTTCTACTGCTATTCATAAGGCTTTCACTGGCTAATACTTTTCAGGAGTAGACTGCCACATCCTCCTTCTTAGTCTGTCTTAGTCTGGAAGCTCATCTGAAACCTGTCTACAATGGGTGACCCTGCTGGTATTTGAATGCCAGTGGCATAGCTCCCAGAATCACAGCAACATACAAGTCCCCACAGTACAACAGAATTTTAGATAAGGTATGTGATTTTAAATGCTCCATGGAGGAAAGCTAGGACTTATAAATTGATGCTTCCCATTCACAAGGATGTGAGCACTAGTTCATGAATGTATACTAATAATGAGAATTTTTTCTCATGAGATAAAAATAAACACTTTTTGTAAAGCTAACTTTGGTATTTTAAATCATATGGGTCTTCAGTTTTTAATTTGACATAAAATTTTTTAAAGGTACATAGGTGGAATGTTTGTTATCAGCAAATAAGTATTTTAATTTCAGATGCTTTTGACAATGATGAAGCCAGAAAATATTTTTGAATAAGTAAACATGTAATTTTAAATATGATAGCTTATTTTTTAATTTAAGATTGAATCTCCTCTTTGCAATTATGGAATTTTCAAAGATTTGTTCAAAGTATTGTCATGGTAGAAAATGTATCACAATTTCAGACCTCAAAAACTGTATTGCATGTTTTCTTTATTTTTCTCTGATTAACCTAAGCCACATGGGTCCAAAAAACATCAAATTTTAACAGCAGATTTATTACTATTAAAGTGAATCATTTTAAGTATTGAATAGAGAAACGGAATTAATTATTTCCTGTAAAGAGCATTTTTAAATAAAAAGGTTTAATTTTCATTATTTTTTATTATTTTTGCCTTCTCAACATCCTTATTACTTCATTTGTAGACATTAATTTGATGAAATAATGACTAATAAAGATGATATTCAGTTTCTCACATATGCTTACCTAAAACACGAGAGATGCAGAAAGTAAAACACATTTTGGACTTACTACATATATTCTTTTTAGAATCAAGAAATATTGCATTAGTGAAGTTTTGCATTATACAGTGGGTTTGCACAAAGCCATATTTTAATTTGCAAACATGTCCTCTAAATCTAACATGCCAAATATTGATCATACTTCAGGTAGGGAGAACCTACTATTTGATCCTCATGGAAACATGTTCATAGATTGAGAGCTCTATATCTCCAATAGATGTGCTACCACAACAGGTCATTTTTGTCCACAGAAGGACAAAATCACTGTTAGATTAAATATATCTTTCAACCCTTCCTATTTTATGTGCTAATTCAATTATTAAAAGCATATGCTTTGACTTTAAACTGACCTAGATTGGAGTCAAGCTTGTCATTTTTGTTGTGTGACCTTGGAGATTTTACTTAACAACTCAGTTCTCCTTATTTAAATAGAAACACACAGGCACACATCATATGTTGTTGAGAAGGTTAAGTAGAGTATTTCACTAATTCATATACAAATTTCTTTTATTGCCTACTAAGCTCCTGGATTATTGTTGTTAGCAAAAAAGCACATTATTAGCTACTGCTGCTGATGATATCATCAAATTCTATACATAAAACAGTATAAAAAGTTAATCATTAAAAAATACTCAGGAGAAAATGAGATTAGGTTGACTTCCTTTCCATACATTTATTCGGCAACTGTTCATTAGATCCATTATTTACATCACTGAATGAGACGTAGGGAGTAAAATGATGTGCAAGCTAGGCAAGATCAGTTCCATGATAGGACTCAAAATATAAGCAGGAAGACTTAAACATTGAATTACATAACCTGTGGGAAAATAGTGTTAGAAAGTGGGTAACAGGTGCACTAACTTGGTTTGAAGGGATCAAGGACAAAGTGATATTTAGTATCATACCTAAAGAGGGAATAAATCTCAAGGATAACTTCTATATACCCTATCTCGTTGCTAATATGTTGTTATTAGTTGCTGCTGAGTCAACTGTGACTCATGGCAGCCTCATGTGCTACAGAGTAGAACTATTCCATATGATTTTCTTGGCTGTAATCTTAATGAAAACAGATTGCCAGGCCTTTTCATTTGCAGTCCTGCTGAATGGATTGAAACTACCAACCTTTAGGTTATGAGTAAGTGCAAACCATTTGTGCTACCTAGGAACCCTCTTTTCTAATATAATGCCATACAAAGTATTTATGTCAAATGCAATTATCAAGTCAACAATACTAATAAGGTTGTTTATTTCCAATCTTTTTTTTAAATTTTAAAACGATTTTATTGTTGCTGTTGTTGATAACATACATAGCAGAACATACACGAATTCAGCAATTTCTACACGTACAGTTGAGTGAAATTGATTACATTCTTTAGTTGTGCAAACACTCTCACTCTTCTTTTCTAATTCTTCCTCCATTAGCATGAACTCACTGCCCCCTAGGCTTCCTACCTAATCTTTCAAGTTCCTGTTGTCAATTTGATCCTGTATAGTTAAGTCTTAAAAGAACACAAAGCTCAAAGCAGACATTCTTTATTATTTAACCACAAAAAGAAAAATAACCCAATCATAATATGGGCACAGGACTTGAATAGACATTACACCAAAGAGGACTTTCAAATGGCCACAAAACTCGTGAAAATATGTTCAACATCATTAGACATCAGAGACGCAAATCAAAATCATAATGAAATACCATTTCACTCCCACTAGATTGAAAAAAAAAAAAAAGATAATAACAAACACTGGTGAAGATGTGGGGAAATTGAAACCCTTATCTATTGCTTGTGGGAATGCAAAATGGTACAGCCATTATGGAAAACAGTGTGGTAGTTTCTCAAAAACACTAAAAATAGAACTACATATGACCCAGCAATTTCACTCCTACATGTATACTCAACAGGTTTGTTTTGATCACTCTCTGGCTAGTTAGTTACTTAATAATTTGTCAGTTATGCAAAACTTCAAATTATCAATCTTAGAAACTGATTATTTGTGTTATAAAAATTTAACTAAAATAAAGTACCTCTTAAACATAATAATTTGTATCTTCCTATGATCTTGACCATAACCCTGTGAGATAGCTGGATTGGTCAGCAACACTGTCATTTACAGATGAAGGAAATATAATCATTTTATCTAAAACCATGCAATATTAGGAATAGGAATCAACACCAGGTCTTCTTAATGTAATCCCAATGTTTTGTTTGTTTCCTAAATATGATACCATTATAAAAGCTGTTGTGCAAATAACTTTCAGTAACAAATCTATTATGAAAATAATGTATCTTGGTGAGAATCTGTTGTCAGTACTCTGAGATTTTGAAAGACAATAGAAATTGACTTTATGAACACCTGTTCTTCAGAGCTGTGATATGTGTGGAAATAGAGTAGACAACAGTCTGTATTCTTAAGGACCTATCAATCAATCTATATAGAGAACATAAATCAGATATAAGCGCATATATTTTCTATACCTGATAGCATATGTATAGCCAATATATGACCAATGCAATTACTAATGGACAGAAAGATAATCAAGAGGGTGGGGGATATAGAGCCACATTTATCTATGCATTTATTCAAGATATTATTTTTTTATCGAGCATTTCCTGTACTCTGGACTCTATTCTGGACATTGGAGATGCTCCAGGAAGTAAGATGGTTGACTTCCAGAGAATTGTCAAGAACCTTTATATGTTTCTGCTTGTGAGAGAAAGAATTCTTCATACTCCCTGTTCATTAACAGCACCTATCATTTATTGATCATGTACCACATCTCTGGCATTAGTGCCTAAATCTCATTTCAAGATGTAGGGGTTGAGGCTTGATTGTGCTCAAGGTCACATAGCTAGTCATTTCTTTGTCATTAGCTATAAAAAATGAAATTATAAATAGCTACAGCTCCCTGATACAACCTATATATGGAGAATATGAGTTTATTTAGAATAGGCATCTTTGAAGATGTAATTAAGGTAAGGATCTCAAGACAAGATCATTCTGGATTAGGGTGGGCCTCAAATCAGTTAGGAGAGAAGCCTGGAATAGAGTCTCTTGTCATGGACTGAATTACATCCCACAAAAAATATGTGTATCAATTTGGCTGGGCCATGATTCCCAGTATTGTATGGTTGTCCTCCATTTTGTGATTGTAATTATATGCTAAAGAGGATTAGGGTAGGATTGTAAAATTCTTACTAAGGTCACATCCCTGATCCAAAGTAAAGGGAGTTTCCCTGGAGTGTGGCCTGCACCAGATTTTATCTTACAATAGATAAAAGGAAAGGGAGGCAAGCAGAGAGTTAGGGAGCTTACACCACAAAGAAAGCAGTGCCAGGAGCAGAGTGCGTCCTTTGGACCTGATGTTCCTGCACTGAGATGCTCCCAGACCAAGGAAAGACTAATGAGATGGACCTTCCTCCAGAGCCAACAGAGAGAGAAAGCTTTCCCTTGGAGCTGGTGCCCTGAATTTGGACTTGTACCTTACTAGGCTGTATGAGAATAAATTTCTCTTTGTTAAATCCACCCACTTGTGACATTTCTGTTATAGCAGCACTAGATGACTAAGACAGCCTCCCTGAGAACCTTGATTTCATATCTCTGGCCTTCAGAATTTTGAAGTAATACAAGTTTGTTTTTTTAAGCCACTCAGTTTGTGGCTATCTATCACAGAAGGTCTAGGAAATGAATGCATCTCCAAAAGTCATGTCCCTGGGGACTAACCACAACATAGTTGGGTGGGACAGAATCTTTAATCCACTAACTTGACCCAGAAGTTCTGTTTACCATTTACCCTCCTACATGGTGAAAGGGCCAGTTAACTGGTATAGTATCTTTCTACTTCCATAGTCTTTTTTCTCAGGATATCATAGCCTTTACCTGCAGTTGGACCATGGTTAGGGTCACCCATCACTGGATTGTTCACTGATATATGCAGGTTATCTAGAATTGATCCCAACATATCTGACATTGACATAATCCATATGTGATTGAATGAAGTTCTCAATAAATTTCCTTCTAAAAAAAGCTCCTAGATTCCATAAGCATATTGATTCAGTTCCTCACCAGGCATTTTTAAGCTCTAGTTAATAATTTCTCCTTACACCAAAATTAAAATAACTAATTTTCTATATATCTCACACACACTTTTTTTTTTCCTTCACTGGATACATGGATAAAACACTTCTTGAACAACTCAAGGAAAGCAGAGTTTTTGTTAAAAGCCTTTTGCTTTTTGCTTAAAATCTGTGGTCCTCTAAGAGCTGTCTTTTGGAAATGTAAATATGTTTAAACAGCATTATAAAACATTAAGGTCTGGAATTTTGCATAGGTGGAAAAAGCACCTGCTAAATGATAAGGGCTTTGCTTGAAATACATCAAATTTTTCCTTGGCCAAAATTACTTACAAAAGAGGAGTAATAAATCCCCTTTATTATCATTACTTTATAAGTTATCAGGAAAAAAAATGAATGTGTTTTTACAGGGCAATATCGCTATGTTATCTGAAAGAATAACACGTTGTTGTTGTTGTTATGTGCCATTGAGTTGGTTCCAACTCATAGTGGCCTTGTGTACAACAGAATGAAGCACTGCCTGGTCCTGCACCATTCTCATAATCGTTGTTATGCTTGAGCCCACTGTTGCAGCCACTGTGTCAATCCATCTCATTGAGAATCTTCCTCTTTTTCACTGACCCTCTACTTTACGAAGAATGATGTCCTTCTCCAGGGACTGGTCCCTCCTGATAACATGCCCAAAGTATGTGAGATGAAGTCTCACCAATCTCACTTCTAATGGACATTCTGGCTATACTTCTTCCAAGACAGATTTGTTCGTTCTTATGGAAGTCTATGGTATAATTCAATATTATTCGCCAACACCACAATTCAAAGTCATCAATTCTTCTTTGGTCTTGCTCATTTATTCACATGCATATCAGGCTATTGAAAACACCATGGCTTGAGCCAGGCACACCTTAGTCCTTAAAGTGACATCTTTCTTTTTAACACTTTAAAGAGGTCTTTTGCAGCAGATTTACCCGTTGAAATGCATCGTTTGATTTCTTGACTTCTGCTTCCATGGGTGCTGATTATGGATCCAGATAAAATGAAATCCTTGACAACTTCAACTTTTTCTCCATTATCATGATGTTGTGTATTGGTCCAGTTGTATTTTTGTTTTCTTTAGACTGAGGTATAATCCACGCTAAAGGTTGTAGTCTTTGATCTTCCTCAGTAAGTGCTTCAAGTCCTCTTCACTTTCAGCAAGCAAGGTTGTGTCGTTTGCCTATTGCAGGTTTTTAATGAGTCTTCCTCCAGTCCTGATGCCACATTCTTCATGTAATCCAGTTTCCCAGATTATTTGCTCAGCATGCTGACTGAATAGGTATGGTGAAAGGATACAACCCTGACGCACATCTTTCCTGACTTCAAACCACACAGCATCCCCTTGTTTCATCAGAATGACTGCCTCTTGGTCTATGTACAGGTTCCTTATGAGCACAATTAAGTATTCTGAAATTGCCATTCTTCACAATGTTATAATTTGTTCCGATCCACACAATAGAATGCCTTTGCACACACACACAAAAAAAAATACAAAACAGCTAAACGTCTTTCTGGTATTCTCTGCTTTTAGCAATGATCCATCTGACATCAGCAATGAGATCCCCAGTTCCTTGTCCTCTTCTGAATCCAGCTTGTATTTCGGGCAGTTCCCTGTCAATGTACTGCTGCAATTGCTTTTGAATGATCTTCAGCAAAATTTTACTTATGTGTGATATTAATGATATTGTTCAATAACTTCCACATTCTGCTGGATCTCCTTTTTTTGTAATGGGCATAAATATGGATCTCTTCTAGTCAGCTGGCCAGGAAGCTGTCTTCCAAATTTCTTGGCATAGATGGGTGAGCACTTCCAGCTCTGCATCCATTTGCTGAATTATCCCAAATGATATTCCATCAACTAATGGAGCCTTGTTTTCCTCCAATGTCTTCAGCGCAGCTTGGACTTCCTTCTGTACCATGGGTTCTTGATATATGCTACCTCATGAAACGACTGAACATCATCCAATTCTTTTTGATATAGTGACTGTTTGTATTCCTTCCATCTTCTTTTGATGCTTCCTGCACCATTTAATATTTTGGCCTCAGAATCCTTCAATATTGCAACTCGAGGCTTGAATATTTTCTTCAGTTGTTTCAGCTTGAGAAATGCCAAGCATGTTCTTCCCTTTTAGTTTTATAGCTCAAGGCCTTTGCACATGTCATTATAATACTTTACTTTGTCTTCTCCAGCCACCCTTTGAAAGCTTCCTTTCAGCTCTTTTACTTCAACATTTCTTCTGTTTGTTTTAGCCACTGGACATTCAAGAGCAAGTTTCAGAGTCTCTTCTGACATCCATTTTGGCCTTTTCTTTCCTTCCTGTCTTTTTAATTACCTCTTGCTTTCTTCATGTATGATGCCGTTGATGTAATTCCACAAACTCCTCTGGTTTTCAGTCATTAGTGTTCAATGAGTCAAATCTATTCTTGAGATGATCTCTAAACTCAGGTGGGATATACTCAAGGTCGTACTTTGGATCTCATGGACTTGCTCTAATTTTCTTCAGCTTCAGCTTAAACTTGTATATAAGCAATTGATGGTCTGATCAGCAATTGGTCACTGGACTTTTTATCACTGAGGATATTGGGCTTTTCTATCATCTCTTTCCACAGATGTAGTTGATTTGATTCCTGTGTATTCCATCTGGTGAGGCCTACTTGTTTAAAAAAAAAATATATATAGTAGCCATTTATGTTGTTGAAAAAGGTATTTGCAATGAAGAAATTACTGGTCTTGCAAAGTTCTATCATTCAATCTCTGGCATTGTTTCTGTCACCAAGGACGTATTTTTCAACTGCTGATCCTTCTTTATTTCCAACTTTCATATTCCAATCACCAATAATTATCAATGTACCTCGATTGTAAGTTTGATCAATTCCAGACTGCAAAAGTTGGTAAAAATCTTCATTTTTTTTTGTCTTTAGCCCTTGGTGGTTGGTATGTAAATTTGAATAGTAGTAGTATTAACTGGTCTTCCTTGCGTGTGTATGGATATTATCCCATCACTGGTAGCATTGTATTTCAGGATAGGTCTTGAAGTGTTCTTTTAGACTATGAATGCAACACCATTCCTCTTCATTTTGTCATTCCTGGCATAGTAGACATAAGAGTCTCCAGTACAAAATGATCAATACCGATCCATTTCAGCTCACTAACGCCTAGGATATTGATGTTTCTGAAACAGTAACATACTATACTGCAAATATCTGAATATACATTTAGTCCAAAAAAAACACTGGTTCTCACTCTACCTGGGTGTTTGAATCACTTAATATACTTTTAGAAGATGCATATGTCTCAACCCATTGGGAACTGATAACTTACTTTCTATCTCTTGGATCTGATTTCTCTATATTATCCTAATTCTTAATTTTCCCCTCAAGGAAGAAAAACATTTTCAGATACTTACCCATCTTCTCTCCAGGTTCAAAGGCCTATGGTTTTTTCACAGCATCCCTACCGAAATTCATATTGTGACCTATTGGCTATGACTAGGTGAGGTGCTTCTGGCAGAGACTGACATCTCCTTCCCGCCACAAGAAGAATCCATTTTTATTTTATTTTAGTAATAGAATCCCTACCCCAATTTTACCAGTGCCATCTTTTGCAGCTTGCTTTGCATTTAATTATTACCACACAGCAAAGTTTTAACCAATGGGATATAAGGAAAAAGAGATGTGCAATTTTCAGGTCACATCCATACAAAGAAAGATGTTTTCCCTCCTCTTCCTTTATCTCTTCTTATGAGTACAATAAGGATGTGGTGGTTCAGTAACAAATATCCTTAACCTGTGGAAGAGCACAGCATTTTAGGAGATGATGAAGCTAGAAGATATAAGGAACCTGCATTTCTGGACAGTTTGTAACAAATCAGATTACCTGCCTGGCACAACTTGCTTAATTCTGTACTCTTATATTGGGTCTTGTTATAAAAAAGTATCATATACTCTAACCAATACAGAAATTGGTGCCAGGGTGAGTTTTCCTATAAAATAAAAGCTTAAATTATTGGCTTAGAGATAGGTGTATAGTAAGGAAACAAACAAATATAATAGGATGGAAAGTAGGTGACCTTTATATTGTGGCAATATAATTGATAAACTTTCACATGCAATAACTTAAAGATATATCATGAAACAACTTGAAATATAGATCATGCGCCCATCAAAGCCGTTCTAGAGAAACTGGTAGAAAAACATCAGAATGTTTGCATGTTGACAGTTTGCTTTTAGATGATTCCTATAGCAATGCTTAAGTTAAGACGGAATTAATCAAGCAAAAATATAAGACATTATAGCTCTAGAAATGTTCCCACATGCTTGTATTTTTTAATACAAATTTATCAACAGTTTTATTTGGAGCTTTATGAGTTTTGAAAAGCCAACTGCTCTTTTACTCATAAGCAGAGCATAATATTGTTGCTCAGAGAACTGCCATGGGACCTCTTGTTAAGTAACCTTGGCTAGTCAGTGAGAACTGTTTCTGCAGCAAAGAAATTAGGAGCATTGCTTGAGCATCCAAATCAATTCCCCATAACTTCAAGATAGCTGCTATTAGGTGTGGTAAAGGGGCATAGTCTGAATACAGAGCAACTTTGGCCCTACGAATTGCGACCAGATCATCTCTATGGTTACATGGAAACATAGTGAAAGTAAATACATCAGAGATCTACTAAGTTTTTGAGAAAATGTTGTTGCATGCAAGACAAAAACCTGACCGGCAAAAGTCTTGGACTGGGTTTCTGCTTTAGGCCAAAATGAAGTGACAAGGATCAATGTACCTTCCTATATGATATACTAACTGGACTGAGCTTTGAGTTAGCTCTCTTAGTGAGGTAGTAATTAGGTACTAATAATGAACATGGATAAGTGGATGGCTAGAGAGAATGACTATGGTAGATACTGCTAATTACACCCAATTTTCTATTCTCCCATTTTTCCTTTTAGTGATAGAATTTTTCCCTCCCCACTACCCCTCACATTTTAATTAAATTTTCCAATTTCTACAATAGCCAAATCATCTCATGTGACTAAATTCAGACCAATGAGATTTAGACAAATTTGATGTGCATGAGATCCAGTTCAGATCCTAAAAATGGAAGTTGTTTGTCGTTTCAGGTCACATCATAATGTATAATGGACAAAACCTAGGACCCTAAAGGATCTTGTGAGGGACAGAACTTTCCACATGTCCTGGTCCATCTGCCTACATTGGGACTGCTATGTGAGAGAGAAACACACTTTTATATTTTCTAAACCTTTATGGTTTCAGCACATAGGACTCTCCAAAACTAATAGGGAAATCATCCCTGAACCAATTACCGTAGCTAAGAAAATGCAGTGCTCTAACTGGCCATGGTTGTACCACATGCCTGTGTGGCTGGAGTTGGGGGTCAACTCTATCCTCAATTAGTTGGGAATAGAGTGAGGAGTTTAGCAGAGGGAAATACTTAACAAAATAATATAGAAATGATGTTCTGAGGAGAAGGAGGAAAAACACATTTGTCTATTATATATTCTAAGAGATTATTCTCCTTTGCAGTATTTCTTAGGGAGCAGCCTGATGTAGCTGTTTGCTTGCATGTGCCACTGTTCTCTTAAGCACAGCTAAGTGAAATGATCTAAGTACAGCAGATTCAGAAGTTAGGCAGACACCTAATTTGGGGCCAATTTTTAAAAAATAAATTCTGCATAAACAACGATAATAGAAATAGCTGAATGAATCTAATTCTCTCCCAAGCATAGGTTTGCTTGATCTTTGTCACGAAGCTTGTTTGAAAAGGAGATCCTATGCCCAATCCCTAATCTTTCATTCAAGTGAGCGGATACAGGAATATGTATCAGTAATAGTCATTTTAGTAACTCTAAAACACATTTTTCGGGAATCATACCTTGAGAAAATTGCTCCAAAGAAAGACGAAGTGAGTTGGGCAGCTGGCAAAGTGAGAAAAAGCCAAGGGTCAAGAGGTAGTGAGAGTCTTTGGAGCTGAAGAAGCCATTGTTGAGGTATCAGATGAAACTATAAATAAGCCAAAATTTTGGAGAAGCAGGAACGATGAGTCAGATAAAGGATATGTGTGAAGAAGTTGGTAGGCATGTGGAGTATATAGACATGAACAGAAGCAATATTGAAAGTGTCAGCAATGCAGAGATCCAAACCCAAGATCCGAAAACTTCAGGTACTGACGTCTCCAGAGCTTCTTTGATTTCAAAAAGAAAGCCCAGTCCCAGTATCTTAAAACTAAACTTTACTCTGATTCCTGCTCTTTCATTAGCCTAGATCTGCATTCTTTGATTACTGTGTGGTTGAGAACATTGCTTTTCCTGTATCTTTAAATCCTCCCCCAGTTTATTGAGGTAATTTTAATATATCTCTGTTACTTACATATTACATCTTACATTGGACTTTGGAGACCATCTCAAGAACAGGTTTGACAGATTAAACACTAATGACTGAAGATCAGATTAGCTGTGAGCCGACATCATACATGAAGAAAGTAAAAGGTCATTAAAAAGACAGGAAAGAAAGAAAAGACCAAAACAGATGTCAGAAGACATTGAAACTTGCTCTTCAATGTACAGTAGCCAAAGCAAATGGAAGAAATGATGAAATAAAAGATCTGAGCAGATTTCAAGGGAGGCTTGAGCAGACAAAGTAAAGTGTAATAAAATGTGCACAGACCTGGAGATAGAAAACCAAAAGGAAAGAACATGCTAGGCATTTCTTAAACTAAAAGAACTGAAGGAAAAATTCAAGCCTTGAGTTGCAATGCGGAAGGATGTTATGGACAAAATATTGAATGACACAAGAAGCATCAAAAGAAGATGGAAGGAATACACAGAGTCACTGTACCAAAAAGAATTGGTCGATGTTCAACCATTTCAGGAGGTAGTATATGTCAGGAAATGATGGTACTAAAGGAAGAGGTCCAAGCTGAGCTCAAGGCATTGGTGAAAATCCAGCCTCCAGGAATTGACGGAGTACCAACTGAGGTGTTTCAACAAATGGAGCATGGAAGTTGCTCACTTGACTATGCCAGGAAATTTGGAAGACAGCAACCTGGCCAACCAACTGGAAGAGATCCTTATTGTAGCCATTCCAAAGGAAGGTGACCCAAAAGAATGAGGAAATTATTGAACAGTATCACTAATATTGCACACAAGTAAAATTTCGTTGAAGATTATTCAAAAGCAGTTACAGCAGTACATTGACAGGGAACTGCCAGAAATTCAAGCTGGATTTAGAATAGGCATGCAATGAGGAATATCTTTGTTGATGTGAGGTGGATCTTGGCTGAAAGCAGAGAATAACCAGAAAATATTTACCTGTGTTATATTGATTATTATGCAAAGATATTCAACTGTGTGAATCATGAAAAAAATTATTAGTATCGTTGTGAAGAATAGGAATTCCAGAACACTTAATTGTGCTCACGCAGAACCTGTACATAGACCAAGAGGCAGTAGCTCAAAAAGGAACAAGGGGATACGCGTGGTTTAAAATCAGGAAAGGTGTGCACTAAGATTGTATCCTTTCACCATACTTATTCAATCTGTATGCTGAACAAATAATACAAGAAGCTGGATATATGAAGAAAACCGTAGCATCAAGATTGGAGGAAGATATAATAAACAACCTGTGATACGCAGATGACATAGCTGCTTGCTGAAAGTGAAGAGAGCTTGAAGAACTTACTGATGATGATCAAAGACTACAGCCTCCAGCATGGATTACACCTCAACATAAACAAACAAACAGAAAAAAAACCCTCACAACTGGACCAATAAGCAACATCATGATAAATGGAGAAAATATTGAAGTCATCAAGGATTTCATTTTACTTGGGTCCTCAGTCAATGCCTATGGAAGCAGCAGTCAAAAAATCAACTGATTTATTGCATTGGGCAAATCTGCTGCAAAAGACCTCTTTAAAGTTATAAAAAGCAAAGACGTCACTTTGAGGACTAAGGTGCATCTGACCCAAGCCATGATATTTTCAATTGCCTCATGTATATGTGAAAGCAGGATAATGAATAAGGAAGATCAAAAATAGTTGATGCCTTTGAATTATGGTGTTGGCGAAGAATACTGAATATACCATCAACTGCCAGAAGAACAAACAAATCTATCTTGGAAGAATTACAGCCAGAGTGTTTCTTGGAAGTGGGGTTGGTGAGATTTCATCTCACGTACTTTGGGCATGTTATCAAAAGGGACCAGTCTCTGGAGGAGGACATCATGCTTGGCAAGTTAGAGGGTCAGCAAAAAAGAGCAAGACTCTTGATGACACAGATTGACACAGTGGCTCCAACATTGGGCTCAAACATAGCAATGACTGTGAAGATGGCACAGGATCCAGCAGTGCTTGACAGCACCTAAAACAACAGCTTACATCAAAGGAGACTGTGGTAGGCTGAATAACGGCACTCCTAAAATGATCACATCCTAATCCCTGGAACTTTTGCAGATACGATTAAGTTAAATATTCTGAGATGATGTAATCCTGGATTATCTGGATGGGTTTTATGTAATCACAAGTGTCACTATAAAAAGGGGAAGGAGATCAGAGTCAGTAGTAAGAGATGATGACAGAAGTAAAGGGTTGGAGTAATGTAAGGAAGGGGTCAAGAGCCAAGGAATGCAGGTGGCCTTTAGAAGCTTAAAAAGGCAAGGAAAAGGATTTAGGGCCCCCAGAAGGAACCAGCCCTGCTCTAGCCCCAAAGGATTCATTTTATACTACTGACTTCCAGAAAGGTGAGAAAATAAATTTGGTGGTTGTTTTAAACAACAGGGGTTTTTTTTTTTTTTTTTTTTTGATAATTTGTTATAGCAGCAGTAGGAAACTAATACAGAGACCCAATAAGTAGAAGTCTCAAGGTAATCAAAATCAGCGGATAATTTTTTTTCATTTGAGAGTTGTTTACTTGTTTCTTTGTTTTTCCCAAGAAACTGATGTAAGGGGAAAAGAAAAGATTTTCTGTTTACTAACAAAGAAATCAGACTTAGGTTTACGAGCTTCACTACTTATTATCCATGTAAGCTTGGGAGACCACTAAATCTCTCCTTGGATTTAAAATGAGGAAAAAAAAAATTATATCACAGAATTTTGGAGGTGACATTTTTGAATGTTTTGTTTCCTTTTAGATGAAGAAGAAATGCATTTTTTTTAAATTGTCATCAGTATATCCAGTTTGTACATTATAGATGGTATGCATATTTCTCACTCTTAATAAAGAAATTTTTAAAAGAGTATTCTTTAAAAAACATACCAGTTATCTGTGAAAGTTATTGATCTCAAATTGTTGCCTTGCTTGTCTCTTGTATTCTATAGAACAGTTCAATGCCAAAAGTAGTAGCCTTAAAAATACTAGACACTTTCAAGATTCAAACTTGCTAAAAGACTTGCTTTTTCTCCCATCATTGTCAGTGAACTGCATGCCATATTATAAAGATGAATATTTTGAAAATTAATTAGATTTTTCAAAGCTATTTAAATCATTCAAATGAAGACACAATATAAATATAAGAAAGCATTTTTAAAAAATTTTACTTTGAATTTGGAATCCTTTGATACCATTTATTTCATTTACTTAAATAATGATTTTGTTTCTTTCAAATGATTTATGACAAATGAGAAATTAAGCAACAAATGACATTTTATACTAAAGTCTTTTATAGTTCTAACAGTTTAGGGAAATGGTCTTTTTTATTATGTTGTACAGCTGCTTTTCAATTTAATTGTCTATTAATTAATTTTCTTCAACAAGATTAAAGCACTTTTAAGAGTGAAAAGCAATGTCTAATACAATAAATAAATTCAAAAGTTTAAGTCATTTTGCCTACTTAGTATCAACTATTTTTAATTTCCTAAAATATATATTTTTTAATTTTACATTTTATTAAATTTATTTTACTGACCAATACAGTTGTATGGAACAAGAAAAGATGATCTGATTCAATATTCTAGTTTCACTGTCTGAACTTGTTGGTTATTATTTTAGATGTCTCAAATAATACATATTGCTCATTGTTTTCATATCATAATTAACTGAACATTTCTTTGTATCCTAAGTCATAAATTTGGTTCTTATCATCAGAAAAAAATGTATAAAATAATTTAAAGACACATTCTTACACACTCCAAAGATATGTGTTCATATGTTCTTTGGACATATGCCTTCATGTATCTAAAGGCATTATTAAGTCACTTACCAAGAGAAAACAGAAATAACACGGTAGGGATTTTTAAAGATTTTACCCAGGAGTAGTTAGCTGTCCCTGCTGAATGGAAAAGGCTGCTGAAGGTGTCCTTAGCTCGATTAACCTGTAACTCTGTTATTATTTTGATTTATTCTTTCTGTTCTTTCTAGGTTTATCATAATGTTAAATTTTCTGTTAACACTTGTACTTTTCCTGTGGCATTTATCTTAGTTCTATTAATTGAAATCAGGAGGACTCCACTCAAGGCCATTTGAATCAACTGGGAGCTTTAAGAAAAATACTAATGTTTGTCCCCAGACAAATCAGAATCGCTGTGAGTATGGCCCCAGCATCTGCATTTCCGAAAAGTATCTCTAGTGACCCTAATGACCATCAAGGGTTGAGAATTATTGTCCCAAGAGATTTAGAAGGGTTCATGTTATCAAGGACAGTAATTTGTTTTGAAATATTATTTTTCATAACCTAAGTTAATAATTATATGTAGAATTAGCTGGTAAATTTATTCACTTAAAGTACTTTGGGAACCATAGTTTAGTTGTAAAATAAAGATTTCAGGAAGAAATATAGAAAATTGTAACTACATAAGAAGAATATGTAAGGTACATAACATGGGGAGTTATTTTCCATGGGAAGTCTAGTTTTAATCAATGCTATTAAAGAAATTAACCAATTTGGATTTTTTTAAAACTATAACTTGTTAATGTGCAGTTATATATTTTCTAAAAATGTCTGTTTTCCCTCTAATTTATGTTCTGATACAATTTTTATGGTGTGATCACATTTATCAATGTCTTTATTCTGTATTAAATGAATATTGAACAAATCATTACTGAGGATTATATATGTTTGGATAATAACTGATATAATAAGATTCCAGGTCTGTATGAAAAGCATCTGAAAACACTTAATAGGCAAGCTTCAATCTGTGGGGTAATATTAGCCTCTTTGTTTCTGCCTCTGTCAAAATCAGCATTAACCTTCAGACATGCATTTTGTCATATAAACTCAATAATTGTGATGCAAAGCCTTCCCATATTCATCAGCAGTACAAAAACAGGGCAGAGTAAATAATCTGATTTTTAAAACGAGTGCTACTATTGTTACCTCCTGAACTTTCTTATCTGTTTGAGGCTGTATGTCCTTTCCGCTCTTTTCTCTAATTGACTGCACTGTAACTGACACCTGTATTTTGACTTATCAAGGTGCCCTAGTGATGCACATTGTTAAGGGTTCAGCTGCTAATGAAAAGGCTAGTTCTCACCTACCCAGTGGCTCCAAGGGAGAAAAACCTGGCCAGCTGCTTTCATAAAGATTACAGCCAAAAAAAAACCCATGAGGTAATTCTACTGTGTCATATGGGGTCACTAGTAGTCAAGATCAACTCGATGACACCTAACAATAACAACATTTTCACCTAATGCGGCCTATTCTCATGTACTTCTCTTGTTACTCATGTCCCAGCTTCACCTGCCTTATGTCTGGTTTTCTTTATATTTTACAATTAAACAGTGAGTACTATAAGCTGTACCTTTCACTGGCATGAGAAGACATTATTAATATCTATGTTAAAAATTTCATGACTTACAATTTTCAGATTTTTAACACTAGAATTTAATTGCTTAAACTTTAAAAATACTCTTTAAAGTATTTTCCATACTTGACTAAAAACTCCAGAATTCATTTGCTTGAAAAAAAAAAAAGCTGAGTTTATTTTAAACTTGCAAAGCTTTATTACCACCTTGTCATTGCCTTTAGTGACATCTGACAAGATAATTATGATCAATGCATCACCCAAGAGAAAACAAGTTTTAATAGACTGCATCTTTAATCAAAATCAAATGTTACTTCTATTGACTTGATTTAAAAAAAAGAGAGAAATATGGAGAGAAGATGTAAATTAAATCTAATGCAACTCTCTTAATTGGGAAATAAAATAATAAAAAGAGACTGAAGCTGTAAAACACATCTGTAACTTCTTGATAACAGGGAATTTATCATCTATCACATGGGTCCTTTAAAATACCTAGTACTAGGAATTCGGTAGATTCTGAAAATGGTATCAACCATTCATTGAGATCTTATTATGTGCCAGGTATTTTGTTTCAGGCTTCACTTATTTAATTAATAGGAAACCATATGTGTAGATGCTATTATTATAACTATTTTACAGAAAAATGTTTTAGGAGTTAGAAAAAGAGATTGACTAAATTTACCAAAGTTAGTAGAGTGCAAATTCAGGATCTGAATTTAGGCAATATAACTCTAAAGCCAGCTATTAGTCATCATCAGTACTTCCTCCACCATTGTTAATTAATATTTATTTATTTGCTTTGACTAATATTTTCTCAGTGATTCAAGAAATCTTATTTAGCTCCAATTCTATTCTAGTCTTTTACTGTAGAAGAAAAGGTGAACTAAGAGATGATGAAACATATTATGTGGAAAGCTCACTTCAATAACTTTCTCATTTATCAGGTATCAAGTTAATCCTGACATGGTGTCTGATTTTCTAGGGAGCCTGGAAAGAGGATTTTCTTTTTATATCTAATGCCATTGACCTGCCTTTTTGCTTTACTTTTTTCCTCCTCAGCAGCTTTGTAGTCATGCAGAGAGAAGCTCATGCTAAAGATTAGTATTATATTCCTACACTTGACCTTACTAAAAAAACCAAACCTGTTGCCGTCGGGTCAATTCCGACTCATAGTAACCCTACAGAACAGAGTAGAACTGCCCCACAGGGTTTTCAACCAGCACCTGGTGGATGTGAACTGCCAACCTTTTGGTTAGCCATAGCTCTTAACCACTGATCCATCAGGGTTTCCCACTTGACCTTAGTTCCAAAAAAAAAGAGCTGGCCTTCTTAAGCAAGCAAAAAATAATGTAGAAATGACTCCATAAGTCTGGGAGTTCCTCCACTGAATTCAATGAAGGCACTGTATCAAGGAAATGAGGAGGAAAATATAGATACAAATATGGATACACAAAGATACATGTAAATAGAGCACTTTGGAAAAGAATGGGTCCTCAGAATTTTAAAGTCTTAATAAACATAAGTTAAGAAAGCTACTAATTTAGAGTTCTATACAGTATTCTCTTTCTATAAAATTCATTTACTTTGTATTATGACAAAAATACTATAATAAAAACTTTAACAGCATGAATATAAAAAATAATATCTTTTTAATCTGTGTGCTGAGCAAATAATACAAGAAGCTGGACTAAATGAAGAAGAACATGGCGTCAAGATTGGTGGAAAACTCATAAACAACCTGCAATATGCAGATGACACAACCTTGCTTGAGAAAGTGAAGAAGATTTGAAGCACTTACTGATGAATATCAAAGACTACAGCCTTCATTATCGATAACACCTCAACATAAAGAAAACAAAAATCCTCACAACTGGACCGATAAGCAACATCATGATAAACACAGAAAATACTGAGGTTGTAAATGATTTCATTTTATTAGATCCACAGTCAACACCCATGGAAGCAGCAGTCAAGAAATAAAATGATGTATTGCATCAGGCAAATCTGCTGCAAGAGACCTCTTTAAAGGGTTAAACATCAAAGATGTCACTTTGAGGACTAAGATAAGCCTGACCCAAGCCATGATATTTTTAATTGCCTCATATGCATGCAAAAGCTGGACAGTGAATAAGGAAGACTGAAGAAGAATTGATGCCTTTGAATTATGGTGCTGACAGAGAATATTGATTATACTATGGACTGCCAGAAGAATGAACAAATCTGTCTTGGAAGAAGTACATCCAGAATGCTCCTTGGTAGCGAGGATGGCTAGACTTCATCTCACATTCTTTGGACATGTTATCAGCAAGACCAGTCCTTGGAGAAGGACATCATGCTTGGTAGAGGGTGAGCAAAAAAGAGGAAGACCCTCAAAAAGAGGTATTGACATAGTGGCTGCAGCAATGGGCTCAAGTATAACAATGATTGTGAGGATGGCACAGTGTTGAGCAGTGTTTCGTTCTGTTGTACATAGGGTCACTATGAGTTGGAACCAACTGGACAGCACTTAATAACAACAACATAAAGTATAAAAATTCCTTTAGAAATTATCATAAATGCATAAAATTGATGAAAACTACATAAGTATATATTGTGGGGCCTGTTGTCTATTCAAAAGCAAGAATGACTCCCTTCTTAATAGGCTCTGAATTAATTAATTGCTTCTTTTTCTGTTCTATAGAGCCAGTATGGGTCAGAATCGACTCCACAGCAATTTTTTTTTTTTAATAAGGTAATGAGAAAATAACTCACAAATGTATGGGAAAACATTATTCAGCTGCTTTCTATGTCACACAATATTAAGTATTAAATATTTATTTTTTGCACTGAGTTTTAGTCCTCTTTTGATAGGCTTTTATTCCTACTCCAGTGGTCACTTATGTAAATTGTCTTTGCAGGGTGAATAATCTAGTAACAACAGTGATGCTTCAGTGTCAAGCAGAGGGCCAGTCGGGCAAGGCTTTACAAAAGCACCCCGGAATACCAGAAAAATAGCATCCATTAGAGAACTACATCTTTAAAAAGCTTTACTTTTCTGCATTTATACCTTAGACCTACCCTTGTTGACTCTATCATTAGAATTCTATTACAATCATTTTAAACTTTAAATGTTCTACGTGCACTATAGATATACACAATCATATCTCATTCTCCTCTTTTATTAAATTATTTTCCATATACCCATTGAACTTTAGTATTCTGCATCATTATAATCAATTTGACTGATTTTCTATAAGCTTCCTCAGAAAATAAATGCCACAAGCTTTGTTAGTCTCTAACTACTGTATTTTTATGGATTCAGTAATTATTGTAAGATACCATGGGAGGTACTTCTGTACTCAAGTTCAATAAAGCCGTGATTTACAGTTTCTTTCTTAGAAGAGATCCTTTTAGACAATAAAGTGATAAGTGATAAATTTGATACTCTTCGAAAAGTGACACAGGATAATTTTTAATCAGTTTACACAGAATAAATTACTTCAAAATTTGGTTTATTGGAGATATATATATATATTCCATCAAAAGTATTTTCATTATAGAAAGTTAAAAAAAATTCCTATAAAGCCATTTTTAGTCATTTTGGATTATTTCTTTCTTATATTTTATTTCTTAGATTATTCCTTCCTATTTACATTTTTCACTAAGGTTATCACAGTGACATTTTTAATATAGTCAGAAGTCCTCCTCTTTCCTCTCTCCATAAAAAATATTATTTAAGAATCTTAATCCTCTCTTTCCTTTCCTCTCTCCATAAAAAATATTGTTTAAGAATCTTAATCCTCTTTCTTTCCTACTTCCCTCAAACATAACCTATATGTTTTATGTTTTAATAGGCTTATATGTTTCAACCTTATATGTTTTAGTTCTTAATAAGGTTAGATTTTTTCTGAAAGTCCCTGACCTAATCATTCAAGATTGGCTTTTGTAGAGGAGTTTCTTCTGTTACAGGAAACTGACCACTAAATGCAATAAATCAAATTCTTTGAGCTGATATTACTTATTATAGATTTTTCACCTTTTACCATTTTTCTTATGGGCATGTAGAAAAATGAAAATATTTATACATGAACATCACAAATCTAAATACTTTGCATTGAGGAAATATTTAAGTAAAATAAAACATTATAACCTTAAATATAAAAAGCAAAAGTTCAAATGGACTATTATTATTATATATTTATTTAAAGCATACTTTCATTTGCTAACAAAATTCCTCCATCTCTTCGATGTCTTTGCTGGTTTTCACCTTTGTGCCCTTTTCATTTCATTTCAATAATTTCTGCAAGTTTCTAAAACACCATTTGTCCTATCCTCTGAAAAATCTCTTTAATTTACTTTCTTTTTCTCATCAGTTGTCCCTAGGCTCATGTTCCTCTTTTACCTACCTTCCCTTAGTCTATATTTTCTTTAATAGCTATATTATTAGATTTCAATACATTTATTTTGCCTTTGCTTGTGTTTTTGCATTTCAATAAAGTAGGATCATAAATACATATTAGGCATTTCTTTGACACTTTTAAAAACAAAGTCCTTTTCTAGTCATGGTCTAAGTAACTATTTTTTTGTTTAATTTACTGAATTTCATACTTCTGGCTGGAGTGATCAAATGATTTACCTCTCATATTGGGATACTTCTGAGAGTGAAAGAAGATATTAATAATTATATCAGTATTGTTAGTTGTTAGTTGCCATCAAGTTGGTTCTGACTCAGTGTGACCTTATGTATAACCATGACTATCCCAGTTAAATGAGAATACACAGTCACCTCACATTTGGGAGACTATAGACTGAAGAGTCAGCAATTAGCCTGGCTTTATCACTCTTATATTCACTCACCAGTAGCTGTAAAAAATGATCTCTTGTGATTTGAGTGGGAGAAAGCAGCCCTCATTGTGATGAAGGTAGAAATACCTTCTCCTTTATTCTTTACCTCAACAAATTTGTTGTCGTTAGGTACCATCAAGTCAGCTCTGACTCATAGTGACCCTATGTAAAAAAGAGCAAAACATTGTCCAGTCCTGCACCATCCTCACAACCGTTACTATGTTTGAGTTCATTGTTGCAGCCACTGTGTCAATCCATCTCATCGAGAGTCTTCCTGTTTTTTGCTGACCCTCTACTTTACCAAGCATGATCTCCTTCTCCAGGAATTGTTCCCTCCTGATAACATGTCCAAAGTAAGTGAGACAAGTCTTGCCATCCTCACTTCTAAGGAGCACTCTGGCCATACCATACTTCCTCCAAGACAGCTTTGTTTGCTCTGGCAGTACATGGTATATTCAATGTTCTTTGCCAACGCCACAATTCAAATGAGTCAACAGGTTTAGAATCAGGAATTTGTTGCATACAGAATAGGAAAATTAAGGAAGAGTTAGAGATTAAAAAGACCACGATGTTGTGAAAAGCTAGTTGGAAAGCTTCCCTTTTTAGGCGAAAGTAGGGAATCACAGCAAACAGCATATCATGGAATTCTTGAGCCAAACATACCCAGGGATCTAGAAAAGCAGTTCTAAGTATGAGAGAATGATAGTGGGAAATTTCTCATGGTGGGTGGGAAACTCGGTGGGACATCAGGCAGGACCTAATAAGAAAACGTCAGTTTCCAATGAATAGAACAGTGGTGCATCAATCAAGATAATAAAATAGGAAATAAGAAAGTGGTTTGATTACCGTAACTGAAGCAAAATGCAGACACGTGGTCATAGGATCATCAGATCATGAAATGGTGAAAAACCCCCATTAGTATTGTGGATATAAAAGCAAGCTGCAGAGCTATTAACTTGAATTCACCCTGACTAAAAGCAGAAGTGATTTATAGGATAGAATGCGTCTGAGCCTTCAAGTGGAGGCTTAATCATGGAAAATATCTAAAAGGACTTAGAGCCAGCCGTGCCATTACAATATGGCTTAGACACCTGAAGGCGCTCATTTCCTATGAAAACATTGGAGTTCATGGGATCTTAGAAAGTTTACATTTTCAATAATCATCTTCATAAATAACTAGTTATATCCAGGTCAAAATTTGTAAATCTTATATTTCTCATTTGGCTCTTTCCTTCTGAATCCTATAGAAAATAAAATAAAAAGGTTTAATGTTTTTATTAGTACAAAAGCAGTGAAAATCTGTTTTCCATAACTTGGCCCAACTGTTAACACCAATATTCTCACTAATATTCATGGATCATAAAAGTTTTAGAATCTTCATCTGGACATCCATGTGTAACACCATCTGGGAACTGCTTTGTTATTTGTGAAAATTGTGTTTTCTGTAAAGAATAGTAAATATTTAGTACTATCATTATATCACTTGTAATAGAGTTAATAATGATGGAGAAATAATGAATAAACAACCATCGTGGGTTGTTAAACAGATGTATTCTAAAATTTTGAAGTAATTCTAAGTCAGTTTGCAGGCTTGGAAACTTCAGAGAAATAAAACAATCCAAGAGTGAATGTTGAGATTAATAAAAAATCACTTGGACAGTACAAAAGGAATTATGCAAATAATAGGACCTTAGATTTAAACAGGAACTCAGTGAAGATTCAATCCAATATCCTTGTATTTTAGTTGAGAAGACAGATTTGGAAATTGAACGAAGTTCCGTGATTTTCCAAAACACACAGTTATGCAGTACCTGGTTCAAGGTTTAACACTTGAGTAACTTACCCTACTTTTCCTAGGCTTTTGATACTTACTTTTTAGATTCTGTCTCGTGCTTAATTCTGATTGCTATGAATTGAAATTTGATTCTTCCTCCTGTCAATTTACTGCAGTAAGACTGATTTTATTTTAAAAATCACACTCACAAACCCACACACACACACTGCTTGAAGTGTCTACTTTAGTGAGCAATTTACGAATTAATGAAAAACTAAATAAATCAGAAAAGAATTAGAAATTAATTTAATATTTCGCTCACAGTATATAGGCAGATGTTCTTGATATCTGTTTTATTTGATGATAATGATTTACTTATATTTGTAATAGTAGGTTATGTTGCTGTCTGTGAAATAAACAAATATTAACTTTTGAACAACTTAGGATATCGTACTCTCTTGCTCTTGTTCCATATGGAATCAATAGCATCTCAAATCTGTGTTTTATTTTCTGTACGTATACTTGGACTAACAACAACACATTACTCAATTCTCTATTACAGCTCTTGGATGATATATTGTATGAACATATTTATCATACCCCCACATCATTTTTATTTTAAAAATAAAGTGAAGAGAAACTGTTGTCGGAATCGAAACATCAGAATATTTAATTTGAACATTAAACACTTTCAAACATATTTTTGTTTTATAAAGCTGTACTTTGTATAGATGAGACATGTGGAAATACATGTAATTTTATTATTATTGTGACAATATATGACCAAGGAATAACAGATTACAAACAGCACATTCTGAAGAAGTACGTGTGTTGACTTTATCTGAAAATGTTTTAAGTTTCTATTAGGAATCATGATCAGAACCAATTAATGGCAGTCTTTTTTAGTATTCTTTCTCTTAAGATTTTTGTAGAAGTAGATTTCATTATATTTAAAATCATTATAAGGTATAAGTCAGTAGATAGAATATTTATATTGGAAATGTAAAAGTCTTCATTCTTTCATGAAGCACACATAAAGAAACTCTTGAAATGTTAATGTTTCTTGAATTCTGTAATGCATTGAACTTACTACAAAATAGCTTTTAATATTATTGTTTACTGCGATATGCATAGAGAAAGAGATAGAGACTAAAACTGTAATCGTTAAATCTCGAAATATGCCAGACAAGTTTATTCGTTATTTGAAAAATAGATACTATGTATCACCTAGAAAATTGTCTGGAAAGAAGGGTTAACATCTGGTTCTGTGTTCTTTTCCTTAATCCAAGGAATATGAAAGATTCAATCCTCAGTTGCATCCTTACAATATTAGCACAAAGAACTTATTCTATTATGTCTATATTAGATTCAAGATAAATGAGAATTCTACTTATATTACTACGTATCAGACCACACATCCATACTTCCTTGTTGTCTCCATTTACTGAGAAGCAGGTTACTGCCATTATTGAGATACAGCTACACTAGAGAATGAGAACTACCCCCTGGAAGGACTATAAGAAATGTATAAAAGAGAGAGGATTGCAGAGATCCAGTGATTTCTTAAGATGGTTTATGCTCACCCAGGCTCTTCAGATATGATCATGTGTGTCCTGAATGCAGAGGTATTTTGATTATCAATGTTTGCCCCTAGGAATCATTAGACCACTGGTACGCCGTTGACATGTAATCTGTGTTACATTGTCTGCCTTGTTCCTTTTTCAAAACCAAGTAAACTTGATGTTGATGAAGCCTATTTTGTTGACTAAAATTGGTTGGATGAAGCCTATTTCATTGGCTGAAATTGATTTTCCATTGAACCTAACACCACTGCTTCTGATTGAAATAATGTATGGAATACCTACACATAGTCTGTCAATGTAGACTGAGCTTTCGCATAGCATGGTTAGTCTTGGACTTCTTTGGATGACGAGGCATCCAAAGCTATATAACAATACCAAAAAAAAAACTAAACCCGCTGCCGTCGAGTCGATTCTGGCTCATATTGACCCTATAGGACAGGGTACAACTGCTCCATAGAGTTTCCAAGGAGTGCCTGGTGAATTCAAACTGCTAATCATTTGGTTAGCAGTCATAGCTCTTAACCAGTACGCCACTAGGGTTTAAAACCCATTGCCATCCAGTTAATTCTGACTCATAGTGACCCTATAGAATGGAGTAGAGCTGCCGCATAGAGTTTCCAAGGAGTGCCTGGTGGATTTGAACTGCTAGCCTTTCGTTTAGCAGTCATAGCTCTTAACCACTATACCACCAGGGTTTCCGATATAACAATAGCACCAGATAAAAACTAAGTAGGTTTGTATATCCTCATACAATAAATCACATATCTTCAGTATTATAATCATAAGCCTGTCCAGGCTCAAGTACAGGGAAACTAAGCTTCACTTCTTGATGGTAAAAATGTGAAGATCACATTTTAAGAAGAGCTTGTCGGATCGGAGTTATTGTTTTGACCCACTTTGTAAAATACAGCCTATTTCACCCATAACTCCTTTTCTTTTAAATCTACTCAGATTCTAAATAAGAATAAAGCATTTGATTTCTAGATTTAACATTTAATATGTACTTGAGCATCAGTTAGTTTATTCATCAATCTTTATTGAGTACTTAAATATGTCAGGCACTATTTTAGATGCCGGGATATGTAAGGAAACAAAACAAAGGTGCCTACCCTTATGGAGCTTATTTTCTAACACAATTAAATTTATGTAAAATTTGGCAGATTTGAACATTTTGAGAATTTTGCAAGCTATCATAAATGAAAATAATTTTAAGCCATTAAACAGGAGTGTTGAATATAGTACATATGCTGCCACTGTCCATTCTGAGTTCACAGCAGACATTATTAATAAAACCCAGCATTGTCTCCCAGTGATCATGGATGTTGCTTCAGGCTCCTTCTCAACATAGCATGTCTGGCACTGATCAACTTTTTCATGTAAGATATGAATTATTTACCAACCCAACTTTAAAATAGTCACCAACTTTGGTTATTTCAAAAGAAGTCTCTAGTTTTGGGAAAATGACATGGAGTTTGTATCAGGCAGAACTTTTTTCTTTTTTAGTAAGGAATAAATGTAGCTTTTATTTGCCATGTTAAAGTTCAAGGTAGAAAACATAAATGTCAATGGCATTTTGTTCACATGTATATCCTGTGAATGTCAAAAAATGTGTCAATCTGCAATGCACACCTTTGGCCTAAATTGGTCTTATCCAATTTCAGAGAGTCATTCAATACCATTCAAATATTTAGGATTAGAGTAAGCATAGATTTTGCTTATGATATACGAAATAATTAAAATATTTGAACTGCCTCATGAAATTGGAAGAGTGCACACGCTTATTGGGAGGACATACTGGAGGGCCTCTAAAATTCTTTTTGTGTTTAATTGAAAATTTTGTGACTTACTGATTGTCTTATTTACCTAGTGCTGCTGTAACAAAAAATATCACAAGTGTGTGGCTTTAAAGAACAGAAATTTATTTTCTCATAGTTCAGGAGGCTAGAAGTTTGAATTCAGGATATGGCTTCAGGGGGAGGTTCTCCTTTGTCCAGGAGTTCCTTGGTGTTCCTTGACATTCCTTGATGTCTGTCTCCCTCTATGTGTATCTCTGTATCTATTCAGTTCTTTTCATAACTCAGAAAGGATTAGGTTTAGGACCCACTTTACTCTGGTATGACCTCATCAACATAACAAAAGAAAGACCCTATTTCTAAACAGTAATATTTACAGGTACAGGGACTAGGATTTCAATCCATATTTTGGTGGGGAGGGGCACAATTCAATCCATAACATTAATTAATTCTCTAAAATTCTTAGATCCTCATCAGTTTACCAACACAATAGAAATATGTTCTTGGTTTTATGTTTAGCATAAGCCTATTTTTAAAAAATCCAAGTAGATTGTACAGCCAGTCCCTGGGTTACAAACAAGCTCTATTCCTAACTGTGTCTTTAAGTCAAATTTTTAGGTAAGTTGGAACAGGTGCACAAGGTTTTTAGCCTTACTTTAGTGCAAGAGGGAACCCTGGTGATGTAGTGGTTAAGTGCTACAGCTGCTAACCAAAGGGTCAGCAGTTCAAATCCTCCAGGTGCTCCTTGGACACTCTGTGGAGCAGTTCTGCTCCATCCTATAGGGTCGCTATGAGTCAGAAGCGACTTGATGGCACTGGGTTTGGTTTTTGGTTTTAGTGCAAGAAAAAGCTCAAAGCCTTTACAAGGTTTTAAAAGCTGCACGCACAGCAAGTGAAGGTGATTGTGATGAACAATTTGTTGTGAGTAGAGGTTGGTTCTGTCATTTCAAAATTAGGGCAAATTTACATAACATTAAAGGGCAAGCTTGTGAGTCCTTCGTTCTTAACCCAGGAACTTCCTGTAATTAGTTTTCACTGGACTTATGCTCCTTAGAAGTAAGGATGGCAAGACTATGTCTCACGTACTTTGCACATGTTATCGGGAGAGATCAGTCCCTGGAAAAGGACATCATGCTTGGTAAAATAGAGGTCAGAAAAAAACAGGAAGACCCTCAGCAAGACGGATTGACACAGTGGCTGTAACAATGGGCTCAAGCATAACAATGATTGTGAGGATGGCACAGGACCAGGCAGTGCTTCGTTCGGTTGTACACAGGGTCGCTATGAGTCAGAACCAATTCGACAGCACCTAACAACAACAATGTGTATATGTGTGTGTATAAATAGTAACTTTTATAGGCAATTCATTTCTGCCAAGCACAGTCAATCAATCTTCAATTAATAATAGAGAACACTAAGTTCTTAATGATAATTCTCCACAGGAATGGAAAAAGCTAACAGCTTAAATGTGTCAAAATGTCACGAACTATTTTCCAAGTCTATTTTTTATTACCTCACAACTTTTCTCATAGCGTTAAACCCTTCAATTTCACTGGACAACTCAATCTTTATGCTTCTCACTCATTCTCATATAATTCCTCATGACATTATTTGCAAGAGGTATTCATTATTCCAAAAGGGTTATAATCTTTTAAAAATATTTTCTTAACACAATGTATTGGGAGATGATCAGAAATAAATACTAAATCTGAACAGGTAAATCTGTACATTATATTTCGTACATGACAAAGTTATCATTTATTGGTATCCAAACCTTATTTTTAGAGATATTAACATTAATTGTTTATATGTTGTGAAGGAAAACAATATGCCAGAATTGCAAATTAGCACCAGAAGTAAAGGCAGTATTTTGTATTATCTTAGAGCCATATTGGAAAAAAAAAAAAAGACCTTGGAAGCATCATATATTCAGGTATAATAATAATAATACAAACATAATAGTAATAACAACAACAATTATTTAACTATTTAGAAACATGTGACGCCCTGGTGCACACTGGTTAAAACACTTGGCTGCTAACCAAAAGGTCTGTGGTTTGAACCCACCAGCCACTCCACTGGAGGAATATGTGGCAGTCTGCTTCCTTAAAGATTTACAGCCTTGGAAACCAAAGGTAGCAGTTCTGCTCAGTGCAACAGGGTTGCTACGAGTTGGAATCAACTCAAGAAAAGTGGGTTTGGTTTGGTATTTAGAAACATAGTGTTAGGTTCTTTCTGTACAATACTATGAGGGAAATTAGGTTATAATCTTCATTCTCCATTGAGGGAACTGCAGCTTAAAAAGCTTGGTAATTTTGTCAGCACATAGGTAATAAGTGACTATGGAAGAATCAAACCCTTATCACTCTTATTCTTTTTTTTTAAAATAACATTTCAATGTGTTTTTGATGAAATTGATCAATGACATTAGTTACATTTTTCACATTGTGTCATCATTCTCATTGTGTTCTGATTGTTCCATTTTCAAGACTGTTTTCCCTGCCTCTTTATCTTTTCATCTTTGCTCTCAATTAAATTTTGACCTTTTGGACTCGTACAAGTATTTTTTTAGTAAAGCACCAATTTAGTGGGTAATGTCCTTTATGTTGTGCACCACTCTGCTTTTCTGTTAGAAGATGATCTCAGAGAATAGTTTTGGATAAGGGTTTAAAGTATATCTCAGGGCAATAGTCTCCAGGAGTCTTCTGGTCTCAGGTGGTTCAATTAGTCTGGCTATTTTAAGAATTTGAGTTTTGTTCTGCATTTTTCTCCCATTCTAACCAGAATCATCTGTTGTGCTCCAGTCAGATCAGTCAGTGGTGATAGCCGGCACCATCTAGTTCTTCTGGTCTCAGGGTAGTTGAGGTTTGGCTCACGTAGGCTATCAACCTAGTATATTTGTTTCTTCTCTGTGATTTTGGTTACCTTCTTACTCTTTTGTTTCTAAGAAGTAGAGATCAATACTTGTGTCTTAGATGGCTGTTCACAAGCTTTTAAGACCCAAGACATTACTCACTTCACTAGGATGCACAATATGAATTTTTTGAGATATATTATGCCAGCTGACTCAGTTGTCCGTTGAGACTACGGTCCTAAACCTTCAAACTCAGAAAACCAATCTCAGAAGGTATTTGGTTATGTCTAAGGAATATCTGCAGTTGTGTGCCTTCAGTGAATATATGTGTCTGCCTACACGTATCTGTATTTACACATACATGTAGATACTTCTAACTGTACTCGTGTGTGTACATTTGTGCCTACTCCTATACACATATGTCTATACCCATCCTTACGTGATCCTAGACTTTTGTACTTTGTTGGATTTGTTGCCCTCTTATATATGTCAAATATGTCTTATATATGTCAAAAAGGTATAGGCATTTTTTCTCATGAGAGCTTCTCAGAGGCATCATTTACTTTGTTCATGCTGTGCTCCCTACACCCATATTTGGTGCCACTTTTCCCATGACCAAAAATAACAAGTGTTTATAATCTAAAATATGCTTCCTCCTCCATTTCCTCCTCCCCTTGGTAACAACCATTGAACACCAGTCTCTTTATATATGTCTTTGCTTGTCTTCTTATAAAAGAGGGATCATAGAATATTTATTCTGTGCTTGACTTATTTCACTTAACATTATGTCTTCCAGGTCCATCCATGTTATAATACATTTCACAGACTCATCACTGGAATACTTTGGTTGCATAATATTCCATAGTTTGTATGTACCACATTTTTCTTATCCATTCATCTGCTGATGGGCACTCGGTTATTTCCTCTTTTTTTTTTTTTTTTTGCTATTGTGAGTAAAGCTACAGTGAACATAGGGGGTGCATATATCTGCTTATGTCACTACTTTTACATCTCTAGGATATTTTTTAGGGTATATCCCTAGGAATGGGAGTGCTGGATCATAAAGTAGTTCTATTTCTAGTTTCCCACCAAGTGCCATAGCATTTTCCACCGTGGTTTTACAATTTTACAATCCCATCAGCAATGGATAAGGGTTCCAATCTCCCCACTTCCTAGCCAACATTTATTGTTAACAGTTTTTCAATCAGGGCCATTTTAGTAGGAGTGAGATGGTATCTCATTGCAGTTTTGATTTGCATCTCTCTTTTTTTTTTTTTTTTTTTAATGGCTAATGATATTGAACATCTTTCATGTGTTTGTTGGCTGCTTATATGTTTTCTTTGGTGAAGGTTCATGTCTTTAGCCCATTTTGTAATTGGGTTGTTCCTCTTTTTGTTGTTGAGTTGAAGTTTTATTTAAATTTGGAAATTAGACCCTTATCTGATATGTTCTTTCCAAAGATTTATTCCCAGTCTGTAAATTCTCTTTTTACTCTTTTGATAATGTCTTTTTTTTTTTTTTTCAGTTGTGATTTAGGTGAAAGTTTACAGCTCAAGTTAGTATCTCAATTCAAAAATTTATATGCATATTATTTTGTGACATTGGTTGTCTCCTCATTTCCACCCTGGATTCTCTGTGTCCATTCATCCAGTTCCTGTCTCTTCCTGCCTTCTCATGTTGCTTTTGGGCAGGAAATGCCCATTTAGTCTTGTATGTTTGATTGAACTAAGGAACACATTCCTCATGTGTGTTATTGTTTGTATTATAGGCCTATCTAATCTTTGACTGAAAAGTGGGCTTCAGGAGTGGTTTCAGTTCTGAGTTAACAGAGTGTCCAGGGCCACAGTCTCAGGGGCTCCTCCAGTCTCAGTCAAACTATAAGTCTCCTCTTTTTTTGTGAATTTGAATTTTGCTCTACATTTTTCTCCAGCTCTGTCCAGGACTCTGTGTTGTAATCCCTGTTAGAGTGGTCTGTGGTGGTAGGCAGGCACTCTCTATTTCTTCTGGGCTCAGGCTGGTGGAGGCTCTGGTTTATGCTGTCCATAAGTCCTTTGGGCTAATATTTTCCTTTTGTCTTTTTTTTTTTTTTTTTCATTCTCCATTGCTCTGGGCAGGTTGGAACCAATATATGTATCTTAGATGACGGATTGCAAGCTTTTAAGACCCCAGATGCTACTCACCAAAGTTGGATGTAGAACATTTTCTTTATGACCTATGTTATTCCAATTGATCTGGATGTCACCCAAGACTATGGTCCCAGCCCTTAGCCCCAGCAGCTTGGTCTCTCAAGATGTTAGGATGCATCTAGGAAAATTCTATGATTGCCTTGGTCAAGTTGTTGTCTTTCCCTTCATAAAAGTTTGACATTTGAATAAGAGTCTTATTTCTGTAGGATATATTCCTAGAAGTATGATTGCTGGATTGTATAGTATTTCTGTTTCTAGCTTTTGAAGGAGGTACCATATGTTTTCCATAAGGCTGTACCATTTTACATTCCCACCAGTAGTGCATAAGAGTTTCAATTCCCCGCAACCTCTTGAACATTTTTTTTTATTATTATTAGTGCCAGTATTGTTAGGGTGAGATGGAATCTCATTGTAGTTTTGATTTGCATTTCTCTCATGGCCAATGGTATGGTAGTGGCTGATTCCCAGAGTTTCTGTTTATTTGGATATGTCTTGATTTCAGCCTCATTTTTGAATGAGAACTTTGCTGGGTAAAGAATCCTGGGTTGACAATTATTTTTTGTTTTACATTATATGTATGTTGCTCCATTGTCTTCTGGGCTCTAGTGTTTTGGGGGAGATACCCACACTGATTCTTATGAAGGATCCCTGGTGTGTTACGTTGTATTTTTCTCTTGCTGCTTTCAGAATACTCTCCTTGTCTGTAGTTTTCAGGAATTTTATTAGGATGTGTCATGGAGCTGATCTTTTTTATATTTCATCTAATTGGGCTTCGTGTAGCTTTCTGTATCTGCATGCTTGGTTCTGTGTCCAGGTATGGAAAATTCTGTCTGATTATTTCTTGAAGAATTCTTTCTATGCCTTTACTGTTGTCTTCAATGCTTATTGCTCTGGGATTTCAATAATTCTAATGTTAGGTTTCTTAATTGAATCTCATATTTCCATTTGGCTTGTTCAATTTTCTGTTTTTTCTCTTGTTTTTCTTGATACTTGAGAAATTCAGTTATTCTGTCTCCCAGTTCACTTAGTCTGTCTCTTGTCTGTTTGACTCTATTGTTGAGTGTTTCTCTTGTGTTTTCTAATTCAATTGATTTATTCTTCGATTCCAGCAGTTGTTTTTTTTTTTAATGTTTTCAATTTCTTTGTTGAGTCTCTCATTTTGTTCCTCCACTTGTTTCCTGATCTCTGTTATTTTGTCTTTTGTGTGCTTCATTCTTTCTATAAATGTATTCAGCACCATTGTTGAAAATTTTCTATTTTTTGCATTAACCTAGCCTCTATAGAAGATATTTCTTCTTCTTCAGGTTTTCCTTTTGATTAGTACTTCTTCTCTTGTGATTTTGTGTGTTTTACTATTTTTTGTTGAACCTGGGCCATTTGACATCCTTTTTTATTTTAATAGTTTAATTTCTGTTCTGATTTTCGTGGGAAAATTTTCTGGTTATACTTGCTTGATTTCATTCTGCTATGTTTTCCTAAGAACCAGTAGAGGGCACACTTATCCTTAAGTTTTTTTTTTTTTTTTCTTTTCAGTGCTGATTCATAAGTTCTGAGTGCTTGGGCTCTGGAGTTCAATAAGCATGTGCAGCAAATTTTAGCTGTCTGTAGACACTCTTGTAAGTGGCGATGTTTGGCTTTCCCATGGAAAGGGTGGGGAGTGCTTTAAGGCTTTCCCTCATGGGTGCCCCTGCATAGGCTGTTCCACAGTGTCCCACTGTGGGCAGGGAATCTGCAATTTCCCTCTATGTTGCCCATCTGGAGTATCTCCCTCATCCTGCTGTCTTTTCAGCTCTTCCCAGTCCTGCTGCCTGTCCATCTGGGGTCTTCTAGGGATTCAACAGCACTGTCTTGCAGGACCATGGTCTTCCTTCACCCCACCTTCCAATTGTGTGGCCTACAAACTCCCATGACCAATTTGCAGAGTCTTGGAAATCAGGCTGCAGCTTTCTCTGTTTACCTCCCATTTTGCATTCTTTGTTTGGGGTGTTGCCCTACCCTGTCCCAAAATGGCTATAGTGAGTGAGTGCTCCCGATGTTAGTAGGTAAGTTCTCCCAGCTTCTGTGGTGCCTCCCAATCCTCCTCTTCCCTTTTTCTGGATTCACCTGGACTCTCCAACACTTCAGATACCATTCAGAATACTGAGATCTAAGTCTATGTTTGTTTTTATTTGTTGTTTAGTGAGTTAGTTGCTGAGGTATAAATGAGAGTGACCATTCACTTTGCTATATTGCCCTATCAATTTTGTCTCTCTTATTCTAACATACAGTGCCTCTAGACTATGATTTCTATTCAGCGTGACTAAATTGTCCATGAAGCTTCTTTGGGGAATGGATGTTATGTAGGTAATATAATTGGATAAGAGAAAAGAAAAAAAATGGGAGATAAACAGAACACACAATGAAGAAAGTTTACCTAAAGTCTGAATGAATAGCAATTAATAAGATATAAGCCCCATTAAACCATAATCTTAAATCAAATATTGATGTTTATTCCTTCATCCTTTTTACTAAGATTAATTTTCTTTACAAAGAGTCATGACCCTGCATTAAGTAAGTCTAAACATGATTTGGATAAGTATTACTTATGGTTCATAAGCTAAGCTGCTATATGGAAGAATAAGCAGTAAAGAGAAGATTTTATTTTAAATAATATAGGGTTAAATATTTTCATATTTACATAGATTTCATATTTTACATGACACCTTCACCTACACTTCTGTTCTCAAATAGATTTTTTCAATTGATTCATAGTGCTAGATGTAGCTGCAGAATAATATGTTTTAACCATCAGTTCTAAAATGTATGTATGGTTATTTGATATTATGTTTCAAAAATCCTAAGGCCATAAAATTTACTTTTGTAGAAAAAATGTTGAAGTTTGAAAATTACATTTGGAAGTTCATTTTGAACACCTTTGCATACTCATCTTCACTGGTGAATAATCAAACACTGTTAAGAGAAAATTACATTCAGTGACTATTTCTCATTCTGATTAGACAAACGTGTGACACTATTTCATCCTGCCTTATGGAAAAATAGATATTTCAACTCTGACTGCTCAAACATTTTATTTTCCTAAATCGTTAGGTTATCAGGTTTGTTTTTCTGTATTTATCAGATTAACAGTATAATTAACAAATCTCTACTTCATTTTGTAGACAAATTTAATGCTGCCTACATATGTCCAAACATTTTCCATAGGAAAACCAGACCAAAAATAGCAACTTCTCCATCTGTACGTTTGTGTGTGCATACGTGTTTGTGTGTGTGTGTAATTTTTTACACCTAGGGTGGGACACTAAGTATATTTTATTTTGAGACTATAGAAAGAGATTATGTCACAGTAAATTTATGCTTGGAGTTTTCTGTGTTATGTCTAAGAGACTGAGTAGTTTCCTAGCCCACTTCAAATTTTCATGAGAGAAGAATGGACTAGGCATCTTAAGGAGTCTGAAAGCACTTAAATGTATTGAATTTGAATTTGTTTTGCATTATGCAGTTTCCTTACTTGCTATAAATATATTCCTTTTTAACAAGCCTTAGGTATAAATACCAATATCTTTATAATCATATTCTATTTATTTGGATCTCCTCATCCACATTTAATGCTAAATATACATCTATATCTAATTCTTTTTTGGAGATTTACCTATATATATCTAAAGTGTTTTTTGGTAAGTTATCCTAAATCATTGAGGAGGAAAGGAAAGAAAAAAAACTATTCGATCAATAAGTAAAATAAATTTTAACTTAAAAATTTAGTATAGTAGCTCTTGCTGATTTAGCAAGAAACATGATTGATATGACCCTGCCATCCTAAAGATGGTGTAGCTTCAAATGTATAGTTTTAATCACCTGAAATTTATTCCATCTCTAAATAGCTTTCTCAAGTAGATTGTTAGTAATTCCAGTCACCTTTCACAGACTCCGTCAATCATTATGGTTTTGTCTCATCATTCCATCTCTGGTTGCTGAAAGTAAGTCACCTAATTAAATATTTGACATAGTTCTTGATTCTTAGCGGTAAAGGGAGAAAGAGACGTGAGCTAACCCCTAACATATGCTTAGCAGATCAAAGAATTCTCTCGATAATCACCACAAAAACACTAGAAAATAAATACCATTATTCATATATTAGGCACTTAGAGGTAACAAGGTTAAATAAATTGACAAAAATAAATCTACTGAAGGTCAGAGCTGTGGGTTGATTCTAGGTCTCTCTTATTACAATCTACAAATACTACACCATTTGAAAATATTTTTGAGTAATTGAATTAATGTTGGTTTTACTTGCACTGTACTAATGGATCCCCAAATCAGTCTCTGATAAAACATGATGCTCTCTTTTGAGAAGCTTCTATTTATGTGATGTCATCCAAAAAACAAACAAAAAATCCAATTAGAGTAATTTAACTTAAAATTGTAATTATCAACAAAATAATTTTGTATTAATCTAAGTTATAATAATCTAACCCCCTTATAATAATCTAAATTCTATATTAATTATATTTTTAAAAATTGGCTACATAATTATTTTACAGTTTCACGAAGTGTGCTATAATGTTTTAAAGAATGAGACAAACCACTCCAGGGAGCCCTCTCTCAACAGAATTCAAAAATCTGACTTTAGACTGCTCATTCTAGATAAGTTTTGATCATGGGACAAATTGAATATTTTTAGTTAGCTCACATTTACATTATTTATCTAAGAAATGACATTCCTCTGATCTACTTTTAGTTTTTCTTCAATCATAGACATATATTCCTTCCTAGCTCTTTTCTCAAGCTTTGTACTAACTCAGAGCAAAGCTGAGACAAGCAACAAAATAGTTTAGTTTTCTTTTTTATTTCATAACCATCTTACAATACATTTACCTTAGCCACATCCATTCTACAATTCTATGGGTCTTGGGGTATTTTTTTTTTTCTTGTATTTTTACTTGGGACTCACAATAAGTTTTATTAATTTATTTTTATTTCATCATTAACAACATATTCTCTTACATTTACGTATGAGAGTATTAAGATCAAGAATTTGCATTTATTTCTGAATTAATTAGATAATGGGGACCCTTGATGTTCTCCTTTGAATAGGGGGTGATAACAGAGTCTGGCTATTTAAATACTATAGTCTTCTGAGTTTAGTCTCTACTGTTATTCAAAGTACAGTTATTTTTATTGACACATACTCTCTGAAGTTACCTCACTGACTGAAGTCATTCGTGATTTTTTATGTCATTTCAAAGAACTAGCTCTTAGAACCTACCAATGGAATTATTCTTGACAATGGTTTCTCAAAAGACCAACAGCCCTCACAAAACTCCACAGAGCTTAAAGGCTGAAACTCCCTTGATTGCATCTTTAGTATTCCAAGTGTCACTTCTCTTATATTTCAACACACTTGTTCATAGTAAACTTGATAGTGTTATACAGACATTATTGGACAGTTTAATGAGGACATGACTTTAATTTGTTTTGTGACAACAAGCATCTGAAGGGACTAGAAACTGAAGAAAGGCTGGCAACAAATTTAGGAGGATTTTCTCTTGAAAAACTGCAATGGCATTGGACAAAAATTTCTCTACTCCTAGCCCCCTCTGTGAATAGTGTAGCTTTACTAGTATATGACTGGTCACAAAAAAAAAAAAAAAAAGGAGTTTTGACACAGGGATGGAGGCTTTGATTTGAGAAGAGGTAGTTCATGGTTTTGCTGGCTAAATAGAAAATACTCAGTTCAGAAAGCACAGCTTGTCCCAGTATAGGGCAAGCAGTGGTCTAAGCAGGTAGACCTAGAAGTGAAAGAGCAATAGACGTGTTGAAACAAGCTCTGCACACATTTTCAAATGATTATTAAATTTTATATGCATAGAGATGTGAGGGCGATTCTGGTAAAAACAGATAAAATGAAGATTTGAGAGCTGACTGAAACTTTGAATATATTCCTCCACCTACACACAGTTGAAATGGCAAGAGATGAAAGCCTTACATGTATGAGATGTCTTATCAAAATCTGCTTAAATCATTGGTTTGCCACTAAAGGCAGACTCAGGTGTGATACTTTGGGAACTAGGCTTAAAAATTAAAAAAATGTAAAAACCTGAGTAGAAACATCAGTGGCAGCATATTTTGGGAGAGATAGGGTTTGTATTTTAAATCAAAGGAAGGGAAATGACTACCCTCAGGAAAATAAGCTAGAATCAAAAGGTACTGCAATATACTATCAAAAAAGTCCAACTGTCAATCAAAAATTATTAAACATGCAAAGAAACAAAAAAGCATGACTAATGGTCAGAAAACAACAATTACAATAACAAAACCAACCAGTAGAAACTTATTCTATGTAGGTATACATGTTGGAATTAGCAAATTCTTCAAAAAGCCTATTTTCAAAATGTGAAAATAATTATGTTTGTTCTAAAAAATTAAGGAAATGTATAATTTAGTCAATAAGTAGTGAAACTCAACAAGGAAATTAAAATCCTTGAAAGGACCAAATGGAAGCTCCAGAGTTGAAAAGAATAATAACTGAAATTAAAAGTTCAGTAGATGGGTTCAACAGAAAATTTGAAATCACAGAAGAAACAATAAGTAAATTTGAAGATTGACCAATAGAATTTTTTCAATCTGGGGGAGAGAGAAAAAAGATTGAAGAATAAAAGGAAAGAATTTCAGAGACTTGTTAGGCAATGTTAAAAGTTCCAACATATGTGTAATAGGAGACTCAGAAGGACAGGAGAGAAAGGGCAGGAAAAATACTTTAATAAACAATGTTTACAAACTTATACATTTTTTGATAAAAACACTAACATATAGACCAAAGCTGATCAATAAATATAAGTAGGATAAATAAAATGAAAATGAAACGCAGACACACCATTTTCATATTTCTGAAAGACAAAGAGCAAATTTGAAAGTAGCGAAATAAAAATGAAACCTCGCATATAAAAAAGCAATATTAGGAATTGTCTCAGGCTGGGTTCTTTAGTGAAGCAAAATCAGTAAAGTGTACAAATATATATATAGAGAGAGAGATTTATATCAAGGAAATGGCTCAAGCAGCTGTAGAGGCTGGAACATCCCAAATGTGTTGGTTAGGCTGGAAGGTTCTCTTGATTCACATAGCCACATGGGCTAACGAACTCAAGAACAGCAGGTCAGAGAGCAGGGCTATTGCTCACAGGCTGTGAAGATCGATTAATCCTAAGGTCGGCAGGCAAGACAGCAGGTAAACTGCTAGTTCACGTCCCAAGAACCAGAGGTCAGACAAATAGGAGCCAGGTGCAGGATCCAGTACTAGCAAAAGGCCCCTGAGCCTCATCAGAATGTCTGCTTATATTGGATGCAGGCCACATGTCCAAGGAAATTCCCTTTCAATTGACCAGCTACTCACAGCAGATCCTATCATGGGGGTGATCATATATCAAAACTCAACATGGAAGTTATCATATTATACAACCGCCAAACCACTGAGAATCATGGCCCAGCCAAGCTGACACACAATCTTAACCATCACATGAATAATAGTTGATTTCTTATCAGAAACAATGGAGTCCAGAAGGTAGAAAAATGACATATGCAAAGTGCTGAAACAACAACAAAGTAGTCAACCATGTTAAACTATCCTACAAAAGTTAAAGTGGAATAAACATATTGACATAAAAACAGGATCTGAGATAATTCATTGTTAGAGATCTACACTAAAAAATATACTAAAGGAAGTCCTTCAGGATCAAAGTAAATAACACCAAAGGATAACTCAGATGTGTGCATCTCTCTCTATCTATATACTTCTTTCACTTCTTAATGTTTGTAAAATACATGATAGTTTAAAGCAAAATTATAACACAATATTGTTAGTTTTAACATATCTAGATGAAATATATATGACAATAGCACAAAGAAAGAGGGATAAAATGGAGCTATTAAAAAAAAAAAAAAACCAAACCCGTTGCCATCGAGTGGATTCTGACTCACAGCGATCCTATGGGACAGGGTAGAATTGTCCCATATGGTTTCCATGGAGCACTTGGTAGATTCGAACTGCTGACCTTTTAGTTAGCAGCCATAGCTCTTAACCACTACACTACCAAATGGAGCTATACTGGACATAAAAGCCAAAAAGGAAAGAAAGAAAAAAAAAAAAAAACAGTTGCAGTCTAGTAGATTCAGACTTCTAGCCACCCTATAGAACAGAGTAGAACTGCCCCATAGAGTTTCCAAGGAGTGCTGGTGGATTCAAATGCTGCTTTTTGGTTAGCAGGTGAGTTCTTGACCACTGCGACAACATGGCTCCATACTGGACATGGTTGCTATAAATCAAAAACCAAACTCATTGCCATTGAGTCTATAGCAACTCATAGTGACCCTGTAAGAAAGAATAGAACTGCCCCACAAGGTGTCCATCTGTATGGAGGTAAACTGTCACATCTTTCTCCCGTGGAGAGGCTGATAGGTTTGAGCCGCCGAACTTTCAGTTAGCAGCTGAGCACTTTAACCACTGCTCCACCCGGCCTTACCCTAACCAGAATTAAGAGAGTGGTAACCTCAAATAGTGATTAAATTAATGATGCATTATTTCAATCCCTGGTTCAACCGCTAAAACATACTCAAAAGATATACATTCTATCCTCTTTATTCACAGATTCAATATTTGTAAATTTGCCTACTCACAAAAATTTACTACAACCCCAAAATCAACACTTGTGTTGCTTTTGTAGTCATTCATGGACACACAATAAGGACAAATACAAATTAGAAGTAAAAGAGGAAGATGGAGGAGAAGAGGAAGGAGAGAGAGAGAGGCTTAATTCTCTCTGTGTATAAAAAGGAAGGCCTCCCCCTCCATTTCCTTAGAGCATTTAGTTTAGAAAACTTGTAATTGTGGTTCTTTCTCTGTCACTTTGAAATGTACATAAATCTCTTTAAAGGCTAAATAACCCTCTTGCTGATCTTACAACCTGAAATGTTTCAGGGACCTAGAAATCAGCTCTTTGAGATGTAATCGATCAAGGAAGATAGCACCCCTACCTTTCAGTTTCCTGGGATGGTAGGAGCCTAACTTCAACTATTCCCTGGCTTCAAATTAAAGGAACACAGAGAGAAAAAGAAGAAGTAAAATGATAATAATTAGCAAATAACATGATCTTATATGTAGAAAATCCTAAGGGATCCACAAAAGAACTACTAGAAATAAAAGACAAATTTAGTAATATTGTTGGATACAGAAGCATAATGCACTAATAAATTGTATTTCTACTTATTAGCAATCAGGTGAAGAAGCCCTGGTGGCGTGGTGGTTAAGTGCTTGGCCATTAACCAAAAGGTTGGCAACTGGAACTCACCAGTCACTCCATGGGAGAAAGATGTGGCAATTTGCTTCTGTAAAGATTACAGCCTTGGAAACCCTTGGGGGCAGTTCTTCTCTATCTTATAGGGTCACTATGAGTCAGAAGCAACTTGACAGCAGTGGGTTTGGTTTTGGAGCACTAAGATATTTGAAAATAAAATGAAAAAAAATTCACTCACAAAAATAGTTAAGGGAAAGTAGAGCAGTTGTAATTAGTATTTTTATATAATCCTGTGATTTTTACGATCTTTCACATAAGTAGAAACAAAGCTAGTACAAAAATACAAATGAAGATATTTGGATGAGTTAATTTAGATGGTCTCTTACCTCATATGAGCATTTATCAGGCTAATAGAAAAGATCAGCTCAATTAACTAAAAGTACTTCACATATAAAATAGATTCAGAAGTGATTAATATTTCCAAGTTACGTTTCTTTCTATGTTTCTTTTTTCCATTACAGATGCAGTTCAAACTAAAAATAGAGATTGAGCTGAATTCTTTTCTCTAACGCCTTCTTTGGTTATTGCATCTGCCTCCAGTGAAAATTAATATGAATCATACATCGAGAACAAACATTTTAGAGTTCCAGAAAGAAAAATAAAGACATTTTCCTAGAATCTGCACCTTTAAAAAAAAAAAAAGTACTTAAACAATGTTTATGGGAACAGAATTAAACCAAAAGCCAAAGCTCCCAAAATGGAAGGTATTGGGATAAGAAAAAGAATGAATAAGAGCTCTGATCACCAAAGATTGCATCTTTGCATTCATGTCCCCCCAAAAAAACAAATTCAAGGTGTATGTCCATGCAATATGAACATAAAACTTCCCAGTTTTCCCCACAAAAGTTCATGTGCTTAAACACTTTAATATAATCTTGTTTGCCAATGTCAACTCATTTGTGCTGCAGCATGTCTACACTACTGTGACATATATGTAAATATGTTCAAAGTTCTGATTCCTCAAGTATATCAAAAGCAAAAAATGATTCACTTTAATATCTCAAATTGGTATTTTTCTGGTTTCTATATTTAGTGAACAATATAGCAGCTACAAAAAACAAAACCTACAGTAACAACAGTATTTATTCAGTATTTATGGCCTAAGCATCGATATGCACAATTACATTTTAATTCTTGCATCAGTTCTTTAGGCTGGTTGACAGAGAGGAACTTCACACTGAGTTTTCCTAATAAAACCAAGAAATAACCTCAAGATGAAAGGTTGTTGTTAGGTGCCATCGAGTTGGTTCCAACTCATAGCAACCCTACAGGACAGAGTAGAACTGCCCCATAGGGTTTCCAAGGAGTGGCTGGTGGATTTGAACTGCTGACCTCTTGGACAGCAGCCGAGCTCTTAAGCACTACACCACCAGGGCACCAAGATGAGAGGTAACCAACCAACCAACCCATTGCCCAGGAGTTGATTCTGACTCATAGCAACCCTACAGGACAGAGTAGAACTGCCCCACAGAGTTTCCAAGGAGTGCCCGGTGGATTTGAACTGCCAGCCTTTTGGTTAGCAGTTGTAGCTCTTAACCACTACGCCACTAGGGTTAGTGGAATATAAACGAAGACGGTTTATGTTTGGCAGATGATTATCAAAAGGAAAAAATCTGCTGGGTAATTTGCCCACAGTTAGAGCATTTGATTCTGGTATTTACACTTCAAATAAGCAACAAATATAGGTAAGTGTATGGCAGGAATACAGAAAAGAAAAACTGTCCAAATATGCATTGGTTCAACATAAGGGGCAGTGCTCCTGTCAACTTCCAGCTTACCACAAGAATGTTGACTGTCACTATATCCAAAAAAAAAAAAAAAACCAAGCTGGCTGGTTAAAACATGGTGCATCCTGAAAGCATCTGGCTCATTGAGTACTAATCCCTGTCCAGAGTATGATCATAACCATCTACCAACAAATACCCCTGATCCCCCACCACACACCCACACACACAACAGAGTTTTCATAGTCAGAGTTTCTCGAAACAGAATCCAACATTCACTGCTAGAGACAAAAGATTCTAACTTTGGCTGAGGAAATACACTATAGTTACATATAGTTTTCATTTCAGATCTTAAAAAAAATGCTATGAGAAAATTAAAGATCAACAGTATTCAACTGCTGAAGAATAGTACTAAAACTAACAAAAGACAACTAAATACTGAAGATTAATTGAAGACATTGAAGACTATTTTAAACAATATAAAAGTCATGTTCCACAGAAATTATATTTGCCCTGAAATGCTGATATACAAAAGGAAATAATCCCAAGTGTTTGAAATTTAAAATAAAATTCTCAAAATGTAGAAAAAAATAAGAAAAAGATAGTCGGATAATAATGGATAATCTATTTGAATTATGTGATAATCTGTTGAATCATATCTGAGATTAAATTAGTGAGTGTGAGGATCTAGCAAGGAATTCTCCCAGAAGTCAGTGCCTGTGAGAAAAACTGTGAGCGATTAAAGAATTTTTTTAGAAACTTGAGGACTACATTTATGAGTGCCACAATCCAGTAGAAATTACAGATAATCCGACTTTACAGTGGGGTTCTGTTCAGATGACTATTTCACTGTGAATCAGTTCTGATGTAAATCGAATACTTCCTTTTTTTTTTTTTTTTAGTTTTCAGTATCGTTGCATTTTATTATCAGCATCATTATAAATCCTATCTTTATTTGTCTTTGGGGGTTGGAAACATTACACCTGAGAGTGACAACATCAGCAAATTATGTGCTACAGCTTTGTAGGTGGTAAATATCACTAACGATAAAAAACAGAGGGAAAGAGGAAAAGGGAATTCAAAAATAAGTGACAGATGAAAATTATCCCAAATCTAGTTAGGTAATTTGTCCTATATTGTAAACAGTAAGTGACTGAGCCACAATCACTAAAAATCTGTGATGCGCACACACCCTCTCATACTTCTTTCTGTTAAAATTCTCTAACCGAATTATTCCTGGTCTATGGCTGTCTGTTCCCCAACGTAGACCTTCTGTTTTCCACTGCCTGAGCAGTTGCTCCCATATCTCTGTCAGCTCCATGTGTGACATGAGTGCTGGAGGTTGAAACATCAATACTGTCATGCATCTCTTAACATCCACGATACGTTCTGTAAAATAAGACATTATGTAATTTGGATGGAGCCCTGGTGGTGCAGTGGTTAAGAGCTTGGCTGCTAACCAAAAGGCAGGCAGTTGGAATCCACCAGCCACTCATAGGAAACCCTATGTGGCAGGCAGTGCTACTCTGTCCTACAGGTTCACTATGAATCAGAATTGACTTGATGGCAACAAGTTTGTTGTGTGTGTGTGTGTGTGGTGATTTGGACATTGTGTGAACACCATTACATATACAGGTAGTCCCCAGATTACAAACAAGTTCTGTTCCTAAGTCTGTCTTTAAATTGAACTTGCACATAAGTCATAACAGTTAAGTATGATTTTTATGTCAGTCAAAGATTGTCTTAGTATACAGTGTACCTTTCTATGCATAAAAAATTGAAGAAACATTTTCAGGTACATTAAAACATCTTTAACATAATAATCAGTAGTAATAATAATGTTTTGATGTGTGCCTCATATTTTTAATATAATAGGCTTTACGGTCATTGGTTTGTAACTATGGGTTGGATGTAAGTTGGACATTTGTAACCCAGGTACTGCCTGTACTTAGCAAAGCTATATGGAATACTGTAGTGTACCTGTATTGACAAAACAGCCATTCAGAAGCTGTCTGGTTACGTCCACTATGTCCCATTCTCCCATTGGTATAGCTGAACTCTGTTATAAACTTATGGGACCATTGATGTATAAGCGGTTGGACGTTGCTTGAATGGACGTTATACGGCACATGACTGAATATCTATATATAGAAAATAGTAGGTGGCTATTCTGGACTGACCAATAATTAGATATGCCATGAAAAATGGTTCGATTCCCCTTGCAAATGGTTAAAGAGAAACTAATTTTCTAATGATAAAATAGAAATGTTATTTTTATTTTCAAAATAATAGATATTTATCATGCATTTGACAACTGAACTTCTATGAACTATGTGATGTCTTAGAAAACTACTTCTCTTTTTTAATTGAAATGACTGTACTGCTTTTTATTTCCTCCCAAATGTATGAGAATTATGATTTCTCCACATACCTTTGTATTGTCTGGTTTTTGTTATGTTTTAGAATTTTATCCATTCTAGTAGATTTGTTATAGTATCTTATGATGGCTTTAATTTGAATATTCCTAATAACTGAAAGAAAGAGCCCTTGTGGTACAGTAGTGAAGTGCTCAGATATTAACCAGAATCTCAGCTCTTAGGACCTAACAGGTGCTCCACAGGAACAAGATGTGACAGTCTGCTTCTGTAAAGAGTTATAGCCTTTGAAATCCTGTGGGGCATTCCTGTTCCGCCCTATAGGTTTGTTATGAGTCATAATTGACTCAACAGTAGTGGGTTTTTTTTATCATTATTATTTAATAACTAAAAGATTGGTGGCTCAAATCCACACAGTAGCTCTGTGGAAGAAAGCATGGCGATCTCCTTCCCTAAAGATTTCAGCCTAGGAAACACAGTGGGGCAGTTCTACTCTGTCATATGGGGTCACTTTGAGTCAAAAATTGACTCAACGGAACCTAACAACAATAATGACAACAACTACTAATGAGAATTGATGTTGGGCATAGTTTTACACGTTTATATGCTATGCATACATACTCTTTGGTCAATTGCTGTGTAACCTTTTTGCCTTTTTTTTAACGACTGTGTTTTCATGCAAATAACACGTGCCTTCTACGTTTGTTTGCCAACTGCACCCTTCCCCCTTGAGATATTTCCATAAGTGCCATTATGCCAATATATTTTACATTACTGTAAAAAATTAGCATAGCATGCTTTGAAGATGTGTTATTTGTCTAAAAATATGGCAGACTTTTTATTATTAGTAAGCTTAAAAGTTCTCTATGTAGTCTAGATATAAATCCTTTCTCTGTTATCTGATTGGCAAACATTTTCTACTAGTGTCTCTTAACAGTGTTTATTTTTAAAAGAGCAGAAATTCTTAATGTTGATGAAATCCAATTTATCTTTTTTTTTTTTAATGGATCATTATTTTGGTGCTATATGAAAAATCCTGTATAACCAATGTCTTTTCTTCTAGAACTTTTGTAGTTTTAGATATTGCATTTTGTTCTATGATCTATTTTTGAGTTAATGTTTGCATATGAAACAATCTAGACCATCAATGTTTTGATAAAAAATATAACTTTTCCCAGTACATAACATTATTCCATACATTATCAATTGAAAAATTTCAGCTTATAGTAATGTCACTCTAGGGGCATTCAATGTAGCTACACTTTACAGTTTGCACTCATGTTTGGTAAAATACTCTCTAGAGACAGCAGTCAACAACTAGGTGTACATTCTTATTTTTACTTTAAGGAGTTAACTGTTGCTATGGGAAGGATCAGTAATCATTTAGCAGTTACTTTACAATTTAAAACATAACAATTTTTTAATCTTTAACTGCCAGTGATAAAACAGAAAATAATTAAGATTGATGATTCTGAGAGATATAGTACCACAGCAAAATGGTGGCATTTAAAGACTTTTTTTTTTCTATATCCCCACCTGTGATACATTTTCAAGTAGACTTAATAGTAGTAATTTGAAGATAATTTACTGAAAAAAAGTAGAGACAGTCCTTAGGAAATAATACTATTACCTCCGCAATTTGTTTTGCTAGTTGGATTAGTTTATTGTTTTTTAAAAATGAACAATTTTTTAAAATTTTAATTTTGCTAAATTGACTTAAATAAGAAAGGTAATCAACATCTTTGTACAACTACAGAATATCCCTAATTGTTGCTTTTGTATCAACACATAATCATGCAATAAGTAAATGAGTGAGGAGGGAAAAAAATGTTGAAATTGATGTTTACTCTCAGATCTGCAAATATAAGCCAGAGATGAAATATCTGAATGAAAACTTTTCCTGATATTTTGTAAATTCTGTTTTTTATTTCTTAACCAACATATGTAATATAGAAGAAAAAACAGTTATGTACCTTTTCTTTGAGTGTTATAAGTCTAGATATTTTTTAATATAGCAAGCATCTGCCTAAATAGGGAAAGATAAAGAATATAATGTTGAATTTGTTTGATTCTTTTGATGAGTTTTTTCCCATCTGTAATCACTTTTTTCCAGGTTTTGATATGTTTAATATATTTTCTATTTAAAACTCTTCAAACACAAAAATAATTTAATTTTATATACATATGAACCAGTGAACAGCATGGATAAGGCTTACAGCATATTGTCTCAAATTTTTGATAATACTTTTTTCTTTTTCTTTCCTTCCGAAATTAGGCATTTTATCCTCTTGTTTCTCTCCTGTATCTTTTTTTTCTTGTACTTTAATGTAGTACACACAGAGAGATATTATACTATTCAAGAACATCAGTCACAAAATATATAGAAATTTTCTAAAGACTATTCTATGATAATTAAGCTAGTGTTAAGTTGAACAATTTGCCATGCTTTGAAAACTCTGAAAATTCCCACCATCCTGCCTTTACTCAAGCAGATCTGTTTGGCAGAGTTCAACCCTTTCCACCACAGAGTTTTTATTAAAAAAAGAAAGAAAGAAAGAAAGAAAAGTTATCACTGAGTCGATTCTGACTCATAGCAACCCTCTTGGACAGAGTAGGACTGACCCATAGGATTTCCAAGGAGCGCTGATGAATTTGAACTGCTGACCTTTTGGTTAGAAGCCAAGCTCTTAACCATTGTGTCACCAAGGTTCCTGAGATTGTATATTGAGTCTAAATTTCTTATTTCATATAGGCGCTTCTTTCCCTTTTCATCTTTCCTGATCAACTTATACCTAGCAAAGGTACCATGGTATTTGACAAAATTCCATTTTTCATATTTATTTTAGTTAAAATCAGCAATGTGTCCTATGAAGTGTATATTTCCATCAAATATGATATTTTTGTTAGAATCTTTTTGTTGAATCCTACAACAGAGGCTACATCAAGTTTCTTCAATAATAGGGTTATTGTAAATTGGCATATGTATAGGACTCTAAGAAAAGCCAAACAGAGCCACAGAAAGTAGCAATCATGGAAAGAAGAGCCTCAGAAACAAAGAAGAAAACAGGATTATTTATAATCTAAGGCAGTTTAAGCTGAAGTTCATAGATATTTATCCCATCCCAATGAAATTTTAATACAGCAAATATATATATATAGATAGAGAGAGTGAGCCCTGGTGGTGCGGTGGTGAAGAGACTGACTACTAACCAAAGGTAGACAGTTCAAATCCACCAGTCACTACTTGGAAACCCTATGGGGCAATTCTATTCTGCCCTATGGGGTTGCTCTGAGTTGGAATCAACTTGATGGCAACAGGTTTGGTTTTGGTGTATATGTATATATGTTTGTATACTGTATGCATATCTGTGCTTTATACATGAGAAGAAGATTTTTTCATCTCCCAAGAACCAATTTTCGCCTGATTGGGGGCAATATCTCCCTCACTGAGGATTATGGAAAAGATTAAGTGGGTTATACAGTTAGATTATTGGAACAAAGTGGTATTAAAAAATTAATCATAACTCTCTACCTCAGTTACCAAAGGAAGAATTGAGCCAATAATTCCAATAATTAAAGTTCTTGGTGCGAAATAAAATTAGTTTCCTTAAAAATGTGAGGTAAGAGAATTGAGTATAATACTTAAAGTATCATTTAAAATTTTGACATATATTAAATATAAAATAAATCATAAAACTTTTTATAGACAGAAGTAATGATTATTGATTTTATTCATTAGTAGCCATCTGCACTTAATATTATGAATATTTCTTAAATTCATACTGCATCAAAAATGATGCCTTAAATTGGGACAGAATTTTACGACATTCAAATGCAATGAATTGCATCAGTAATATACTTCACTAGGTATTTATGTTCCCTTAGTCATTTTCCCTTTCTCCATTGGAACTCTTGAAAAAAAAATTCTAAATGAGAAAGCTGTTGCTACTTTTACATTGCTTAGACCTAGAATATATTGCCCCAATATAGATGAAGCTTTTCTTTTTTCATTTGTTACAATAACTAGCCTTAGCAACTCAGTGATCATCAGAGTTATAATTAAATATTTATTCCATATTTTTATTTTATCATTTGAATTTTACATAACTAGCAAAGATACACTTTAGAGTTGTAAGCTATATAATGATGGTATATCAGGCAAATGAGTGTTTGATGGGGGTGTGCTAATGTGAGCTAAAAATAAAATACCATCTGTTCACCTTTCAAACAACATTGCATCAGTACACTGCTTATTTGGTACAACATAACTTAATGAAACAAAAATAAAAATGTGCTTACTTCTGTTTTTCTCTAACAATAAAAGGAAGCTACTTTTAAGAGGGAACAATTCATGCATGATTCCCTAGAATGCAATAAATGTGTGTCTTTGTCAAGATAAGCTGACTATAAATAAAAGTGAACAATCTTTTGATGGTTTTAAGTCCAAGAATAATTAAATGCATATGAATTTGTAGTATGACATTTTGACCACTTCTGTCAAGTGCTTGAATAACATATCACATACGGAATAATTTACCCATTATTAAATGCATCTCCTTGCTTATGAATTATTGTTTTTTTTAAGTATACCCTATTTTTTCATTTATTTTACTTTTACAATTAGCCTTTGTATTCTCTTGTGTGTAAAAACTGTTCCTTAATATCTTCTATGCCACAGATATTTCTACTGGGCTTTACTAACTAAATAAACCCAATGACAAACAGAAAAGTATTTATGCAAATCCACTGTGTTGTTTAGTGTAATTCAACAATGCACTTTTTAAAAAAGGATTTTAAAATTAACATTTAATATTTAATATTTACTGTGGGTATTTTGGGGTCCTGGTGGCATAGTGGTTAAATGTTTGACTGCTAACCAAAAGGTCAGTAGTTCAAATCAACCACCCTCTCCTTGGAAACCCTATAGGGGCAGGTCTACTGTGTCTTGTAGGGCTGCTATTAGTCAGAATTGACTCGATGGCAACGAGTTTGGTTTTGGTATCGGTGGGTATTTTATTATTCCATGATCAGGAGACAGATTTAAACTTAGATAGTCAAAGTCTTTTCACCTATTTACCATCATCAGTTCTGTTGACTCTTATTGTGCTATGGAGACCACAACCATTATTTAAAGAATTCCATTTTGAAATGTAACACCACTCAGTGTATGAATAGGACAGTACTTTTGTTTTATACCTAACATTCTCCTTGATAACAAGTTGTAATTTTTTGTCTTTTGAGACAGAAGTATTTTCTTTTGCAATGCTGACTGTATTTCTTTCTTTTCCTTTGACAAGCATAGGTATAACCATATTGTTCCAGGTCTTTTCCCTTCAATTACCCGTTCATTCACGTCCAGGCCTTTTAATCAAAACTGTTAACCTCTACTTCTGTCTGAGATTTCCTGGCTCCTCAAACCACATTCCTTTGACTACATGAATTGATTTCTATACCTTCCTGAGCCCACTCGTCTGGAGGTCCAGTTTAGACTGTTATACTATGTTTGACAGAGTGCCTTCATCCAAACAAGGGTGTTTGTAAAAGTGAAATGAAGCAATAGTAATCATTAAACTTGGAAAAGAAAAAAAAGCCAACACTCCCCAGATTGGGAAAACTTGGATTTGTGGTCAATTTAGTATGATCACATTAGTAAGATTCTGGTAACTACTCTTCAGCACCCGTAGTGATGCAATCAAGACACCAGTAACTCTCCCTTGGCCCAGGTTCTGCCTGAATAATGAATAGAGAGATGGACTTAGTGCTTCTCAAATTATCATCCATCTACCACTTTTCTGCTCTGTCTTGTGAAAGCTTCAGGTCAATTTCCCCTCCTTAGATAGGTCATATCCTTTGATCTGATTTAGACTCTTTCGCATGATGTCAGCCAAGTTCAAAACTCTCTCACTTAACTCTTCATTTCTGAGAGTCATGAGGAAACAGGAGGTAAATCTTTAGTAATGCTATACCATAATAAAGATATTCTCAAGTTGCGGTTGAAAAGTAGAAAAGAAATTTTTTTATGCAAATCTTTATAATCCTTTACTGGGGGGAAATTGTTCATATATCAAAGGGAATGTCATCAAGGAAAAATTATTCTTTTATTTTACGTATCTTTGGATTTAGATATTTTAAATCATTAAGCAAAATACAATCCAATTGTAAATAAATTAAGATGGAATTGATTAGATACTTACATGGATAAAATCTCTTTGAGTGTAACTCTGGGCAAAAGTTGATAAGCATTTAAAAATGATTCAAATTGTGGCTGTAACAGCAGCAGTATTTCCAGGGCAGGCTTTTTGATGTTACAACCATAGAAATAAATAATTTTAAGTGCAATGTTTTAGGAAACAAAATACAGTTAATGGCTTACAAGGAAAGTAGAAGATTTAGAAAAATATTTCTTATTGGCTGAACTATATTATTATATACGATTATAGTGCTTAGGAAAATATAGCCAAAAAACAATAAAATTTTAGTTGATTATAAAGTAAAGAAATGGTCTATAACTTATGATACAATTTTGCATTCAGTATATAATTTAGCACAGTGGTACAATGGTTAAGCACTTGGCTGCTAACCAAAACAATGTTGTCGTGTGCTGTCAAGTACATTTCCATTCATAGTGACTCTACAGGACAGACTAGAACTGCCCCATAGGATTTCCTAGGCTGTAATTTTCGTGGGAGAAAGTTGCCAGGTCTTTTCTCCTGTGGAGCTGCTAGTGGGTTCAAACCTCTGACCTTTCAGTTAGCAGCTGAGCACTTAACAATTTAGCCACCAAGAGTTCCTAAACAACATGTATAAAACATAGCAATTAAAAAAATTTTGAAGGATGTATATTACATATCCATATATATTATAGATATATATATTACATATTTACAGCTTGAGTATAAGACTTTTAAAGACAAGGATCATTTATTTTTTACTCTTACTGTTTTCTTGAGGTAGCTAGACACGTATCATGGCCACAATGGCTGTTTAAGTGGTGCTTAATGACAGAACAAATGCCAACTGCTAGTGCATCTTATAAGAGTCATTATCTATCAAATTAAGAACATTAAATCAATGGTAGCTTGATTTGTTTACCAAAAATGCAGAAGCATTCTTTTTTCAAGAGTAAAAGAATCTTAGTAGAATATGACTAAAGTTAGTGAGTGACTTGTTTAAGATGCTCTTTTTGGTAGTGAACATACCCCCTTCATTGTCACTGTTTTATTGGGCTCCACCTTCCTTCCATCTTTTTAGGTGTATTCTGACTTATTTCTTTTAGTGAACTTCAATCACATTTGAAATTTCTGTACCTTTTTTTTTTTTTCCCTACAGCTTATCCAATATCTACCCTGCACAACCCAGATATTTTGTTTCTTCTTTCATTATTTTGACAAGAGCAATTAGAATCACTACTACATTTCTACTAAGGAGTGGGGTTTAAGAGCAATTTCTTTTTGCACAACTTTCATTGCATAGAGAAAAGTGTGTTTATTCAGATGAGTACTTACAGCATTAAAACCCACATTTTAGAAAAAATCACGTGGTTGGAGAAAACTCATTAACTAAGCCAGCTCTGACAGTAACAATTGGCTAATCCAGTTACCATAAAGGGATCCTTTTTCATTCAATAATATACTTAAGAGGAAAAGCTTTCAGTGAAAAATGTATATATGGGAAAATCCTGTTGCTCTAAGCCATAATTTAATAAAAAAACAAAATCAATGCATTCATACATATCTGCATCTCATCTAATTAAATAGAGCTTATGTTATGCCAATAAAGTTTTCTGTTTTATTGTTTCTCACCTGAAGCCCTGAGTGACTTGCTCCTGCCTTAATGAAAACAGCAAGTAGTAGTAAAAATAAAAGTTAAATGATATATGCTTATTTTGCAGGTGGAACAATCTGCTATTAACGGATGTTATGGCTGACTAACCAACATAAGGTATTAGAACAGGGTTGTGATAGTGCTATGCTACTCCTAGATATGAGTCCTAGCAAACTTGCTGATGTGGAAAGCCAGGAAATTGAGTCTTTTTTATATTTAAAGTGAAGAGAAACAATCTTTGATACCATTATAAGCCAACTAGTCTTTAAGTGAAACTATGTTTCAGGTATTGCTTACTATAGCTTTTGCGTTTGAAGACTATCACCAATTGTTACATATTAAACATTTACAAACATTTAGTATTGGTGTAAGAGTGTGTGTGTGTGTGTGTGTGGATGTGTGCATGTTTAAGGTGACTATAACTATATACAGGAGCCATTGGATGGTGCAAACATTTCAGTGATCTACCACTAGCCTAAAGATCAATGATTCAAACTCACCCAGAGTAGTCTCAAGATAGGCCTGACAATCTGCTTCCCGAAGGTCACTGCCTTGAAAACCCTTTTCTACTATACTGTAAGGATATAGCTTTTCTATACTCTTTCAACTCCAAGTTGTTGTGGAAATTGACTCGACAACTAACAACAACAACAGTTCTACATATACTTGGATATATGTATTTGTGTAGGTGTGTGAGGTGGCTGCATGAATGTGTGTAGATTTGGCAAAGCTATATTTTATTATCTGGTACAGAGCACACTATGAGGTAAAAGAAACTATATTTAAACCCTGAAATTTGTTAATAATACTTTTTCTATGTTTAGTGTATGATAGCGGACATAATTTTAGATTGGGAATCAGAGATCTGAACATTTATTCAGAGATTTTAGAACTACTTAGTGACCTTGGGTGAGTCATTTAACTGGTTCCTGGGTGGTGCAAACAGTTTGTGCGCAACTATTCACCTAAAGGTTGAAAGTTCAAACCTACCTGAATGCACTGCAGAAGAAAGGCCTGGTGATATGACATAAAAAGATTATAGCCAAGAAAACCCTATGGAGTAGTCCTACTCTGTAATACATGGGGTCACCATGAGTTTGGTTTTTATTTTATTTATTTTTAATTCTTGGGTATCTTACTTGGAAACGCGGGTGGCATAGTGGTTAAGAGCTGCAGCTCCTAACCAAAAAGTTGGCAAATCCACCAGGTGCTCCATGGAAACCCTATGGGGCAGTTCTACTGTGTCCTGTGGGGTCACTATGAGTCGGAATCAACTCAATAGCAATGGATTTGGTTTTGGGGTTTTACTTATCTCTAAAATAATTTCATAGTAAGTATATAAAAAGGTGATTACATCAGTTTTGAAATTGTACGATTGTCTACAGCAAAAAGAATTGTTCTTTTACACTCTTTCCAACTTTTCCACTATAGCTGAATTTTTCCAGTGCTGAATTAGAATACGACCCTTTAGCCAAGGAGCTAAAATCAGAAATCTGCATGAAGAACACAGAAAGATGAATTCCCAAACCAACAAGAGTTCACCTACCAGCTTCATCATCAGTTTTATCAAAAATGTTGCTGAACATTTCCAATTTTATTGTATCACACTGCTGGGGGTGGTGAGAGCATTAAAAAACATATTCCAGTGCCTGTAACTGTTGAATTAAAAGTGTATTTTGAGTAGTAAATTTATAAAAATAAAATAGGAGTAACAAACAATATATGTAATGGTATAATGGAGCCTGGTGGGGCAGTGGTTAAAAGCTCTCTGTTAACCAAAAGGTGGGTTCTTCGAATCCACCAGCTGTTCCTTGGAAACTTTATGGGAAAGTTCTACTCTGTCCTATAGGGTCACTATGAGTCAGAATAGACTGCATAAAAAGGGGTTTGGTATGGTTGGGTTTGATGGCATAGAGCAAGAGTATGTACTATGCAGCAGGTACTGTGCTATTATATAATAAGATCAAGGTTATTTAACATTAGAAACAGCCTTAAGGGATTGGTTAACCCAAAAAAAAAAAAACCAGATCTTAACTTCCAAGGAAGTGGTTAAGTAAAAAAATCATTTTAAAACCTCATATAATTGTAGCTCTAGAAAGTCTTTATCCCTTCCCCTGTCTCTAGGCTTGACTCTATTTAAAACAGCCCAGAATAATACAAATGTATCATTTTTTAAAAAAACAACCTTTAGGGAAAGCAATTAACTTTCTTCCCTTGGCACTTAAGCAAGATTTACAATCAGCAAATTATTTTGCTATCCAGCTTTGATTTTTTTTTCTAACCATATTCTAAGAATATAGCTTTTCTTACTTTCATAGAAATTATAAAATGCCCATTAGCAGATTTTACATGGAAAATTATCATATATACCAAGAGAAAACTTTAAATACTGATACAGACAGTGTTAATTGTGATAACTGGCAACATTGCTCTCATTTAAGCTAAAGGCAAAAATAACCCACTAATGAGATGCATGTCAGAATTTAAAATCCTGGTAAAGGAGTTGTAGGTACTTAAACTAGTTGTAGGAATAAAACAGAGAAGGCAATAATCATAGCATATGGCTCTGCAAATAAATGACCTGAAAAGAAGGAGATGGCCCAAGTCCACATGACCACTGGGGACTAAATCCACTGTGGAGAACCTTCCACAGGGCAACATTCCAACCTCCATTCTTGTTTCTCCTTTATCACTGCCTCCCATTCCTTCCTTCCTTCTTTTTTTCCTTTCTCTCTCTCTTTCTTTCTTTTCTGCTTGGGTGTTTTGAGAAACAATTACTATTTGAGCTCCTACCTTTCCATTCTACCCCCTTCCTTCCTTGTTTTAACATATCTGAAAACAAACTTGTTTCTACACTTGGGTCTCAGCAGCAGCAAGGAAAATTGTGGTTACAAAAAAAAAAAGCCCGTGATTTTTCTTTCTTATGTTTTATCGCACAAGGCTATAACCAAATCAGCCATTCTCATTAATATTCTTAATAAAAATATATCCAGTTCAAGCTCCGAGAAACTATTGCTTATGAACATACACAGTGCTTTATTTCTAACGAAAATACAGTATTTTAAAAAGTTTTCCTCAGTTTTTATCTACAGTAATATATATACATTTTATTACTTTTATGTATTTCATAATAATTATTTTATTAATAACTAAGCCATAGTTCTCCAATAAAACTAAAAATAAGAAAATAATAGAAATAAACAAACATGAAAATTAAGAAAAAATTTTAAGTGATCCTTACGCTAAAATAGAAAAATAACTATAGTTTAAAGCATCTAATAATTAACACACATGTGCACACACACACAAAGACAATTCAGTGTCAAAAATAATGTGCTATAATAATAAAATTGTATCAGTATATTTTTCAGAATTGCTTTGCCTATATACAACAGAAAAAATAAAATGAATGAACTGAGTATTAAACTTGGAAAAAGAATAATGAATTAATCAAAAGCAAAGAGGAGGATGGAATTATTTAAGTTGAAACTGATGAAATAGAATGGGGAAAAGAGTAGAAAGAAGAATTTGAAATTTGACCCCATAAAAAATACATGAATGAATAACATAAAAAATGAGTAACATATATAAACTCTTTGCAATCTTGAGTAGCTGGGGAAAGGGAATCAAAAACTTACACTAGAATGGAACACAAAATATAACCATAGCCATAGAAGTAATTAAAACTAAGTGCCAAATAGATTATAAAATTTAAAATCTAAGTATTTTCTAGCAGAATATAAATCGACGGAAGAAGAGAGAGATAATTTGAAGTGTTGATCCTACTCAATACTCATTGCTAAAAAGCAGTGGATCATTACTGACTTTTAGCCCCCAGTGGTCTTAACTGCACCTCTTACTTGGGGGGGGGCAAGGGTTTGCTAGGGGCGGTTGTTAGATGCTGGAAGGCCTGTCATTCTCTCTAAGTGAACAGCCAGTCATTGCTCTCACAAATGTCCCATCTATGGAAAGGTGGCTGTTTCAAAGGTGTCTGCCCTACCCCAAACAGAAGTTACCTAATCAGGCTGTGAACAGGACTCGGTTTCTTTGTCAGCATTTGAACTGGCTAAGTCTAATTTTTTTTGAAGTCTAGTATCAGCAACTCCAACTAGAGACTCAATACTCTAATCAAAATTCTCTGAGACATGTTTCAGGTCAGCCAATCAATCCAACAATAAGTTTTCAATGAGCACCCACAGGGTGCACAGCCTGTCTTTTTCTTGCTCTAAAGCTTGTTCTCCTGCAAATAATTTCTAATCACCTGTTACGGAGAGACATGCTATCTAGTGTCTTCCTTACAGATTTGATGTTTCTGTTGTAGGAGTAAATGCCTGTATACCAACAAACTTTTTGTTCATGCTCTCTCTTCTCAGCAGGCCATGGTTGGTGGTGTACGCACAGTGGCTTACAGGTCTGAGTTTGGGTGGAGCTATTGCTGCCAAGTATCTGTCAAAGATGGAGGCCTTGTTAATTCAGTTCGGTATGCATTTTATTAAGCATCTACTAGTTTCTAGACATCGTGTTTAGTGCTTCAGGACTAAAAGATGAATAAGACAAGTAAATTTCCTTTAAAAAATTTATAGTCCAAATTTAAAATAATAATAATAATAATTACAATAAATAGGGGTAAGTAGAAAAAGAGAAGTTTGACTCCTGGCTCTTCCGTGACTAATTGTGTGAGCATCAAAGTATTTCCCTTTTAAAAAAAAATGCATCGTGTTTAGTTTTGTGAAGATTTTCCTAAATAAAAAAGAACTATATTGATACCCATAATTTTAAGTTTATTTATGGAAAAAGAAAAATAAAACAACTGTTGTGGTCAGTTCTGCCTAGGTGAGAGCGACCCTACGTACAAAAAGAACGAAAACACTGCCTGGTCCTGCGCCATCCTCACAATCTTCGTTGTTTGATCCCATTGTTACAGCCACTGAGTCAATCCATCTCAATTCCTCTTTTTTACTCACTCTTGACCAAGCATGATGTCCTTCTCCAGCAACTGGTGCCTCCTGATAACAGGTTCAAAATATGTGAGATGAAGTCTTGCCATCCTCCCTTCTAAGGAGCATTCTAGCTGTACTTCTTCCAAGACAGATTTGTTTGTTCTTCTGACAGACCATGGTAATATTCAATATTCTTCTCCAACATCATAATTCAAAGGCATCAATTCTTCTTCGGTCTTCTTTATTCATTGTCCAGCTTTTGCATGCATATGAGGTGATTGAAAACACCATGATTTGGGTCAGGTACACGTTAGTCCTCAAACAAATACCCTTGTGCAAATACTCCAGATTGAAAAAGAAAATATTACCAATGATTTTGATGCCCCTGCTGTCACCCCCTACCCATTTTCTTTTTCTATCCCCAAAGGTAAAAATAACTTGTAAATTTTATTTTGTTTTATATTATTTTTCATTGTGTTGTATTATGTGCATATCTGTTCATTATCAGTATATGGTTTACGTGGCTTTACCTGATTTTAAAATTTATAAATGGTATCATAAATGTGACTCAGACATCATAAATGTGAGAATTTTTTGAAACTTGAATTTTCTCATGGTGATAGAAGAAATGCCAAGGGGCAAACCCAAGGGTGCGAGCACACATCAAGGCTTGCTCAATTCCTGTCTCTTAGCAACCCATTGGCCAGGAAAAGTGACATGGCTAAGCCCAGCAACAACAGTTTAGGGAAAGGTACTCCTCTTTATTGGGAAGAACTTCAAAATCACATGGCAAAGGGTGTGGAGGAAGTATGAATATTTAAGTAAATAATGCTATCTTCTGCACTGAGCATCATCAATAATATTTCACCTTCATTTCTGTATAGTAATCTATCATGTGACTATGCCACAACTTAATCATTAATCATTAAATGCAGGATGGATGTAAGGCTTTTTCTGTTTTTTTTTTTTTTTTTTTTTTTTTACCATTTATTGGTTGGTATGGATTATGCAGCTATTTATTTTTTATATTTATTTTTAGGAGTTCTTTATACATGTATATATGAGACCTTTGGAATCACATATATTGTTGCAAATATATTACCCAATTCTATGGCTTGCTTTTCACTCTCTTAATTCTGCATATTTTGATTAACACACATTCTTAATTTTAATGTGGTCAAATTTCTCTATTGTTTCCTTTACGATCAGTGCTTTTTCATGACCTCTTTGGGAAACTTCTCATGTATTGTTATATGCTTATGTTTTCTCTGAGAATCCTAGGGAGTTAAGAGAGATCATGTGAAATGAATGAATGGTTTGAATTTTTTTCCTCTTTGCCTTCTTCTTATTTGATATTAGCTGAGAACACAGAGGTCTTAAACCAACACATTATGATAATTTTTCACATTGCTCTGAGGGTATCTAGATGTACAGACTGTTTACTGCAATAAACTCTAAAGCAGTAAGAAATTTTGAAATATTGTCACTTCAGGCTGTGATTGCTAAAACTGATCTGACTCCTATTTAGGAAAATTAAATAATGTACATTGCTAATTCCACAAACTAAGTGGAAAAAAATGTGAATATCCAAACCAACCAAAAACAGTTCAGTATCGCAATTGTGGTTATGGTTCATCATATACTCAAAAATATGTAATTTATTGTATTTCAATTATATTTCAATAAAGCTATAAAAAATGTTTTATCAAATTATCTCTAGGAGTCTTTAGCCTTAGAACATAGTTGGTTTAATCAGATGTGGACTGAAAGACAGGGTTCAAGTTGCTTTTCTAGGAAAGTCACAAGGACAATGTAAAATGATTTAAAATTTATATGTATAGAAATTTAAGAAACTGTTCTGCTGTCCTGGGTGTCATTTTTAATTGCCTAGTCTTTAACTATTATAGTGAGTATGCGTAAAAACTTCTGTGCAATTTCTCCACTTTTAAGCTTATTAAAGAGAATAAATGATAAGTAGACAGGACGGGGAAAGAGCCAGAATCTAGCAGAGCTTTCCCAAAGAGAAGACTCTACACTCTGCTCTTATTAGGAAATATCTGTTTTTCCTTTGTTGGAAATTATGTAAAGTTTTGCTATATTAAAGAAAGCTTTGCAATGTAAAATCATTCTTCTGGAAGACCACATCCCCAGAAGGGAGAAGATACACACCTGATTGTGGGCCTAGCTTTGGCTAAATTTCCCTTCCTCTCCTGCATTCTAAATGGGAAGAAAAGCTTAAGCTGTGTCTTTTCCTAGCTTTGTTTTAATTGAAGAATAATAAATAGATTTTAAATATTATCTCAGTAATTTAAAAAAAAAAAAGCAACCTAGTTTTTGCTCGCCTCCACAACCATGGGCTTCCATGGTTGGTCCAATTTTGGTGGCACTGGATTAGACACATGAATTTTTTAAATCAAAGGAAAAATACAATTGATATTTCTAATATTGCTCATAATTATTATTCTGTAAGTATATACAGCAAAGGTCACACAAATCAAATACATACAATCAATACAGAATTGTTTGTTTCTGAAGGGAAATTAGTTGACTTATTAGGTTGTCTGTCCATTTTTGTGAAAAAAAAAAAAAAATCCCTAATATACAAAGAGTAATGGGAGAACTTCAAATCCAAAGGAGAATTTGAGATGTTCATTTTGAGAGTATAAATGCATTCTATTGAAAGTCGAATTCTGTCCACACCTATACCCTTCATTACCACAAAAACTTTGCTCATAACACATTTTTAATGTCAAAAATCACCCTTCAAATAGTTTTCAAAGCAAGTGCTTCATGTTATGGCAGAGGGCATTTGCTTAATCTATAAAGACTCTATGTGAGATCTGGTTATTTGTATTGCATTTGTGCATGTCTCAGGAAATACAAGACTCACCTGATCAAGAGCAATATTTTCAAGAAAGAAAAGCAAATATACCCACTTTTCACTTATCAACATGGTTAGGTTCCAAAGACCAGGTCATTATGTGAAAATTGGCATTATGCAAAAATGGAAGATGACCAGATCAGATTACAAAATGGAGGATAACTACATTATTACATAGATGCCAAATTACATCATTACACAACTGCCAAATAATATTATTACATAACTGCCAAACCCCTGAGAATCATGGCCCAGCCAAATTCATACACAACCTTAACCATGACAGTCAGTATTACTCTTCCTCATACCTCGGCGTTCCTTACTGCCATAGTACTTCGTTAATGTGCAGAGAGTAGGTTTTTTACAATTGTAAATGTAAAAATCGGCTATGGAGAGAGTCAACAAGTGAGGAGCAGGCGTAGAGGTTCTTTATGCCTTCACAAAGAACATGCAAAAACTGTAGATGCAACTCCTGATTATCACATTCTTACCAATAAAAAGCGAGTATTGGACAATAAACGAGTCATTATAAATGTCAGAAAAATAAAAGAGTTTTGAATTGTGTCTTCCCTACCAGACATTTCCATGCCTTCCTAAAACTAAACTGAGGAGATATATACTATTTTCACCATAAAGGTGTGTCTTGTGTTGCAGGCTTGCAGAAGGGAGTGACTCAAGCCCCGCCCTTGCTAAAGTTAATCCCTTTCCTGAGGTGTGGCCTGCATATAAAATATGCATGTGTGTCTTGGCAAAACTCTCTCTGCATCTGGGTCTGCCTTCCATTCATGATCAATTGACCTCCCCAGAGGCCTGCTGTCCGACCTCCTGATTCTTGCGATTTACTGGCCTCCGCAGCCCCGTGGGCTGGAGGCCTATCGTGTGATCTGATTTCCTGGCTTCCGCAGCCTTGTGAGCCAGCAGACTGCTGTTTCAACTGCTGGTTTTGGTTCATCAGCTCCTGCAGTCACATGGATCGGGAGAAACCTGTGCTTGACCGACAAATTTAGGACTTGCCAGGCTCGACAATCACGTGAGGCATTTCCTTTATAGGTTGGTGAGTTCTGTGAGAGGTTGCAGTGAATTAGGGAACCCAAAGATGGGAGGGAGGGTGCTGAGGGGAGAGCGAGTAGTTAATGTTAGAGATGACGGAGTGGTTCGGCAGCCCGGAAAAGTTGGACATTTGGGACACGTTTAACCCCCACCTCATAGGAACCAGCTTTGTGTTGATCCTTATAAAAAAATTATTCAGTTAATAGTAAATGGATATCATGTAGTAATATATACTAACCACCTAGGCAATTTGACTATTTTAATAGTTTATCTTCAGAAGTGTACTTTATATTTCCTTTTTAAAATAGACTCATAGAAGCCTATTAATGTTCCTCACTTTCCGTTGTCTTACCTTGGAATATAAAATAGTTTTTAACACGTATGCCAACTACAAACCAATTCCTAGGGCCTGGTGCATTTATTGAGAAAGATTTTGAGCCCAGGTATGAACCTCTGGAGTAACAGTTTCCAGAGCAATTAGAAAAATCTTCCAGATAAGCCTGTATAGAAGATGCTATTGATGCCCCATCCAGATCCTTCCAGCAGCTAGATACCCGCCCCTCAATTCCTGCCCATATTGGCAGCTAAAGATTCACTGATACCCACTTCTCAGGAGAATTGCCCATGGCCAAATGGAGCAGCCTCATGGCTCCCCTCCGCTCCTTGACTTCCATCAACAAACTGATAGAACACAATTCTGGGCCCCTCTGCCTCAGTGTGAATTAACTTTGTAGTGTAATTTGGACTGCAGAGTTTTTTCATGTGATGAAACTAAAGCTAGTCTCCAGCTGAGACTATGTTCTTGCTGAGCTGTTTTCTCATGCTCTCTTCTACTTCTCTCACTCCTTTTGTTCTGAGAGCTCGTTGTAGTCTCAGTTTATAAGGCTGTTTCTAGTGGAGGTGTAAGTCAGCAATTATGAAACCATGTTTCATATGTGAAGTGAAATTGAACGATTAAGTAAGTGGACAGCAGATGAGGTAGCCAAGTTTCTTACCATTGGTTTGTGAGATTACAAACAGGCAAGGGGAGAAGTCTAGAATAACTCGTGTGTCAATGGATTGGCATTGGAAGCATCAGAATGAACCCTATTTCGTCTAATATGGATACTAATATAGATTCTGATGGTTACAGAAATATTTATGGACATGTGTATATGAGTTATATGTGTATATAGGTTAGTATAAACACATATATTTCCTTGTTCTGTCAGCTGAGAGGGCCTAGAAGCAACAATACCCATAGTGATGAATACACTTAGTGCCCAGATCTTGTTTTCTAATACCATGCTACAATACTATGATAAAGGAACCAAGGCTCCTTGAAGAAATGGCTGATTCCAGGACTGAGACAGAAAATAAAAAAAGGTAAGCCTGGAGCATCTTGTAGTACCAGAAGTAAGAAAATATTAAAAAAAAAAAAAAAACCTCATTGATGGGATATGTCAAAGGGACACCAGAGCCAATTGAAATCACTCCTAATGGCCAAAACTGGAACAACTTGAGCAACAAATAAAGTAGTAGTGGATTATAATCCAAAGAATAAGGTAAATAAACATCAGTCTGTAATAATATAAATGACTGCCTAAATTAATAAAGGGGAGAGAAGAGACAAATCTCCCATGCAGGAGAATTCCAAATAATTTCATGTAGACATGTAGTGCTAAATAACTTTTTTTTTTCCAAAGAGTATAATATGGAAAAAAAAAATTACAGCAAAGGAACCTGTAAAATACTACCTCAGCCAGAGGATCAAGTTTAACATCAACAGTGATAAGTCATGTTGATAGGATATACCTTTGATACGATGTAAACAAAACGGCACTGTATATTTGTGATCTTTCTTTAAAAAAAAAAAAAAAGGAACTCATAACCCTGGTCTAATTGAGAAAAACATTAGGCAAATCCCAGCTGAGGGGCATTCTAGGAACTTGATTAGTAGTCCTCACAACTATAATGGATATCAAACAGGGAAGTCTGGGGAACTTTCACAGCCAAGAAGAACCTAAGGAAACATGACAACTAAATATAATGTGTCATCCTGAATGGACTCTTGGCAGAGAAAAAGGATATTTGGTAAAACTAAGGAAATGTAAATAAATAACGAACTTTAGTTAATAATATAGATCAACATTGGTTCATTAATCATGACAAATAAGGAATACTAATGTAAAATGTTAATAAGAAAGAAAAGTAGCTATGTGGTATATAAGAACTCTGTACTATCTTTACAATTTTTCCATAACAAAAGCTATTCTAAAACAAAAAAAAATATTTTAAAAGAAATATCCTACACTGAAGGGAATGATTATCACTAAATAAATAAATTCCACTCTCTCTGTGGGATAGTTTTAAGTACAAGCAAATCAGTATCGTGAAACATGGAATGTTTAAAATTCAAGACTGTATCTTGTTTTATAATTTTATTAGTTTTTCTTTTTTAATTAATTTGCTTTGCCCCATCTTTAGTTTCACAAATGCTCTGCATTTTGGGCATATTTTTAATATCAAATACTTGAATTTTATAAAAGTTTATTGTTTTTATAGTAAGATGGTTTCTACAACTTATTTCAGAATTTGTGAACATAAGAATAAGAAGTTTATTCCAGACGAGTATATCTACACATATGGTAGAATTTCCCTTTAAAACACAACTGGTAGTTAGAACATTTTTAAGCCTCTTCAGTTTTAGGCTCATATTTGAAAAACTTGCAGGCCTCCTTTTCCTTCCCACCTCCAATTCCATAAGTTCTGACTTTGGTGAGCAATTCCTATCACTCCTCTTCACCAGCCATCTACTAGCTGAATTCAGCATCTGGTCTATTTACAGCACAAGGATGCTTACAGACCCAGTACAACTTCTGTTCTGACCTGTTCTTGGCCTTCAAGAGGAACAAGTACTATAACTTCAAAAAGGATCTAGTGGAAACATCTGAATGTGTCTGTAAAACTCATGTGACATTTAAAATCAACTTTAAAACTAGTATTAGGGCAAAATTCGGTATATGATTAACCTAGATTTTGACCTTAATTAAATTTCAGACTTAAAATTAATAAAAGGCTTAGTATATTTGCAGTCTATTTAAATAATGCATAAAAATAAACCAAATCTATTGCCATTCAGTCAGATTCCAACTCAGAGAGAACCTGTTGGATGGAGTAGAACTACCCCATAGGGTTTCTAAAGTGGTAAATCTTTACAAAAGCAGACTGCTGCGTAGTTCTCCCACAGAGCAGCTGGAGGGCTTGGATCTCCAACCTTTCAGTTTCAGTTAGGAGATGAGTGCTTAACCACTGCACCACTAGGGCTCCTCTAAATAATGCATAATAGTGTTTTATTAAATGTATATATCTATGCCCTATCTTCTCACACAAATAATTTAATGTTGTTTAAATAATGTATACCCCTATCTACATGTAACCTATATATGCAAATACCATGTCTAACAGAGAAAAAAAATTCAAAGGAAAAGTGACTTTTCCCTAAGCAACTCTGATCTAACTAGATTCTAGTTACTATTGGTTATTAGTAAATAAAACATGCCTACTTTCCATGAACATGCCTGAATTTCACTACTTTCATATATCATGCCAGGGTGCCAATGCCAACAACACATGTCTGTGTTAGGTATTTCCTAGAGGAATAATGTATCTTGAAAAAATGCTATCATGTTCCTTGAACTGGCTTTTATGCTTTGGCTAATTACTGCAATAAATCATAACAATTATTTGATCTTCATTTGTAATAATACACTCATTTCCAAAGACTGTTAGTTGTACTTATTCTAAACCCAGTGCCATCGTACTTATTTTATTATTATTAAAATGTATCAAGATCCAATTAACATTATCCTCCTTTAAGTAACAATTTAATTCATGACATGCCTTATTTTAGTTAATGATAAACATATAAACATGCACATGTATGTTGACACAAATGTATTTATATGTGCGGTTATGTGCTGGTGTATGTGTACTCATATGCAAGGTTATGAAGTATAAAAATACGTGCACAAATTTCACTTGATAAAAAATCAGTTTTGTTTTTATTATACACAAAATCTCCTATTTTTTATTTATCAAAACTGTTTCAAAACATGATGAAAGAATAACCTATATAGTATTTTCCATATGTATTCCAAAAAGTATTTTTATTTGCCAACGTTAATCACTATAAATTCTTAAAACATTAATTTAAAGTAGTTGCTATAGAATTGCAAAGTGTATGAATATAAATTTACATACTCATGATGTATACAATTTATTTCTAAGCTCAGGATATGAGGAGTGGAGATATATACGATCCTGATATGAACTTAGTATAATAAAAATCTAATACTTTGATTTAACACTTTAATTATCAGAAATAGTATTATGGGAGCCCTGGTGGCACAGTGGTTAAAGTGATCAACTGCTAACCTAAAAGTTAGCAGTTCCAAAACTACCAGCTGCTCCTCAGGAGAAAGATGTGGCAGTCTGCTTCTGTAGAGATTTACAGCCTTGGAAACCCTATGGGGTCACTATGAGTCCAAATCGATTTGAGTTAGTATTCTATATTTGTCTGAGCTTCGAGTCCTATTTATTTTTCAAGTATGTTTTATGTAGCAATGAAAAAACAACATTTAGTCAGGAAGCCTCTTACTTCCAAAAAGTTTATCTGGATATAAACTCGATGGTTTGGTTGATGTGGGGTGGCTCTTTTAAACTTTAAATGAAGTAATTTATCATAGACTCATAGGATTACTCATAGTCTATGGTATATCTGTACTCGCTTCAGCAGCATGTATACATAGTCTACGGTATCTGAATATTCATTATTGTTGTTGTTAGGTGACATCGAGTTGGTTCCAACTCATAGCAGCCACACGTGCCACAGAACAAAACACTGCCTAGTCTCTGTCTTCCTTACAATCACTGTTATGCTTGAGCCCATTGCTGCAGCCACGGTGTCAATCCATCTCATTGAGGGTCATCCTCTTTTCCGCTGACCCTGTACTCTATCAAGCATGATGTCATTCTCCAGGGACTGATCCCTGTTGACAACATGTCCAAAGTATGTAAGACCCAGTCTCACCATCCTTGCTTCTAAAGAGCATTCTGGTTGTACTTCTTTCGAGACAGATTTGTTCATTCTTTTGCCAGTCCATGCTATATTCAAAATTCTTTGCCAATACCACAATTCAAAGGCATTAATGCTTCTTCGGTCTCCCTTATTCATTGTCCAGCTTGTACATGCATATGATGCGATTGAAAATGCTATGGCTTGGGTCAGGCACACCTTAGTCTTCAAGGTGATAGCTTTGCTTTTGAACACTTTTAAGAGGTCCCTTGCAGCAGATTTGCCCAATGCAATACATCTTTTGATTTCTTGACTGCTGCTTCCCTGGGTGTTGATTGTGGTCCAAGTAAAATGAAATCCTTGACAACTTCAATCTTTTCTCCATTTATTGTGATGTTGCTTATTGGTCCAGTTGTGAGGATTTTTGTTTTCTTTATGTTGAGGTGTAATCCTAACTGAAGGCCATGTGGTCTTTGATCTTCATCAGTAAGTGCTCCAAGTCCTCTTCACTTTTGGCAAGCAAGGTTGTGTCATCTGCATAAAGCAGGTAGTTAATGAGTCTTCCTCCAATCCTGATGCCCTGTTCCTCTTCATATAGTCCAGCTTCTCAGATTATTTGTTCAGCATACAGATTGAGTAGGTATGGTGAAGGATACAACCCTGATGCACACCATTCCGGACTTTAAGTCACTCAGTGTCCCCTTGTTCTGTCTGAACAACTGCCTCTTGATCTACGTTAGGTTCCTTATGAGCACAATTAAGTGTTCTGGAATTCCCATTCTTTGCAATGTTATCCATAATTTGTTATGATCCACACAGTTGAATGCCTTTGCATAGTCAATAAAACACAGGTAAACATCCTTCTGGTATTCTCTGCTTTCAGCCAGGATCCATCTGACATGAGCAATGATATCCCTGGTTCCATGACTTCTTCTGAATCCAGCCTGAATTTCTAGCAGTTCCCTGTTGATAACTGCTGCAGCAGCTTTTGAATGATCTTCAGCAAAACTTTGCTTGTGTGTGATATTAATGATACTGTTCAATAATATCTGCATTTGGTTGGATCTCTTCCAGTCAGTTGGCCAGGTAGCTGTCTTCCAAATTTCTTGGCATAGACAAGTGAACACTTCCAGTGCTGCATCTGTTTGTTGAAATACCTCAATTGGTATTCCATCAATTCCCAGAGTCTTGTTTTTTTTTTTTTTTTTTACCAATGCTTTAAGTGCAGCTAGAACTTCTTCCTTCAGTACCATCGGTTCCTGATCATATGCCTCCTCCTGAAATGGTTGAACATTGACCAATTCTTTTTGGTATAATAACTCTGTGTATTCCTTCCATCTTCTTTTGATGCTTCCTGTGTTGTTTAATATTTACCCCACAGAATCCTTCACTATTCCAACTCGAGGCTTGAATGTTTTCTTCAGTTCTCTCAGCTTGAGAAATGCCAAGCATGTTCTTCCCTTTTGGTTTTGTATCTCCACCTCTTTGCACATGTCATTATAATACTTTGTCTTCTCGAGCCGCCCTTTGAAATCTTCTGTTCAGTTCTTTTACTTCATCATTTCTTCCTTTTGCTTTAGCTGCTCGATGTTCAAGAGCAAGTTTCAGAGTCTCCTCTGACATCCATCTTGGTCTTTTCTTTCTTTCCTGTCTTTTCAATGGCCTCTTCCTTTCTTCATGTATGATGTCCTTGATGTCACTCCACAACTTGTCTCGTCTTTAGTCAGTTAGTGTTCAATCCATCAATCTATTCTTGAAATGGTCTCTAAATTCAGATGGGATATACACAAGGTTATATTTTGGCTCTCGTGGATTGCTCTGATTTTCTTCACCTTCGACTTAAATTTGCATATAAGCAATTGATGGTCTGTTCCACAGTTGGCCCCTGGCCTTGCTCTGACTGATGATATTGAGCTTTTCCATTGTATCTTTCCACAGATATAGTCAATTTGATTCCTGTGTATTCCATCTGGCAAAGTCCATATGTATAGTCACCATTTATGTTGGTGAAAAAAGGTATTTTCAATGCAGAAGTCATTGGTCTTGCAAAGTTCTATCATTCAATCTCCAGCATTGTTTTTATCACCAAAGCCATATTTTCCACCTACCAATCCTTCTTGTTTCCAGCTTTCACATTCCAATCACCAATAATTATCAGTGCATCCTGATTGCATGTTCGATCAATTTCAGACTGCAGAAGCTGATAAGAGTCTTCAGTCTTTTCATCTTTGGCCTTAGTGGTTGATGCATAAATTTGAATAATAGTTGTATTAACTGGTCTTCCTTGTAGCCATAGGGATATTATCCTATCACTGACAGCGTTGTACTTCAGGATAGATCTTGAAATATTCTTTTGACAAAGAATGCAACACCATTCCTCTTCAAGTAGTCATTCCCAGCATAGTAGACTATACGATTGTCCCATTCAAAATGGCCTATACCAGTCCATTTCAGCTCACTGATTCTTAGGATATTGATGTTTATGCATTCCATTTCATTTTTGATGATGTCCAATTTTCCTAGATTCGTACTTTGTACATTCCAGGTTCCAATTATTAATGGATGTTTGCATCTGTTTCTTCTCATTTTGAGTCATGCCACATCAGCAAATGAAGGTCTGGAAAGCTTTACTCCATCCACGTCATTAAGGTCGACTCTACTTTGAGGAGGCAGCTCTTCCCCAGTCCTGTTTTGAGTGCCTTCCAACCTGGGGGGCTCATCTTCCAGCACTGTATCAGACAATGTTCTGCTGCTATTCATAAGGTTTTCACTGGTTAATGCTTTTCAGAAGTAGACTGCTGGGTCCTTCTTCCTAGTCTGTCTTAGTCTGGAAGCTCAGCTGAGACCTGTCCTCCATGGGTGACCCTGCTGGTACCTGAATACCTGTGGCATAGCTTCCAGCATCACAGCAACACACCAGCCCCCACAGTACAACGAACTGACAGACCTGTCAGTTCACTATTATCATGTAATTTGGCCATTGCGTTGACAAAGAAGTATTTGGTGAAATGACTTAAAATACATGTGAATGATACATATACGCTTCCACACATTTCATCTCTTGCAATAATATAAATATTTCACCATGTAATTCTCAAAGAATATGTTGATTATAACAGATTTTAAGTAAATTTTATCTGCATTTAGTGTTTTGAATATTTAAGGTTTAGCTCACTAACGTTGTCGTTGTCAGGTACCGTCATGTCAACTCTGACTCTAGCAACCCTATGTATAACAGAATGAAACACTGCCTGGTCCTGTGCCATCCTCACAATCGCTGCTATATTTGAGCCCATTGTTGCAGCCAATGTGTCGATACATCTTGTTCAGGGTCTTTCTCTTTTTTGCTGACCCTCTACTTTACTGAGCATAATGTACTTCTTTAGGGACTGGTCCTGCATGATAACACATCCAAAGTAAGTGAGATAAAGTGTCGCCATCCTTGCTTCTGAGGAGCATCCTGGCTGTACTTGTTCCAAGACAGATTTGTTCATTCTTTTGACAGTCCATGGTATATTTAATATTCTTCACCAACACCATAATTCAAATGCCTTGATTTTTCTTCAGTCTTCCTTATTTATTTTCCAGCTTTTGCATCATGCAGATGAGACTATTGAAAATACCATGGCTTGGGTCAGGCGCACTTTAGTCTTCAAATTGGTATCTTTGCTTTTCAACATATTAAAGAAGTCTTTTGCCACAAATTTGCCCAACGCAATATGTTCTTTGATTTCTTAACTGCTGCTTCCACAGGCATTGATTGTGGAAGTAAAATGAAATCCTTAACAACTTTGACAACATTGGTAAAATTAATTTATGGATAGCATTACACATTCAAGGAGTCTACTTAGCAATTTCTAAAGCATAAGAAGAATATGTATGAATGTGTACTACAAAAAAACTTGATAATTAACATATGGAAAAAATTCAAATGAAATAAAATACTTTAATGGGTTAATATTCACTTGTATTTTAAAATAGTTTATAGGCACAAAAAACAAAACGTTTGTTTATAATAAAATTACATTTAATTTTTGTAAATCTGATATAAGACCAAAGCTTTCAGTGCTGAAAAGAAAATTGTTTCACCAAATTTGCTTATTTTTTTCACATTTTCTTTTGCATACCTCATCCATTTGTTAATAAGATAAACTACAGAAAACTTTTTAGATCATTGAAAAACATGTATTCATACTTTCCTGAATGTATGATACATGCAGTGTATTTAACAATGTGGTCCCTGGGTAGTTTGAATGGTTTGCACTGGTCTACTAAATCAAAGTTGACAGTTAAAACCCACCCAGCAGTGCCATGAAAGAAAGACCTGGTGATCTGCTTCTGTAAAGATTATAGCCGAGAAAACCCTAAGAAGCAGTTCTACCACAACAACAGTTTTTTTTTTTTTTTTTTTAAAGTAGTATGCGGTAGTCTTTACAGAATTCTCAGGTAAAACACAGATTAAGATTACAGAGCATTCTCAGAATATCTAGAACAGTAACCAAATTGTTTCATAAAATCTCATGTTTAAACTTGTCAAGGTGAGGCTTGAGAGTTTCAATATATTTTCTTTTTTATATGGAAACAATAACTTCTTTAAAGAGAGGGCTACAACTACAATAGCTTTAAATGTTTAAATTCTAGCAAATGCTCTTGTTAATTACCTTAATTCTTTAAATAAATAATTCAAGGAATCGCTAATGCAATAAATTATTCTATCCATATACTAAAATGTCCAAGCAGAAGAGCCCACAAAGAAATTAATGCAAGCCCTCCCTACAGAAAAACAATACGTCAATTATGCAGAATGAAAATATGGTCTTCTCAATAAATCAGTGTTATGAACCCTGTGAAGTTATAGTCGTTGCTGAGGTGTCTTGGTCAAGCTTCTTGATTAACTCAGGGACCACGAATTTTTCTGGAAAAGGCAGATGATTCTTCAAAGCGATAAGTGTCAAATTTGGTTAAAAATAATGTGCAGCACATATGTAATTTAAAATTTTCTAGTAGTATATTTTAGAATATAAGAAAAACATGAAATTAATTTTAACATTCAAAATACTATTTCAATATCTATCCAATATAAAAATTATTGATGAGGCATTTAATATTTAGTTGTACTCAGTTTTGAAATCCAGCATTCATTTTACCTTATAGCCTATCTAAATCTCTATTGGACAGTGTAGCATTAGGATGTGTCAGAGAGCAATTTCAGTACCAGAAAGTTAAGCAATACATGGGTCTAAAATTCTCTGATTCAGAAGAATAGAACTTTCTATTGCTTTGGTTGACCTATTGCTTTTTTTTTTTTTTTAAACACCCTTGGATCAGACTATTTGGATTTCTCTGATTCCAGCCACCTAGCCACTTTTTGTCCTTTACATTCTCAGCCCAGAGGATCCTTTCTTAACTCTGGTATATCTTAACTTCCTTAGTTATTTGCATTTGATCCTGACTGCTCTTTGACAAACAGGCTGGAAAACCGTTTTCCAAGCTGATTCCCGAAAGCCTAAGAACCACGGCTGAAGTCTTCCAACATCAGAAATACTGAGCCACAAAATTAACTTTCTGTCTTCAGAAAGTGCCACTCTCAAAGGCAGTGTTTCCATAGTGATGAAAGCAAAACCACAGGCTGTTTAAATATTTGAGTACAAAAATCAAGTATTTTACCCTAAAAATAAATGTTTAAATTGAAATTTGTCAATGTTGAAAGAAAGCATTCAGCTACTATGGTATATAAATGGAAGACAGAATTTAAATTTTGAAATGTATATAATACAGAGAGTTTTGTTTCTGTTAGCGGAAGTCGATTCAGCTTCCTACTCAGGTGGCCGGAAATCCTGCCTTGTCCTGCATCATCTTTATGATTGATTGCGGACAGACCGTTGTGATCCATAGAATTTTCATTGGCTGATTTTTGAAGCAGATCTCTAAGCCCTTCTTCCTAGTCTATCTTAGTCTGGGAGCTCCTCTGACACCTGTTCAGCAGTACAGCAACACAAAAGCCTCCCCTGATGTATGGGTGGTAGATGCACATGAGGTCCATTGGCTGGATATCGAACCCAGGTCTTACACATGGAAGGCAAGAATTCTACCGCTGAACTACCACTGCTGCCTATAAATATATATATATATATATACACACACACATAAAAAAATATATTTATATATTTATCCTTAGCAATAAAGAGACTCCATTTTCCAATTTTGAATTTGATGGACTGATGCTGTCCTATAATTAAAATTCCATTGTGGTAATCTTAACTGTTACAGTGATTTCCAGATCTGTTTCTGTGCTACTGGGACATAATATGCCATGCCAGTCTGTTACAATCCTTTGGACATAATTTTCCATCTAAAATGTTTTATTCACTGTAGCATTTCTTAAACATTAAAGATAATAAAAAGATGCTAAAAAAAATGCCCTTCCATTTGTCACTGTTTCGCTTTTGTGTTATGAAAAGTATGTTTAACCTTTTTTTCCTAGCACAGAAACTATATAAAAGTATGTGAGTTGTATAATAACTATACTATGAGTGAACTTTTTATGCCTCCAGCAAAGCACTTTGACATGTACTATTTAATGCTTTAAATGTGTACTCTCTGAAAGGTCAGAGAGAAAAGAAAATTTTCAACAGACTAATATAATAAACAGGGAGAAAAACTTTGTGATACGTTAAATGACACTTTTTAAAAGAAATCTAGTATTTTCAAGAAAAGTTGAACCACAAAGAATGTACATTAATGTTGTAATAAGAATGTCTTTCAAGAAGAGTGGATTCCTGGATGTGGATAGGTCCCTGAGGAATTTATGTGGCATATAACTCTACAATCAAAACTTTAATTACACGGAAAATACGAGGCCTCTCTTAAGTCTGTACCATCATTTTGGGAATACCAATTTCATTTCCTAGATACATTCAAATGATTAAATGTATTTTTAAAATATTCATCTGGTGTTTTGTCACAATGAATAAAAGGCCAATATGTCAGGTAACATTTCATTTATTAGTATTTTCTAAGAGCATTTTCTCTTAGTAATCTCAATTTTAGCCTTCCAAAAAATCAACAAACGACTGGAAAAAAAGGAAAACCATTTTCAGACTAAATGTTTATGATCATATGGTATTGGTCCTTCAGAGAAAAACTTATTAGGTAATTGCTCCTTTTTTTTAAAGCATATTATCAGGTGAGGTATATGGCAAAATATTCCTTAATGTTAAAATAATGAAAAGATTCATGTTCTATTTCTAATGAAAGATAGAAACGATGTAACTTTTATTTTCAGCAGCGATGTTTACCTGGAAAAGTTAAAATTGTTACAAAGCTCTTCTTAAGAATAAATACACAATGAAAATCTCCATATTTGCCCATGAAAGAATATAACTCTCATTTTATAATATACATCAGGCTCCTTCTTTCTCTTTCTGCTCTCCACATGCTTACACAAACATCATTTCCAATAAATGTAGAATTCAATTCTTTTAAAATCGATAGCAGAAATGCTCAACATAATTAGTCGTTAAACAAACAAAAACCAGCTGCTGTCAATTCCAGTTCATGAAGACCCCACGTATCTCCGAGTAAATGTGCTTCATGGAGTTTCCAATGGCTGTGATCTTTCGGAAGCAGATCACCAGGCTTTGTTTTGAGGCACCTCTGGGTGCGTTCAGATCACCAGCTTTTCAGTTAGTAGTGAAGCACTTACCCATTTAAGCCACCCAGGGACTCGAAAGACCAAGATGTGAAATCACAAATAAATATCTTTATTTTAATCATTTTATTCTTTTTTATAACAATTAATTTTGATTATCAAATGTTTCCTCTATTTCTCTGCTTTACCAGAAGCACCAGAGATATTTTGATAATTTGGGGAACAGCCTTCCTAAGTATTTGTACAAATATTTCATTATATTAAGAAAAAAAAACTCTTACATGCAGAAAGATAAACATAAATTGAAGAAGCAGTAATTCAGTGGGTGATTCTGAACACTGGTGCTACAAGTAATACTTTGAAGAAAATAATATTCAAGGTCAAACACAAGCAGAAATTTAATCTCGAAGCTAAATCACATTTAAAATATCCAGTGCATGATGACTTCTCATAGTAACTCCACATTCTATCTTTGCTATTGTTCAAAGTTTTAGCAACTGATAAAGATTATAATATCCTTTGTATATTTTTCCCAAAAATGAGTTCTTAGACATTCGAAAAGGTGAACAAGAGAAGTTAAAATCAAATGTATATTTGAGAAGATCAATAGAGAGGCATAGTTTCAAATTACCTCCTTTCCATGGGAGATACCCACTTTTCTCTGTCTCCATTTTCTTGGCTTTGATAACGTAATATTTAAATTCATGCAGTGTATGACTTATTTTATGTGCCTGAGTGTCTTGGAAAACTACAGTGTAATGGTGCAAGTTTGACCTTTCTTTTTGAAATAGGATATACACTCGGGAAAAGGATTACAGTTTGTTTTAAATAGCCTATATGAAAAAGTTGATTGAATGACATGAAAATCTCTGTTTTTATTAACTTTTTTGTTTGGTCTCTTAACATTGCCATTTTTATCATTAATTTACTTTCCTTGGTCTTCTGTAATTTTGAGTGTCTGTTTTATTAATATTATAAAGTGATGGATATTTTTCAGCTATATGGTAACAATTGAAATGCCTTTTATTTTTACCTTCCCTTAGTGTCAACATTAGCATATCAATAAAAACTATTTAGGTACTTTTAATTAATCTATACTTCGAGCAAAATATATTGCTGAAACAGTCACTTACAGTTTAAGGGGCCTTTTGAAGTTCAAAAAGCACTTTCTGTAATTGTAAGTGACGGCAATACGTCTCTAAAACTGCACAATATTAATCTCAAAAAATCAATCAAACAAGATAAAATTTAAGAAGGCATGTGAATTGGGAATTCAGAAACTTCTAAATAATTATTTCCAAAATGTTCTTTCTCCACATTCTTGCACATGCCCTTACAAAAATTGTATATCTTCTTCTCATTACTAAAACCCAATTAAAAAAAAAACCAGTGCCATCGAGTCGATTCCTTACTAATCAATAATTATTCTGAATAAGAGAATACTCAGCATATATATGTAATTATATACATTATATATGTACAGGTAGTCCTTAATTTACAACGTCTTCGAGCTAAAACGAACTGTGCTTACGACCGTCTTTTTTTTTTGTTCATCTTATTAGTAATAAGTACTACATACAATGTTGCAGCATGTAATTTGCTGATGTTATCATTCTCAGATGTTCCCTCACAGAAGTTCAGTGTTATGATTTATAAAGATACTTATAAATAAAAGTTAATAAAAGGCAATAATAATGAAAACTTTAAAAAAAAAATGAGGTATTTGACTTACTTCAGAACTGACTGACGATGGAGTGGTCGGAAGGAACCCGGTCAGAAGTTGGGGACTACCTGTGAACTGTCATGTGTGCATAAATATAGATTTAGATATATTGCTTCCAACTAGAATGTAAGATCCATTTAAAAAGACTATAATGGTAAAGACTGTTGTCTTTGTATTGATTCCTTCTGTGTCTACTTATATATAAGTGTTTAATAAATAATTATTAATGAATGTGCTCTATATTCTCACGGGGAAATTAAAAAGCTGATATTCCAGAGATATTCAGTCAGAACAATTTGTTTTCTTTTCAGATTTTGAGGCTCTTTTCCTTAAGTGACAACATACAATGAAGTGACAGAAATAATGCATACATAATATTGACAGACAAATGTAAAATGGGTGGCTTCCTTATGTGTTTAAAGGATCCCAGTTTAAAAAAAAAATACCAAGGGGAAAAATTCTATCTAGTATGAATAATGTTGGAGTAGGGGAATATCTAGTTATTGTTGTTGCTAGGTGCTGATGAGTCAGTTCCGACTCATGGCAATCATATGGAAAACAATACGAAACACTGCCTGCTCCTGCTTTATCCTCACAGTTATTGCTGTTTGAACCCATTGTTGCACTCTCTGTGTGAATCCATCTTGTAGAGGGTCTTTCTCTTTTTTGCTGACCCTCCACTTTACCAAGCATGATGTCCCTCTCCAGGGACAGGTCCCTCTTGATATAATGTCCAAAGTAGGTGAGATGAAGTCTTGGCCACCCTCGCTTCCAAGGGGTATTCTGGCTATACTTCCAAGACAGATTTGTTCATTCTTCTGGCAGTCCATGGTATACTCATTATTCTTTGCCAACACCATAGTTCAAATGCAACAATTCTTCTTTGGTCTTCTTTATTCATTGTCCTGCTATCACATGCATGCAAGACAATTGAAAATGCCATGGCTTAGGAAAGGTGTACCTTAGTCATCATGGTGGCATATTTGCTTTTTAAAGAGGCCTTTTGCAGCAGATTTGCCTAATGTAATACCTCATTTGATTTTCTGACTGCTGCTTTCATGGGCGTTGATTGTGGATACAAGTAAAATGAAATCCTTGACAACTTCAATCTTTTCCCCATTTATAATAATGTTGCTTATTGGTCCAGTTGTGAGGAATTTTTTTTTTTCTTCTGTTTATGTTAAGGTATAATCCATACTAAAAGCTGTGGTCTTTGATCTTCATCAGTAAGTGCTCTAAATCCTCTTCACTTTTAGCAAGCAGTTATGTCATCTGCATATTGCAGATTGTTAATGAGTCTTCCTGCAATCCTGATGCTGCATTCTTCTTCATATAGTCCAGCTTCTCAGATTATTTGCTCAGCATACAGATTGACTAGGTATGGTGAAAGGATGCAACCATGACGCATATTTTCCTGATTTTAAACCACGCAGTATTCCCTTGATCTGTTTGACAACTGCCTCCACATGAGTACGATTAAGTGTTCTGGAATTCCAGTTCTTCACAATGTTATCCATAAATTGTTATGATCCACACAGTTGAACGCCTTTGCATAATCACTAAAACACAGGTAAACATCTTTCGGGTATTCTCTGCTTTCAGCCAGGATCCATCTGACATCAGCAATGGTACCCCTTGTTCCATTTCCTTTTCTGAATCATTCCTGTGGATGTACTGCTGCAACTGTTTTTTAAAAGATCTTCAGCAAAAATTTAGTTTCATGTGACATTAATGATATTGTTCAATAGTTTTCACATTCTGTTGGATCACCTTTCTTTGGGATGGGCACAGATATGGATCTCTTCTATTTGGTTCGCCAGGTTGCTGTCTTCCAAGTTTCTTGACATAGGTGGGTGATAACTCCCAGCATTGCATCCATTTGTTGAAACATCTCAGTTGGTATTCCATCAATTCCTGAAGCCTTGTTTTTCACCAATGCCTTCAGTGCAGCTTTTCTTTCTTCAGTACCATAGGTTTTTAATTATATGCTACCTCTGAAATGGCTAAACCCTGATCAGTTCTTTTGGTGCAATGACTCTGTATATTCCTTCCATCTTCTTTTATGCTTCCCACATCATTCAACCTTTTGGAGGACGGGAATATCTCTAGGTGGATGCAAAAAAGCTATCCATCTTAAATCAAGAAATATAAACTTGTAGTGGTAACAAATGAAAGTAAATCAAGGAAGAGAAAAATCTGACAGTAAAGAATATAGCATGTGAAAATTACTTATCAAAATTATTATTACAACAAGCAACAAATTAACTATACTCTAAATTTGGGGGGCATATGAATTTTACAGGAAAAAAATAGTCCCCAAATGAGTGTAAATTTCTAGGTTCTACTTCAGTTTTAATGAGTAGTCTTCAGTTTTGCTAACTCATTGTTTCCCTTCTTCCTGAACTCCACTCCATGACCCAGATATCAATCATGACCATGAAAAAAATCTGTCAGACTTAAAATTAAATCCCTTCTTTACAGCTTTCCTCTCATTTTCATATTGATATCCATTCCCATGAATGTTCAGCATGCTCAATCATACTGGAGAGCAAGTAAAAACAAAGGCCAGAATCTATCCAGAAAGATCCTCAAAATCTAGAGCGTTTATGTTCTTATGTTAAGCAGGTTTGTTTAATAATTTTTATCTGGAGCTCTGGTGGTGGAGTGGTTGAGTGGTTGGGTCCTAAACAAAAGGTATGCAGTAAGAATCCACTAGCTGCTCCTTGCAAACCCTGTGGGGTAGTTCTCTGTCCTATAGGTTCGTTATGAGGTGGAATTGACTCAGTGGCAAAAGGTTTTGTATTGGTTGGAATACATATTATTCACTTCCATTCACCTTAGCCTAAGAATGTCCTAGAAAACAGAGTTTAGAATTTTACATCCATCTTTTTAAAACTTTGATATTTCAGGGAAGTGAAAACATAAAGAGAATTTCCAAAACACATAATGGAAACTGCTAATCTAAATCTGGCCACTAAAAGGCAAAATGATATAAACAGTCTAGTAGGATGGAAAGTAACATTTTCTGTATTTTAATCTTCAATATTTTTTGTGAAGTAATACATTTTTGAGGACCAACCTATGAAATGTCCTGACCCAGGATAATAATTAATTTAAGAGACCCACGGCAATATACTCATAGCCACTCCATTCTAGAGAATGAACTCTACAGATCTGCCAAACTCCATATATCATCCCACCTGGGAGTCTGCACTTAATGGCTTTTTTTCCTTGTTTGAAAGCCTTGTTTTCCTTGCTTGAAAAACAGGTGTAATAATTATTGGAAAGACCTTAGAACAGTGTTTCCTGTTTAAAGCACTCACCAGCTTCCTGGTCTTTTGAAAATAAGATCTCAGTCTCTGGTATTCAGTGTTGTGTTCTGATTGCATTGATCATTGATACTCATTGCCTGCACCAACTTATCTTGACCGTAAGATATGACCAGTTCTCACAAGATTCTGCTGTGTAACAGTGATGTCAATGGTGCTAAAGGGTAAGCCTCATTTAAAGGAATCTAAGACAATCAAATACCACAGAAGTCAGGAGAATAGATTGATGGTGAGGCCCAGTATAATTTAAGAAACTTCTTCAGGTTACTTGAACTTTCTGCATTGAAGGAACAATTTCTTGAATGATCAAAATTATTAATGTAAAGTATATTGCCTGTACAAAATAAATTATGAGATAAATTATAAGATGTATAATGAAAAAAATAAGAATCACTTTAGCCTATGGGTTTAACCAGAGTTGAAATAGAATATTTCCTTCTTGTTATCGTCTACACACACACCTTTTTTTTTTTTTTTTTAAATCCACTTTATCATGTTGGTGTAAAAGGAGTGAAGAAAAATGTTTCATGAGGTCAGTTAATCTATTCATCCTGAATTGTGCGGCTGCCTTCAGCCAAATAGTTGTTTGGAACTATATGACCTCAGTTTCCATTACCTACTCAGATGCATCATATGGCCTCTTTTTTAGAAATGCTACTCTAAGTGATGGTATAATGAGAAAAGTGTTAAATATTAATGTGGGCAGAAAAATAAAAGAGGAATGCAAACAGAAGGCCATTTTTTGTACTAAAATTGCTTGAAATATATATTAATTAATGTAAAAATATTCTTAACACGGATAATCATTTACACTGCTCCACCATCACTACACTGCTCGAAGTTTTTAAATTAATGCATTTATCACACACTCTACCAATCAAAGACATCAGGCCATCTTTAAATTACTTAAGAAGAATTAATGACATTTACCATGAGAGTTTAGTTGGTGAATCAGACTTAGTATAAGTGAAAATTGCTTTTTGTTTAACAAAACAATTGTCTAAGGTTTACCGTGACATTTCCTGCACAGCTGTTAAATAAATGACACAAAGTACTTTTTTTGCTGTTCTTCTCATTCACTGCTGATCTATTAGATTCAACCAAAAAAAAAAAAATTTTTTTTTCTTAAAATTCTCTTAGATACTGAAAATAAGAAGAGTTTAAAGTGAAAACGTGACCAAATAAGTGGTTGAATTTTGACAACACAGATAATATTTGTCTATGAAACAAAAGCATATGAAATAGTTCTGGAAAGAAAAGAAACAAGGTAAAATCACATCAGTAAATGAAGGAATAAAGTCATTTTACTGAGTACAGAAAAATTGTTATAAAGAATGTATAATAGAGTTTTTTTTTAATTGAACATTAATATTGGCAACATACAATTGGTATAGTTTAATACACCATTTTCTCCCACAGCTTAAGAATATGATTAACAGAAGTGACATTTTCTGAAATCAATCAAACTAGGCAAGTACAGAGGAGCTTTTAGAAGTGAGAGTTTTTCTGTTTAACAGCTGTTGGTAAAGGTAGGGGAAAGATGAATTTCACTTTTCCATTAAGGGAAATGAATTCCAGTGTTGATGTAACAAAGGCATTTCAATCATTACTAATGAGATATTAAGTATCTCTGGGGAGATTATGTTGTAGGTCTACCAAGGCCGAGTCATAGCTGAAGAAAAATATAGAATCAACTAAATGGCTGAATCTATCTTTAAAAACAAAGTCAAGTATTATTATAAAATGTATTGTTTTAATCCATAAGAACATTCAATATAAATCATTTCACTTAAAGAGCTTAGGCTTTGAAGTAGATAAGCCTACAGTTAAATTAGATTTCAGAAGTATAACTTACAGTATTACCTCAGTGAATTTACATAACTTCTCTGAGCCTTGTTTTCCTTGCTTGAAAAACAGGTATAATAATTATTGAAAAAAACTTAGAACAGTGTTTCCTGTTTAAAGCACTCAGCAAAAGGTGGCTAATACTATCATCATCTTTATTACTGAGAAAGTAAAACATGATTTTATTCTTTTATGTTTGGACCACTTTTAATATGTAATTTAGAAAGTACAAAATTGCATAAAATAGTATTATATCTGAATATTATACCAAATTTTTAAAATTATCATGAGTTTTCAAATAATAAAGTAATAAACCAGAAATGCAAAATGGTGATATAAAGTGCCACATGGGATTTCTGTGATGATAAGAAAAAGTCACGTAAAGCACTTAGAAAAATATCTGACACATGATAAGTTTTCTCCAAATATTAGCTGCTACTTTTATTATGCATAAATAGAATCTTTATTTTGACTTTGGTAGTCTATGCTCACACTGTCCTTTTTTCATTTGTTTTAGGTTTTTTGTTGGTTGGTTTGTTCTGTCCCCTCCCCCTTGCTGATTAAACCTGACTTTGCGCTTTTTTTTTTTGTGCTTAGATATTTAGAGCACGCTTTGAGTAGTATGAAAAGTACAGTATATTCAAGTGTCCACATGATTATTAGATGTTTCCACTCTTCATTTAGATGTTTTTGTATTTTATAGACACCATCTCTGCTAAAATGGACAAAGCACTAATATTAGGCAGCTATTATAATTACAATGACCAGACACGGGGATATAAATTTTTCTTAGACATGCATATCAATTGGCAGGTATGTTTAACATGCATATTTGGAATAAAGGAATATAGAGATCATCTGCATTCGGTAATTACCCTTTTTGTTTACTTTAAAAAGTCTCTTTGAAATTTTTCATGAAAACTTTTTATCTTACTAAAAAACCAACCAAACCTGTTGCCGTCCAGTCAATTCCAAATCATAGCGACCCTATAGGACAGAGTAGAACTGCCCCCATGGGGTTTCCAAGGAGTGCCTGGTGGCTTCAAACTGCCGACCTTTTGGTAAACAGCTGAACTATTAACCACTGTGCGACCAGGGTTTTATCTTATACTCTGTAAATTTAATTCAATTAATTGTCTAAAAATTCTTTTTTCTGGAGGAAGAGCCAAGATGGAGGACTAGTCCGAGGCATTAAGCCATCTTGCTGCAACGAAGTCCCAAAAAACCAAATAAAACAGATACAGACATCACTCTTGGAACCCTGAACCTTAAATGAAGGGATAAAGTATTAGATCGGAAGCCCCTGAGAAGAAGAAACTGACAGAAAACCGCAAAGGAGTAGTGAGAGGGAGAGAAAGCTGCCAGCCAAATGGCATTATTCAGCGCGGCTATCTTGGAATAAAGCCAACAACCCTGCATGCAGAAAAGCTCCTCCGCGGAAATCCCAATAGAAGATAGGGGTATGGGTGCAGATATGCCCAGGGCTAAGTAAGAGCACATTTGCTGGCTGCAACAAAAGGAAGAGCTCAGACTCTAACCTCGAGGTAACCACAGGAACAGGCTCCAGCAACCCCATCCCCACTGGTGAATAGCAGCAAGACTGCCCCTTCCCGGCAGCCCCGATTGCCAGAAACCAGAGTACTAACCCGCCCTATTTTCCTCCTCCATCCAGCCCCCTCTGTCCCTGCCTTCACCCTCCCTCCTAACTCTCCCCTCAACTCCAAGGCCTGGAGGGAAAGTAGAAACATGGCTCTATGGCCCGGAGGGATCACAATAGAGGGTCCCAGACAGAGCGAGAGAAAAATGTAAAACAAAATTCAAATTCACACACACACACAATATCAGACTTGCTGATCTGACAGAGACTGGAGAAACTCCAAGAATATGGCCCGCTGACACTTTTTTAAGTCAGTACTGAAGTCACGCCTGTGGTTCACCTTTCAACCAAAGATCTGAGAGGTCTGTAGGGCAAATAACACATGTGAGGAAGATGCTTCATAGGTCAGTCATGTATACTAGACTAAATGAGCGCACCAGCCCAAAAGCAGAGTCAAGAAGACAAGAAGGGACAGGAAAACTGAACGAATGGAAACAGGAAACGGGGGAGTGGAGAAGGGGAGAGTGTTGACACACCGCTGAGTTGGCAACAAATGTCGCAAAGCAATTTGTGTATTAACTGTGTAATGAGAAACTAATTTGCTCTGTAAACTTTCAACTGAAGCACAATAAAAAAATATCAAAATATAAAAATTTTTTTCTCCTTGAGTTTATCATTTGTACATGTTTAAAATATTTATAATGAAATATTTACCAATCAGGTAAGATGTCTAAAACAAACTTATGATGTCTACTTACATGTAGAAATACAATTATTATAACTAATCAAATTATATTTTTAAGTTTCTGGTAAATAACCCATTACAACTGTATTTCTTTTTAAGAATTTCTATAAACTTATGGAATTTTTCATTCCCATAAAGTATTAAAGCTTTGCGTCCTTGTGGCCAACTCCGGCCTCAATATAAATGTGCTATTGAAATTTTATGAAAACCATGTATAACAGTTGTCCTTTAGATTTCAGAATAGCTAAATACATCAGAAAAAAGGAGTCCATCCAATACTTAAAAGTACAGTACATTTCTTAATATTTGCCAATAAAAACAATAAGCATTATAAAACATTATTAAATATAATAAAACATACTAAAAGATACTTGCTCTATTAATTAAAGATGAAGTATTGGTAGAGACTTTTTACTGAAAATTGAATTACAAAATAAAATTATCAGAGACAAGTGTAGCACTTCAAATTTTTGAAAGGTATTGTAGAAGGAATTCCTATATTCATAGTGAAGTAAGGACATACTGTTAAGTTTCTTGTAAATTCTATAATTCTCAACAAAACATTACTAATTCTATTCCTCCTATAACCCCAGTTCATGTTAAAAAGTTTAGAAAATTTATTAACAGATGCCTGTATATACTTTTTCATGGGACGCTATCATTTATTTGAGGCAGTGCATATGTTGAGTAGATCCAAAAAAGAAAACCTCTGAGGTTTCTCGGTTTCCAGGAAGCCAAGTGAAATCATCACTTGCAACATTAAAATGATGAGACCTAACAACTACATGAAAATTACCAGTGGCCGTTGAGCAGACTCCAGTTCACGGAGACCCCGTGTGTGTCTCAGTGGAATGGTGCTCCACAGGGTTCTCAATGGCTGATGTTTCAGAAGTAGATCACCAGGCCTTTCTTCTGAGGCACTTCTGGGTGGACTCGAACTTCCAGTCTTCAGTTAGTAGCAGAGTGGATTAACCATTTGCACCACCCAGGGACTCTACTTGCAACACTGCCCTTTTCTAGTGATTATCATACTTTGGATTCTGAAAATTTGATAGTATGCCAAGCACAACAAAAAAAGGAAGATTGGAACTAGTATGAATACATTTTAACTTTTTATAGAATTAAATAGTAAAAGTATCAATTATGGAGGCTTCAATGTTCAGACCCAAATTAATTAAATAAAAATAGAAATCATATCCAGATGAAAACCAGAAAGCTTAGTGAAAGTTTTTAAAATATTTTAGAAGTTCTAAATATTTCTCATTATTTTCAACAACATAATACATGAATCATGGGTTTTTACAAAAAGAAATAACCTCAGACTAAACTATAGCCTTTAAACCTCAGTAAAAATAGACATTTTAATAGATATTATATTAATTTGAAATCCTAATTGCTTTTAATATTTGAAAAATAATTTAATAAGATTAAAAAATCTCAATTCCAAAATTGTTTTCTTTTGCATTTGATTCTAGATAGCAATGAAAATTCCTCAAATAAGAATGTATCCTTATTCCAAAAAAAAAAAAACTTATTCCAGAATCTAAAAATCCATGTATCAGACTATACTAAAGATAACTTGAGTTTTTTAACAGTTGGCAACACCTGTTATTTGCTTATTTGAAATAAATCTGCATTCTCCTCAAGTTTAAGGACAATTCGTGTTATTGAGTCAGATTTTTGAAAAGAATCAATTTAATTTAGTGCTTAGCAAAACGACTTCATTACTCATACAGATATGCAATATATGTGCATTAAAGATACTTACGTTAGATAACTTTACAGAATCAAATAATGAAAGGATAATGAAAGTTATACACCATTATAATTGCTTGAATGGTCAGCCATTTGCTTACCACATTCAAATGTCCTTAGAAATTTGTTCTATATATTTTTCTTTTTTATCCACTACTAAAAAATTTAAAAAAAAAAAGAGAGAGAGAAGATTTTAACAGGCTGGGAATTCTCATTACTTTATTTGGCCGAAAAATATGACTTTGTTTTTATAATATGCACATACTGATGCAGACTAATTAATTGTCATTTTTATTACATTACACCCTGTGTCTTCAATAACATTCCTGTGGACTTGTAAAGCATGCTGTAAGCGGCTATCAGAAGAGTCCCTCCCCTCCCATAGCTTTCTCTTATTTAATCTTTCCTAGTTTTTTTTTTTTTAGTTTTATAAGAGCATAGTGCACACCTGGTGAGATGGCTTTTATAAATCACACAAGAAAGTTTACAATGTGATGCATATTTTAAAAAGATTTCATCTCTGAGTGCTTTCTTCCTACCAGGAAAGAATGTCAGCACCTTTACAAGTATATTATCTCCGGATTTCCCAATCAAAACAATCCAGGCTGGGAGACAGTAGGAGCTACTTACAAGAAAGGATATCACTGTAATGCATCTCAGTTGAATCATTTGCTAGATGCAGAAAACAAACAAACAAACAAAAAAAGGTCATTTCAGTGAAATCTGAATTCGTGTAATAGACATGCATCTTTATATTCCACACACTTTGTTAATCATTGACTTAACAACATCGTGCCTGGAGCCAACTGACAGGAATTTTAACCTGATTAAATGTTCCAGTATGCCTTAATACCTTTAAATGGAATTTTTATGGCCTATTCTGCATGGGTATTATTAATACAGTGCCATCAAGAAAACCACAGACACGCATAATAGCTCATCAATTTGTAACTAAGCACTTTTGACCTTGAAAAATCAGCTGTCTTTCAGATTAATGTAGTTATATTTTAGGCAGAAAAAGAAGCCATAAAATTATCATGCTTATTTTTGCAACATGTCAGGATGAGAATTAGGAATAAGGGCTCTGCTGATGGTTTCTTATTGATATTGCTGCCAACCTCTGACATCTGAATTAGAAACACTGAGACCTCATCCTAATAAAAACCCACTTACTGATAAAACTTCAGCTAAAGGGATGCATATAATATACTCATGGTAAGTTAAAGGGAAAGAGTTTTGGTTAAGCAGAGGTTAAGAGCTCAGCTGCTAACTGAAAGGTCAGCAGTTCAAACCCACCAGTCTCTCCAAGGGAGAAAGATGTGGCAGTCTGCTTCCATAAAGATTACAGTCTTAGAAGCCCTATGGGCAGTTCTGCTGTCTTCTATGAAGTCACTATGAGTCACAATCGACTTGACAGCAATGAGTTTTAAGTTAAAGGGGTTGAGTACAAACTATTTTTTGTTGTTGATATTCACATTCTTTAAAAAAGTCCTCAGATTTTTGTCTCTCACACACACGTACATGCACACAACAATAAAAATGATGAAAAGAAAAGCTCACCATGAACACAGCAAGGTCATATCTGTTAATGATAAAGATGAAAAAGAATCCCAAATGGACACAGAAGCATTAGAAAAAATTGTGAAGAACTATTTTTTATTCAAGAATAAGTCATGTCTGGAGATACAATACATACGCAATATTAAATAGACTTGATGACTTTTCTGAGTATATTTTATAGCTAATGCCAATTCAATCATTTCAAAAGGGTGGATTTAAGCTGCAAAAAATGAAATTATATATTCCACTATGGAAAGAAATTGAAGATTTTTACCAAATCCTGAAGCCTGAAATTCATCCAACATGCAATCAAGATGCATTGATAATTATTGGTGATTAGAATGTGAAAGTTGGAGACAAAGATGAAGGATTGGTAGTTGGAAAATATGGCCTTGGTAACAGAAACCATGCTGGAGATCACATGATAAAATTTTGCAAGACCAAGGACTTCTTCACTGCAAATACCCTTTTTCACCAACATAAACAGCAATTATACACAGGGAACTTGCCAGATTTAATACACAGGAATCAAATCGACTACATCTGTGGAAAGAGATGATGGAAAAGCTCAATATTATCAGTCAGAACAAGGCCAGGGACCGAGTGTGGAACAGACCATCAATTGCTCATATGCAAGTTCAAGTTGAAACTGAAGAAAATTAGAATAAGTCCAGGAGAGCCAAAGTAGAACCTTGAGTATATCCCACCTGAACTTAGAGACCATCTTAAGAATACATTTGATGTGTTGAACACTAATGACCGAAGACCAGACGTGTAGTGGAATGACATCAAGGACGTCATACATGAAGAAATCAGAGGTCACTGAAAAGACAGGAAAGAAAGAAAAGACCAAAATGAATGTCAGAAGAGACTCTGAAACTTGCTCCCGAACTTCAAGTAGCTAAAGCAAAAGGAATACATGATGAAGTAAAAGAGCTGAATAGAAGCTTTCAAAGGGCAGCTCAAGAAAACAAAGTAAATATTATAATGACTTGTGCAAAGAGCTGGAGGTAGAGAGAGCTGGAGGTAGAAAACCAAAACGCAAGAACACACACGGCATTTCTCAAGCTGAAAGAACTGAAGAAAAAATTCAAGCCTCAAGCTGCGATATTGAAGAATTCTATGAGCAAAACATTGAATGACACAGGAAGCATCAAAAGCAGGTGGAAGGAATACACAGAAGCACTACACCAAAAAGAATTGGTTGACGTTCAGCCACGTCAGGAGATAGCATATGATCAGGAACCGATGGTACTAAAGGAAGAAGTCCAAGCTGCACTGAAGGCATTGGCAGAAAACAAGGCTCCAGGAATAGAAGGAATACCAACTGAGATGTTTCAACAAACGGATGCAGCACTGGAGGTGCTCAGTCATCTATGCCCAGAAATCTGGAAGACAACTACCTGGCCAACCGACTAGAAGAGATCCATATTTATGCTTGTTCCCAAGAAATGTGATCCAACTGAATGGGAAAATTATCCAACAATATCATTAATATCATACGAAAGTAAAATTTTGCTGAATATCATTCAAAATCCGCTGCCCATTATGTTGATAGGGAACTGCCAGAAATTCAAGCTGGATTCAGAAGAGGACATGGAACCAGGGATATCATCATTAATCCCAGGTAGATCTTGGCTGAAAGCAGAGGATTCCAGAAAGATGTTTACCTGTGTTTTCTTGACTATGCAAAGGCATTCAACTGTGTGGATAATAACAAATTATTGATATCATTGTGAAGAATAGGAATTCCAGAACACTTAATTGCACTCATGAGGAAACTGTACATAGATCAAGAGGCAGTCGATCGAACAGAACAAGGGGATACTGCAGGGTTTAAAGTCAGGAAAGGTGTGAGTCAGGGTTGCATCCTTTCTCCATATTATTCAATCTGTATGCTGAACGAATAATCCAAGAAGCTAGACTATATGAAGAAGAACAGGGCATCAGGATTAGAGGAAGACTCATTAATAACCTGCAATATGCGGATGACACAACTTTGCTTGCTGAGGGTCAAAAGGAATTGAAGCACTTACTGATGAAGATCATAGACTACAGCCTACAGTAGGGATTACAGATCGACATTAAAAAAAAAAAAAAAAGACCCTCACAAATGAACCAATAAGCCTCATCATGATAAACGGAGAAAATATTGAAGTTGTCAAGGATTTCATTTTACTTGGATCCACAATCAACACCTAAGGAAGCAGCAGTCGTGAAATGAAAAGATGCATTGCACTGGGCAAATCTGCTGCAAGAGACCTCTTCAAAGTCTTGAAAAGCAAGAATGTCACCCTGAAGACTAAGGTGTGCCTGACCCAAGCCATGATGTTTTCAATTGCTTCATAGCATGTGAAAGCTGGACTAAGAATAAGGAAGACAGAAGAAAAAGCAATGCCTTTGAATTGTGGTGTTGGCGAAAAATATTGAATATGCCATGGACTGCCAAAAGAATGAACACATCTGTCTTGGAAGAAGTACAACCAGAATATTCCTTAGAAGCAAGGATGGCGAGAGTTCATCTCACATACTTTGGATGCGTTATCAGGAGGGGGCAGTCCCTGGAGAAGGATATCATGCTTGGTAAAGTAGAGGGCCAGAGAAAAAGAAGACCATCGATGAGATGGATTGACACAGTGTCTGAAACAATGGGCTCAAGCATAGCAAAGATTGTGAGGTTGGCACAGGACTGGGAAGCATTTCATTCTGTTGTACATGAGGTTGTTATGAGTCAGAACTGACTTGACGTCACCTGACAACAACAACAACACTATGGAAAACAGAACACCTAAAAAGAATTGGATTATAATTTGACCATAAAGATACTATTTATTTATTTATCATTAATGACTTAGTATCCAAGAAGACTAAAGCTTTTAAGAAGTAATTCAGAGTGTAGAGAATGCCTAGGAGCATAGAATGCTAAAACTGGAACCAACTATCCTCATCATATGGTACAGCACCTCAGAAAGAACAATTCCTAAGATAAAAGACCGAGCTATCAGCTGACTTACAGTTAGCTTCTGCCTTTTATTCTTTTGACATCTTTAGCACAGTCATATCTCTTATTGTATTTTGCTAACTTACAAGTCAGTTTAAAAGTTTTTTTTTTCAATGTAGTTAATGAATTATTTTTCAGTTATATGAGTTAAGCAAGAAATATGGTACAATTAGGAGGAATTATATGACTTGAATCTGACTGCTTTTCTGAAAAGACCGTATTTAAAGATTACCAGGATTTACCAAGATTACTGATATGGTTCTCAAAGTTGATTTGCATCAGTCTTCTCTCAATAACCCCCTAAAGGAAACTAGCCATTATAGTAGCAACAATTCTCTATTCCACTGGAAAATAGAGAAATGTCATATTCATACTTAAATTAGAACTTCGAGCTTTTTCCTGAGGAACTGCTACAAATAAGAGAAAACTAGACTAATGGCAAGTGATGTTTCTTTCTATGTCACCACCATCTCTGACTGCACAAGGACTGCAGATGAAGACTGTTGGACATGGATGACTAAAACAAGCACAGATGTGATGGAGCTGATTATAGTTCTCAGGCTTAGGACTATGTTGAAAATAATTACCTGACAGGTGTACATTGAGAATATTAACTCAAGAAGACACAAACAACCTGAACTGAATCTTAACCATGTGAAAAATGATAGGAGTTTAAAACAACTACTTGGTCCATCCCACTGAGATGGGCTGGACACAGATGGCTTAGTGGATAAGTTCTATCAGACTCAAGCCAAAATAAAAAGATAGAGAGAGCGAGATCCATGTTATATCCAGTACATAAGAATCAAAAAAAAAAAAAGGAAGTCAAAATCACAATGAGATAACACTTCACAATCACTAGGACTTTATTATAAGAAAAAATATAAAATAACAAGTGTGGACATAGAGAAATTGGAAGCCTCTTCAGTTGTTGGTGGAAATGTAAAATGGTGTAGGTGCTCTGGGAAACAGTTTGGCAGTTGTTCAAAAAGTTAAACATAAAATTGCCATATAACCTGGCAATTCCACACCTAGGTATATGTCTAAAAGAAGTGAAAGCAGGGACTCAAATACATACTTGTACATCAATGTGCAGTGCATCATTATTCACAATAGCCAAAAGGTAGAAATAGACCATTTGTCTATCAAGAGATGAAGGAATAAACAAAATGTGGTATAGAGATACAATAGATTAGTATTCAGTCACAAAAAAGAATGACAATCTCGTACATGCTACAACAAGGACAAATAAATATTATCCTAAGTGAAATCAGCTACAATAGGCAAGCTCACTGAGACAGGAAGCAGATTCGAGGTTACTAGGGTCTGGGCGTAAGGGGAAAGAAAGAGTTATCACTTAATAGGTACAGAGTTTCTGTTTAGGGTGATATGTTTTGGAAATAGATAGTGGTGATGACTGTGCAATTTGGTAAATGCAATTAATGCCACTGAATTGTACACTTAAAATGATTAAAATATCAAATTTCATGTTTCACGTATTGTAGCAAAATAAAAATTTTAAAAAAGAAAATTTCAAAATATTATGAACACCTTAAATAAAGTTAAAAGTAAAATGACTAACAAAATATTCACAGAAGCAATGGCTTAAAGATTTAATAAACAATATATAAATAAAATTCAAAAATAATTAAGAAAAAGACAAAACCACCACGTCGAAATAGGCATAGTATAATCATCATTATGAAATGTATTATTAAATATATTTTATATTTCCTTGCATTTTCTGGGCTTTGCAATAAGCATATTAACTTTATATTTATAAAAATAGAGTTAATTTTCTTTTGAATAAAGGGAAATTATGAAAATTATTTCAGCTATGAATAGAAGTATTTCCATTAGAAAAATAACTGAGAATGTAGAAAGAACACAGCATTAACAGCTGATTTTCTGTTTTAGTCCTGATTTAGTCAATTGCTTATCTGTTTACCCCCCAAATCAGCAGTTATTTGGCCAAAACCATCACCATCATCATCACAACCATCACCATCAATGTTACCATCACCATCATCATTATTATCATAGCGTATTACTTCAATGAAAATCTGAGAGTTTTCAAACTTTTGACATGTAGCATATGGAGTAAGCTTAAGGCACATGGTGAGCTGACTAGTGTGCACTCTATGAATATTAATATTGCATAAAGAAAGTTAGCCTGAAGCAGAAATTCTTTTCATCCCATACACTAATTATAAGTATTTCTGTTTTGTTTTATTCCATCAGGTAAAAATGCCTCTCTCCAACCCTCTCATTGGTCAGTGATTCTGGATTATAACAGTATTATTTTTCCTCTTTCTCCACATTTTCCAGCCCAACTGAATCATCCTGAAATAAAAGCAGCATGATATAAAACTGTACTCTGGAAAGGCTGGCTGCTACTATCAATATGCACATTTTATTTTTCCTCGTTTGGTATACTTTATTTGATATGCTCAATTAGCCTGCTTAACTTTTTTGTAATGGCAATCCATATTAAAATTGCCTTCAAGGGGCCAGATTCCTTGCTAATTGAAAAGTCATAATGGACAAAACAGTAACTTCTAGCTCCACTAATACATTTTCATACCTTAAAAAAAAGGGTATTCTATAAAATTAATAAAATAATTATAATAAGAATATAGATGTTTATGTAGAAGTTATATTTGCAAATTATCACAATCTCTTGTACATAATTTTAGCTGAATGAATCACTACAGTGCTTTCTATGTGTGAAAGATTTTTTTTTCTATTTAAAAGAGTATTTTAATTTTCCTTATGGTGTTATAAATAATTTGTAGCCACTTGTAATTTTTATTACTTTTGAGAATACAATATTGTTCTAAGGGTTATGGTAGACAATCTCTAAAGCTAAAGTAAATATTCTATTGTTTACATAAATAAAGATTAAGCCTTTTCAGTTTTTTTCACATTTTCTCTAAACTAAATAGGCACTTTGTACTCAAAAATGTTCATGCTAGTGTGTTTTCTCTCTCATTCTCTCTCACACTCATAGACACATGTACAATTCTTTAGATTTGGAACATTTCAAAAGACATCATGGTTGAACTTTGGAGATTCATTTGTGTAGTGATATCATGGTATACCACCCATATCCTTCCTCTGTTCCCCCACCTGCCAGAAGTGTTGGCTGCAAATGCTCAACACTGATTCCTCTTCAAGATTTTCCCAAAGACAATTGCCTCATTCAACTTTGCATTCCATTGATGGGCACCTTGAAGCCTGGTTTCCATCCCTCAATTCAGGACATCATTGAAAGGTCATCCTAGCTTAAGAATGTAGGATTGTGGTATCGAGGGATCAGCTGAGCCCTTTGCACAAAGGCATCAAAATTGCCTCCTTTTCTGTTCATTCTGCTGCCCCTACTCCTTTACAGCTGTTATTCCAGAAAACACTCCCAAATAAATCTCTTATGGGCCCCTCTTAGAATCTCAGGGTCTGTTTTATGGGTAACTTTACCTGATACAGTCTGTGATTTGTTTTAAATTCTTTTTTAGAAAGTACTTGGTTTATTTTGCCTCCTCATAGCATATTTTTAAAAGTCTCTTTATACTAAAAAACTTTCTCTAGTTTTTTGTTGTAAGATTTCACACAGGGGCAATAAAAGAAAGAAATGGTATGGAGCTCTTGAGTGATTAGGTATAGCAATCATCTACTCATCTTAATGGTTATCACCAAATGGATTCATTTCATTGCTGATGAAATGGAAGGAATGGCCTATGTACATCTATCCCTATTATCATGTATACAGCTAGATGATCTATGATTCTATTAGTTCTCAAACTCATTAAGGTCAAGTCAGGTTACCATTCAGAAACTATAATGGAAAATCATGCTGCTACAAGCACTATTAATGATTCATTAGGTGACATTCTAACCTCTGGATGTTCATGAAATATTCTAAATCCAATGTGTCATAGCAGCTACACCAGGGCCATGACACAAAAAACAGAAGGAATGTTATTCTAAGTCATACAGTGGACAATTCAGCCTAATATGCTATATATTTTTCTGTCTATTTTTGACAATTCAAAATTACATGTAATATCCCATTATGGATCTGGTTATCATGAATTAACCAATTTTTTAAAAAAAATATTTTATTTTTCTTCCCAATTATAGTCATTAAGCCCCTTAACAAAACAAGTTTTATTCTTGTTTTATATAAGGAAATACTTTATCTTCTGTCAAAGTTCTTCCTTCAAACTACAATGGCTCTATATTTCTACATATATATTTTCCTTTCACCTGTCGTTGTTGTTAGTTGCCATTGAGTCAATTCCAACTCATGGCGACCCATATGTGTCAGAGTAGAGCTGCTGCATAGGGTACTGAGGCTGTCACCTTTAGAAGCAGATTGGCCAGGCCTTTCTTCTGAGGCACATCTGAGTGATTCAAACCTCCAACCTTAGGGCTAGTATTTGAGTGCTGAACTGTTTGTGGCACCAGGGACTTCTTTTGTCTAACAGAAATATTTATCTAGTAACAGTAATAATAATAAACTTTTATATAGTTTTTACAACATGCCAGACACTAAATTCTAAGGCCCTTACATATTTGAACTCATTTCATCTACACAGCAACCTTTCAGTTAGGTGTTATTATTATCCCAAGCTTACATATAAGTTAACTGAAGCTATTAGTGCTTAGGTGACCTGCTAAGGTTACACAGCTAGTAAGTGGCAGAATTTTACACCAGACAATCTGGCTCCAGACTTTTTATTATTGAGGACCAATCTTATTTTATACTAAACTAAGCACTGGAATAAAAAAATATAAAAGAAAACTTAGTATCTTACAAAATAGTAGGCTAAAATGCTAACTGGCCAACAATTAAATAGTTCATGCTGCAGATATATATGGAAAGCAATGGGGTCATAGAAGAGAGATACCCTTGGGGTCAGGAAAGCCTCTAGGAGGAGATGAGTTTTGAATTGGATATTAGAAAAAGAATAAGAGGTGAAAACTGAAGTGGGAGGACACATGCAGAAGAATCTCTTGTGCAAAGTTATAGATGTATGTCACCATATGGCATATTTGGGAAAAGCAAGTAGTTTGGTATGGCTGGAATAAGGGGGCCTACTGTGTTGCAGTGTGGGAGATCAGACTGGAGGGTGGGACCAGATAGTATGAAGGGCCTTTCATTTCATGTGGTAGGCTATAGCCAGATCTACCCCTTGGAAAGTCTCTATGATTTTTGAGAGCTTTGAGTTGGAGTGTTTCTAGGTTTCAGCCTAGACAGAAATTCTGTATTAAAAACCCAAGCAACTGGGCTCTGATATTACAGTAGTTAAAATAGATATTTAAAGATTTTCTGGTTAAAATGTTGACGATGTACCTCTCCTCTCTCTCTCCCTTAAGTCATTAAAACAGAAATCTCTCTAGTTTTTAAAGGAGAAGAAATTTAATGTAGAGTGCATCTTACACAGTTGTTGGAAAGGCTAAGAAAGTAAAAAGGGGGCAGTAAGATAATGCACAGATTAGCCATAGTAAGTAGTTAATACCTGGTAGACTGGGGAAATATAAATTTGAGATTGTTGTAATCACAGCTTAAAATTTCAGACAAGGACTGGGGAAGATGGAGGATCTACCAAGGGGGCACCATGAAGATGGAGCTAGAACCCCACATGGGAAGCTTCATACAGTGGATGCTTACTTATAGACACCTTATTATAAATTTGTGCATCTTTACCATTATTTGCAAGCACAGTATTGTATCTTTATGTGAATAATGCACATATTCTGTGTTTGTTTGTTAGCTGTGCCCTCTCTCACTCCTTGAGACACTCTCACTAGCACTGCCATGCCACCCCTCTTCCACATGTTGCTGTAAAAAATCAGCATAGGGCACTTAGGAAAATACTTTGGGGGGGAAGTGTGGCAGGCAAACGCAGAAGTTGGCATTAGTTGCATAAAAATGCAGTAACTTGTCTTTGGTCTCGAAGGGTGACTTGATTTTTTCCCCCTTTATTCTGAATTGAAATTTACAAGGAAAATGTTATGGTTGTGTTTTTGTAAATTGCAATTAAGAATAACATTAGACTATTTCATGATTGTATGTTAATGATCTCATTTGTTGTATATATCTTCTGCCCCATTGCCAACCAGGTAGTCTTTTATAATACGTATGTAATTATCTTAGCCAGCAATAGCCATGCCCCAAATAAGTTATTAAAATAGCACTTCCAAGAAAGTTTTTCTTGCTCAGCAATGCATTGTACAAAGCACTGTCTATATTATCCTGCTTAATTTAATAGCAGTAAATAAATAAAAGTTGTTGGCTTCTACAGTAGATTCTATCATTTAGTAGTCCAGTGGTTTTAATTTTTTTAATAGTTCTAATTTTCTAGAATTCAGATAGTGAATATGCCTATCAAATATTTTGACTCTACCTTAACAATGTATTGTATATTTTCAGAGAAGTTGAAGTGGGCGTATATACTAGGTAAACACAGTCTGATATAGATGTGAACTTTGACCTCTGTAGTGGATTGAATAGCGTCCTTCCAAAATCCATGTCTACCTGGAACCACAGAATGTGATCTTATCTGGAAACGGGTTCTTTGTAGATGTAATGAATAAAGTTAGAATGAGGACATGCTTGATTCCAATGACTAGCATCATTTTTAAGAAGTGGAGAAGATGCATGGATACAGGGGGAAGAAGGACATGTGAAGACAGAGGCAGAAATTGGAGTGATGCATTTACAAGCTAAGGAATGACAAGGGTTGGTGGGAGACACCATAAGCTGGGAAGAGGCGAAGATGAATTTTTCCCTGGATCCGTCAGAGATAATGTGGCTGTCTTAGTCACGGTTCTTTAGAGAAATAGATCTAGTATAAAAATAAATAAATAAAATATATGAATAAAAATAAATAAGATATATTTAGAGTGACAGAGAGAGAGACACTGAGGGAGCCTTGGTGGCCCAGTGATTAAGCGCTGGGCTGCTTACCAAAAGTTCTGAGGTTCGAACCCACTAGCCACTCCACAGGAAAGAGATGTGGCAACCTGCTTCTATAAATAACAGCCTTAAAACCCTGTGGGGCTGTTCTACTCTGTCCTATAACAAAAAACAAAATCTGTCCTGTAGGGTCTCTACAAAAGAGAGGGAGAGAGATTTTTTTCTTTTTGAGAAATGGCTCTTGAGATTTTGGGGGCTGGCAAGTCCAAAAAGCAGGTGACAGGCTAGAAATTCCAGCAGCCTTGGATGAAGCCAACCCACATTATGGAGGGTAATCTGCTTTACTTAAAATCAATTGATGTAAATGCTAATCACATGTAAATACTTCATAACAACGACTAGACTAGTGTTGGACCAAACAACTGGGCACCATAGCCTAGCCAAGATGACACATAAAATTCACTACCGCAGTGGCCCTGCTGACACATTGATTTCAGACTTCTAGCCTCCAGAACCGTGAGAGAATAAATTTCTTTTGTTTTAAGTCATCCAATTTGTAGAAATCTGTTGTGGCAGCCCTAGGAAACCAATACAACCTCAAATGGACCTGAGTTTGAATTCAGCTCAACCAAATCTGCAGTCTTTTCACCTTGGAAAATGCTAAAGGTCAGCAGTTCGAATCCACCAGTCACTCCTTGGAAACCCTATGGGGCAGTTCTACTCTGTCCTACAGGTCACTATGAGTCAGAACTGACTTGATGGCAATGTTTCTTTCTCTTTTTTTTTTTTTCCTACAGTTATGAGGTATGTTGGAGATAATGGAAATAAAGCAGCAAGGGGAGTACCTGAGTGAGAGTTTACTCTCAATAAATGTTGGCTAGTATTGATTTTTTTTTTTTTTAGTATTGATTTATTATTAATATTAGTATTGTTGTTGTTGTGAGCTGTTGAGTCGACTCTGACTAATAGCAATCCTATATGACAGAGTACAACTGTCCCACAGATTTTCCTAAGCTGCAAATCTTTACAAGAGCCACTGACCTGCTTTCGGTTAGCTGCCAAGCATGTAACCATTGTGCCACCAGGGCTCCTTAAAAGTATAAACCATAAGAAAATTAGGGAATTCCAATTCTAAATATTTACAGTTTCAGTGAACTAAACAGTATAATGTTTAATTGATTCAACAAATACCGAGTAATGACTATGTGCCAGGCATGGTTTCATATTCAGGGAAAACAAAGGTAAATGATACAGGGTTTAATTCTCAAGGGATTGATCTGTATGTTAAACAGTATCAATTTGTAATTTAGAAGCATCCAAATTATTACTTGCAGAATAATAATACTAGATAATGCTTTTATAGAGCTAAATATGTGTCAGATACCATTCTAAGCATATCTAGGTATGTGTGTGTGGATACTGACAACAATCCTACATAATAATAGCTATTATTATTTCCATTTTACAAATGAGGCATAGAAAGATTAATCACTTATCCAACGTCAACAGCTATATGGTAGTAAATTTAGGTTTTGAACTTGGACATATAATTCCAGTGTCCGCACTCCTAGCCATATTACACAGCCTTGTCAAAACAACACAGACACACATGCATGGGCACATGCACACAAAAAATACTTTAGAGATGCACAAAATTGAGACCTAGTGACTTAAAAGAATTGCCTGACATGACCCAGGTAGTTAAAAAGCAGCACAACTAACTTAATCATTACATTGCAGCACTTACTGGTCATGATGGTCCAGGTCAATTATTCAATGCAGATCCACTATGTTTGGAGTGATCATCTAACTACGTGCTGTATTCACAGCCCTGGCTGTAGAGTAATACAGGGATTTACTTTAGGTGAACATTGTGGGATCATATTTAATCCTTAAGAATCAAGATATTAGATAATTTACTTGCTTATGTCACCAAAAATGAGATTTCTTTGCACTAAAAACTCTTCTAATGGAATATTTGAATAACTTATTTTAAAGCAAGGGTAGTATCCATTTTAAAGAATACTAATATAAAATAATGGTTTTAGATAATAATGCAATTACCACCTTTTAAAAAACTATTTAACAAACTAATGTTAGAGACCCATCCACAAGCCTCTGCCTGCTTAGCAGTAAAGGTTCAATAAAGCTCTGTCCATCAGGTGGGACATTAGTACTGAGAACCATTATGTTAAAACATGTCATCACTCTCTGGGTGTGTAGGGGGGAAAAAAAAGAATTTCACTAAATTTTTACAATGTAACTTCCTTTTTCAAAATGTTGAACACTGACTAGAGATCTATTTGGGCTAATATTCTCTCTCCCTCACTTAGAACTGGGAACATAAAGTTTATTATACTCTTGAAACAGCTATTTCAAATGAAACTAGTGCTTTCTGTTACGAGAGCAAGAATTAGAGATCACAAAGAACCTTAATTATTGGACATGGAACAAAGTATGCTGCCTTTAATAATTAAAGACGATAGCACTAACCAACCAGCAGAAAGCCACGGATGGTGGGTTCCCCGCTGCCCCCTCGGTAATGGTGATAGATTTGTACTAATGTATCCACACTTCCTTGCCAGGCCCCCCTTTTGACCAGTAATACACCATTTGTCAGACTCCTAGTGGGGCAGAGTGTAGCCTGCGGATGTGAATCAGAGCAGAGCCAAGAGCCCCATGTGAGAAGTTGGCCTTGAGTCATACAATGCACTAATTAACTGAACTTGCCAGTTACAGAGTCACATGCTATCTAATCACACAACTGGGCAAAAGGGGGCACATCAGCTAAGAACAATTTCAGAAAATGCGCATCAGAGAAGTGTTCATCTGCTGCTCTATACTTTTAGAAAATATAAGACCAAATGAAATCATCTGCATGGCCTTGAAGAAATTTCAAGTGAGCCATATGGACATCAATATATTATAAATCACCCTGTATGATTAACTAGAATTCATTTATATTATTGATTGGTAGGGAAATAAAGAGAAATACTAAAATAATACCAGTTAAATAAAGAAAACAATTTATAGTTAAGAAATAGTTCAAAAGTTTATGCTTCTACTGCATTCCTTTATGATTTTAAGAAAGGGATATAATGATGTCACACCCTTCCTTGTCTCTTGTTGTGTGAGTGTTTTCACAGATCTCTATTTAGAGAACATTCCAAACTATTCCTGGATTAGAAGTATACTATGATAAGACTGTTATAGGAATTTTTAATTCATTAATATAATTTTAAATTCAACCTTTGCTCCTTCCACTTTTTACTCCTTTGCTTGATTCGAGTATTTGAGTTACTTATTAAAGAACAACAGTGAACACTTAAATTGTACTTTCTATTTGTCAGGTACAGTCCTAACTCATTTGACCCTCCTAACAACCCAAAGTGTTCTGTTATTACCACTATTTTACTGATTTAGAAGCTGACACACAAAGAAGTTAATTAACTCATCCATGCTCACAATGCTAGTAAATTGGCAAAGCAGAGATTTAAACCCAAGCTGTTTGCCTCTGTAGCTGTGTTTTTAGCCACAATGTTGTGTTCATTGTTTAAAATTTTTTTAATAATTCATTTTTCTGTCTAAAGCAGAGTACAGTATGTATTTATGAAGTTAAAATAAGATATGCTTTTCTTAACATTGCTATCTCACACCCTTGTTAGATGCCCCTCTTTTTTGCTTCTGATAGCACTCTGTTACAGTTTTTGTTACAGTGTATTAACCATCAGTGTTCCTGTGTGTCTTCCCCACTAGACAGTGATAGCTTCAATGGCAGGGGGCTGGAACAAAATCTTGTCATTTCTTTAAAACTAGCACCAAGCCTGGTACAGAATTGGGAAACAACCTATATTTGCTGAACAAATGAGTAGATTATTCACCTTCTACTTAGATGTCAACTTTAATGTAGATACATGAAGATTTTCATTTTATTTCATGACAAGAAAACTCGAGGCATTTTATTTTCTAAAGTTTCAATTCCATACTCAGTTGCACACAGCCTCCTGGCTTAAGATGGAAGATAATCCCTACTCCCTGACTCAGAGTTTGCCTTCTGTGTGTGACCTAGAAGTCTCTTCTCATTTTGAAGTCTCTCTGTCTCTTATAGTCTAAGGTGGTACAATGCCCTAATATCATTGTGGATTTCTCAGAAATGTGAATGGTGTTCACTCCTTAACTCAGAAGTCACAACTGCAGTGGGTCCAATCTAATTACATGAGAACTTAAAAGCAAGAACATTTTCCAGCTGTGTTTAGAGAAAGGGAAACCCTGGTAGTGTAGTGGTTAAGAGCTACGTCTGCTAACCAACAGGTCAGCAGTTCAAATCCACCAGGTGCTCCTTGGAAACTCTATGGGGGCAGTTCTACTCTTATAGGGTCACTATGAGTCAGTTAAGGGAAGAAAGGTTCAAAAGTTATTCTAAGGCTGTCTTTGAAGATAAAGGAAAGGGGGACATATGCCAGGAAATGCAGCCACACTAAAACCAAAAACCAAACCCGTTGCCATCAAGTCAATTCAGACCCATAGTAACCTTATAGGACAGAGTAGAACTGCCTCATAAGGTTTCTGAGGAGCAGCTGGTAGAGTCGAAATGCTGCCTTTTGTTTAGCAGCCGAGCTCTTAACCACTGTGCCGCTAGGGCAGCCACCACTAGAAGGTGGAGAAGACAAACGAACAGATTCTCCAGAAAGGAACACAGCTCTGCCCAAACCTTGATTTTGGCCCATCAAGACCTGTGTCAGTCTTCAAATCTACAGAATTATAAAACCATAAATTTGTGGTGTTTTATAGGTAACATAGATCATTTTATTATAGGATCAAAGCAAAAAGTGCATACAATAATTTTATTAAATGCTGAAAATGAATGATACAAATAGACATTCCTATTTAAAAAAAAAATAATTAAAAATTAATAGAATAATACTACCTTAACACAAAAAAGTCTGAAAATGACTCAGGTTGTAATTCTTACTGCTAAAATGATGGAAATATTATTATTAAAATGAAAACATAATAGAGATGACTATTATAATTGAATCATTAGTCAGCACAGTCAATGCAAGTGGATAAGTAGGCAATATTAAAAAACAAAATTTTTTTAAAGAGAGAAAAGATTTTCAATATTTGAATTATATTCATATTTATATTGCTGATATCAGAGAGATCTTGCCTGAAAGCAGAGAATACCAGAAGGATGTCTACCTGTGTTTTGTTGACTATGCAAAGGCATCTGAATTGTGGATCATAACAAACTATGGATTAACATTGCAAAGAATGGGAATTCCAGAACACTTAATTCTGCTTATGAGGCACCTCTACATAGACCAAGAGGCAGTTGTTCAAACACAAAAAGGGCACACTGCGTGGTTTAAAATCAGGGTAGGTGTACATCAAGTTTGTATACTTTCACCATACTTATTCAATCTGTATGCTGAGAAAACAGTTCGAGAAGCTGGACTACATGAAGAAGAACATGGCATCAGGATTGGTGGAAGATTCATTAACAACCTGTGATATGCAGATGACACACTTTGCTTGCTGAAAACAAAGAGGACTTGAAACACTTACTGATGAAGATCAAAGACCACAGCCTTCAGTATGGATTACACCTCAACATAAAAAAAACAGTAATCCTCACAACTGGATCAATACGCAACATCATGATAAAAAGAGACAATATTGAGGTTGTCAAGGATTTCATTTCACTTGGTTACACAATCAATGTTTGTGAAAGCAGCAGTCAAGAAATGAAACCATGTAATGCGTTAGGCACATCTGCTGCAAAAGATTTCTTTGAAGTGTTGAAAAGCAAAGATGTCACTTTGAGGACTAAGGTGCGTCTGACCCAAGCCAGGGTATTTTTAATAGCCTTATAAGCGAAACCCTGGTGGTGTAGTGGTTAACTGTTACGGCTGCTAACCAAAAGGCCGGCAGTTTGAATCCACCAGGTGATCCTTGGAAACTCTACGGGGCAGTCCTACTCTGTCCTATAGGGTCGCTATGAGTCGGAATCGACTCGACGGCACTGGGTTTGGTTTGGTTTTGGTTTTATATGCATGCAAAAGCTGGACAATGAATAAGAAGACCAAAGAACCGATGACTTAAAATTATGGTGTTGGTGAAGAATATTGAATAGACCATGGACTTCCAGAAGAATGAACAAGTCTGTTTTGGAAGAAGTACAGCCACAGTGTTCCTTGGAAGTGAGGGTGGCAAGACTTCTGTCTCATGTACTTTGGACATGTTATCAAGAGGGAACAGTCCCTGGAGAAGGACATCATGCTTAGGAATGCAGAGGGTCACCAAAAAGAGGAAGACTCTCAATGAGATGGATTGACACAGAGTCTGCAGGGATGGGCTCAAGCATAGCAATGATTTTTGAGGATGGCACAGGACCGGGCAGTGTTCGGTTCTGTTGTACATAGGGTCACTATGCGTCAGAATAGACTTAACAGCACCTAACAACAACATGTATTTATGCTCACGAAATACATACCTAAGAATGGTCAGAGTATCTTTACTGATAAAACCAAACCAAACCCAGTGTCGTCGAGTCGATTCCGACTCATAGCGACCCTATAGGACAGAGTAGAACTGCCCCACAGAGTTTCCAAGGAGCACCTGGCGGATTCGGACTGCCGAGCCTTTGGTTAGCAGCCCTAGCACTTAACTGCTACCAACCAGGGTTTCCATCTTTACTAATAATAGCCTCAAATTGAAAACAACCAATATGTCCATCAACAGTAGAATGGATAAATTGTGGTAAATTCATCAAAGGAATGCTAAATAACAATAAAAAAGAATAAGCTGCAGCTACTGCAAAAATATCAGTGAATATTACAGACATGATTCTGAGTAAAAGGAGCCACATTCGACAGAATACATACTGTGCATTTCCATTTAATTAATGTTCAAATAGAGGAAAAACTAGTCTATGGCTAGAGAAGTCAGAATAGTGTTCAACTTTGGGTGGGATAATGACAGAGAAGGGGTATTAATGTGGTTTCTGGAGTTCAAGTTAATATTAACTTGGTTTATGGATATATTTGGCTTATAAAAATCATCAAGCAAGGTATTGATTATTTATACTTTTTTCTGAATGTATGTTATACCTCAATTTAAAAGTTTGCTTTAAAAAACTATATATACACATATATATTGTATATATGTGTGTGTGCCTTTGTTTACTGTGTGTGTTTGTATACACACACACATATACACAATATATACATAAAGAGAGAGAGAGCACAAAACCCGATAAAATTGGAGGCAGACTTCTCTCAAAGTTCTTCGCATTGTCATTTTGATTTTGAAAACTTGTAAGGCTTTATAAGTTATAAAGCAAAATAAAATTTTAAAAATGTTTTTAAATTGCTAGAATTAACACTGAGAGGAACTATTTTAAGTAATGGTACAACTTAGTAACTTTATTAAAATTCTCTAGAGGCATACTCTCTAAAGACAAAAGTAACTACAAAAGTTAACGCTTTTCATTAACTCTGCTCTTAGTAGTAATTTGTTAATGTTATTTGGAAATATGTTTAATCTGATCGAGTCCCTAGATCTATAACAAGGAAATATAAGTCATAAAAATAGAAAATGTACAGTATTGCAAGACAAATGACTTTGTTTTTTCAACAAATAAATTTTAGAAATCAAAAAAGCAAAGGAGACTTTGATTAAAAGAGCTAAGACATATCAAACAAGGGCAATGTGCAGAACTTGTTTGGGAGCTTTAAAATCAAACTAACTCTTAAAAAACTTAACACAATCAAAGTAATGTGAACACTCACTAGATATTTGATTATATTAAGGATTTGTTATTTTATTGGGTGTGATAATGACATCATGGTTATGTCTTTAAAAAAAAAAAGCAGCTTCTACTTCTAAAAACGGTACTGTATGTTTCCTGATTTCCCCCTGCAGAAAATATATATAAAATTGCACAAAATTATTAAACCATAATCATTTTAGGCAATTGAAAATTGACTAAAAGCAGAAAACCATATGAAAAGTTTTACTTATGTAAAACTGCTACTACACTGAAAGGGCTTTGAGTTGGTGACCTTTTGCTTGAGTATATTCTCAATTCCCAAAACCCTCAGCTTTATCAGTTGGAGTTGGAAGACTCAGTTCAGGAAAAGTTACAAAGCAATCAGAAATTGCACTAATAAAATGAGTTGGGAAGTGTTATTTTCTCCATCATTTTTTGAAAGACTAGATGTAGGATTAGTATAGTTTATTCCTTAAATGTATGGGAGTCCCTGGGTGGTGCAAATAACTAATGGGCTCCGCTGCTAACCAAAAGTTTGGCAGGTCCAGTCCACTCAGAGGTACCTTGGAAAAAATGCCAAGGCAGTCTACTTCCAAAAAAATCGACCACTTAAAACCCTATGGAGCACACTTGTACTCTGACATGCATGGGGTAGCCATGAGTCAGAATTGGCTTGACAACAACTGGTTTGGTTTGGTTTTTGTTAAAATTTACTATTAGCGCCATCTGGTCCTTAAATTTTCTTTTGTGAACTTTGATTACTTCTTAGACATTAAGCTTTTTCACATGTGAAAATATGGTTTGGGGCAGAAAATATGCTGGAAAAGTAGTTGATGTTTGATCACAGGACACTTATCTGAAAAGGGTGAGCCTTAGCACTGAGGAAAGCTCTCCGTTAAGATGTTCACCAGTCTCCTCTTAGAATTAAGATTACCCTTAATCTTAGAAGACCTCATTCTTAGAAGAAATACAACCAGAATATTTCTTAGAAGCAAGGAAGGTGAGACTATGGCTTGCAATTTTGGGCACATCATCAGGAAAAACAAATCACTAGAAAAGGACATAATGGTAAAGTGGAAGGCTGGTGAAAGTTAGGGAGATGATGATATGGTGAGGTGGACTGACACAGTAGCAGAAATAACAGACAAATATACCAACAATCATGAAGATGGCACATGACTAGGGAACTTTATACATAAGATCGTCATGAGTTGGAACCAACTAGACGACAGCGGACAACAATAACAACATCAAATCTTTGAATTTTATTGAGACTTATTTTATGGCTCAGCCTATGATAAAAATTTGTGTGTTTATTAAAAGATATGCATTGTGCACTTATGGGGTAAAGATGTTAAATAAACGTCAATTAGACAGGTTGGATAATTGTGTTACACAGAGATTTTATGTCCTTAATTTTTGTTTGCTTTTCCTTAAATTATTGACAGTGGGGAGTCAAAATTATCAGTGATAATTATAAATTTGTCTGTATCTCATTTTAGTTAAATCCATTTTTGCTTCATTCATTTTGAAGACATGTCATTAAGTACATAGCATTTAGAATTGTTATATCTTCTGGTGAACTGACTTATCATTATGAAATACCCCTTGGTACCTCATAATAATCTTTGTAGTGCAGACTAATAAGTTTATTTGTATGTCCGTATCAGTAAATTATAGTTAATTTTTGCTTGCTGTATTTTATTTTTCACACCTTTTACTTTCAATCCATATGTTTCTATTTAAAGCAGGACTTTCCTAGACTGCTTAAAGTTGGGTCTTTTTATCTTTGTTTTGTTTTATTCCAAATAACAATCTCTGTTCTTTACTTGGATTCAATAGTCTATACATATATTTACTTTAACTTACTAAAATTATTGGGATTAATTCTACCATTTGTTATCAATTTTTCTCTTGTTCATCTGTTATCTACTTTGGGTTAGTGTTTTATTAACCAAATCCGTTGCTGTTGAGTCGATTTCGACTCATACTTCACAAAAAATGTAAAACTTTACAACAGTATAATTTCTTTACCTGCATACTTTGTTCTATTGCTGTCATATATTTTACTTGTGTTTGTGTGCATGTGTGTGTGAGTGCTATTTTCAGATATTAAAATATATAGTCTTTCATATATATATATTTAACCTTTCTCATGTCTTTCATTCTGACATATAGATCCATGCTTCATGCTTCTTTCTGGTCTCCTTTTACTTCATTATGCCAAGACTTTCTTTAGCATTTCTTTTAATATGGGTCCACTGATAAACAATTGTGTCAGTCCATAATTTTTATAAACTTTTTTTTTTTTTAGTTTTACTTTATTGTTGAAGGGTTTTTCTTTTTTCTGTGCATAGAATTCTAGGTAAACTAGTTTTGGGTTTCAGTTTTTTAAAGGTGTTATTCCATTTTCTTCAGACTTTCACCATTTCTGTCATCCATCATTGTTATTTATGTTCTCCTGAATACAGTGCATTTTTGTTGTCTCTCTGATTTTAAACTTGTCTATCTTTTTTTTATCTTTTGTTTTTAGCATTATGTCTATAATGTACCAAGTTATTATTTTTTTATATTTATCCTTCTTAAGGTTTCTTAATTTCTTGAACCATGGAGAATTCTGTAACACTGTCTCTTTAAACATTTCTTACATCCATTTTCTTTCTCCTCTATTTTAGAACTCCAGTTTACAGTTATGTTTGAAAGCTTAATATTGTCATTAATTCTTGGCTGTTCTATTCTGTTATTTTTTATATTTTTTCTATGTTTTTCATTTTAGTACTTTCTATTGACCCGTCATTGAATTTACTTTTCCTTTCTTCTGCTCTGTGCAGCCTGTTGGACAGCACAGTTCTAAATGCTTAGTCCTTTATAGAAGCCATATCAGGATTTATATTTATACTACTGTCATAAATGTATTATATACCTTGCTGGAGGTAAATACTATGTCACCCATGTTCTAACCAAGGCTGCCCATATTTGACCTGTTTAGTTTGTCTGTTTTAACTGTTTAGTGGCATGTTTTTCCCATTTCTAACATATTAATTTCTCTGTAGCTTGAGTACTATATTCAACACCAATCCAATGTCTTAGAACCATTCCACTCTCCCTTGTTCTTTTTAGACCATTTCACTGAGAGCTTGATTCAACTCTAAAGACCCTCAGCCTCTTGCTGAAGTATTACTGCATATTCAGTTCCTGGCACAGGGTCATGGTATTACACCTATTCTCCCACCAAAACCCTGGTCCCTCCCACCTAAAGAATACCTTTATATATTAATTGGTTTTTCCCACTCCTTTAGATATAGAATGAGGTATATATAGTCTTTGTTAGAGATCATTTTCTATTCTTATGCAACCCTAATATTATTACTATTGTTTTTTAATCATTCTAACAACCTCCTTTAAACTGAAGTCTCATCATGATTTGCTCTTAATAACAAGACTGGGTATTTGACTAGAATGCAATGTACTAGTTTATATATATATATATATATATATATAATTTTTATTGTGCTTTAAGTGAAAGTTTATAAATCAAGTCAGTCTCTCACACAAAAACCCATATACACCTTGCTACACACTCCCAATTACTCTCCCCCTAAAAAAATAAATAATAATAAATAAAATAAATTTTTTTTTTTTTTTTAATGAGACAGCCTGCTCTCTCCCTCCAATCTCTCTTTTCATGTCCATTTTGCCAGTTTCTAACCCCCTCTACCCTCTCATCTCCCCTCCAGGCAGGAGATGCCAATGTAGTCTCAAGTGTCCACCTGATACAAGAAGCTCACTCCTCACCAGCATCCCTCTCCAACCCATTGTCCAGTCCAATCCATGTCTGAAGAGTTGGCTTCCGGAATGGTTCCTGTCCTGGGCCAACAGAAGGTCTGGGGGCCGTGACCACTGGGGTCCTTCTAGTCTCAGTCAGACCATTAAGTCTGGTCTTTTTATGAGAATTTGGGGTCTGCTTATTCTACTGATCTCCTGCTCCCTCAGGGGTTCTCTGTTGTGTTCCCTGTCAGGGAAGTCATCGGTTGTAGCCGGGCACCATCTAGTTCTTCTGGTCTCAGGATGATGTAGTCACTGGTTCATGTGGCCCTTTCTGTCTCTTGGGCTCGTAATTTCCTTGCATCCTTGGTGTTCTTCATTCTCCGTTGATCCAGGTGGATTGAGACCAATTGATGCTTCTTAGGTGGCTGCTTGCTAGCGTTTAACACCCCAGATGCCACTCTTCAAAGTGGGATGCAGAATGTTTTCTTAATAGATTTTATTATGCCAATTGACTTAGATGTCCCCTGAGACCATGGTCCCCAGACCCCCTGCCCCTGCTATGCTGGCCTTCGAAGCATTCAGTTTATTCAGGAAACTTCTTTGCTTTTGGTTTAGTCAAGCAATGTATTAGTTTTGATTGATAGATATAAAGTCAGAAAGAAGTAAACAATCAAGTACTAAAAAACTCGAATAAATCAATCGGTTACCTTTAGTGGAAAGGAAAAGAGGTTTTTCAGGTGCCAAATTAACCACAGAAAAAGGGACAATTTATTGCATTTACAATTTGTACTTGATCTTCCTATTTCTTGCTTGAAGGTTTGATGTTCTTTATTTGCCATTTTATCAAGAAATCACTAATTTAAAGCTTGACAGTACTCATCTCTGCTCCCTACTATCCTGACCACATAAATTTGTCTTTTCAAGAGAACAATCCCACTACTGAAATAGCACATGATATCTAAAGTATCTATTCAGTTAATATTAATTAAGCATACCTTGAAATTTCACTAGCAAAAGGATTGCTTTATAGACATTCTGGACTCAGTTCATTAAAAAAAGTAATTACCCTATTAATGCTTTGGGGTTATTCTCTTTTGTAAGTGAATAAAATTGAAACTGAATTATGTATTAAAAGGAATGATTTATGGAGCTTTAAGGACTCACATATAATTTTAAAGGGTTACAATTTCCACAGTTTTTAAAATATGTGCTGTTTTAGTTCAACATTTCAGAGTTGCAATTTTGACGCTAAAAGCACAGAGAACTTTATTAATCTCAATGATAGACATCAGTTCCAAAGGAATATTCTATTAGCCCAAGTAATGTATATACCATAAAAGCATATTTGGCATTTTTACACAAAATTAAAAAGAACTATTTTACTTATAAATGCCTTACCAAAGATACAGTGGATGCCTGAACCTAATTTTAGTCTATACTTTCTGCCACGCAAATACATGGCTTTCTAATGCCACTGAACTGAAACAGCATATGGATTATATTTTTAGGCAATCTAAAATTTGATTTAGATTTTATGTAAAAATTTGCAAATGGAAATGGAAAGCACAAATAACATATTTTCTGTCAATGCAGAAAGTGTTACTCTCTTTTAATAATCATAGTGATAAACGTAATAGGAGAAAATAAATTCAGAGAAAAACAGAGTAAAATCTACATATGTGATGCAAATTTTGAGAAATAATTTCCATTCAATTGTATGATATTAACTTTTATACTTTGAGATTTTCATAAGACTTTTACCACAAGAAAATAAAATACCATAATTTTATGCAAATAACGTGTGCCTTCTACATTTGTTTCCCAACTGCTACCCCCACAAGGTATTTTCAGAAGCATCACTATGCCAGTTTTTTTTTACATGTTGCTGTGAAAAATTTAGCATATTGCACTTACCTTGTGGTAGAACAGAGCAGTTGGGAAACAAATGTAAAAGGCGTGCGTTATTTGTGTAAAAATAAGGTATGTATCTTAAATAATAACCCCAGTAATTTAATTTAATAGCATTATTTTAGTTCTATATGCATAATTTATTTAATGATTTGTATATCCAATTCAAAATCTCCACCTCATTCTTATGTATCATCACAGAAAGGAAAAAGCAGTAAGTTTATTCAGTGTTAAGGGAATGATTTTAGAATGAGCATCTGGCTGAGAGAGACATTGTAACTCTGACATCCTCATGAGTATCCACCTTTTAGTGATGACAAATTACTGTTAATATCCAAAGGAACACACCTAAAAAGGAAGTAATTTTCAAAACCACAGCCTAAAATAGATAAAATTTCATTGGCAGTGTACAATATTTAAATGTTCTTTAAAAATGCTCATTCTATTTTGATGGAAAAAGTAAAACTTCTAAAGAGAAATGGGTTTGGAGAGACATGGTTTTTACCTATAAAAAAGGGTAAATCAGAGAGATTGGATATATTGTATGAGGATACAGAGATGTGTATGCTTTCAACTCAGAAAAAATGTTTAGTAATACTTGATCTCTCTAATATAAATAAATTATATTAAAATACAAATAAATATTACATATAAAATGTTATTATAGTAAATTTCATTTTAGCAAAATCCCTGTATTACTAAAGACTTACAAAATAACATGCAAAGACCCAAATTATTTTTAACCCAGCACATTCATTTATTCGAGTGTCAGATTGAGCTTCTACTATAGGAAAGTTACTAAACTAGGTGCTGTAGGCTGTCATAAATAAATAGAACATGATGCTGTCCTGAAGTAATTTGCAATGGTGAAGTAAGGTATAAGCACTGAGAGACTGATTATGGCCTCATTAAAAGGCCAAAATGTGCTAAGCAGCAATAACTAAAAAAGTGAAAGGTTAATTACAATTAGGAAAACTTGGAACTAATTCGAATATAGTTTGAAGAATCACAGTAGGCCTTTGAAAAATAGAAAGGTTAAATCATGGAACATGAACAGACTGAGTAAAGATACCATGAAGAGGATAAAATAGGGCAGGGTTTGGTAAATGTTTTCTGTAAAGGACCAGATAATCAATTCATTCATTCTGCCAACAACCACATGAGCTTGGAAGAAGACTCCAAGCCCCAGATGGGACTCAACTGACATCTAGATAGCATCCTTGAGAGACCCTGAGCAGAAGACTCAGCTCAGCTGTGTCCAGACTCTTCACACATGGAAATATAAAATAATAAATATGTATTGCTTAAGCCATTAAGCCTGTGGTAATTTGTTATTCAGTAAAAGATAACTAATACAATTTATCTTTATCTGGGATTGGGGCCTACAAAAGCCCTTCATGGGCCAAGAGTCCAATACAGGGATTGCACCAACTACTGAGCATGTATTGTTCAATGATATATTTGTGAACCAAGGGAAAGAACCAGGATGACTTCATGAACTCACTGGAGTCTCTGTAAACTGATCATGCTTCAGGTCTCTGAGTATCAATATCAACGCAGATGCTGTGTCCAACAGACCTTGAAATGTTTGGGCATTTCCTTTTCCTCAGTATTCAGTTACCTGAGTGAGTGGCTTTAGATACTTTTGGATAGAACCTTTACCATCAGGGGTAGATTAACCAGTAAGCAAGGTACATATAGGCTTACTTGTGCTTACTAACTAATTTGTAGTGCACAATTTCACATTAGTTTCATTACAGATTTGATGTGGTGAAAAACAGGTGAAATTGTGCTCTACAGATTGGTAAGTAAACACACATAAGCCTGTGCATACCTTGTTTATTGGGTAACCCATGTCTGTTTACCATGGACATTTGCAATGGCATTGTGGGCTCCTTCTGTCCAGGCACCTAGCCACTCACACAAGAAATAAAGTTTGAGTCTAAAACTAGCCCAGATATAGAAACTTGGCATGGGATTGTGACATTCTATTTTCAGCACCATCTTATTGTCACTGCCATCTGAACAGTTCATCTAGTTTTATCAGGGACCAGACGAGTGAATTAATGGGGATATGATGGAGACCACGAATCCTGAACCCTTTAAGTTTTTCAGAATAGCCTTTGATACTAGCCTTTGAGCAGTTTGCATGTAGTTTCAGGGTCTTCTACTTGGCCGTCACTGTTATAATGGCACTTATGATGATTCCTACAGGTCAAGGAATCAACATAAATGTTCTGCTAACTGCTAAGTATATCCATCTCAATTATCCAATCAGAAAGAGAGAGAAAGAAAGAAATGCTAGGCAAGTCTGTGTAATCTTTGAACTTGATTTGCCCTCCCCCAAAAATGCTATGATAGAATTTTTGGTCCCTTACTATCCACATTTGATCATACTTCATATTCAATAGGCTTTGAAATATCTGGATATCTTCCTTGTCCAAGTGTAAAGTTTCTCAGGTATTTGGCCATAGAGTCTCTTTGGGAAAGGATTGCAGAAATCAGTACTGTACTTATTTCCTGTGGTATTGCAGGGTCCTTGCTCAAAGATACCCATCTTCCTCTCCTGCAACTGAGGGACTCTGGTGAAGGAAAAGGCTCTGGTGTGGAAACTAGTGAGGGAATACGATATTCCTTTGGAGTGCCTCATAGAAATCTTTTGCTCAACCACTATTGACTCGTGCTTGTGTTCAATGGCATAGCTGCTGAAAACAGCACCCACAGCAATTAGTTTTAAACTGCTGAATGATCTCTGACAGCTGTCAATGGAAACTGTGATTGACCAATAGAAACTGCTCATTAGTGCCCCCTCAAGTGGCACCCAGGGCACAAGCCATAACTGCCATAACCTAGATACATCTTTGTAATGTATCTACTGGATACACTGTAGTATATGCATTCATAGTGTATTAACATACAATGGACTGCCAGAAGAACAAACAAATCTCTCTCGGAAGAAGTACAGCCAGAATGCTCCTTAGAAGTGAGGACGGAGAGATTTTGCCTCATGTTACTTTGGACATGTTATCAGGAGGGATGAGTCCTTGGAGAAGTATACCATACTTGATAAAGTAGAGGGCCAGTGAGAAAAGAGGAAGACCCTCAACAAGATGGATTGATACAGTGGCTGCAACAATAGGCTCAAACTTAGCAATGATTGTGAGAATGGTGCAGGACTGGGTAGTGTTTCATTCTGTTGACATAGGGTTGCTATGAGTCAGAACTGACTCGACAGCACCTAACCAAAAAAAAAAAAAAAAAAAAAAACTGCATCCATCTATCTAGATCAGTATCTATCTATTTAATGCACATGTAAAGAAATGCTTTCGTTGGCTATTCTTAGAAAACCATGTTCTATCAGTCATCATCATAAATCCTTGCAGGTCAGGACACTCTTTTCACTGCTCCAGCCTTCCTGTATATTATGGTAATCATGACCACCTTGCTTCTGTTACGTGCTGCCCATTTGGTTATTCTGGAATCCTAGCATCCTTACAGCCCAACTCCTTAAAAGCCTCTCCTACTGTCAATTCTGTCCTAATCAGGCAGCAACTATGGAGCTCCTTAATCACGCCGGTGGACCCTGCATAGGCACATTCCTTATCTCCTTAGTGATGGAAATCTTCTCTGAGCCCTTCTGAGGAACACAGTTCTCTGGTGTATTCACAGATTTTATATAATAGGTCTTTTCTCATGCGTTCATTTCTGAGCTTTTTAATTACTTCCTTAAGAGTCTTTAAGGTAATTCTGGCATATGCACATCATTAAAAATTGGGCTTCTTGTTTTCCCCCAGGCTTCCCAAAGCCAAACCTGTAGCACATTAAGACTAGGGGCAATATGAAGTACATCCTTTGAAGGGTAGGTAATTGGAGGTCAGCTCTGAAGACAGTATAGGTCATAATACAGAGGGCAAGGAACAGTAGTATTCATGACCCTATACTTGTCAGCCACTGATTAACAACTATCATGGAGGCTGTAAATTCCATGATACTTTCAGCTGTCTGTGTGCAGCTTTTTGTTTGCATGTAGACAAAGCAGTTTTAGAATTTGGGGAAGTTCATCGACAAAGAGATGTAGGTGCTAGTTGTTTGGAGAGCAAAATCATCATAGTAGGCATGTGCAAATAGTAAAGGGATCTGACAGGATGTGGGGAAAGCTGTGATAGTGTCTACCATGCTACCTATGCCACAGTTTCAATACATATTTGTAAGTATATGAATATATTTTTCAGTTGACTTTTCAATAAACATGTTGTTGTTGTTAGGTGCTGTTGAGTCAGTTCCAACTCATAGCAACCCTATGCACAACAGAACGGAACACACCCAGTCCTGAGCCATCCTTACGATCATTGTTATGCTTGAGCCCATTGTTGCAGCCCCTGTGTAAATCCGTCTTGTTGAGGGTCTTCTTATTTTCCGCTGACCCTGTACTTTGCCAAGCATGATGTCCTTCTTCAGGGACTGGTCCCGCCGGAAAACATGTCCAAAGTATGTAAGACATGGTCTCACCATCATCCCTGCTTCTAAAGGGCATTCTGGTTGTACTTCTGTGCCAAGACAGATTTGTTCATTCTTTTGGCAGTCCATGGTATATTCAATATTCTTCGCCAAGACCACAATTCAAAGGTATCAATTCTTCTTTGATCTTCCTTATTCTTTGTCCCCCTTGCACATGCATATGATGCAATTGAAAATACCATGGTTTATCTAAGACACACCTTAGTCTTCAAAGTGACGTATTAGCTTTTCAACACTTTAAAGAGGCCCTTTGAGGCAGATTGGCTCAATGCAATGTGTCTTTTGATTTCTTGACTGCTGCTTCCATGGGTGTTGATTGTGGATCCAAGTAAAATGAAATCCTTGACAACTTCAATCTTTTCTCCGTTTATCATGTTGTGGCTTATTGGTCCAGTTGTGAGGACTTTTGTTTTCTTTATGTTGAGGTGTAATTCTTCCGCTGCTATTCATGAGGTTTTCATGGGCTAAGTAGAGTGCTGAGTCCTTCTTCCTCGTCTGTCTTAGTCTGGAAGCTCAGCTGAAACCTGTCCTCCATGGGTGACCCTGCTGGTATCTGAACACTGGTGGCATAGCTTCCAGCATCACAGCGACACGCAAGCCCCCACAGTATGACAACTGACAGACACGTGGGGGTCAATAAACATATATCCTTTTATATGCCATATTTTTTTGTATATAGAGTTTCAAAATTCTATTTTGTTCATTTAAATAAGCCGATTACATTTCAGTATTATCATTTTAAATGGCTTAAACTTTTAAAGAAGACCATAATTAGAAGAGGGAATTCAAAGCAAACTTTTTCTTTTCTTTGGTCTGGATAGCCATATCTCAGAAATAAGAGACATAAAAACCTATCATTCTTTGTGTATGTCCAGAGATTTCATGGTACCACTGACTCCAATATTTTAACAAAATTATTTTGAGGTTCTTGCACTCATATGTATAGCAACAGTAGCTTCAGATATAAGGGAGTAGTTTTTCTGTTGAGAATCACTTCATATGTTAAAAATACCTCATTTAGGCTATCTCCTAATGCTCTGAATATATGTGGAGTGATGTGTTTCAAATATGAGTTCTTCTGTCCATAATTATGCACAGTGTTATATGTCTGAATATCTATAAGTATGTATTAAAAAAAAAAAAAAGATTTAGCTGACAATAAACCAAGTTGACAAGCTGAGAAAAAGAAATACTGCATTATATAAATTAAACAAATAAACAAATAAAAGCCCACTTAGGTATACTCTGGAGTACCCAGGATCTATAATATATATAAGAAAATATTATTTAATGAATATGAGTAATGCAAGTTTGTTTTCCATAATGTCATTCAACAAATTAATTAATATTCAAGCATTAAATAAAGTTATATGAAGTTTATAATCCAAAAATAGTAAACTGAAATAAAAATTCAGTGAATGATTTTAAAGTTGGATGTAATGTGAATATATCCACCCCAAATTGATTATCATTAGCTAGCCCTCTAGCTAGGTAGAGTTTCATAAACTTTCTAACTTATAATAAATTGGGCCAAAGAATAATATAATCACATTAACTGATTGGAACATTTACCAAATAAAGCTGTCACATATTGCTCTGGGGTGATCCAGGTATGAGAGCTTAGTATTTTAAAACAAATTTAAAGATATACATATTTAAACAAAAGAGGCTGAAAGCCTTTTTTTAAAATAATAGAAATAAACTAGAAAATGAATGCAACATCATTCATCATTCATTTGAAAGCTGTTTACAACTCCTTTGCAACGTATAGATTTTTTAATCACTTGCGTATCACAAAAGATTAGCGGCTGTGCATGAAGTATTTTCAAATAACTTGGAATATATTTCTGAGCTGACGTGTAATCAGCATTTAGGTATGGTAACAAAGAAACAACTGCTTTAGTTGTAATTTATAGAAAAGAAGAAGTGTCATGGAATAGAATCTGTAATTACAATGTTGTCCTTGCTGCTGCCATTTTTCACCCTATCTTAGTATGATGGTGATTTGACTTTCGGACAATTATAACCATTTTCACATAGTCTATAAACTGAGCAACTGGCAACAAGTAAACACAAACACACACACATACACTGCATAGCCAAGAAATCCAAACAGTGAGACTCTGATGGCTGATTAATGGAAGGATAAGTTAGAGCCCGTAGATTTTTATTCTAGTTCTATTTACAAAGCATTAAATAAGTTTCTACTTGTGTAATGAAGTACTCTTCCTTCCTTTCCTTAAGTATGGCTTTTCATTTCCTATCAGGATAAAAATTTCATTAAACTACATGACCCTTTTGAGTGCTGCATATTATTTTCAATGTTTATACAATACTCCCTAAATAAACCAACTATCAAAATTATAATGCTAAAGGCACTAAAAAATATGAAAGTTAAATATCTCAATGATGTTTGAATTTAGAATTTGCTTTAAAAATACGAAACTTCTAATGCTTTATTTGATGTTATTAATGAAAAATAAAACTGCAAGATACAGTATTAAGTACATTGCTAAGGTATTAATTTATACCAATGTTTAGGTGTTGTAGATCCTGTCTTGATTGCTTAACTAGTGCAGTGACAAAAGTAAAATCACTATTATTTTAAATGTGATTAATGTTTATTCATTATATTAAAAGCCTAATATCAGGTTTGGGAATTCAGTTTGCTACCAAGTTGAGCAGATTTTCAAGGCAACAGGAAATATAAATAAAGTTTTATTGTTAGATAATGTCACAAAATGAAACCAATTATGACATAGTGACCCTATACAAAACCAAAAACCAAACCCAGTGCCGTCAAGTTGATCCTGACTCATAGCGACCCTATAGGACAGAGTAGAACTGCCCCACAGAGTTTCCAAGGAGTGCCTGGCAGATTCAAACTGCTGACCCTTTGGTTAGCAGCCATAGCACTTAACCACTACGGCAACAGAGACCCTATAGAAAAATAGGGCACAGTAAAACTGCCATGGGGCTTCCAAGGAGCAGCTGGTAGATTCAAACTACCAATCTTTTGGTTAGCTGCTGAATGCTTAACCACTGTGCTACCAGGGCTCCATTCTTCCTAGAGTGCCCTACATAAAATAGAAAATAATCGGTCCCATTCGGCCTCCACCGCAGAATGGCATATCTTCCTTAATGAATTCTATTTGTATTCATAGCTCTGTTACCATGTAGCATTTTATATATATATCCATTGTCCAGCTGTCACATGCACATGATGCCATTGAAAATAGCATGGTTTGGTTAAGGCGCACCTTAGTCTGGTGGCACAGTGGTTGAGAGCTTGGATGCTAACCAAAAGGTGGGCAGTTCAAATCCACCAGGCGCTCCCTGGAAACTCTGTGGGGTTGTTCTACTCTGTCCTATAGGGTTGCTATGAGTTGAAATTGACTCGATGGCAACAAGTTTGGGTTTTTTTTTGTTTGTTTATATATATATTTATATACATATGTGTGTGTGTGTGTGTATACATGCATGAGCCCTGGTGGCACAGTGATTAAGAGCTCAGCTGCTAACCAAAAAGTCAGCAATTTGACTCCACCAGCTACTCCCTGGACACCTTTGGGGCAGTTCTTCTCTGTCCTACAGGGTCCCTATGAGTTGGAATCAACTTGAGGGCATTTTTTTTTTTTTCAGTCTCTATAATCCCCCTTCTCTGTTCATTTATTCATGTTCGATGGTCACAGAATTACTAGGGGGTGGTCATTATAGATAGAGAATTCTGTATACATTACAGAATTGCTTTTTCAGAATTTCTAAGACATAACGCCACATGATTTTTATAATACAGCAAGGTTGGGAAACATGAATTTAACAATCCCATGGCTTTAAATCTAGGTATTAAGAATATGGCATTACAAGAGACAGAAAGGGCTACATGAACTAGAGACTTATATCATCCTGAGACCAGAAGAACTAGATGGTGCCCGGCCACAACCCATGACTGCCCTGACAGGGAGCACAACAGAGAACCCCTGAGGGAGCACAACAGTGGGATGCAGACCCCAAATTCTCATAAAAAGACCAGACTTAGTGGTCTGACTGAGACTAGAAGAATCCCGGCGGTTATGGACCCCAAACCTTCTGTTGGCCCAGGACAGGAACCATTCCCGAAGACAACTCATCAGACATAGAAGGGACTAGACAATGCGTTGGAGAGAGATGCTGAGGAAGAGTGAGCTACTTGTATTAGGTGGACACTTGAGACTGTGTTGGCATCTCCTGTCTGGAGGGGAGATGGGAGGGTAGAGAGGGTTAGAAACTGGCAAAACGGTCATGAAAGGAGAGACTGGAAGGAGGGAGCGGACTGACTCAGTAGGGGGAGAGTAAATGGGAATATGTAGTAAGGTATATATAAGCTTATACATGACAGACTGACTTGATTTGTAAACTTTCACTTAAAGCACAATAAAAATTATTAAAAAAAAAAGAATATGGCATTGGACAATACAGACAAAATTCCTGCCCTCCTGGAACTAATATTCTAATTTGCATATAAAGATAGTAAAATGTAAAAAGCAGAACTGCCCCATAGAGATTCCAAGGAGCAGCTGGTGGATTTAAGCTTGTGGATTTGAACTGCCGACCTTTTAGTTAGCAGCCAAGTTCTTAACCACTGTGACACCAGGGCTCTCTCTCTATATGTATATACATATATATATATGTATGTGTGTGTGTGTATGTGTATATATATATGGAAACCTTGGTGATGTAATGGTTAAGAGCTACAGCTGCTAACCAAAAGTTCGGCAGTTGGAATCCACCAGGTGCTCCTTGGAAAATCTACAGGGCAGTTCTACTCTGTCCTATAGGGTCGCTATAAGTAGGAATCAACTTTATGGCAAACTGTTTGGTTTTAGTTCTATATATATATATACATATATATATATATATATACATATATATATATATACATATATATATATATACACACACACACACGTACACATCACACATACATATATATACAGATATATATGTATATATGTAATAGAGCTATGAATACAAATAAAGTGTATTAAGGAAAGTACAACATTCTGGGGTGGAGGTTGAATGGGACTGGTTATTTTCTGTTTTATACAGGGTACTCTAAAAAGAACAGAGCACTGGTGGCACAGTGGTTAAGTGTCGGCTACTAACCAAAAGGTCAGCAGTTTGAATCCACCAACCTTTTCTCGGAAAACCTGTGGCAGTTCTACCCTGTCCTGTAGAGTCTCTATGAGTCGGAATTGATTCAAAGGCAAACAGCTAGGAAGAACTTTTTGATAAGAAGACAAAAAAGAAATGATTAGGAATTTGAAAAGAGATACAGGAATTTGAAGAGAAACCAGACAGAGTGCAAAAGCTCTGTGATGCTAGTTTTGCCCGTCCAAGGAACAGCGAAGAGTTTTGCCTGGTCAGAGCAGAGTAGGCAAGAGGCACAGAGTAGACAGTAACCCCAGAAACAGAGAGATCATAGGGGGATTAGTGGGACATTCTAAGAACTTTTTTTCATGGGGTTATGTGAAGAGAAGTGACATGATCTTAATAAATTTCATAAAAGGGATAATTTCGTTACTACTTTAAGAACAGACAAGAGAAAGACAAGGGTAGAAAACTGGGAGGCTATAGAAAAATGCTAAAGACAAAAAACTAAGAGTCGTAGAGGTAGAAGGAGTGAAAATTTATAAGATTCTGGGCATAATCAGAAGTTAAGGCAGGTTTTGCAGGTGATTTAGATGAGGGATGTGAGAGAAAGAGAGCAGTTAAAATGGCCAAAGCCCTTGATCAGAACTACTACAGAAGGAACAATGTCATTATCTAAGATAGAGAAAATAAAGTGGGAGGAAGAAGTTTGCAATAAAATGAAAGGTTTGGTTCTCAACATATTAAGATGTTTATTTGTTATCAAAATAAAGACATTGAGTATGTAGTTGCATGTACAAATCCAGAGATCTGAAAAGAAAAACAAACTTGAGCTATAAATTTGTAATTTGCAGTATACAGAGGGTATTTACAGTAAAGATATTAGTATAGATAAACAAGGGAAGCAGCTTTACTGTACTCCAAAATTAGAAGTAGAAATGAGGAAGAATCAGCATAAGAAACAGAAAGAGCACTGTGGTTTGGAAGGAAATTCTAATGAAAGATGTCCCAAAAGCCAAAAGTTTCAATAAAAGAAAATTATCAACTACTGGTTGATTTTTATAATACAGAGGTTTCTGGTGACTTTGAGAGGAGCTGTTTCTGTAGATGGGTGGGAAAAGAAGCCCGATTGTGGTAGGTTAAGAAAGCATGGAAAAACAAGAGTGAGATCAGGGAGTACAGAGAGTTCTTTTAAGGGATATTTCTAAAAAGGTCACCAGAAATGGAATATCTGAGAAAGTAGTAGGCTCAACAGGATGAATTCTATTAAGATAACAGATATAAAAACAGGTTAGTATGCTAAGAAGGATTTTCTTTTAAGTATCAGGGAAAAAACAATGATTAAAAAAGAGAGGAAACAATTTCCAGCACAATGTCTTTTATTAGGCAAATGGGGATGGGATTCAGTGCACAAATGGATGAGCTGACCTTTCCCATGAGTGTGGAGAGTTATATTACCCATAATAATAAGAGAGATGGTAAAGTATTTGGGATCTACATTTAGGAGGTTGGTGTATTTGATGGTAGGGAGATCCAAATTATTTTCTGCTGCTATTATTTTTTTCTCTCCAGTAAAATAGAAAGCAGGGTCATCAGCTAAGACTGAAGGAAAGGCAAAGGTATTCAAGTTGGAAAACATAAAAAAACAAACAAACAAAAAAATCATCACCGTTGAGTCAATTCTGACTCATAGCGACCCTATAGGTGGTAAATAATAGTCTGTGGCTGTTGGATAAAAAAAAAAAAAAAAATTTTTTTTTTTTTAGTGTACTGGAAATAGAAACTTGGCAGGCTGCCCAAGGGCCACCTTAATTTAATGAACTTAAATTGACACATGTAAGCATGGTTTTCATTTCCAGCCATATTCATTTGCCCATAGGTAGATAAGGAGTAGGAAAAAGTTGAAATTAACTTGTGATTAGAATTTGCCAGGCAAGAAAGATGGAGAAAGAAGAAAACAAATAAGTGAAAGTATATGAAAGAAAGTGGTCATAACAATGGACTATTATAAGAGGTTTGAGAGAGGGAAGGAGGAAAAATCAATCAAACAATAAAGAATTACTGGAGTCCAAGTATAAGAGGGAGTGGTAGGAAGATAGAAGATAATGGCTGGAAAATAGGATGCTCAAATTTGAGTCCACAGAGAAGTCTAGATGGTGACTGACCAAGATTAAAATGACAACTAACCCTGCAAGTGGGCATGGTGCAGAAGATCATTGCTGTTGTTGTTGTTGTTAGGCGCCAATGAGTTGGTCCCATCTCATAGGGACCCTATGCACAACAGAACGAAACACGGCCTGGTCCTGAGCCATCCTCATAATTGTTGTTATGCTTGAGCCCATTACTGCAGCCACTGTATCAATTCATACCATTGAGGATCTTCCTCTTTTTCACTGACCCTTTACTTTACCAAAGCATGTCCTTTTCCAGGGACTGATCCCTCCTGACAACATGTCCAAAGTATGTGAGATGAAGTCTCACCATCCTTACTTCCCAGAAGCATTCTGGTTGTACTGTTTCCAATACAGATTTGTTCATTCTTTTGGCAGTCCATGGTATTCAATATTCTTCACCAACACCACAATTCAAAGGAGTCAATATTTTTTTGTCTTCCTTATTCATTCTCCAACTTTTGCATGGATCTAAGGTGATTGAAAACACCATAGCTTGAGTCAGGAGCACTTTAGTCCTCAAAGTGACATCTTTGCTTTTTGACACTTTAAAGAGATATCTTGCAGACAATTTGCCCCATGCAATGCATCTTTTGATTTCTTGGCTGCTGTTTCCAAGGGTGTTGATTGTGAAGACAAGTAAAATGAAATCCTTGACAACCACAATCTTTTCTCCATTTATCCTGTTGTTGGGTTTTTGGTCCAGTTGTAAGAATATTTGTTTTCTTTATACTGAGGTGTAATCCATACTGAAGGCTGTGGTCTTTGATCTTCATCAGTAAGTGCTCAAAGTCCTCTTCACTTTCAGCAGGCAAGGATGTGTCATCTCCATGACGAAGGTTGTTAATGAGTCTTCCTCCAATCCTGATGCCCGATTCTTCTTCATATAGGCCAGCTTCTCAGATTATTTGCTCAGCATACAGATTGAATAGGTCTGCTAAAAGGATACAACCCTGACATACAAATTTCCTGACTTTAAAGCATCCCGTATGCCCACGTGTCTGTCAGTTCATCATACTGTGGGGGCTTGCGTGTTGCTGGAAGCTATGCCACCGGTATTCAGATACCAGCAGGGTCACCCATGGAGGACAGGTATCAGCTGAGCTTCCAGACTAAGACAGACTAGGAAGAAGGACCCGGCAGTCTACTTCTGAAAAGAATTAGCCACTGAAAACCTGATGAATAGCAGCAGAACATTGCCTGATATAGCGCTGGAAGACGAGCCCCCCATGTTGGAAGTCACTCAAAAGATGACTGGGGAAAAGCTGCCTCCTCAAAGTGCAGTCTACCTTAATGACATGGATGGGGTAAAGCTTTCGGGACCTTCATCTGCTGATGTGGCATGCTGCAAACATCCATTAATAATCAGAACCTGGAATGTACGAAGTATGAATGTAGGAAAATTGGACATCATCAAAATGAAATGGAATGCATAAACATCGATATCCTAGGCACTAGTGAGCTGAAATGGACTGGTGTTGGCCATTTTGAATGGGACAATCATATAGTCTACTATGTTGGGAATGACAACTCGAAGAGGAATGGTGTTGCATTCATCGTCAAAAAGAACATTTCAAGATCTATCCTGAAGTACAACGCTGTCAGTGATAGGATAATATCCATTTGCCTACCTGGAAGACCAGTTAATATGACTATTATTCAAATTTACGTACCGACCACTAGGGCCAAAGATGAAGAAATAGAAGATTTTTATCAGCTGCTGCAGTCTGAAATTGATCGAACATGCAATCAAGAGCATTGATAATTACTGGTAATTGGAATGCAAAAGTTGGAAACAAAGAAGAAGGATCAGTAGTTGGAAAATATGGCCTTGGGGATAGAAACAATGCCCAAGATCGAATGATAGAATTTTGCAAGACCAACAACCTCTTCATTGCAAATATCTTCTTTCACATGTCAACATAAACGGCAACTATACACATGGACTTCGCCAGATGGAACACACAGAAATCAAATTGACTACATCTGTGGAAAGAGATGATGGAAAAGCTCAATATCATCAGTTAGAACAAGGCCAGGGGCTGACTGTGGAACAGACCATCAATTGCTCATATGCAAGTTCAAGCTGAAAGTGAAGAAAATCAGAGCAAGTCCACGAGAGCCAAAATATGACCTTGAGTGTATCCCACCTGAATTTAGAGACCATTTGAAGAACAGATTTGATGCACTGAACTCTAATGACCAAAGACCAGACAAGTTGTGGAGTGACATCAAGGACATCATACATGAAGAAAGCAAGAGGTCACTGAAATGACAGGAAAGAAAGAAAAGACCAAGATGGATGTCAGAGAAGACTCTGAAACTTGCTCTTGAGCGTCGAGCAGCTAAAGCAAAAGGAAGAATTGATGAAACAAAAGAAATGAACAAAAGATTTCAAAGGGCATCTCGAGAGACAAAGTAAAGTATTATAATGACATGTGCAAGGAGCTGGAGATGGAAAACCAAAAGGGAAGAACATGCTCGGCGTTTCTCAAGCTGAAAGATCTGAAGAAAAAATTCAAGCCTCGAGCTGCAATAGTGAAGGATTCCATGGGGAAAATATTAAACAATGCAGGAAGCATCAAAAGAAGATGGAAGGAATACACAGAGTTATTACACCAGAAAAATTAGTTGATGTTCAACCATTTCCAGAGATGGCATATGATCAGGAACTGATGGTACTGAAGGAAGAAGTCCAAGCTGCTCTGAAGGCATTGGTGAAAAACAAGGCTCCAGGAATTGATGGAATATCAATTGAGATGTTTCAACAAGCAGATGCAGTACTGGAGGTGCTCACTCATCTATGTCAAGAAATATGGAAGACAGCTTCCTGGCCAACTGACTGGAAAAGATCCATATTTATGCCTATTCCCAAGAAAGATGACCCAATCGAATGTGGCAATTATAGAACAATATCATTAATATCACACACAAGCAAAATTTTGCTGAAGATCATTCAAAAACAGCTGCAGCAGTATATCAACAGGGAACTGCCATAAATTCAGGCCAGTTTCAGCAGAGGACGTGGAACCAGGGATATCATCGCTGATGTCAGATGATCCTGGCCGAAAGCAGAGAATACCTGAAGGATGTTTACCAGTGTTTTATTGACTATGCAAAGGCATTCAACCGTCTGGATCATAAACTATGGATAACATTGCAAAGAATGGGAATTCCAGAACACTTAATTGTGCTCATGAGGAACCTTTACATAGATAAAGAGGCAGTTCGGACAGTACAAGGGGATACTGATTGGTTTAAGGTCAGGGAAGGTGTGTGTCAGGGCTGTATTCTTTCACCATACCTATTTAGTCTGTATGCTGAGCCAATAACCCAAAAAGCTGGACTATATGAAGAAGAACAGGGCATCAGGATTGGAGGAAGACTCATTAACAACCTGCGTTATGCAGATGACACAACCTTAGTTGCTGAACGCGAAGAGGACTTGAAGCACTTACTAATGAAGATCAAAGACCACAGCCTTCAGTATGGATTGCACCTCAACATAAAGAAAACAAAAATCCTCAAACCAGACCAATTAGCAACATCATGATAAATGGAGAAAATATTGAAGTTGTTAAGGATTTCATTTTACTTGGATCCACAATCAACAGCCATGGAAGCAGCAAAGAAATCAAAAGACACATTGCATTGGGTAAATCTGCTGCAAAGGATCTCTTCAAAGTGTTGAAGAGCAAAGTTGTCACCCTGAAGACTAAGGTGTGCCTGACCCAAGCCATGGTATTTTCAATCACACCATATGCATGTGAAAGCTGGACAATGAATAAGGAGGACCAAAGAAGAATTGACGCCTTTGAATTGTGGTGTTTGTGAAGAATATTGATTATATCGTGGCCTGGCGAAAGAAAGAACAAATCTGTCTTGGAAGAAGTGCAGACAGAATGCTCCTTAGAGGCAAGCAAGGCGAGACTGTGTCTGACATACTTTGGATATGCTGTCAGGAGGGATCAGTCCCTGGAGAAGGACATCATGCTTGGCAGAGTACAGGGTCAGCGAAAAAGAGGAAGACCCTCGACAAGGTGGATTGACACAGCAGCTGCAACAGTGAGCTCAAGCATAGCGATGATTGTAAGGATGGCACAGGACCGAGCAGTGTTTCCTTCTGTAGTGCATAGGGTCACTATGAGTCGGAATTGACTTGACTGCACCTAAGAACAACAACAACATCCCCTTGTTCTGTTTGAACGACTGCCTCTTGATCTATGTGCAGACTCATCATGAGCACAGTTAGGTGTCCTGGAATTCCCTCCCATTCTCTGCAATTTTATCCATTATTTGTTATGATCCACACAGTTGAATGCCTTAGCATAGTCAGTAAAAACAGGTAAACATCTTTCCGGTATTCTCTGCCTTCAGCCAGGATCTACCTCACATCAGCAATGATATTACTGGTTCCACGTTCTTTTCTAAATCCGGCTTGAATTTCTGGCAGTTCCCTGTCGATATACTGCTGCAGCCACTTTTGAATGGTCTTCAGCAATATTTTGCTTGCATGTGTTTATGTGTTATTAATGATATTGTTTGATAATTTCTGCGTTTGGTTGGATCACCTTTCTTGAGAATAGGCATTAATATGAATCTCCTCCAGTCAGTTGGCCAGGTAGCTGTCTTCCAAGTTTCTTGGCATAGACAAGTGAGCACTTTCAGGGTTGCATCTGTTTGTTGAAACATCTCAATTTGTATTCTATCAATTCCCAGAGTGTTGTTTTTTGCTAATGCCTTCAGTGTAGCTTGCGCTTCTTCCTTCAGTACCTTCGGTTCCTGCTCATATGTTCCTTCCTGAAATGGTTGGATGTCAACCATTTCTTTTTGGTATAGTGACTCTAGTGTATTCCTTCCACCTTCTTTTGATGCTTCCTGCATCGTTTAATACTTTCCCCATAGAATCCTTTAGTATTGCAACTTGAGGCTTTAATTTTTTGTTCAGTTCTTTCAGTCTGAGAAATGCTGAGCATATTCTTTCCTTTTGGTTTTCTATCTCCAGGTCTTTACACATGTCATCATAATATTTTTCTTCCCGAGCTGTCCTTTGAAATCTGTTCAGCATTTTTACTTCATCATTTTTTCCTTTTGCTTTAGCTACTAGACATTCAAGAACAAGTTTCAGAGTCTCTTCTGACATCAGTTTAGGTCTTTTCTTTCTCTCCTGTCTTTTTAATGACCTCTTGCTTTCTTGATGTCATTCCACGATTTCGGACATTAGTATTCAATGCATCCAATCTATCCTTGAGATGGTCTCTAAATTCAAGTGGGATATACTCAAGGTCATACTTTGGTTCTCATGGACTTGTTCTAATTTCCTTCAATTTCAATTTGAACTTGCATATGAGTAATTGATGGTCTCATCCTCAGTCTACCCCTGGCTTTGTTCTGAAGTGATGATATTGAGCTTTTCCATCATCTCTTTCCAAGGATGTAGTCTATTGATTCCTGTGTATTGCATCTTGTGAGGTCCATGTGTATAGTTGCCATTTATACTGGTGAAAAAGGTATTTGCAATGAAGAAATCATTGGTCTCACGAAATTCTATCATGCAATCTCCAGCATTGTTTCTATCACGAAGGCCATATTTTCCAACTACTGATCCTTCTTCTTTGTTTTCACCTTTCTCATTCCAATCACCAGTAATTATCAGTGCATCCTGATTGCGTGTTCAATCAATTTCAGACTGCAGAAGTTGGTAAAAATCTTCAATTTCTTCCTCTTTGGCCTGAGTGGTTGGTGTGTCAATTTGAATAATTAGTGATATTAATTGATCTTCCTCGTAGGCATATGGATATTATCCTATCACTGACAGCATTGTACTTCAGGATCGAACTTAAAGATTTTTTTTTGATGAGGAATGCAACTCCATTCTTCTTCAAGCTATGATTCCCGACACAGTAAACCATATGATTTTCCAACTCAAAATGGCCAATACCAGTCCATTTCAGCTAGGATTTCAATGTTTATGTGTTACATTTCATTTTTGACAATTTCCAATTTTCCTAGATTCATACTTTGTATATTTCAGGTTCTGATTATTAATGGATGTTTGCATCTGTTTCTTCTCATTTTTTGCAGCAAAGAGAGTTCAAATCTAGTATTTAGGAAAGCTAGATTTTAAGTTCTTTGTTTATGGATATTTTATTTTGTTTCTCTGGATTTCAGTTTTGCCATCCAAAAGTGAAGAGCTTTAAAACGAATCTATGTCAAATGCTTCCTTCTGACCTAAAATTCAATCGTTGTAAATCACAAATGATTTTGACTGAATTTCAAAAAAAAGACATTTGAATGACCTAGAATTTTGTCCTAAGTTCAAATGTGAAGGGTAATTTTACCATTTCATTTACTGTCATTATAAATTACCAATGCCAGCCATGCTCATGGACAGGCCTTCTAACTCGTGTGGCTGCTTGAGAGGTCTGGCAGATCAGCATTTAGTTGGAAGCACATATGGAGCAACCTTATGTCAGCCTACGTTTTGCCAACAGGCATAACAGTTCTGGGTCATTATATTGCCAACTACTTTGACACATTTCTGCCTGCATAGGGCCATGACTAAGACCTGAACACAACTGAAAGCCCCAAGATATTGGCTTCTCTCACTGCTGACAGTTCAGTGAAAAGGAATGGAACCCCACACCAGGGCTATGCTCCAAGATGAGACGACAAATGTTGGAGTTTGTACGTGCTTCCCATTATTCCGGTTAGGGTTCATTTTTCACATAAGAAGAAATGTGCCAGTTGTATGTCTAAAGTTTCTGTGTTGTGTAAGGCTGTTTGAGGAAATGTACATTTTTACAGAATTAGGATTTCTATGCTAATTGTTTTGGCTCTGAATAACTAAGCAGAGGGAACTTACGATGCTTATTTAAATAACATCTCCACCCGTCTTGTCTCTTTTGGAAAAATATTCTCACAAGCTGGCCAGACAAAGCTTATATAGCCCATCTGACATTGACAAGAACAGGGCATTTTACTGATGCCTGTTCTGTTGGCTTTGTATACAGAAGGTCCCAGAACATTAGCCTGTATTTCTCAATTTGGCATCACAAGCAGGTTGTCCTTAGAAAGACCTCCAGCAAGGATGCTTCTGATCAGAATTTCAGGTCACTAGCAATTCTGTGTGAAAAAAATGATATGTATTGGTCTAACTACTGCAGTCAATCTGTTGTTCTCATGAACAGTGATACTGCCTTCAAAAAAAAAAAATAAGAAAAGGATATTTTTCACCCATTTCATTAATTTTTGTTTCATATTATTTTATGTTTAGCTAATACCTATAAAGTAGGTATGCATGTTATCTAAGACACTTAGAGTAGAACAAAACACTGAAAGTTAAACAGAGAATTATTTTTCTAATAGCAAGGATATAAAAATAACAATCATTTTTTTCTACTGTCTCTATAGGGAATAACCTCAGTAGAGGAGAAAATATTAAAAAATAAAAATAAATCTTAGGCTGATGGATCACAGAGGAAGGAAATTCACAAGATATCATCATCACATTGTTCCAGTTGTTAGGTTTTCCTTCTAAGCCTCTCTATGTTCAGTTACTTAAATAAGTTGGTCCATTTAAAACTACAAGGCATAAAATAGAGCTGGTTTAAATGGGTCACACTCACAATATAACTAAATTTTCTGCTTTTAGTCAGGCATGATTTTGATTTTATTTTTAGGAAGGAAGGGAGCTTTATATACCGGGTTGAGTGCTTTCAATTTTTTAAAAATGTAGGAAATGAGGCTAAATTATGCCTTAAGAATCTGGAATATTTTAGTTACATATAGAAGTCTCAAGTTTGCCATGCCAGAGAAAAATCATAAATTTCAATTTAACATAGAGAAGTTAAAGAGAATTAACAACATATTCACTGATTAATTATACATATTCTCTGCTTTTTTCTTAAAGCTGAAAATACGTAAATCATTTATGAGGACTCATGAGATAATAGTTCTTTGTATGCTGATGTGAGTTTTCATTCCAAATAGAATTTTTGAGGGCCTCGCTTCATGGGAGCAAGCAGACCACATCTAGAGATGGCTCTGAGTACTGATAAAAATGACAGAGTCCTAAATATTGCAACTATGGACCTGCCTAGGTTCACCAAACATTTACTAGAATATAATGATCATATATATTTCAGTTAAGCCTTTCAAATTGAATAATTTCATTCCATTATTAATTGTCTCTATCATACAGAATACAGTCTCTTCGAAAATGAGGAATATTTAGTAAGAACGAGTATAAAATTATAGACTTTCTAAACGTTTTCTTCTCTCCCCTGCACAAAAACCATCCATGTATCCATTCAAATTTAGTATTCGATAACTTTTAGAGGTTAATACAAAATAACAAACATTTTGCCTACTGCAGACTGTCTTAAATTATAGTTGGAGAGAGTTAAAAACCTCAAAATTTGAAAGAATACAAAATAAACATTTAATGTTATATTGTATATGCCAACAAAAGAAATGCAAATGCATAAAAAGGGTCATTCAGAGAGCAGGTCCTCCATATGAATTTGATATCTCAAAAAAAGAACAAGGAAAGGAAAAAAGGGAAACACAGAAGGAAGGAAAGAAACAACAAAGGAAGGAAAGAATAAAATGGCAAATGGCTCTGGTTTTTAATTAAAATGGCTTTTTTAAAGTCAAGCTTCAAAATATAATCAAGATTTAATATGGGTTAAGTGTATTTAATGAGTTAGCTTCTTTAAGTTAGAACTAGATTTTACCATATATTAATTTGACATTAGAGATTATTCAGAAATATTGCTAATATTTCTAACAAAACATTACTTTACATATGAATAAACTTATCTTTAAAATATGAATCATTAATTACATTAAAAAAAGCCTAATAAATGTATAGTGAAATTGACTTTGGTATAAATTACATAAACATTTGAGGTCACTTCCACTCTCAGAGAATACAAATAATTAAGATACAGAGATACATCATGTCTCAGAAGAATTAGCTATAACATAGTTAAAAATAATTACATTTAGGTTCTTCTCAATTTTGGAATTGCTTTGGTAAGTAATCTACTTCCCGAAAAAGCACTTATCCTTATAATTGTTATTCTTTCCACATCATTATTTTTATTATTATTTTTATTCTTTGCACTTAATTTACTCTAACATGTACCTTTTGTTACTTCATGCTTTTAATCTTAGATCTCCATGCACAATTTTTAGAAAAAAGTTGTTTTCCATTTTAGATTCAATAGTGATGATGCAAGGTTAGAAATAAGACCTTTAGTACATTCTTAGGATAATTATCATTGCATGAATGTGCTGTGCGTTAGGTTTATTTTAACCCAGGTTTTACACATTAATAAACTGCTCTGTAGATAGTAAAGCAAAAGTTAGAAAGACTGTTAATATTTTAATAAGTTGGTTTTAAATGACGCAACAAAGAATAATGATATTTATTTTGAAATAGTTGAGTAGAGTATTATGTGTTTAATTTATCTATAAAAGGATTAATTTTATGTTAAAAACATTAAATAAACATAATTTTAAGGAAGATCAATAACAATTTTACTGTATCTTTTAAAAAAATTATCAAAAGGAAAGAAAGACTATATTACACGATGGAGAAAGCATATTTAGAAAAGAAAAATCAGTAGATTTATGATTTGACCACCTTTACTATGTCCAAAGGATTTATTTCATTACTTTCCAAATGTTAAGAACGTTCATCTTTGTGCTTACATCATTGAGTAATATCATAATGTTTGTAAAATTCCAAAAAGGCATTCAGGGTCATTCAAAACATAGTGCTTACATTTCAAGAAAGATGCTAAGAGTTTAAATCTGAATATTCGAGTTGACCACTTTGACTTTATAACCCATTCTAAAATAAGCAGAAGAGAGAATCAATTACCTACAACTTGCACATCATTCAGTGACTTGGTTCCACTTGTAGACGTGTGAAATGGTACAAGTTTCCCAATAATTAAATATTATAGTTACTAGTGATTTATTAATGACATAGCTCATATCCTTATGAGAAAAGTGTTGATTTGTCTTTCCCAGCTAGCTACAGCCTTTCTCTTTGCTCTTTTTTCAGGAAAATCCCTTGAAACAGTGGCCCATATTCACTGTTTCCAATTCGTCTCCTACCATTTGCTCTCAAATCCTTTCCACTTAGGTTTTCTACCCTCACCACGCCTCCAACATTACTCATGTCAAGAGTATCAATGCATTCTGGGTTGCAAAATCCAGAGGTCCATTTTCATTTTCATTTTCCTCAGCCTCTCAGCAGCATTTTATACAGTCTATACTCCTCTTCACGGACAACCTTCTTCTCTTGGCTTCCAAGATACCATACTTTCTTCACTCACTTCCTACCTCCCTGATGCCTCCCTTTCACTCTTCTGTGCTATTTCCTTCTAGTTTCTACTTCCTTATATTGGAGTGCTTCAGAGCTAATTCTTCACTTCTCTCTACATAAACTCCCCTAGTGATCTCATTCATTCTGATGGCTTTTAAGCATGGCCTTTTTCATGGGTATGAAACCACTGCAGATGTACAAGACGAGAGTACAAGACGATAATGAAATCCTTAAAATTTTATCTTTGAATTTATGCTTTGTAAGTGAAATCTGATGGGACAATAGAACATGCACCAGGAGCTTGGAGCCTCTACTAACATGCAGAGCCATTTTTCTCCCTATCCCCTCCTCCCTACCTCAGGCTCCCTGTTCTACTGAGCCCACCCAGCAACCACTGCTGCCTTCCCCCTGCGAGGAGCCTGGTTGCAGGTGCAAGGAGGGGTGAGGATGGGTGTGCATGTCCCAGCACACCAAGTCCCAAAGTGGGATCCTGTGCATCTGTGAGGGTCTCCACTCTCTCCACAAGTATTCCCGTGCCCAAGGGAGTGCAACATTAAATAACAAATAAAAATACCAAGATAGACCATACTTAAAATAAGTAAAGAGATTGAGTTAGTAATCAAAAAACTTGCCATGAGTGCCTGCTTCAGCGGCATATATACTAAAATTGGAATGATACAGATTAGCATGGCCCCTGAGCAAGGATGGCACCCAAATCCATGAAGCATTCATATTTTTGAAAACTGGACAAATAGAAATGGGGAACCCGAGGTCAAGAAGGGGAGTGCGTTGATACATCATGGGGTTGGCAACCAATGTCACCAAACAAGTGTATTAATTATTTAATGAGAAACTAATTTGCTGTGTAAACTTTCACCAAAAGCACACACACACAAAAAAGAATGAGCATCATCCAAAAAACCAAACCCATTGCCGTTGAGTCAATTCCGACTCATAGCGACCCTATAGGACAGAGCAGAACTGCCCCATAGTTTCCAAGGAGTGCCTGGTGGATTCAAATCGCTGACCTCTTGGTTAACAGCCGTAGCACTAAACCACTACGCCACCAGGGTTTCCAAGCATCATCCATCATTAAAAAAAAAAAAAAGGCCAAAGTCTGAATTAAAGATAAAATTAAAGATAAAAGCCATAGATCTCATTAGGCCTCATGAACTGCCCCTTATTTGCAGACCTTCCTTATTTTTCTATATAAGGAATGAATTTTTCAGCTAAAAGAGTATAATAAAATGAAACAGATGTCCTAGGGAAGGGAAGAAAAAAAAAAAAAAAAAAAACATGAAGAAAACAGCTTCACAGGTGAATTCTACCAAACATAAAGTTTGGTGAAAGATATCCACCCACAGATTGGGGAAAAAAAAAAAAAAAAAAACTTTAAACCTCAAGTAGAATGAATAAAAATAAAGTCATACCCAGACATATCATAGTAAAACTTCAAGATACCAAAGATAAGCACAAAGTTTTAAAAGCGGCTTGAAGGAGTGATGGTCCACAGGTAGTCTCCAACCTACGATGGGGTTCTGTTCAGATGCCTTCATTGTGAATTCTGAATACTTCATTTTTTTAGTTTTCATTATTATTGCCTTTTATTATCAGTATCTTTATAAATCTGATCTTTGTCTTTGGTGGTTGGAAATATTACATGTAAACTTACAGATATATTTTCATACATACATAAAAAACACACAAATCATAAAAATTTACTCTGACAATGAACAACATTGGCATTTTGTCAGTTGTGGTAGTAACTCCTCTTGTGGAGGGTTCTGAATCCTCTGGATTATCCCTGGGGATGGGGATGGCATTTGTAGTCAGAAAATTAGAGTTGTCTGTATATTTTTTTCTTCATGTATTTTGTGGTAACATGTCACTGCTTCCTTAATCTGCCTGTCAACTTAAGAAAGCAGTCAGTGTTTGGGTCCGTGTTGTCAAGCTACCCAAGCACCTGATTTAGTTTAGAAAAACTGCAGCTAATTATTTCACTGTAAAATTTTTTACAACTTCTCTCCTTCTTCTTCCTCATTATTTCTTTCTTCTTCAATATATCTTCCCTCTTCAAAATCCATTAAGTCCTGATCTGTCAATTCCCCTTTTTTGGGATCTATGCTATTCCACATCAGAGATGTCAAGTTCTAAATTCAGCGTTCTTGCCATAGGGACAATTTTTCCACTGATCTCTGCCACCATATTATCCTGATCAAATGCTTGGAGTATGTTCACAAAACTGAGTAATCTTTTTCATATCCCCTGCATGTGTTTTCCCATAACTTCCTTCCAGGAAAATGCAATGTTCCAGACACACTGACGGTCATAAGTGCAGTTCATCATAACTCGAATACCTCTTAAGTCAGGTACTACCTGTATATGCAAATTAGTCAAAAAAGCTAAATTCAACTGGCAACTAATTTCTTAACAGGCAATGAAAGCCAGAATAGGGTGCAATGATACATTCAACGGGCTGAAATAGTATACCCACCAAACAAAAATTTGATCCCCAGTGAAAATCTCATTCAAAAATGAAGATGCAAAAAGTCATTTCAAAAAAAAAAAAATTTCATCATCAAATCCACACAAAAGAACTATGAAAGATTACTTTTATACAAAAGGAAAATCTTCCAGGTGCAAATTTGTAGATGCAGACAGGAATAAAGAGAAAAAAAGTTGGCATTACTTGAGATAGTAATAGTTCCCTCATTTTTCCTGTGAATACAATGTACCAAGTTAACACATAGTTAATGTTTAAATGTTATTTACATTTTTGTAATGAACCAACCTCAATGATTATATTTAGATAGGCATTTATTATGCTTGCAATTATATTAAAACATAAAATAGATTAAACAGTTTTTAGGTTTTCTGTCAGTTTTGAGTTATGCTATCTGTGTAAAAAAAATTTTTTTTGAAGAAACCATGTAGTACAGCATGAAGAATGTGAAATTTGCAGCAAAAAAAATATGAATTCAGTGATTAACTTTGGACCTTAAATAATTATTTCAACTTCTTTCTCCCTCCATTTTAGAATCTATAAAATAGATACAATCATACCATGTTGAAATAAAGAATTAACTCAGGAGGACTGCCTTGCTCAAAACCTGCAAACTCCAAAGAAAATCCTATCTTCAGAACTGGCCCGTGGTCAGCCCCTGGTAGATATTCACTGAAGTCTCTGACTATTCTGCCTGATAAGAGGCTTAGACCTGGGATCACACTGTATTCATGGACATTGTCTATTTTTGTATGCCTGAGACCTTGAGCCATGCCTTAGCAATTTTGACCAGATAAGTTTATTCAAACAACATTATTTATAGTGAATGCCTATTTTTACTTGAGTGGAGGGTAATGTAGGAGTCAGCAACATAAATGGTGACTATACACATGGACCTTGCCAGACGGAATGCACAAAATCAAATCAGCTACATCTGTGGAAAGAGACAATAGAAAAGCTCAATATCATCAATCAGAACAAGGCTAGGGGCTGGCTGTGGAAGACCCCCATCAGTTGCTTATATGCAAGTTCAAGCTGAAACTGAAGAAAATTAGGGCAAGTCCACAAGAGCCAAAATATGACCTTGAGGCTATCCCCCCTGAATTTAGAGACCCTTTCAAGAATAGATTTGGTGCATTGAACACTAATGACCAAAGACTAGACAAGCTGTGGAATGACATTAAAGGCATCATACATGAAGAAGCAAGAGGTCATTAAAAATTGAGCAAAGAAAGAAAAGACCAAAATGGATGTCAGAAGAGACTCTGAAACTTGCTCTTGAATGTCGAGTAGGTAAAGCAATAGGCAAAAATGATAAAGTAAAAGAGCTAAACAGAAGATTTCAAAGCGTGGTCTGAGAAGACAAAGTACAGTATTATAATGAAATTTGCAAAGACCTGAAGTTAGAAAACCACAGGGAAGAACACACTTGGCATTTCTCAGGCTGAAAGAACTGAAGAAAAATTTCAAGGCTTGAGTTACAATATTGAAGGATTCTATGGGCAAAATATTGAACAACACAGGAAGCATTAAAAGAAGATGGAAGGAATACACAGAGTCACTGTACCAAAAATAACTGGTTGATATTCAACCAGTTCAGGAGGTAGCATATGATCAAGAACCAATGGCATTAGAGGAAGAAGTTCAAGTTGCACTGAAGGCATTGATGAAAAACAAGGCTCCAGGAACTGATGGAATATCAATTGAGATGTTTCAACAAAGGGATGAAATGCTGGAGGTGCTCACTGTCTATGCCAAGATAATTGAAAGACAGCTACCTGGCCAACCAAGTGGAAGAGATCCATACTCTGCCCATTCCATAGAAAGGTGACCCAACAGAATGCCAAATTACTGAAAAATATCATTAATATCACACACAAGTAAAATTTTGTTGAAGATTATTCAAAATCAGTTGCAGCAGTACATTGACAGAGAACTTCTAGAAATTCAAGCTGGATTCAGAAGAGGACATGGAACGAGAATATCACTGTTGATGTCAGATGGATCTTGGCTGAAAGCCCAGAATACCAGAAAGATTTTTACCTGTGTTTTATTAACATTCAACTGTGTGGATCATAACAAATTATGGATAATAGTGCAAAGAATGGGAATTTCAGAACACTTAATTGTGCTCACGTGGAACCTGTACATAGACAAGAGGCAGTCATTCAAACAGAACGAGGAGATACTGTGTGGTTTAAAGTCCAGATAGGTGTTTGTCAGTGTTGTATCCTTTCACTGTACTTATTCAATCTGAGCAAATAATCCGAGAAGCTGGACTACATGAAGAAGAATGAGGCATCAGGATTGGAGGAAGACTCATTAACAACCTGGGATACGGAGATGATACCACCTTGCTTGCTGAAAGTGAAGAGGACTTGAAGTACTTACTGATGAAGATCAAAAAAAATCGAAAGACAGCTACCTGGCCAGCCAATTGGAAGAGATACATACTGTGCCCATTCCAAAGAAAGATGATCCAACAGAATGCAGAATTTATTGAATAATATCATTAATACCACATGCAAGTAAAATTTTGTTGAAGATTATTAAAAATCAGTTGCAGCGGTACATTGACAGGGAGCTGCATACTGCATACTACTGCAAAAGTAGTATGGATTGCACCTCAATATAAAGAAAACAAAAATCCTTAAAGCTGGACCAATAAGCAACTTAATGATAAATGGAGAAAAGACTGAAGTTGTGAAATGTTTCGTTTTACCGTAATCCACAATTAATGGTCACAGAAGCAGCAGTCAAGAAATCAAAGAATTTATTATGTTGGGCAAATCTACTGCAAAAGACATCTTTCAAGTGTTTAAAAGTAAAGATGTCATTTTGAGTACTAAGGTGTGCCTGACACAATGCGTGATTTTTTCAGTCTCCTCATATGCATGCAAAAGCTGAACGATGAATAAGGAAGACCAAAGAAGAATTGATGCCTTTGAAATATGGCACTGGCAAAGAATGTTGAACATACCATGGACTGTCAGAAGAATGAACAAATCTGTCTTGCAAGAAGTACAGCCAGAATGCTCCTTAGAAGCAAGGATCACAAGACTTTGTCTCATGTACTTTGGCCATGGTATCAGGAGGGACCAGTCCCCGGAAAAGGACATCATGCTTAGTAAGGTAGACGGTCAGTGAAAGAGAGGAAGACCCACAACGAGAGGGACTGACACAGTGGCTGCAACAATGGGCTCGGGCATAACAACTGTTGTGTGGATGGACCAGGACCAGGCAGTTGTTTGTTCTGTTGTACATGGGGTCACTATATTTTGGAATTGACTCAATGGCGCCTAACAACAACATAAGCAATAAGTCCAGTTGCCCTCCAGTCAATTCTGACAAATGGTGACCCCATGTGTGTCAGAGAGCTATGCTCCATAGGGTTTTCAATGGCTAATTTTCTATAAGTAGATTGCCAAGCATTTTTTCTGAAGTGACTTTGGGTATACTCAAGCTGCCAACATTTTAGTAAGCTGTAAAGCACTTAACCACTTGTACCACCCAGCGACCCAGTGACTCCATATAAGCAATATAGTACTAATTATTAATTCTTAAACACTGACCTGAAAAGAACTTTCTTAAAGATTCTCCTTGAATATACTAAGGATTCCACCAAGAATGCAAAGATAAGTTTTTAAAAGGACAATTATAACTTAAAAGGAAGTTAGATTATATTAAAGCCTGCTTTATGGCTTCTAAATATTTATAAGCATTAAAAAAAATCTTTAGAACATCCAATTGCAATTTTTCTTAGTAAACTTATGTTTTAAAACTAACACTTTTTTTGTAGTGCAATTATAACAGGACTATTATTAGAGGTGGAAGACTAGGTCACAAGAATATGCTAGGTTGCAGTAATTCACAGCAATGTTTAACTTCGCAATTCAGATGTGAGAATCTGCCAAGATCTGTGGTCTACCAACTGCAGCAGTTAATGTTTAGAGATTTAACATGCTTAGCATAGAGAACATTTTAAAAACTTTTTTTTATATATATTATTACAGAGGAATACACTTTCTTAGTAGAATTTTTTTTAATTCAGTAAGAAAAGATAATATATTCTGAAGCCTACCATTCATATAAAGATTTTTTAAAAGTACTGGTTCTATAATTGTTTTAGAACCTACATCTAATTTTAATATACTACAAATATATCTCCATGCAATTAAGCATGAAAATAGAGTCTTTCAATTACTTAAAATAGATTATTTTAGTTACTACTTGACTTATTTATGCCCCTAGGAGTGTAAGCTTGACTCAATATCTAAATCCATGGTGAATTTTCTATACCATCTTATTTTCAGCTCTATTTCATAAAAATTATACCTTGGAATACAACAGATCTACTAGCAAACATGTTTTCATTAAGAGATGTAAGTTAGTAATTGTTACATTTATCCATTTCTTTAAAATTATTAAAACTCAGAAATGGTAATAATAAAGAATGGTTACTTATTGTTAAACATAGCCAATGTCAATAAACACCCAACAACTGGCAGGTCTATGTCAAGAACTGTGAAGGGATTGAGATTTTACCCTACTTGCAAGTTATCCTGTTAGCCTGCCACAGTTTCAGGATAATAACCAAGCCTTGAGAGCTAATGTAATGTGTTCTGCTTATTTGCTTGTGCCTGTCATCCCTTCTTTCCCTCCAATTGCTCTCATTTTGTAATGGGAACATCTGGCTTGTGCTTGTTCCGTCATTGTACTTTGGAAGCAGATAACTTGTATTCTAGATTTCACAGATGAAGAGGAATTTTGCAGAAGATGAGATTTTGGACCTGGAGTTGATTTAAGACTTTTGGGATGTTATGATGGTGTGAATGTTCTTTTCATGCAGCAAGGGTATGAATCTGGGTGGCGGGGGGGGGGGGAGGGGGGCAAAGGGTGGAATGTTATGGATTGAATTGTGTCCCCCAAATATGTATGTCAACTTGGCTAGGCCATGATTCCCAGTATTATATGGTTGTCCATTTTGTCATCTGATGTGATTATCCTATGTGTTGTAAATCCTAATCTCTATGATGTTAATGAGGCAGGTTTAGTGGCAGTGATGTTAACAAGGCAGGACTCAATCTACAGGATTAGGTTGTATTGAATCAATTTCTTTGGAGATATAAAAGTGAGAATTGAGTAGAGGGGAGGACCTCTACCTACAACCAAGAATGAAGAACAAGGAGGGGAGGACATCCTTTGAACCTGGGGTCCCTGTGCTTAGAAGCAGCTAGACCAGTGGAAGACTGATGAAAAGGACCTTCCCCCATAGCTGACAGAGAGAGAAAGGCTTTCCCTGGAGTTGGCACCCTGAATTCTGACTTCTAGCCTCCTAGACTGTGAGATAATAAATTTCTGTTTGGTAAACCCATCTACTTGTGGTATTTCTACTATAGCAGCACTAGTTAACTAAGGGAGCCCTGGTGGCCCAGTGGTTAAATGACAGGCTGCTAACCAAAAGGTCAGCAGTTCGAACTCACCTTCTGCTCCTTGGAAACCCTATGGGGAAGTTCTACTCTGTTCTATGTGTAGCTATGATTTGGAATCAACTTGACGGCAGTGGGTTTGTTTTGGGTTTTTTGATAGTTAACTAAGGCAGTTTATATAAAACACATTTTATAAAGCCCGTACTTTTCTCTAGAAGTAGACATCATTGTACTGAAGCATAAACATATTTGCCCTTTGGTCTAGGGGTAGATACTATATCTCCCAAGGCCACTTGCTATACAAATATCCTTGAAAAGATAATCCACAACAATGAGCAATCAATTCCTCACTACAGAGATATGCAAAAATGAGAGTTATCCATGAAGAACTGTCTTCCAGCAGTCCAAAGTGATTATATTTTCTTTCAATTTTTAAAATACGCTACTCTACACCAATTATTATAACTTATTTCAAAACTTTAGTCATTTATGTCCTTACGAATTGTATTTTATCTAATAGTTTCCTTTCCTGCAGCTTCTTTTTTCCTTTACCCACAGAATGCCAGCCACTGTAATTGTGTTACTATCTATACCCATTTCCAATTAATCTTTTTATCCTCAGATTGGAAGAAAACGGCTATTTTTCCTTTCTCTTCCAGGGATCAAACATTAAACCTTCATTCACTTTTCATTCATTAATTTATTCATTATTTAAGGTTACACACAATGACCACCAGACTGGTAGCATATTGAAGGTGTTCAATAAATTTTATGTAGAATTATTATGTGCCAGAAATTGTAGTAAGTGCTAGAAGACAAAGATGCACTATCCAACATCCTTGACATTGAAGCATTTCACGATCAAGTTATATAGAAGGACATTTAAAATGCAGACTCATGCAATATATTATGAACCAAATTCATATTTAGAAGAGAGCAACTCAAATATAAGATGTTTGATATTAAGGACATTAGCTATGACAATATCTTCCTTCTGAGAAGTAGGTTGTACCATGGTGATGGTGATGTATTCCAAGTAAAGTGGAAGGACACCAAAGAGTAAAGATGGTCTGATTCATATTCACACCTCCAATCCCTTCTGTTAGAAACAGCACATAGGTATAGTCACAAGAATCACGTGTGTCTTCCCTTGGATTTGGGGGGAAAAATTAGAAATTTTTTTCAAGTATAAAAGTTTAATTACAAAATTTGTGTCATTTTGAAAGGCAACTATTTCCAAATGGCAGTAAAGGATGATGTACAGTGATTAAAGTGATGGGATCGGAAGTTATAAATAATCAGAATTTTTTTTAAAACTTTAATACAAATGCATTGAGGAGGCATGAGGTCTCCACTTTGACATAGTAACCCTTACTTTGTATTATTTTTACCAGGTTACCTTATTTATAGATTCATGTTATCTTTCTGGCCTCTGAAGGAGTGCGTGACCCTGGGAATAATTTCAGATAATTATTTAAAATTGATAACACATCAGCAATATAGCTCATTACATCTATCATGTTATAGCTGTGTAGTTCAGACGCCATGAACTTTCTACTTGAGATAGAGTTAAATAAAAGAACAGGTTAATCTTTCAAGAAGTATTTGGTCTATAGAGCTCTAGAAACAGAGATAATAAACACAAGGATAGTAACATTTCACATTAATGATCAGGTTAGGATAAGAGAATCTAGCCTTTTCAATTTAGAACAAGTACTTCCACCGTCCCTTAAGTGATAACTGCTCAAATTATAGCATTTAAATCTATCCTTCTGGCTTCCCTAAGTGGTTGCTAAAGTTTCTGAAATCTTTGTTTCATCGGAAATAAAACCATAAAATTTAGAAATTAATTTAGCTATGAAAGCCATTGTGTTGATGATAAGCACATATCCATTTTAAGAACAAGGAGCATTTCTGTAAACATGAGTACTTAGAAGGAAGAAAATAAATGACCACTTTGTAAAACTAAGTTTTTGTAAAAAATCAGTACCAGTGACTGGAAATATTATATAATTTAGGATTTCTCACATAAACCAAACCCACTGCCATCGAGTCCATTCTGACTCATAAAAAATAATAATAATAATACAGAGTAGAACTGCCCCATAGGGTTTCCAAGGCTGTAATCTTTATGGAAGCAGACTACCACATCTTTTTATCCCATGGAGTGGTTGGTGGCTTCAAACCACTGACCTTTTGGTTAGCAGCCAAGTGCTTTAGCCACTGTGCCACCAGGGCTCTTTCTCACATAATTTCCCCATTTTTTCTCGTATGAATTTCACTCTTTAATTAATAAGAAATTATGAAAAAGGTCATACATGGATAAATTAATCAGGCTCTGGATCTCTTATTAAAAAATGTCCTACCCTTGGAAATTTTTTGAATACTTGAAAAGTGCCACCTACAGCAAAAGATACAACAGGACTGTAAAAGAGAAAAATCTGTGCATTAATCAAACTTAATATTCATATAATGACTCAGTTTCATGTTACACTTGGATTTTCAAGTGGAGACCTAATGCAGTTCAATGCTGGAGCAATTTCTCAAGAAGTCTGGTGATTCACCTTATGATGGGGGCGACAAGATATTTTCTGCCCCTTCTCTGCCCATTCCTGCTCCCCCACCCACCATGTATAGACTTTAAAAAAAGAGAGAGAGAAGAGTGTGAGAGACCCTGGGGCCAAAATGGAAGGATGAAGCAGACTTGGTTACCTCTAAAACAATGTATTAAATCACCAGTATTCCCTTTAAATTCAATCTTTGCTCCCTATTAAATGCATCAAAAAATTTTATCTCTGAAATCCTCTGATAGCAATAAATCAGCCATTTCAAATCAGAAAAAAAGTAATGGTTTGGAAATTATATGGAGAAAAATATGTTTCTTACTATTCTATTAAAAATTTTTGTGAGAATCAATGTAAAAAAACAAATATGAGAAAAAACTATTAAGTTCAATAAGTGTCAGAATAACTCTGTAATAATCAAATAGCATATATTATATCTCATATTTAAGATTTGCTGGATCTAGCACCAGACCTGGTATGCATGGACACGTAATAGCATAATGAAACGTACACCTTTTATTTTCCCCATCATCTATTACTAACATGCTCTCTAAAGTCAAGTTCTGGGACCTTCCAAAATAAGAAAAAGAAAATAATTCTTTTCCCACCCTCTACCAAATTTTTTTTACCAAAAGACTGCTATAAGAGACTATAAATACTTAGCCTTATACCTATAACTGCATTGTATACACTTTTATAAAAATAAGAAATGTAGGGAAACATAAAAATTGTCACTCCCTGGAACTGATCAATTTTATTTTAACATGAAAAAGTGTTTAGTTAATGTTCCTCCCTACTTGAAGCACAGTGCCTTATTCATTGTTATAACTCTAGCCTCTAGGATGGTGTGTGGCACAGAGGAAATAATCAATATTTGTGAATTAATAAATTTAATCTGGATTTCCTAGCCATTGAAGTCATCTCTAAATTATGGTTAGGGTACTGTGAAATAATTACCCTCATTACCTACCTGTACCATATTATTTATCCCTACATTGCCTATGATTCCTTGTTTTTAACCCAACCTCCTACTGCCCTCCTCCTTTCCAATTTTTCTTCTATGCCCTCAGAAACCACTTCCATATACATTCTGTAAATTCACATACTGCTTCCCTTACTTTGTGTCATAAGTGAATCCTGGCTTTTCTTTGAGGACTTGCATTTATGTTTTCTATTTTCTTAGCAAGTACCTGAAACTTAAAGGCGATACAACCCAAGTTCAAGAGAAGGTGGATTAAAGATGGATTTAGTTAGTGAAGCAAAATATCCACAGTGCCCATAGAAAACTATTTCATATTTTCATCTTTCAAAACATAGAACTAGCTCTAAATCCCATTTAAAAAATTTCATTGATGATACTGGAAAAGAGAATTCTCTATGAACATAAAATGTGATAAATCAGGGAAGATCACATTTGATTCCCTGTTCAAAGAGATTAACAGTTAAATAAGCAAGCAAAAAATAAGCATCTGTGAAGAAATGCTATCATTTGTTTTGTCTCATGGATGGTCAATACTTTAAATGAGCGTAAAAGTCAAAGCGTCGTTGTGTTCAATATCCTGAAAGAAACACAACAGTCCAGTATTGAGCATTATATTCCTGAGGCAGTAATTCACCCACTATATGAAAAAAAGGTTATTTTTGGAGAAAGACTATTAAGTATCTTTTTCCCTCCCTAATAGAGAAAATTTGAATATAAAGGAAACAGTATTCAAAACATATTTGTCGAGAATGTTATTCATTTTAATATTTCTCTCAGTTAATTTTAGATATTATTTTGCCAAGCAACCACAAAGAGGTAGAATAATGAACAGTAAAATTTTTGAACAACTTAACTGTAATGTATATAAAAATGATCTCTACGTCCTAGATATGGAGCCCTGATGGCACAACAGTTAAGCATTCATGATTGGCAGTTCAAACCCACCCATCAGCTCCCCAGGAAAAAGACCTGACGATCTCCTCTTGTAAAGTTTACTGCCTAGAAAACCCTATGGAACGGTTCTACTCTGTCACATGGGGTCACTATGAGTACAAATCAACTCAGAGGTACCTAACAACAACACTTACTAGCTATGGGATCCTTGGGATCCTAGAGTAAAAGAGAGCTAGTCTGGTTTGCCAGAATCTTAGGAAATTTTATTGATATCAGGATGGTGCCCTCCAGCATCATAAGAGAAAGCAATGAGACATCTCAAGCCCACACCAAAGGAGTAAACAATCACAGGCCCTCAAATACCTGCTGGAACAATACTCAGAGCTGTGCGTATTTCTCATCTTGATACTATGAGTCTGCTTTACTAGAAGAAATAGTTAAAAGAAAATTAATGGATGGATGGATTGATGGATGGGTAGATAGATAAATCTCTGAATATAACCCAAACATGTCAAATAGATAGAAATTTATTTATATTAATAAAAACAAATACATCTTGATATTAGAAAACCATTTCTAAATTTTTTTAAAGTTTCGTATTTGGAACCGAATATACTGCCAACTGGTTAATGAATACTTTTTCAAATTCTATGTTTTATTTAAAATTTTTAACTTCCAAATATGAAGATTAACTAGAATATGAGCTGTAACAATACTGCCCAGCATATGTTTTTAAGAAATGCTCTAATAAATGGGTAATAACTGTTTGCAAGTAGTTTATGCTACAAATTTTAAGGATTCTTCTTGTTTATAAATTCTTAGAAAATTTGCTTTCTTAAACAGTTTTAACTCTCCATCAAAAAGCCACATTATTTTATGGACACCCTACAAATCAGAGTAAAGAAAACAAAGACGTACGATTCATTAATGCCTAAAGATTTAAAAAAAAAAAAAACTGGATATTTGAAATATTTACACTAGCTGTTGCAAAGTAATTTTCCATAGAATTCATCTGAATTATCCTAAATTCTAAATTAGGAGGGTCTCTGTGAATCAGAATGAACTTGATGTCAATGGGTTTGGTTTTTTTTTTTTTTTTTTTTTTTAGGCTGGGCTGTCTAGAGAAGCAAAACCAGCAAAGCACATAAATATATATATACATAGAGAGACAGATTTATATCAAGGAAATGGCTGAATTGGCCATAGTAGCTGTAACATCCCAAGTCTGTGAGTCAGTAAAGAGGCTTCGCCCAATTCACGTAGCCACAGGGGCTGGTGAGCCCAAGATCACAGGCCAGAGAACAGGGTTGTTACTCACAGGCTGCAAAGATTCACAAATCCCGAGATCAGCAGGCAAGACGGCAGGCAAGCTGCTAGCTCAAGTCCCAAGAACCAGAGATCAGACAAACAGGAGCCAGATACAGGGGAGAGATCACGTATCAGATCTCAACAGGGACGTGATCATATTATACGACTGCCAAAACACTGAAAATCATGGCCCCGCCAAGTTGACACACAATCTTAACCATCAAAAGGGGGATACCTGGTGGCGCAGTGGTTAAGGACTCTGCTGCTAACTAAAAGGTTGACAGTTCGAATCCACCAGCTGTTCCTTGGAAACCCTACAGGGCAGTTCTAGTCTGTTCTATAGTCAAAATTGACTAGACAGCAATGGGTGATTAATGAGATTTGTGAATAACAAACTGTCGACCAGAACAATAATGGGTAATGCCTGCTTTTTCAGTTAGGTAGAGGCAGTCACTATCAAGCAATTGTTAAAAAAAAGTTGTCCTTTCCTTTTCAGGGTACTGTGCCATCATCAGTCCACCCATCCCCACCCCACACAAACCCAACAAGTAGTTTATCGAAAATATCAAACATGCCCAGAACTGTTCTGTTAATCAATTATCTCCATTTTTTCTACACCTCGAGTGATGTTGGACTACGCAAATGACTAGTTAGCCTGTTCCTTGAACTAACTCAGCTGGAAGAAGATGAAACAGGTTGAGTACAAATACAGACAGTTCCAGTCACAGGTAGAGAATAAGAACAAACGCACCTTCTTTATGGCTATGAGTTTAACAGCACTTAAACAAAGAAAAACCCCAAATGGCTGCCATCCAGTGAAATCTTACCAAGATATTCTCTATACCAGGAAGCGTTGTTCTTGTGTGCTATCAAGTGCATTCCAACTCTTAGAGACCCTATATGACAGGGTGGAATTGCCCAATACTGTTTCCTAGGCTGTAATCTTTTTTTTTTTTTCCTTGTACTTTAGATGAAGGTTTACAGAACAAACTAGTTACTCACTGAGCAGTTAGTACACATACTGTTTTATGACATTGGTTAACAACCTCATGACATGTCCACACTATCCTTTCTAGACCTTGGGTCCCCTATTACCAGCTTTCCTGTCCCCTCCTGCCTTCTAGTCCTCGCCCCTGGGGTGGTGTGCCCCTTTATTCTCATTTTGTTTTATGCGCCTGTGTAATCACTGGCTGAAGGGTGAACCTCAGGAGTGACTTCATTACTGAGCTAAAAGGGTTTCCAGGGGCCATACTCTCTAGTTTCTTCAGTCTCTGTCAGGCCAGTAAGCCTGGTCTTTTTTTTTTTGAGTTACAATTTTGTTCTACATTTTTCTCCATCTTTGTCTAAGACCCTCTATTATGATCTCTGTTAGAGCAGTCAGTGGTGGTAGCCCGGCACCATCTAGCTGTACTGGACTCAGTCTGGTGGAAGCCATGGTAGATGTTGCCCATTAGTCCTTTGGACTAATCTTTCCCTTTTATATTTAGTTTTCTTCTTTATTCCTTGCTCCTGAAGGGGTAAGACCAGTGGAGTATCTTAAATGGCCACTCACAGGCTCTTAAGACCCCAGACACTACTCACCAAAGTTGAATGTAGAATATTTTCTTTATAAACTATGTTATGCCTGTTGGGTTAGATGTTCCCTGAGACCATGGTCCCCACTGCTCTCAGCCCAGCAATTCAGTCTCTCAAGGAGTCTGGATGTGTCCAGGGAACTTCCATGACCTGTAGGTGGTAATCTTTACAGGAGCAGACAGCCAGGACTTATCTCCCCTGAGGCTGGTGGGCTTGAACTGCTGATTTTCAGTGAGCAGCTGTAAAAATGGCGTGGTGGGGGCACATGACCTTCTCTAAGTTCAGGAGGGGGAGAGAGAATCACCATCAGCATCAGCCCAAGGCAGATTCCCAAGGCAAAGGTCAGATATATTTCCTCTCTCCAATCTTTTTACCAAATCTGACACCAACTGTCCCTCCCACAGCACTCTCTACTTCTCTGCTGGGTTAGATAATTCATTGCAATGGCCACACAGAACTCACAGACCATACTCACAGTTATGGGGTTTATAAGGGAAGTAACAGGTTACAATCTTGTTCAGGAATGCTCAGGACACAGTTCTTCAATCACGACAGCCTCTACTAAGCCGTACCTTTAGCACTCTGGCATTCAGCCCCTTCTTCTGGCCTCAGCCCTGCTTACGTAAGTGCTGCAAAGCTCTTTTATCTCTGCCAATAAATACTCACTCCACTAAATGAGCATCATCCTGAAGGCACTCATCTCTAGTTCACTGGGTCAGCAAACCTAACTCTACCAAGTGCTTGGTGGCACCCTACTCCAAAAGAAAGGCTCCTGCTCAAAGGCACTCAGCTTTCTTGCTCCATGGGCCAGGAAGCCCATCACACCATCTCCTGCTAGTCTCTTGTTGGTCTCCTGGTTTTGCTGCCTCTGCTGCTGCCATTTCTCACTGTCTCTCACTGTCTCCAGTGTTATAGCTCTCTCTGTTTCATGGGTCGAGGAGATTCTCAGTGTAGAGATCCCAAGTCCAAAGGATACACTCCTCTCCTGGTTCTTCTTTCTTGGTGGTTGTGAGATCTTCCCTTCTCACCTGTGGGATGCCTCATTTTAAGCCTAGAGGGATGGCAAAACTGGCCAATCCCCTTGTTAGGGTTTCATGCACATTATTTGCATGGTTCCACCCCTACAAGGGTGACATGCATCTTATTTACATTATTAGTAAGCTGTCCAATGCTCTTGGTGGGCCACAAGGGCCTCATTTGCACAGTCCCATTCAGTCATTTGGTGGGAGTTACGAAGAATTTGGCTAGGGCCGTATTAAGTAATACACTGTACTGCAACAGCAAGCACTTAACCACTGTGCCACCAGGGTTTCTATTTCTAGGGAGTACAGTGTAACTATACACTACAGGTGATCAACCTAATGTAGAAGTTATGGAACGATATCATACACAAGCAAAATTTTGCTGAAGATGGATCCAGGCTGAAAGCAGAGAATACCAGAAAGATATTTACCTGTGATTTATGACTATGTAAAGGCAACTGACTGTGCAGATTATAACAAATTATGAATATCATTGTGAAAAATGAGAATTTCAGAACACCTAATCGTGCTCATGAGGAGCCTGTACATAGAACAAGAGGCAGTCATTTGGATAGAACAAGGAGATACTGCATAGTTTAAAGTCAGGAAAGGTGTGTGTATCTTTTCACCATACTTATTCAATCTGTATGTGGAGCAAATAATCTGAGAAACTGGACTATATGAAAAAGAATGGGGCATCAGGATTCACGGAAGACTCATTAACAACCTGCGCTACACAGACAACACAACCTTGCTCACTGAAAATGAAAAGGACTTGAAGCACTTACTGATGAAGATCAAAGACCACAGCCTTCACTATGGATTACACCTCAACACAAAGAAAACAAAAATCCTCACAACTGGGCCAACAGGCAACATCATGATAAATGGCGAAAAGATTGAAGTTGTCAAGAATTTCATTTTACTTGTATCCACAATCAACAGCCATGGAAGCAGCAGTAGAGAAATCAAATGATGCATTGTATTGGGCAAATCTGCTGCAAAAGGCCTCTTTACAGTATTGAAAAGCAAAGATGTCACCTTGAAGACTAAGGTGTGCCTCATCCACACCATGGTGTTTTCAATTGCCTCATATGCATGCAAAAGCTGGAAGAAAGCTTGATGCCTTTGAGTTATGGTGTTGGCAAAGGATATCAAATGTACCACTGACTGCAAAAGAACAAACAAATCTCTCTTGAAAGAAGTACAACCAGAATGCTGCTTAGGAGCAAGGATGGTGAGACTATGTCTCACATGCTTTGGGCATGTTATCAGGAGGCTTCAGTCCCTGGAGAAGGATATCATGCTTGGTAAAATAGAAGATCAACAAAAAAGAGGAAGACTCTCAATGAGATAGATTGACACAGTGGCTACAACAATGGGCTCAAGCATAAAAATAATTACGAGAATGGCACAGGACCAGGCAGTGTTTCTTTCTGTTGTACATAGGTTCACTATGAGTTGGAACTGACTTGACAGTACTTAACAACAATATAGTGTTACTAAATATTAAATTAATGGTCCTTTTGATTATTTTCTATCCTGAGTGAGTTAGAGTGGGCACCTGTGTATGAACTGGAAATACTGAGACAGAGAAAAATTACATAAAATTCCTGGGTATCTCTTTGGTAATTCTGATTTTTAGGTGCAGGAAGTAGCCACGGAATATGTATATTTAAATCTTCTGAGATGATTAAGGTGGTAGCCAGATTTTACAACTTTTATTTAAGAACCTTTACAGCCATATAACATTGTTCTGTGGAAGTCCTGGTCCCTTGATTTTTTCTTTTTTTCCGCCTTACCTACCAATACCATATAAGCAAAGATGAAGTTTTTGAGGTAAGTAAAGAACGGTAAACTTTCGTATACTAGAATAACTTCTGTATTGATCCCTGAACCTGTTATAGAAGCTACTTTCCTGTCAATTTAGAGAAAAATTGGTTTTTCACTTTCCAGGTGATTAGGGTCTGAAAATGTCTAAGGTTTGGGAAGAGTTCCTGAGTGAGTGGTATTTCTGTCATAGATAATCCTCTCCCCACATAATAATGGACACTAGTCAGGAGATGAAACCCACAAAAATGTAATTGGTTGTCTAGCTACTCATGGGTGTATTTGAAAGCAACTTTTGACACTACAACTCTGGATTTCTTGTATAATTTGTTTATAAGTTTAGCTTCACAACATTATTTGTCATAAGATTTATATACTAAGAAAAATCCCACAACAGTGATTTAAGTGATCATTTTAAAGGAAATGAAAAGGAGTAATGTCAATGGACTATAGAAATTCATAAGGCACTATTTTTTCTTCTGCATTTTACATGAATTTTGTTTTTAAACAGGTTCTGGGATAAGGAAGAGAATGTTGATGGAAAAGCCTCAGAGGACTCATACAATTGATATAAGACTGCTTTTAGGAAGCAAATAATGTTTTTTCTCTAGTATTTCCCCATTGTTTTTAAACTAGAAAAGAAATATATGATAACTGCTTAAGATTAGCAACGAAAGTATTATATTTTCTTATTATGGGTGATCTCTTTATTTAGTATTCATTCAGCAAACCTTTCTACCTACCATGTGCTAATGCTGGATTTGAATACAAATAAGATATAATGGCTACCACCAAAAGACTCAAATTTAATTACTAAATATAGCAGAAATATGTAAGCATTGACCACAATTTCTACAGCAGAAGTCTATATGTTTATTCTGTGGTCATAGGGAAGTAATATTATTCCTGGATGGGCAGATGGGGGAAGAGGAAATAATTCACAGAGGAGAAGCTGTATGAGTTAGCACCTGAAGAGTGAATAATACAGCTTGTAGTGAAGAGTATGGGTTCAGGAGTCAGACTGCCTGGGGCTTCGCTATCTGATAGTAGTATATCCACAGGCAAGGTACTTATCCACACTAGGCTTCAGTTTCCTGTCTGTAAAATGGGAATGCAAAAGTACTTTCCCCACAGGGCTGTTTTAAAAATTAAATTATACAGAACATTTAAAGGCCTCAGCAGAATGTTAAGCCATTAGATGCATTCACTAACTCTTGGTTTTTAACATGAGTGTAGGATCCCTGATGGCACAGTGGTTAAGCACTTGGTGGTTTAAACCCATCAGCCCCTCCACAGAAGAAAGATGTAGCAATCTGCTTCCATAAAGCTTATAGCCTTGGAAACCATATGGGGCAGTTGTACTCTGCCTATAGGGTCACTTTGAGTTGGAATTGACTTGACAGCAGTGGGTTTGGTTTTGGTTTAGTAGTTTTCAACTTCCCCTTTCATGACCAGTGGAACATTTAGATACCACCTATATTCTTCACTTCTCAGGTCCAGAGGGATGTGTTTGTCCCACATAATATTTTGTGATCTGATGTGGTCATCCTCCATTTTCACATAATGCCAGTTTTGGCATAACAACCTGGTCTTGGGAGCCTAACCATGTCAATAAGTGAGGAGTGGGTGTAATACTAAATTAAATATGGCAATTAGGTGTCTATTAGCAGTATTTACTAGCTTTGATAGTAAATCACAGAAGAAAAATAGGATGAAGAAATAGAGACTTGAAAGATGAACTGCCTAGATTTGAGTCCTGAGTCCACTCCTTACTATCTATATAATCTTGGGAAATTGACTGAACCTCTCCAAAACTCAGTTTAGGTTTAAAATTACCCTTCATTTATTAAGTCACTTGAGGATTAAATATATAATGCATAAGGGTGCCTAGAATATCATAGATGCTTAAAATGAAAAAACAAAATCTTTGCCATCTATTTTGACTCATAGTGACCAGATAGAACAGAGTAGGACTACCCCATAGGGTTTACAAGGAGCAGCTGGTGGATTGAACTGCTGAGTTTTGGTTACCCACCAAGCTCTTAACCACTGCACCACCAAGTCTCCAATAGATGCTTACCCAAAAACCCAGTGCCTTTTTTAATAGATGCTTAAAAAATAAATATTAATTAAATACTTAATAAATATTAATTATTTTTTACTATTATTGTTATTTCCTTTTCCGAAAAATGTGCCCAATTCAGCACTATTAGGACAAAAGTACTGGCTGAGTATAGTTTGATCCATTTCCCTTCCCATTCATTTTTCCATCTGATTTCTTATCTACATGCCTATATTAATAACCTTAACACTACTTTGTCCACCATCCATATGTCAGTCTGTTGTAATGCGGTAGCTTGAGTGTTGCTGTGATGTTGGAAGCTATGCCACCAGTATTTTAAACACCAGCAGGGTCATCCAGGGTGGGAATGTTTCAGTGGGGCTTCCAGACTAAGACAGACTAGGAAGAAAAACCTGGCAGTCTACTTCTGAAAAAAATGGCCAGTGAAAGCCTTATGAATAGCAGCAGAACATTGTCTGATATAGTGCCAGAAGATGAGTCCTCCAGGTTAGAAGGCACTCAAAATATGATTGGGGAGGAGCTGTCTTCTCAAAGTAGAGCAGACCATAATGATGTGGATAGAGTCAGGTTTTGGGGACCTTCATTTGCTGATGTGGCAGAAAAAATGAGAAGAAACAGATGTGAACATACGTTAATAATCAAAACATGGAATGTACGAAGTATGAACTAGGAAAATTGGGAATCATCAAAAGTGAAATGGAAGTCATAAAGATTGATATCCTAGGCATTAGTGAGCTGAAATGGACTGGTATTGGCCACTTTGAATCAGACAATCATATGGTCTACTACACCAAGAATGACAAATTGAAAAGGAATGACATTGCATTCTTCGCCAAAAAGAACATTTCAAATCTATCCTGAAGTACAACACTGTCAACGATCAGATAATATCCATACTTTTAAAAAGAAAATCAGTTAATATGACCGTTATTCAAATTTAAGTGCTAACCACTGATACCAAAGATGAGGAAACTGAAGATTTTTACCAACATCTGCAGTCTGAAATTGATAGAACATGCAATCAAAATACATTGATAATTACTGCTGATTGGAATACAAAGGTGAGAAACAAAGACGTATCAGTAGTTGGAAAATATGCCTTTGGTGACAGAAATGACAGCAGACATCACATGAGAGAATTCTGCAAGACCAACAACTTATTCATTGCGAATAGTTTTTTCAACAACATTAATAGCAGCAACACACATGGATCTCACCCAGTGGAAAACATAGGAATCAAATTAACTACATCTGTGGAAAGAGATGATGGAAAAGCTCAATATCGTCACTCAGAACAAGCACAGGGCCAAATGCAGAACAGACCATCAATTGCTCATCTGCAAGTTCAAGTTGAAGCTGAAGAAAATTAAAACAATTCCACAAGAGTCAAAATACGACCTTGAGTTTATCTTACCTGAATTTAGAAAACATCTCAAGAATAGATTTGATGCATTGAACACTGGAGTCTGAAGACCAGACGAGTGGTGGGATGACATCAAGGACATCATACATGAATAAAGAAAGAGATCATTAAAAAGACAGAAAAGACCAAAATGGATATCAGAAGAGACTCTGAAACTTGCTCTTGAAAGTAGAGTAGCTAAAGCAAATGGAAAAAAGTGTGAAGTAAAAGAGCTGAACAGAAGATTTAAAAAGGTGCCTTGAGAAGATAAATTATTATAATAAAATATGCAAAGACCTGGCGTTAGAAAACCAAAAGGGAAGAACACACCCAGCATTTCTCATGCTGAAAGAACTGAAGAATAAAATTCAAGCCTCGAGTTGCAATTTTGAAGGATTCTATGGGGAAAATATCAAATGACGAAGGAGATATCAAGGGCAGATTGAAGAAAAACACAGTCACTGTGCCAAAAAGAATTGGTCAATGTTCAATCATTTCAGGAGGAAGAATATGATCAGGAACTCATGGTACTGAAGGAAGAAGTCCAAGCTGCACTGAAGGCAATGCGGAAAAACAAGGCTTCAGGAATTGACGGAATACCACTTGAGATGTTTCAACAAATGGATGCAGAGCTGGAAGTGCTCACTTGTCTATGCCAAGAAATTTGGAAGACAGCTACCTGGCCATCCTACTGGAAAGGATCCATATTTGTGTCCATTCAAAAGAAAGGTGACCCAACAGAATCTGCATTATTGAACAATATTATTAATATCATATACAAGTAAAATTATGCTGAAGATCATTTAAAAACAGTTGCAGCAGTACATCAACTGGAAACTGGCAGAAATTCAAGCCAGATTCAGAAGAGGATGTGGAAGGAGGGATATCATTGCTGATGTCAGATTAATCTTGGCTGAAATCAGAGAATACCAGAGAAATATTTACCTGTGTTTTGTTGACTATGAAAAGGCATTCAACTGTGTGGATTCCAGAACTCTTAATTGTGCCCACATGGAACCTGTACATAGACTAAGAGGCAGTTGTTTGAACAGAAAAAGGGAATATTGCATCATACTTATTCAATCTGTATGCTGAGCAAATAAGGAGAAGCTGGACTATACGAAGAAGAACTTGGCATCAGGATTGGTTAAGCCCATTGTTGCAGCTACTACATCAATCCATCTCACTGAGGGTCTTTCTCTTTTTCCTTGGCCCTCTACTTTACCAACCATGATGTCCTTCTCCGGGGACGGATCCCTCCTGATAACTTGTCCTAAGTATGTAAGACGTAGTCTTGCCATCCTTGCTTCTAAGGAGCATTCTGGTTGTACTTCTTCCAACAAAGATTTGTTCATTGTTTTAGCAGCCCGTGGCATATTCAATATTCTTCTCCAACACCACAATTCAAAGGTGTCAATTCTTCTTTCATCTTCCTTATTCATTGTCCAGCTTTCACACGCATATGAGGTGATTGAAAACACCATGGCTAGAGTTGGGAGCACCTTAGTCTTCAAGGTGACATCTTTTCTTTTCAACACTTTAAAGAGGTCCTTTGCAGCAGATTTGCACAATGCAATGTGCCCTTTGATTGAAGGTCCCGAAGGCTTGACTCCACCCATGTCCTTAAGGTCAACTCTACTTTTAGGAGGCAGCTCTTTCCAGTCATCTTTTCAGTGCCTGCTGACCTGAGGGGCTCATCTTCTGGTTCTATATCAGACAACATTCCACTGCTATTCATAAGGTTATCACTGGCTAATTCTTTTCAGAAGTAGACTGCCTGGTCCTTCTTTCTAGCTTGCCTTAGTCTGGAAACTCCTCTGAAACCTGTCCTCCACGGGTGACTCTGCTGGTGTTCGAATACCCGTGGCATGGTTTCCAGCATCACAGCAATACACAAGCCCCCACAGCACGACAAACTGACTGATTCATGTGGACTATCCAGGCCAGCTCTTTTGTATCAGAACATTATTTCAAGAACATGTGACAGATTTCAGGGTATAATTACACTTTTGGATAAAATCTCTTTTGTTGATATTTGGTGCTAGGCCTTATTGGTTTAAGACTTCACACACCTCCTCAGTATTTTTTTCTTAATAAACACCTAATACATTTTTGTTGAAATGCAGAAAAAGAAGAAAGAGAGAGAGAGAGGAAGAAAGGAAGGAAGGGAAGAAGCAAGGGGAAAGGAAGAATTTTCTGAGTATTGTCAACCAATAAAAATGCCCTAATGAAGGGAGCTATCTTTTTCTGTCTGAGGCTTAAGGGACATTAGTTCGATAGGAGTAAGTTTAAACCTTAGTTGTTACAAAGAAAAAACAGTGACAGAATTTCTGAGTTCTAGTATACTGAGTGGGGATATATAGCTCTGAATTCTAGTACCAGGGTAACTACAAGGTTTAAAGAATAAAGGATAAGAACAAGCGCACGTGTGAATGAAAAAAGAGAAAGAACTCCTTAGACTAGGAAAGGCACTAACAAACCAAATCATGTTTTTTTTCTGCATCCCCTGCTCAATTTAATCCTTCTGTTTCCTTATCTCACCACCTTTCCTCTTTTGTTTCTTTCTTTTTAAAACAATATGGGGTTTTAAATATTGTTATCTAAAGTAACTTCTTAGTTCCTGCTGATAAATTTTGTATTCTATCATGACATATGGAGCCCTGGTGACACAGTGGTGATACAGCTGCTAACCAAAAAGCTGGCAATTCAAATCCACCAGCCACTCCTTGGAAACCCTATAGGGGAGTTCTACTCTGTCCTCCAGGGTCACTGTGGGTCAGAATTGGCTTGATGGCAAAAGGTTATTTTAATGGGTTACCATAACATATATTTAACAGGGCACCAAAACAAAGCTCCATTTTTAAAGAAGCGAAAAAAGTTTATGAGGTGATGTTAATGATCATACAAGCAAACTATCTACCTGCAAAAAACATGAAAAGCTACAAACCTTTTTTTCAATTGTGGGAGGAGGGAGGTTGTTTAAAAAAGATTTTGTTTGAACAAAATTATGAAATACCTACTACATATGAATAAACTTCCATATTGTCCAAAGATTGGCTTATAAGTAAATTTCTTTAAGCTTGGTGAAAAGAAGTGACACGTACTTATCATGTCCAGACACCTGAAAGAGTTTAGTTACCTTATCAATATGCCTTTTAAAGGCAATTCACCCCAGAGAGTCTATGATTAAGGTAAATGCTGAATATTGGCAATTGTTGCATGAACTTGCAGGTTACATTATTAATTCCACATATTCTTCATTCTAAAAACAACCTACCGACATTTTCTCATCTCTAACCAAGTATTCACCATTAATCAACATTCTGAAGCAGCATGTTTTGTGACATGACAGTTACGTGTCTGCCATAACTAATCAGGTGAAGCATCATTGTAAGGCAGGCGTTTCAAAGACAGGATTTTAAAAATTAATGAACAAAGGGAGTAAAACATGTACACTATCAACCTTTCTTTTCTTTGAAGGGTCTAAAGAGGATAGATATGAAAACTCAGTTTTCTTCAAAGGCAGTTATTTAAATTTCAAATTGACTATTTTACATTGTTAAATTTCAGATAAAATTAAGTATCATGTAGTCATGTATAAATGTCTTTAAAGTGAAATACACCCTCTCCTTACTTATTGACATGGTTAGTTTCCAAAGACCAGGCCGTTATGTGAAACTGGTGTTCTGTGAAAATGGAGGATGACCACGTCAGATCTTAAAATGAAGAATCACTAAATCATTACATAACTACTAAATTATATCATTACATAACTGCCAAGTTACATCATTACATAACTTCCAAACCACTGAGAATCATGGCTCGTCAAGGTAACACATAACCATAACCTTAACCATCAAAGCCAGTGTTACTCTCGCCTGTGGCATTCATTACTGCCAGATGTATGTCATTAATGTGCAAAATAGTTGTATAGTAGATTTTTTACTGTTGTAAATGCAAAATGTCAAATAACTATATAGTCAACAAGTGAAGAGAAGGTGTATATTCCTTCTGTAATTTTTTTTTATCTCAATACCCTCTGTTTATTAATTTTTCTTGTTCAATACACTCTTTACCCCTAATGACTTCTACAAACCTTTTACCTTCAAAGGCTCTATACAATTAGAGGCCATGAAGTAATTACATTACCTCTGTTTAATATGAGTTTCCATCTCTCACTCCAGAAACCAATGATATCAGTAAGCAAGTAATTACAGAACAACCCTAAGTTACCTTACTTCATATAAAAAATCCAACTCAACTACATGCCCTGTGTTTTAGGTTTGAGATATACTGTCTATATTATACTGACCTTTGAATTAGGTTCAAGCTAGGGATATTATTATATTTTTTCTTTCTTTATGTCTATTCTCCCTTATAACCTTCAAATATTTTCTGTGACTTGTCTTTTGATCTTTTAATTCTCTTAATAACTTTTGAAGAGCATAAATGTTATATTTTGATGAAATCCTATTTATCAATTTGTTCTTTTGGTATTTTGACTAAGAAATCTTTGCCTAACCAAGGGCACAAAGATTTTCTCCTATGTTTTATACTAGGTTTTACATAGATGGGCTTTATCAAACAGGTTGGGGAAATTCCCTTCCATTCTTAATTTCCTGAGGGGGGAAAAATTTTATATAATATATATATATATATATATATATATATAGTCAATTGATATAGGGCTATTCAAGTTATCTACTTCTTCAATGAGATTTTGGTACTCTATTTCTTTCAAGAAATTGGTCCATTTTTCTAAGTTGTTGAATTTATTGGCATAAAGTTATGTATAATATTTCTTCATTATTCTTTAATAACCATAGAATTTGTACTGCTGTCACTTTTCTCATTCCTGATATTTTTAATTCACGTTTTCTTTCTGTTTTTCCTTCCTAAGATCAATATTGGAGCTCCGGTGGCACAGTGGTTAAGAGCTTGGCTGTTAACCAAAAGGTTAGCAGTTCCAATCTACCAGCCAATCCTTGGAAACCCTATAAGGCAGTTTTACTGTGAAAAAAATAATAATAATAATATTTTTTTTTTTTTTTTATTTATAGGGTCACTATTAGTAGGAGTGGACTTGATGGCAACGGGCTTGTTTTTTGTTTTAAAGATCGATATTATTAGAAGCTTATCTCCAAGAAAGCCATTCTTCTTTGTCTGATGGCCAGAGTTTTTCAAAGTGTTATTTCATATGTTTTGTTCATTTTTTGGTTATTCTATGTGGGAGAGTAAATGTGTTCCCTGTTACTACCTATACTTCCCTAAAGGCAAAGCAATAGTGATTTTTTATGTAAATATGAATAAAATTATTTTTAAACATATATGGAAATTCAAATGGGGCTAAAACTTTCAGAAAAGAACACATTAGAAGGTTCATCATATACCCTTTTTTTTTTAATTTCAAATTACATGAATAAAGACAATTATTAGAATAAGGAAAAACAAATAAATAGTGAAACAGAATAGATTATCCAAATATAGACCCACACATATACAGTCAACTGATTCTTGACAAAGGTGCCAAAGTAATTTAATCAGAAACAAGATTTTTTTTCCAACAAATGGTGCCAGAAAAACTGGATATCCAAATAGAAAAATTAACTTTAACTGTTACCTCACATCAAACACAAAAACACAAAAATTATCTCAAAAGAGATCATGATCAAAACATAAAAGCTAAAACCAAAAGAGCTTCTGGGGGGAAAAAATCCATAGACGTGTTTATTTGCAACCTAGGGGTAAGCAAAGTTTTCTTAGGACTCAAAAAGAACCAGTCATTAAATAAAAAAAGACAAATTGAACTTTTTCACAATTAAAAAGCCTGTCTTTAAAAGACATCATAAAGAAAACCAAAAGGCAATAACAGCTTAAGAAGAATATTTATAATGCATATATCTGGCCAAAAAGTTATACACGAGAGTATGTATTTGCTTTATTAGTCATCAGGGAAATTCAAATTAAAATCACAACTATACACCACTTTATACCCACTGTTTTTTAATTGAGAATGCCAAAATTTGGTAAGGATGTGGAGCAACTGGAACTCTCATACTTTCCTGTTGGTGGTATAAAATGGCATGACCTATATGGAAAAATGGTTTGGCAGTTCCTTATGTCCTAAACATGCAATTTCATGTATAAAAATTTAGCCAGATAAATGTAAACACATGTCCACAGAGAGGCTGCACAAGATTGTTAATAGCAACTTTATTCATAAAAGAAAAACTGCAAAGAGCCCACATGATCATCAGCATGTAAACATCAAAAATTATGGTACATTTATAAATGGAATATTATTCAATAGTACAAGTAAACTACTGACATAAGACAAAAACCTAGATCAATCTGTAAAATATGATATTGAGTGCAAGACACAAAAGAGTACAGGTAGTCTTGACTAATAGGAGTTACGATGAATTGCACTTACGGCTTTTTTTAATACATCTTATTGTTAGTAATATGAACTACCTAAAATGTAGCAGCATGACGTTATCATTTGTAGATGTTCACTACCACATGTTCAAAGATCAGATTTATAAAGATACTGCTAATAAAAGGCAATAAAAATGAAAACTAAGGAATAAAAAAAAGAGGCATTCGACTTATGTCAGAACTGACATACAATGGCATCATCGGAACAGAACCTTGTCATAAGTCAGGACTACATGTACATACATATATGAAGTTTTTAAACTACCATAATACAAAGCAGTTATTTCTAGGGTTGGAGAGTTGACTTTAAATAGGCATGAAGGAACTTTCTGGGATGATGGCAATATTCTATAACTTGATTTGGGTGATGGTTACATGAGTGACTATATTTGCCAAATTTTCTCAATCTGTGCACTTAAAATGTGAGTATGTTATTATTTATAAATTTTACCTCAATAGATTTGGATTAAAAAATATTCAAGTGTAAACTTTTCACTAGAAATTCAAAATTGCTTTAGTAGTCACCATTACGGATATTTATTAGATACATGCCTTCTAATTAATTTTAATCTTTAAAATATCCTAATCCAGTATAACATTCTTAAAAGACTGAAAATATATCTAGAACTCTTCTCTGCGTGCATTATAGGCAAATAGCAATAGCAAGGCATTTTCAAATGATCTAAGAGATAAAGAAAATCTAAAGCTCAAACCAAATAAAAAATGACATCAAGAAATCACCATTCAAAGGCATCATTTTCATGGAACTTTTATTTACAATCTATATTTGACTGCTTGACACCTATTGACACTGAGATCTTAGATCTTCTCTATTTTAAGTACTGTGTTTGGAGCAGACTTTTAAATTTTTATATTTTGAGGTCATTGTCAACATATTCATGGATGGTATGGCTCTATCACATTCCTTAGAAATATATTGTCCTCTGGGGTCACAACTAGGATTAGTTTCAGTTTTACACAAATATGATTTCCCTTGAGATTAAATGTTTGGTACATTATGTATTGTATGCTGTTAATGTGAAACCAAAAATAAAATATTGCTTACTTTTAATTCGAGACTAACATTGAAAACTAGATGCCTACCTCAGTTTCTTGGAGACCCCACTAACAAGGACTAACACTGAGGTTGCTGAAAAATAGAATGTTTCACTTTCCTAGAACCTGTCTTTTGGCACATTATTTTTGCTGAATGGTTACTAACTCTTTCTCCTTGATTCTCTGCCAAAATTTAATCATGCCTATCCCCAAGTTTGATATGCCTATAACCTTAATACTATAAAACATCAGTTAGCAGTACAGTGTTGCTGGACTAGAATGCATAAATAAATTATATTTCTTGAGGCTTAAAATCTGCATCTCTAGTAAAAACAAGAATTTTAACATTGCAAACAGAAAGCTATTTTACTTCCTATGCTTTAAAACTAAACTATGTCATTCCAGTATTTTCCAAAATATAAAGCACTGTTCACTTTCATTGAGCCCAAAAACTTTAATTCAATCCAATGTAAGGAACCTGAATTTATCACCTTTTTTTTTTTTTTACTTATAGGGTCACTATGAGTCGGAATGGACTCGGCAGCATTGGGTTTGGTTTGGTTTGGTTTACTTATACTTGACCTGGAAACCCTGGTGGCATAGTGATTAAGCGCTACAGCTGCGAACCAAAGGGTTGGCAGTTTGAATCCGCCAGGTGCTCCTTGGAAACTCTATGGGGCAGTTCTACTCTGTCCTATAGGATCGCTATAAGTCCGAATCGACTCAATGGCACTGGGTTTGGTTTTGGAAACCCTGGTGGCATAGTGGTTAAGTGCTATGGCTGCTAACCAAGAAGTCAGCAGTTCGAATCCTCCAGGTGCTCCTTGGAAACTCTTATCAGGCAGTTCTACTCTGTCCTATAGGGTTGCTAGGAGTCGCAACGGACTCGAAGGCAGTGGGGTTTTTTTTAGCGGACTTATAAGTGATGCATGTGAAAGCTGGATAGTGAATAAGGAAGACCAAAGAAGAACTGACGCCTTTGAATTGTGGTGCTGGTGAAGAATATTGAATATACCAGGGACTGCCAAAAGAACGAACAAATCTGTCTTAGAAGAAGTACAACCAGAATGCTCCTTAGAAGCAAGGATGGCGAGACTGCCTCTTACATACTTTGGACGTGTTGTCAGGAGGGATCTGTCCCTGGAGAAGGACATCATGCTTGGCAAAGTACAGGGTCAGCAGAAAAGAGGAAGACCCTCAACAAGGTGGATTGACACAGTGGCTGCAACAATGAGCTCAAGCATAACAATGATTGTAAGGATGGCGCAGGACCGGGCAGTGTTTCTTTCTGTTGTGCATACGGTCGCTATGAGTTGGAACCAACTCAACAGCACCTAAGCTAACAACACTATATGTGAGAAAACCCTGGTGGTGTAGTGGTTAACTGCTAGGTCTGCTAACCAAAAGGTAGGCAGTTCAAATCCACCAGGCGCTCCTTGGAAACCCTATAGGGCAGTTCTACTCTGTCCTATAGGGTCATGATGAATCAGAATTGACTTGATAGCAATGAGTTTATTTTTATTTTCATTATGCATGAAGCACACTGTCATTTGGTTGCTTATAAAATGATATCCACTCTTTGCCTATTCATAATCAATTAGGTGTATTTTACCAAAATCTTTGGGAATTGTAAGATGTCATAATGATATGTAATTTGGTAGATATGTTATATAATGCCAATTTTTTGATAAAAGATTATAATAAGGAAGGAAAGAAGGGAGGGAGGAAGAGAGAGGAGAGAGAGAGAGGGAGTGAAAGAAAAAGAAAGACAGACCAGACGAAGAAGGAAGGAGGGGAGGGAGGGAGGGAGGGAGGGAGGAAGACAGTCAAAGTGACTCCAAACACTCACTGTCCCTGCACCCTCACCTTTTGCCATGTAACTTTGTAGTGTCCTCCCATTCTGACTCTAGGCCTAGCCATGGCAACTGCAAATTCGGGAGAAAAGCTGGCCATACCAGCTACCCTAGCCAAAATAGCATAGATCAGCCTCGATCATGGCCCAGATATGTTCAGCACAGGGCTCTGAGCAGGTTTGTTCGGGTTCAAACCCCTGCTGAGAATTCGCATTTCTAACAAGTTCCCAGTTGATGCTAATGCTGGCAGTCAGGGACCAATTCTGAGAATAACTAGTAGGGCAGTGGTTCTCAAAATGTATCATACATAAGGATCACCTGGGAATATTGTTAAAATCTATATTCTGATTAAGTTTATCTGGGGTGAAAACGAAAATTCTCCACAGGGGTTCGAACCAGAATGAACTGGCTTGAAGCCCTGGATCAGCAGAACCACCTCATCAATCCCCAACTGACTCCTGTTGTGCAAGCAATCAATGCATATTGTTCTATACAGATGAGTTTTTATACTGCTTTGTTACTAAGCATTTTTGTGGCACTACTCATACAGATGCAAAGACATTCTGTTTTTTTTTTTCTTAGTATAGATAGAAAAAAAATGAGAGGTTTTCTGATAGAGGAAATAAAGAAGCCTTCCACGTTTTAAAAGATTGATTTGCTTTTAATGGATAGGTCTAACTTGATATTTACGTAGTAATGTTATCTTCATGGTATTTTCTGGGGTGTCAAAAACATAGTGACTATTTAAAGTAGTGATAAGCCTGCAAACATTTCAGATGAAGACTGGTTGAAGAACAAAGACATAGTAATCCAGCAAAGGAAAAGACTTGGAGGGTAGCCAGGAATTTTCCAAAAATAGACTTATGTAGGACAGAATGTGTGGACTTCTCCTCTGTTGCTCCTGAGAGCAGAACAGGAACAGTCCTGTGCAGGCATGTATACAAGGAGATAGATATCAGGTGGTTGCAAGGATGTATTCAATATTTTGAGCTCTCTAACACTCAGAAATTCAATATTCTCAGTGCTTGCCAAAATCAGAAATGGCTTCAGTGGGCTAGGCCTGACTTTGCTTCTTTTAAGATAAGCAAAGTACAAATTTCAGGATACAGAAAGGCTAAAGAGAGTAGTCTGCTGCTATTCTCAAAATAATATTATGTGATATATATATTACAAGGTTTATATATAGCACAATGTACTATCAGCAAGGGAGATTCAGAAGGCTTTGCCACAAATCAGACATCTGTTTCAAAGGAGAGAGTTGTTTCGTTCCTTAAAATTTTCTCCCCTGGGGCAGAAATGATTGGCAGTCATGATATCCAGCTGCAGCTCCATTATCTCTTTCAAGGTAGGTTCAATGCTAACTAGCAGTAACAATAAAGACCTAGCTAATACAATTTTCAAACGAAGACTTTTTTTCCAGGAATGTGTAATACTTGCAACTTTCCCTTTGTTGCAATAACACAATATCTATCTTTCTTAGAAAAGTATACAAAGATGATAGTGTTATTTAATGGATAACAGGAATTAATAGTCACATCTTCTTTTACATTTTTCCCAAACGGGGGAAATTATTACAAGGTTAGTTTTAATAGACTACAAGACTATAAAAGAGAATTTGGCCAAAGATATCTTATACTTATGACTAAACTGTATGTAAGGAATATTGTGAAAAATAATTCTTCATTAAGATAAGATGTGGGGCTTAGACAATTCCTATCTATTTTAACTTTAAAATTAGGTCAGAATCAAATTCAGAAGCATCATATCTTACTAAGAAATAAAAAATAGAGGACTATGTATTTATTTTATGCTTACTTTCCATGAAAGAATTGCATATTTGAAGATTTTTTAGATTTCTAAGTGAGAGAAGTAATCATATTTTGCTTTTTATAGAAGCTGAATTTAGTCATGGCAATTTGGTTGTAATAGAAGGCATCCAGAAGACATATTTGTATGGTATGTTTGGGGAAGGAGCTGATGAAGACTGAGGTATGTTGGTAGGGAGAGAGGGAGAATAAATCCCTACCTAAACAATTTGTGGCAGTTCTAACTCTTAGGAATCATGCAATGCATTTTAAGTGAATGGTTGTAGTAGTGGCAAAATTAATGTATTAAAAGTTTATATTTAGCTGTATTCAAATATGTCCATGATCAATAAGGATATTTAACTTTCTGCTTATGCCATACATACTTTGCTTTGAAATTTTGTAAATTTTGGTGTCAGATTAAATATCTCTTTATCCTTAAACATCTTTCTAAACCTCAAAAAGAGGAGGAGGCAGCCTCACCTACCTTTCTTTAGTTCCATGGCTGGAATTACATGAAAGAATAGAGAAGACCACTGTATGAAATGTTAGCAACAGAGAAGCCCTGATGATATCCTTAAATATCCTGTTGCTCTGGGTGGAGGAAAGGCAGTAAATTTCCCTTGGGGTCATTAGAAAGATATACCAAAAAAAAGCAACCCAAGCCCATTGTCATCGAGTAGATGCCAAATTATAGCAATTCTGCCAAGAGGTCAGCAGTTCGAATCTGCCAGGTGCTCCTTGGAAACTCTATGGGCAGTTCTACTCTGTCCTATAGGGTCACTATGAGTCGGAATCGACTCGATGGCAGTGGGTTATAGGACAGAGTAGAACTGCCCCACATAGGGTTTCCAAGGAGTGGCTGATGGCTTCAAACTGCCAGCCTTTTGGTTAGCAGCCAAGCTCTTAACCACTGCACCACCACTGCTCCATAGAAAGGTATAGGAGTTGCTTATAATAGGACAGTGGCTCAAATATATCTGAAAATCATGTTAAAGAGATACAATTGAGCATCACCAAGAATGCAGGAGAATGATGGATATATTGACAAGAGCCAGTGTGAAGCAGTGCCAATGACTGAAGTCCACAGTGGGGTAATTTTATTTCTAAGGGATGCCACCACAGAATAGCTGTGCACATATTCCTACGTGAAATGTCACAATGCCATAGAATCCCCCATAGTCTTCACCACAGGAAAAAGCATGAAGAGGAAAAAGCCTAAATTTTACTGATCTTAACCCCCAAATAAACTACATCCTCGAAAGTAAATTTCCTTTGGAAAAGATCAAAAAGTTTTATGCCATCAAGCAAAATGGAAACCCGAGATAGAGATTAAGCTAGGTTTTCAGAAAAATTTAAAGAGCAATATATACATATATATATTTACACTGCTGAGTTTGTAGGCTGTAAAAATTCTTTTTCATGTTGTATTTTTTTTTATTTTACCGAATTGTGGAAAATCATATGTCCATTTCTAGAAGATAATATATACTTAGCATGGTATGTATTTAGTGTCGTATGTGTTTTATTGACTATGCAAAGGCATTCAACTGTGTGTATCATAACAAATTATGGATAACATTGCGAAGAATGGGAATTCCAGAACACTTAATTGTGCTCATGAGGAACATTGACATAGATCAAAAGGCAGTTGTTCAGACAGAACAAAGGGATACTGATTGGTTTAAAGTCTGGAAAGGTGTGCGTCAGGGTTGTCTTCTTTCACCATACCTATTCAATCTGTATGCTGAGCAAATAATATGAGAAGCTGGACTATATGAAGAAGAACGGGGCATCAGGATTGGAGGAAGACTCATTAACAACCTGCGTTATGCAGATGACACAACCTTGCTTGCTGAGAGTGAAGAGGACTTGAAGCACTTACTAATGAAGATCAAAGACCACAGCCTTCAGTATGGATTGCACCTCAACATAAAGATAACAAAAATCGTCACAACTGGACCAATGAGCAACATCATGATAAACGGAGAAAAGCTTGAAGTTGTCAAGGATTTCATTTTACTTGGATACACAATCAAGAGCCATGGAAGCAGCAGTCAAGAAATCAAAAGATGCATTGCATTGGGTAAATCTGCTGCAAAGGAGCTCTTTAAAGTGTAGAAGAGCAAAGATGTCACCTTGAAGACTAAGGTGTGCCTGACCCAAGCCATGGTATTTTCAATCACATCATATGCATGTGAAAGCTGGACAGTGAATAAGAAAGACCAAAGAAGAACTGATGCTTTTGAATTGTGGTGTTGGTGAAGAATATTGAATATACCATGGACTGCCAAAAGAACAAACAAATCTGTCTTAGAAGAAGTACAACCAGAATGCTCCTTAGAAGCAAGGATGGCGAGACTGCATCTTACATACTTTGGACATGTTGTCAGGAGGGATCTGCCCCTGGAGAAGCACATCACACTTGGCAGAGTACAGGGTCAGCGGAAAAGAGGAAGACCCTCAATGAGGTGGATTGACACAGTGGCTGCAACAATGAACTCAAGCATAACAACGATTGCGAAGGTGGCTCAGGATCGGGCAGTGTTTCGTTCTGTTGTGCATATGGTCACTGTGAGTCAGAACCAACTCAACGGCACCTAGAAGCAACAACAACAACATGCTTTTGGCATACTGGCCAGTGGTATGAAGACGATAAAAATATATTGCTTCCTATTTCTTGATTTTTACAATGTTCTTCACAAAGTTAACACTATTAAGTATAATTGAAGGGGAGTGTTACAATCACCCAAATCCCTCCTTTCAATTTGTCATCCCTTTGCTTTTTAGTCCCTTTTATCATCTTCATTTGCAGCAGGAACAGAAGGAAGTAAAAATGAAATTATTAAAGTTTAAAAGGGAGAAGTTTAAAGGAAATAAATTTAAATAAAATGGTGAATGAAAGGGGCTAGAGAAATTAAAGGACTTTAGTCATAGGATGAAAAGAGTTGGATATTTCAACTTCAAGTATCAGATGATCCAAATCAAAATATCTTAAACAAGAAGGAAATTTATTATCTCATATAAGAATAAATATTAAGGTAGACTGGAGACAGTTAATGTGACAATGATGTCATCAGGAAGCAGATTATTTCTATCTTTCTACCTGTCACCCTTAGCATAGCTCATCTCATAACTGGAAGATGGTAGTTGCAGTCCAGGGAATTACCAAACAATTATTTCCTGCAAAAAAGGGGTGGGGGGGCATTTCCTCTTCATCTTTCTCTCTCTCTCTTCAATGGAAATCCTTGCCCAGAAGCCTTTCAATAGATTATGTTACACGGTTCTGCCTAAACCACAAAAGGAATAAAAGGGAATGTGCTACACAATTGGCTTGGACCAAATAAGATTCCCCAACCCCTTGTAGAAATGAAATCACCTTCGTTCAAAATGCAAAACAGGAAAAACATTGAGGGTGGGAGGCATAGAATTTGATTATGGTTGTTTGATAGGTAACAGTTAATATTCCTGTTTTTGAGCTTGAGAGCAATAAAGACCACAGTAAGTTTTGCTGTATACATTAATGCAAATAAAATTTGTCCTAGGTTTAATAAGTCTTCAGGATGGAAAAGAATAATAGAAATTGTGTAAAGAATCAAGTCGAAAAACCAACTGTAGATTTGGATTGTCAGGTGGTAGTCAAAAAAGCACATTTTGCGTTCTCTCTGGAAAGTATACCTAAAGCAACTATTTCATAGGATCACTATAAGTTGTAGTCAGCTCAATGGCAATTTCTTTTTTAACAGGAAAATAGGATACACAGTGATTTCCAACTACTACTGGTTTTTTACTCTTCTAATAATTCAAAAAACAGTTACAAGAAAAAGTCATCAGCAGTCATACAAAAAGGAAACCAGTTTCACATATTGCCATAAGCTTTTGTTAACATCCTTTCTAAACTAAATAATTATAATTCACTAAATCATTAAATAACATAAAGTTACTAAAAGACTCTTGATCTCCCTAAGATTTTAATTCACATTTATATTTCATTTTGAAAAGAGACTACATTTTTCTTTTTTTTAGTTTAAGGCAAAGCAATCACTTTGTATATTTGATGAAAGCATTTGGGGATGGCACCTACAGATAAGAAGAAAATTAATAAATAATTGACATACTGATGGTTATCTTAGAAGTAATCATATTCTAAAATAACATATCTAAGCTTTTCAATTGTTATATCACATTTCAAGAGAGAGTAGTGGGAGATAAAATGGGAGTTGAGTTATCCAACAAAAAGGTTAGTTATCACTCTAATAAAATTTCTCCTCCAAGCACGTCTTGTCAACTGAAAGAAACTTGACAAAAAAAAGAAAAAAACTATGACAATATACTGTACCATGCAAACAATAAACTATATTTAACTTTAAAAAAGAATTTAAGAGAATGAAAAGACAAGCCACAGACTGGAGAAAATATTTGCAAAACACATATCTAATAAAGTACTTCTACCCAAGACAACTAACAACAATAGCCAAAGATATATAAAGAACTCTCAAAACTCAATAGTAAGGAAAAAAACTCAGATACAAAATGGGCAAAAGATCTGAACAAACCAAAGATATACACAGGGTAAATAAGCATATGAAAAGTTGCTCAACACATATGTCAATAGGGAATGGCAAACTAAAACGACAATAAGATATCACAACACACCAATTAGAATGGCTAAAATCCAAAACACCAAAGTTGGTGAGAAACTCCCACTCACTGATGATGGGAATGCAATATGGTACAATCCTCTGGAAGACAAGTGAGCACATCAGTTTCTCACAAAGCTAAATGTAGGCTTACTATATGATCCAGCAGTCACAAGCCTAGATACTTACCCAAATGAATTGAAAAGTTATACCCACACACGAATGTTTATAGTCACTTATTCATAATTGCCAAAAATTGGAAGCAACCAAGATGTCTTTCAAGAGGTGAATGGATAAAAAACCTGTGATACATCTATACAATGGAGTAGTCAGCTATATAAAGAAATAGCTATGAAAAGATATAGAGGAAACTTAAATGCATATCACTGAGTGGAAGAAGCCAGTCTGAAGATTATATAATGTATTATTCCAGTTATATGATGTTCTGGAAAAGACAAAACTATAGAGATAGTAAAAAAGATCTGTAGTTGCCAGGGATTCAGGGGGAAGTGAAGAGAGATGAATAGGTGAAGCACAGGGCATGTTAAGACAGCAAACATTTTCTGCATGATACTGTAATGGTAGGTACATGACATTAAGCATTTGTGAAAACCCATAAAACTGTACAACACAAAGAATAAAAGCTAATGAAAACTACAGCTTTTAGTTAATAATAATTTATCAATAATGGTTTGTCATTGAACAAATGTACCACACTAATGCAAGATGGTAATAATAGAGGAAACTGACATGGAAGAGAGTACACGGTAACTCTAATTTCTGCACAATTTTTCTGTAAAGTTAAAACCGCTCTAAAAAATAAAGTGTATTAAATTTTTTAAAAATCCCCATACTTACTTGACATTTTTACCATGATTCCCAGGTAGAATCCAATTCCATTTAAAGCCAATTAGAAAGGTTATGTATTGTACACAAAGCAGCTTTCCTGAGTAACCAGGCATGAGGTACAATTCTAGGGGCTTTTAAACAGCTTCGACTCAGCAGCATTGGTTTTGTTTGGGTTTAAACAGCAAGAAAATGAATTAAGTATACTCTCTTGAAGAACCACAGGGAAATTAGACCATAATTATGACATATAAGTAATAATATTTTTATTTGTCTACAAGTAGAAAAAAAAACGTATTCATTGGAAATTATTGTTTAGGCTTGTAAATTCTGTAAGAATGTAGAAGCAAAATCCTTTATATGATTGGGCAGAAAGAGACTAGGTATGAGTGGGCCTCAACTATTAGGGACATATTCCTTTAAGGAGTTCCTAGGTTTCCCTCCATTGTATGAGACTAAAATAAAACAAAAACTGTAATTCTAAATAAAAAAAAAAACTGCTATTTATTCCAAGAAGAAGTTTTTAAAAAATGAACTTAGAGGGAGTAGAGCTATCCACAGAGATTTCAAGGGGAGACCAATTTAAAAAAAAAAAGAAGAAGAAGAGAGGAAGAGGGAGGGAGGAAGGGCAAGAGAAAGAAACAAAGGAAAAAAGAGAGAGAGAGGAAGGAAAGAAGGAAGAAAAGGGGGGAGGGGATGAATAATTCTGAAAAGACCTGTATGTAAGCAGGAACCAATATAAAGAACTAGCATGATTTACAAAAATAGCAAGTATCATGAAAGCTAAGCGCTAAAGCCTTATTCGCCAACAAAAACAACAACAAAAATAAGTCAGAGAGACAAAATTCATTTCTCTTCATTATGTGACTATCAACAAGAACAAGAATGTCCTAGACTGCTCTTTGGGAGCTGATGAAGTAGCACTACTGAAAAGCTAAGAAAAGGCACAGTTCATTGCGGTTGGGGAGAAAAATGCCAACAGCTGAGGTTGTAAGTAATGACAACCAGAGACATCTCAAGATGGAATTTGGAGATTTTAAAGGTTAGTGAAGGAAATTTGGTAGCTCAGTGGCTAAGCACTTGGCTGATAACCAAAAGTTCCACTGTTTTAACCTGTCAGTTACTCCGTGGGAAAAGACAATGCAGTCTGCTTCCATTAAGACTACAGACTTGGAAACCCTATGGGGCAGATGTACTTTGTCCTATAAGGTCGCTATGAGTTGAAATCGACTGGAGGGCACACAACAACAACACGTATGTCTGTGTTGCTGTTGTTAGGTGCTGTTGAGTGGATTTCAACTCCTAAAAAACCCTGTAAGACAGAGTAGAACTACCCCATATGTTTTTCTTGGCTATAATCTTTACGGAAGCAGGTCATCAGACCTCTCTCCAGCAGAGCCACTGGGTAGGTTCAAGCCACCAACCTTTCAGTTAGCAACCAAGCACTTAGATATTTGTATTACCAGGACCCCATATACATAAATACAAAAACACACAACACACACACACATATATATGTATTGCTGAGAATCACATATTTTATAGGAATAGCAGAAACTACAAAACATAAATACGTGTGAAAATTACGAGACAGAGAACCTGAAGCTACATATTCCTTTTGAATAATAAATGGCCTATATATTGATTCATGTTCTCTTATAGTTTTAGAATTTGTTAATCCAGGAATCCTGTTTATTGTAAGTAGAATGAGAATATTCACAAAATGTTCAAGGGTTTTTTTAAGTGGCATCTTCATTCTGTATTGAAAGACTAGGTGTTATCATACTGCTAAGATACTATAGGCATGGTAATAGACCTATTTTTCCTATTAACAGGTATAGGGATAGACTTAAAAACCCAATAAAGAAATAGAAAAAGGCTGAATCTATAAAATGCTTCTGAAATAATAAAGTTTATCACAATAGTTTATGGTAGATCTATCAAATCATTAAATCAAGAGCACCTACATTTTACAGGGCATAAAATCACACCAGTTTCTATTTTACAGAATTCTAGGACTCCAGATCCTAAAAAAAGCTCTGGCGTATCGAATCTACTTTAACCTATATTCAAAAGCAGTACACTATTTGGATTTTTTGAGGCACATAACTGCTGCCAGCTGTTATTTACAAGTTTTCCTATTTACGCTCTTCCCTACACAGGGTAGCTGTTCTATTTAAGAATCCTCTGCAAACTTTCCATTTCTGTTCTGTAGATAATTCTGGCAAACATTATCAGCAGAGCCACACCTGGCTAATCATTGCAAACATACAAGATCCTTGCAGTCGCAATTTTATTCCACATGTTCATGCTTTGCAAAAGCACATCATTTGTTAGTGAGCCAACATCCTGCTCTTCCTGTCCTAATCCCATTTTCCCTACTGCATAATAGTTCTTTCATGATAGTCGTGGTTTCCAAAATGTAATTGGAAAAAAAGCTATCTTCTATTTTTAAGTTTGGCAGCAAGTTGGAGAATCTATAGCTTAATCTTGAAGATACTCATTTTTTGTCTGTTGTTTGTAGCTGCGTTATAAGGCTAATGAGGGCTGTGAGGGCTTGTGCACCATTGCATCCCAGAAATTATCACAGTGTCTGACATGGTAGGTCATCAATCACATGTGGTGATTGAAAAGAAAAATAAATGAATAGTAAATGAATGAATAAAATACTAAATAAACATATAAAATGTAAATAATGTAAGTGGATAATCTATACGCCTCTTTAACATTTCACGTTTGTTAACAATCTGAGTAGCCCTTGGTCATTGTGTAAAACTGACTATATACTAAAAAGAATTTTTTATATTTTAATGCCTTAGCTTTCCCAGGAAATAACAAAACCTGCAATGTCTTAACTTTTTTTTTTTTTTTCTTAATCTGGTCAAAGTTTCGTCATAACATTTATAGAGGCCAACCTCTACTCAACACAGAAATTAATTACACCTTAGTTTGCCCTTTTTTGTATATCATATTGATCACTTAGCAAATTATAAGGACAAGAAATATAATAAAATTACTATGCACCCTTGCCATATCACAGTCATTGTTCTTTTTAAAAATATTTATTAAATGCCTAATTCTGTGTAAACACTATTCCAGGAGGTAAAATTTCATTTAATCCCTAGAACATCAATTCTCAAAATCCCTCAAATGGGGTCTCAGGACCCCGTTGCACTCCTAATAATCATTGAGGACCCCAAGGAAATTTTTATCGGGATTTTATCTATCAATACTTGCCATATTAGAAGCTAAGACTGAAAAATTTTAAGTATTTATTAATTCATTTAAAATTATAATAATTACCCATTACATGTGAACGTTACATAGTTTGATGAAAAATAACTTTTTTTTTTTTTTAATAGTGAGGAAACTGACATTGGTTTACCTTTTTAGAAACGTCTTTAATTTCTGGTTAAATAGTAGATAACTGGGTTCTCACATCTGTTTGTACATCCAGCTGTTGTGCTATCACATGTCACATCACCTCTGGAAAATTCCACTGCACACGCACCACACACACGACAGAATGAGAGTGAAAAGGGCAAATAATGTCTTTGTATTATAATGAAAATAGCTTTGACCTCACAGACATTGTGAAGGTGTCTCTGAGCCTGCAGGGGTCCCCAGACCACACTCTGAGAATCCTTGCCCTAGGATAATCTTTTGAGTAGACATTATTATAACATTTAACCCAGGAGAAAAGTGAATCTCAAAAATATTAAACAATTTGCTCAAAATGACGACGTAAGTGATGGAAACAAACTCAAATCTCTTGATTCCAGGCACGGGTTAACTCCAGTTAGCACGTACCATCTCCATTCCTCTAGACACTTTTAGCCACGTCTTTCTTTTCTAATTGTGACAGAGTACATAGGGGCACTATGAGTCAGAATTGACTCAACGGCAATGGGTTTGGGTTTGGGTTTGTTTTCTAATTATGATAGAGTACCTACCTACCTAGTGACCAGCGGAGGAGAATTCCAGTTGTTGAATCTCAAACAGCTCATTGATAACACTTAGGTACCAATATAATTACATGCACTAGAGAAAATAAAAAAACTCACAAGCCAGTTCTGTTGAAAGTACCATAGGAAAAGAAGTCAGACACCTAGATGAACAAATCTCTTCAGGTAATTTTATGATAGTAAAGGGATAGAAGCCAAGACACTAAGGAATAAGGAGGAAAATGTGGCTAATACATGAGAAAAAAAAAAAGAAATCAATCCTTCTCTGGGTGAAACTGACAAAATATTCTTCATGTGAAACTTGGATATCAGAGTAGCCAGGCGAGGCTACTTTAAAGTAGAAGATTGAGTCTGGGAAGCCAGAAAAGACTTGCTCTAAATTTACTCATTGATAAGAAAATGAGAAATTCCTGGGAGATGAGAAGCTTGCTAGTATGTAAAATTGAGGGTGAGAAAGGAGAAGTGTCATTTGGCAAGCACTAAATTAATGATCTTTTATGATAATGAATGTATTAATTTATGTCTGCAGTAAGAAAACCTGTCCCTGAGCTGTATTTAATTATTCTCAGAAGCACTGTAATGGACAGTCATGTGCAAACTCAGCAATATTCCTTGAAACTAATTACCCAGGGAAATTTTTTTAAGAACGTAATGACACAGATAGGTATTACACAGTCACATGTGCCAAAATTTCCTTTAATTTTTTGAAACTGAACTAATGAAAGATTACCTTTTAAAAGGAGACCATATTCCTATAAGTAATAATATACAGATTATATAATTTTATGTCTGTGTATATAATATTTAACATTGAAAAATTATTATGAGTTAGACATTATATGACATCCTTTACATGGATTGGCTTATTCAATTCTCAAAACAAACCTATTAGAAAGACGGTCTGATTATCTCGATTTTACAAATGAGGAAGCATAAGCTCTGAAAGGTTAAATAATTGCCTGGTGTCCCTCAGGTACTAAATTATAAGGCTAAAATTTGAATCACAGAAGTTTGTTTTTGAGTACTGTGCTCTACTACATTTGATGGTATGTAAGCAGAAGAAATGGGCTCTGACTGACACAATCAAAGTCACCAATTTGGCTCATACTTAGGTCTCAGGGCCTGTGGTGTACATTGATTCCCTGCTTGGAGCCATCACTCTTGCTTGGTGAAAACTTCTTCTGACTTTATATTTTAAGTTGTAATATATTATATTACTTCCTCCAGGGGATTTAGATTTTTCAAAAAACATAAACCTGAAGGTTTGTGCAGAACTCTACATGAGTGTGTGTGTGTGTGTGTGTGTGCCTGTGTATATGGGTTTTGCCCTTTTAAAGGCAAAAATGGGTCAAGAACCAAAAGGGAAATAAAGAACACTTTTGATGTCTTACATAAAAAAAAAAAATTGAATTTAAGCCCAAAGGATGGTAGTTTCTCTGCCTCTTCCTCTTTATCTTCACTTGAAACCTATCTAATCTAGATGTTTTACCACTGGCAAACCATACCCCTGGCTCATTTGTAAAATAATTGGTTAAACTAGATAATAATAATCGTGGTAATGATCTGGATGATGATAATAATAGTTGAGAGTTCTATTTTGTGTAACAAGCACCAGTTACACAATACAGTTTTCTAACTATTCACATATAATAACTCATTTAGTTCTCAAAATCTATCCTATGTAATAGATACTATACAAAAAAAAAAAAAAAAAACTGTGGCTTTGAGTCAATTCCAACTCATAACAAACCTATATGACAGAATAGAACTAACCCATAGGGTTTCCAAGGCTGTAAATTTCCACTTGTTCTGTTCTAACAACTACCTCTTGGTCTATGTACAGGTTCCTCATAAGCACAATTAAGTGTTCTGGAATTCCCATTCTTCATGATGTTATCCATAATTTGTTATGATCCACACAGTCAAACGCCTTTGCATAGTCAATAAAACACAAGTAAACATCTTTCTATTATATTCTGCTTTCTGCCAAGATCCATCTGACTTCAGCAATGATATCCCTCATTCCACATCCTCTTCTGAATCTGGGTTAAATTTTGGGCATTTCCTTGTCAAGGTACTGCTGCAAATGTTTTGAATTATCTTCAGCAAAATTTTATTTCATGTGATATTAATGATATTGTTTGATAATTTCCACATTATGTTGGATCGCTTTTCTTTGGAATGGGCAAAAATATGCATCTCTTCCAGTCAGTTGACAAATTTCTTGGCATAGACGAGTCAGCACCTCCAGCAATGCATTCATTTGTTGAAACATCTCAATTGGTAATCCATCAATTCCTGGAGCCTTGTTTTTGCCAATGTCTTCAATGCATCTTGGACTTCTTCCTTGGTCATACGCCACCTCCTGAAATGGTTGAATGTCAACCAGTTATTTTTGGTACAGTGACTCTGTGTACTCCTTCCATCTTTTTCGGTGATTCCTGTATCGTTCAGTATTTTTCCCATAAAAAACAAAACCCATTGCATTGAGTTGGTTCTAAATCATAGAGGCTCAAAAGGACAGAGTAGAACTACCCTCATAGGGTTTCTAAGGAGTTGCCAGTGAATTTAACTGCTGGACTTTTGGTTAGCACTGAGCTCTTAACCACTACATCATAAGGGAGAATCCTCAAAATTGTAACTCCAGGCTTGAATTTTTAATTCAGTTCTTTTAGCTTGACAAATGCTGAGTGTGTTCTTCCCTTTTGGTTTTATAGCTCCAGGTCTTTGCACATTTCATTATAATACTTTACTATGTCTTCTCGAGCTGCCCTTTGAAATCCTCTGCTCAGCTCTTTTACTTCATCATTTGTTCCATTTGTTTTAGCTATTTAAGAGCAAGTTTCAGAGTCTCTTCTGACATTCGTTTTGGTCTTTTCTTTCTCATCTTTTTTAATGATGTTTTTGTTTTCTATAGTGCTTTATATAGTATCACTAACACCACCAACACCAACCATTACTGTTGAGTCAATTCCGACTCATAGGACCCTATGGGACAGAGTAGAACTGCCCCCACAGGATTTCCAAGGAGCAGGTGGTGGATTTGAACTCCCAACCTTTTGGTTAGCAGCCAAATGCTTATTCACTGTGCCACCAGGACTCCATAATATCACTACAGGTACTATAATGATACACAAATCACAGATAAGAAAATAGAGGCACAGAGTAGCTAAGAAACTTGTCAAGGCCAAATAGTAAGTGACAGAGACAGGATTTGAATCAGATATCCTGATTCCAGAATCAGGTATTTTAACCACTCTGCAATATTGATTTAGATGAGCTCTTTTTTTTAGTTATTAATAAAAACTTGGGATATACCTTTGTAGGAATATATTTTTCTCTTCTTGAATATTCTGTAATTTTTTCATTTAAGAAAATGAATAAAAAATAGAAAAACAAGTGTCTTAACTACTGAAATTACAGCATACTACAATAATGATACTCATGTTTTATTTTTATTTTACTGTGATATCTAGCATTTTGAATTTAGGAAAGAAGAAAGTGATTTTATGGAAAAACCACAATAAAGTAAGCATACTTAGAGATAATAAACAGGGAACATATAAATGGCAATATCTGGTAAGCCAACATGGTTGTTGCAAATTTTCACTGGCATGAAAGTGCCAGCTTTGGTTTGATGACATGAACTAACACTAATACTCTATCTCTGGTTCTTAGACATGCTAGAGGACTGATCCTAGAAGAATGGAATTTACTCTCATTGATCTTAGTGTCTTTAAGAATGAAAACGGTAATTTTAAAAGTACTCATTATCTGAAAAAATGGATCCAAGTAAAATGAAATCCTTGACAATTTCAATGTTTTCTCCATTTATCATGATGTTGCTCATTGGTCCAGTTGTGAGGATTTCTGTTTTCTTTATATTGAGGTGCAATCCATACTGAAGACTGTAGTATTTGATATTCATCAGTAAATGCTTCAAGTCCTCTTCACTTTCAGGAAGTAAAGCTGTGTCATCTGTGTATCACCATATGTATGGTGAAAGGATACAACCCTGACACACACCTTTTCTGACTTTAAACCATGAAGTATCTCCTTTTTTCTTTGAATGACTGCCTCTTGGTCTATGTACAGGTTCTTCATGAGCACAATTAAGTATTCTGGAATTCCCATTCTTCACAATGTTATCCATAATTTGTTATGATCCACACAGTCCAATGCCTTTACATAGTCAATAAAACACAGGCAAACATCTTTCTGTTATTCTCTGCTTTCAGCCAAGATTCATCTAATATCAGCAATAATATCACTCATTCCACGTCCTCTTCTGAATCTGGCTAGAACTTCTGGCAATTCCTTGTCGATCTACTACTTCAACCACTTTTGAATGATCTTCAGCAAAATTTTATATGTGTATGATATTTACATATTTTTATAAATATATTTATATGCTAAATATACTCTGTATACTAAAATTAATAGAAGGTTAGGAAAAAAGAAGACCCTCAACAACATGGATTGCCACAGTGGCTGCCACAATGGGCTCACACATAGTAATGACTGCGACGATAGCGCAGGACAAGGCAGTGTTTCATTCTGTTATAGACAGGGTTGCTGTGAGTCAGAACCGACTTGATGGCACCTAACAACAACTATATATATATATATATATATTGTTGTTGTTGTTGTTGTTGTTGTTGTTAGGTGCCAGGAACTAATTTAGACTCATGGCAACCTCATGTGTGCAGAGTAGAACTGCTCCATAGGGTTTTCAAAGCTGTGACCTTTCAGAAGAACATCACCAGGCTTGTCCACCAATCTTTGGGCTAGTAGTAGAGTGCTTAACCATTTGCACCATCCAGTGATTCCATATACATATATAAAAGTACAAAAGTATACACTGTATATAAATATATATAAAACCAAACAAAAACCAAACCTGTTGCCATCGAGTTGATTCCAACTCATAGCGACCCTATAGGACAGAGTAGAACTGCCCCATAGAGTTTCCAAGGAGTGCCTGGTGAATTTGAACTGCTCACCATTTAGTTAGCAGCTGTAGCTCTTAACCACTATGCCACCAGGATTTCCCTAAATATATATATATATATATATGTATATATGTGTGTATATATATATATATATGTATATATGTGTGTATATATATATATATATATACACACACACACACTTTTTTAAAATAACTAGCATTTAGGCTGTATCTAGGTATTTAGCTACAATAAACAAGATCAAAATGAACATCCTTGCAGCAAATATTTTTCTAAAAAATCATTTTGCACTTATGAAAATATCTGAAGGATGCCAGAAAATATATGAAGAATACAATATAAATAATATATAATATAAACACACTATAAATGATTTGTGTGTGTTTTTTTTTTCACAATTTTAAATTGTCTTTGAGGAGGCCATACTTTATGAGATAACGTTCCCACATATAACCTATGAGGTTAGGATTTCATTAGTTACAGAGCAGGTATGAGACCATTTTCTTGGGAAGGCTTGTGTGATTCTTATTCTTAATAGTAAGCTTATAATATCTAATTGAATGATACGTATCTTTCAGTGTGAAATTCCTGTCATGGTTAGAGTTACAAATTCAATTTGTCCAGTTATAATCTGTCAGGAAACAGATTCTTATTGAACATATATAAATAACTACCCCAAACTCAACCACCATTTCCATCGAGTTGATTCTGACTCATGGCGACCCCATGTGTTACAGAGTAGAACTGCTCCATAGGGTTTTCTTGGCCCTAATCTTTACAGAATCAGATCTCCAGGACTTTTTTCTGCAGTACCACTTGGTGGGTTCAAACCACCAACCTTTAGTTTAGCAGCTGATTGCAAACTACTTGTGCCACCAGGGAACTACATTTCTATGAAAAGTAAAGTGACTCAGCTAAGGCACTTTGTATACTTGCTGTCTTGGTCATCTAGTACCACTATAACAGAAATACCACAAGTGGATGGCTTTAACAAAGAGAAGTTTATTCTTTCACAGTTAAGTAGGCTACAGGTCCAAATTCAGGTCACTGGCTCCAGGGGAAGGCTTTCTCCCTCTGTCGGCTCTGGAGGAAGGTCGTTGTCCTCAGTCTTCCATTCCTCTGGGAGCATCTCAGGTGCAGGGACCCTGTGTCCAAAGGATGTGCTCTGCTTCTGGTGCTGCTTTCTTGGTCGTATGAGGTCCCCAACTCTCCACTTCTTTCCTTTCCTTTTATCTCCTAAAAGGTGGTGCAGGCCACACCTCAGGGAAACTCCCTTTACCTTGGATCAGGGAGGTGACCTGAGTAAGGGTGGTGTTACAAGCCCTCTTAATTCTCTTACCATAAAATTACAATCACAAAATGGAGAACAACCACACAATACTAGGAATCATGGCCTAACCAAGTCGACACATATTTTTGGGGGGACACAATTCAATCCATCACACTTGCCTTAGACTAGTTCTTCCCCCCCCAAAAAATGGAACCTGATACATAGACTTTAATGGTGTTCAACCCATATACAACCAGCACTCAATAAAATTTTACTTTGTATTTTTACGAACAGGCTGTATGCTCATAGACCTTTTTTTTCTGAACTATTTTTATGATTTATAAGTTTTCTTAGATTTACAATTTTAAAATTCTATGTATGTTATATATATATTTGGACATCCACATATAATCAAATTAATGATTAAAGTGCTTAGTTCTAAAATATAGTAGTCTTTTTAAGACAATGCCCATGTAGGAAAGTAACCATATTGATAAATATCTAACACTTCCTTTAATAAATGAACTATGACTACAAACTGCTACTACTAAACCTAGCATACTTTCAACCCTATTACTCTTGTACCCTTGCCTTGGGCCCTAGGTCTAGAGTACCCCACACCTTCCTCCTTCTTCCTGGGCCCAGCAGAGGTCAGTAGTGCAGTCCAGGTAAGACACCCTAAGCTCAGACCTGGCTCTGCATTAGCTCCAGGTCCTACATGAGACCCAGCCTCAGTTTCTCCCCTTTGGATCAATCTCCTACTTTCTATCCCATGCATAACTTCCAGAGGCCTGAACAGGGTTCTGTGGGATTATCGCAGAACCCACCCAGTTTCCTGGCAGCAGACTTCTCCTGTAGTTCAGGGCAGTATTTCTTTTACATGATTAAGCAAGATTGGGCCATCAGAATGGTGCTGACTTTGTAGATAATGGTCCTTGGGATGATTCTCTCTCCCACGGAACATGGGCAAGTTCAGAGCTCTGGGAGATATACAGTTTACTGCCAAACTTTGAATTCAAGCCATGTCTTGTAATGTCTTTCTTTTTTCCCCCCTCCCCTCCTCTCCCCTCCCTCCTATCCATCAAATATTAGACTGTGTTTTCTATGTGGAAACATATTCATGTGTTTTGTCCTTTTGTGATATAACCTGGTGGCAAAGGCATGGGTATTCCAAAAAAGAGGTGGTGGAATCATCAAGGCAAAGAAACTAAAGAATAGGACAAAGAAAAACCCACACTTCCTGTCATCTGTTACCTGACAAATATGAATCCATCAAATCCTAAAATCAAAATTAAGCTCTACTACTAACAGATATCATAAAATGGCAACCATGTTCAGAAGAGAACCAGAATTCACCAAGAACAAGATAAACTCCAGAAACAAAACCTGAAACAGTCACAGAATCAGCACAAGAAAAACAACCATCTGTGAACGGTGAGATTTACTCCAGGAGCTGTGAAAACTAACCCGGATGTCAGGGGCCATGAGCTACACTGCTTGGACAAGCTCATTTACCCAGCCCCAGTGACTGAGATGTGTCAGCATTTGGTGGGACCTCCATCACTGGAAGGGAAACCCATAGATAAAACATTAAGAAAACAACAATTCTATTTTTGAACGCTTTAAAAGAGAGTCCACATTTCAGAAGAAATAGCTCCCCAATGAAAGGATACAACAGAAATTTAAAAACTGAAACCAAGGTTGTCATTCTGCTCACAGCTGGGGGGGGCGGAATTCCTTTCCTCACAGCATTATCTTATCTGTAAGGATAGTCACATATCTGTAGATGTCAGTGTTGCAAAAGTCAGAGTAATTGTATTTATGTGAGGAAGTTAGCATCTTACAGGAAAGGGCTCAATTCTGGATTTATTTGGAGGATAGTGCTAGACAGGATGTTATATAAATTTAGTTTTTCTCAGGATACGAAATTATTTTTCTAACCATGGTACACAATGTGCTCAGTTATAATGGTGTCAAGGCAAGGTTCAGTTTTACTATCTCATATCAAACACATAAATTTACTAACAAGCCAGAGTGGCCTCTTAGGTTACTACTTCAAATCTATTATATTTTGACCAAAGTTCAGGACTCAGAATTTATAAGCCATAGGTTTGTTTTTTTATATCCTACCCATGCATACCGCCTCTCAGGTATCCTCCTAACAGAACAAATCATCAGGGTGGAGGTTTTTAGATAGTACCCAAACCCAAAACCCATTGCCGTCGAGTCGATTCTGACTCATAGCGACCCTATAGGACAGAGTAGAACTGCCCCACAGAGTTTCCAAAGAGCGCCTGGTGGACTCAAACTGCTGACCTTTTGGTTAGCAGCCGTAGCACTTAACCACTATGCCACCAGGGTTTCCTTTTAGATAGTATTGCCCAACAAATAATATGATAAACTTTAATATCAAAGCCACACATTTTTTTTTTCTGTGAAAAACTTAGAATATTAGAGTTTACAGTAAAGGGAAGACTAAGTATTTGAGTTTTGTAAAGTAGGTTTGTCTCAGAGAGTAAGGACAAGAATTACCAGCTCAAAATTATTATCTCAGTTTTTGTTTTTTGACTTTAAGAATTTTTTTCCATGCAGATATCTTTAATGTCTATGTAGTCAATCTTATTGTACTACCTCTTTTTGTCTTTTAGTCAACATTAGCTTCTCAAAACCATTACCTGACTCAATATTGTAATAAAATCCTATGGCTTCAGACAAGGTGAAGATTGTTTTGTTTTTATAATAGTTTTTCAACCTGAGAAATTACTATTTAATATTGTCAGCTTTGACATATCATTTAAGTCAAAATCATCGGTGATATTATATCTTATATGAATACAAAATATCTTTTTAACCCATTAGAATACTTTTGTATAACATAGTCAACAAGAATTTGCTGAGTGCCTTCTAGGAAGGATTGGTAGTGTATGGCACACAGGAGACCCAAGAGTAACTCTTTAGAATTACTAGATTCTAATTAGATACCACTAACCAATCTGATATCTTTTTATGTCTTGTTTATTGTGGTAAATGTTTACAAAAATATTGAACCCAATAAGTCATTTTCATAATAATAAATGTCTCATGTCCTCTCCATAGTTCATTTCATAAAAAATTCTAGTTATGCTTATTTTTTCATTTTAAAATATATTTTACAATTATTTGCTCCTCAATTATTATATAGTGTTGTTTATTTAGAGCTGGAATTTTTTCTTAAGGTTTTTGAAAAGTTAAAAATAGTGGGATAAAGTTCAGAAAAACACAAATGCAGTTGGACTTTGTTCCTCACAAGCCAAAACAACCAAGCAGCCAAAACAACTATTGCTATTAAATGTCATTTAATAAGAAAAATGCTTTATTTAAACTTTTTCAACCAACTAACTAATAAGAAAACGATTTTTTGAAAGAAAACCCCTAAACCTTTCTTGGCTACAAGAAAAAGTTTGTTGAATGGGCATGTGTGAACTTTTAATAACATAATACGATATAAAACAATACCTATGTCCAGAAATAGAACAATATCAAATGCCCAAAAATTGGATAAGCTTTCCATTATACCTGTTACTGCTAGCTTCATAACATGTGAACAAAATGTCACAAACAAGACTAGACTTCTTTTAAACCAAGATGCAATATTAGCTCTATAATCTTTTTCTGTTAGAAACATATATCAATCGCATCTTCTCAGGAAAACAGACAGACACTTTATATCAGATTATCTGTGCTAGGCTGAAACATACTGTTTCCCACTGCCAGCAGATCTTGCTGTCCAACATTTCTACTCACTCAATTCCAGAAAATACCTCTATTTCACTTCTCAGTATGATTCATTTCTGCAATAGGACCTTATTGCCAGTGACTCATAAAAACTGTAGGAATATAGGAAGAGTTATCCCATCAGATATTATCAAAAATCATTTCAGAGTCTTTGGGTGGTGCAAATGGTTAAGTGCTTGACTATTAACCAAAAGGTGGGTGGTTTGAAACCACCCAGATGCACTTCAGAAGAAAAGCCTGGCAATCTGCTTCTTAAAAAAACCCATGAAGAACAATCCAACTCTGCAACACATGGGGTTGCCACGAGTCAGCATCAACTCAATGCAATCTGGTTAAACTTTTTGTTTGTGTTTAACCATAACTTGCATAGACTTAGTAGTCTATTTTACTAATTCAGCTACTACAAATTCATTAGATTTTTACATGAAGCAAGAAGACTAGGGAGAACTGGTGCAAAATAGTGTATAACTAACAAGTGATAATCAGGAGCCCCATTGTTAGCAGTGAGGTACAAAGTCAGAGTGACCAAGAAAAGAACAATTAACAATACTAAGATGACTGAGTTAGCTGTCTGTTGTTGTTAGGTGCCGTCGAGTCAGTTCCAACTCATAGCAACCCTATGCACAACAGAACGAAACATTGACCGGTCCTGCGCCATCCTTACAATCGTTATTATGCTTGAGCTCATTGTTGCAGCCACTGTGTCAATCCACCTTGTTGAGGGTCTTCCTCTTTTCCGCTGACCCTGTACTCTGCCAAGCATGATGTCCTTCTCCAGGGACTCAACCCTCCTGACAACATGTCCAAAGTATGTAAGACACAGTCTCAGCATCCTTGCTTCTAAGGAGCATTCCGGTTGTACTTCTTCTAAGACAGATTTGTTTGTTCTTTTGGCAGTCCATGGTGTATATTCAATAGTCTTCGCCAACACCACAATTCAAAGGCGTCAACTCTTCTTCGGTCTTCCTTATTCATTGTCCAGCTTTCACATGCATGTGATGCGATTGAAAATACCATGGCTTGGGTCAGGCGTACCTTAGTCTTCGGGGTGACATCTTTGCTCTTCAACACTTTGAAGAGGTCCTCTGAAGCAGATTTGTCCAATGCAATGCATCTTTTGATTTCTTGACTGCTGCTTCCATGGCTGTTGATTGTGGATCCAAGGAAAATGATATCGTTGACAACTTCAATCTTTCTCCATTTATCATAATGTTTCAAGTCCTCTTCACTCTCAGCAAGCAAGGTGTGTCATCTGCATAACGCAGGTTGTTAACGAGTCTTCCTCCAATCTTGATGCCCTGTTCTTCTTCATATAGTCCAGCTTCTCGTATGATTTGTTCAGCATACAGATTAAATAGGTATGGTAAAAGAATACAGCCCTGACGCACACCCTTCCTGACTTTAAACCAATCAGTATCCCCTTGTTCTGTCCGAACAACTGCCTCTTGATCTATGTAAAGGTTCCTCATGAGCACAATAGTTTGTTATGATCCACGCAGTCAAATGCCTTTGCATAATCAATAAAACACAAGTAAGCATCCTTCTGGTATTCTCTGCTTTCAGCCAGGATCCATCTGACATCAGCAATGATATCCCTGGTTCCACATCCTCTTCTGAAACCGGCCTGAATTTCTGGCAGTCCCCTGTCAATATACTGCTACAGCCATTTTTGAATGATCTTCAGCAGAATTTTGCTTGTCTGTGATACTAATGATATTGTTCTATAATTTCCACATTTGGTTGGATCATCTCTCTTGGGAATAGGCATAAATATGGATCTCTTCCAATCAGTTGGCCAGGAAGCTGTCTTCCATATTTCTTGGCATAGATGAGTGAGCACCTCCAGCATTGCATCTGTTTGTTGAAACATCTCAATTGATATTCCATCAATTCCTGGAGCCTTGTTTTTCTCCAATGCCTTCAGAGCAGCTTGAACTTCTTCCTTCAGTAGCATCCATTCCTGATCATATGCCACCTCTTGAAATGGTTGAACATCGACTAATTCTTTTCGGTATAATGACTCTGTATATTCCTTCCATCTTATTTTGATGCTTTCTGCATCATTTAATATTTTCCCATTAGAATCCTTCACTATTGCAACTCGAGTCTTGAACTTTTTTTCAGTTCTTTCAGCTTGAGAAATGCCGAGCGTCTTCTTCCCTTTTGGTTTTCCATCTCCAGCTCTTTGCACATGTCATTATAATACTTTATTTTGTCTTCTCGAGAGGGCCTTTGAAATCATCTGTTCAGTTCTTTTACTTCATGAATTCTTCCTTTTGCTTTAGCTGCTCAATGCTCAAGAGCAAGTTTTAGAGTCTCCTCTGACACCCATCTTGGTCTTTTCTTTTTTTCCTGTCTTTTCAATGACCTCTTGCTTTCTTCATGGATGATGCCCTTGATGTCACTCCACAACTCGTCTGGTCTTCAGTCACTAGTGTTCAATGCGTCAAATCCATTCTTCAGATGACAGACTAGGAAGAAGGACCCGGCAGTCTACTTCTGAAAAGCATTAGCCAGTGAAAACCTTATGAATAGCAGCAGAACACTGTCTGATATAGTGCTGGAAGATGAGCCCCCCAGGGTGGAAGGCACTCAAAAGATGACTGGGGAAGAGCTAGCTGCCTCCTCAAAGTAGAGTCTACCTTAATGATGTGGATGGAGTAAAGCTTTCAGGACTTTCATCTGCTGGTGTGACACGACTCAAAATGACAAGAAACACCTGCAAACATCCATTAATAATCAGAACCTGGAATGTACGAAGTATGAATTTAGGAAAATTGGAAATCGTCAAAAATGAAACGGAACACATAAACATCGATATCCTAGGCATTAGCGAGCTGAAATGGACTGGTATCGGCCATTTTGAATTGGACAATCATATAGTCTATTATTCTGGGAATGACAACTTGAAGAGGAATGGTGTTGCAGTCATCACCAAAAAGGACGTTTCAAGATCTATCCTGAAGTACGACACTGTCAGTGATAGGATAATATCCATATGCCTACAAGGAAGACCAGTTAATACGACTATTATTCAAATTTACACACCAACCACTAGGGCCAAAGATGAAGAAATAAAAGATTTTTATCAGCTGCTGCAGTCTGAAATTGATTGAACATGCAATCAAGATGCATTGATAATTGTTGCCGATTGGAATGCGAAAGCTGGAAACAAAGAAGAAAGATCAGTAGTTGGAAACTATGGCCTTGGGGATAGAAACAATGCCGGAGATCAAATGATAGAACTTTGCAAGACCAACGACTTCTTCGTTGCAAATACCTTCTTTCACCAGCATAGATGGCGGCTATACACATGGACCTCACCAGATGGAACACACAGAAATCAAATTGACTACATCTGTGGAAAGAAACGATGGAAAAGCTCAATATCATCAGTCAGAACAAGGGCAGGGGCTGACTGTGGAACAGACCATCAATTGCTCATATGCAAGTTCAAGCTGAAACTGAAGAAAATCAGAGCAAGTCCACGAGAGCCTTGAATATATCCTACCTGAATTTAGATACCATCTCAAGAATAGATTTGACGCATTGAACACCAGTAACTGAAGACCAGACGAGTTGTGGAATGACATCAAGGACATCATCCATGAAGAAAGCAAGAGGTCACTGAAAAGACAGGAAAGAAAGAAAAGACCAAGCTAGCTGTCTAGATCTTACTATTTCTCGGGGGGCAGCATCCATGTACTTACAAACTTGCTAGAAATTCAAAATATCCAGGCCCTCTATGGACTTATTGCATTCTAACAAAGTTCCCTGTATACATATTACAGTGTGAAAGCCACTGAGCTGGACCAGGAGTTTCTATGGGGTCCTCCTTTCTTAGATAACCTGGCTTTGAATAACTTTAAAGCCTCTTAAGATAAACTCCAACCATATGATCAACTTTGCTTTCAAAAATAAATTAGAACCACAGGCAGTATAACATTTCACTTTTTTTAATATGCAGGAAAGTATTTTTTTTTAATCTGATGTATCTGAGACCAATGGTTTATCAGCTAAGTGAAAAGAACATGTAAAAATGATCCATACTCATAACAAATATTTTATCATAATATAAAATTATAAATGTACATGCATTTAACAATTTTTTGATGTAGTGTCAAGATCTCTTCTTTGAGTATGGGTCTGTTGATAAGAGTTTGTCATCATTTCCTTTACTTAAAACACACCCAGAATGCATCTGCTATAAATTTTGATTTTGCTTTTTTTCAAGAGGAGAGAGAAATTAAAATTTATTTAAATGAATCAATCTGCTTATAAAATTTTATAGAAATTTGCAATTTTTAAAAACTTTTACAGTTGCTTCACTCATACATGCTTCCCTTGCAAACTTTATATTAACAATTTTCAAAGAAACATTTTTTTTCCACATTCAAACTTCATTTGTTTATATATTCTTCAGTTAAATAATATGATTACAAAAACAGTTACAATGAACAGATTGGGGGAAACACACCTGACTCATAGTAATTGCACATAATTAACAGTTGCTACTGTGCATACTTGAAAGAAGCCTACTAGCCATGAGAGTTCAGTGTGTGTTGAAGGTTCGGTTCCCTGGGAAGCAAACTCTGAGAAGGAGGCTAACATGCAGAAGAGTTATAACAGTGTTCTTAGAATCACCTCCTAAGGAAAGAAAAGAAAAGGAGAAAAGCAGGATTGGGCAGCTGGAGAGTGGAGAGTATGGGCTGTGATGCTGTTGCAAGAAAATCCTTAACCAACCCCCTCAGAGAGCTCTGCAGCTGGCATGGCCTTTTGGAATTGTACTAAGTTGGGAGGGAAGGGTCTAAGCCTTTGTGCTCCCACATCAAAGTTCATAGGATACAATTTGCACCCGGAAGGTGGCTCTCTTCCATTAAGGTGGCAAAGAGTTGTGTGCTGGCAGCATGTCCATTTGGGAGACATGTCATTCATTTCTGAAGAGGGGATTTAGGTGATGTACCAGTATCCACTACAATATGCAACATGCAATAGTTAATCTGTTAACTAAATCTCACAGATAATTTTTTTCCCTATAAATAAAGAGCTTCACATAATCCAGAAAGTATATTGGGTTAAGCTAGTTATTTTACTATATTAAAAAAGAAAATAAAATTTAAAGATAAATCCAAGCATAGTATATTTGGCATTTAAAATGAATTGAAAGAGCCATTTCCAAGACATGTGTGCTTTCGAGTCGATTCCAACTCATAGTGACCCTACAGAACAGAGTAGAACTGCCCCCATAGGGTTTCCTAGGCTGTGATCTTTACAGGAAGAGATCTCTTGGTCTTTTCTCCCACAGAGCAGCTGGTAGGTTCGAACTGCTGATCTTTCAGTGAGTAGCCAAGAAAATGCTTAACTATTATGCCGCTAGGGCTCCTTTAAAAAGACATAGCTTACATACAATAAGATTTGCTTTTCTAAGCTACCAACGTCTATTATTTTTTCAAAGAGCACTGTATCCGCAAAAGCAAGTAACTTTTTTTTTTTTTTTTTACCAACTCTTTAATTCGCTCCCTGTGTAATATCTGGGCTGAGATCAAAGCATTTTTTCATTAAATGCCAACATAATATATTTAGCATATACGCATGCATATATTAATCAGCAAAAAATACAGTTTAAAGATTTTTAATTATTATAAATTAAAAATTAGGACACTTAAAGATGTAATTATCTAAATATGTGTTCTGAATATTAATATGTCCAATATTAATATGTCCCTTTAATATTTTCTTGAAAACTGTTTGTTATAATAAATTAAAAGAGATAATACTTAGAAAATTTTATGTAAAAAAATTTTATTTTATTACAATAAACTGCTCTATGCCAAGGTCTACTCTTTAAAATGCTTCCATATTGTTTTTGCTATCAACATTAGTTTTTAACAACAGTGCAAACACATCAGGTAAGAGCATTTTTATATCTTTGCAAATTTAATGAGTCTCCCTAGATTCCTCAGAGCCTATATAAGTAAGAGGTAAATAAAGATTCTAGGTGTATGTGGGGGTATGTTTCCCAGAGATTCACTCTAGTAACATTTTACCTAAAAATTACTGTGTTCTTTCTTTCTCACGGTAAATAATTTGGAGGCCTTAACAACACCACACAAAATCAATTTCTCTTTTTTTCTTTAGCCATTTAAACAAACATTTAGTCAATATCAAGTAATATAAGCATTTATCACAATGTGAGGTAAAGACAATTCAGGAAGGACCTTCTCCCAGACTTCCTAAATATTTTTAATATGTGTGAGAAAATATAACCCCAATAAACTGCTCCCTCTGTACCTCAGGCAGAAGATTGTTAGCGGCTGAGGCTAAGCATGATTTGAAATTTAGCAGCCCTAGTAATAATGTTGTCTGCTTTTTCAAGCCACAACTCCTGAACCTAATCAGAAACTCTAGAGTCCTGGTGCAAAGGAGGTATCAAGTCTCTGGGGAATAGTGCCTATTTCTTGGGAAAGCATGACTGCTTTTAAATGTCCATTGCTGCCAAGCAAATTAATGGTATGGGAATACTATGCACCTTATAATCTTGAATTAATTTAGACATTCTACAATCAAATATTTTTTTAACTTAGAATCACACAAACCATAAAACTAAAAACATAACACACGGAGAAACTAAATCTTATTAATGCAGTATAAATTCTAGATCCTACTAAAGAGAAAGAAAAAATGGAAACTAAAACCAATTATTCAAGCCCTTTAAGTTGGAAACAAAGTATCTCTGTTCTTTGTGAGTTCTAACATATAATACTTTTTATTAAAACAGAAAAAAAGATACCTGACTAAATGTGGAAACTTATATTGAATCTATATATTCAAAATCATTTATAAAACTGAGTTTTCATTTATCTTTAAAGTTTTCAAAATATGGCCCGAAACCTGAGTGCTTGGCTATATTATTTACTGTTTTTTGAAGTTCTATGAGATTATATAACCAGACAGAGCATTTATTTGTATCATCCTCATTTGTATTAAATTGTAAGCTCTCATGTTTTGTAGGGACTGTACCTAGTTATTTACTAGTGCACGTTCCGGTAGAGAGCTGTGATGGTTTTCAGTGTCAACTTGGCTAGGCTATATCGTTATTCATAGTTATTCAGTCAAGCACTAATCTGAGAGTTGTTATGAAGGCATTTAACATGTAGTAAACATCTGTAATCTATAAAGGATATTATCCTCATCCAATCAGTTGAAAGACCTTAAGAGCCAAACTGAAGTTTACCTGAGGAAGAAAAAAATTCCACCTGTGGACTGCATCATCAGCTCCTGCCTAAGAGTGACAACCTTGCAGGCTGCCCTTACAGATGATTTCAGATTTGCCCAACTGAACCCCGTAATCATGTAGGTCAATCCTTCTAAATAAATGTGTGTGTGTGTGTCCTCCTCATTCTGTTTCTCTGGTAGAACTCTGACTAACATAAGCACCAATCAATGATTTTGAAGGAAATAGTGCAAGGAAAGACTTTTGGACTGGGAATCAGGAAAAGTAGGCTCTACCCTCTGTGCCTCTGTTCTGATGTAACTAGCTGTTTGTCTTTAATCTATTAAGTGAAGTGTCAGATAAGACATCCCCTAAATTCCTTTCTTCTCTAAGATGCTATGCTCATTAGTTTAATGATGACTAGAATGTAAAAAATAAATAAATATGTAGGCAAATCTACTCTATCTGAATCAAAGAGAAAAATGTTTGCATCAAATATAAGTAAAAACTAGAAAGTAAATAAAATATGCCAATGAACATATCATGTTATCAAAGAAATATTCACAAGAATTTCATTAAAATTGGGAAAAGACAGCAATGTCTAATATCACCATAACTATTAATGCTGTTTTAGAGGGTCTACCTGATTATATAAGACAAAGAAAAAATATCGAAATGTATTGAAAAAATAGGGGAAAAAAATACTATTTTCATCTGGCATGAAAGATGATCATCTAAAAATTAATTATAAGAATCAAATAGGTATAAGGGAGCTCAATAAGGATAAACATGTAAATATCAGTAGTGTTTTATACAATAATAGCAATAAAAAAGTAGAAACAATAAAAAAAAACTCATTTTCAGGCAACAAAAATCTAAAATAGCTAGGAATTAAAAAAAAAAACGTATTTCAGTGGAGAATGTGGTGAGGCCATAAACTAGGAAATTATAGATAGAAGAGTAATATTTAAATGGTCAATAGACATACAAGACAATGATAACTGTCACTAGAAGTTGGCGAAATACCAATTTAAATACTAATGTGATATTTACCATTTATCTTATTAAATATATATATATATATATATATAGCCCAAAGATTAAATCAAGCCTACTGCTTATTTTTGTACAACCTGTTAACTGAGAACAATTTCTACATTTTTAAATTGTTAAAAATAAATATAAAGACATATATTTTGTGGCACGTAAACATTTCACGAAACCAAATTTCAGCATCCATACATCAAGTTTTATTGGGACACAGTTACCTTCATTCATTTATGTATTGTCTATGGCTACTTTAACCCTCCAACAGTGGAACTGAGTAGTTGCAACACAGACTTTATGATATTCACACCATATAATCCCTTCTGACAATAAATAGTAATTCTCAATAATGAATAAGAAACAAACCTTAGCTCCAAACCTGTGACATGACATTCCCTACTTTGCTCCCCTCTCACTCATGGCCTGTTAGAGAACTACACATATATAAGACTAGAACTCAGCATATATTAAATACATCTTTCATTATTATCTCTTTTTGGAGGGGAGAAGGGAAGATTATAAATGAAGACATTTATGAGGATGAGAAACATCATAGCATATATAGGTTTTTAATTTTTGTTTTTTCAGGTTTTATTTTTGGTTTTGCATGCGTATGTTTGTTTGCCCACCATGCATCTGTCAGTTTGTCGTACTGTGGGGGCTTGTGTGTTACTATGATGCTGGGAACTATGCCACCAGTATTTAATCACCAGCAGGGTCACCCATAGCAGACAGGTTTCAGTGGAGCTTCCAGACTAAGACAGACTAGGAAGAAGGACCCAGCAGTGCACTTCTGAAGAGAATTAGTCAGTGAAAACCTTATGAATAGCAGCAGAACACTGACATAGTGCCAGAGGATGAGTCCCAAAGGTTGGAAGACAATCAAAAGATGACTGGGGGAGTGCTGCCTCCTCAAAGAAGAGTCCACCTTAATAACATGGATAGGGTCGAGCTTTAGGGACCTACATTTGCTGATGTGGCATGACTCAAAATGAGAAGGAACAGCTGCAAATATCCATTTATAATAGGAACATTGAATACATGAAGTATGAATCCAAGAAAATTGGAAATCGTCAAAAATGAAATGGAATACATTGATATCATTGGCATTAGTGAGCCAAAATGGACTGTATTAGTCATTTTGAATCAGACAATCATATAGTCTACTATGCCAGGTATGGCAACTTGAAGAGGAATGGTGTTGCATTCATCATCAAAAAGAACATTTCAGGATTTATCCTGAAGTACAATGCTGTCAGTGATAATACTCATATGCCTACAAGAAAGATCAGTTAAGAGGACTACTATTCAAATTTAGGCACCAACGACTATGGCCAAAGATGAACTGAATATTTTTACCAACTTCTACAGTTTGAAATTGATCAAACATACAATCAAGATGCATTAATAATTACTGGTGATTGGAATGTGAAAGTTGGTAACAAATAATGATCAGTAGTTGGAAAATATGGTTTTGGTGATAGGAATGATGCAGATCACAAGATAGAATTTTGCAAGACCAACTACTTCATTGCAAATACCTTTTTTCACCAACATAAATGGCGACTATACACGTGGACCTTGCCAGATGGGATACACAGGGATCAAATAGATTACATCTGTGGAAAGAGACAATGGAAAAGCTCAATATCATCAGTCACAACAAGGCCAGGGGCCGACTGAGGAAAAGACCATCAATGGCTCATATGCAAGTTCAAGTTGAAACTGAAGAAAATTAGAACAAGTCCACAAGAGCCAAAGTATGACCTTGAGTATATCCCACCCAAATTTAGAGACCATTTCAAGAATAGATTCGACACGTAAAACACTAATGATTGAAGACCAGACAAGTTGTGGAAGGACATCATACATGAAGAAAGCAAGAGATCATTAAAAAGACAGGAAGAAAAGACCAAATGGATGTCAGAAGAGGCTCTGTGTCTTAGTGAACTAGTGCTGCTGTAACAGAAATACCACAAGTGGATGGCTTTAACAAAGAGGAGTTTATTCTCTCACTGCCTAGTAGGTGACAAGTCCAAATTCAGGGTGTCAGTTCCAGGAAAAGCCTTTCTCTCCCTGTCAGCTTTGGAAGAAGGTCCTTGTCATCAGACTTCCCTTGGTCTGGTAGCATCTCGGTGCAGGAACCTCAGGTCCAAAGGACACTCTCTGCTCCAGGAGCTGCTTTCTTGGTTGTATGAGGTTCCCACTCTCTGTGTTTCCCTTTCCTTTTATCTCTTAAGAGATAAAAGGTGGTGCAGGCCACATCCCAGGGAAACTCCCTTTACATTGGATCAGGGATGTGACCTGGAAAGGGTGTTACAATCCCACCCTAATTCTTTTTAACATAGAATTACAATCACAAAATGGAGGACGACTACATAATACTGGGAATTATGGCCTAACCAAGTTAATACAGACATTTTGGGGGGGACATAATTCAACCAAGACACTTTGAAAGTTGATCTTGAATGTAGAGGAGCAAAAGCGAACACAAGAAATGATGAAGTAAAAGAGATGAACAGAAGATTTCAAAGGGCAGATCAAGACAAAGTATTATACTGACATATGCAAAGACCTGCCTGAAGTTAGAAAACCAAAAGGAAAGAACACGTTTGTGAGGATGGCACAGGATGAGGCAGTGTTTCGTTCTGTTGTACACAGTGCACAGTGTCTCGAATGGGAATCAGTTTGATGGCACCTAACAAAAACAACAACATGATTGTTTGTTTTACAAAAATGGGTTCATGTTTCTGCATTCTGCGTTCTTCCAAGTCAAGGAATGCTCTATGATCATTGTCTTTATTTCCATACCTTTCATTCAGTCTTTGACCTATTTTAATCTGTATTTTGGCTCCGTTACTCTGCAGATGCAATTCTCACAAGGGTCACTAATGAGTGTTACTAAAACCATCGGCATTTTTCAGCTTCATTGACCACTCAGCAGACTTAAACAATTCCTCTTTCTTGAAATACTCTTTTCTTTTGGCTTTCGTATCAGAACAACTTCTTGATTTTATCCTTTAAGTATCTGTTTCCTTTGTACACTCGTACTTCATTAAACATTCTTTTTCCTCTATAATCTCCCTCTAATCTGTCTCACTCACTTTCTAGGTTTTTGTTACCATCTATGTATACAAGAAACAGATTTGTAACTCCAACTAGATTTACTGCTAAGCTCCATATTTGCATTTCCAAGTGCCTACTTGATCACCTCTTAGATATCTCAATGTCAACTTAAACTCCATACCTCAAGGACTAAGGGACCAGTCCCTGGAGAAGGACATCATGCCTGGTATGTTGTACATAAGGTTGCTATGAGTTAGAACCGACTTGATGATACCTAACAACAACAGCAGGCCTGCAGGTTCAAGTGAGAGGATGTACAATCTGACCAAGGCCCTTCATCACTCCACAGAGGGTGTACTTATGGTAAGACAGACTCACAGGATTCAGACAGCGCAAGAGAGGTGATGTGATTGATCAGTGTAGTCACAGACAGGAATTGTTCTTTAGTCCTGAGGAATTTCAATAATATTATTGAAATACTATTATTGAAATTCCTTTGTGGAAGTTGTTATTGGAACATGTTATTGGTCTTTATTTAATTTACAAATAAAGTTGAGAATCCAGTTCCTTTCATCACCATGTTTCTTTATGAGGACACGTTTCAGGTTTCAGAGAACAAAGTTTCTTGGTGAGTAAATAAGAAGTAGTCACTCAAACAAGAGGGTTGTTATGACACTTTCTAGCTGCAGTGTGTCCTTGGGAGAGATATTTTTTCCTATTAACTTTGCTGTTAACTTTATCCCTGTTATTCTAGCCTGATAAATGGGTGGACATACTCTTACTTTCTCAATCCAAGTTAAATTTTACTTCCTCACATGGTTAAATGTGACAATATATAAATTAAGAACAAGTAATGAAATTGCTGAATTTCATGAAAAATTCAAAATCCAAAGCTAAAGAAGTTAAAATTTCAGAAGAGAATTATCTGTTTTTTGGTTTCAGCAATCATACCATGTGCTCTTTTAAAAATATAATAGTGGTTATAAAGCCAACAACTTTCAATTAACTTAACTCATACTTATCAACACTGACTTTTTGTATTCTCTCCTTCTTATACTATCTCCTGTAACATTGATCTAATATGATATAATTTGGGGGCTTTCCCCATCTGTGCCCATTCATTTTTACAGATAAGGAAAATCAGTGTTAGCTCATTGGAAATAGGTCAATCCTGAAAACCTAGGCCCCCTATACCTCAGTGCCATGTTCATTTCACCATACCATTCAGAATATTATGTCCGGAAATGAAACCTTGAGGGCGTTTAGATATAAGTTGTCTTTAAAAAAAAAAAAAAAGTTTCTTTGAAACAAATATGCCAAACTACACTTAGTGGAAGAATTTGGACCAGATGATTTTACACACACACACATATGCATTTACATGTCAGGACATTTGAAAGAAGGGAGTATTTAAATTTTGCCACAGGCAGTAGGCAATGCAAAATGTAACTGTGGTATTTTGAGTGAATGTAATTAAAAATCTGTCTTTATTCTTCACAGGCAGTCTCGATAATAAAGTATACGGTGCAGGATCCCTGCAACTCTATATAAAGGCAACGTAATGAATTCCTGATATAAATCTAAAACGTAGAACTGTGTTTGGTTGAGTATAGAACAGTGGTCATTACCACACCACAAGGTTACTTTTCAGAGGTTTTCAGGTGTTGGTATGCATCAATATCTGCACTGTGTTCTGGGGGATTTTAGAGTAAAAGTATTGAAAACTATTAGCTTTCCATCAAATGCCAGTGTTTAAGGAATCAAGCAACTCTGGAGACCTGGGTCCCTTTCCTCTTGAGTTCTACACATTCCCTTGTCAGTCTTTGCCTTAGGATGATACGTCCTCAGCAAGCTCAGAAGCGAGGCTGTATAGCAGAACTGTTACCCTAAGGACCTATATCCAAATTCTTCCTTCATAAATACCATGTCAGTGACTTTGGGAAAAGTCTTAATATATCTAAGTCAAAACCATAAACATTGCAGCTTCCCTATTTATGAAGTAAGATTAATAATGGTATTGCACTAAGGAATTAAGAGCATGTGTGCAAAAATTTTAGCACAGTGCCTGCAACATAGTATGCACTCAATAATACTATCAATGTGTGTTTAATTTGTAATAACTCTATGAACAGAAGTTTACCTCCAGAAACCACAAAATGCCTTTCTGAATACCACAGTCATTTTGAAGATACTAACAATTATGTTATGTCATGAGAAACTCTTGCCTTTAAAAGTTATGTCTGACTGAAACATTTCTTCCTTGAAAAAAGACATTAGCAGAGCATTTAATTTAAATGATGAAATACTTTGAATAGCTTATTTGAATTAAAAACGACAGTTTAGCGAACCCAACTACAGTTTGCTCTGCTTTTTAAAATTTATTTTTAATGCAATCATTCATTCCATAGCAATTTATAACATATATAAAATATACAGATATTATTGTTATATTCTAGGACTCAAAAGCAAGATTGTTGAAAGTATCTGCCTTCAAGAAGATCATGACATTACAAGGAAGACACCTATTACCAATTGCCATCTAGTCAATTTCGACTCATAGGGACCCTAAAGGACAGAGTAGAACTGCCCCATAGGGTTTCCAAGGAGCACCTGGTGGATTCAAACTGCTTTTTGGTTAATAGCCATAGCTTTTAACCACTACATCACCAGGGTTTCCAAGCAGATGGTAATTCATGCTATAATGGAGGTTGGACAAATGAAGACAGGTTGCCAATCACAGCCGTGTTCTGCACCATTCTCAATGGCATAGTGCCCCTGGGACTGTGCAGAGTACAACATGTAGGACACAAGCATGGTCTTTCTTGGGGAGCTCCTATTTGACCCCATGTTGAAGGGGAAAGAACGTTTTATAAAAGGAAATAATTCTAATAATCCAATTGAACAAATATATACTGAGCATTTTCTATATGCCAGGTGCTCTAAAAAAAGCTATTATTGCAATTTGAAAACTTATAAGGTAAACTGCAATATGCTGAGGCAAAGAGTATAGATATTTTTTATCAAAAAATTAAATAAAACAAGAAAATAATATTTAAAGGAAAAATGGAAGAATTCCTTCATATTTTTGCAATAGAAAAAGACTTTCTAATAATGATTCAAAATCTACATGAAGGAAAAGTAATAAATTCAACTACATAAAAATGTTTTCCAATGTCTGCATAAGGAAAAATCAGCCTTATAAAATAATTGTCAAATTGGGAAACACAGTTGCCACTGATATTATAAACAGATATTTCCCAGAAATCAAGACCAAGATTCTTCTAAAAAGAAAGTTTATGAAAACAAAACATAAATCACCCTTAAACAATGACATCATGCCTATTACCTATCATAATTTTAAAAATGCAAATAAAAATTACACTGAGATAGCATTTTTCCAGTTATTCAAACTGGCAATAATCTAAAAGTTGTATAATACCCAATGCTTAGTGTAAATTTGTGTAATTCCCATGGAGGGTAATTTGACAATCCAATGTATATATACCTTATCTAGCAATTTTGCTTCTGGGAATTCAACCCACAAACTACATTTCATAAGTGCAAAGTAACATATATACAAAGTTACTCATTGCAGCATTACTTCTAATAGCAAAAGATTGGAAACAATTCAAAAGACCATCAACGAGGAGCTAGTTAATAAAATAACAGTACGTTCTTGAAATGAGCTACTATGCACCTGAAGTTTATCAAAGAAAAGGGCCCTCTACATTACATATATGTAAAAATATCCAAGATATAGTAAGTTAACATGACATTTTAACTTGACATGTTTGTGTAATGTGTCACAAATATGTGCAGAAAAGGGAGAAGATAATGCTATGGATTTATATTTGCATAAAAAGTAGGTATTATAGGCATTATATACATATATACGCACACATACACTCTACTCCTCACTAGCTATCTTGACATCCAACATTTTGCATTTTCACAATAGTTAAAAATGTACTATGTGACTATCTTGTGCATTAATGACACACATCTGGCAGTAACAAATGCCAAAATCCAAGGCAAGAGTAACGCTGGCTGTGATGGTTAAGTGTCAGCTTGGCTGGGCCATGATTCTCAGTGGATTGTTAGTTATGCAATGATGTAATTTTGCAGTTATGTAATGATGTAGTCATCCTCCATTTTGTGATCTGATATGGTCATCCTCCATTTTCACATGATGCCAATTTTCCCATAATGACCTAGTCTTTGGAATCTAACCATTTCGATAACTGAGGAGTGGGTGTATGTATAGATACACACTGCGAAGAATGGGAATTCCAGAACACTTAGTTGTGCTCATGAGGAACCTTTACATAGATCAAGAGGCAGTTTTCAGACAGAACAAGGGGATACTGATTGGTTTAAAGTCAGGAAAGGTGTGCGTCAGGGTTGTATTCTTTCACCACACCTATTTAATCTGTATGCTGAACAAATCATACGAGAAGCTGGACTATATGAAGAAGAATGGGGCATCAGGATTGGAGGAAGACTCATTAACAACCTGCATTATGCAGATGACACAACCTTGGTTGCTGAAAGTGAAGAGTACTTGAAGCACTTACTAATGAAGATCAAAGACCACAGCCTTCGGTATGGATTGCACCTCAACATAAAGATAACAAAAATCCTCACAACTGGACAAATGAGCAACATCATTTGTCCAGTTGTCATGATAAATGGAGAAAAGATTGAAGTTGTCAAGGATTTCATTTGACTTGGATACACAATTAACAGCCATGGAAGCAGCAATAAAGAAATCAAAAGACACATTGCATTGGATAAATCTGCTGCAAAGGACCTCTTCAAAGTGTTGAAGAGCAAAGAGGTCACCCGGAAGACTAAGGTGTGCTTCACCCAAGCCATGGTATTTTCAATCACATCATATGCATGTGAAAGCTGGACAATGGATAAGGAAGACCGAAGAAGAGTTGATGCCTTTGAATTGTGGTGTTGGTGAAGAATATTGAATATACCATGGACTGCCAAAAGAATGAACAAATCTGTCTTGGAAGAAGTGTGGCCAGAATGCTCCTTAGAGGCAAGGATGGCGAGACTGTGTCTTACATACTTTGGACATGTTGTCAGGAGGAATCAGTTCCTGGAGAAGGACATCATGCTTGGCAGAGTACAGGGTCAGTGGAAAAGAGGAAGACCCTCAATGAGGTGGATTGACACAGTGGCTGCAACAATGAGCTCAAGCATAAAAACGATTTTGAGGATGGCGCAGGACGGGGCAGTGTTTCGTTCTGTTGTGCATAGGGTTGCTGTGAGTCAGAACCAACTCGACGGCACCTAACAACAACAACATACACATATATGAAATCAGTGAAAATTGTTAACCATAGGTATGAAATGGCAATTAGTTCTATGGTGAATAGGGTAGGTGTTGGGCTTCCTACTGTATAGCTTTGAAACTTTATGTTTGACCCATGTAAATATACTATCTGTTCAAAAATAAAAATAAATTCATTATATATTTCTAAATATACAATTGATAAATTAGTTTTGGTGAAAGTACAAAGGAACAAACATTTATTGATAACCAGTTTTGTGTAAATCATTGTTTTGGATACACATACAAACGTATGTAATTATACGTGTTATATACAATTTAAGTGTTAGTAAAAATGTTACAAGATACATATTATTTTCCATTGTTTACAGGTAAAAGATATCTAAGTTTGTCCAACTAATAGTTATAATAACCAGCACTGATACAATACTCACCACATCTCAGGTTCTATTCTAAGCATTTAATACGTAATAATTTAATCTTAAAATAACAGTATGAGGTATCTACTAATATTTTTCCCCTTTTACATAGAGCAAACAGAGGCACAGTCAGGTTAAGGGATATGCCCAGGTCCCAAACTGGAAAAGTGGCAAAGTAGGGGTTCAAATCCTGGGAATCAAACTCCAGAGTCCATATTTTTTAACTCCTCTGCTATTACCTAGGTCCTTCTACCAATAAATCCCATTTTTTCTTCTGCTGCATGCTGCATGTATGTGTTGAGATGTGAACACTAAAAATTCCCTTCAGCAGTATACAATAAAAAATAAAACACCGAAATTAGGATGACCTACCTAGATATGGGAATATAAAGTTCTCCTCAATCTGCTGGAAAAAAAAAGTTGTTTTTAAAATAATAACAATTCTCTTCAGAAGCAGTGTGCTGTGATTATGTGAGAAACTAGACTAGGAATTAAAGAACCTGAGTTATTAAGGCAATTTTGTCATTATGTGACACGTTGCTTCTCTTCTTCTTTTCCTGCCTCCTCAAATGTAGCTGACCTCCAAGGTCTGTTCCTACTTGATAGTCCACAGTTCTAAAATTCTGCAACAGTAGCTACTTTCCACAAAAGCTGGCATCACAGAAGAACCTTTTCCAGCACATTTTTCTAGTATGTCCCCAAAAGGGCCCTTTGTGAATTCCTGTCAAGTGTGTAGCACCTTTAGAAAAGCAAGGTCCTGAAAGTATGAGGTCAGAAAGCCACCTGGTTCCTTAAACGGCTAAATGGGGAATTTTTACTTCATCCATGAGAGTGATTTCTAAGAGACTAGAACATTGTGAAAGGTCAATGCTGAGCCAGCCAGCAGCAAAAGACTGACCCACAACTTTATGTTCAGGTAGGAGGCAAAGCTAGTTCTCGTGAGCTCTGCATTGTAGCACTCCCCAGGATGACCTTACTGAAGAAAGCTATAGGCCACTGAAGAGTCCAGGCTTAGAGTATTAAATCCCATATAAACTGCTGTCGAATTTTTAGAATATGCAAACACACTCTAATTTTAAATTTAGAACAGCAAAGGAAAGTAACCAATATTTTAGGTGTTTGCAATTATTTATTTCTAAGTGTACGTTTACAAGCCATGAAATCCGGAGTTTCATTTCACTATAGAGTACTTTAATTAAATTCCCAGATCTAAAGATTTAAATGTTTGTTCCAGCCAGCTGCCAAGTCATAACTGACACATACAGAGACGAGAGTTTAAAATGCGATTGCATGGTCACAGCCAACGCTTAATGTCTGCTGCCGAGCAGGAGGCACGGTGTTGAATATTGCCATCTCAGCAGACTATATAGCTTAACTGCCAAAGCCTGACAGAAAGACTGATTTTCTTTAAAGGCAGCTAAATGTTTTAGAGGATTGTATTGAATTGAATCTGTAAAATATCTACAGAACCTTTTCATTTGAATTATAAAGCTTTCTATAACAACTTCATTTTAAATACATTTCAGAAGACGACTCAATGTATATGTATAAAGCACTTCAGGATCATTCTAAAATACTATTGCCAGGAATTTTTGGAAGTCTCTGAACGTGAACCCACTATTAAAAAATACAGAATTGCTATTTACTTGAAAGTAATTCCTAAATAAAGTAAATGGTTGACCCTGTTTCATACACTTTAGAGCATAAACGTACAAGGGTGAAAGAGCAAAAAGTTGTCTTGGCAACATTTCAGACATATTTTTAGGGAATGATTTGGATACTTGGTTAAACTATGCTCACCAGTAGTAAAATCTGCTTTAAAACACAAGCAGAAACAATCATTTCAGTCCTTGGAGAGAGCAGGATATTAGTTGTTAAAACGTTTATAAACAGGAAGAGAAAAGGGAGGAGTGAATATGAGAAAACAAGCCCAATATCATCTGTTCAAATCCTGATTTTAATATTTGTGTGACTTCAGAAAATATAGATCTTATCTGAAATAGTTGTTAAATCATGCCTACATCTTCAAATGATGATTGTTAAATTAAATGGGAATGCAATATGCACGGTGTCTAGCATCCAGATGACAATCAACAGACAGTGGCTGAATCTTGAATTTTGACACATTAATCTCATACTCATCAAACTAGTGAATAAGAAGTTTTCTTTCTGCAGGTGATCATAACTAACTTTCAAAGTTTTAAGTAAAATAATTGTTGGCACCAGCCCATAAGAATAATGAAGTTCATTTTCAAATAAGATGTCCAATACTGTACCACTTATACATTGGTATGCAGATGGAGTCCTACTATTCGTATTTCCATGGAGTAGCATGGTGGGTCTCTTGCCCTACCCCTTTCTCACTCCTTCTGACACACTGGTCTGTCTACATTTCTTTAAGCATTTATTGGGGTGGGGGAGGGGGAGGGAATCTCTGGGTGATACACATGGTCAAGCGCTTGACTACTTGTTGAAAGGTTGGTGGTTTCAGCCCATGCAGAGGCACCTCAGAAGACAGGCCTGGAAATCTGTTTCCAAAAGGTCACAGCCTTGAAAACCCTGTGGAACACAGGTCCACTCTGACACACATAAATCAGAATTGGCTCCAGGGATGTTAACAACAACAAAACACAGGAATTTGCTGTATTTGCTTCCCTCTGTCTCCTGGATTAATGTGATGTATTTTTTTAGTAATCCTGGACCCCGACTTTCACATTTGGTGGTCTATTGCAAGACCTAAACTGACAATGAGACTATGTTAGCTATATATTTAAAACCATGTACTCCCCCAACCCTGGAAGAAAATTTTATTAGCAGTAAAGCTGACATGTTGACTGCTACCTTTCTTCCTCTCATCTGATTCTGAACTAAATAGCAGAGATGGATGGTATTTACTGATTCTCTAAAAGCTCAACAGTGAAGGGTAAACCTCAAGCTGCAAGTGTGTCTGTAGACCTAAGTTCTACTCATAGGCCGATGAATGATATCACCATCCTGTGTGAGAAAAGGAGTGACAAAGGGCCCTCTAGTGAAGGTGAAATTCCACACAGCACTACCTGTATCTCTCTTTTTCTATATACGATTGAAATTATTGGTTTATATTCATTTGCCTCTTCAATGATGCCATAACATCCTAGAGGGCCAAGGCAGAGTAGTAACCCAGTGAAGTTCAACACAATTCTTAGGTCGAAATTTTGGTTAGCGTATAAAAGCCACATAAAACAGGATCACAACTCAAGATGGAAAATTTTATTAGACTCAAATCTATCCACAAAACTGATAGATCATTATACAATGAATGCAGTGTTCCCTATCACAAAAGTGCAGCAATGGACAACCTCTTCAGAGAAACAAGATAAAAGAATCAGCCACCAGATGGCTGTCTGACTTTTAAGCTTCATTTCAACTGTAATATGATTTCAATTTTTTAATGATCATAGCTTTCTCTTTCTAGACTGATGACTACCTATGGTAACACTTTCATTTCTCCTTAATTAATTGAATTTTAGTATTTCAGTAAAGGTATAGATTCACTTGTTAGTTGTGACATAAAACTCAAATACCAACAAATACAATGTACAAAGCAGAATTGCATTTCCCTAAGAAAGCTGAGGGTGAGAGTGATTAGACCATCTGCATTATGACTTTTCAGAGAAAAATGAAAACCAGATTTCATCAAAGTGACAAGGCTTCCTAAGGCAGCACTCAAAATAATTGGCTAAATGTATTTTTTCAATGGTTCAGAACTTTTCATTTATCAATGTAGACACTCCAAAGTGAAGCCACAAAAGCATGTATCTGAAGGTTTCTGCCTCTTCAAGGTAACTTTAAGATTAGGACAAATCTGATCAGTTCACCTGACAACGGTAATTGCCCTACATAAATATGAAGACACAGGTGTGCTGCTTCTAGAACACCATAAATATTACAGCTCCTTAAAAAATTCACTAAGCAAAATCATGGTTGTATGTTGCTGATGACTCTTCATAATCTTTCCAGGAATTTGAACCAAAGTTAATAAGGCAATGTCGCCCGTTTCTTTAAACTCAGATTTTAATGTACAACTGCATATTCTTTCTATTCTCTCGAGCAGAAGAGCCTTCTGATTTTTCTCAATACAAAGTCGAAAGATATGCACATGGAAAGCTGAAAATTCCACTGAAAATGATTGTGTCAAAGAACTTTTTATAAGGTTTTATATTGTATGGCCTTAGCAAAGTTAAAAATATATCTCATATTTTTTCTTGCTGTTGAATGTAGATTCCATTCACTACCCTGAACATTAAAATTTACTTTTGTGGCTTAATTGTCACTACTTAATAGTGCTAACATTGATAAAAATCTAAAGTTTTAGAAGATTTTCTGCAATTTTTCATTAGGTTTATATTTTTTTTTTTTAAATGGAGAATGAACAAAGGGTATTGGGTCAAATGGATAAATATTTGAGGAGAATTACTAAATCTTTGTTCTCATAATACATCAAAATATGTGTCAGAAATATTGAAGGTATAAATTTTCAAAATGAAATCACAAAAATGAGAACTAATTAAAATTTTATATATAAAATTTAATATCAACAAATTAAGAGAGAAAAAATGTTAAAGAAATATGACCATGTTAATATCTTTAATATATAAAGAGGTTAACAAATCAATAAGAAAGAGAAAGGTAAGTGGCAAAGAAAATATATAGATACAAATAGCCAAAACATATACTTAAATGGTCAGCATCACTAATAATTGAAGATATACAAAATAAAAATTTGTAGTATAGGAACATTTTTTAATCAAATTACCAGAAATAAATTTTGGAAAGAGTCACAGAAACTAATAGAATGTTTATTCAATGCACTAGAAGAAAATTTATTAATATATTTCAAGTAATTATCACATTCACTCTTTTAGTCTATAATGACACTGACAGGAAAATATCACTCAAATAGTTGGGCAAGAGGATTTAAAAGGACCTTCATTAAAATGAAGCCCTGGTGGCAAAGTGGTTAAGAGTTCAGCTGCTAACCAAAAGGTCAGCAGTTCGAATCTACCAGCCACTCCTTGGAAATCCTATGGGGCAGCTCTTGTTGTTGTTGTTGTTGTTGTTGCTGTTAGGTACCGTTGAGTTGGTTGCAACTCATAGCAACCCTATGCACAACAGAACAAAACACTGCCCAGTTCTGAGCCATCCTTACAATCGTTATTATGCTTGAGCTCATTGTTGCAGCCACTGTGTCAATCCACCTCGTTGAGGGTCTTCCTCTTTTCCACTGACCCTGTACTCTGCCAAGCATTATGTCCTTCTCCAGGGACTGATCCCTCCTGACAACATGTCCAAAATATGTAAGACGCAGTCTCACCATCCTTGCCTCTAAGGAGCATTCTGGCTGTACTTCTTCTAAGACAGATTTGTTCATTCTTTTGGCAGTCCATGGTATATTCAATAGTCTTTGTCAGCACCACAATTCAAAGGCGTCAATTCTTCTTTGGTCTTCTTTATTCACTGTCCAGCTTTCACATGCATATGATGCAACTGAAAATACCATGGCTTGGGTCAGGCGCACCTTAGTCTTCAGGGTGACATCTTTGCTTTTCAGCACTTTGAAGAGGTCCTTTGCAGCAGATTTATCCAATGCAATGTGTCTTTTGATTTCTTGACTGCTGCTTCCATGGCTGTTGATTGTGGATCCAAGTAAAATGAAATCCTTGACAACTTCAATCTTTTCTCTGTTTATCATTATGTTGCTCATTTGTCCAACTGTGAGGATTTTTGTTTTCTTTATGTTGAGAGGCAGTTCTACTCTGTCATATAGGGTCGGTATGAGTTGAAATCGACTCGACAGCAACTGGTTTGTTTTTTGTTTTGTTTTGTTTCTTCCTTCAAAATACAATTTAATGTTTATTTTCTTAAATAAGTAATATGTTCCAGTCACCTGAGTGGATTTTTTTATTCTGAGACTACCTGCCATCTTGGCAGGTTTAGCAGGGAGTAAATGTCATCTGGAATTCTCACTCTTCATGATGTTATCCATAATTTGTTATGATTCACAGAGGAGTCGATTGCCTTTACATAATCGATAAAACACAGGTAAACATCTTTCTGGTATTCTCTGCTTTCAGCCATGATCCACCTGACATCAGCAATAATATCCTTCATTCCATGTCCTCTTTTGAATCTGCCTTGAATTTCTTCTTTTGTCTTCCTTATTACATTGCCCAGCTTTCACGTGCATATGAGACGACAGAAAACACCATGGCTTGGGTCAGGCACACCTTAGTCCTCAAAGTGGTATCTATGCTTTTGAACACTTTAAAGAGATCTTTTGCAGCAGATTTGCCCAAGGCAATGCATTGTTTGATTTCTTGACTGCTGGTTCCATGGGTGTTGATTGCAGATCCAAGTAAGATGAAATCCTTGACAACCTCTATATTTTCTCCATTTATCATGGTGTTGCTTACTGATTCAGTTCTGAGGATTTTTGTTTTCTTTATGTTGAGGTATAAGCCATACTGAAGGCTTTAGTCATTGACCTTCATCAGTAAGTGCTTCAAGTCCTCTTCACTTTCAGCAAGCAAGGACATGCCATCTGTGTAACGTAGATTGTTAATGAGTCTTCCTCCAATACTGATGTCTCTTTTTTTTATCCTCAGTGCATGCTTTTAAAAACTTATAAACCTCAAAAGCAATATGTAAGGAACCCTCATCTTATGCAAAAATGGGACAGGCTTGCTGACAACAAGGCAGACTTCTATTGCCTTGGAATCAATTCCAACTCATAGCAACCCTATAGGACAGAGTAGAACTTCCCTGTAGGATTTCCAAGGCTGTAATTTTTTAATCTTTATGGAGGCAGACTCATACATCTTTCTCCCATTGCAGTTGGTAAGTTTAAAATGCTGACCTTTTGGTTAATAGCTGAGCTAACCACTGGGAAACCAGGGCCCCTTCCAAAGGTGGTAGTACTGCAAAAAAAGACTGAATAATCAGCCCAGTGACTCTCTTCTGCTAAAGCCAAGGTTCTGATAAGGAAGAAGCAGAAATCTGAGTTCTGGTATGGTGATATTTAGGTGACAATACCTGAGACTCTTGATTCTAAATTTCTTTAAAACCTCCAGTCCAGCACAAAAAGCCTACTCCCCTTGCTAGAATAGTACATCTTCTGTTGCAGAAAGACCATGAAAAGTCTATGCCTAAAGTAAATACATCACATAAAGATGATTATCCTCCTTAAGATGCTACTCTTCTTTCACTTATTGCCTCAGTAATTAGGGATGGGGCACAGTATAGTTCTGTCAGTCAACATAGCTACAGGAATTGGCTAACATATTTTAGCTGGGCTGGGGAACCACCTATGGGATTGGATCTTGAAAATTAGACCAGAGGCACAGAATAAACATTCAATAGCAAAGAGTTTATTGACATGGAGGCTCCTTCTTGTGACTCAGGATATAATACCCTTATAATACTTTGTATGAAAATTTATGCAAAGCATTCAAACTACAACTTTATAGTCTCAAGTATATTTGCTTAACAAGAAATAAATAAAATTAAGTTTTAATTTAAAAAAAATCTAGAACAACAATAACCTCAAAGGAAGTAGAAGAAAAAATGATGATAAACTAATACAAATTAGTCAATACAGCAGGCGAGAAAAAATAAAGAAAAGAAAAAACTATCTTTTCTGGGGGGAGAAGGGTCAGGTACCAAGCCAATAAAACCAAATCCATTCCCAGTAAATTCTGACTCATAGCGATCCCATAGAACACAGTACAACAGCCACATAAGGTTTCAATGGGCTTTAAATCTTTATGCAAGCAGACTGTCACATGTTTCTCAGCAAAGCAGCTGATGGGTTCCAACCACCAACCTTTTGGTTAGCAGCTGAGCACTTAAATCACTGCACTATTGGATATCTATATATAATAATACTGGCCAGTATAATCAAAGGAAAAAATGAGAAGATGCCCAATTATGCTAGTAAGGGCATGTAAAATAGATATGGTTAAAATAATATATGGAAAGTTACAGTGTATTATCTCTAACTCTAGAAACCTCTGAAATAATCCCTAATCAGGGATCTCTCAACTCCCCTCTACCTTTGTACACGTCCTCTCACTCACTTGGGCAAATGGCACTTAGTTTCCTTATTCATTCCAGGTAGAGTTCTCTTTCAAATTATTAAGAACTACTGAGCAAAGCACAGAAAAAACTAGATGTTCTTTCATTCTCTTCCCCTAAAGCACCCTGGCGCCTCAGTTGTTAAGAACTTCACTGTTAACCAAAGATCGGTGGTCGAACCTACCAGCTGCTCTGTGGGAGAAAGATGTGGCAGTCAGCTTCCGAAAAGATTACAGCCTTGGAAACCCTATGGGGGCAGTTCTACTCTGTCCTATAGGGTTGCTATGAGTTGGAATCCACTCAAAGGCAATGGGTCTGTTTCCATATGTGGAAGTAATAACAATTCTGAGAATATCCAGATTTACAGACAGCTATCTCCATGGAACTTTTTCCTTGCCTTACACAGAAATTATCTCCTTTAAAAATCAGTTTCACAATACAATGAAATAACACTATCCCTTAGCATGGTTCCCATAACAACTAATTCTGGAACCAATGGCAAGGAGTTTAGGCTCATGATAACATATGAACAAAGGGTACATTATCACTTACATCTTCTCATTTCCACACTTTGCTCATTATTAACAACAATGGCTACTTAGACGTAATCTTTAGTCCAAGTAAGATGAACATTTTTGGTAAATGCAGACTGAAACCATTACCTCTGGAAATCCATCAAGAAACTCTGCTAAATTTATTTTATTAACAATCTTAAGAATCTCCTGGAGCTGACTATTCTTTCAATGTGCTTTTTTTTTTCAAGGTTTTTTTTTCGTGGGTACATAACATAATCTGGTTTATAACTATAGACCTGCTTTAAAAGTATGCAGGAAAATAGGCACTGGCCCAGGAGCCTAGGACATCAAGAATTCCATTTAATTCTGAGAACACCGTTGTTAGACTACATTACTTACCTCTCCTCTCCATCTCTTTCTGTTTGGTTTATAAATGAGTATAAATATTTAATAACACTCTTTATTTCTCTTCCCTGACCTAATTATTGTGACTATTTGAGGTATCTGCTGCAATGATTTATTTTTAAAACACCTTTGGTATTACTTCTTAGAATACAGTCACTGGATTTTAAAATTCACAGAACTTTCTCTAGATCTCATTTCGAATATCAGGAGAAGCTTTAGTGCTAAAATATTGACATAAACTATGGTTATATTACAAAAAAAATAAGATTGCTGTTGTTAGTTGCCATCAAATCAATTCTAACTCCCGGCAACACCAAACTCTAAAAGCGGTATTTATAAGTCAGGTATACACATTGGTTAGCAAAGCTTCTTTAGGCATGGATACCTTATAGGGGCATCTAAATTTTGACTTTTTTACTTTAATGTATTGCCCAAGGTTTCTACAAGTATCATTTGTATTTTTAAAATACTATTGTTTAGAAAAAAAAATTATAACCTTTAAAATTTGTGTCAGAAAATGTAAATAGGTAATTAAACTCACACTTCTACTAAAGATAAACCCCTTTTATGAGACCCTTCCAAACTTGTCATATGCATCTTTATTTCTTATCAATATTTCTCTTTAGTAATATCATCAGGATTTCTGATTGCAGTGTCTGACTCAAATTATAAAATTTGAAGAGCTGGAAGGAATCCTGGAAGTGATATTTATCTTTCAGATGAGAAAAATAAGAAACAAAAAGCTTATTGATTTGTCTTATGTTATATCACTAGCTAATGGGACATTTGAGAATCTATCCTCATGAGCCTCATATAAGGTTCTGTCTATTATCTTTATGTGTAGTTAATGTTTCTGACTTATTAAAGGAAGAACAAGTCTCTCAATTTTATTAAATTTTTTTATAGAGCAATAGATGGGATGCTGAGAATTGAATGTATGCAATGCATGTCAACTTACCGAATACCTGTGATCCTACAGAAAGCAAAATACTTTTTTAAGGGATAACAGCCAACCCAAACCCATTGCCATTGAGTCAATTCTGACTCATAGCGACCCTATAGGACAGAGTAGAACTGCCCTGTAGGGTTTCCAAGGAGCAGCTGGTATATTCAAACTGCCAACCTTTTGATTTGTAGCCAAGTTTTTAACCACTGTACAACCAGGATAGACAGTAGGATATGAATACAAGGTAGTGAATATTAAACAATTTTATAAAACTAATTCTTAGGTATTAAAAGTAAAACCTTGGATAAAGCAGTAAGCATGAAGATAAAAAAAAGATAGTGTATGTAAACACAAGTCTAAATTGGTTTTGATAATGTGAAATGGTCTCAATAATGTGAATTAAATGTGAATCCAGGTATATTAGAGATTTCTTGTTTTCCAAATCCATTGTTTCCTAGGTAACTTAGGCATCCAGTACGGTCAGTTAGCCCCATCAAATCTGTATAAGATTTGCTTACAGATTCATCCCATACCTATGGAAGTACAGTGTCCTGGCCAATGTTTATGTAAATTTCCCCATGCTTATATTCTTAACAAGTTGAGCACATTCAGAGATAACTTCAAATAGCTTATATATTGACATGATTACTTTGAAAAACACAGACTGAGTATGAAGATCTTTCCCTTAGAGATACTGTACTACACAGAATAGAGATTTGCCAAAACATTTTTTTGTTTCAAGCATCAGACCTGAGAACTGGTTAATAATAGACTCTATCCAACTTTGTCTCACTTACTTTGGGTATGTTATAGGAGGGACCATTCCTGGAGAAGAACATCATGCTTGATAAAGCAGAGGGTCAGCAAAAAAAAAAAAAAAAAAAGGGAAACCGTTAACAAGATAGACTGACACAGCGACTACAACAATGGGCTCAAACATACCACTGTTGTGAGGATGGCACGAGACTGGGCAAGGTTTCATCATTATACATGGGGTAACCAGGAGTCAGTGCCGACTCTAAGGTACCTAACAACAACATCCTACTTGGCCAGCAGAAAGGAGTGAACTATGGTTGTAAAACTGTGGAGCATTCTTTATTTATAAAACAGAAGTTTTAAATACAAACATGGATATTTCCTTGATTTTTTTCTTTTGATTAAATTTACTTTAGATTAAAACATTTTCATGTTCTCATATTCTATATAAGTTAGAGGCACTATGGTGGTGTCTAATAAAAGACGCTAAGCAAAAAAACAGAATCTTAGGCCAAGAGAAATACAGTGTGGTAAGAAGCCTCCCAATTCCCATTACGCATTCAAGGTAGCACTTTTTTATTACCAAAAACTCTTACCCAAAGACTTCAGACAATCCAAATTTCTAAGTAAAATCGCTGAAGACTTTTATGTTACTTTTTGCTATGCTTACCCCTCCCCCCAAAATAGTAAGCACCAACTATAAATAAATCTAATAAATACTTTTCATTACGAGTGTTCTGCGGAAAACATAACTGCTGCTCCATGCTATTAAAAAAAAAAAAAAAGATGTTAAAGATTGCTATTAGCTGTGTTGTGTACTGTCAATTAGATTCCAACTAATAGTGACCCTGTATAACAGAGTACAACTTCCTCATAGGGTTACCTAGGCTGTAATCTTTAAAGAAGCAGATCACAGGTGTTTTCCCCTGTGGACCCAGTGACCTTTCAGTTGGCAACCTAAGGGGACCCAAATGAATAAACAAATATTTTAAAACAAACAAAAATTCACCCTCACATGCATTGTTTTAACTTATCTAGATTTTAGTTCCATAAAATTCAAGTGCAAGCTTCATGTTTAATGGTCAATGTGATCATGTTCAAGTGATATATGGAAATTCCATGATTTGGTTAATGACACTGGTTTACTGATCTTGTTTCATACCTCTTGTCATGTCACAATAGAAACAAGCAGCTTTGGAAGCTTGAAACAAGAATATTAGAACTGATAGGATCAATAATATTATCATTATTTAATTAGGTTAAGTCAGGTAGAAGATGGAATATGACAAAATAGAAACACAGAGCTGACACTCGGAGAACAGATGAGTTCCTGCTTCCAAAGATGAGGCAGGTCTTGGGAACCATTTTCAATTCTACCCATTCTCCTGAGCCTAGCAAAAGTTCTACTTCTTATGAAGACAACAACCCTCACCAAGCCAACACACCTAGGCCACTGGCATTTCAAAAACCAGCAGAGCAACTCATGATGGACAGGTTTCAACGGAGCTTCTATACTAAGAAAGACTAGGAAGAAGGGCCTGGAAGTCTACTTCTAAAAAATTTGACCAGTGAAAACCTTATGAACAGCAGCCAAACAGTGTTTGGCACAGTGCCGGAAGATGAGCCCCTTCAGGTTCGAAGGCACTCTAAATACAACTGGGACGAGGTGCCTCCTCAAAGTAGAATCAACCTTAATGATATAGAGCCAAGCTTTTGAGACCTTCACTTGCTGATGTGGCATGACTCAAAATGAGATGAAACAGCTGCAAACATCCACGAATAATCAGAACGTGGAATGTACTAAGTATGAATCTAGGAAAATTGGAAGCCATCAGAAATGAAATGGAACATATAAAGGTCAATATCCTAGGCATTAGTGAGCTGAAGTGGATTGGTATTGGCCTTTCTGAACCAGAAATCATACGATCTACTATGCTGGGAAAGACAAATTAAGGAGGACTGGCACCACATTCATCATCAAAAAGAACATTTGAAGATCTATCCTGAAGTCCAACACTATTAATGATAGGATAATATCCATACACCTACAAGGAAGACCAGTTAATACAACTATTATTTAAATTTACGCACCAAATACTAAGGCCAAAGATGAGGAAATTAAAGATGTTTCAACAAATGAATGTAGCACTGGAGGTGCTCACTTACTTGTCTATATCAAGGAATTTGGAACACAGCTTCCTGGCCAACCAACAGGAAGAGATCCATATCTGTGCTCATTTCAATGAAAAGTGATCCAACAGAATACAGAAATAATAAAACAATATCATTAACTTTACATGCAAATAAAATTTTGCTAAAGATAATTCAAAAACAATTGCAGTAGAACATTTACAGGGAACTGGCAGAAATTCAAGCTGGATTCAGAAGAGGATGTGGAACAAGGGATATCATTGCTGATATCAGATGGATCTTGACTAAAAGGAGAGAATACCAGACGGGTGTTTAGCTGTATTTTACTGACTATGCAAAGGCATTCAATTGTGTGGATCATAACAAATTATGAATAACATTGGGAAGAATGGGAATTCCAGAATACTTAATTGTGCTCAAGTGGAACCTGTACATAGAACAGGAGGCAGTCGTTTGAACAGAACAAGGGAATACTCAGTGTTTTAAACTCAGGGAGGGTGTGCATCAGGATTTTATCCTTTCACCATACTTATTCAATCTGTGTGCTGAGCAAATAATCCGAGAAGCTGGACTATATGAAGAAGAACACAGCATCAGGATTGAAGAAAGAGTCATTAGCAACTTGCAATATGCAGATGACACAATCTTCCTTGCTGAAAGCCAAGAGGACTTGAAGCACTTAGTGATGAAGATCAAAGACTATAGCCTTCTGTATGGATTGCACCTCAACATAAAACAAAAATCCTCACAACTGGACCAATAAACATCATGATAAACAGAGAAAAGACTGAAGTTGTCAAGAATTTCATTTTACTTGGATACACAATCAACATCCATGGAAGCAGCATTCAAGAAATCAAACAACGTATTGCATTGGGCAAATCTGCTACAAAAGATCTCTTTAAAGTGCTAAAAAGCAAAGATGTCACTTTGAGGACTAAGGCGCACCTACCTGATCCAATTCATGATATTTTCAATCACTTTGTGTGCATACAAAAGTTGGACAATGAATAAGGAAAACCGAAAAAGAGTTGATGTCTTTGAATTCTGGTGTTGGCAAAGAATATCGAATTTGCCACAGACTGCCACAAGAACGAACAAATCTGTCTTGGAAGAAGTACAGCCAAAGTTCTCCTTGGAAGTGAGGATGGCAAGACTTCATCTCACGTACTTTGGACATGTTATCAGGAGGGACCAGTCCCTGGAGAAAGACATCATGCCTGGTAAACCAGACAGTCAGTGAAAAAGAAGACCCTCAATGAGATGGATTGACACAGTGGCTGCAACAATGGGCTCAAACATGGCAACTACTGGGAGGATGGTGCCAGATATGACAGTGGTCCATTCTGTTGTAGACAGAGTTGCTATGAGTGAAACTGACTGGATATACCTAACAACATCATCACCAAAAACTTACCGATTCTTTCCATCTGATATCGTGTACGAGAATCAGAAACAGATTAGCTAAAAATTATTAAGACTTGTAAAGCTCTTATTTCTCGTTATGTGAGAAATGACACAATCATTTTACTTGTTTCAACTCATAAAAATCATATGAAGTTAAAAGTTATTCTAGTTCTATATCATTTTAGCTACGAGTTCTAAAGACAACTGCAAGCTTGTTAGTGACCTCACTAAATTTGACTAGGTTATTAAGATTTCTCAAGATGACCAATTTAAGTAATGGTCATCATTAATTTTCCTAATTGTGGAACTAATACATGTTCATTATAGAAACTTTAAAAAATTATATAACTTATAGAAAAGAAAAAGTAGACAAACACAATCAAAAATTCCTCTAATTCACAACCCAGAGGAAGAGACCTACTAAAAACATTGTCAGCCTAATTTCTCTAACCCCCTCCAAACTGTTATATTTTTAATCAGACAGAACTTATAGGCCAAACACCATTTTCATCACTTCTGATATTTTATGCTATTTACCTATATGAAGTTTGTAAGGAACACTATATTTCCCTCATAATGTATTTGGATTGGTTCACACTTTCAGAGTAACCTTCCTGTTTCCATTCTCATCTAAATCCTTCACAGATTGATGATTATTAGATTGTGTGTATTTCTGTATGTGTGTGTGTGTAAATTTAATGCTGATTACTATAGCTTCACAGTTGATAAGGCTTCTAATACAGCTCTTACTAACAGAGCACTGACAAGTAAAATTTCCTCTGGATTGTGTTATGGACCATCTCATTCATCTCCTTCTAAAAGAGAGCTACTGACGGATAAGGGACACCAAGTGGCTAATCAGCCCACACTGGCATTTAAATCCTTCTGCCTCTGAGAACTCTCTGTACAATACCAGATCTTGAGCTCCTGAGGCAAGCATCTAGGAGCTTTCATCTTCATAACCAACTCCCTAATTAAGATTTGGCCTGTTTCGTGTTTTATAATATTAAATACATACTAGACAACATCCAGCTTACTCTGTGATACAGATGGAAATATGTATGTTATAACTAAGGAAGTAGAATACTCTTTGGCTTATTTTCTATAATCTAAAATACAGATCATATTCTAAAAATATCATCATAAGAGTTCAATTTACAATATTTAATAGCTTGATGGTATATCAATACAAATGTGTTACACCATTTTGGCTTAACATAGAATCACTCTTGCTGGACTTCACTGTTCAACGTCATATCATCAATCAACCTAACGGAACATTATAAGAAAATGTCACATTAAATGCAAATTGTGTTTATTGTAAGGCTACATTTGAGTATATTGTGTATTATATTACAGGTGACATTTTATGCTGTGCATTTTTCTTAAGATTTCATTGGGGAAATGTGTCTCAAGTCTCAAATCCAGAAATATCTGTCTTATTTATTAATAGCTGCTTTCTATTTATCCTACTAACATGAAGAATCTTCTACTGGATCATGATCTCCACCTTGATCTAGAGCTTAAGAAACTGAGCATTAAATACGAGGACCACCTCTAGTAACTAGGTAGGACTCATGATGTGACTATCTGTTTGTATTCTATGAACCCCTGCTTTTGTTATCTTCCTACTCATATTTTTTCCTTTACCCAATTTCTCAGCTGTTTATTTTAATCAGTTTCATCATACCCATTATTATTATTGTTGTTGTTAGGTGCTCTTGAGTCAACTCTGACTCATAGCAACCCCATGTACAACAGAACGAATCACTGCCCAGTCCTGCACTATCCTCACAATTGTTACTACGCTTGAGCTCATTTTTGCAGCCACTATGTCAATCCATTGCTTTGAGGGTTTTCCTATCTTTTACTAACTGTCTACTTCTGATAACATGTCCTGAGTATGTCAGACAAAGTCTCACAATCCTTGCTTCTAAGGAGCGTTTCTCTGGCAGCCCATGTTATATTCAATATTCTTCACCAACACCATAATTCAAAGGTATCAATTCTTCATCTGTCTTCCTTATTCAGTGTCCAGCTTTCCCATGCATGTGAGGTGATTGAAAATACCACGGCTTGGGTTAGGCATACCTTCGTCCTCCAAAAAAAACTCTTTGCCATTGAGTCAAGCTGACTGATAACGACCCTATAGAACAGAGTAGAACCACCCCATAGGGCTTCCAAGGAGCAGCTGGTAGATTGGACTGACAACTTTTTGGTTAGCAGCTGTAGATCTTAACCACTGCACCACCAGGGCTTGTCAGTCCTCAAAGTGACATCTTTTACTTGCAGATGATATTAATGATATTGTGATATAAGTGATGTCAGAGATCAATGACTTATTCATTGCAAATACCTTTTTCAACAACATAAATGGTGACTATACATGTGGACCTCACCAGATAAAAGACACAGGAATCAAATTAACTACATCTGTGGAAAGAGGTGCTGGAGAAGCTCAATATCATCAGTCAGAGCAAGGTCAGGGGATAGCTGCAGAATGGACGGTCAACTGCACATACGTTTGAAGCTGAAGAAAATTAAAATAAGTTCATGAAAACCAAAATATGACCTTGAGCTCATCCCACCTGAATTTGGAGACCATTACAAGAATAGATTTGACTCATTGAACATTAATGACTGAAGACCAGACAAGTTGTAGAACTACATCAAGGACATCGTACATGAAGAAAGCAAAAGGTCATTAAAAACACAGGAAAGAAAGAAAAGGTCAAAATGGATGTCAAAAGAGACTGAGACTTGCTCTCAAATGTTGAGTAGCTAAAGCAAATGGAAGAAATGAAAAAGAAGGAGTTGAACATAAAATTTCAAAGGCAGCTTCAGAAGGCAAAGTATTATAATGAAATGTACAAAGACCTGGAGTTAGAAAACCAAAAGAGGAGAATACACTCAGCATTTCTCAAGGTGGAAGAACTAAAGAATTCAAGCCTCAAGTCATGATATTGAAGGATTCTATGAGCAAAAAAATTGAAGAATGCAGAGGCATCAAAAGAAGATGGAAGGAATACACAGAGTCACTGTACCAGAAAGAACTGGTCGATGTTCCACCATTTCAGGAGGTAGCATACAATCAAGAACTGATGGTACTGAAGGAAGAGGTCCAAGCTGCACTGAAGGCATTGGCAAAAAAAAAAATAAGGCTCCAAGAATTGATGGAATACCAACTAAGATGTTTCAACAGACAGATGCAGCACTGGAGGTGCTCACTAGTCTATGCCAAGACATTTGAAAAATAGTTACCTGGCCAACAGACTGGAAGAGATCCATATTTGTACCTATTCCAAAGAAAGATGATCCAACAGAATGTGGAAATTATCAAACAGTATCATTAATATCATACCCATTATTATAAACTGACTGAAATCCTTTTGGAATAAGTATAAATTACTAATGTTTGTTTTATTAGGCTTAACATTTTGAAACAGAACTTTGCTTCTATTTTATCTAATTCTTTTAATGATGTGTGTGTGTATTTTAATACTTATTGAGTTTTACAAGAATACACACTTAAAACTGTTCTAATAGTATTTTCCTTATCTTCAATTTTTATTGAATTAGGCAACAATTAAAAAGAAAAAAGCCTTAAGATCTTTTTTTTTTTTTTTTTGTAGTTCAAAGACTCATAAGGATTTTTCAAGTATAAGAAATAAGAGAAATAAAAAAGATTTCTAAAGGGGATACAAATGAATAAACCTGAAGAACCTTCACTAACCCAGTAGAGAAAATTACTTCTTAAGAAATCTCTTGGTAATCCACTTTTTAAATCTCTCCAGTTTTTTCAATAGCAATATAAGTCTGTCTGTATTTGTCCCAGAGTTAAGTCACCTCTCTGGGCCAGGTTTTCAGTATTTAGCTCATAATTAAGCACTTGAAATGCTTAAGAATATAATTATCAGGGCATCAACACATTGCATAATTGTTTTTCTTTTTTACTCAGATAATACCTTGAATGGGTCAACATGAGCTATAGAGTTACACTTTCATTATGCATAGTGAGTTGGTCAGCATTATCTTCACTCTCTTCTGTTTAGAAGACATAGTTGAGATTACGTAAATTAAACCACTTTTTCATTCTTTAATTTTCTTACTCAGTTCTATATGCCTAAGGATCTAGTTATTTCTACATAAGTAAAATCAGGACACATTTTGCTCTGTAGGCACTATATGCATTCATGAATCTATAAAAGTAATATTCTATTTCTTTCAGAAAGTAGGATATTTAAAGAGAAACTAATATAGACAATATGGCAGGTAAATAATATGGAGTGCAGTGGTTAAGAGCCTGGCTGCTAACCAAAAGTCAGCAGTTCAAATCTTCCAGTCACTCCTTAAAAACCCTATGGGGCCACTCTACTCTGTCCTATAGGGTCTCTGTGAGTAGTAATTGACTTGATGGCAACAGGTTTAGTTCTTTTTTTTTTTTTTGGTATGGCAGAATTTTATAGCATTTTACAGAAGCAGGTATCTTTGGAAGTGTTTTAATCCAGACCCCTTATTTTGAAGATGAAGCTGTTGATCAGGAAGCTGAGTGATTTTCCCAAGTCACAAAGCACTAGTATTAGGTTAGAGCCTTCACTGTCTGATGGACCAAATCTGCAGGTAAACTATAAGTCCCTCTTTGAGAAAAATGTTCTTATCACTTTTCATAATTACTTCTATTAATAGAGTTTTTTTTTTATCTAATCACTTTTAATTATTCTCTCAAAAGTAATCATTCTAAATTCTCTGTGTCCTATAGCTATAAAGAAAAGAATTTCACAATTTCTTGTGATGGTGATGAATTATTCCCCACATCTAATCAGCTGCCCTCATGAACTTTTCGTTCTTATAAGAACCTTTAATGAGCTAAATGATATGGGGGTGGGCAAGAATTAATTATAGAATAAATACTCAAAGAAATAACCAACTCTGTAGGAAATTCCTTTTCTTTCCAGTTGTATGCCTTCATTTTTTTTTTTTTTAAATTGTAGATGAACACCATACAAAAGTTGCCCAGGGACTAATACGAGTTAGCAAAAGTCTAGTTACTAATATTTAACTAATCAGGAAGTTATTTGGTAGCAAATGACAGAAAAGCCAACCAGAATTAACTGAATGAAACAATGAATTTCTTGACTTAGGCAACTTGAAATTTCAGGAGTTATTTTCAGTCATGGCTGAATACAGAGAATGAAACATTGTCACAAGAACATTCTTGTTTTTTGCCATTGTGTTCTTTGTATTGCTCTGGTTTGACTACATTCTGAGACAGGCTTCCTCCACATGGTAGTAAGATGGCTGTCTATATTTTTCAGCTTATCTGTTATCCTAATATCAACCCCAGATGAAGGAGATGAGGTAGAGGGAGGAGGAAAGGCTTCCTTCCAATAGTCCCAACAAAAGTCCTGGAACATCAACCCCAGATGAAGGAGATGAGGTAGAGGGAGGAGGAAAGGCTTCCTTCCAATAGTCCCAACAAAAGTCCTGGAACATAGCCTCCAAGGCTGTGATTGGATCACCTGCTCACCCTGAATTAATCATTGAAATATAATTGCTCATGCCTGAATAGCATGTCCACTGTTAGAGCAGAGTTTGAATCAACCTCACCGAACAAACAGGAATGAGGAAGTGGTAGTTCTGCCTGGAAAGCAAGCATGATTTTGCCAGAAAAAAGAAATGAATGCTGGGCAGACCAAAAATGAAAGATGTCTTCTGTGATGGACATGTTAAAGCTATGATTGGCCTGGAAATTAACTCAACCAAAATGACTAACATGGCTATGGCCCCAGGAAAAGAAGTTTGGGCTTTTTTTTTTTTTCCCCCCATATCTCTCTCCGTGTTTCCCCCATTAAAGAGCTGCTACCAAATGATTACCTTCCAGTGCACTGACTTGAGCACATTAAAATAATGGGTGCACATTCACATGGGAAATGTCCTCTTTCACCACAGGTAAATTCTGTCTCTTGGAACAGAGATGGTAAGTGGCAGATCTGCTTTCAAAATGGAGGGAGACCTTGATTTCTCACACATTCTCTCAGTATCTCTTTTCATTCCATTTCTTCTGTTGCTACCTTAAATCCTAGAGGTCAGAGTCAAGCGAAGGTTTTGACATTGTAGTAGAAGAGGAGTTTGGAAAACAGAGAAGGCAGTCTTGATAATAGAGTTAGGACTGAAGATTTTGGGGCCTAACAAGCTTAAGAAGAGAGTGTTTCACATGATCCAGCCCCATCTCTGTAAAACTGGATTATTGTTTTCAACTCTTCACTAGCTCCTCGTAATACAATTATACTTGCACACTCTTAGCCATACTACTTTATAGTGTCTCACTTTTGGGGTGTAGTATACTCCCTGTCTCACCAACTTAAGGCTTGGCTATATGATGCATTATGCAATGCTATGTAAGCAGGTATAATGTTTGCCACATCTGATTACACCCTTTAAATTAGCATGTGTGGTTTGGCTTGTGCTTCTGTGCTTCTGCCCTGTCATCAGAAGATCTTGCTTGGGACCCAGAATAAGAAACAGGTGGAGCAGACATGAACCATTCTTGCAGACTGAAGAAAAGCCACCGTAGTCAACCCCAGACCTGACATGGAGAAAACATCCATTGTTGGAAGTCACTGGGATTACTGAGTTGTTTGTTAAGCAGAATTATCTCAGTAAAACCGACTAAAACAACATATTATCCAAGAAGTCTGCATTTTTATTTATGGGAAAAGACAAATCTAAGAAAAATGGTATTTTAAAACGTTAGAGCCATGGCTCACATGGTCTATTTCCAGAGCACTGTTATGGTATTAAAGAAAAAAAAAAGTCTGAAAGCCAAAGTAGGTTCAAATTAACTGCGTCTTTATTTGCATATCTCTAACAGTTTGATATATTAATCACTACAGTATTTTTAATATACCCTATCTCTCTGCTGTCTCATTTCCTCACATGCTGCAGGTGGTCTCCCACTTCTCACATCAAATTCTCCTGCTTTCAGGCCTCCACACTTATCCTAACCCAATGCCTCTAATGTTCACCCTACACTCCATTTCCTTTCTAATTTGTATTACAAAGCAGGAAGAACTGCTCTGAAGAACAAGGATCTCCCTGGAGAACTGAGAGTGCTAGGGAAGGAGCCAAACAAGAATCTTCTCTAGTTGGCCAAAAACCCACTGCTGTCGAGTCGATTCTGACTCTACTTGGCAGCAAGAGAAAAATGACACTTTCCTACATCCTTAGGAACTGCACAGGAAGACATGATTGGTCAGAGTCAATATTTGGGCATTTCTGCTGCCCTCACCTCATTCATGCTAGTCACCAAATATCGTAAGATAAAAACTTTAAGTCATTTTCTTTTTTGTTTGTATGTCCATGTATTTTATGGAATTTTTAATTATAAAAATAAATGGAGATTTTTTTGTAAGAAATTAAATACTGCAAAGTGGTAAAAAGTAAATGTTAATAATCTTAACTCCCCTTCTCCAATGCCACAATCCTGAAGTATCAGTGTCCAAAGTTAGGTGTAAGTTTGTTTGTGTTTTTTTTTTTAATATTTTTCTATATTCATACAGACATATCAGGATTTTCTATGGTTTTCTGTACAATAAAAAAAAAAAATAGATCCTATTAAATGCTTTCATCTAAGATGTGCTTTTTTCCCCCCACATGATAATATGTCAAGGACATTCCTTCAGGTAAATATATGTTTAAATCTAACTGATTTTTAAACAAAAATAGCTGCACAATGCTCTATAATATGTATTTAACAAAAAGACTTCAATCTCGATTAACTAATATTTAGTTTATTCCAGTTTTATTTGGCTTTGGTGGGTTTTTTTGTTTTCTGGTTTTTTGTTTTGTTTTGCTTTTGCCATTATTGTGGCAATGCAAAGCACGTATCAGTGAGTGAGGATGTGTAAACCCTTTACAGGCAAGGGAGAAGAAGTTATTTGGGTCAATTATACAATTTGCAATATATGGTCTCTTGTTTTTCTTTTTTTTTTGCAGTATAAAGGAGTGTGTGTGTGTGTGCACGCACGCACATGCTCTTGCACTTTGATTCTGGTTTCATGTTTTGATTATTTTCCTTTATTGCTTCTGAACTTTTTGACTCTCTCAAAAAAACACTGGAACAAAGTGAATGTATGCTGCCATAGACCAGGAATATTGAACACAAAAGTCAAATCATTTTTCATATGATTTCAGGGAATTTAGAGAGACTGCATAATCACCTCAAATCCCTCTTAAATTAGTTGCTGATACCTGACATCTCTTTGTCTTAAAGTAATTGCAAATGTCACTGAGAGAGCAAACACTATCTCATTAGACTTTTACATATTATTTATAGTGCTTTTGTCAAATCCTATATAAGAGTACATTTTGATGGAGAAAATGCAAATGAATAGTGATATAAAAAAGGAAAGGAGTACTACCCAGAATTAAAAATGTATAATGAAAAATTGAGGAAATCAAAGAAAAACTAATTTATAATTTTTGGAAGGAAAGACCTAAACAGATGACTTTGTGTTGAGGATATTTTGGAATACAATTCAACATGTTGTGTCAGGCAAGGGCCTACGGTAGTTGAAATATTCAAATCAGGTTTTATCCTTCAGCCTGATATTAGATGGCAGAATTTCTAAAATAGAATAGAGTGTACTTTAATGGTAAAGATGCACTCAATTTCATGATAAGAGAGCCCAATTTTGTGGTCTTTTCCCAAATGCAGGACTCTGGAATCACCACTTAACTTTCCTACAGTAAGAAAGCGGCAAGATACAGCAAAAAGCATAAGACCTGAGTTCCTGTTAGAAGTCAGGTAAGTTTCAAAACAACCATTCTATAACTGTTGTTGTTGTTAGGTGCCGTTGAGTCGGTTCCAATTCATAGCAACCCTATGCACAATAGAACGAAACACTGCCCAGTCCTGTGCCATCCTTACAATCATTCTTATGCTTGAGCTCGTTGTTGCAGCCACTGTGTCAGTCCACCTTATTGAGGTTCTTCCTCTTTTCTGCTGACCCTGTGCTCTGCCAAGCATGATGTCCTTCTCCAGGGACTCATCCCTCCTGACAACATGTCCAAAGTATGTAATACGCAGTCTTGCCATCCTTGCTTCTAAGGAGCATTCTGGTTGCACTTCCTCCAAGACAGATTTGTTTGGTCTTTTGGCAGTCCTTGGTATATTTCATATTCTTCGCCAACACCACAATTCAAAGGCGTCAATTCTTCTTCGGTCTTCCTTATTCATTCTCCAGCTTTCACATGCATATGAGGCAACTGAAGATACCATGGCTTGGGTCAGGCACACCTTAGTCTTCGAGGTGACATCTTTGCTCTTCAACACTTTGAAGAGGTCCTTTGCAGCAGATTTACCCAATGCAACACGTGTTTTGATTTCTTGACTGCTGCTTCCATGGCTGTTGATTGTGGATCCAAGTAAAATGAAATCCTCGACAACTTCAATCTTTTCTCCATTTATCATGATGTTGCTCATTGGTCCAGTTGTGAGGATTTTTGTTTTCTTTATGTTGAGGTGCAATTCCTACTGAAGGCTGTGGTCTCTGATCTTCATCAGTAAGTCCTTCACTTTCAGCAAGATTCTATGACTAGTTATTGTAAAATAAATCTAATAATGAAAGAAAAATAGTTCTGGGCATTATAAAGTACATGACAAATACAAAAGGTTATGATTAACCTTACTAAGAACATTGTTTGTTTTTTTTTTAATAAAATAATAAGTGTTTAAATGTTAAGAGTCCTAATTCTGTACAAAATATCAGCTAACTCCTTGGCATCTCTTAAATAAAAATATTAGTTTTCTGAATTTTTAATCTTCAGCAACTAGTTTCCCTAGGTGGTCTTTCCATATTTAGTCAGAATCCTTTCTAATTGCTTTTATAATTGTGCCCTTGTCTTTTTGAATCTTTGTTTAGTCAGAGGCATTTCTTTAACCTTCAAAAAGATCGCTTAAAGACACAGGGGCACTACCATGGCAACTGATACTACAAAATACATCTGTTTGATGGAAAGGCTAACATCTGACACACTCCAGGATTTTAAATAATCTTACTGAGAGATTAATTTATCTCTAAAGTTAACAAATAAAATGGAATAAGTCAAAACAAGGAAAATGGAAAAGATACTTTCTAATGCCTGATGTAGGATTATCGCACATCAAATAAAGTTAAAATATATCCCTACAATTATAGAAGGTATTTGTTAAAATGGGAGACATTCCCATATTAAAATAGGTCCTATAAAATCAGGATTTATTAATTGATGAGCTTGCAAAGACCAGTTAGGATGTCGCCATTGAATAAAATAGAGCAGAATTAAAAGTAATGTTTTAAAATAATAATATAGCCATATTATTGAATGAGTTGGCATTGGTATGATTCAAGGAAAATAACTTGATTCTTTTTCATCACCACCCTTTAAACAGCTCTACGGAATTATTTTTGCTGGTAGTAAAAAGTCCAAAACCAAAAAGCTAGTTGTTATACAGTCGATTCTGACTCATGGCTTCCCCAAGTGTGTCAGAGTAGATCTTGGATCCATAGGGTTTTCAATGGCTAATTTTTCAGAAGTAGATTGCTAGGGCTTTCTTCCAAGGTGACTGAGGGTAGATCCGAACCTCCAACCTTTTGGCTAGCAGCTGAGAGTGTTAACTGTTTTTATTTTTATTGGGGGCTCCAGTAAAAAGTCCAGCCTGGTCTAATAATCAAAGCTTTAGTTTTTCATTTCCCTCTATACTTCCTTGCCCTCCCTTCTTGGGCCTGCCTCAGGCTGGGAAATCTTTAGCTGGAGGGAGCCATGGTTGGATTCTTCAGTTTCCCCACTTTGTTCTCCCATCCCACTCCCTTCTTATTTTGCTGTCTCTTGGGTTAGAGTGTGGAGAAGATGGAGAAGTCAGTCATAAGTGCCTTGTATTAGAGTTCTACTTTTACCTGGCGTGTAAATTGCCAGGTGTGACAAATGTTCGATGCTGGTGATTTCCATCATGAAGACCTTTTGTTAATTCCTGGTAGAAAATCCTCCTGGAGGTCTCTCCTTAAGTCCTCCAGGAGCTAGCCTTTAAAACCCTGACTTCCAACCACATTAAACTTCCAGTCTCTTTATGTTGTGATCATCTTATGCCTCCAGGCAGTCCTCTTCATGATAAGCCCTTTTGACATAAATCAAGGATGGCTTCCTTACAATGGGTACCTGTGGCCCACAAGAAAAATATAATTTTGCCTTGACCAACTCTCGAAGGGCAGACCATTTCCATTCAGTCATTTTTCAGTTTGTCCCCAAAGGTAACTCTAAAGAGCTTTTGGTGTTTTGACTTTTTCAGGCATATGTTAGGTTACACATTAGACTCTCCTCAAATTCCAGAAAATATATATTAAACCCTTGAAGTGTTTCTCTAAAGACATCCTTCAACTTAGCTTGGAATAGGGGAAGAAGTGAATGATGTGAGGAAATACCACAGTGTACCAATAACTCTCATTCTAAAGAAATTTTCACTCTCCAAGGTCTCCTCATTAATTACAATCTCCTTTTAAATGCTCTTGAGGTTAAAAAAAAAAAATGTTAAAGATCACTGAATAAGTTTGTGGGTCACTCAGGAACAAGTTCTGCATAAGATACTCTGTCATCTTTTTACTGAATATATGGGAAGTTAATATTCTTTGTGTTCAGTTTTGGGTCACCAACTAAACCTAAAATAATAGAATATATGCTGATAGAATTGAAATTATGAAAAAATTTAGTCAGCCCTTAAAAGGAACTAATGTCGAACAAGCATAAATGATTCATAAAACTAATCATGAAGCAACTATATTCTTGTACCTCACTGTTCTATTTAATAAGTTTAAAAAAGTTAAAAACACAATTCCCATAAGAATACATATAGTGGACAAGTGATAAAGACTATATTCAATTCCTTAATTAATGAGAAAATTAGTGAGATGACAAGGCCAGTTCAAAGAACAATGAGGAGCTGAATATTTCAAAACAATTTAATAAAGAAATGTTAAAATAGGATTGCTACACTAGATAAAAAATGGGTTAATGTCCTACAAGGCAATAAACTATAACTTTTGGCTTCTATTTTATGCCAGAGAGAAATTATTTACAATTCTACTAAAGAAAAATCTTAAGTGAATATATAAATTCATTAAGTCTAGGGCCTTTAATAAATAGAAAACAGTGAGTTAAATAAACTATATTACCAAAAACAATCTTTAGGTGGACTAATTAAATAATGCCTACACATGATATTGATATTGAAAGTACATGTCACCAACTTTTTGCATTATTTTCAAATTTGGAATCATGTTTATTAACAGTCCTCCTGCCTTCTTACGACTATAAATAATCTCCAACAATTACTCTTCATCACAGAAAGGGTTGGTTTTAATATGTTTTATTTGATTATTTACATAGGTGCAACAAAGGGTGTTTGTTAACCATACAGGGGTCCTTGAGTTTACCTTATAAATATAGAGCTATAAAGTATTGTGCAATTAATAAAGGAGAAAAATAACTTTTGCTGGAAATTTTTAAAACCTTTTGAAATAAATTCAGGAAAATTGTGAATATGGTACAAAGAATTCCTGTAAACCTTCCATCCAGCTTTCTCCAGTGTTAACAACTTATACAACCATAGTACAGCTATTAAAACCAGGAAATGAACATTGACACAAATATGTATTTGAATTTTGCCAATTTTCCTACTAACAACTTTTCCTGGCCCAGGATTCAACTGAAAACCCAACATTGCATTTAGTTGTAATGTCTATTTAGTCTCCTCCCATGTGTGACAATTTCTTAGACTTTATCTTTCCTGACTTTGACGGTTTTGAAGAACACTGGTCACTTATTTTCTAGAATATCCCTCAATTCATTTTGCTGATATTTCCTCATGATTAGCTTGAGACCAGACATTTTTTATAAGAATACCACATCAGTGATATTATGTCCTTCTGAATGTATCATATCAAAGGATAAACCAAAGGATACATAATATAATTTCTCCTTACTGATGATATTAACATTATCATTTGGTTAAAGGTGTGCCTGTCAGGTTCCCTGCTGTAAAGTTAGTATTTTTCCTTTGTAATTAAGTTCCTACTCTGTCCTATATGGTTGATATGTGCCAAAATCAACTCAAGGGCAATGAGTTAATGGCAACAGGTTAACTCAGCAATTAAAATATAAGCATACTAACATGATATATGCAACATGATAAACCTCAAAATCATTATGCTGAGCAAGGCAGGGCTGCTACTAACATATACCATACATTTGTTCTAAGCACTAAAACTTGTTCATTTCTTTGGGCCAAAAGTTAGCAAAAGTTTTTTGTAAAAAAAAAAAAAAAAACAGATGGTAAATATTTTAGACACACAGGCCATACAGTTTCTGTGGCCACTATTCAACTCTGCCATTATAGCGAGAGAGCACTCACAAACATTACATAAATGAATGATCACGGCTGTGCTCCAATCCAATAAAACTTTATTTACAAAAACAGGTGGTAGGATGAATCACACTTGGCCTACAGGCCACAGTTTGCCAACCCCGCTTTAGGTCAATACAACCCTATGTCAGGGTACCCAGCGTGACTAGCCAGGTACTAGTGGGATTTCAGCCCCAGTTTGCCCCTTACATGGGCCCCTTTGTTCAAGGCACACACTGAATAATCATATGCATCAGCCTATAATAATGTTGAACAAGAAAACTTGCATTCAAGTCTCAAATTTACTATAATCTAAGTAACTGTAGGGAAGTTACTTTACCATTCTGTGTCTTAGTTTTTTTCAAATGTCAAATGAGAATAACATCTGTCCTGTCAATCTCACATAGAATCAGTTAAACTTAAAATAGGTTATGAGTGTGAAAACCCTTTATAAGCCACATAGTGTGAGGCAATTACAATGAATTAATATAGTTCGGAAATTATGGATCCATTAAAAGATTTTATCTTGCGTTAACAAAAACCAAAACAAGACAAAATTAAAAAGAAAACTCTTTTTAATGTTGAGTACGTATAAAATGGAAGTGGGCTCTAATTAGTACTTCGGAGTTTAGGAGAATACGCTAAATAGGAAAATGAAGAACAAAGTTGATACTGCTAATAAATTTTGACTACCAAATCAAGGCTGAAACATGTACCAATTGAGATCTTTGGTCAATTAGATTGCTCCCTTGCTTCTTAATATTATTAATTTAATGTATGTGGTGTAAAATTAGTTTGATGAAGGAGACAGATATCGCAATAGGGAATGCTTGAGGCAAAATAAAATTGAGAGTTATAAAAATTTACAAGGGAAGAATCTGAGTTTTAAAAACTACTGTTAAGCTTTTCAGGTTTAATAGTTAATAGTACTTCTACGCTCCCATATGCCATATGTAAATTTTGTGTTATCTATTTGGATACTTTAAAAAAGAGAAGTATTTCTCTGTGCCACATATTTCAAATGAATAAAACCATAAAAAATAAGGTTGCACACCTCCTATTTTTATGTAAGAAATTTTTTAATTAAGAAGTATTCTTTAGCAGCCTTTATAAATACAATGTACTATTGTTAGGTTAAATTTTTATGAAATGTCTTTGTAAATTTCTGATTAATTAATGTCTAGCTATCTCACTAAGATTTTGGCATATATTACTTCAATGGTAATCATTACCAGTTTCAATGGGGATTAAAAATAGAACATCAAAACATTTTTTTCTTCTAATTCTGTATTTCTTGGGTAAATGATAACATGGTTAGTGATTTAGGAAAATCCCTCCATCTTACTCATATTTTACTTAATTTTGAACTATTATTTCATTAGCTTTGATTAAGAAATATAAAGTATTTTATTCCAAAGGCTGTGGGAAATCTTAACCTGGGTTCTATAAAATTAGATGAAAATTACCTCTTCAACTGCAATAATATCTAAGAAAATTTAGCATTAATATTAGCAGTTGTTGTGACTTTGTCACCAACAGAAGTTGTGGCTGTTTTTGTATTGTTACAGTTATTATAGATATTGTAATATAAACACTCATCGCCACTTTGATATTACAGTATTCACTAAACTGCCACTAATTTTTTGATGTGTCAATAAAAGAGTACAAAAACTCCTAAAGAATGCATTTAAAAAAATATTTTGATAACTAGATTCCAATATAATTGACTTACTTTGTAATCCTATATACTTCAGTCTGTAAATTTAAAACTTAATTTTCACAAGGCATCCAGGTTCACCAAACTGCCAGAGGGGTCCATGGCACCAAAATGGTTAAGAATTCCTGAGTTAATTTCTGGAAAAGTAAGAATTTATACTTAAAACTGTGAGTTTGTGGTTCTGTCCTATCTACATCCAGCCGGCAGGAGAGCTGGATCATCTTCTCTAATTTCCCTTACACCCTACATTTTGTCATGTGTAAAGAAATCAAATACCCTATTTTTTTGTAAATAACGCACCCACACATATAACATGCATAGAGTGCCTAGGAAAAATAACATGCGGTGGGGTTATGTCCTGGGCAAAAAATATATAACACGTGTGTTATTTGCTTAAAAATCTTAGGTTATCTGTATTTGGTCAACTGAAAAATTCTAATTCTTTCTGTCAAATTAAAATAAAAAGAGCACAGGAAAGAAGGTAGAAAGCCAAATACAAATTTTACCTACTTACCATTTTTTCTAGGGCTCTTGCAGTGACATGACAGCATCCTCAGACCACTGAATACTACATGTGCAATATATTCTGACTTTACCTCCAGTCTCCTGCCCAGCAAACTTTATTTCAGTAAAGATGCATGTATTAGGACTTCACCAGTCAGTGCGGGTTAATGGCAAAGAAGTCATAAATGGCTAGCACGTTATTTTATTTTATTGGTCCAATGCTTATTCAACAAATAGTGCCTACTAGCATCATCAGGGCAGATTGAGGCATGTGAGGATCCTAAACACTGATCATCTGTGTTGCCCTCTCTTCTGTTTACTCATGCATTTCAGCGAGATATGTGAGTTATATATACACATTTCTGGAGCCCTGGTGGCACAGTGGTTAAGAGATCGACTGCTAACTAAAAGGTCAGCAGTTCAAATTCACCATCCACTCCTTGGAAACCCTATGAAGCAGTTCTACTTTCTGTCCCATAGGGTCTTTAAGAGTTGAAATCGACTTGATAGCAACGGGATTTATGTATACTTTTAAACATGTGTGTATATATTTATGTATTGCTGGACCTTCTGGCTGGAGATTTCTGGATCAGCAGGCATGGATGTACAACAGGGCTCTCTTAAAAGGCTCAGAAACCTATTTTCTGTTAATATAATCTCTCCTTGCCCACTAACTGCTCATGTTGGATCCACTTGTTTATTGGGTGAATGCGGCAAGAGTTAGACTCAACAGCCCACCCCCACCTCTTGTTTATTAGAAAAAAAAAACAGCATACTCTCAAGAGATAAGTAGTTTCCATTACGCAAGAGTGGACCGTAGGAGACAGATGTCAACAAAGGTGTTGAAGAGGTAGAAGCTTCTTAGCTTAAACAATCTCATGGGTGGGTGCCCTCATGGCCCTGAATGAACTTTATTTCTGGCCACTGCATTTTCTCACACTGGTGCTAGTATCAGTTTCATTTAGTGCCGTGCCAGATCCCTTCTATTGCAGCACTCACATTTTCTTGTGTTCTGTCTGCTTGTCATCTGTGAGTCATTTATCTTTGGATAACTGGTACCCCTGTTCTGTTAATTCCCTAAGCAGGTGCTTACCTTGCTTATTAAAAAAATAATTTTTTTTTTTTAATTAGGTAACTTATATCGGAGCGTCACATATCAGGCGCTCTACTAGCTCACTGTTCTGTGAACGAAACAAAGATCCCTGCCCTCACAAAGCTTATGTTAACAGTCAATAAACACTAAAAGTAAATGCTTACATATATTACATTGTATTTTCAAAGGCAAGAGAAGCTAGAGAGAAAAAATGTAAAGCAGATCAAAGGTGCAGTGGGGTTAACAGGCTGCAATTTTAAATAGAATAGCAGGTGCAAAACGCCAGAGGAAAGAGAGAAGAGCTGATGAAAAGTTCCTAAGGTAGAACTATATTCAAGGAAGAGCAAGAGCAAGAGGCTAATAGTTGCTGATGGGAAGAGGAGTAACAAATGCTGAGGACAGGGAGCTGAGGAGGGAGTAAGGTGGCAGATTGGGCCTTAGCCATTGTAAGACTTTGTCTTTTACTTTTGTGAGATGGGGGAGCATTTCAGACATATGAGAACTGCATGACCTGACTTAAACAATTTTAAAACTCTTTCCAGATACTGTGCTGAGAAAAGGCTGTGGTGGTAGGAGAGGGAAGATATATCTGTGTAAAGAAATTAAACTTTGATAGCATACAACACAAAAATTTCAGAATCTTAAAAACCAATGTTCTTTTTTGTTTGTTTTTTCTCTCTCACACATTACATAGCCACTATGAGTCAGCTGTGGTTTGCTCCATGTTGCCTGTTGTCTGGGATCCAGGCTGATAGAACAGTTGCTGCCTGTGGACAATGCCTGTGTCCCGACAAAGGGAAAGGAGTGCAGGGTGGACTACGTGCTGGCTGTTAAACCTACCACACCAAAGTGTGCTGGATTACTTCTAATCATATTTCATGATCACAGCAAGTCACGTAATGTGGTCAAACCTGACATCAAAAGAAGAGAGATGTATAATCAATCCTCCCTCAGGTAGAAGACAAACCCTAAGAAAGGACAGCAAAGATTTTGAAGAGTAATACAATTTCCACAGGAAAGGAGAGAAGAGAAGGGTATACTATTTAGAAGGTTACTGCAATGTTCTAAGTGCGCGACGATAATGACTCATTTCATATCAATCACACCTCAAACCATGTAGTCTTGAGATTTCTGGGGTATTAAAGGGAAAGTAGTTGTAGAGGTGGCAAATAATAGAGCCTCATACAAGAATAGAGGGAAAGTGGCATAGAGGCCTAGAATAGAAAAAAAAGATAAAATCAAGAAAGGGCTGGAAGGAGCTCAAGTGAGAGAAAAACTATCAAAAACAAAATTAAAAAATACTATAGAAATATTAATCTCCTATATCTAAACATCTTAGAAAATATAATTTAGTTTCTTGGGTATTTATAGTTAAAATTTATAGCTAAAATTTAGTTTCTTGGGTATTTTATAGTTAAAAAAAATCCAAATAACCTTAAAGAGGAGACTTAGAGGACCTAAGTATTGCTTTTCCCAAATTTGTCTGACCTTGTAATTCAGAAGGAACCGTTTTGTTAATAGCCTGCCAATTTTGCCTCTTTTCTTCAATTTGCTTTGTTATCGTAGCCTGACAGCAGGAGCTCTCTCCTAAAGCAAGTATTTCATTGTCCATGTTCCAGTTACAGATTGTTGAGTAAGTGTGGAAAAGTGGTAAAATTCAATTTATAATTCCTCCTTCTGCCTCATTCATATGTAGACCCTTCTGGAAAATAATGAGTTCCAAAGCTTAAAGTAATTAAGACCCCTTTTTATCTGCCATGATTGATTTATTCATTTATATTTATTCCTAATAAGTACCTGGAAATATGGTGGAAGCTAGGGAAAAGATAAAAAGAAAATACCCTGAATGCAAGATTTTTAGAGGCCAGGGATAGAAATAAATGAGATTTATTGGGATAAATGCTACTTTGGAAAAACTTATGATGTGCAAAGATAACAGGGAGAGTCAAACTTTGCTTGAGGAGGTTTCATAGATAAAGATGCTTTAGTTGAGTTTGCAGGAAGAACAAAGGGTTTTTCATTAAAAAAGAAGTGACATCTGCCATAAAGAAAAATGAAGTCCTGATACATGCAACACCAAGGATGAACCTTGAAAATGCTATGCCGAATGAAAAAGAATAAATATCGTGTGATTCCACTTACATGAAAAAATCTACGATAGGCAACTGTATAGAGACCAAAGTCTATTAGGGGTTACCGGGGCTAGGTGGGAAGGGCAAGAGGGACTCATTGCTTAGGGGCACTGAGGTTCTGTTAAGGGTGATGAAAAATTTTAGAAATGGATAGGGGTGATGTTGTACAACATGATTAATGTAATTAAGTCACTGAATTAAATGGTAAAAAATGCTTAAATGGAAAATCTTTTGATTTGTACATGTGTATATGCGTATGTGTGCATGTTGGGAGCATAACAGTGGAAGAAATGCCAAGTAGAAGGAAAAGCATATGTGAAGTCATGTGATAACATATTTGATGTGTGAAAAACATTATGTAAAGGGCAGGAGAAGATGAGGCTGAACAGATAGAAAGAGATCAGATCATGAAGGAGTCCTTATGCCACACCATCCTTATGCCATGCCAAGGAGTTCCAATATTAAATAGTAATAAGAGAGCCATTAAAGGGATTTAAGCAAGAAGGTAACACAATTCAATGCTCTCGTCCTCAGTTTCTTGCTTTAAACAAATGATCATCATTTTCATTAATCACTGTGAAACATGGCAAAGCATATCAGCAGTGAACCAGTCAGGATTCACTGAAGTCTATACTACTGTTCAAGATATTAAACCAGCGCCAGGGGCCCATCAGCATCCTGGTACTTAGCCAATCTCACAACTCCTTTCAGAACCAAGGTTTTTCTCTGTTGACTTCTATTGTCTCAGGACATGCCTCTCAGATTCTCTCAATTTCATAATTCTAGAACAATGGTTCTCAAACTTTTCGATCTCATGATTTATTTGCATTCTTAAAAATAAGTGAAGATTCCAAAGAGCTTTTGTTTCTATGGGTTATATCTACAATATTTACTGTTTTAAAAAATTAAAACTTAGAGCTTAAAATGTTTATTAATCTATTCAAATTATCAATAATAAAGCCATTACATATTAGCATATTTTATGAAAAATTACCGTTTTCAAAAAAGAGGAGAAATAGTGAGAAGTGGTATTGTTTTATATTTTTTGCAAATTTCTTTAATGTCTGGCTTAATAGAGGTCAGATGAATTCTTACAACTGCTTCTGCATTCTGTCAATTACAATATGTTGTTGTTGAAGTATACGTGAAGAAAATCCAGACTTACACAAATCTGTAGAAGGAGAGGGGAAAGTTATTTTTATTAAAAATTTTTTCAGATAATTGCAAATATTCTTCTTTCTGAAAATACCCCGAAAGTCAAGAAGTAGAAGTTTCTTAAACTTAGTTGCAATGTGGCATCCAAAACTGTATCAATGAAGTGTTTACACCTCGTTATGTTAAATCTGTTGATCTACCTTTCATTTTATCAGTTACCCTCCCAAGATTTTGTAACCTTGTCATTTGCAAAATATGAAGTTCACTAAGTTATGCTATCGTCTAAATTTTGACAGTGATTATACATAAAAAGGCCTGATGGTGCAGTGGTTAAGCATTCAGCTGCCAACCCAAAGGTAAGCGGTTCCCATGCACCAGCTGCCTCTCAGGAGAAAGATGTGGCAGTCTGCTCCCATAAAGGTTACAGCTGCGGAAACCCGATAGGGCTCTTCTATCCTCTCCTATAAGGTTGCTGTGAATTGGAATTAACTCCATGGAAATGAGTTTGGTTTATTTCATATATATATGTATGTATAGTATATGTACTTATACATATTTGTGGAAACCCTGGTGGTATAGTGGTTAAGTACTACGGCTGCTAACCAAAGGGTCAGCAGTTCAAATCCACCAGGCGCTCCTTGGAAACTCTATGGGGCATTCTACTCTGTCCTATAGGGTCACTATGAGTCAGAATCGACTCGACGGCACTGGGTTTGTTTTTTTTTTTTTTTTAGTATATATATATTTGTATATATAATGTATACGCACACACATATATACACACATTTATTAATATGACCACCAATCTCATCAGAAAATGCTTTATTGTAAGCTTTCAAGTGAACAGTAGTGCATACAAATTTTTCCACAATTCTAATTTTTTTCCTGAAAGTTTAAAATTTATGATTGGTAACAAATACTGTTATTTATTTTTCTTGAAGTGCCAGACATGCGTTATGCATTTTCAGAAGATGTCTTCCAAATGTTCAAATCTGAATAACTGCAGCTTGTCATTTTCTGATTAAAAACGGTGTTCCATAAAAAAGTGCCTTGTTCATCTCACAATTAAAACAATTGCACCAGTGTTTATCCTTGAAACAACCACATACTTCAATATGCACACAAGCGTTTCTACGTACTTCTCATTTCATCACACAGAGCATTAAAACCTTTTTCTATTAGGTTGTCTGTCTTTTTCTTATTAACTTGTAGTAGTTCCTTATACTTTCGAGATACAAGACCTACATTTGATATACGTTTTGCAAATATCTTCTTTTACTCTCTGGCTTGCCTTTTTACTCACTAAATGGAACTTTTCAATAAGTAGTTTTTAATTTTTATATATATTTTTTCTTTTATGGTATAATAACAGTTCTGACTATAAGAATCAGCACCAAGCCGGTTCCTATGAGGTGGATGTCACATATAACCCCGTTTTGCAACTTCACCATTTCTGACACTGGCCATCTCCCTCAAAACATTCTTTCTGTATTGAGTCTGATAATTTATTGCACCGGTCACAGAGAACTCATGGAAACAATGTAACTGCAATAATGACTTTAATAACAGAAAAGATTAGAAAACAAGGATATAAATAGAAAAAAAGATGTGTAATGGGTGAGGTTCAGGTGGGGTCCAAGCACAGAGCCTCAATGTCTAAAAGGATAACCGCTCACATCTCAAAGGGGGCTTGCTTACCCTTCCCAGAAACTGATGTTCATTCTCACCCTTCAAAAAACTTTCAGACTGGAAGCTCAATGACGTCAGTCGGAAGGCGTGGTTACTGGCGGCTTCTCTCAGCTCTTGGCCCTGTCTGGCTCTGCTTATTGTCCCTGCTTCTTACACCACCACAGCTGGGCCTCCATCACCACAGCAGGCTTACTTGGTCTGGGAGGGTCATAGTGCAGGGCTCCGGGTCCAAAAGATGAGGTCGTGTCCTTGTTCCTCTTCTGGCTCTTGTGATCAGGAAGCCCCATCTGAAGCTTCCTCTGATGTTTTGTATAGGCTTGCCCACGCACTGCATGTTCATTACAAGATGGGCTCCCTAACCAATCTGGGTAAAGGTCAGACTTGGGGGAGTGGGGCTTGGCCCTGCCAATCCAGGGAAAGGTCAACTCTAGGATGGGTTGTAAACCAACCAATCACTTGCAAATTGCAGCCCCATCAATCATTTTGGGAGACTTTACAAACCCAGGGCCAGAAAGGCTATCATATAAAGAAACACATTGCACCACATATAGTTAATGATTTTCAATCTCATTTAAGAAAAATATTTTCTATCCCAAGATTATGGAGATATTCACATACGTCTACCTCAAAAATGTTTTGTGCTTTTCAATTTAGAGGTCTTGTACATATTTAATTAGATATATTCCTAGGTATTTTATACATTTTTTTTAATTTTATACATTTTGATGCTATGTTAAATAACACCTTACTTTTTTACTTTCTATAATTTGTTGCTGGAATATCTTTGTATCTAGCACCTTGGTATGTTAACTAATAATCCTAATAGTGTTTCTGTAGAATCTTTTGAAATTTTTACATACATATGTTGCATGCAAATAATGACTGTCTTATTTCCTTTTGTTAAAATTATAAACTTTTTCCTTTGTCTTGTCTTTTTTCACCTACCAGGACCTCAAGTACAATATTAAATGGAAGAGGTGATAATGGGCATCCGTGTTTCAAGAACATTATTCTTATTTTATACAAATCTATTTTTATTCATAGTTTTAATGTTAGGTTTTGGTTTTATTTCAGTTGTCAGCAGAGGTTATGGCCTATAAGATCTCTTTTATAAGACTCAGAAGGTGAAGTAGATGGTGGACAACATATTACAGAAAAGGACAAGTCATCTTAGAAAAGGTCAGCTATTTAGAAATGAAGGCCCTGAAATTAGCAAACCAGACTGGGCAACAATTTAAGGATCTTAAAAGTATTATGGTTTTAAGTAAAGTAGAAAAAAAATAAATAAATAAAGGTGGTACTCAAATCCATCTCCATCCCCTGAAAATGAAACAAAATAGCTACATGTGTGACTGAAAAGAGATGTCTTACTAAATCATATAAAATTTTAGGGCTAAATAAATCCCAATTTGGGTTCCCCATCTCCATTCATAGATTCAATACCTCCTCACACTACCAGCAGTTCATTTTTTAGTTGTAATAAATCAGCAGAAACCAGGAGAAAGGAAAAACAGAGTAAAGTATATATTTTCTTATATACTGATAATTTCTGTGTATGGATTTCCACAAATTTTGGATCAAAATATACGAATTTTAAATTTTAATAAATACTGCCAGATTGTCTTCTAAAAAGTTTATAGTAATTCTCATACCGACCAGAAATAGACTACTTTTTCCCATTTCCCTCACATTGATGTTTTCAAGTGTTTTAATCTTTCCTAGTCTTATATATAAAATAATATTACCTAAATTTTGTTTAAATTTGCATGTCCTTGAGCAGTGCCTAGTTTGACCGTCTTTTCACATATTTGTTCCTCATAGATTTTCTCCTTTCTTAACTCTTTATTCATATACCTTTCCTATGTCTACATTGAACTATGTTGTTGTTGTTAGCTGTCATCAAATTGATTCTGACTCACAGTGACCCTGTGTACAACAGAAGGAAACACTGCCAGGTCCTGCACCATCCTCACAATCGTTGTTATCCTTGAGCCCATTTTTGCAGGTGCTGTGTCAATCCATCTCGTTGAGGCTCTTCCACTTTTTCACTGACCCTCTACTTTTTTTTTTTCTACTTTACCAAGTGTGATGTCCTTCTTCAGGGGCTGAATACATTTGACAATATGCCCAAAGTATGTGAGATGTAGTCTTGCCATTCTTGCTTATAAGGAACACTCTGGTTGTACTTCTTCCAAGACAGATTCGTTTGTCCTTCTAGCAGTCCATGGTATATTTGATATTCTTCACCAACACCACAATTCAAAGGCATTAATTCTTCTTCAGTCTTCCTTATTCATTGTCCAGCTTTCACATGCATGTGAGGTGACTGAAAACACGATGGCTTGGGTCAGACACACCTCAGTCCTCGAGGTGACATCTTTGCTTTTTAAACCTTTAAAGAGGTCTTTTGCAGCAGATTTGCCCAATGCAATGTGTCTTGATATCTTGACAGCTGCTTCTGCAGGTGTTGACTGTGGACCCAAGTAAAATGAAATCCTTGACAATCTCAATCTTTTCCCAATTTATCATGATGTTGCTTATTGGTCTAGTTGTGAGGATTTTTGTTTTCTTTATGTTGAGGTGTAATCTGCACTGAAGGCTGTGGTTTTTGATCTTTATCAATAAGTGCTTCAAGTCCTCTTCACTTTCAGCAAACAATGTTGCGTCTCATCTGCATATCGCAGGTTGTTAATGAGTCTTCCTCCAATCCTGATGCCCTGTTCTTCTTAAAATAGTTCAGTTTCTCAGATTATTTGCTCAGCATACAGATTATATAAGTACGGTGAAAGGATACAACCCTGATGCATACCTCTTCTGACTTTAAACCATGCAGTATCCTCCTATTCTGTTCCAACGACTGCCTCTTTGTCTAGGTACAGGTGCCTTATATTGAACTATAGAAAAAAAAAACAAAAACCAAACCCATTACCGTCCAGTTGATTCTGACTCATAGCGACCCTATAGGACAGAGTAGAACTGCCCAACAGAATTTCCAAGGAGCTTCTGGTAGATTCAAACTGACAACCTTTTGGTTAGCAGCAGTAGCACTTAACCACCAAACCACCAGGGTTTCCATATTAAAGTATATGCCTCTTTAAAAAAATAAATTTGTAAGATTTCTTTATTAATGATATTAACCTATTGCCCCATGGTTTTCCTTAGTCTGTTAACTTTGTCAATTCTTTGCCACTCCATCTTTTTTTTCAAATAAGTAGTCAAACCAGTGCCTCTCAAGTACGTCTCCTGAGTTTACAGACATTCCTAAGAAAGTCTTCCCATCCCTAAGATTACTCTCCTAAATTTCTTTGACTACCTTATATTTTAATTTTTTATATTAAAGTCCTTAATACATCAGTATTACATTTTTGTCCATGATGTGGGTAGAGTATAAATGCTGATGTGGTAACTTTACAATTGAGAAACCTAGGATGTAGAGGTAATATAAAGAAGGCAAATTAAAAAAGAGAGATTGATTGTGAGGAGAAAAAAATTATTGAAGAATTACTAGATTTTAAACTGTGCTGGGCAGTATAGTCTTTTTTTTTTAATTTTATTTTGCTGTTATTTTTGAGAATGTACACAGCAAAACATACAGCAATTCAGTAGTTTCTACATGTATTATTTAGTGACATTTATTACATTCTTCAAGTTGGGCAAACATTCCACCCTCCTCTTCTGAGTCGTTCCTCCCCCGTTAACATAAACTCACTGCCCCCTAAGGTTGCTATCTAATCTTTCGAATTGCTGTTGTCAATTTGATCTCTCAAGGTAGACATTTTTTACTAATTAAGCTAAACCACTGTTTGGTTTTAAGAAGACTGCAGGGAATATTTTTGGTTTAAGATTTACCAATTATCTCAGGGCAATAGTTTAAAGGTTTCATCCAGCTTCCATGGCTCCAGAAAGTCTAGAGTCCATGAGAGTTTGAAATTCTGTTCTGCATTTTCCCTCTTCTGATCAGGATTCCTCTATACAATCCTTGATTAAAATGTCCAGTAATGGTAGCCGGGCACCATTCACTTCTTCTGGTCTAATGGCAAAGGTGGGGGTAGTTCATAGAGGCAATTAGTCTCACATTCCACATTGTCCTCCTATATCTGACTCACCTTCTCTCCTATACCTGACTCACCTTCTTCCTCTCTTGCTCTGGGCAAATAGAGACCAATTTTTGAGTCTTGGTTGGCCACTTGAAAGCTCTTAAGACCCCAGGCACTACACAATTAAATAGGATGTATAATAGAAGCACTAAACATGTTATTAAACCAATTAACTAGGATGTCACATGAAACTATGATCCTAAACCTCCAAACCAAGGAACTAAATCCCATGAGGTTTTTGGTTGTACATAAGCAGCCTCAGAAGCTACTCTTTTTTTTTTTTTGGTCATTGTTGTAAATATATCTATCACACAACATTGCCAATTCAACTTTTTACAAGTATACAACTTATTGACAACAATTACAATAATATGCTGTGCAACTGTACCCTTCATCATGGGATATTTCCATCATTGCTCATTTCCCCTGTCTCCGCTCCCACCCCTGCCACCCCCGGTAACTAATAATAAACTCTGGCCTCTATACATTTACCTTTTCTTGTCTTTTTTACATAAGTGAGGTTATACAATATTTGAGTTTTATGACTGACTTATTTCACTCAGCATAATTTCTCATTCAAGCCATGGTATTTTCAATTGTCTCATACACATGCTAACACTTGACAATGAATATGGAAGACCGATGAAGAATTGATGCCTTTGAATTTTGGTGTTGGCAAAGAATATTGAATATACCATGGACTGCCAGAAGAATGAACAAATCTGTCTTGGAAGAAGTACAGCTAGAATGCTCCTTAGAGAGGAGGATGGTGAGATTTTGTCTCACATACTTTGCACATGTTATCAAGAGGGATGAGTCACTGGAGAAGGACATCATGCTTGGTAAAGTAGAGGGTCAGAGGAAAACTGTCTATGAGATGGATTGACACAGTGGTAACGACAATAAGCTGAAACAAAGCAATGATTATGAGGGTGGTGCAGGACCGAGCAGTGTTTTGTTTTGTTGTACCTAGGGTCAGTTTGAGTCAGAGCCTAACAACAACAACATGGTAGTTCCATTATTAATTTTTTTAGGAACTACCACACTGTTTTCCACAACAGCTATACTATTTTGTATTCCCATCAGCAATCAATAAGGGTTCCAATTTTCCCACATCCTCATAAACACTTATTATTTTCTTTTTTATCTTAGCCATCCTAGTGGGAGTGAAAAAGTATCTTATTGTGGTTTTTATTTGCATTTTTTTTCCTGAATTTAGTCACCAATCTTCCCCAAACTGAAACTTAACTATGTGAGAGTGCACACCACACGTATGGTTTATGTATATGCAGGGTTTATGTATAGCATATACATGCAATGTCCTACCACAGTTTATTTGGATACTAAATGCCATATTCCACTGGAGGGATTTTGGAGAAATGGTTGGCAGCATGAGAAAGGTTTGCAGAGGTCAGGAGCTTCACTAATGATAGCCTCCCCTCCTCATTTGAAAAGTATAATTATAAACCCTGGTGTCATAGAAACTACAGCTCTCTTGAGCTCTAGTTTAGCGAACTTAGGGAAACGTTTGTCAGCTTAAAAAAAAGGAATAAAATGATAATATGAATACCATTACTAGATGTTGAAACACCCTAATCACTGCCGGGAAACATAAAGTAAATAGAATAGCTTCACTCAGACACAGTTATGCTTACTGTGTTCAATTAATGAGGGGTTTTTAGGGGCTAAAAGGAGAAAAAGACAGAAAAATTAATTGCTTACTATGTTCAGTGGCAGACAAATAAAACATAGAAATATTAATTCAGATAGTGGTTGTAAGAGTCAGGAAAAAAAATTGCTGTCTCAGTTTATACATGCTCCAAACAGAAAAATGTAGTCATTAGACTCAAAGAGTTAAAACAAACCAAAACCAAATTACCATTCTATTTAGCGAAAGTCCACAAATTTAATCAAGTAAAACAACACAAGTTTATTATCTCACAGTTTCTGTGGGTCAGGAGACCAGCCATGACATAGCAGCATCCTCTCCCTAAGGTTCACAAGGTTGCAATTATGGTTCCTACAAGGATGGGGTTATCATCAGAGGCTCAAGTGGAGAAAGATTTGTCTGCAGACTCTCTCAGGTTGGTAAAATCCATTGCCTTCCAGCCACAGGATTCATAGCAGCTTATTTCTTCCAAGGCAGAAACACAGAAACTCCAGCAATACAGATGTCACAATTATATACAATCATGTAAACATAATCAATGCATGCCATTGATTAGAAATCACAATGAAGGGAATGGGATTACACAAGGACATGAATGTCAGGTTGCAGGAATCCTGAGTGCCACCTTAAAGTGTATTTCCACAAACACAAAATACATAGTATTTGGAATTCTCTGGCTATGATTTGCCATACTCTTTTTTTTTTTTTTAAGTTTGTTTCTTTGCAAAATAAAAAAATAATTTGATGTAATTATTTTAAAATACTACTTTCATCACCAAAAATGTCCTAATCCAACCTCATAATTTATGTAACACAATAGCTAAACAACTAGCTACATTGTGAAAGAAAGCATGAAATTAGAATCAAGTTTGAATTTTGACTCACCCACTTATCTATGTTTGCTTTGAGGCAAAATCACTAATTAACTTCTAGAGGCCTCAGTTTCTTCATCTATAAATTAGAGTGTATTTATATCTACCTTATAAGGCTCTTAGGGGGATTAGAAAAAATATTTGTAAAGCACTTTTCATACACAGGTCTGACATACAAGAATTGCTCAGCAAAACACAAAAATTACTAGTATCATCACAGTATTAAAAGCCCACTCTGAACATAGTACATTTTGTGACAGCACGAAATTTTTTTTTTTTTTCAGAGTTTAAGAATGGCTATTTCTATGAAAGATGTAAGGGGAAATGAAGCAGGCAAATTGATTCAGTATGTGCCAAAACAAACAGTAAAAATGTACCCATACAAACATATATATATATATATATATATATATATATATATGTCATATTCATTTGGACACTATGTACATTAAACACTGAGATGTTTCTTTTGTTTTGAGTCTTATCTTTACATTCTTTGAATGTATCTCTCTAACAAAGGTGTCAAGCTATAGTATGTGCAGTGCTATTAAACATGCAGATTGCAAGACACCATCTCTGGGAGTGGTCCAAAGATTCTGCCTTTAAATAAGCCCTCCTTTCCCAGTGAATTTTTATGTAGAATAAAAATTTTGAGAAACACTGGTTTACTGTAGGAATCAAAATGAATACTTGCCCTCAAGGCCTGAAGAGTTAGAACATAAATATTTAAGTCCTTTTTTTTTATTGGTTCACTTCCCTCTTTCTGATTTTAGGGACATTAAAGTATCAATCAATATGCAGACATATATGAGTGAATATAACAAGCTGTGCTAAGTGATTTAGAGTGGAAAGAGAACTTAAGATGATTCGGAGAGGATGGCTGGCTTCATTATGCTTCAATGGAGGGAAGAGTTTGGACAGAACGTAAAGAATGAAGTACTATGAGTAAAGGTCCAAATACGAGAAAAGCTGAGGGTGTAGACAACGGTTAGGTAGACTGTAATGGATGTGCTTATAGTAAAATAATGAATAATGAGCTATAGGTGACAGAATGGGTCTAGTTGATTAAAATTTTTTTTTTTTTTAAATCAGGAAAGAGGCCTATTTTGCAATAGCTTTGTTCCTAATGATTTGAAAGATCACTTAGTCCTAGCCAAGTATTCATATACAGCCTGATCCTAAAGAAGTTAATTGCTTAGTAGAGAAAGAACAATATGTATAAATCCCGAGGTTAAAGCTGTGAAAGAAATCAATGTTTTTATTAGAACAATTTCAGGACTGAGAGTTCTGAAAAAAGGAACAAATTACAGATAAAGTTATTTTAAAAATCTTGCACAAGATATAATAGAGATAATGAGATGACACCCCCACAAAAAAAAATGTGCAATGTCATTGCTGTATTTGTGGTAACTGGTAGCAAGGGCTTGGATAAAACTTGCGGCTGCTAAGACAGAAGAAAATGGCTGGATGGAGGTGACATAGTGAAGGCAACAGTCATATCAATTCAGTTATTCGTAAAGGTCCAGAAAAATCTACCTTCTAATACTGTAAACCACTACACCACCCAGCTCTACTCTGTCCTATAGGGTCACTATGAGTCGGAATTGATTCGACGGCACTGGGTTTGGGTTTTTAAGACTGTAAAATCTGAAAAGTGAAATGAAAATGAAAAGAATGATATCACAATACAGCTTTAAAAATGTAAACTTTCACAGAGGTATTAGTACGGAGTTAACATGTTAAAGGAATGGAAGCTTTGATAATGTATCCATCTTTTAAAATTTCCTTTATTTTTTTTATATTATTTATGCAATAAGTAAGGAGCCCTGGTGCTACAGTGGTTAAGTACTCAGCTGCTAATCAAATAGTCAGAGGTTTGAACCCCCCAGTTGCTCCCTGGGAGAAAGATGTGTCAGTCTGCTTCCATAAAGATTACAGCCTTAGAAACCCTATGGGGCAGTTCTACTCTGCCCTATAGGGTCGCTGATAGTCAAAATCGGCTTGGTGGCCAAGAGGGAACAGTGAAGCAATAAATACAGGTTAGGAGGGAATACTGGAAACTATAATCAAGGCAGAAAAACAATGATCTCTTTACCAAGGTAAACCAGAAGCTTGAAAAGAAATTCCCACGTTAATCCATTTGAATTTTCAAATCTTCTTGTAATGCCTCTTCTCTGTTTATAAAATAAAATGCAATTCTGGCAAAAGTAGAGTTTGGAATTGAGTTCTACAGATTGTCTCAATCTTCTAATATCACTTCTCTGCAAAAGTCAGATTTTTTGAAGATTAAGGGGAAGTGGATATTTTTACTAATCTGGGGTATCAGGGAATCTTTAAGTAACAACAGTATGACTCAAAATTTGGCCATATCTTCAGCATGATTTTTTCTCAATGCACACATCCTTTTTATTACGCTAAATCAGCCATTTATCGTCTTAAGTTAATGAAATTATAACAGTGTACCATTGCCCACTGCTAAGATTACTACGACCTAGAATTAGCTCACCCACCAGCATTTTTCACAGAAATTATCAAGGTGGCAATTGCTAAAATCAGTTTGATTCTGGATTAGTTACTTGATAATACTTTATTTTACAAAAAAGAAAAATTAATTTAAACAAAACCAGGACTTTTTGGCAATTGCTAACGAATTTATTGCTTTCTCTATATGTAGTTTATCCTTTTTTTTTTTTTTTTTTGACTACTCTATAAACTCAGGAGTAATATGTTCTTATTCCTGGCTCAACCTTCCTCATGAGAAGAAAGGACGTTGTGCGGCAATTATTTTTTGTTATACTTGATTTTAAGGATATAAAAAAAAAAAAAAATTTTTTTTTTTTTCTTTTAATTACAGGCTACATGCTGCTTTCCATAAAATTGCATGGGGTAAAGTGTCAGAACAACCACACAATTTCAAAATGTTTTCTTCCTTAAAATTTACTTTAGTTTTTGTGCTCTTTATTAGTTTTATTATGATGATGTATACGATGTAAAAGCTCAAAAACACCTTTAAGAAAGTTTAGTAAATATAGCATCTGTAGACATCTACAGTCAAACGCTCAGTAATGGTTAAATTGGAACTATCTTTCAACAAGTATATGATTATCCAAACTGTTTTAGTTCCAATTACGCATGTTTTTCATTAAATCTTAGGCATTTTAGGAGTACCCCCAAAACAGCCAGAACTACTATATCCATCCTAAAAGTGTTCAAAGCTTCTAAAACAATTCTCCAGGAATGAAGTGAACATTACAAAAATGTCACTTATATAAAAGTTATTATCATCAAACAGCAATGGGTACTTTTTTTTTTTAAGTCCCTAAATTTGAGAGACAACGTGGTGGTGGTTCAGTGGTAGAATTCTCACCTTCCATGCCGGATCCTGGGTTTGATTCCCGGACGATGCAACTCAAGCTTAGCTGCCACCCATCTGTCGGTGGAGGCTTGCATGTTGCTACGAAGCTGAACAGGTTTCAGCAGAGCTTTCATACTGAGAAAGACTAGAATCTACTTCCAACAAATCAGCCAATGAAAACTCTGTAAGGGATCAAAACATTCCCATCCTAATGTCCATGGGGTCACAATGAGTCCAGGATCAACTCAACAACAGCTAACAACAACAAAAAGCTTGAGAAAAGAGGGTATGCCTGCATTTTCTAGACAGCCAGAACTACTGATAGTAGAGTCTGAGGAACTGAAAACATAAAAATAATTTTTTATTTTAATCAGCAAGTAAAATTAATGTAAAATAAATTTCCCAGAGATGGTCACAATAGGCTGTCTTGCACAAACACTCCTGACAGTAGCCTGCTGAGAACAGAATCAGCCCCCAAAGAGCATCAAGCTAAATAAGGACATGATGGAAAAATCACTGGGCTTTTCAGAGATAGAGAAGAGTCAGATAAATATCACAGTAGGGAACTGTACAAGCACAAAAAATTTTAACAGCAACCATTGCTGAGAAACATGCTCTAATGCTGTCTACTTGATTAAACTGTTCAGCGTTTTCATTGTGCCTTGAGGCTTAAATATAATTGTATGCCATCACTGAAGCATCACAGTGGTATTTGATATTTGCAATGTTGTTTAAAAAGTATGCAACTGATAGGAATCATTTTTATAATTTTTGCATTCTTTATGAAGTGCTTTCTGATCATCTAGATTTTGCACATGTAAATGAAAGAATTCTCCAAATGGGGTACTATCTAAAATTATAAATGTATGTGGATACACCTGTATACACAGCTGCTCACTTTGACTTTGCTTTTGTTATTCTCTATGTTATTCTGCATTATAGCCATAGTGTTTTTGTCTTCTCTGAGTTCCCACTGTTCCTTTCAACTTTACTGACAGTTATTTTTTTTCCCCTGAGAGCAATCAATGTTTACCATACTTGGCTACACCTTGTGTCTTCTACTGATAAACAATGACTTAAACACTGATTGTCAAGCAATGTCATTTGGCACATCTGTTTCATTAATGCAAATTATGATGGCAATGTGAGCCCACCCCCCTGCTTTCTTGTTGCATAAATACAAGAGAAACAAAGCAAGACTAACACATCATGAGCATATAAATGATGTGCCCCTACCACAACATCATGGACAGCGTGGAACATTTTTTTTTCCTAAAAAAAGAAACAGATGTAGTTTCATTATAAAAATAATAATAATAGTATGTGTGTGTGTGTGTGTATATATATGTATATATATATATATATATACATATATATATGTATATATATATATATATATAGTTGACCCTGATGGCATAGTAGTTAAAAGCTACAGCTGCTAACCAAAAGGTTGGCAGTTCGAATCCACCAGGTGCTCCTTGGAAACCCTATGGGGCAGTTCTACTCTATCCTATAGGGTCACTATGAGTCAGAATCGACTTGACAGCAATGGGTTTGGTTTTTGGCTTTTTATATATATTGTTGATCCTGTACTTTAGATATACATATATTTTGCCACCTACAGATAAGAACAAGAGACAATATTTGTTCACATGTAAAATCCCTTTTAATATTAAATATTTATTTGATTTTTGGTAGTGTGGAAAGTTGGAGGTTGGAATGTGGAAAAGCAGCCTATAATGGATTGAATTGTGTTCCCCCCAAAATATGTGTCAATTTGGTTAGGCCATGTGCAGTTGTTCTCCCTTTTGTGATTTTCCTGTGTGTTATAAATCATAACCTCTGCCTGTGGTTAAAGAGGATTAGGGTGGGATGCAACACCCTTGCTTAGGCCATATCCCTGATCCAATTAAAGGGAGTTTCCCTGGGGTGTGGCCTGCACCACCTTTTATCTTACAAGAGATAAAAGGAAAGTGAAGCAAGCAGAGAGCTGGGGACCTCATACCACCAAGAAAGCAGCACCGGGAGCAGAGCACGTTATTTGACCCGGTATTCCTACATGGAGAAGGTCCTAGCCCAGGGGAAGATTGATGAGAAGGAACTTCCTCCAGAGCTGACAGAGAGAGAAAGACTTACCCTTGGAGCTGATGCCCCGAATTTGGACTTCTGGCCTACTAGACTGTGAGAAAATAAATTTCTCTTTGTTAAAGACATCCACTTGTGGTATTTCTGTTACAGCAGCACTAGATAACCAAGACACAGCCCCTACAATTTAACTGAGCAATGGTAGATGTAAAGCTAAGATACTGTTTTTACACATGGATAAATCAAGTCCAAGAGTGGAGACCGAGATGAAATTAAAAACATGGAACAATTTTTTATAGCTTTCTCCAGCTTTCCCCATTATTTCTCACCTCTTTTGAATTTAATTCCCTGTACAAGTAAATACAGTAGATAGAGTTTTGTGGCAAAAAAATCATTCATTTTCCTGAACCTGGGTGATTCTCTGTGTTACAGAGTTTTTTGTTGTATGTTTACATTCAGTACATCTTGGACATGTTTGGAATAAGAATATACCAAGAAGAATTATTTTGAAAAGTAGGGCCCTGAAAATCGGAGATTAGAATAATCATCTAATTGAAAACTAGGCTCTGCTCTTTTATTGTCACTGTTCTTATAATAGATCTGTTACCATGTAATTGTTGATTTCTTCTTCTAACCTTCTTAAATGTTTTCAAATATTTTATTTGACTACTAGCCAATAACTTGTTTAATCATAGAAAAACATTTATGAATAGCTCTACTTTCACAATTATTTTTCAACACCGTAGTTGCTGTTCTCATTAAGTAGAGTTATATACTAATATCAAAAGGCATGGCCCTCAACAGTCTCCACTCAGGTGAATGTTAGCCTACCAGAATACTTTAGAGTACACTTCAGTGCACACATCATGTCCCCAAACAGCAATGAGGTGTTTACAAGAACAACTACTTTCCAGCTTTGTTCTTTATATCCATTCCAAAGGAGAAATTCTTATCTTGAACATCATCCATCAGATATTGGTTGATGTAGGGTAAATAGGAAAAGGAATGTTTTAGTAAAGATCAATGAGAAAATGACCTTGAATTTTTCCTCAGGTCTCAGAATTTCATTTTGAGTCCAGACTGATATCTGTGTCATCCTTAGGCTGGTAATGGCTATAAATGTCATGTATGTGACAAATAGACATACAGATATATGTATAACAAAGTATTACCAATGGGACTCTCTAGCTCAAATGCACTGCCTTTTATGCTAGTTTATGTTACTTTTGCAAAGAGTTATTATTATTCATGTATTCACTTTTGGAACAATGAAAACAAACTAAGTAAAATCAAAGTCCTGTTCGGTGACTTTTAAGGAGTTATTACTGGAAAAGAGACATCACCCAACCTTCTAAAATTTCTCTGGGCTTAACTCAAGGGAAGAGAATTCATCTACTTTCTGAAAATCAGATAAAAACTGATATATGGTCCAATTTCCTCCACAAGCTTGAAATGGTTTTTCTTGTATGCTACTTTATTGATTTATAAGATTTAGAAGAGATCTAACATTAAAAGTAGGTTTTGATCTGGTATCAGTTTTAAGTACATGAGACAACCACGATTAAAGATAGCTTAGGGACAGTTCGAAGACAGGTCAAAGACTACAGCCTTCAGAATGGAATACGCTTCAACATAAAGAAAACAAAAAGCTTCACAACTGGACCCATAAGCAGCATCAAGATAAATGGAGAAAATATTGAAGTTGTCAAGGATCCACAATCAATGCCCATAGACATGGCAATCTAGAAACCAAATGATATGTTGAACTGAGCAAATCTTCTGCAAAAGACCTCTTTAAAGTGTTAAAAACAAAAGATGTCACTTTGAGGAGTAAAGTGTGCCTGACCCAAACCATGGTATTTTCAGTCATCTCATACGGATGTGAAAGCTGGTCCATGGTTAAGGAAGACCAGAGAAGAATTGATGCCTTTGAATTATGGTGTTGGTGAAGAATATTGAAGATACCAGGGACTGCCAGAAGAACAAACAAATCTATCTTGGAAGAAGTACAGCCAGAATGCTCCTTAGAAGCAAGGATGGCAAGACTTCATCTCACATACTTTGGATGTGTTATCAGAAGGGACCAGCCCCCTGGAGACAGATATCATGCTTCGTAAAATAAACAGTGAGTGAAAAAGAGGAAAATGAGATGGGTTGACACAGCGGCTGCAATAATGGGCTCAAGCATAACGACAATTGTGAGGATGGAACAGGACCAGGCAGTGATTCGTTCTGTTGTACATAGGGTAACTATGAGTCAGAACTGACTGGAGAGCATCTAACAACAACAACAGGGGCAGTTTTATCTTAAAAAGCGAGCAAGTAGTCTTTTCGGGTCCTTACAGTCCTCTATATGTCTCTCCCTTTCTTTGTCCGTCTCAAGTTTCCACAAGGTGGTTTCAAGAGATTAACAGGGAGTAATAGTAATCGCTCTATTTCTAAAGTTCCTTGCTTCTATCTCAATCCATAAGGTCAAGAGGGTGTTAAAAAAAAAAAAAACTCTAGAAATATTTTTTCCAGGAATTGGGAGGAAGGAAAACTGTGCAGCCAATATAGCCATCTTAAGAAATGATTATATTAAGTACAAATTAAATGGTAATATTTTAACCCCATGTGTTTTAATTAGACAGACAGACAGGATGACCATAAGTTAATTAGTCTATGTAAGTACTATCATTAAGAATTTTACTTAAAACATTTATTGTTTGGCCACTAAAAAATCTTAATCCCGTCAAAGAAAGGTGAAAGGTTTGTGAAATCAGGGAGGCTGTTAAGAAATTGTGCTAGGCATTTGGGTTAGGTTTAAAATGGAACCAGGATATTTCCAGTTAAAACTCAGTAACTAACTACAGTGCATTTTTACAGTTCACAAACTCATAAAAACAATGTAATACAGGCTTAGAGGTTGCTAGTTGCAGGTCCCTTGGAAATATGAGGGTGTGTTATAGTTAAATCTATTGCAATACATGCTGTTAGGAATCAGGCTGATTTTCTCCCAGGCTGGATATTACATAATGATTTTCACTTCCTTATTTCAGTTTATGCAAAATGTACAAAAACTAAAATCGTTCTTCCTTTGTTAATTAGCTTGCAAAGTGGTTGAAGGGCATCTTTGTATATTTTTTTTCTGCAAATTAAAAGCACTTATACATTTTTGTACACTGTCTTATAGAATTTATGACCAAAAATAATTTTTTTTAAGTAGGTATCTTTCATTTGTTTTTACAAATTAGCACACTGAAATTCTAGAGACGAAAGGTCAAGCAATGGATTATCTCTACCGAATAATTGTGTCAGTTTTATAAAATTAATAAAAGTTACTGTTGCTCTTAAAATGAGTGTGATTGTGTAGCAAGGTATAGAGAAGACCCCCACGGCATAATTATTTTCGTACCGTGGTTATTTCTCCCTGCTGGGCTACTGTAGTCACCAGTCTGATAAAGCCAAAAGTTGTGCTATCATGGACACAGTAGGAACAGGACAGCCAATACTGATAGTCATATAGCTTTACGTTTTATTTCTCATTTACATTTCCCTTAGGGCTAAAAGAACGGTATTTTGGGGTGAGAGAATGTAGATTATGATAATGAACCAATTTTGCTACAAGGTCTGTCTATTTGGAATCTAATCAAATAAGATCTGGAGGTGAAGCAGAATTACACGACTCTTCCTATACTATCCAAAGAACTTTGTCCTCAAGTCAAAGTAATCAAAAAAAAAAAAAAACTCACTTTCCTCTCAATGGGCTTAAAAACAAGAATATCATTGAAATTCCATTCTTAAAACATATGTCCTCAAAATTCTGAAGATATATCTTATGGATGGTCCTCATATATTATTGTTTATTTTATAGCTTTTGGTAACCTAAGGACTTTCAATGCCTAACTTCTTCTATAAAACGGAACAGTTTAGGAAACTGAGCTACTCATTTTTAAGTTGTTACTGTCTTATTTAATGACTTGCTGCCTGGTTATCCTGACGTAATTTAGCTTTCCAACATTTATACAATTATGAGTCAAATAACCAAGCTAACGTAATTCAGGGGACATTAATTCAAATACATGGCCATGTTTTGTAATGTTTTCTAGAAAGTAGGTCTTCCAACTTTCCTCCAGTAATCTTTGCAGGGATACTTCATTTTAGAAATACGCATTTAGGAAGATGAAGACACACACACACACACACACACATGCACGATCACATGCCCTGGTGATACTGTGGTTTAGTGTTCAGTTGCTAACCAAAAGGTCAGTGATTTGAATCCACCAGCCACTCTGTGGGAGAAAGATGTGGCAGTCTGCTTCCCTAAAGATTACAGCCTTGGAAACTTTAAAGGGCAATTCTAGTCTGTCCTATAGGCTTACTCTGAGTTGGAATCAACTCAACGGCAATGGGTATAATTCAGGGACTGTTCTAGGTCCTCTGTATATAACACTTTGATTCTAAATATTGTGAGCACATTTCCCCCAGAATATACCATGGTTCCTGACATAGTGGATGTTCAAAATTATTTACTGAATAAAAATATGAACCTGAACTAAAACTGTAACAAGAGTCTCTTCAAAAATGATAGAGAGTAAACTAATTCCTTTACTTTCTGAGCTACTATTCAATATAGTTGTTGTTAGCTACCATTAAGTCAGCCCTTGATTCATGGTGACCCCATGAGTTACAGCAGAACTGAACTACAAAGAGTTTTCTTTCAGTGTAATCACTATGTAAACAGATCACCAGGCCTGTCTTCCACGGAGCTGCTGGGTAGATTCAAACTGCTGGTAGCTGAGCGCAAACTGTGTATGCCACCTAGGAATCTAGCCAATATAAAAAATATGGCAAAATTCTTTACCAGCTGAAATAACTTTTAATTTATCTAAATATTATTATCACCCTACTTTATTTTGCTCAAAATTTATTTTCTAAAATTCATACACATATTTCTATAGTTTATTATATAGTCTCTTGTAGAAAATTATATTAAGGAAGTAGTCTTAAGAAGTCATCTCTCCGTCTTCCTGAAAATCTCCTACTTGCTGAATATATTTTAATTCAGTGACCTTCTAAAGACCCCAAAGATATATCATTATCCGTTATTTCACCTCTGACTCACTCCTGCCCACATCCAAAACCTTAATTTTCTTTTCTTCTTAATAAACCATCTGTGGCTAAAAATGATGGATAAGTAGCAGACAGGAGTTGATAATTGCAGAAGTTTGAATTTTCCTTTGCTACCACAAGATAGAAATAAGACGATATACAACTTTCACTTCTCTTGAAGTATAAGAAAGCAATAACAGAGAGGGGCAGGTGCCAACTTACACCCTGTTAAAGTATGAAGCTCTAGATCAGTTGTTCTCAGTGTGCAGTTCCCTAAACTAGAAGCATCAGTATTACCTGTGAGCTTGTTAGAACTAACTCTGGGAGTTGAGCTCTGCAAGCTGTGTTTTAACAAGTCCTCCAAGTCATTCTGATTCATTGAAAATTTTGAGAACCCCTGCTTTACATTTTTGCATTTTATATCTTTTGCTGACCCTGCTTCATCACATGTTCTTATAATTTGAGAAATTACCACTTAACAGTGTTAAAAACAAATCCTTACTCTCCATAAATGACCTATTTTAAATACATGTTTAATCACTTAACAAGACAGAGTTACTTGGAGGGTAAGATTTGGTTTAAGAACAAGTTCTGAGAAATAGGTCCTAGAAGAGCCTGGAGGGCACACTGTGCAGTTTCTGAAATAAAAAGGATCATCACTGGATATCAATGAATCCCAAACAAAAAGTCATGTATCATTAGTCAGAAGACTTCAAGTCTACCAGTGAATCAATGTGTAGGACACTGATTCAGTTTTTTTTTTTTTTCTTATATTAGTCCAGATCGCTGACATGAATTCAAAAGATGCAGCAAAATACAATACAATCCACCATTCTATTTGAGAAAGTCATAATTTATGTGCTCCTGAAAATGGGAACAATTGTCCTGCTTGCTAACGAAAGAAGAGAAGTCACAACTCCAGTCTGTTGTATTTGAACATTTTCTTAGACTGGGTTCTCTAAAGAAGCAAAACCAGTGAAGAGTATAGAGAGAGAGAGAGAGATTTAAATCAAGGAAATGACTCGCATAGTTGTAGAGGCTGTGAAGTCCTTTCCAGCCTCTGTCGTTGGGTCGGGCATCAGGTTAAAGGCTCCTCCTAATTCACATAGCTGGAGGGGCTGACAAACCCAAGATCAGAAGATCAGATGGCAGGCTGCTGGCTCAAGTCCCCAGAACAGGAGGTCAGATGATGATGAGCTGAATGCAGGATCTAGAGCAGAGCAAAAGCCAGTGAGCTTTGCCAGAAAGGCCATATATATTGGGTGCAGGCTACACTCCCAAGGAAACTCCCTTTTAACTGATTTGCCGCTCATAGCAGATCTCATCATGCAGGTGATTACCTTATATCAGATCTCATCATGGAGATGATTATGTCATTACATAACTGCCAAGCTACATCATAACTGCCAAATCACTGAGATTCGCAGCCCTGCCAAGTTGACACACAACCTTAACCATCACAAACATCTACCTCCATTGTTCGGCAAAAGTTTTGAAAGAATTAAATCCTGTCTTTCCCATCAATTCATAATTTGACAACAACCATCTCAACAAAAAACCACTTGAATGCAAGACACCATTTTTCCAGGTTCTTTATCAAAAATTTCTGTCAGCCTAGCATAATACAGCAGTAAAACAGCATAGTGGTTAAGAACAAAATGTCTGTAGGCAAATTGCTGGGATTTTAATCCTGGGCTTACTTACTAGGTGCCTCTCTGTGTCTCAGTTTCCTTATCTGTAAGATATGATCATAAGCATTACTGCCTCTCAGTCTTAGGTTTGCCATTTTGATTAAAAGTGATATTTGTAAAGTGACTGGACTAGTATCTGGAATATAGTAAGAATTATGTAAATGTTTATTAATAAATAAATGTCTAATTGCATTTGAATAGTCTCAAGACAATATGTATATGAGTTGATTCAAGCTCATGGTGAAAATTAAGAAATGTATTAAATAGAAAAATCTCACATGTAGCATTGCTTATTTGATCAAATCTTCCTGACAATTTTTTTTCTAGACAGCTTCTATTGAGACAATTCAATTTACTCAAGACACTATCTGCTTTGCAAAGTGTTACACATTGATTATGAAAAGGGCGAAGATTGAAGGTGCGCTTACATTAATTAACAATTAATAAAAGATAGGTTCAAGTGATTGTGGTTTTATAGAATGAAAATTAATTTATTACTAACAAGTCTTGGATTACTAGTATATAGCACTACAATGCCAACAGATTTTTTAAAATTCATATTAAATAAATAAGTAACCAAATGAGTCTATTTGTATAATTTATTACATTATATTCTTTCTGATTGCAATAATCCATTTTCATAATAATGTAGAATCACTGAATAAGAACGCTTTCACAGAAGAAAGTATATTTTTAGAAAAGGCATCTGAGGATAGTTATATTTAACCAAACTTTTTTTTTCAGTGTCCATACTAAGTACTGTGCAAGAGGAAGTTAAAGAAGTATCACGATGCTATTATGGGAAGTGGTATAAGTACAGGGTACTAGGGGAAACACAACTTATGCCCACAAGGAAATGCAATAGTTAATCAAAATAGAATAAGTTGACCATTCAACCTTCAATTTAACCTTCATTTCCCAAGAGAAAAGCCTTGTTTTATTTTATAAAGTTTCAAAGGTCTACTTTACTTAGTTTATATGGACACAGCCAAAACTCTTAACCTTTTTTTTCTGCATGGGAATGAACAACTTACAACGACGTATCCTGTCAAGTTATTTGCTGATCCAGCTAGAGCAGCTAAAGAAAAGTCACCCCTTTTGTCATTCTCACTGATAATATGGGTTCCTCACTGAAAGGCTATCATCAATCATGTCTACAGCAAGATTCTAGTTATTCCTTTGTTACAGTTAAAGCACCAGCCTTATAAAATAGCTCTCTTCCCCTAGGGAATCTATAGTGATATCATTGCCAAAAAAAATTCAGAATCAGAAAGAATCTACTGCCAAACTAAAATAATAATGCCACTTACAGACGATGAAGAGAGCAAACACTGCTTTATTCTCACTGTTACCTCCTCTCTTTGTCTCTGCATCTTCATTCCTCAACTTTGTTTCTGAAAGAAAAAAGGATTAAAAAATTAAAAAGAAAGGACATAGCTGAAAAAATATATTATCCAATCTGTATATTCAGCCTATTTGATCACAAATATGAAATTATTAAACAGTAAAATTCTGTGTTGTGTAAAACACAGGAAGTATAAAGACACCCATGGTTCTCCAACACAAGTGAGTTCACTTTTGAGTAGTTGCAGGCTAAAAGTTACTCTTTCCTTCCAGAAAGAAAGTCTGTAAAGTAGCAGATACCACTACAGAAGAGACAGAGCACTGAGGAAGCTAGCAAAGATGAAATGTTCAAAGAATGACCCAGCAGAAGAAAGAGGCAAAAGCTATAGGCTGTGCCTAAACTTGGATAGAAGTCACTGGTAAATAATAAGTGCTTGTCATTAGGCATTTTGAAAAAATATTGTTAGAGAAAGCAGCTCTCATCATTAACAAAATTAAGACTTTGTTATAAAAAAAATCTGAAATTTGACCATGTGGTGAGATAGAGGTTAAGTTTCATTTTGTTTATTCTGTTTTTGCGACTGGGAAAATGGTCAACGTGGTTATAATAATATTAGTAACTAATACTAATAAAGCTTTTTAATATGTCAGACATTGTACTAGGCAATTTACAAACATTATTCATCCCATCCTTAAACAAACTTTGAAGCCATATTATTATCCTTGTTTTCAGAAACCAAAGCTTGCGATGGTTGGGTCACATATTCAAGATCCGTAGTGGCAGAGGCAGTACTGTGACCACATGTGTCTAATATGAAACTCAGTACTCTTAAATCACCAAACAACAAAGGCACTACTTCACTGTAGAACGCCATGGGCTACAAAACAGGGGGTCATGAAAACCTAGACAATGAGAGATGTGGACATTGACTGGATGAGAACAAAGATCACATTTTTAGTTATATCTGAATAGGTGTTTTCACCAAGTACATAATGAAAATAAATTGGAACTTAATATAAGAGTGTCAAGTACAGGTAGTCCTCAACTTACGATGTATTCGAGTTACGATGAACTGCACTTACAACTGTTTATTCATTAATTTTTTTGGTACATCTTATGATTAGTAATACGTACTACATACAATGTTGCAGCATGTAATTTGGTGATGTTATCCTTCTCAAATGTTCCTTCGCAGATTTTTATATGTAATGGTTCCAACCACTGAAGACAAATAAAAAACAGATTTATAAAGGTACTGATAATAAAAGGCAAGTATAACGAAAACTTAAAAAAAAAAAAAGAGAGATTGGACTTATGTCAGAACCGACTTATGACAGAACTGTTGGAATGGAACCCCATCATAAGTAGGGTACTACCTGTAAACTATTTACAATTTGTCAAACAAATACTTGTGTTTCCATAAGTGACATACTATTCTCATTCCATACAGCTGATTTATTCATTCTTCAGCAATCTTTTTGTTAATTTTTAAAGTCTTAAATTAATTCTTTATCTATGGTTTTATATAGATATCCAGACCTGAAGAACTCTGATTTACTCTCACTCTCAGCATCTTGCTACACAGAGGGGCAGGTCATTATTACTATTTTTGGAATGCTGTCTTAAGAGGCCCACAAAAAAATAAATAAATAAATAAACATGCTCATAATTCATTATCATTACAGACACATATTGTATATTTTCTGAATTTTATTAAACTTTAACTCCTGGAGGATAACCTGTATATATCTAAGGCAAGCTTAATCAAAGATATTAAATGCTATCTAGAGATAATAAGCTCACTTCTCTCATTCTTGTCTGGGGTGGTGCTCACAATGCAACTGTCCTCTCTGCTTCTATTTTCACCTTAACCTTGACAGAAGAAAATAACCCCCGATACTGATTATAGTAGCAATCACATTTACAAGGCAGCCAAGTTAATAAAACAAGCTTTGCCTACTTTTTTTTTTTTTTCCTGTGTCATATACAATTCAAATCCAAGAGGAAAGTGGCAAAAGAAGTGATAGGGCAATACAATGGAATTATCAGAGACATATTCTTTATGGCCTCACACTCTCTTCAGAGCATTATGAAGAGCAGTGTCAATGACTCTTCTATCAAAACCACCCCACTATATTTATACCAGCCCTAAGATGGGTCTGAGGGGGGGCAGTTATTTAAATAGACAATTTTCTCTATTCTGACACTGGTGCTTTCTCCCTAAGTGCCTACATTTTTGTAAGCAAGAGAATTTTAGGTCTCTTTCACTAGGTGGGGTGAGCTGCATTTGCCTCCACTTTTCCCATAATAAACAGATGGAATTTCTAAGCTATATACTCTGAATGTCATTCTATACTATAGTTTGTCAGTGAGAAAAAGATATAGTTAAAAAAATCACCTATTTCCACTTGGATGCCACATCGAATGGAGACTTCTCTCACTTGCCTGCTCAAATACTAGAATGATTGACCAACTCTTCCTAATAATAATACTGAAATACGTTTATTGACTGCTTATCATTTGCCAACCATGTTGCTTTAGGTGTTTTACTTTTATTAATTCTCAAAATCACTGTAAGAGGTAGGAACCATTTACTATTTCAGTTTTACAGATGAGGAAACTGAGACTCTGTGAGACAAAATCACTTGCCTAGATGTCTTGTCCAAGTTCACACTCATAGTGAAATATAAATGGAGCCAAGACATGAATGCAAGCAGCTTGTCACTAGGGTGCAACTTCTCATCCACTCTGCTCTCCTGCCTTGCACTTCAAACTCTTTTTTCCAGTGACTTCTAGGACATGGCTACCTCATGGATCTCATCATACCTTTATGAAGGCAACTCCTTACCACTGGTTCTAATTCCTATACCTGTTCATTAAAAATCAGGTTACATTATTTATTACTCTTGCTACATATATACCCCCACGTGTCTATCAGTTTGTTGTACTGTGGGGGCTTGCATGTTGCTCTAATGCTGGAAGCTATGCCACAGGTATTCAAATATCAGAGGGTCACCCATGGTGGACAGGTTTCAGCTGAGTTTCCAGACTAAAAAAGACTAGGAAGAAGGACCTGGCAGTCTACTTTGGAAAAAAAATTAGCCTGTGAAAGCCTTATGAATAGTAACAGAACACTGTCTGATATAGTGCTGGAAGATGAGCCTCTTAGGTTGGAAGGCACTCAAAAGACAACCAGGAAAGAGCCGCCTCCTCAAAGTGGAGTCAACCTTTATGACGTGGATAGAGTCAGTTTTCGGCACCTTCATTTGCTGTTGTGGCACAATTCAAAATGAGAAGAAACAGCTACAAGCATCCATTAATAATAGAAACAAGGAATGTACAAGGTTTGAATCTTGGAAAATTGGAAATCGTCAAAAATGAAATGGAACGCAGAAACAGTGATATCCTAGACATTACTGAGCTGAAATGTTCTGGTGTTGGCCATTTTGAATCAGACAATCATATGGTCTGCTCTGCTGGGAATGACAAATTGAAGAAGAATGGCAGCTCGTTCATCAAAAAGAACATTTCAAGATCTACTCTGAAGTACAATGCTGTCAGTGATAGAATAATACACATACTCACACAAGAAAGACCAGTTAATATGACAATTATTTAAATCTACACACCAACCACTAAGGCCAAAGATGAAGAAACTGAAGATTTTTACTGACTTTTGCAGTCTGAAATTGATCAAACGTGCAATCACAATGCATTGATAATTACTGGCAATTGGAATGCAAAAGTTGGAAGCAAAGAGAAAGGGTCAGCAGTTGCAAAGTATGGCCTTGGTGATAGAAATGACACCAGAGATGACATAATAGAATTTTGCAAGACCAATGACTTCCTCATTGCAAATACCTTTTATCAACAACATAAATGGCCCATTATACATGTAGATCTCACCAGATGAAATATGCAAGAATCAAGTCGACTACATCTGCAGAAAAAGACAATGGAAAAACTCGATATCATCAGTCAGAAAAAGGCTAGGCACCAGCTGTGGAACAGAACATCAATTGCTTATATGCAAGTTGAAGTTGAAGAAAATTAGAACAAATTCATGAGAGCCAAAGTAAAACCCTGAGTATATTCCACATGAATTTAGAGACCATCTCAAAAATAGATTTGACCCATTGAACACTAATGACCAAAGACCAGATGAGTTGTGGAATAACATCTAGGACATCATACATGAAGAAAGTCTAAGAGATCGTTGAAAAGACAGGAAAGAAAAAAAAGACGAAAATGGATGTCAGAAGAGGCTCTAAAACATCTTCTTGAATGCAGAACAGCTAAAACGAAAGGAAGAAATGATGAAGTAAAAGAGCTGAACAGAAGATTTCAAAGGGAGGCTCAAGAAGACAAAGTAGTATTATAATATGCAAAGATCTGGAGGTAGAAAACCAAAAGGGAAGAAGATGCTCGGCATTTCCCAAGCTGAAAGAAGTGAAGAAAAAATTCAAGACTCAAGTTGAAATATTGAAGGTTTCTATGATCGAAATACTGAACAAGGTAGGAAGCATCAAAAGAAGATGGAAGGAATACAGAGTCACTATACCAAAAAGAATTGCTCAATTTTCAACCAGGAGATGATCAAGAATCGAAAGGAGTCCAAGCTTCACTAAAGGCATTGGCAAAAAACAAAGCTCCAGGAATTGAGCAAAATACCATTTGAGATGTTTCAACAAATGGATCCAGCGCTGGAAGTGTTCACTGGTCTATGGCAAGAAATTTGGAAGACAGCTACCTGGCTAACTGACTGGAAGAGATCCAAATTTGTACCCATTCCAAAGAAGAGATCAGAGTGCAGAAATTATCAAACAATATCATTAATATCATACACAAGTAAAATTTTGCTAAAGATCATTCAAAAGCAATTATAACAGCCCATCCTCAGGGAACTACCAGAAATTCAAGCCAGATTCAGAAGAGGATGTGGAATGAAGGATATTACTGCTGATGTCAGATGGATCGTGGCTGAAAGCAGAGAATACAAGAAAGATGTTTACCTAGTGTTTTATTGGCTATGAAACGGCATTTGACTGTGTAGATGACAACAAATTATGGGTAGCATTGTGAAGAATGAGAATTCCAGAACACTTAATTGTGTTCATGAGGAACGTGTACATAGAGCAAGAGGCAATTGTTCGAAAAGAACAAGAGAATGCTGTGTGGTTTAAAGTAAGAAAAGGTGTGCATCAGGGTTTTATCCTTTTACCATACTTATTCAATCTGTATGCTGAGAAATTATCCAAGAACCTGGACTATGTGAAGAAGAATAGAGCATCAGGAATGGAGGAAGACTCATTAACAACCTGCAATATGCAGGTGACACAACCTTACTTGCTGAAAGTTAAGATTACTTGAAGCACTTACTGATGAAGATCAAAGACTATAAGCTTCAGTATGGATTACTCCTCAATATAAAGAAAATTCCTTACAAATTGACCAATAAGCAACATCATGATAAATGGGGAAAATATTGAAGTTGTCAAGGATTTCATTTTACTTGGATCCACAATCAACACCCATGCAAACAGCAGTCATAAAAATCAACTGACACATTGCATTGGGCAAATCTGCTGCAAAAGATCTCTTTAAAGTGTTAAAAAGCAAGATGTCACTTTAAGGACTAAGCTGTGCCTGATCCAGCCATGCTGTTGCCAGTCACCTCATATGCATGTGAAAGCTGGACAATAAACAAGGAAAACCAAAGAATGGATGCCTTTGAATTATGTATTGGCAGAGAATATTGAATATACCACAGAGTGCCAGAAGAACGAACAAAACTGTCTTGGAAGAAATACAGCCAGAATGCTCATTAGAAGCGAGGATGACGAGACTTTATCTCACGTACTTTGGACACGTTATCAGGAGGGAACAGTCCCTGGAGAAGGACCTTATCCTTGGTAAAATAGAGGGTCAGTGAGAAAGAGGAAGATCCCCAACGAGATGGACTGACACAGTGGCTGTAACCATGGGCTCAAGCATAACGAAGATTGTGAGGATGGCACTATTTCATTCTGTTGTACATAGGGTCACTATGAGTACGAAACAACTTGATGGCACCTAACAACAGCAATATATATCCTAACTAATTGGCCACACATATTGCAGACCATCAATAATGACCTACATTTCAATGACCTCCAGATGCAGATACCCACTTTCACATCCATCCTGAGAGTTCTAAGACTAAATTTCTGTCTTCCTCACGTCTCTGTCAAGATTTTTCACATAGGTCCCTCAAATTAAGCATGCCCAGAGCTGAACTCATCTCACTCTCCAACCATCTCTTGAATTTACTGTGCAATTTATTGGACACTAACACCTGCCAAATCACCCATTCTAGAAACCTGGAATCATTTTAGGCTACTCCCTCTCACACATATGTCTGTATTCCATTTCTCCTATTCAATTTATAACCAAATTATCTTCATACTACCTCCTCAATATCTCTTTAGCATATCCCTTTCTCTGAATAAAGACTACCCTAGTAGAAAAAAAAAAAAAAAAAAAAAACCACCTCAATATCTCTTTAGCATATCCATTTCTCTGAATAAAGACTACCTTAGTAGAAGCTCTCATTATATCTCACTTGGGTGACTACAACTTTGCCCTAATTTTTCTCTGTGCTCCATCTCCTGTCCTTTCTAATTTATATTAAGCTTCCAGAGTTACCTATATCCTACACTCAACTCTTAGCCATTTACTACTGCAAAACACTCCATCTCTTTAACAGCTACAAGATAAACCTAAGTGCCTAGGATAGTAAAAAGGAGCCCTGTTGATGCGGGGGCTAAGGCCTTTGACTGCTAACCGAAGGGTCTGTGGTTTGAAACCACCATTGGCTCTGTGGGAGAAAGATGTGGCAGTCTGCTTCAGTAGAGATTTACAGCCTTGGACACCCTATGGGGTTGCTATGAGTTGGAATCAACTCAACAGCAGTGGCTGGCCGGGAAAACAGAGCATTTCTGAATCTGATCCTTCTTATTTATTTAGAATAATTCCCTGCCTACCACTCCTGCCCTTGAATCCAATACTTCAGTGGCACTGGGTTGCTAGAAATTCTCCTGCTTTCTCATATGTGAATGTCCTTGCATAAACTATTGCATTTATCTAGATTCCTTTGTATTTCTTTATTTAGGAATTCATTAATTACAAGTGGCAATAATCACGCATGGTCATTCCATATTATGATTTCTTCTTTTATGTTCATTACATGTATTTCTATCATGTCATTTCTGAAAATGAATTGTAATGATTTTTCGTTTGCATTACTACACATAAAGTTCCTTCAAATAATGGGCTGTGATTCATCTTCATTTAAGCAGTGCCTGCAAGTGCTGTAATATGTGAACAGTAAATATTTATGGAATAAATAAAGAAATGGATGAATAGATGGATGAGAAGTGTCATATGTTCTTGACTTCAATATATAGGCAGGAAGAAATTGAATCTGTGTCAGTTCCACTATCATAAATGACTATAAATGTATTTCATTTCGTGCTTTTTAAAGTAAAATAATACTTGCCTTTAATAGTATCAGCTTTATTCCAACTTTACTGTATATTCCTTAAACCTATTTGAAGTGAAGAAGTGTCTTTTCTATTTAAATTACTATAATTAATTTATTTAAATTATGCTTAAATGAGATAATACATACTAAGCTTAACCTAAATTCTAGTATATAGTAAACTCTCAAAAAATGTTGCCCAGTAAAAGCAATTGCCTAAGAGGATATATTGAAAACTTGAACTTATTAGTCATTGAATTCAGACATATTTACTTTCATTGAAGTTTGATCATAGGCCCTATTTTAAAAGTTCTGTGACAAACTTAGAACAAATATAAAAGAAAAAGTGTATCTTTAAGCAAACAGTAACCCCCTAAAATACCCAAATACAGTATCTTCAATATAGGATATGAAATAATTCAAAAAACACTAATAACCTAATGTCTAGTCCTTTTACTAGTGAGTCAAACTGTGTATGGAGAAATCTAGGTCATTAAAGTAGATGTATATTCTGCCATCAAATTCCACTTTTGAATATAATTTGATGAATTATAGCAAAAGGAACAAAGACCATATGTATAAGATATTACAGAGAGTCAGTCTCTTTCAACTCTCATTTAAATAACAAAACGACAGGCCCAAGTGTTTGTTGTCTAATGAATACTGAATAAAATACTGTCAAACTCTTCTATGATGAAGCAAGGTCTGTATTGATGGAACACAAAAGTATAGTAAATGAATATTCAGTAGCTTTACAAAAATGATTGGATTTTCAATTGCATTTAAAATGGCTATTCAAATCAATTTTTTTTTTTTTATTTCAGGAGAAGTAGTCTATTTCATAAATATAAGGCATAATAATTAAAAGTGCTATTTTCAATAGGCTGGAGGTTAATTGCAAGAGCAGCCAGAAGGCCAGTGTTGGGTAGGTAATATTCAAAATTAACACAGTCAAGTGCAATGGAACATTGTGCATCTGCAATACATGTTTCTAAATTAACCTTGTGTTGACTTTAAGGTTATTGTGTTTTCCACAAATATTAAAATGGTATCTGGGAAGCTACTAGCAACTAATCATTCAAAAGCTCAAAGATGAATAAAAAGTGCTGCTTATTTCAAATATGGTTTTGTGAATTTTCAAGATTTCCCAATGCACTCTATTGTTAGGTCATATGGTATTCTGTAGATTTTTTGTTATTCCTAACAATTCATATTAGTCATATAAACCCTTATATAAATTGGCTAATTTGGGATTTACCTGGGATGAACTTAGAAATACATATTTATAAAAGCTATAAAAAGGGAACTACAAAAGTACAAGAGAGGATGTAATCCAATCACAGATATGCATTTTTATTGAATTTATTTGAATTATGGTGTTGGTGAAGAAATTTGAATACACCAATGACTGCCAGAAGAATGAACACATCTGCCTTGGGAGCAGTACAGCCTGAGTGTTCTTTCCTTAGAAGCAAGGCGGGCAAGACTTCATCTTTCGTATTGTAGACATGTTATCAGGAGAGACTAGACCCTGGACAAGGACATTGTGCTTGGAAATGTAGAGGGTCAGCGACAAAGAGGAAGACCCTCAACAAAATGGATTGACAAAGTGGCTGCAACAATGGGCTGAAACACAGCAATTTGGTTTGTGAAGATGGCGTAGGGCTGAGTAGTGTCTTGTTCTGTTGTACACAGGGTCACTATGAATCGGAATCGACTCAATAGCAACTAACAACAACAACATTGAATTTATGTTTATAATGGGGTTCTTAGACTTCTACTCACTTACTGACATTTTAACTATGAAAATATTACATGTAGATCCAATAATTCAGTTGCATATAAATTCTCTCTCCTCTAATAATTTCTCTCTCCTCTACCACAATTTTATACTCTCAAATATAACCAACATCACAATTTGATATATATCATTATATATGTACATGTAAATATTTGAAAATATACATGCATGTATTTTTTCTTTTTTTTACAAACACTGATAAAATATACACATAACCCTACTATTTGCCTTTTTCACGTAAAATATACATTAGCCTAAGTGAATAACAAAGATCTAACCAATTTTAATGACTGCGTAGTATTTCACATTATGACTACACCAAAAAATTATTCAATTTGTTGACTATAAATTTGTTATCCATTTATTGACATTCTGGCTAGTCTCTAATAGGTCCTTTTGGCACTAAAAAAATCAAATTTTTAAAAATGACTGGTAAATATTGTCAGGTTTTTCCAAAAAGTTGTAAAATTAATATTTTATGGGTAATATATAAGCATATCTATTTTCCCCATTTAGATAAAATCAAAAACAAGACCAGAATTATTGCTTAAATATTATTCAACATACTAGGGAGATTTTTGTTAATATTAGAAGAAAGGACCAAAAAAAAAAAGTATATACATAAACAGAAGAGTAAAATATTAAATCTTCTGATGATATTACTGTTGTGTGCCATTGAGTCCATTCCCACTCGTAGCAACCATATAGGACAGAGTAGAAGCACTCCACAGGGTTTCCAAGGCTGTAATCTTTATGGAAACAGATTGCCACATCTTTCTCCTTCAGAGCAGATGGTGGGTTCAAATTGCCAACCTTCCAGTTAGCAGCCAAGTGCTTAACCACTGCACCACCAGGCTCTTTTGATATTACTGTATCATGTTTTATAGCTAGTAACCCCAACAGATTACAATAAAAACATTAAAATTAATAATTAAGTTGGTAATGTGTATATGAAATAAATATGCAAAAATAAGCTGTCTACCTTTATGTAAGCAAGAGTCAGAAATGTTATTGGAAAAAATAATCCATTTACAACACAAACCAAAACTAGGAAATGCCTAGAATAAATTTAACAATCATGGTACAAGACTTATATGAAAAAAGAAAAAGAAATCAGTGCAAATGTATTGAAGACATAAAATAAAACCTAAATAAATGCAGAGAGATACCATATTCTCCTATGGAACATATATATATATATCTTTATCTAATACTTATTTAAGACTTTTTGATCTAAATTCTTAGCTAAGCTAAGGTTAGTAGAACTAAGCAGATATTCCTGCTGCTGCCCACTGCAGAAGAGACACAAGTCCTGCTAAGTTAATTGCCTGATACAGCAAATTATCAGTACTTTTCTGAAAAATATAACAAAATCCAGATTCTGTATAACATATCATTTATAAAACTCAGAATACACTTCAAAATTGCTAGGCCTAGGAAGAAAGACGAAAACGTTAGAAAAGAGGTAAGAGATTAGAAAATGTGCATAAGAGATAAGACAATTTGATAGAGACTAACCCTGAGATGACAAATGAGGCCATGAGAATCTTAAAATAACTATGGTAACTGTGCTCAAAGACATAAAACAAAATACTTATAATAAATGAAAAAATAGGAAATCTCAACTAAGACTAAAAAAAAAGACATACAGTATAAAAAGAACCAAAAGGAAATCACAAAATTAAATATATACAATATACAATTAGAAAAAAAAAAACTCACAGTATGATCATATTAACAGTTTGGAGATTTAAAAAAGCAAGTAAACTTAAACACAGATCAATAGAACTACGCAAATAGAGAAAATACAAAGAAAAACATTGTAAAATAAATAAATAAATAAATAAGGCAGTCAGCAATGTGTGGGACCATATCAAAATATCCAACACATATGTACTTATAGTCTCGGGAAGAAAGCAGAGAAAGAATGGAGTGGAAAAGATTATTTGAATAAATAATATAGAATAAAATCCAAATTTGAGTGAAAAGATACACATTTACAGATTAAAGAAGTTCAATGGTCCTCAACCAAGAGAAATACAAAGAAAACCACACCTAGGCATATTACAATCAAACTGCTTAAAATCAAATATAAAGAGAGAAATCCTGAAAAACCAGCTAGAGAAAAGCAACACATTACACACAGGGGAACATTACAAACAATGGAATGGCATGTTAACAGGTTTGAAAGAAAATATTCTTCAACAATGATGGTGAAATAAAGACATTTTAGATAACAGGAAACTAAGACCAGCAGACCTGCTCTACAAGAAATACTAAAGGAATTCTTTAAAGTTAAATTATATCAGATAGAGACATGTGTTTTGAAGAAGAAATAAACAGCACCAGACAACGTAAACATGAAGGCAGGTATAAAAGGGTATTTTTTTCTCTCAAAATCTTTAAAATACAAGCATCTATTTAATATCCAAATAAAACACTGCAGTGTGGTATTTAACGTCTGTAAATGCAATATATATGACAAAAGTAGTATGAAGGATGGAGTGAAGGAGAATGGGTCCATATGGTTGCACACTTTTTACATTTTTTGAAAAGGGATAAAATATTAACTCCAAGTATATTGGGAAAAATTAAGGATGTATGTTATCATCCCTAAAGCAAACACTAAGAAAATAATTTACATACTTTAAAAAAGCCATTGAAAAGCCAGGAGCCCTGGTGGCAGAGTGATTATGTGTTCAGCCGCTAACCAAAAGGTCATCAGTTTGAATCCAACAGCATCTCCTTGGAAACCCTACAGGGCAGTTCTATTCTGTCCTCTTGGGTCACTATGGGTCGGCATCAACTCAACAGCAACAGATTTTTGGTTTGGTTTTTAAATAGCCAATAAATTAATTAAAATAAAATTCTTAAAAGTAATAGAGTAACCCAAAAGTAGAAAGGAAAGAAGGAACAGAAAACAAAATTTAGAAGAGACAAACAGAAACAAAGAGTAAAACAGGAGACTGAAGCCAGATCATAACAGTTACATTAAATGTTAAATGGTCCAAACGGTCCAAGTAAAAGGGAATGACTAACAGACTTAAAAAAGAGCAGGACCCAACACTATGTTGTCTAGAAGAGATACACTTTAAATATAAAGATACGGGTAAATTGGAAATAAATGGACAGAAAGAAATACATATGCTAATAGATGCATAAGAACACTGGTATGGTTATATTGATATCAGATAAAATAGGCTTCAAGACAAATAATATAACTGTGATAAATTTAGAGAGACAGTTCATGATAAAAATTCAATTCCTCAGGAAGATATAACAATCATAAATGTCTAGGTGTCTAAAAACAGATCTTCAAAGTTCAGGAAACAAAAATTAACAGAATTAGCGAGAGAAGTAGATAATTCCACAAAAGCATAGGAGATTTTAACATCCTCTCTTAGCAATTGATAGAATGATTAGATAGGCACATACACAAAGTCAGTAAAGACAGAGAAAAAATAATGCTATCAATTAACTTGACCTATCTGTTGATATTTATAGGACATTGTGATGGTTAAGATAGTGCGCCAACTTGGCTAGGCCTGTGAGCAGCCTGTGAGCAGGAGCCCTGCTCGCTGACCTGCTGATCTTGGGTTGCCCAGCTTCTGCAGCTTCATGAATTGGGAGAGGCCTCTATCCTGATCCATGGACTTGGGACATTCCAGCCTCTATAATCGCAGGAACTGTTTCCTTGGTATAAATCTCTCTCTAAATATATATTTACACACTTTACTAGTTTTGTTTCTCTAGAGAACTCAGCCAAAGACAAACATTATACCAGACAACTGCAAAATACACATTTTTTACAAGTGTTTATGACACATTCATCTAGATAAACCATATGCTGGGACATAAAAGAAACTTCAATAGATATAAAAGGATTAAAATCATATAGTGCATCTTCTCTGACCACAATAGAATTTAACATTTGCGAATTCAAGCATACACATTTCTAAATAACCCTGAGTGGAATTAGAAATAACAATGAAAATTTTAAAAATATTTGGAACTGAATGATAATGAAAATATATTAAAATTTAAACAAAGTAGTTTTTTGAGATTTATAACTGTAAATGCCTATATTAAAAAGAAAGTTTATTATAAGACCACTGTGTTAACAACATAAAAAAATATATATATACGGGTTATTAGCAAAAGAACAGATAAATAATTGGAACAGACTAGCAACCAGAAATTGAGTCAAATATATATGGGGAATTAGGGCATCACTTTAAAGTTTGATATTATTGGTAAAGGACTGTTAACATACATAGTCAAAATTAGCCATAGAAAGTGAAAAATATGTTACATTTCTATCATATGATAGGATTAAAGGCTTAAATGTAAAATAATGAAAATAAATTTTAAGAAGGCCTGGTGACACGATGTTTAAGCACTCGGCTGATAAATTAAAAGTTGGCAGTTCAAATCCAACCATCAGCTCCATGGGAGAAAAACCTGGTAATTTCCTGCTGTAAAGATTATAGCCTAGAAAATCCTATAGGGCACGTCTACTCTGTCACATGAAGTCACCAGGAGTCAATATCAACTGGATGACATCCAACAACAACAAAGTAATAATTTTTAGATAATATTTATATTACATTGTGTTCGTTATTCTTAAAACAGAAAAACCAGAATCCATAAAGGAAAAAAATGATAAACTAGACTCTTGTACAAATTTAAAATTTCTCAATGAAAAATATACCATAAATTATGTTCAAGACAAGTGATATATTATTAGAAAAGATTTGCAACACATGTTCAGACAACATAGAAATATCTTTAATACACAGATTTAATGAATCAATCTCAGACTATTCATAAAAATACAGAATTGAAAGAAACCAAATTGAAAAATAGGAAAGGAGCTTAGTTTTAATGGTAATCAGGAAAATGCCATTTAAGACACTTTTTCATCCATAAGAATTTAAAAGATTGGTAACATAATCATTACGTTAGTAAGGATATGATGAGCTGCTTTTTTTATTATTGTCATCGAGAATATGCACAGCAGAATATAAACCAATTCAACAATTTCTACACGTACAATTCAGTGACACTGATTGTGTTTTTAGAGTTGGGCAACCATTTTCACCCTCATTTTCTGAGTTGTTCCTTCCCCTTTAAAAGAAATTCACTGCCCTCTAAGTCTCTCATCTAATCTTTCAAGTTGCCGTTGTCAATTTGATTCCATGTAGGTAGCTCTTAAAAGAGCACGATGCTCAAGGCAGATATTCTTTACTAGTTAAGCTAAACTACTGTTTGGTTTTAAGAAGACTTCAGGGGATATTACTGGTTTAAGACTTAAGGTTTAAAGATTATCTCAGGACCACAGTTTCAGGGGTTCCTCCAGCCTCCATGGCTCCAGAAAGCCTGAATTCTATGAAATTTTGAAATTCTCTCCTGCGTTTTCCCCCCTTTTGATCAGGATGCTTCTATAGACTCCTGGATCAAAATAGTCCGTAATGGTAGCTAGGCACCATCCAGTTCTTTTAGTCTCATGGCAAAGGAGGCAGGCGTTAATGCAGGAAATTAGCCATACCTTCCATCTCTCCTATTCCTGACTCTCCTTCTTTCTGTCTTGCTCCAGGCAAATAGAGACAAATTCTTGTTCCCTGAATGGCAACTTGCAAGCTTTTAAGACCCTAAGCACTAGGTAACAAACTAGTAGATAGAACAGAAGCACCAAACATGTTAGACCAATTAACTGGGGTGTTGCATGAAACCATGACCCTAAACATCCAAACTAGGAACCAGATCCCATGGGGTGTTTGATTGGACATAAGCAGCCTCAGCATTTTTTTTTTTTTGTCATTGATATAAATATATCTGTCACACAACTTTCATTAACTTAACTTTTTATAGGCGTACAAATTGACAGCAATTACATTAATCAACCTTACCCTTAATCAATGTGATTTTTCTATCACCCATAAACTGAAAGTATTCTATGAGCAATAACCCCACATTTTCCCCCTCCCTGCTGTCCCTGGTAACCATTAGCAAACTTTGGCCTCTATACATTTGCCTTTTCTTATCTTTTTATGTAAGTGAGGTCATACAATGCTTGCCCTTTTGTGATTAACTTATTTCACTCAGCATAATGTCTTCAAGCTCCATCCATATTGTAGCATGCATCAAGACTTCATTTCCTCTTACTGGCTATGGAAACCCTGATGGTGTAGTGGTTAAGTGCTACAGCTGCAAACCAAAGGGTCGGCAGTTCAAATCTGCCAGGCGCTCCTTGGAAACTCTATGGAGCAGTTATACTCTGTCCTATAGGGTTGCTATGAGTCGGAATCGACTCAGTGGCACTGGGTTTGGTTTGGTTTGCTTTGGCTGATTAGTATTCCACTGTATGTATGTGCCACATTTTATTTATCCATTCATCCACTGAATGGGCATGAGTTGATTTTGTAATTTTGTAATTTTGTTTGTGTGTGGTTTTTTGTTTGTTTGTTTTATTTTTGCATCAATCATACCCACCTGGAATGTTAAGACTCTAAAAAAGCATTTGAAGCAAAATAAACTTGGAAGCAAGAACAGGAATTTAGGGTGTAAATACTTGAGAAATAGAAATCAGCAACACATAAGGTTGGTCAATCAAGAATAAAGACAGCCACAGAAAATATGGAGAAGCAGAGAAGCAATCATACCAGGGGTATGTCAAATTAGACCATAATAGTAGCTATTTAAAGTGATAGTAAAATCTAGGGACCTATCATGCAGAGGAAAATTGCCTCAACTACCCCAGCAGGGCACTATAAGCACTAGTAGCTGGGCAAAAGAATCTGATGGTATCCCAGGGCCTGCAATTCATTTCCCTCACAGGGAAAACCCCACCAAGCATTTTTTTCTCTGGGCTGGGGAGCATAAAATGTAGTTTAGTTTAATCTGTCTGATTCTGTGACCAGAAAGACTGCATTAGATTCTCTGCTTGCTACCCAAACCTTTGTTTCTTCATCTATAAAATGTGAATATTATCTATGATGTAAGAATTAAACAAAAGAGATGTGTAAAGTAAACGGCACTGTTTCTGAAACATTGGAGGTGTATTGGAAAAGTGAATTTTCCTTCCTTTTCTATTGCCTGTGTGGATCAAATTAAGGATGTTGTTGTAACATATCCACACATAGTTGAGAAAGCCAATTAACACTCTTTGACTTCATGTCAACTGATACAGTCATTTGATAAACTATCAGAAAAGAAACAGTTTCTTAAATTGAGTTGGATCTTTCAACTGAGAAAAAAAGAAATACAGCTTGGTATTTGCCTTTCAATCTTGCTTTTATCTAAATGACTCCTTTCAGGTTTATTCTTCTTACTTTCAATAGCAAAATATTGGAGTTAGAGTTTGAAAATTTTAATTCAAGTACAAACTGTTGCTTGGCTAAATCACCTAGCAATATCTCACCTCAGATCTAATTAACAAGAGAGAGGAAATAGCTACCTCACCACAGTATTACAAGAATTATATATAAAAGAAAACAATCTTTTTTTCTTTATATAAAAACGCTTCTCTTAGTTTGGATTCCTCCACAAACAAATGCTGACATAAGGATTTTGGAGCAGGTAGTTTATTTGGGTATAAATATCACATTGGGTACCAAACAAACAAAACTAGGAGGGGAAAGAAGTGTGAGAGAGAAGGGGAGAAAGTAGTATAGCAAATTAAAGAGTGCCACAGATTAGGTAGTCCTCCAAATGAATCTGGTGTGTCGAGGCAGTGCTCTGACTGCTTTGAGTAACAATATGGCAGAAGGGATGCCAATTTCCAGGCCCAGGCCTTAAGAGGCTGGCAGCTTCTACCACCAATCTCCTGAAACACTTGGTCTTAGATGCTGAGCTGCCATCTATGAATGCCAATGACTTGCTAGAGAGACCAGGTGGAAAGGTCTTCATAGTTCAAAGAGAGGGAGAGAGACCTAGCTAGGACCAGCTTTCCAGCTGTTCCAACCAAGGTAAAATTCATGTGAGCAAAACTACTTTGGATCCTCGGTACCAGCCTAGCTACCAGCTGAAATCCAGAACGTCTCTAATTGATGCTACATGAATCAGAAGAGAAGTCCAGCTGGGCCTTACTCAAATTCCTGATTCAAAAATTGTGAAATATAGTAAAATGGTTACAGTTTTAAGTGCCAACATTTGTGTGCGTTTCTTAGCAATAGATGCTCCAAACAATAAACAAAAAACAGTGCATTACTAAGCCAATGATCATTGTGATTAAATGAAGCTTAACACCCATTGGATAATTCTAGAAAACAGTATAGAATGCATACTTTAGAGTTATCCTGCCTGAAAGGTGAGGGAGCTGGAGTAATTATACATCAACTTCTGTCACTTATTGTTTGAGGGCTGCTGAGAGATGGGGTGTTAGTTCTCTGGCTACCAGTGAAAGCTGCAGGAGCACAACCTGAAACTGTAAATCACAAAAGATATGCCACAAGCCTATAGCAAATGTATTTTAGTGGGTTTCCTTTGCCTTCTTTCAGGTAACAAATTTCTACGTTGCCTGAGTCAGTGTTTTTTTCCATGAAATCTTCCTTGGTGTTCATTTCTTATATTTTTTTGAAGAAATCAAAGGAAGGATTTTCTGAATTCTCTTGCTTTAGTCATTTAAATCCATTCTTCCTTTTTTTCTTTTTTTGTCTTTGTAGTCTTGGTTGCTTATTTAAAATCAATTTTATAAACCCTAAAACAAAATCCCCCGTGTGTCTGTCAGCTTGTCATACTATGGGGTTTGCACACTGCTGTGATGCTGGAAGCTACGCCACTGGAATTCAAATACCAGCAGAGTCACCCATGGCGGGCAGGTTTCAGTTGAGCCTCCAGACTGAGAAGAAGGACCTGGCAATCTACTTCTGAAAAGAATTAGCCAGTGAAAACCTTATGAATAGCAGCAGAACATTGCCTGATACAGTGCTAGAAGATGAGCTCCTCAGGTTGGAAGGCACTCAAAAGACGACTGGGGAAGAGTTGCCTCCTCAAAGTGGAGTCAGCCTTAGACACGGATGGAGGCAAGCTTTTGGGACCTTTATTTGCTGATGCGGCATGATTCAAAATGAAAAGAAATAGCTGTAAACACCCATTAATAATCAGAACATGGAATGTAAGAAGTAGGAATCTAGGAAAATTGGAAATCATTGAAAATGAAATAGAACCTGTAAACATCACTGTCCTAAGCATTAGTGAGCTGAAATGGACCATTTTGAACTGGACAATCATATGTTTTACTCTGCTGGGAATGACAAATTGAAAAGGAATGGTTTCATGTTCGTCAGTGACAGAACAATATCCGTACGCCTATGGAAGCCCAGTTAATAAGACTATTATTCAAATTTACACACCAACCACTAAGGTCAAGGATGCAGAAACTGAAGATTTTTACCAACTTCTGCAGTCTCAAATTGATCAAACATGTTATTATGATGCATTGACAATTACTGGTGACTGGAATGCAAAAGTTGGAAACAAGAATAATTAGTAGTTGGAAAATGTGGCCTTGGTGATAGAAATGATGCCAGAGATCGCATCATAGAATTTTGCAAGACCAACAACTTCCTCATTGCAAATACCTTTTCTCAACAACATAAACAACGACTATACACGTGGACCTCACCAGATAGAATACACAGAAATAAAACAGACTACATCTGTGGACAGAGACAATGGAATATCATCAATATCATCAGTCGGAACAAAGCCAGACCAGACTATCAACTGCTCCCATGCAAGTTCAAGTAGAAGCTGAAGAAAATTAGAATAAATCCACGTGAACTAAAGTATGGCCTTGAGTATATCCCATCTGAATTTAGAGGCCGCCTCAAGAATAGATTTGATGCGTTGAATAGTAAAGACCAGATGAGTTCTGGAACGACATCAAGGACATCATACGTGAAGAAAGCAAGAGGTCACTAAAAAGACAACAAAGAAAGAATGGACCAAAATGGATGTCAGAAAAGACTATGTAACTTGCGCTTGAACAATGAGTAGCTAAGGCAAAAGGAAGAAATGATGAAACAAAAGTGTTGAACAGACGATGTCAAAGGGCAGCTTGAGAAGACACAGTAAAATATTACAATGACACATGGAAAGACCGGGAGATAGAAAGCCAAAAGGGAAGAACACACTCGGCATTTCTCAAGCTGAAAGAACTGAAGAAAATTTGAAGCTTCAAGTTACAATATTGGAGGAATTTGCAGGAGAAATATTAAAATATTAAACGATTCTGGAAGCATCAAAGGAAGATGGAAGAAACACACAGAGTCACTATACCAAAAAGAATTGGTCAACATTCAACCGTTTCAGGAGGTAGCATATGATCAGGAACCAATGGTACTGAAGAAAGAAGTCCAAGCTGCACTGAAGGCACTGGCGAAAAACAAGGCTCCAGGAATTCACAGAATACCAATTGAGATGTTTCAACAAATGGGTTCAGGGTTGGAAGTGGTTATTCGACTGGGCCAAGAAATTTAGAAGATAGCTACCTGGCCAACTGACTGGAAAAGATCCATATTTATGCCTATTCCCTAGAAAGGTGGTCCAACCAAATGCAGAAATTATCGAACAATATCATTAATATCACACACAAGTAAAATTTTGCTGAAGATCATTCAAAAGCAGTTGCAGCAGTATTTTGACAGAGAACTGCTAGAAACTCAAGCCAGATTCAGAAAAGGATGTGGAACCAGGGATATCATAGCTGTTGTCAGATGGATCCTGGCTGAAAGCAGAGAATACCAGAAAGATGGTGTCATGGATTGAATTGTGTCCCCAGAAATTCATGTATCAACTTGGCTAGGTCATGATTCCTAGTATTTTATGATTGTCTACCATTATTGTCATCTGACATGATTTCCCTATGTGTTGTAAATCCTATCACTATGTTGTTAATGAGGTGGATTAGTGGCAGTTGTATTGATGAGCTCTACAAGATTAGATAGTGTTGTAAGCCAATCTATTTCAAGATATAAAAGAGAGAAGCGAGCAGATAGACATGGTGACCTCAAACCACCAAGAAAGCATTGCTGGCAGCAGAGCATGTTCTTTGGACCAGAAGTTGCTGCACTGAGATGCTCCCAGACCAAGGGAAGATTGATACATCACAAGGATCTTCCTCCAGAGCCGACAGAGGGAGAAAGCCTTCCCCTGGAGCCGGTGCCCTGAATTCATATTTCTACCCTACTGGACTGTGAGAGAATAAACTTCTCTGTGTTAAAGAGAAGCTATCCACTTTTGTTATTTCTGTTATAATAGCACTAGACGATCAAGACAGATGGTTACCTGTGTTTTTTTTTTTTTTTTTTGACTATGCAAAGGCATTCGACTGTATGGATCATAAAAAATTATGGATAACATTGTGAATTGTGCTCATGAGGAACCTGTACATAAATCAAGAGGCAGTCATTCAAACAAAACAAGGGCATACTGCCTGGCAAAGCCAGGAAAGGTGTGTGTCAGGGCTGTATCCTTTCACCATACTTATTCAATCTGTATGCTGAGCAAATACCCTGAGAAGCTGGACTTGGCATCAGGATTGGAGGAAGACTCATTAACAACCTGCGTTATGCAGATGACACAACCTTGCTTGCTGAAAGTGAAGAGGACTTGACGTGCTTACTGATGAAGATCAAAGACTATAACCTTTAGTATGGATTACACCCCAACATAAAGAAAACAAAAATCCTCACAACTGGATCAATGAGCAACATCATGATAAAGAAAGAAAAGATTGAAGTTGTCAAGGATTTCATTTTACTTGGATTCACAATCAACACCCATGGAAGCAGTAGTCAAGAAATCAAAAGACATTGCATTGGGCAAAGCTGCTGCAAAAGACCTCTTTAAAGTGTCGAAAAGCAAAGATGTCACCTTGAAGACTAAGGTGCACCTGACCCAAGCCATGGTGTTTTCAATTGCCTCATTGTATGCAAAAGTTGGACAATGAATAAGGAAGACAGAAAATAATTCATGCCTTTGCATTGTGGTGTTGGCGAAGAATATTGAATATACCATGGAATGCCAAAAGAATGAACAAATCTGTCTTGGAAGAAGCATAACCAGAATGTGCCTTAGAAGCAAGGATGGCGAGACTATGTCTCACATACTTTGGGCATGTTTTCAGGAAGGATCAGTCCCTGGGGAAGAACATCATGCTTGGTAAAGTAGAGAATCAGTAAAAGAGGAAGAACCTCAACAAGATTGATTGACACAGTAGCTGCAACAATGGGTTCAAGCATAACAGTGATTCTGAGGACGGTGCAGGACCAGGCAGTGTTTTGTTCTGTTGTACGCAGGGTCAGTATTAGTTGTTACCGACTCGACGTCAGCTAACAACAACAACAAAACAAAATACTATCACCCCCACCAAAATGGAAAAAGCTACAAATTTTTGCACTGGCAAATTTTGGTTTCCCGTCTTACTATCATGAATGTTAGAACAATTAGAACCCAATGGTCATATCTATAAATAATTATCACCTGAAAATGTTTTAAATTTTTAAGTCTATTCTTTTTGCTGTTTTTGTTACTGTTTTTTGTTTGTTTGTATGCCTAGTAGTTATGAACACAGGGCCTGAATTTGGAACCTTGCTCAGCCACTTACGTACTAGTTCTGTGCCCTGGAGAAACTTAATTCTTCTATGTTCCAGTTTCATTATTGGTAAAAGAAGGGAAAATAATAATATTGTACTTATGGGATTGGTGTGAGCACTGAATAATTTATTATATACCAAGCACTTGGAATAGTGCCTGGCATATATATGTAGAGCCTTAATAAATGTTAAAACATCATTATTTTAAAAATCACAATATTATGTAGTTTACATTAAGATCTAAATTTGCCAAAGTATTATCAAAAGGCCTAAATAAATGATAATTTCTGGTTATGTCTTTATACCAACATAACTAAAGCTGTTTACAGAATCATAACTTTCTCATACCAGAACATTCTTTAAACTTTCTTATGCTACAACTTGAACAAAACTGTCATGTGGAAGGAGCACTTAATGGAAAGCGAACTGCATAGATCAAGAAGTATAGTTAATAAAAAGCCTTGGCATAGGCATTTACTGTTCACTTTGATGCCATCTGCAGACTCTTTCTAGGCGCAGGAACCACGTTTCCAAATTTCAAGCAGCAATCTTGCTAATTTTTCATAGTTCAAGACCTGCCTTTTAGTCTTTCCTATTGAAAATCGGTGAAGATACAACAATCTAAGCACTTTTACAGTTTAATGAGCTTAAACAAAATCTTTTTATAACCCAGATTCCTTAGTAAAATTCAAAATTGCAATTCAAGTCTGGGGGAGAAGGAAAAAAAAAAAACTGGGAGAAGCCTTAGAAAAGGAAAAGAAAAAAAAAAGCTATGGAAATGAAATTCTAGCCTACACCTCCTATCTCTTTCATATTACATTGTGTAATTAATGACCAGTGTTCCCTGAGTTCCTGCAGAAATTTCTCCTTTACTTACTTCTCTGCTGTTAACTTTCACAATGATTTGCATCTGAAGTTAGAGGAAAAAAAACATAATATGAATTTGGGCTCTTATTCTTACATGACTGGTTGATTTTTTTTTTCCCCCAACGTAGAGCACAGTGCCTAAAACACTAGAAAGCCTCTAGTCTTTCCTTCATCTTAACTCTTGTGCTTAAGAACAGTCCCGAATATGTCCTGAACATGGGTGAAATAGTCTCTAGTTACTATGACTTTCATTAGGCTTATTAGAATTGATTATGAGGTCAAAGTTAACTCTTTCTGCTAAAATATTTATGTTTGTGTGTATACACACACATGCACACTCACACACATATATATATATATCCCAACTTCTCTGGTTCTCCCCTCCTCTGGTACATGCTTGAAATTGTTGAAAATGGGTAATGTCTTCATGGCAGTTCGTTTATTATGCCCTCTATATGAATGAATTTTTTAAATTTCCAAAATTTTCACAACTTAAAAAAAACACAAAGATTACTATCCATCTTTACATTTTACTAGAAGTTTTTCCAAACATATTTCTGTTAAAAACTTTTAAAGATTTTTGGACAGCTTATCAATACATAAACTTTTAGATAATGCAAAATATAACTAATCTATTTACGTATTCCTCTCTTGGCTGGTAGACAGATACGTGAGGGGAAAAAATAAAAAAGGAGCATAGGTCAAAGAGCTGTAATTTCTTTTTCAATGCAAACTCTTATTAAGCAACACTGAACCTCATAATATGAATAGACTTCAGTGAATTCATTTTTAGATGTCTTCTTACCACTGTGGACCATGGTGATGAAAGAGAATTTACACAAAACCCTCTGCAGTGAGTAAGCAATGCTTTATAAAAATTTACCTAAACCTAGTAAAGCAAAAACCAACTGTTCTACTGACATACTTTTTGTTTCTACTCCTTTTCTTACCTACACTTTCTTTTAGCGTAGGCTGGGAAAGCTTATAAGTAGCTTTAGAAATAGTGGAGTCATATTTTCCCTAAGACTTAAATTCTACAAACAATTGAAAGAGTCAAAATTACCCTTGATAATGTCTTAAACTTTTCATCTTCAGTTTATCTGAATGTGCAACCTTGCCTAGTAACATTTTAAATAACTATAATACATCTAACAATATACAGTATAAAATAAAAAGGAAATATATAAAAGAACACATCAGAGTATATGTTATCATATAAAGGAGACAGGGAGGGAGCAGAAGGGATTAAAGAATAGTAGGATAAAGTGCTCAGGATTTACAAAATTGCCTGGATTTGTCATATCTTTGCTTGCTCTGGGTTAATTTTTTTGTACCCCTTCCTCCCACACCCACTCCACAGGCTCCTTTCTCTCTCTCCCTCCCTCTCTCCTTCTCTCTTTCCCCCTTCCTTTTTTTCTCTTCCTCCCCTCTTTCCCTGTCTCTTCTTCCTTTCTTTATTTCTGAATTATTGATGTATATGGGGAAGGTGGGAAGGAATAGAGAGACAGGTATATTTGATTGTGTATGAAATAACTTGTGACACAGCTTCACTGTACTGTGTTATTTTCTTCTTCAGAGTAGGATGATAAAATCTTTTTAAAGATATTCAAGGACTATTCATGCGCAGCCTTCTTTCCTCCGCACTTGCGATGCAAAACACAACAGGGTCAAGTACAATCACTCATCATTGCTTGTCATGGACCAGGTCTATGAGACAATCCCTTTCAATTTGCCAAGGGCAGGAGAGACTCTCAGCGTTCAGAATATGCGCTTAATTTTTTTTACCTGATCAAATTAAGGACTCGTACTATTTATTTGAAAACTGAATATGTTGGTTACAAATAACAGAGACTCAATTAACTTAAGCAAAAACAAGAGAAATATATTGGTTCTCTTGGGTGGGAAGGATCTCATGGCAGCTCACAACGTCTAAAGAAGTGCTGCAGGCTCTAGGGCCTCAGAGACTAGAACCAGGATCTAGTTGGACTGCGAAGGTTTCAGACACACATCTTTCAGCATAATAACACTAACAGAAACAGAGCTTCCTTTTCCAATGTCTGCATAACAATCCCAGAGAAACAGACTCTGATCCTGCTTGGGTCTGAGGCCTACCTCAAAGGATGCATTATTCCCTAGAGAATAAAACAATTGGCCAGAATTAGAACATACAAACACGCATCTATACCTGTGGTCAGAGGGCTGGATCTCTCATCACAAGAGAAGACAGGGAAAATATATATAGTTTATATAGTCAAATACAATAGCTACTTTCTGGTCCTTAGTATATTCATTAGGATGTGAAATCAGCTCAAAAAAAAAAATTTTTTTAATTCTCTATAATGTGTATTATAAACACATCCACAAGTCAAGTCTCTAAATAGATAATCCAGACATGTGCATTTTGAGGGAAAAAAATCACCGTCATTTACAATTCTACGTTTCACTTCAACGCTAATATGATAAGCTAGATAAGCTTAGGTAGATAATTGGAGCTGTACCAATCTGGAATTTTAAACTATCTTACTGAGAAAGGAAAAAGGAAGATGGGGGGGTCTGAAGAATTATAAAAGTAGGAGAAATAAAGAATTCTGTACAAAAGAAGTGAAAAATTAAAGATGATAAAAATAGTTCTGATCAAATAGTTAATTCAATCTGTTTATATTCTTTTGAAACTTCTTTGTCATTTTAACCATGTCAAAAATTGGTCTAAGGCAAAATGAAGTAATCAATAAAGAAAGAAACTTAAAAGAACACAAATCAATAGTCTAGTTCCTTTCCAAAACCAGAAGCCACACAACTGAATCTCATCTCATTTTTGTCAATAGCTGTTTAAGAGTAATTTGGAATAACTAGAGACAATTGTTATCAGAGAGGTGATTAAATGGGCTGAAATCCTGAATAATCAATAGCACTTTTTTCTTTCATTTATAAATATGTTTTTTATATCTTCTGCATGATCAGAGAATGACTTGACAGGCTAACATACATTTAACTGATAACTCCCAATCTGGAAAAAAAAAAGTAATCAATCTTTAAATTTTTGAAATAGTCATTTCATGAAAATTCATAAGCTTTATACACTCATGCAAAGCCAAATCTGAGTGTGTAAATTATTCAGGCTTTTGAATTTAACACGACTTGTTTACGCTGCTATTTAGTTTATTTAACTTGAAATCCCCCATACAAATGCCAAAGCACTCACCCTTTACTGTCTAAACAAAACATACAATGCAAATCCAGATAATGTGCAGTACAGTGTGTATGGACACATCTATCACAGATCTTACCTGCAAAGTTGGTTGAGATTCCCACTGAAACATAAATTGATTATTTTCATATGGCCTAAAAAAATGATAAATTCTTGGACAGTTTATTATGTGCCAGTCATTTTTAAAGCTTTCAGATAAATTGCCCTAGAAATTAACATATTTTACAAAGGAGTCTAAGGTTTAGAGACAACCAGCAATCAACAGAGCCAGAACTAAGTAAGGCTGGACTCCAAATCCACCGTATTATTTACTATACGAGATTATCTCTTGACTATAGATTTATACTGGTGGAAAAATTATTGTTCCCTGTATGTACATGTCTGTCTATCTGCACTGCACACTCAGACAGGTTGTGCTAGGAATGAGACACGTTCACCCACTAGCATCAAACATCCCATGGGTGGTACATTCATCTGTGATCCAGCGACTTACACAGGGTTGGCAAGGTTAAAGTCATTATTAGTGTTTATAGAAAACAAACATTAAGTAACAACAACAGATTCCCAAGAGGAAATGCTTCCGCTTCCCCAAATAATCCATGTCTATTCTTACCTTTTTTTTTTTTTATTCTTACCTGTGTTTTTGAAGCCCCCAGCAAGGCTTCCCTTCTTCTGCGGCAGTTTCCACCCCGTTGCAGCCCACCAAGCCAGGGTTTCTAACTGCGGCTGGCCCCACCACGCCATGGGATCTAACCGCAGTTCGAATCTGGTGCCCCAATCCGCGCATGCGCAAACCGAGAACGCAGTGCCTGCACAGGACCTGGAGGGCAGTGGCCTGAAACTTGACCCCAACCTGAACTAAGACAGGAAGATGTTCTCTGGCACTCAGCTGTAACAGAGTTCATTTGCAAAGCAAAAGTTCCCTTCCTTTGCAAATTAGTCAGCACCTGGATCTCTAAATATGGACATGCGGGGGACGGGATGTCTGATTTTGGGCACCAATCCTGCCCCTTGGGGACTGGAGGGCATAAAAACTCCAAGCTCCCCTGGGGCTGGGATTGCCTCATCTTTCCACTGCTAGGCCCCACCTTGCTCCTTGTTTGTGCAAAGAAGAGATTTCTACTGTTTCCCTTGCAACTGGTGGTGTGACGTCCATCTTATTTCAGTCGGCTATACGGTTGCTATGAGTCGGAATCCACTCGATGGCAGTGGGTTTTTTTTTTTTTAATAGGACAAGACAAGGACCCTCCTTAGGTTACAGTTTGAGGTCAGATGCTGTATTCATGTCACCAATGCCTCGGGCAACTACCACACTGCCGGTGGTGGAGGTGAGGCCCGCATGGCTCCCAAGGTTTCTGCTCTGCTGCTGGGCCTCTTCTAGGCCTTGCTGCCTGCTGGAAGACGCCTTCACCGGATCTCCATAGCCTCTACCACTGGGCCCTTCTAAGCCCGTGCTGCCGGCTCCCACCATGATACCTGGGCCTGAGGGGCTCTTTGGCTGCCAAGCTACCCAGGCTCCCAGTGCTCAAGAAAGGAGATGTGCAACCCCTGTACTGCAGGCTCAGGCCTCTCTTGCCCTGCATAAGCAAGAGTTAATAGCTCTGTAACTCTGGCAAACATCCTGCCCCAAAGGCATCTAATCTGGCTCTGCTCTGCTGTACAAAGACCTCGGCACAGGATCCTCCCAGATAACCCCTGCACAGAGCACACTCAAGGCAAGTATTATAGCTCTTCTAACTCTGCCCAAAGGTGCTCAGTTCTAGCTCTGTGGGCCGGCCAGGCTCACCACAGCTGTCTCTTGCCATTTTCAGCATTTGTTCTTTCTTCTGGGTTTAGGAAATTCACAGCTCAGGGATCCCAGGTCCTTCATCCAAAGGATTCACTCAGCTCCAGGCTCTCCATCTTGGTGGTAGTGAAGTCCTCCTGAATCTCTGTGGGATTACCCCTTTTAAGCCTAGCAGGATGGCAAAACTGGCCCATTGTCTTGATAAGCCACAGTCACCTTATTTGCAAAGTCATAGTAAACCATCCAGTCACTGCAAGGGTTTTACACATGTTATTTGCATAGTCCGAGCCAATCATTTTTTGGGCACCAATCCCGCCATGAGACCATGACTAGAAAGGCCATATAAAAGTAATTCATTGCACTGCATTTCCAACCATTTTTTTCTTTATTCCCTCTGAGAGGATTAGACATGTCCACTCATTGCCATGTATCTTAAGCCCTCCTTGAAGGCAAAATATATGTCTCTCCCTGTTTTCAGATTTGGTTAAATGACTTACTTTAATCCAAGGTCTGTGAACATATGTAAATCATGTCTGAGCAGAAACTTTAAGAGACATTAAAAGTTTCCCTGCTCTTTTACCTCAGCCATGAGAACAGCATGACCGAAATATGATTTACTCCTCTTGTCTTATTCCCAGAGTGAACAGATATGTGCAAAAGGTAGTCACCAACATTTAATATAGGTGAGAAATAAGTACTTATTGGTTTGAACCATTGAGATTTGGGATTATATATTACTGCAAATGTCTGATGAATATAAGCAGTTGCTGTGAATATGGATTAACAGAATCTACTTTAATCATTCCAACAGTTATAAAATAAATGGGGGCTTATTAGGATATTCTCCTTCCGATTTTAAAACACTTCAAGTAAAGAGAGCTTTTTGCTTCTTACCTGGTACGTAAATATGTCAAGCAGAGGATAGAAAACCAAAATATAGAAGGAATCTGGATACTCCAGGGCACTGTGGAGTCACCATTCCAGCCCTGAATTATAAACCTTCATACTGCTTCTTATGTGAGGAAAATACCACTCTATTTGTTAGGCCACTATGGTTAGGTTTCGATTACTCATAGTCAAATGCAATTTAACTGTAACAAGATGTCTCTGCAACTGCCTAAAAAGCCCCTTTATATAATGCCTTTTGGAAAAAAGGGAAGGGAAGGGAAGGGAAGAATTAGGAAGGTAACTAAAAAAAGATATCAGCTCCATAATCACAGATTTATTTCTCTTTGTTTTATTATGTAATGCAAGAATTTCAACAGAATAAAAAATTGGCCATGAAATTACACCCTTCTACAAAATCATTAATTTTATTTGCCAAAATTTCTTTGGAAATACTTGTGTTAAAACACGTCCCAAACAGTCCCTGTGGAGTAAAAAACCGGACACATGTTGACAGAATTTCTAATATTAAATCATCCTTTTATTTCTGTTATAAATCTTTGTCATAGTGTATCATTGCTTGAATAAGTAGTTATATTCTTTGTTAATACTTAAAGTGATAAATTTGGTCTATATAAATTACATTAACTTACAGTTCTATTTTTCGTACCTTAATATTAGTTTTTTAATATAATTAAGAACTCTCTGCTAAATAAATTAGAAGTTTCCATATTTTTCTATGGCTTTACATATTTTAAAGAGCATTAAATGATCAATTTAAAGATTAGATACAATTAATATAAGAATCTGTAGTAATTAGTACATTTAATTTTTCCACTTATTCTGTTATAAATTTTAAACATTTGTATTGATCATTTGGCTTCAGGTTATTTGGGCAGAAATTTACTCATCATTTCTAGATTTACAAATTTTTGTCATAGAATTTCAAGTAAGTAGTCTTATATGAGCTTTTAATTTCTCATTTACCTAAGTTCTTTTTTTTTTTCATTGCTCAGGTTGTATATTTTTTTCTCTCACTTTCCCTTGGCAAGACTTTTTGGTAGTTTTAAAAAAACATGTTGTGTTTATTTAGAAATTCTACTATTTAAAAAAAAAATTAAGTTTTATCTTCATTCCCTGATTTTCTATAATTTGTTTCATACTTCCTTTCCTTTTCTTAAGATTAGTAGTGAATTCCTTTATTTTTAATCTTCCTTAAACATTTAACAAAGAAGTCATTTAAGGGCTTCAAGTAACCAGCCTCCAAGGTGGCTCCACATGATCCTTATCTCTGGATAGTCATGACTTTATACATTGAACCAAGGCTGTCTTGTGTGATCAATAGAATACTGGAGAAGTGAGAGTGCATGACATCTGACTGACGCTAGGTAATAAAAGACATTTGTAGCTTCTGCCTTGGTCTCTTGGACCACTGATGTCATGAAGACACACAAGCAGCCATGTGTAAAACTGCTAATGGTGAGGAACCAAGGCCTCACAACAAAAAATGGTACTGGCTGGCTAGCCATGTGAGAGAGCCACCTTAGAAGTAGATACTCCAGCTCAAATCACGTAACCGCAACCTCACGAGAGACACTAAGCCAAACTGTGCACCCAAGTCACTTGAAATTCTGACACACAGAAACTATGAGAGATAATACCATTTTAAGAAGGCAAGTTTGGAGGTAATTCAATACACAGCAATACGTAATTAATACAGAGTTACAAAATTTTATCTAAGAATAGTTTTTTGCTGTATCCCACATGTTTTGGTAGGAACTAATCTCATTCCAGTGTTTTCCAGAGAGTTTGTATTTTCTCTTTTCATTTTTTTGTTTTCTTGTTTCTAAAAAAAAAAAAAAAATTCCCTTAAATTCCAAGCAGATTTTTAGGATTAGTAATCTTTTTAATAATGCATTTCTAATACTCTTGGCATGATGAAAGAACATACACTAGAAGAACTCCATAAAAAAAAATAATTTTTTTTAATTAATGTAATCTTTGTGACCAAACACACCATTAGTTTCATACAAATATATGAAAAACTGTTGTATTCTACATTCAGAGCATGCTAGGCCTGAATTGTTGTTGTTGTTGTTGTTGTTGTCTTTAGATCCTATTGATTCCAACTCATAGCAACTCTATCTATGTTCAACAGAAAAAAACACTGCCCGGTCCTGCACCACCCTCACAATTACTGCCATTCTTGAGTCCATTGTTGCAGCTACAGTGTCAGTCATTCTCATTGAGGGTCTTCTTTTTCCCTGACCCTCTACCTTACCAAGCATGATGTCCTTTTCCAGGGACTAGACCCTCCTGATAATATGTCCAAAGTACATGAGACTAAGTTTCACCATTCTTGTTTCTAAGAAGCATTCGGGCTATACTTCTTCCAAGACAGATTTCTTTACTTTTCTGGCAGTCTGTGGTATAGTCAATATTCTTTGCCACCACCCTAATTCAAAGGCATTGATTCTTCTTTGGTCTTCCTTATTCATCACCCAGCTTTTGCATGCATATCAGGAAATTGAAAATACCATGGCTTGGGTCAGGTGAAACTTAGTCCTCAAGGTGACATCTTTGCTTTTTAACACCATAAAGAGGTCTTTTGCTGCAGTTTGGCCCGATGTAATATGTTGTTTGATTTCTTGACTGCTGCTTCCATGGCTGTTGATTGTGGATCCAGGTAAAATGAAATCCTTGACAACATCAATCTTTTCTCCATTTATCATGATGTTGCTTATTGGTCCAGTTGTGAGGATGTTTTCTTTATGTTGAGGTGTAATCCACACTGAGAGTTGTACTCTTTTATCTTCATCAGTAAGTGCTTCAAGTTCTCTTTGCTTTTAGCAAGTAAGGTCATCTACATATCACTGGTTATTAATGAGTCTTCCCCCAATACTGATGCCACATTCTACATACAGTCAAGCTATTCAGATTATTTTCTCAGCATACAGATTGAATAGGTATGGTGAAATGATACAACTCTGACACACACCTTTCCTGATTTTAAACCACACAGTATCCCCTTGTTCTGTTCAAATAACTGCCTCTTGGTCTATGTACAGGTTCCTCATGAGCACAATTAAGTGTCCTGGAAATTCCCATTCTTCACAATGTTATCCATAATTTGTTGTGATTTACACAGTTGAATGCCTTCAAATAGTCAATAAAACACAGGTAAGCATCTTTTTGGTATTCTCTGCTCTCAGCCAAGATCCATCTGACATCAGCAGTGATAACCCTCATTCCATGTCCTCTTCTGAATCCAGCTTGAATTTCTGGCAGATCCCTATCAATGTACTGCTGCAACCGTTTTTTAATTATCTTCAGTAAAATTTTACTTGAGTGTGATATGAATGATATTGTTTGATAATTTCCTCAATATAACCTATAAAATAAATTTAATGATTGTATTCTTCTATGTTCTGATTTAGATATATCTCATTCTGAGTGAGACAGATTGAAACCTTCCATTTAACAACATTTTGTAATCAAGCTCTCATTTAGTTCTAGTAGTTATGCCTATGAATTTGCTGCTATATTGTACATAGAAACAGGTTTATCACAGTTATCAGTTCTTCATAAATGTTGATGTTTATTACCATATCATATCCTTTTTATCAGTTTTTGGTGCTTTTAACCTTAAATTCTAGCTTGCCTCATATTAGCATTGTTATTCCTACTTTCCCTAGCTTCTTTATCACCTTCTGATTATTTTCAAACTTTCTTCATCACTTTAAGTGTATTTCTCCCAACAATGTTGCTTTTTTACCTTAATGATAATCTTTGTCCTTCGATGGGAAATTTAGTTAACTCACCTTACTGTAATGACCAATATCTTTTCATCTTCCTCTGAGTTTATCCCGTATTTTAGACGGATGTTTGTCTTTCTCCTATCTGTGTTGGTTTGCTGAAGTTAAAGTTTAGCTCTTTTTCTCCTCTTATCTATTTATAAATTCATATATATATATTAATAACAGTTATGTATAACTGTTAATTTCCCTTTCTCTGCTTTCTTGTGTAGGAATTAGCAGAAAGAGCTCTGGAGTTAGACCACTTTGGCTAACTTCTCTGTCTCTCAGCTTATCTATAAATTAGGAATAAGAGTAACATAACCTACTTTCCAGTGTTGTCATGACTCCTAAATGACTTAATAGAGCTCAGGAAAATATCTGGCACATAGTAAATGCTACAAAAATGCTAGCTACTGTTATTTACTGCCAATTAACTATACTAATAGTCGTAGAGAAGTGTCATCTATTTTCCCCCCCATAGTACACCATCCATTTTACCCACAATAATACTCCAATTTCTCTTCAAGAACATGAGAATGTCTCTCCTCTTTCTCTCCACCTTTCTCTGGTCCACAGTGAGAATTTGGAATGTTTTTATCACCTGTTCTTCCTTTTCAGGTACAAAGTTCCATAACTGTCTGCTTTTTTCTTTCCCTTATACATAGGCTTTTCCTTTTTTCCAATTTTCTGGCAGTTTGTAAGATTCCTTTTCTTGTTCATTAAAGTTTATGATTTGTACCAGTATATGCCTGTGAGTATTACGTTTTTGTTTTCTCTTCAGTGGAGCCCATAACTTAAATGAAACTTTCACACCTGCAAATTCAGGCCTTTCCCCAGATCAAGGGCATTTTCTGGCATTGTTTTTTTCCTCTCTCCTTTATGTTACTTTTCTCCTTCAAGAGAACCTATTAGTCACACTGGGTCTGTTGGATCTATACTATAAGTCTTTCATCTTTTATTTATCTTACTGGTCTGTGCTTTGAGGTATTTCTTGCATTGGTTCTTCGAGGACATTAATTCAGGTTTCAACCCTGATCAAAAAAAAATCCCCTTTAATTCATAAACTGAATTTTCTAAATTTGACAAGCATGTTTCTGTGCTCCAGGAGAACTCTGTAATGTAGTTAGAACTTTTAAGTGCTAGGATTTTTTTTTTTAATTCAAGATTTTATAACTTGTTCCTATAATCCTGCATTAATGGGTACATGTTTTGATTATTCAACCTTTTCCTTTTCTATCTGAGGCCTCCCAGATCAGTAGTTACTTATTTATGCATTTTTTTTTTTTTTTTTGGCTTTACTGAGGCTTATGTCTGAATATGGGACATCATAAGCCTGAGTAAAGACAAAGGCAAAAGGATTAGCTATACCGTGAGCTTATGGACTGAGGACAAGGTGTTAGCCCCCACTTGAGGCCCTTGAAGAAACTTTCTCAGCTTGCTGGTCTTTATCTATTCCTATATTTTTTTTTATATTTACAGAGTAGGGAACACCTAGTCTGCTTCCCACCCCCATCCGACCCACCCCACTGGCATCTCAGGAGGACCAAGCTTGCATTTTTTAGCTCCTTTCTGACATTTTCATACTGTCACTAATGACCATGGTATTCCACCCAGGTTTTAAAAATTCCTGCACAAAAAGCTCTTTCCAGGATCCACTCCCTTTCACTAATGCCCTCAGACTTTTAGACCATACTCCAGGCAATTTCTGGCCCACTAGAGTCCCCCATACCACCCTCCAAAGGAGCCTCCATAAATCTGAGAACTCAGCCTCAGCCAACAGCCTGCAAGCGTCATCACTCACGTGGCTCAGGAGAAGTTAATAACCTAGAGTTTTGCCGGTGAGGGGAAGACAGCCGTGGTCAGGTACCCATGTTCTTTCATTTTTGTTTTAAGATGGGACGAGCTTTAGCTTTTGCATGTATGTTAATTTTCTATTGCTGTTATAACAAATTACTACAAAATGAGCAGCCTGACACAACATAAATTTATGTTCTTATAATTTCCAAAGATCAAAGCCTCTACATACACAGCTACCACAGAAATTAATTAATGAAAAGTCTGAGTGTCCAAACATGTTGGTAGGGCTGTTCTCCCTATAGAAGATTCTAGTGAAGAATCTAATTCCAAGCTCATTCAGGTTGTTGGTTTAAATTTGTTCCTTAAAGGCAGAGAATTGAGGTTTCCATTTCCTTTCCTTCCTTCAGTTTCTTTCTAGGAGCCAGTTTTTGCTCCTAGAGGTTGTCCACATTCCTTCTCATGCTTTCTATTTGGCTCTTTGAGGTTTCGCAGGTCGAATCCCTCTGGCACTTTGAATGTTTCTGTCTTTCCCTTCTACTACATCTCTCGGAAAGTTCTCTGTTTTTAAGGGCTCATGTGATTAGACTGGGCCCACTGGATATTCTGGTTAATCTCCATATTTTCAGGTCCATAATCTAACTTACATCTGTAAATGCCTTTTGTCATGCAATATAACATATTCACAAGTTCCAGGGATTAAGGCATGGGCATCTTTAGAGGACCTAACACAGCGGGTTTAAATATTGTTGGGAGTAAACCATTTCATAGAACCCAGTCCCAGTGTTGTTGAGTCGATTACGACTCATAACGACACTATTTTTTTTTTCATAGAGTAGCTAAATATAAAGCAGAAAAATGAGATGATTATTTATGGTTTCTAAGACAATATGAATTAATAGTATAGGGTTTTATTGGCATTAGAAAGGAGAATGAGTAGTTTTTATAATGTTATATGAGGCAAGAAGGAGAAGAGGACAATAAAAGTGGAGCCAAAGAAATTAAGAGAGATGAGAGGTTAAAGACAGAGGAAATGGGCAACAGAGCCTAAAGCTTCAATGAAAGCAAATAAAGAAAAAAACTTAAAAGCTTTACTTGATTTAGCAGGTAGATATCCTTGGATACTTTTTAGAGGGAGTTTTTGTGAAGCTGTTGTGGTTTGGGGAAGCAGTAAAAAAGACAGATTTTAAGGGATCGAGAAATTAATGAGAATATGATAATGGACATTTCAATATTTTTTATGTTCTGGATTGAAAACTAAAGAAAAAGGGTATAGTTGGAGTTAAATTGGTCATGCAATTAAAGGATTCATGGTTGACGTGAACTAAGACTCCTGAGAATGTCTGCATGCTTGAATATAGGGTAAAAGAGGAAAACAGAGGTTCTGCTTAACAGTGATAGAAAATTTGGCAGTGATCATTGGTGATGACTGCACATTACTAATGTAACTGATTTCACTAAATTGTACACATGAGAAATATTCAACTGGCAAATGTTGTGTTATATGTATTTTTGGAATAAAAATGTTCATACTAATAATATTTTGAAAGAGTGAAAAATAAAAATTTTATTGACCACCAAAAGTCAAGAATAAGGGAATTACAATCAAAATGTTAGATCGGCATACAATGAAGCTATTAAATTTTTTTTTTAATTTTTTTTAAAGAATGATTTTCAGAGCTCTGATCTATTTTTCACTGGATGTATGGTGTTACTAATGCCTCACCGGGAAATAATGGAAGGGAGTACCACTGGAGAAGGAGACAGAGGATGAGTTTAGTGTTATACTTTGTTGCATAGATTACTGTAATCTTTCCAAAGTCCATGTCCCCCTTTATTTTAAGGAGCAATGTGCTTGGCTAAAAGATTATACTTTCTGTCTTCCTTGGTAGCTAGTGATGGCCAAAAGATATAAGCAGATGTCCTTCTGTGGGGCTTTCTTTAAAGGACTAATGCAACTAACAAGTAAACTCTCCTGCCTTTCCCAGCGTTTCTCCTTCCTCTGTGAAAGGTAAACATAATCACCGTAGCAGCTTCTTGGATGATGAAGCAATCTTGAATATGAAGCCACCTCAGTTTGGACATAAAAGAAAATAAACAAGATCAAATCCGCTAAAGTTCAGAAGCAACAGGGAGGGCAACGAGAAAGGGGTACCTTCTGTAAAGCAAAATCAGGGGCTGCTAAATGCACTCATTGAGAAACCGATTCACTATCAGGGCATGTGATCCTTATTATTACTGGTACTAGGATACAATAATTGCTACCCACCCATAAATCCATGTGCTTTTCACTGTCTTTTTTCTAAATGGAATTTTTATAGTGGTGATCCTATTACTTCTTTACTACTGTATCATGTCTATGTTGGAGATGAAAATGTATCCTTTAAAGGTTGCCAGACAAAAAATAGACACATCCAGGCCCAAAAGATGGGACACCAGATACAGAAATCTTGGCCTTTAAGGTAGATTTTTTACTCTGATGGAACTTTGGGGTTGTCTCCTTAAACATAGGGATTGTTTTATTCAATGTATGGAATGAAGGGTGCACACAAGTAGGTAAGTGATCAGAATCAAAATATGACAGAAACTGCTAATTGACTCTCGATCTTCATTCTCCAACTCTTGTTCAGTAATAGAGCCTTCTGTATTTAGTTGACTATCAGAATAAAGATTAATTTTCTCTGCCTCCCTTACAGCAAGGTGGAAATATCTGCCTAAGTTCTAGCTAATGGGAGATAAGTGAAAGCACCATATAAGACCTCCAAGAAGTGTCTTAGAGAAATAGGAACTAGAATTCTTCCTCTCTTGATCTTCCTATTGGCCAAAACACAGATGCGATGCCAGAGCTCCGACTGTCATTTTAGAACTTGAAGAGGAAACCACATTATGAGGATGCGGAGCCACGTGAGAAGGAGGCGAGTCCCCGATACTGTGAAACATTACACCCGGCACCATCTACCCCAGGCTTCCTCTACGCGAAGACAGAAATAAGCTTCTATCTCATTGAAGTCACTTTTGGATTTATTCTTACATAGCTTAATCCTACCTGATAGAATAAAGAAAACGACACATCAAAACAATGAAAATACCCTTATTTCATGGAAGAGCTTGTCAAACAAATTCAATTTTGTATTTTCCTTCTTATGTTAATGCTAAATATTTCAGTAGCATCCTAATAATACTAATACTATGCTTGATTCCCTTTTGTCTTCCTTCCTTTCCCATGGATGCTTTCTCTCAAAGGTATACAAAGATTCTGCCAAATTTTAGGGCTCCTAACAGCTTGTGTTTTCACACCAACATATTTAATAAGTTCAACTAACACCTTTAATTTCTAATTACTTTCATTGATGTTAGATCAGAAGGTGCAAAAACCCAAAACATTTATTCACTATTATCTGTGATAATATTTTCATGTGATTTTTATTGAGATTTTCCATGATTGGTTAATTTTAACAATGCTGCTTTTAAATCTTAAAAAAAGAAATTAAAGAAAAACAATCGTATAATTTTTCCAATTACTAAGTGCTAAATAAGTTACTCAAAAGACTGTTATTCTCATAGTTAAGAATTCAAATTTTATTATAATTATTATATTAATAAGTTTTAAGCCACCTAACTTCATTTTATCTTCTTAATTGCTTTCTTATTTCTTTGTTTATATTTATTATATAGACAATCAATCAGGCAACTTTCACCAATTTGCATAACAAAACACAGGAAAGCCCTTAGAAATTGAGCATATTATATCTAATTCTGACATAAATACTGAAACTATAGGGTATTAAAAATATAAGAAAAATTAGGAAAGACTATAAAGACATTTTACAATCTTTCCTAATTTTTCTTATATATTTTTATAGTCAAAAAAGACACATTAATGTATACATTTAGCCCCATTGATATTTTTATCATAATGAAGTGTAATTTGAAAAATAAATTTTAATGATGGGCTACTAATTTTAAGTATTCAACTTTTTGAAGTTGTTTTTCTTATCCAGTAGTTTTTTCACACTAGCAGGTAAAATATTTTTGGTTTCTTTGCATTCTAATAGCTGTCTTTTTCTTTGCCTCACTTTAAATTTTTTTTTCAAATTCCTGTGACATGTTAGACAATTCTCCATCAATCGCACATTTCTGCATGTCTTGCAAGTGAGGCACAAACTGTCCTTCTTTCTGAGCAGTTCGTGCCTTGTGAGATTGAGATAGTATCTCCCTTTGGAGCAAAGGGCAGGCAAGATCACATAAAAGATTCAAGTTCTTGAGCTCAGGGTTCCCTATAACAGAACCCACTGTGTGTGCAGGAATCCATCTGAGACCATTCACCTCACCCCCATAGGAATGGGGACAAGAGCATTCTTATGCTCATGCTGCTTGCTGGACTGTAAATAATAAAATCCTTTGCCTCTGGCCTAGGAGTCTCACATCTCCTGCCAGCATTCATAAAACTGTAGAGCTTGCAAGTATGGTAAAATTTCAGCACCTTCATAGTTCTTTTTATTTTGTTGTGCTTTAAGTGAAAGTTTACAGTTCCAGTTAGTTTCTCATACAAAAATTTATACACACATTGTTATGTGACCCTACTTGCTCTCCCTACAATGTGACAGCATAGTCCTCCCTTCTACCCCAGATTTCCCGTGTCCATTCAGCCAGCTCCTGTCCCTTTTTGCCTTCTCATCTCACCTTCGGACAGGAGTTGCACATTTAGTCTCATGTATCTACTTGAGCTAAGAAGCACTCTCTTCATGAGTATAATTTTATGTCTTATAGTCCAGTCTAATCTTTGTCTGAAGAGTTGGCTTCAGTTCTGGGCTAACAGAGAGTCCGGGGGCCATGACTTCTGGTGTCCCTCCAGTTTCAGACCATTAAGTCTGGTCTTTTTATTAGAATTGAGTTCTGCACCCCACTTTTCTCCTGCTCCATCAAGGATTCTCTGTTGTGTTCCCTGTCGGGCAGTCATTGGTGGTAGCTGGGTACCATCTAGTTCTTCTGGTCTCAGGCTGATGGAGTCTCTGGTTATGTAGCTCTTTCTGTCTCTTGGGATCATATTTTCCTTGTGTCTTTATGTTCTTCATTCTCCTTTGCTCCAGATGTGTTTGGACCAATTGATGCATCTTAGATAGCTGCTTGCTAGCTTTTAAGACCCCAGACATAACTCATCAAAGTGGGATGCTGAACATTTTCTTAATAAACTTTGTTATGTCAATTGACCTAGAAGTCCCCTGAAACCATGGTCCCCAGACTTCCGTCCCTGCTGCTCTGCCCCTGGAAGTGTTTGGATGTATTCAGGAAACTTCTTAGCTTTTGTTTTAGTCCAGTTGTGCTGACTTCACCTGTATTGTGTGTTGACCTTTCCTTCATCTAAAATAATTTGTGTCTACTATTTACTTAGTGGATACCCCACCCCTCCCTCCCCACTCTGGTAACCATAAAAGAATGTTTTCTTCTGTGTTTATACCTCTCCTTGAGTTTTTATAATAGTGATCTCATACAATATTTATCCTTTTGTGACTGACTAATTTCACTCAGCATAATGCCTTCCAGATTCATCCATGTTATGAGATGTTTCACAGATTTATTGTTGTTCTGTATCGTTCAGTAGTATTCCACTGTGTGAATATAACATAATTTGTTTATCCATTTGTCCATTGATGGGCAACTAGGTTGCTTCCATCTTTTTTCTATTGTGAACAGTGCTACAATGAACATGGGTGTGCATATCACCTTTATAGTTCTTGACAAATCCTTTTATCCACATTTAAAATTATTTACCACATTATTTTTCCTTTTATCTTTTCTCAACCCAGTATACAATGAAGACATATGGGTTTGATTAAACTGAATCTCAATTTAGAATATAATGCTAGACAAGTTGTATAGGCAGGAGTCCAATTAGGACATTGGTTATGGCCAAGGTCAGAGTGTTCATGACACAGCTTAGATTTTTGGCAGATATTACTGGAAGAAATAAGAATGAAAAGAGGCAGCATAGTGGGCTTAAGCCACTATGTGTCAAAGTACAAAAAGAACACTAAATATCACATAAAGTGCATGATGAAAAACAGGCAAATGATTAAACCACTTACTGTTATCTCTGACTAAAGGTGACCTCAGGTGTGTCAGGGTAGAATTGTGCTCCATAGGGTTTTCAAAGGGTAATTTTTCAGAAGTAGATCACCAGGCCTTTCCTCAGAGGCACCTCTGTAGGGACTCAAATCACCAAATTTTTGTTAGCAGCCGAGTACATTAATCGTTTGCAACACCGAGAAACTCCAGACAAATGACTAAAAAACCAAAACCTATTGCCATCTAGTCGATTTTGATTCATAGTGGCCCTATAGGATAGAGTAGAATTGTCCCCTAGGGTTTCCAAGGAGTGGCTAGCGGATTCCAACAACTGACCTTTGGTTAGCAGCCGAACTCTTAATCACTGTGCCAAAAAAAAGATTAGTATCTATTAAAATAGCAATTACTGTTGTCTTTTTCTGAACTGAGTTCTTCTTTTTCCAGTATTTGATTGTGACATGAGTTGAAAAATGTTTTACTTGTTAACTTGCTTCCTCCCCCTTTTCTTTTTAAATAATTCCTCTACCTTCAGAACCATGATTCTGAGTTTTTAATCTACAGTCAAGAGCCTGCCTTAGCTTTCATACTCCAGTTAGCCACAGTTTAACTTGAGGGAAGATTCTTGACAAAGGAAGAACCAACAATAGAGCAGTTCTGTGTAGGTGAGGTGGGGAGGCGTGCAGCAAACATTTAGCAGGCTATATTAGCTATTACATACTCCATACGACAGAGGCCTTCTAATTTATAGATGGTTTCACTGATTTTTAACAATTTATATCTCTCAAAAATGTATTATCTACTGTCATTTTTTAAATATAGCTAATTTACAAACTGGAAAGCCATTCCCAAAATATAAAGATTTGATTAAGGGCCTCAGATCCAGACATCTATATTTCTATGGCAGTGACATCTTCTGACACCCTTATTATTATGTTCATATACAGTTTATAGATAGTCATTAAATTAGCAAGAATTGCCTACATTATGTTTGCTCTGTTAAAAGAATCCCCTTGAGGAAAATAAGCTTACTTCTTAGGAATGGTAACAGGACAGCGTCATGGCTGTTAAATGATGTTTATTAGCTACTACATCTGGTAGGCTCGACCTCCAAAATCTAGCTTCTAATTTTGGAGGAAATATTAGTAGGATACCCTGTATTGCAAAATGGAAATTACAATGGAATATATGATAACAATTTAATGTAGCTATAAGTTTTCTAAAATCTCAGTAACCTTAGTTCCTTTTTATTATGAAACTAATAAGTTTTTAAATTAATATATGCTATTTTTTTTTTTAATTTTTTTAAATTGCTCTCCTTCATTTCTATAAATATGTCTTAAGTCATTGTGGTCAATAAAATTACTATTCCTCATTTTTTCATGATTCCTGGAGCCATTAATCCTGATCCTTTTCAGCAGATACTGCAGAAATTTAACTCATTATCACCTATACATTATTATATTTCTTTATTTCTTAGATAACAATTAACCCCAAATTTTTGAAGTAGTTACATCAATCAAAAGATTTTTTTTAATTTCTCTTTTAAATGTCCTTAATCATTAATTTGATTAAACTTATTTATCTCTTTATTTTAATTATAGTTAGGTCTATATGATCGAAGCCCTGGTTGCTCAGTGGTGAATGCTCGACTGCTAACTGAAAGGTCAGCAGTTTGAACCTACCAGCCGCTCCTCAGGAGAAAAATGTGGCAGCCTGATTCCATAAAGATTACAGCCTTGGAAACCTATGGGGAAGTTCTACTGTGTTCTATAGGGTCTCTATGAGTCAGAATCGAGTTGGTAGCAACAGATTTCGGTTTTCTGTTGTTTTTTTACACAATAAGAGTTCAACTCTTGTAGAAGCCCCGCTCTATAACTTAGGTATATTAATAAAAGCAGATAATTAAATAGCAAGTGTGAAAATATATATCACTCTAAACCATGAAAAAAAAAATTCATTTGTATGCTAAATGAAACAAGTTGCTAAGGGAGATAATCACTTAACAAATCGCAAAATGAAACTATTTATATGACTAAAAAAGAATTATTTTTAGTAAACTTTTGAAGACTATCAAGAAAATATTTTTTATGTTCAATGACAGACATTATTTAGTAATAGGCTGTCACAATAATGTAGTAAAAGCAAGAGTTTTATTGTTCAAATGAATATGTATGTATTAACTTTCAAAATTTAATATAATTCTACTAGTAACTTTTAAATTGTGCAACAGATTTTTACTCTAAAAGGTTAATTCAACTTACATATGAGAAGTTGTTTGAATTCAGACACTCACGGATTATAAACTTTAAAAACATATATCCTTTACCCTTTTGAAAGTATATATACTTTATGAGCTTTCAGAGTCAGCTTTTCCATTCCTGCGGAGGAAAACATCATAAAGAAATTTAAAATAAATGAGAATGCCAGGGCACTTGGAAAAGGGGTTGGTAGTAATCACATGTTTCTTATCACTAACTAACAGGATATAAAATAACAAGCATATTATTTTAAACAAACTACACTTACATGTTATTAGAATCTTTAATGATTGTAGTACTCTTGATCTACAATTCTTATCTAGCTTTTTGCATATTCTGATATGGACAGGTTTCCACATGAACAATTTTTGTTGAATGGGACCCATGCTAATCTGTGGTCCTTGATTCTCCAAGAAGCCACCGTCATAGTTTATTACTACAACAGAAGTCAGGCAGTAGATTCTCTCTGGAATTCTTCAAAAATGGACATAGATTATTATTAATTTGTATTATTTTCCACTATTTAATACATTGAAGGAATAATGTGTTAGGTGCCAGAGATACAGAGATGAATAAATAACATATGTCATAATAATGCAATAAAGTAAATGATATAGTAGAGGTATGATTGAAGTAACATGGGAACACCATTAAAGATATAATTCTGAATAGCACTTTAGAGAAGACTTAAAAGAGAAGACAACATTTTATTTGAATCTTGGAAAAGAAGTAAAGACTTCCCTGTTTAAAGCACAGAAAATATCATGGAGTCATCAGAAGAAATGGCATTTGTGGGGAAGGATGTGAGGCCCAAGGGCAAAAGATGAATGATGGAAGTAGTAGGAGATGAATCAAGAAAAGTAGGTTATGGACATATTATCAAATGCCTTTAGGACTGTGCTGAAGAGAATGGACATTTTCTGGTATTTAATGAGGAGTTGGGGAAATCTTTACATAGAAAGGTAGTATCATCATATATTTCAAATAACATTTTTCTCATATATATGGATATACACGTACATACATATAAGGAGCCAAATGGCACAATGGTTAAGTACTCAGCTGCTAACCAAAAAAAGTTCGGCAGTTCGAACTTATCACACAGTGACCACGACAATAGGCTCAAGCATGCCAACAATCATGAAGATGGCACAGGATCAGGTAACATTTCATTCTATTCTACATGGGGCTGCCATGAGTTGGAGCCAATTCAACAGCAACTAACAACCACAACATGAACCAGAATATGTAAAGAGAAAAGAAAGGATAAAGACACTGGAAAATGTAACTAGAATGAACTTGATAAATTCTCAGGTATCTTTTAGTTTGCAATTATCTTTAAATAATAATTACCAAAGCATGCCTTACCCCATTCCTTCTCTCCCCCCCAAAAAAAGAACCTAATAGTGGTATTTTAGGCATTGTGGCAGGTCTAATAGAAAAGAATATTATTTATAGGCAACAGTAACTTTCAACATCATTCAGAGTATACAACTGGGCAATGATAAATGCCACTTCCCTCATAAAATCTATATGAAGGCTCTTTGTCATATGAAAAGCACTCTACAAATTTGTTGTCATCTCTACATCTATACAGGCATCCATAGCAAAACAAACTGAAAGTCTCTTTGGAGGAGTGGAGAGGGTTAGAAAATGAGTCCTTGTTCCAATCAAAGCTTATGTTATAACTGTATATTAGTTTAGAAGTGTTTGGGATTTTTTTTTTCCCTTCAAGCATGCTTTTTTGAATTTTGATGCAGATAAATATGTAAGGTTTTCATGAAAAAATGAACATAATCTTGTTCATAATCCTTAATGGATTATGTTGAGTTTGAAGTATTGATCAGCAGGAGAATCTATTTAATACCTTAAAGGAATGTCATCAGAATTAGCTAGGTAGAAATAAAAGGCATTGGAGTAATTGTAGAGTTTGGCCACACTTTGGGCAAAGCGAGAGAGAAAGAGAACCTATATATAGAAATGTAGAATAGTGAAAGCTGACCAAGGAGCAATATAATTCTCTGAGGAAATAGTTAAATGTCTTTGTCTTCCCCTGACAAAAAGTCCTACCTTACGGTGTTAGAGTTATATTGAGAAAACACATTACAAATGGGTCTGGTTAGCTCCATCTTGTGGGAAGATTTGGGATGTTATTAGGGAGGTGGCTGGCATCAGGCAAAGGTAACATGGAGCCTGTATGCTTCAGATGAGTCTTTTCCAAGCGTAGACCGTACAACATTATGGGCGTCACTCAGGAAATGGTTAGAACTGCAGAATTTCCAGCCCTGCCTTACCTACTCAATCAGGATCTACACTTTAAGATCTCAAAGTGATTCGTCCGCACATCATAGTCTGAGAAGCCCTGCTCTAGAGAGCATCTGCGAACTGCTGACTAGTTGTTCCTCCCACTGACACTGGTAGATTCAGCATGGGCAATAAATCCTATAGTTACTTCTCTCTGTTGTCTCACCTGTTCTACTCCTTGACAATGATGCCTGAGAGACTCCAGAGACCACAAGAAGACAGAAGCTCCCTAGGTGGTTGGTCCCCTGAAGACTGGTTGGTTCCCAGGAACCGAAGCAGTCTGCTGCATACAGGTTACTGCCCTGACTTTTTATAGCCCTGAGGGGGTGATGCAATGGCCTCAACTGAAGATGTATCTTGACTTTAAGGTGGCAATGCTAAAATGTGTTGTAAAGCATTTTCTAAGGCAATACCATAAGCAAATGGAAATGTTTCATTTTTATAGGAAATAATGGCTAATAGAGCATTTTCTTCAGAGATCAAGAGAAATGCTATTAATACATTTATATGAAACACATGAATAAATGTTAGTATATTAATTAGATACTGTTTACTGTTCTAATAGAAATATTATCCTATTAATGTTTAATGCTCTATGAAAGAAAATAATTCACAACCAAGCTGTTTAATTTCTCATTTCCTGCTTGCAAATCTTAAGTAGGTTTTTACATGTTATCGTAAAAGATCTTGTCAGAACTTCTTATTTCCTGGGGACTTAGCAAAAGATAATAAATGCACTTACCAAAAAGTTTCAAACTGTAGTAATCGTCTTTAATAAATTGTGTTTCAGGTCTCTCTGTCCAACCACTACACTCATTAAACACAGGTTTAGATATTGAGAGCCCAGAAATCAATCCAAGTACATTCTCCTAAATCAATTGCACCCAATGGGCTGCTCTTCAGGAGTAAATACTTACACAGATTGCATGATAATGGCACTGGGGCCAATTATTAAATGACCTTTCCTCTTTTGGAGAAATATTGGTCTGGAAATTTTCCAGTACAGAGAGACTTCCAGAATAATGCATTTTCATTGTGAGCAATTCTGTGCTTTATGTAAATCCAGACATGAAAAAACATAAATCATTTTCAGCTTATTTATAAGAATGGAAGTTATATTAAACTTAGAAAGTTAAAGATAAAAATGCTTTGCACTAACTGCAGAATCAAGAAAACTTTGAAAAAGAAAACAAATGGCCTTTATTTGAGCAGACTCGACTTTTATAAGCCTAAAGGAAAGTGGTTATTAGCTGTTTCAGAAAAAAATATATATTTTAAATATAAAAATAAACATATTTTTACTTATTATAGTTACTAAAAAACAAGTATTTGATATTTTGTTGAATTTATTCAGGAAACTCTGGTGGCGTAGTGGTTAAGTGCTATGGCTGCTAACTAAACAATCAGCAGTTTGAATCTACCAGGTGCTACTTGGAAACTCTATAGGGCAGTTCTACCCTGTCCTGTAGGGTTGCCATGAGTCAGAATCGACTCGACAGCAATGGGTTTGTTTTTTTTAATTTATTTGCAACAACAAATAACAAATAATATATCAGAGAAAGCTTTTAGGATTAAATTAGTTCTTTGGGAATAATTTAAATCATTGCCATAGTTATGAATAATCAATGTGACGTGGACATTATCTGGAATTTCCTAAAATTATGTTTGTAAATAATAAAATAGCTTATGGTTCCTGGAATGTACTTCTCATCATTATAATAACAAATAGCATTTTCGAAGAATGGAAGTGATGAGAATATGTAAAAAATTGCATATGTTAAACAGAGGCTCATAACTTTCTCAGGGTATTATAGCTGAATTTCTTAGTGCCAGCTCCATAAACATAATTGATTAATAAAAGATTGTTTTCCAATTATGTTTCAGAAACTGAATAATTCTAGAAATCTAAAAAAGTACAGCACTACAGTCATTGAACTTCATACTTTTAAATGGTAAATGGCTCATGAAGAGAAGGGGGAGAGCTTCTTGACTGAAGTTTCTATAATTAGCCCAGAAAAGACTCCTGTGAATTATTGCTGACATGTAAAACCTAAAGGGCCTTCTGTAGCATTCAGCATAACAAACTAGGCTCCATTATAAAATGCTGAATAAAAAGTAGTGATGATAGAACACTAATGTTACTGGAAATAATCCAGACATATACAGACCAGCAGCAAGTGTATCTTCATCTTAAATCCATGTAAGTTTTTGAGCAATGTTATGGCAGAAGATGGAAGAACAATGATGAGGTAGCAATTGCCTAAGCTACAGTAAATGGGCATCTGGTCCTGCCTCATTTGAAAACCTCAGGCTCTACAGTGACTGAAACAATGTAAACCCAATATGGCTCATCTCTCTCCCAGACTTTAAGACTACTGAAAACTGAGAGCAGGAAAAAATTAAGAAATTCTAGCCCAACGTTCTGGGATGTGTGATCAACTTACTCTTGTTACCACTCTTACTCTAACTAAATGGTCTATTTGAATAATTGGACTTTTGACTTGTAGATATTTTCCATCCTATACCTGCATTTTAATAACTGAACTCTAATTATTAACTCTAAATCCTATCCCTAAAACTCAAAACTTCTACCTTGAAAATGGTTTAAATCCCAGTCTCTAGAATTGAGCTCCTGCCCTACCCTTGCTTGACCTGTTAACTTCACAGAGACCTGAGCTCTGCCTTTGAATTCTAGGCCAGTGGGAGGTTCTGCTAACTGATGATTCCCTTGAACTCCCACATATCTCCTACTCCTAAAATCCACATGTCTGTGATCTATCTGCCTCTTGGGCCTGTTGTCATAATCTACTTGTGAAGACTACCACTCCTTAGGTATTTTTATGTCCTTTGGATACCATGTTCTGTTGGATTGGCCTTCAAAATTGGTCATTTTCTCCAGTAAACATATAACTCTGATGATGGGTTTTCATACTGTCTCTTTCTAGTTATAGCCTCAGATGCAGGAAGCCCTGCCATGTTTTGAATTTCATATCAAAGGAATAAAAAAATAGACAGTTGGGAAATTCTAGAGTTGTGCTAACGTAAAATTAAGAGATCTTCTCAACTTAATAAATTAAAAAATGACATGTCTTGGCCATTAAAATATGCTGCTTAGATCTCTTATCTCAGGAGCATAACTGACTAACTGCCACATCTGCTAAACACCAAATAAAACACCATCTTTTCACTGAAGCTATGCTTCCCACAGGATGCTCCCAGTGGCAAGGACACAAAGGCATACCCATTCCTATGAGCAACTTTGGCTTCCCATCAGCCTTGCAAAAGCTTTCTTAGAATTACACTGCAATCAAAGACTCTTCCTACCCAAGCCTCTTTCCTTCCCTATCTCCTTCTCAGGGGTCCTACATTGCAGTTTAACAGATTTCTACCTTCTCCAGCTCCATCCCAGACATTTTCCCCAACAAATCTCTTGTACACCTAATCCTAGCTTGGCATCTGCTTCTCAGAGAACTCAAACTAACAATACCATGTTGTTGGTGTTAGGTGCCATTGAATTGGTTCCGACTCATAGTAATAGCCATAGCCATAGCCATACCAGTGGCAAAAACAGGAACATTTAGATAACAATATAACTTTTATATATGTTACAGATTCACTATCTGGTCTATATGAATTCCTAACAAAAGAAATTTGACTTTGGTTCTCTATATTCAAAATTCTGAAATATTTTAAAAGTTTCTTTTTTTTAAATAATTTTTTTGTGTTTTCAGTGAAAGTTTACCCAACAAATAAGGTTCCCATGTTACAATTACTATACAAATTGTCCAGTGACATTGGTTATATTTTTTACAGTGTGTCAACAGTCTCATTAATTCCAGTCTGGATGTTTTGTTTCCAGCAATCTGGTTTCCCTATACCCTTACCCTTTCATCTTTGCTTTAAAGTAATTATTGACCATTTGGTCTCATTTTAAAGGTACACAGTATTCACTGGTAATATTCTTTATTTTATAAGCCAATCTATTATTTAGCTAAAAACATGGCCTTGGGCAGTAGTTCTGGTCCAAGGTTTATGGAGTATCTCAGGATGATATCTAGTCTCAACTGGTCTAGTAAGTCTGGACTTTTTAAGAATTTGAGTTCTGTTCCACATTTTTCTCCCATTCTATGTGGCCCTGACCAGAATGATAGTTAGCGGTAGCCAGCCACCATCTAGTTATTCTGGTCTCAGGGTAGATGAGGTCATGGTTTGTGTGGTCTATTAGCCCTGTAGACTAGTTTCTTCTCTGAGTCTTTGAATTCCTTCTTTCTCTTTTGCTCCAGAGGAGAAGAAACCAATCATTGTATCTTAGATGGATGCTCACAAGTTTTTAAGATTCCAGATACTACTCACCAAACTAGGATGTAGAACATAAACTTTATAAACTATATTATGCCAGTTGACTGAGTTGTCCCACAAGACCAAGGCCCTAAGCCTTCAAACCCAGGTATTTGATTGTGTCTAAGAAGTCCATAACTGTGCCCATTATGTGCTTTATTATATAAATGAATATATATCTGTTGTGGATTGAATTGTGTCCTCCAAAAATACCTGTCAACTTAGCTGGGCCATGATTCTCAGTATTGTGTGACTGTCCAACATTTTATGTGGTTGTCCACCATTTTATGTGATTTTCCTATATGTTGTAAATCCTATCACTATGATGTAATAAGATGGATTAAAAAAATAATAATAATAAATAAGATGGATTAGCAGCAGTTATATTGATGAAGTCTACAAGATTAGGTAGTGTCTTAAGCCAATCTCTTCTGAGATATAAAAAAGAGAAACTAGCAGAGAGACATGGGGCCTCATACCACCAAGAAAGCAGTTCCAGGAGCAGAGTGTGTTCTTTGGACCTGAGGTTCCTGCACTGAGATGCTCCCAGAACAAGAGAAGACTGATACATCACAAGGACCTTCCTCCAGAGCCAAAAGAGAGTGGAAGCCTTCCCCTGGAGACAGCACCCTGAATTTGGACTTCTAGCCCTACTGGACTCTGAGAGAATAAACTCCTCTTTGTTAAAGCTATCCACTTGTGGTATTTGTTATAGCAGCACTAGATGGCTAAGACAATATCCATGCACGTGCACACATGTATAGACATATGTTGTTGTTGTTAGGTACCTTGCAGTAAGTTCTGACTCATAGAGACCTTATGTACAATTGAACAAAACACGGCCCAGTCCTGCCCATCCTCACAATTGTTTTTATTCTTGAGTGCATGGTTGTAGCCACTATATCAACTCATCTCAGTAAGGGTCTTCCTCTTTTTCACTGACCCTCTACTTTACCAAGCATGATGTACTTCTCCAGGGACTGATCTCTCCTAAAAACATTTCCAAAGTATGTGAGACTTGCCATACTCGCTTCTAAGGAGCATTCTGGCTATACTTCTTCCAAGACAGATTTATTTATTCTTCTGGAAGCCCATGGTATATTCAATATTCTTCACCAACACCATGATTCAAAGGCATCAAATCATCTTCCATCTTTCTTATTCATTGTTCAGCTTTCAGATGCGTATGAGGCAGTCGAAAACACCACATCTTGAGTCAGGCTCATTTTAGTCCTTAAAGTGATGTCTTTGCTTTTAAAAATTTTTAAAGAGGTCTTTTGCAGCAGATCCGCACAATGCAGTGTGTCATTTGATTTCTTGACTACTGCTTCCATGGGTGTTGATTACGGATCCAAGTAAAATGAAATCCTTGACAACTTCAAAATTTCTCCATTTATCATGATGTTGCTTATTGGTCCAGTGGTGAGGATTTCTGTCTTCTTTATATTGAGGTATAATCCATACTGAAGGTCATGATTTTTGATCTTCGTCAGTAAGTGCTTCGAATCCTCTTCACTTTCAGCAAGCAAGGTTGTGTCATCTGCATATCAAAGGTTGTTAATGAGTCTTCCTCCAATCCTGATGCCACGTTCTTCTTCATATAGTCCAGCTTCTCAGATTATTTGCTCAGCATATAAATTGAATAAGTATGGTGAAAGGATACAACCCTGACACACACCTTTCCTGACTTTCAACTATGCAGTATCCCTTGTTCTGTTTGAGATGCTTCTTGGTCTATCTACAAGTTGAGCATGATTAAGTATCCTGGAATTCTCATTCTTCTCAATGTTATCCATAATTTGTTATGATTCATACAGTCAAATGCCTTTGTATAGTCAATAAAACACAGGTAAACATCTTTCTGGTATTTTCTGCTCTCAGCCACTATCTATCTGACATCAGCAATGATATCCCTTGTTCCATGTCCTCTTCTAAATCTGGCTGGAATTTCTGGCAGTTCTCTGTCAATGTGCTACTGCAACAGCTTTTGAAAGATCTTTAGCAAAATTTACTTTTGTGTGATATTAATGAAATTGTTTGATAATTTCTGAATTCTGTTCGATCATCTTTCTTTGGAATAGGTACAAATATGAATCTCTTCCAGTAGATTGGCCAAGTAGCTGTCTTCCAAATTTCTTGGCATAGATGAATGCATACCTCCAGTGCTGCATCCAATTGTTGAAACATCTCAATTGGTCTTCCATCAAATCCTGTTGCCTTGTTTTTCACCAATGCCTTCAGTGCAGCTTGGACCTCTTCTTTAAGTACCATCAGTTCTTGATCATATGCCACCTCTTGAAATGATTGAACATCGACTAATTCTTTTTGGTATAATGACTCTGTCTATTCCTTCCATTTTCTGTTAATGCTTCCTGCGTCGTTTAATATTTTCCCCATAGAATCCTTTACTGATCATATCCTGAAACGACTGAACATTGACCAATTCTTTTTGGTACCGTTCCTTTGTGTATTCCTTCCATCTTCTTTTGATGCTTCCTGTATCGTTTAATATGTTCCCCGTAGACTCTCAATATCGCAACTCGAAGCTTGAATTTTTTCTTCAATTCTTAGCTTGAGAAATGCCAAGCATGTTCTTCCTTTTTTTTTTTCTATCTCCAGGTCGTTGCCCATTTCATTATTATACCTTGCTTTGTCTTCTTGAGCCACCCTTTGAAATCTTCTGTTCAGCTCCTTTACTTCATCATTTTTTCCTTTCACTTTAGCTACTCTATGTTCAAGAGCAACTTTCAGAGTCCCTTCTGACATGCATTTTGGTCTATTGTTTCTTTCCTGTCTTTTTAATGACTTCTTGCTTTATTCATGTGTGATGTCCTTGATGTCATTCCACAACTTGTCTGGTCTTTGGTCATTAGTGTTCAATGCATCAAATTTATTCTTGAGATGGCCTCTAAATTCAGGTGGGATATACTCAAGGTCGTACTTTGGCTCTCATGGACTAGTTTTAATCTTCTTCAGCTTCAACTTGAACTTCAGCTTGTATAGGAGCAATTGACAGTCTATTCCACAGTTGGTCCCTGGCCTTGTTCTGGTGATATTGAGCTTTTCCATTGTCTCTTTCCACAAATGTAGTCGATTGGACTCCTGTGTATTCCATCTGGCGAGGCTCATGTGTATACTCATTGTTTATGTTGTCGAAAAAAGGTATTTGCAGTGAAGAAATCGTTGGTCTTGCAAAATTCTATCATGCGATCTCTGGCATTGTTTTCTATCATCAAGTCCATATTTTCCAACTACCAATCCTTCTTCTTTGTTTCCAGCTTTTGCATTCCAATCACCAGTAATTATCAATGCATCCTGATTGCATGTTCAACTTCAGACTGCAGAAGTTGGCAAAAATCTTCAATTTCTTCATCTTGGGCTTAGTGGTTAGTGCGTAAATTGGAATAATAGTCATATTAACTGGTCTTTCTTGTAGGTGTATGGATTTTATGTTATCAGTGACAGCATTGTGGAGCCCTGGTTACACAGCGTTTAAGAGCTCAGGCTGCTAATTAAAAGGTCGACAGTTTAAATCCACTAGCTATTCTTTGGAAACCCTGTGGAGCAGTTTTACCCTGTCCTATAGGGTCACTATGAGTCAGAATTGACTCGATGGCAACAGGTTTGTGTTTTGTTTTTGTTTTTTTGGACAGCGTTGTACTTCAGGATAGATCTTAAAATGCCCTTTCTGATGATGAACGTGACACCGTTCCTCTTAAATTTGTCATTCCTAGCATAGTAGACCATATGATTTTTTCATTAGAAATGGTTAACACCAGTCTATTTCAGCTCACTAATACCTAAGATACTGACCTCTATCTATATGCTGCATTTCATTTTTGACAACTTCCAATTTTCCTAGCTTCATACTTCATACATTCCATATTCCAATTATTAATGAATGTTTGTAGCTGTTTCTTCTCATTTTGAATTCTACCACTTCAGTAAATGAAGGTCTCAAAAGCTTGACTCCATCCACATAATTAAGGTTGATTCTACTTTAAAGAGGCAGCTCTTCCCCAGTCATATTTTAGTGCCTTCCAACCTGAGGGGCTTATCTTCTAGCACTGTATCAGACAATGTTCTGCTGCTATTCATAAGGTTTTCAGGGGACAATTTTTTCAGAATTAGACTGCCATGTCCTACTTTCTAGTCTGTCTTAGTCTGGAAACTCCACTGAAACCTGTTACCAAAGGTGACTCTGTTAGTATCTGAAATACCAGTGGTTAAGTTTCCAGTATCATAGTAACACACAAACCACCACAGTATGATAAACTGACAGACATGTGGTGGACATATACATATAGATACATGTATAAAAAAAAAATTTTTTTATATGTTCACATGTACACACATACACATACCTATACACATATATGCATACATAAACCCACCACACATGTAATCTTACATGCCATATTTTTTCACACACACAAATAGCACACTCATATAAATAATAAGCACACAGATATAAGGTTCAGAAATGATGAAATTAAGTAAAAACATTCTGGCACAGCACACCCATGAATATACTGCACATGTCTGGTGACATCTCCAGAAGTGAATTTCGGTCAATCAGCTTCATTCAATAGTCTTAAAATGTTACTTTTGATCATATTTTTATCATAAAGATATTAGCCATGTTCAAGAAGTCTTGGATCGAGTATGCAGTGCCCCAGTAATAGGAAAATAAATAATTGAAACTGTGCATTTTTTCTATTAACTTAAGTTGATAATTATATCCCTATCAATTTTGAGTCATCAATCAAAACCTTGAACCTGTCCATAAATCACAAGCTATCAACTGGAAACAGAAACAATGTGAAGCCTGCACTGGCATAAATGGCGTCAAGTAGCTATCAGTAGGATCTCAATTCAATGGTCATGGACATAATTATCACAGTTATCTTCCAACTCTGGCATTTAATTGGAGGAGAAAACAAAGCAAAACTGAAAAATGACTTCTTTTGGCTCAACAGTTGAATGGAAAACCTTATCAAATTATCTTAAGTGAAACCATTAAGCTATGTTGTGTCTACTTATTTCATAGTCTAATTATGTCTTATTAGTGCCAGTATCTTTGGTCAATGATCATAAGTCACCTTAGTCATAGGCTTTTGAGTATATATATATATAAAACCTTTGCTTCTTGTATACTTCACATTTGAATTTTTCAATCTCTTTACTAGAACCAGGCAGTTACTGATTATATTGTGCATATTTTTTTCAGTTTATAAATCTTAGAACCCCTTAGGATCATGGCAGGAATTAAATGTAAGTCCTACATCACCGACTTCAAATTGAAAGTCCTTGCAAGGGAGGAAGAAACAAACAAGAGACAGGCAGTGAGAGACTCTGAATTTGGAGAGTTGTCTATTCATGAATGGAGAAAGGAGAAAATTTAGCTGGAGAAAATGAATCTGTGAAAACACACACATTGTGGGCCCAAAGCAAAATTTCCTGTGTTGGAAAATGACTTGAAAGAATGGATTATTTCTCAAAGGAAATAAAATCAAGCTGTCTCTACTGTAGTAATTCATATCAAAGTGAAGTTCTGGCAAATGAAAGAGAAATCTCAGATTTCAAGGTGGGTTTAACTTGGATTTCTAAATTCATGAAAAGGAATGGCCTTTCCGTGACAATGAGACCCAGTGATAATGATTACAAATGAATAAACTAAAATGGCCTATTTTAAGATGAAACACAATTTCTTCTAGTGACTTTTATCTGTTGATTTCAAAGATGGTGATTATCAAAAACTATGTTTCAGCTTAAGATTTACGAAAGCAATAAAATAAACATCTTTTAGTTTTTGTAATTTTAGGCCTAAGATCATTTCATACTGACTAATTTCTAGCTCTTTGTGCATTCATTCTCTACGGTTTCAACATGGTGTCCCACTTTCATCACGAGCCCATTCAGTTTACCACTGGTTGCACTTGGTTTAGGAAAGTACTTATTTAAATGAAGTTTCCGTGACATCTGTTTTATCCTGGTAACATTAAATCCATTGGACATAAAAAGAAATTGAAGTCAGCAACATGTAAAAAAAATATTGGTATAACATGTGTCTTAGTCATCTAGCACTGCTATAACAGAAATACCACAAGTGAATGGCTTTAACAAAGGGAATTTTATTCTTTCACACCTAAGAGTCTAAATTCAGGGACCCGGCTCCAGGGGAAGCCTTTCTCTTTCTTTTGGTTCTGAAGGAAGGTCCTTGTCATCAGTCTTCCCTTGGTCTGGGAGCATCTCAGTGCAGCAAACAGGTCCAAAAGTAGCACTCTGCTCCCAGCACTGTGTTCTTGGTGGTATGAGGTCTCCATGTCTCCCTGCTCTATTCTCTTTTTTATATCTCAAAAGAGATTGGCTTAGGATGCTATCTAATCTTGTAGATCTCATCAATATAACTGTCGCTAATCCATCTTATTACATCATAGTGATAGGATTTACAACACATAGGGAAATCACATCAGACGACAAAATGGTAGACAGTCATACAAGGGAATCATGACCTAGCCAAGTTGACATATATTTTGGGGGGACACAATTCAATCCATGACAACGTGCTTATGAAGATAACATACAGGGTGTTACGTGATTTGCAAAAAAATATAACACACGGTCTTTGTGTAAAAACATGGTATTTTTTTTGGTGGTGGTTCTATTGTTGCAAAATAACAAATGTTCTAACCCTTGCCAAAAACATCCTTGTGTGTGTGTGTACTTCTTAGTGATATCATTTACTTTGATCAAGTTGTGTGCACTTCAGCCACCTTTGGTGCTACTTTTCCCATCACCAAAAACAACAAATGTCTACTATCTATAAAGTGATTCCATCTCCTCCATTCCCATCTCTGGTAACCACTAATGAATGCTGGTTCTTGTATGTATATCTATTTTGCCTTTTTATAAAAGTGAGACCATACAATATTTGTCCAACATTGATTGACTTATTTCACTTGGCATAATGTTCTCCAGATTCATTCACATTATGTTTTGAGGACTCATCATTATTCTTTATGGTTATGTAGTATTCCATTATATGTATGTACAACATTTTGTTTATCCATTCATCTGTTGATGGGCACTTAGGTTGTTGACATCTTTTTGCAATTGTGAATAGTGCTGCCATGGTCATTGGTGTGAAAATGTTTGTATCACTTCTATTAGATCTCTAGGGTGTATAACTAGGAGTGGGATTGCTGGATCATAAGATAGTTCCATTTCTAGTTCTTTGAGAAAGTACCATACTATTTTCTATAGTGGTTGTACTATTTTACAGTCCCACCAGAAGTGGATAAGTGTTCCAATCTCCCCATATCAACACCAGCATTTGTTGTTTTCTGTTTTTTGATCAGTGCCATTTCACTAGGGGTGAGATGATATCTCATTGTTGTTTGAATTTCTCTTTACTGGCTAATAATTGTGAACATCTTTTCACGTATTTGTTGGCCATAAGGATGCCCTCTTCGGTGAAGTGTCCATGTCTTTAGTTGGTTTTTTTTGTTGTTGAGTTGTTGAAATTTTCTATATATTTTAGATGTTAGGCTCTAATCAGATATGTTATTCTCAAAGATTTTTCCTCAGCCTGTAGGTTGTCTTTTTACTTGATAAAGTCTCTTGATGAGTGTAAGTGTTTAATTTTTATAAGGCCCTGGCTATATATTTTGTCTTCTGGTGCTCTTACATTAGTAGTTGTGTTTCAAAATCTTTCATTAAAAAACAAAAAACTAGGTAACATAGTTTTGCACCTATGTTTACTTTCAAAAACTTTATCATTTTAGTTTTAACATTTAGGTCTTTGATCCATTTTGAGTTAGTTTTTGTGTGTGGTGTGAGGTACAGATCCAGTTTTATTTTTCTGCATATGATTATCCAATTTTGCCAGCACCACTTGTTGAAGAAACTGTTACTTCCCCATTGAATGGATTTTGGCCCTTTGTCAAAAATCAGTTGTTCATAGATGGATGGTTTTATTTCTGGGTTCTCAATTCTACTCCACTGATCTATGTGTCTATTGGTGAACCTGTACCAGGCCATTTTGTTTACTGTAGTTATGTAGTATGTTTTGAAGTCAGGAAGTGTGAGGACTCCTACAGTGTTCTTCTTCAATATTGCTTTGGTTATTCAGAGCCTCTTTCCTTTCCATATAAAGTTGGAGGTTAGTTTGCCATTAAAAAATGTTGGAATTTGGATTGGCATTTCATTGTATCTATAGATCTTTTTTGTGTAGTATTGACATTTTCACAATATTAAGTCTTCCAATCCATAAGCAAGGAATGCCCTTCCATTTATGTAGGTCTCTTTTAGTCTCTTAGTAAATTTTATAGTTTTTGTTGTGTAAGTCTTTTACATCACTAGTTAGATTTATTCCTAGGTATTGTATCATCTTGGAAGCTATTGTAAATGTTATTGTTTTCTTGATTTCCTTTTCAGATTTCTGCCTGTTAATGTATAGGAACCCAACAGGTTTTTGTGTATTGATCTTGTACCCTGCAACATTGCTGAATTCTTCTATTAGATACAGAAGCTTTTGTGTGGGTTCTTTGGAGTTTTCTACGTACAAGGTTATGTCATCTGTGAATTGGGATAGCTTTTTTTCTTCCTTTCCAATTTGGATACCCTTTATTTCCCTTTCTTGCCTTACTACTCTGGCTAAGACTTCAAGTACAGGTAGCACCCAACTTATAATACATTGAAGCTACAGTGAACCACACTTATGACCACCTTTTTTTTTTTTAATACATCTTATTGTTTTTTTTATTGTTACTAGTATGTACTACATAGAATGTTGCAGCATGTAATTTGTTGATGTTATAATCCAGATGATTCAGAATCTTCCACAAGTGGAGTTATTACTGCAACTGACAAAACACCAATGTTGTCCAACTCTTCTTCATCGTCAGAATAAATTTTTATGATTTGTGTATTTTTTATGTATATATGTATGTGTGTTTTAAAATATATCTAAGCTTATACGTAATGTTTCCAACCCCCAAAGACAAATAAAAATTGGAGTTATAAAGATTCTGAAAATAAAAGACAACAATAATGAAAACTAAAAAAAAAAAAAAAAAAAAGGTATTCAACTTACGTCAGAACCAACTTATGACAGAGTCATCAGGACAGAGCCCTGTCATAAGTCGGGGCCTACCTGTACAATATTGAATAAAATTAGTGATAGTGGGCATCCTTGTTTTGTTTCCATTTTCAAGGAGAAGGCTCTTAGTCTTTCTCCACTGAGGATAATGTTGGCTCTTGGTTTTGCATATATGCTCATAATTATGTTGAGGAGTTTCTATTTCTATTTTGCTGAGAGATTTTATCAGGAATGGGTGTTGGATTTTATCAAATGCTTTTTCTGTATCAGTCAAGATCATCATGTGGTTCTTTTCCTTTGTATTATTTATGTGATTAATTACACTGATTGGTTTTCTAATGTTGAACCACCTTTGCATTCCTGGTATGAATCCCACTTAATCATGATGTGTGATTTTCTTAATATGTTGTCAAATTCTGTTAGCTAGAATTTTGTTGAGAACTTTTTGGGTCTATATTCCTAAGGGATATTGGTCTACAGTTTTCTTTTTCTGTAATGTCTTTACTTGGCTTTGGTATCAGGGCGATGCTGCTTCATAAAACAAGCTAGGGAGCACTCCTTCCTCTTCTATGTTTTGAAAGAGTTTGAGTAGAATTGATGTCAACACTTCTCTGAATGCTTGGTAAAATTCCCGAGTGAAGTCATCTGGTTCTGGGTTTTTATTTGCTGGAAGTTTTTTTTTTTTTTTTTATTAACTCCTTTTATTGAGCTTCAAGTGAACGTTTACAAATCAAGTCAGACTGTCACATATAAGTTTATATACATCTTACTCCGTACACCCACTTGCTCTCCCCCTAATGACTCAGCCCTTCTAGTCTCTCCTTTCGTGACAATTTTGCCAGCTTCCAACTCTCTCTATCCTCCCATCCCCCCTCCAGACAGGAGATGCCAACACAGTCTCAAGGGTCCACCTGATATAATTAGCTCACTCTTCATCAGCATCTCTCTCCTACCGACTGTCCAGTCCCTTTCACGTCTGATGAGTTGTCTTCGGGGATGGTTCCTGTCCTGTGCCAACAGAAGGTTTGGGCACCATGACCGCCGGGACTCCTCCAGTCTCAGTCAGACCATTAAGTATGGTCTTTTTATGAGAATTTGGGGTCTGCATCCCACTGATCTCCTGCTCCCTCAGGGGTTCTCTGTTGTGCTCCCTGTCAGGGCAGTCATCGATTGTGGCCGGGCACCAACTAGTTCTTCTGGACTCAGGATGATGTAGGTCTATGGTTCATGTGGCCCTTTCTGTCTCTTGGGCTCTTAGTTGTCGTGTGACCTTGGTGTTCTTCATTCTCCTTTGCTCCAGGTGGGTTGAGACCAATTGATGCATCTTAGATGGCCGCTTGTTAGCATTTAAGACCCCAGACGCCACATTTCAAAGTGGGATGCAGAATGTTTTCATAATAGAATTATTTTGCCAATTGACTTAGAAGTCCCCTTAAACCATGGTCCCCAAACCCCCGCCCTTGCTCCGCTGACCTTTGAAGCATTCATTTTATCTCGGAAACTTCTTTGCTTTTGGTCCAGTCCAATTGAGCTGACCTTCCATGTATTGAGTGTTGTCCTTCCCTTCACCTAAAGCAGTTCTTATCTACTCACTCATCAGTAAAAAACCCTCTCCCTCCCTCCCTCCCTCCCCCCCTCGTAACCACAAAAGTATGTGTTCTTCTCAGTTTATACTATTTCTCAAGATCTTATAATAGTGGTCTTATACAATATTTGTCCTTTTGCCTCTGACTAATTTCGCTCAGCATAATGCCTTCCAGGTTCCTCCATGTTATGAAATGTTTCACAGATTCGTCACTGTTCTTTATCGATGCGTAGTATTCCATTGTGTGAATATACCACAATTTATTTACCCATTCATCCGTTGATGGACACCTTGGTTGCTTCCAGCTTTTTGCTATTGTAAACAGAGCTGCAATAAACATGGGTGTGCATATATCTGTTCGTGTGAAGGCTCTTATTTCTCTAGGGTATATTCCGAGGAGTGGGATTTCTGGGTTGTATGGTAGTTCTATTTCTAACTGTTTAAGATATCGCCAGATAGATTTCCAAAGTGGTTGTACAATTTTACATTCCCACCAGCAGTGTATAAGAGTTCCAATCTCTCCGCAGCCTCTCCCACATTTATTATTTTGTGTTTTATGGATTAATGCCAGCCTTGTTGGAGTGAGATGGAATCTCATCGTGGTTTTAATTTGCATTTCTCTAATGGCTAATGATCGAGAGCATTTTCTCATGTATCTGTTAGCTGCCTGAATATCTTCTTTAGTGAAGTGTGTGTTCATATCCTTTGCACACTTCTTGATTGGGTTGTTTGTCTTTTTGTGGTTGAGTTTTGACAGAATCATATAGATTTTAGAGATCAGGCGCTGGTCAGAGATGTCATAGCTGAAAATTCTTTTCCAGTCTGTAGGTGGTCTTTTTACTCTTTTGGTGAAGTCTTTAGATGAGCATAGGTGTTTGATTTTTAGGAGCTCCCAGTTATCTGGTTTCTCTTCATCATTTTTGGTAATGTTTTGTATTTATGCCTTGTATTAGGGCTCCTAAAGTTGTCCCTATTTTTTCTTCCATGATCTTCATCGTTTTAGTTTTTATGTTTAGGTCTTTGATCAACTTGGAGTTAGTTTTTGTGCTTGGTGTGAGGTATGGGTCCTGTTTCATTGTTTTGCAAATGGATATCCAGTTATGCCAGCACCATTTGTTAAAAAGACTATCTTTTCCCCAATTAACTGACACTGGGCCTTTGTCAAATATCAGCTGCTCATATGTGGATGGATTTATATCTGGGTTCTCAATTCTGTTCCACTGGTCTATGTGTCTGTTGTTGTACCAGTACCAGGCTGTTTTGACTACTGTGGCTGTATAATAGGTTCTGAAATCAGGTAGAGTGAGGCCTCCCACTTTCTTCTTCTTTTTCAGTAATGCTTTGCTTATCCGAGGCTTCTTTCCCTTCCATATGAAGTTGGTGATTTGTTTCTCTATCACCTTAAAAAATGACATTGGAATTTGGATCGGAAGTGCATTGTATGTATAGATGGCTTTTGGTAGAATAGACATTTTTACTATGTTAAGTCTTCCTATCCATGAGCAAGGTATGTTTTTCCACTTAAGTATGTCCTTTTTAATTTCTTGTAGTAGAGCTTTGTAGTTTTCTTTGTATAGGTCTTTTACATCCTTGGTAAGATTTATTCCTAAGTATTTTATCTTCTTGGGGGCTACTGTGAATGGTATTGATTTGGTGATTTCCTCTTTGATGTTCTTTTTGTTGATGTAGAGGAATCCAAGTGATTTTTGTATGTTTATCTTATAACCTGAGACTCTGCCAAACTCTGCTATTAGTTTCAGTAGTTTTCTGGAGGATTCCTTACGGTTTTCTGTGTATAAGATCATGTCATCTGCAAATAGAGATAATTTTACTTCCTCCTTGCCAATCGGATGCCCTTTATTTCTTTGTCTAGCCTAATTGCTCTGGCTAGGACTTCTAGCACAATGTTGAATAAGAGCAGTGATAAAGGGCATCCTTGTCTGGTTCCCGTTCTCAAGGGAAATGCTTTCAGGCTCTCTCCATTTAGAGTGATGTTGGCTGTTGGCTTTGCATAGATGCCCTTTATTGTGCTGAGGAATTTTCCTTCAATTCCTATTTTGGTGAGAGTTTATATCATAAATGGGTGTTGGACTTTGTCAAATGCCTTTTCTGCATCAATTGATAAGATCATGTGGTTTTTGTCTTTTGTTTTATTTATATGGTGGATTACATTAATGGTTTTTCTAATATTAAACCAGCCTTGCATACCTGGTATGAATCCCACTTGGTCGGGGTGAATTATTTTTTTGATATGTTGTTGAATTCTATTCGCTAGAATTTTGTTGAGGATTTTTGCATCTATGTTCATGAGGGATATAGGTCTGTAATTTTCTTTTTTTTGTAATGTCTTTACCTGGTTTTGGTATCAGGGAGATGGTGGCTTCATAGAATGAGTTGGGTAGTATTTCACATTTTCTATGCTTTGAAATACCTTTAGTAGTAGTGGTGTTAACTCTTCTCTGAAAGTTTGGTAGAACTCTGCAGTGAAGCTGTCCAGGCCAGGGCTTTTTTTTGTTGGGAGTTTTTTCATTACCGTTTCAATCTCTTTTTTTTGTTATGGGTCTATTTAGTTGTTCTACTTCTGAATGTGTTACTTTAGGTAGGTAGTGTTTTTCCAGGAATTCATCCATTTCCTCTAGGTTTGCAAATTTGTTAGAGTACAATTTTTTGTAATAATCTAATATGATTCTTTTAATTTCAGTTGGGTCTGTTGTGATGTGGCCCTTCTCGTTTCTAATTCGGGTTATTTGTTTCCTTTCCTGTATTCCTTTAGTCAGTCTAGCCAATGGTTTATCAATTTTGTTAATTTTTTCAAAGAACCAGCTTTTGGCTTTGTTAATTCTTTCAATTGTTTTTCTGTTCTCTAATTCATTTAGTTCAGCTCTAATTTTTATTATTTGTTTTCTTCTGGTGCCTGATGGATTCTTTTGTTGCTCACTTTCTATTTGTTCAAGTTGTAGGGACAGTTCTCTGATTTTGGCTCTTTCTTCTTTTTGTATGTGTGCGTTTATCGATATAACTTGACCTCTGAGCACTGCTTTTGCTGTGTCCCAGAGGTTTTGATAGGAAGTATTTTCATTCTCGTTGTATTCTATGAATTTCCTTATTCCCTCCTTGATGTCTTCTATAACCCAGTCTTTTTTCAGTAGGGTATTGTTCAGTTTCCAAGTGTTTGATTTCTTTTCCCTAGTTTTTCTGTTATTGATTTCCACTTTTATGGCCTTGTGGTCTGAGAAGATGCTTTGTAATATTTCGATGTTTTGGATTCTGCGAAGGTTTGTTTTATGACCTAATATGTGGTCTATTCTAGAGAATGTTCCATGTGAGCTAGAAAAAAAAGTATACTTTGCAGCAGTTGGGTGGAGAGTTCTGTATAAGTCAATGAGGTCAAGTTGGTTGATTGTTGTAATTAGGTCTTCCGTGTCTCTATTGAGCTTCTTACTGGATGTCCTGTCCTTCTCCGAAAGTGGTGTGTTGAAGTCTCCTACTATAATTGTGGAGGTGTCTATCTCACTTTTCAATTCTGTTAAAGTTTGATTTATGTATCTTGCAGCCCTGTCATTGGGTGCATAAATATTTAATATGGTTATGTCTTCCTGATCAATTGTCCCTTTTATTATTATGTTGTGTCCTTCTTTATCCTTTGTGATGGATTTAAGTCTAAAGTCTATTTTGTCAGAAATTAATATTGCTACTCCTCTTCTTTTTTGCTTATTGTTTGCTTGATATATTTTTTTCCATCCTTTGAGTTTTAGTTTGTGTCTCTGAGTCTAAGGTGTGTCTCTTGTAGGCAGCATATAGACGGATTGTGTTTCTTTATCCAGTCCGAGACTCTCTGTCTCTTTATTGGTCCATTTAGTCCATTTACATTCAGAGTAATTATAGATAAATAGTGTTTAGTGTTGTCATTTTGATGCCTTTTTATGTGTGTTGTCGACAATTTCATTTTTCCACTTACTTTTTTGTGCTGAGACTTTTTTCTTAGTAAATTGTGAGATCCTCATTTTCGTAGTGTTTGACTTTATGTTTGTTGAGTCGTTACGTTTTTCTTGGCTTTTATCTTGAGTTATGGAGTTGTTATACCTCTTTGTGGTTACCGTAATATTTACCCCTATTTTTCTAAGTAAAAACCTAACTTGTATTGTTCTATATCGCCTTGTATCACTCTCCATATGGCAGTTCTCTGCCACCTGTATTTAGTCCCTCTTTTTGATTATTGTGATCTTTTACATATTGACTTCAATGATTCCCTGTTATGAGCATTTTTTTTTAATTAATCTTAATTTGTTTTTGTGATTTCCCTATTTGAGTTGATATCAGGATGTTCTATTCTGTGACCTTGTGTTGTGCTGGTATCTGATATTATTGGTTTTCTGACCAAACCATATCCTTTAGTATTTCTTGTAGCTTTGGTTTGGTTTTTGCAAATTCTCTAAGCTTGTGTTTATCTGTAAAGATCTTAATTTCGCCTTCATATTTCAGAGAGAGTTTTGCTGGATATATGATCCTTGGTTGGCAGTTTTTCTCCTTCTGTGCTCTGTATACGTCGTCCCATTCCCTTCTTGCTTGCATGGTTTCTGCTGAGTAGTCTGAACTTATTCTTACTGATTCTCCCTTGAAGGAGACCTTTCTTTTCTCCCTGGCTGCTTTTAAAATTTTCTGTTTGTCTTGGCAAGCTTGATGATAATATGTCTTGGTGTTTTTCTTTTTGGATCAGTCTTAAATGGGGTTCGATGAGCATCTTGGCTAGATATCCTTTCGTCTTTCATGATGTCAGGGAAGTTTTCTGTCAGCAGATCTTCAACTATTTTCTCTGTGTTTTCTGGCCTCCCTCCCTGTACTGGGACTCCAATCACACACAAGTTATCCTTCTTGATAGAGTCCCACATGATTCTTAGGGTTTCTTCATTTTTTTTAATTCTTTCATCTGATTTTTTTTCAGCTATGTTGGTGTTAATTCCCTGGTCCTCCAGATTTCCCAGTCTGCATTCTAATTGCTTGAGTCTGCTCTTCTGACTTCCTATTGTGTTGTCTAATTGTGTAATTTTATTGTTAATCTTTTGGATTTCTACATGCTGTCTCTCTATGGATTCTTGCAACTTATTAATTTTTCCACTATGTTCTTGAATAATCTTTTTGAGTTCTTCAACTGTTTTATCAGTGTGTTCCTTGGCTTTTTCTGCAGTTTGCCTTATTTCGTTTGTGATGTCTTGAAGCATTCTCTAAATTAGTTTTTTATATTCTGTATCTGATAATTCCAGGATTGTATCTTCATTTGGGAAAGATTTTGATTCTTTTGTTTGGCGGGTTGTAGAAGCTGTCATGGTCTGCTTCTTTATGTGGTTTGATATGGACTGCTGTCTCTGAGCCATCACTAAGATATAGTAGTGGTTTATTCTGTAATTGCTCACTGAGTCTTACCTTGTTTTGTTTTCTTTCAATATACGTGGATGGGCTACTAGATTGTGCTGTCTTGTTTGTTGTAGCCCTTGACTTACTTATGACCTATTACCAGCTGGTTTGGGCTGTTGCCAGATATATATGCCTGAGTCTATTCACTACTCTTGAGTAGAATCTGATTTTGGGTCATCAAGTGTGTGCTGCACCCTAACACCTATCCACCTCGAGAAGTAGTGGTGATAGTTGTGTGCACCAGATTCTATTAGCAGCTGGGGTTCACCCTCCGGGGGGTCAGGATGCTGACAGGCTTCCCCCAAGTGTCAGTGAGGTAGGTGTGTCTCTATTCCTATAGCACCTTGGTGGGAGGGCACTGCAGCTGTACCTTAGGCCCCCAATGCAAGTACCTCTACTGATTGGTAGATGTCACCCTCCTTAGGCCCCTAAGGCAAGAGGCTAGGTGGTCTGGGGGGAGCTTCAGCCCTCAGTTCCCTGTTGTGGGTCAGTTAGGGCTCTGTTGAATAAGCAGAGATATCAGACCTGGGAAACTTGTTTTTCCAGAAAATCCACTAAAAAAAAAAAAACGCAGTCAGATCCCTATCAGAACTGCCTTTGTATTATAACCGCCACCTTGTTCCCTGTAAGGATGAAAGTCCGAGATTTGGATCATATATGTTTGGCTGGAGCTGGTTCTGTGTTTTTAGTCCAATTAGGGATGGATTTTTGGTCCCTGGGTTTTTTGTGGTTCCTTCTCTCAGGCCGGAAGAATGGGTTAGGAAAAGACCAAAAAAAAAAAAGGGGGGGAAAGCAAAGCCACCGCAGAGCCGGAGCCGTTCTCCCTCTGGCTTAGGAAATTCCAATGTTAATGAAGCCGCCTGGGAAGGGTGGGGGAGGGTTCAGAGAAATAGGAGAGTAGTACCTCGGAATATAGCCAAAGTTGCTTATCTTGCTTGGAATGACTATTTTATCTGAGATTCCCGAGGGGCGTGTCGCCTATGTGTGCTGGCTGTGTGGAGATTGCCCCCGAGGGTCTGGCCTGCTGAAGCCGCAGTCAGATCCTCCGCTGCCAGTCCAAAGCCCAGGGTCAAGGTTCCCCTGCTGGGACGCTGTACTCCCGGCTCCAAAATCAGTCACTGCCTCCCGGGGACTTCTCGTCCCGCCAGCCGCGTCGCCGCGCCGTCCCCACGGATGGGCTGGGCCCCCTCCCGGGGTTAGTTCAGGGGAGTAGGGCTGTGTCCCAAGCTTGTGCCGTGACAGCGCCCAGTCAAAAGCTCGGCGCCAAGGTTCCCCAGCTGGGACGCTGCACTCCTGGCTCCAAAACCAGTCACTGCCTCCAGGGGACTTCTCCTACCAGCCGCGTCGCCACGCCACCTGTGCGGACCAGCTGGGCCCCCTCCCGGGGTGAGTTCAGGGGGGTAGGGCTGCGCCTCTTGTTTGCACCGTCCCAAGAATTTGAGTTCAGCTCCCCTGGGCCCAGACCTAAGCCTGGCACCAAGGTTACCTGACTGGGACGCTGGCTCCAGGCTCCGAAAACAGTCACTGCTTCCCTGTATTTGTTCGTTCTCCGTCTCTAAATCTGTGTTTGTTGTTCAGGGTTGTAGATTGTTATGTATGTGATCGATTCACTTGTTTTTCCGAGTCTTTGTTGCAAGAGGGATCCGAGGTAGTGTCTACCTAGTCTGCCATCTTGGCCCCGCCTCCCCACTGGAAGTTTTTTTATGACATGTTCAATCTTTTCTTTTGTTATGGGTCTGTTTAGGTTTTCTACATCTATTTATTTCTGATAGTTCAGGTAGATAGTGTGTTTCTAGGCATTGTCCCTTTCTTCTAGGTTTTCAAATTTGTTAGAATACAATTTTTCATAGTACTCTGCTATGATTTCCTTAATCTCATTTGGATCTGTTGTAAAATCTCCAATTTCATTTCTTAGTTTGGTTATTTACATCTTCTATTTTTGTCTTTTGTCAGTCTATCCAGTGATTTGTCTATTTAATTGCTCCTTTCAAAAAACCAACTTCTAGTTTTGTTGATTCTATCATTTTTCTGTTTTCTATTTCATTTATCTCTGCTCTGAGATTATTTCCTTTCTTCTGGTAGCTTTTTTCTTCTTTTGCTCTTCATTTTCTGTCTGTTCAAGTTGCTGGGTTAAATTATTGATTTTGGATCACCTTTTTTAATGTTTGCGTTTATTGCTATGAGTTTTCCTCTGAGCACTGTTCTCACTGGGCCCCAAAGGTTTTGGTATGTTGTGTTTTGGTTTTCATTTAATTCCAATTTTTTTTTCCAAATTTCTTCTATGAACCAATAGTTTTTTAGTAGTTTGTTATTTAGTTTCCGGTTATATTTTTTCCTTATTCTTCCTGTTATTGATTTCTAGCTTTATACGGCTATGATCAAATAAGATGCTTTGTATTATTTCAATCTTTTTAAATTTATTGCTGTTTACTTTGTGGCCTAAAGTATGGTCTATTCTGGAGATTGTTTCATGTGCATTGAGGGAAGAATGTGTATTTTGTTGTTAGGTGGTGTGTTCTATATATAACTGTTAGGTCCAGTTGTTTGATAGTGTTATTCTGGCCTTCTGTGTCTTTACTGATTTACTTTCTAGTTGTTCTGTCTGTCACTAAAAGTGGTATGTTGAAATCTCCTACTATTATCTACTTCTGTCTTTAATTTTGTTAGACTTTGCTTTATAAATTTTGGGGCTCTGGCATTGGGTGCATAGATATTTATAATTGTTATGTCTTCTTGGTGTATTGTCCTTTTTATCCTTATATAATGTCCTTCTTTGTCTCTTATAATTGATTTTGACTTAAAATCTATTTTGTCAGATATTAATATTGCCACTCATGCTCTTGTCTGGCTATTGTTTGCTTGTTTTTTTTTTTTCCAGTCTTTGATTTTTTTTTATCTATTTATGTCTTTGTGCTTAAGGTGTGTCTCTTGTAGGGAACATACTGATGGATCATGTTTTTTATCCATTCTGCCACTCTGTCTCTTGATTGTGCATTTAATCTTCTTTCAGTGTGATTATCTACAGAGAAGAAATTACTGTAGCCATTTAGTTATGTTTTTTTTTTCCTTGTGTGCTGTTAATGGTTTTCTTGTTCTTTACTTTCTGTGCTGAGTTCTTTTTGTATATGGCTTTTCTTATCCTTTCATTTGTTATTCTTTTTGTGTTTATTGTGTCTTTTTGCTTTTGTTCTTTATTTGGGAGAGTATATTTATTAATTCTCCTTGTGGTTACCATGAGAACTACATTTGACTTTCTACATTTAAAAGTTTTTTTATTATATCTTTAAGTTGCCTTAACTTCTCACTATATGCTAGTTCTATAACTACACCAATCATTTCCCATTTGTTTTGACAATGTCATCAATTATAATTTTGTATCCTGGATACCATGTAATCATTTTTTAACTTTGTTTTATTGTTATGATGTCTTCATCTGACTTGGTATCAGGATTATGTTGTCATCTGTCTTTACCTCAGGCTTTTGTATGATGTTTGGTTTTCTATTTGAACGATTCCCTTTAATATGTTCTACACAGCTGGTCTGGTGGTTACAAACACTCTTGATTCCTGCTTTTTTGAGAATTTCTTTATTTCTCCCTCATTTTTGAATGGCAATATTACTGGATATATAATTCTTGATTGACAGTTCTTTCAGGGTTTTGAATATGTCATCCCATTGCCTTCTTGCCTTTATCTAGTTGGATTCTAACTGGGTTAAGAATTAATCAATAATTTAAAGAAATCTTTCAATTCTCAATAAATATGCTCTGTTTTAAATCATCTTACTTTTGAAAACAATGGAATGAAGATTACATTTAAATATGGCTAATCCAAACAAGACAAGAAGAGGACTTGAAGCACTTACTAATGAAGATCAAAGACCACAGCCATCAGTATGGATTACACATCAACATAAAGAAAACAAAAATCCTCACAACTGGACCAATGAGCAACATCATGATGAACGGAGAAAAGATTGCAGTTGTCAAGGATTTCATTTTACTTGGATCCACAATCAACACCCATGGAAGCAGCAATCAAAAAATCAAAAGATGCATTGCACTGGGCATATCTGCTGCAAAGGACCTCTTTAAAGCATTGAAAAGCAAAGCTGTCACCTTGAAGACTAAGGTGCCCCTGATCCAAGCCATGGTATTTTCAATCGCATCATATGCACATGAAAGCTGGACAATGAATAAGGAAGACCGAAGAATTGACACCTTTGAATTGTGGTGTTGGGGAAGAATATTGAACATACCACGGACTGCCAAAAGAACAAACAGATCTGTCTTGGAAGAAGTACAAACAGAATACTCCTTAGACGCAAGGATGGCAAGACTCTGTCTTACATACTTTGGATATGTTGTCAGGAGGGTCAGTCCCTGGAGGACGACATCATGCTTGGTAAAGTACAGGATCAGTGGAAAAGAGAAAAAGTCTCAATGAGGCCTATTGACACAGTGGCTGCAACAATGGGCTCAAGGGTAACAAGGATTTTAAGGATGGCACAAGACCGGGCACCATTTCGTTCTGTTGTGCATAGGGTAGCTGTGAGTAGGAACTGACTCCAGGGCACCTAACAACAACAATTCAAATAAGGAAGTTCTACTATGCATCACATCTAAAAATAAATGTCCTAAAATTAAATGACAGATATTATCTCCTAGTAAAAAATAATTAAAAATGTAAATGCAGTTTTCTTCAAAGGTAATTAGGAATACAGTCATGCTTCGCTTAATGTCCACGATACAGTCTGTGAAACAGGATGTTATGTGATTTGGACATTATGCGAACACCTGGGTCTGCAGGGCATTAGGCTCCTGGGCGCAGGGGCCCAGAGGCTGCTGTGCAGCTAGCAGCCAGGGCAGTTCCTGCTGTGTATGCCTCAGGTGAGCGCTTGGCCACGTCCTGCCTGGCTCGAGGCCCTGCAGCCCCCTGTTCACAGCAGGGAGGCTCAGGTATGCACCTACACAGCAGGCATGCAGTCTCGGAGAACCAGCAACCCCACTCCAGCTGGGCCCCCGCAGTGCCTGCCAACCTTGGATGCTCAAGAGCAGGACAAGGCACCCACTCCTCCCAGCAGCAGGGGCGTCGTTCCCGTCGTAGGGGGCAGTGGAACAGGCTCGCTGCCTAGTTGGTCTGTGGGCATCTCCCCAAGAGCACACAGAGGACTATGAACTTCTGTACGGTCAAACATTGCCCGAACAGACGTTATGTGGCACATAACTATAGTAAAGTGAAAACTTTTTAAAAGGTGTTAATAATAATTAATGCATAGCAACATTTAATCATAAATCAGAGGTTAATATCTCAATTTTAGAACAGCAGCAGAAAAAACATTCAAATATTTTAAATATGGTATGTAATTGTACTTATTAGCATACAAATTAAAGCAAGAAAAATGCTAAAATCTTTCTGAGCTATGGAATGAAGAAGTATTTAAAATTTATAGTGTTTGAAAATATTTCCCAACAGTATATTAAGTACAGTCCAAGTAGGAGTGCTAGGATTTCAACCGGATTTATGCAGCTGAAATCAGCTGCAAAATTATATGTAAACATTCTGAATATTTGTAAAAGAACATAAACAGTAATATAATGTTTTACTCTTTGACACACTCCTTAAATATCTATCTCAAAAGTTAAATAGTAGAAAGCTTTGTATTATAATGTACACTATTAATGTTAATGTTACTCTATTTTTACAGCAGAAGAAAAAGACAGACATACATTTGTGCGTGTGTGTGTGTGTGTTTTAAGCCATAACATTTAAATTCGAATTCCTCTTAGAAGAATGCTAAAATTAAAACTCAGTTCACAACAATTTTTTTTTAAAGTCAGACCTTTATAAAACTAACTCAGAAATCCACATCACTTGTCATTTTCCAACATTGAGCAAATAGTTGTTTTCTATTGCTTGCAGAGTAAACAGTAAAGACCATTTTCAGCCTTCTTTTTTATTCCTTGCATGTGACTCATACAGAAGCTCACATCTGTAGAAGTTTTCCTAAGTAAAATCAGCAGATTCTGGCTCTCCGCCTAATACTAAAACACTTTGTTATCATCACATTAGTACACTTTTGTTTGTATGTTACTCTACACGATGCTTTCATGTGTGGCTTATTTGAGCCATATCTTTGATTTTCTGCTATTTAAGGAGCCCTGGTGACACAATGGTTAAGAGCTCAGCTGCTAACCAACAGGTTGGTGGTTCTAACCCACCCACTGGTTCTATGGGAGAAAGACCTGTTGATCTGCTTCCATAAAGATTACAGCCTAGAAAACTTTATGGGGCAGTTCTACTCTGTCACACGGGATCGCTAGGAGTCAGAATCAACTTGATAGCACCTCACAACAACAACTTCTGAGTACCTGATACACTGCCTTTCAGGCAGCAAACATTTGAATTACAGTTTTGTGAACAGCATACATAATAATTAATAGTAAAACTGCTGAAAGGTGAATTTTTATCAATATTTGTCAATATAGTAAATTGCCACAAACAGAATCTAAGTTTAGAAAAGATATTCATAAAACTGCTGAAAGGTGAATTTTTATCAATATTTGTCAATATAGTAAATTGCCACAAACAGAATCTAAGTTTAGAAAAGATATTCATGCAAGCTGATACTTACTGTCCCAGAAAACATGGAAATACCCATCTTTTCAAATATTACAACCACATTAATCAACATGGTACAGCAGTCTTTAGCCTTTAATGAAAAATGGTGAAATTAGAAGGTAAAAAACTAATAGCACTGACAATATGCAAAAAGAATAATGTAAAGAAATTAATCTTTCACAAACTTGTGCTTGCTCAATTACTGTGATCCAGCATGTTGTAATCAATTCTAAAGTCTTATGCTACAATGCAATGACAATTTGTTTCTAAGTCATTACTCAGGGATTTATAAATTTAAAATGCTCCTTGATATCATTTTAATAAGATGTATAAGTTTCCTTTTCTCAGGTAGTTAACTTATAACAATAGGTGACTAGCATCCCCACATTCAGATACTAGACAATCTCTGCAGAGATTGCTATGTGGGTGGCCCCAGATTTGTGATTCACAGAGACAGCAGATACAGGGTCTAATGCCCAATGCTTTCCGGGGGGGGGGGGGGGAGGGCAGGGGGTGGGAATATATATATATACATATATAAAAGTACTAGGTTGACTGGATCTATAAAACCAAGACAGAAGCCTAGGTTGGAAGCAGCCTGCACTCCTGTGACTTAGTCAAGCTAGTCAAGTAAATTTTTCTGTGAGCACAGTGGTCCAGAAAAAGTAGCTGAGAGTGAAATATCTTTAAAAGATCAGGTACAATGGATCTACCTGTGAAGGCGTAGTGAACCCAGTAGCAAGATGATCATAAGAACTGAGGAAAATCTCTTCAACAGTAATTTCAGGGTGGGGAAAGGGAAAAGAAAAAGGGAATTAAACTTCCTCCACAAGCAAAAAATGAAGCACTAATTCCATTGTGTGAAATGTACTTCACAAATTAGGGGCAGTTAATACGGTATTTCTCTTCCTCTCTATGGGTTTATAATGTGCTATTGCTGGGAATTATTGTCTTGGGTGTTAAGAGTGTGTGTGTCTGATGTGCACACTTTTGATATAATAGTCATGTGTTGGATACATAGAAAAATAAAGAGGCATATCTGTTACTTACATAGATGGGAAAATATTAAAGGACAGATGAGGCTAGTAGAAGCCATGACCACCCCTGGATAGCTTCATTGGACTTAGACTGCCAAAGAATACCACAAAATGACCTATTGTCTGGGTTTATTATTCTAAAGTGACTAACTCCTTTTGAAGAAAATTTGCTCTAGGATAGGAATAAAGATCCATCCATTTGATCAACAAATATTTACTGAAAACCAAAAGAGGTAGAGACCACTACTTCCATAAGATTACATTCTACTCTGGGAGAGATGATTTATGCTATGCTATGAATAAAAAATTTTAGTGAAAAAGGGTATAGAGAAGGTTATGTTCAGAGTGAGGTCACACGCTATTTCATATAAGATGGAAAAAGAAGACCCCTTATATAAGGTGACAAGTGAGCACTAACAGTATTAAAAATTTAATGACCTCTAGAGCATGGTGGGGGAGGGCCCTGGTGTCACAGTGGTTAAGCATTTGGGTGCTAACCAAAAGGTCAGCAGTTCAAATCCACCAGCCACTCCTTGGAAACTCTATGGGGCAGTTCTACTCTGTCCTATAGGGTCGCTATGAGTTGGAATCAACTTGATAGCAACGGGTTTGTTCTTGGTTTCTCAGACATGGCCATTTACTATATGGGTAGTTGCCTGATCATTCATGAAGACGGCTGCCAGTAGGCTTTACTGGTAATAACTCACTGAATGTCAGCCATGCCATAAGAGAAACTTAAATAATGTAAGGGAGTGAGGCCTGTGGATATCTGAGGGTAGGCATCATACAGGCATGGGGAACAGCAAGTACACAGACCCTGAGGTTGGTGCATGTTTGATACATTTGAGGAACAGCAATAAGAAAATCTTGGCTGAACCTGAGTCAAAAGGGGTGAAAGGGAAAGGAGAGGAGGTCACATAGATAGCTGGGGGCCAGGTCACATAGGAGTGATAGGCCATGAATGGTAAGAACATTGACCTTTTTTCTGACTGCAGTGGACAAATAGTAAAATAATTGTTATGGAAAAAAAAAAGAATTTCTTTGGAATTGCGTTGGGGGGACACAGAAAGACATGAGTAAAAGCAAGGAGACAAATTAGAAAGTTATTAGAAATTATCAAAGTGAGACATTATGGTAGTGTGGAGTGGGATAGTAGCAGTCAAGTTGTTGAGAAGTGGTCAGCTTTTAAAGCACATTTTGAGGGCAGGATATACCAAGGCAAAACATATGATAAAACTGTAGCCTTCTTAGTTTGGAAGGTAGACAATGTGCCTTGAGAGCCTGTAGTTCTGAGGAAAATGGATGGAAAGAGTCAGACTATTAATGTGTGTTGTAAAGTTTGCAAGAATTCATATTTGGAACCTGTATTTGTCAGCTATTAGCAAAATAACACTGCCTAACAAATATTCAAGAAAAGGTCAACAATAAGTGCATACAACAATAAGTGTTTATTAATTGCACATCTGTAGGTCAGCTGGGTGGGCTCTTTCAAGTATTTAGAGTCAGCTGGTAGCAGGGAAATGCCTGGTCTAAGATGGCCTCAACTGGGCTACTTAGCTCAGCTCCACATGATCTCTCATCTTCTCACAGGCTATGCTGGGTTTGATCTCATGACACTCATACAGTTCCAAGAGAGAAAGCAGAAATATGCAAGAGCTTTTACAAGCCTCTATGTGTGTTGTTTACTAACCTTCCCATTAGCCAAAGCAAGTCACAAGAATGAGCCTACAGTCAAAGCTGGAAGGAACTACAAAGTGAAAAAGCAGAGAGTGTGGATACAGAGGGGCCACTAATTAGAGCCATTAATAAAACTAATCTATGAAAGGGCCTTGAGGGTTGGAAAAATCATGGAACTGTAACTACGACTGTTATTCAAATCCTTTCTCTAAGGCCATTTAAGACTTCAAAGCCAACAGTAAAGGCCTGTGACATGGATCTTGTCTTCTCTTGCAATCGTAATGTTTGAAATAGCCTCAGAGTAACTGTGACAGGGATTTCCAAGCCCACCCTCAGACTCAGTGATTTGCTAGAGAACTCACAGGACTCAGCAAAGTTGTTACACTTATGGTTACAGTTTATTACAGTGAACAGATACAGATTGAAATAAGAAAAGGTAAAATGAGAAAAGGGCTTTTCATAAGGAAAAGTCCAGGAGAAACCAAGCACAAGCTTCCAAGTATCCTCGCCCAGTCGAGTCACATGCACATGCTTAATTTTCCCAATAAGGATTTGTGACAAAACTTGAGAAGTGTTGTCAATAGAGGAAGCTCCTAGGTGTCCAGGGTTTTTGTTAGAGATTAGTCACATAAGCAGGCAGCATCTGCATGATTGAATTCAGCTTTCAGACTCCAGCCCACTAGACCAAAGACAGGTGTTAATTATGAATCACATTGTTAGCATAAACTATCTTATCAGACTGGTACCACTTGGCCCAAAGCTCCAGGCATAAAAAAATGTTCTCATCAGGCAGAATACTATGAGGACACAGAGCTTATACCAACAGTCAACCAAGGTCCAGTCCTGAAGATACTCCTTCCCTGGGAATGGACAGAGTTTGAGCAACCCAGGTCTGCTGAGTTAACCCTTTCCAGCACAGTATCCAAAAATAAAATAAGGCCATTAGGGTCTAATCTGGGTTATCTCTATGGCAGCTCCGGGGAAGATATACCAGAAATACCTGGAGATCTGTGGTCATTCGCTTACCTGCCACTAGTGATGCCCATATATTCACAGTGCTGTGGGCATCTATTGAAAATATGTCAATGTAGTGGTGGGTTTCAGAGAGTCCTGGGGCTATCGGTAGCATCTAAAGATCACTGGGCTTATTTGCTTTCTTGCCAATGGAAATATTCTTGTAGAAAGTGAACTAAGGATGCTTAAGGAAATTAAGTCTGTGAGTAGGTGGTAGCTTTCCAAAAGATGAGTGGAGATTTTCATAGCTCAGGTTCTCGAAGATGGAACCATTGAGTAATTAGACTGGAGAGTATAGAACATACCATTGAGGGGACAACCCTATGAAGTATTCGACTCTTTGGTTTCTTTTCCTTTTAACTTTTGAAACTTTTATTATTTTGAGTATAATTTAAAATTAATTCATTTATGTGCTGTATAGTGTTGCCTGGAACCAAAAGGAAAGTTATTTCTACCCTAAATTCAACATCCACACCTGCAACACACCTCATGTTGCCATTCTTTATAGGCCCACAGAGAAGAGGCAGCAGATGATGGTTTCTAGACTACAAGCAATAGTGAAGAAACAGATATCCTTGACAGAATTACATTTTTGGAGTGTGGAAGACATGGATCATATTTAGTTTACAATCTTTTGTAATCTCTCACAGCATCTGGCAAAATCTATAAATATAACATTTATACAATAAGTGATTTTGAATGAGTAAAATATACAGGCAAAAAGAGGATGATACTATCTTTCCCTTCATTTGGTGAAGGGAAAGGAAGTATACAACATAAGGGAAATCAGCACAACTTGACCAAGGCAAGGTCATAGAAATTTCATATACACATACAAACACCCTCAGGGACTGAGTTACTGGAGAGGGCTCAGGACCATGGTGGCAAGTGTTATCTAGGTCAACTGGCATAACAAAGTTCATAGAGAAAAAGTTCTACATCCAACTTTGGTGAGTAGCATTTGGGGTCTTAAAAGCTTGCGAGTAGCCATCTGAGACACATCTAACTTGTTCCATCCTCTCCGGAGCAAAGGAGAATGAAGAAAACCAAAGACACAAAAGATATATTAGTCCAAAGGACTAATGGACCACAAGTACCACACCCTTCACAAGCTTGAGCCCAGAAGAACTAAATGGTGCCTGGCTACCACCACCTACTGCTGACAGGAATTACAGTAGAGGGCACTGGACAGAGCGGGAGAAAAATGTAGACCAAAATTCAAATTCACAAGACAAATGGCGAGATTTACTAGTTTGACAGAGACTAGAAGAACCCCTGATACTATGGTCCTGGACACCCTTTTAACTCAGAACTTAAGCCACTCCCAAAGTTCACCCTTCAGCCAAAGATTAGAGAGGTCTATAAATCAAAAAATAACATATGAAGAACGTGCTTCTTAGTTTAATTATGTATACGAGATCAAAGCAGCAACACCTGCTCAAAAGCAACAATGAGAAGGCAGGAAGGGACAGGAAAAATGGACAGATGGAAACAGGAACCTGAGGTGGGGAAGGGAGGAGTGTTGACACATTGCAGGGATTGCAACCAATGTCACAAAACAATTTTGTGTACAAATTGTTGAATGAGAAACTAATTTGCTCTCTAAAGTTTCACCTAAAGCACAATTAAAAACAAAAAAAAGAGGATAATAATAAAAAAGACTGCCAAATATATAACTACCAGTGTTTCTCCAATGGAAAGGAGTTAGAATATGACTGAATTAATGCTAAATATCTCATAACATTTCAAAATGGAAAAAGTTACTGAGAACATTTCTTTAGTTACTCTTGCTCTAATATATTTTCTAATGCTGCATATAAAAAATAAAGTAATTCACTACAAAAAGAGTTGAACGATTCATGAATTAATAATAGCAGTGTCTAAGGTCAGTCTTTCTGACTCATCTGACATTTAGTTTGGTAAATACCATTATTTTACTATCTACAATTGTAAACAAAAAGCTATCCAAATTGAAGTAAAACATAGTATACACTACTAAAATGTTTAGATCATATTATTGTGGAAAATCAATTTTCAAACTTTCAATTATGAAAAAGTATAATGAAGGCAGAGTAAAACATTTTTTAGTAAGTTGTGAAGCCTGCAATTAGAGTGAAGTCTCAACTGTATTTCTTTATTTCTTTACTAGTCTGGAGGAACTATTCAGATAAGGTCAATAAGAATGATAGTCATGATAACAAAGATCTCTTTTATGCTAATAAAACCCTGAGATAAAAGAGCCAGACTATTAAATTAGATCATACAATTACGCAATTGAGGGAGATTTGAAAATACCCTTTGTAATAAGTATTGTTGCAGCCTTGACTCAATTTGAAGTCAATAGTCGGCTTCTGAAAAATGGCTTCTAAAAGATGTTTAAGTTTTTTAAAACCCGAAGTTTTAGTTCTCTTAGATTTTCCTCTATGTAAGGTTTTTGTATACAAGAAGTTTTCGCTCTAAGATTTATAATAGCTAACACAACAGTTACAATGGGCCGGATGTAGTTCTAAGCCTTAATAGGTTTGTGCAATTATTTTTCCATTTTAGAGATTAGGAGACTGGGACAAGAAAAGTTTAGTAACTTCCCCAAAGCCACAAAGGTAATAAGAGTTAGAACCTGGATTGAAACAGAATTTGACCCTAAAGCCCTTACATCTATCATAAAGAGTCTTTCTGAAGCTCTAGTGCTCAGTACCTTTTGGATTCGCCTTTAAATTTTCATTTATTTCCTTTTGACCTATAAAAATTGCAGGAATACTTACAAGTAAAATCAAAATATAAATAATAAATTAAAAAAAAATTTGCCATTAAAATAAAGGGAAGGAGTTACTTCTTTTGAAATATAAAGAGTTACTATAAATCAATAAGTAAAATGGCCCAAAGAAACAGAAATATAAAAATCGGCAAGTGTACAAACAGATGGTTAACCAAAAAAGAAAAATAAATAAAATTAGTCTAAGTACACAAAAACATATTAAACTTCATGCAATATAAGGTAAACACAGTTAAAGAGCGGTAAGATTTTTTTGAACAATTTATTCTTTAAGAGGATCCATTTAGTTCACTAATGTGGACCACCAAACCAAGTATCAGTGAAGTGTGTTAAAAACAAAAAAATGATGTAGCTTAAGGTAAAATAAAAAATAAGGAGGTTCCTTAGATATATAAATCTATTAGCCCTACATAGACTATGAGAGACATTGAATCAATAAACATGATAAAGTGTTTTATTTTGCTTTTTAATTTAAATTGATAAACTTGCAAAGAATTCCATGCAAGAAGAATTCTATAGGAAGATGGGTCTTTCTGTTGCAGGGCAATAAAAAAAACAGATCTCTGCTCCAGTTGAAGTAGTAGAGGTTTCTATAGGCCCAGAAAAATACAGATGTTCAGAAAGGGCAATTTCGAAAATAGGAGCTTATGACCTAGGTCCAAGTAGGTCAAGCATAGCTAACTATGTATTGGTTTCCACCAGGCCTTTGAAGTATGGATTTTCGGGAAACATTCAGAAAAGCAATCTGAGTTAAAAAATTTATTGGGGGAGATCTTTAAACTGGAAATAAATTTGTATAGAAAAGAGAATACCCTCCTGGTCTGAATGGCCCACAAGTAGACTAAAGTCCTTTAGTCATTTTAGCACATAATTAAGAAATACTGAAATCCTACTAAAGACAGAGTATCTACCATAATTTTATGATTAACTGAAAAAACAAAGGTATTATAATTTAAATCTATATACAATATTAATAGCTATTTAACAGCAGTTTTTAAAAAGTGATAATTTCCTTGCAAGACTTCTTAAGAAAGAAGAAAATTAATTTATAATCAAAAACTTCTGCAGAGAGGAATCTCTAGTCTCAGATGGTGTGGCTGGTAAATTCATCCAAACATTTAAGAAAAAAATAATACCAATGTTATACAAACTCTTTCAGAGAATTGAAAGGAAAAAATAAAAAATAGAGGAAATGTTTCCAAATGCACTTTAAGAGAACAATTAAGCACGATACCAAAATCTGAACTGTAAATTACAAAAAGGACAATTGCAGGCCAATAGCTGTCATGAACGCAGACATAAAAACCATAACAAAATATTATCAATGCGAATATGATATTATATAAAATAACTTATCTTTACAAAACAAGGTTTATACCAGGAACAGAAGGATAACTTAATATTTGAATAACAATCTTTCTCAACATTGAAAGAACAAATTGAAAACATACATTATTATCACAGTGATAGAATTTAAAGTATTTTCATCATAAAACTTGCAGGAAAAAAAGGAATGGACTGGAATTTCCTTAATTAGTTAAGAGAAAACCCTACAATTGAGATTATGCTTCGTATGAAAATCATGATTGGTTTCCCCCTTAGTTTCAGCACAAAATAAAAATGTCCACTACCACCACTTCTAGTCAACATTCTACTGGAAGTCCTAGAGAAAGGATCCAGAGGAGTAAATGGAGAAAATCGTGCATAGTTACAGAGCTATGAAGTGAAGAAAATATTTGCAATGGAGTTTTCTGTGAACTGAATAGCATCTGTCCCCTTTGAAAACAGAACATGCACTTTTCACTTTGCTACAATCTCGACTTCTTTTTCTTCTTCCTGTTTCCAAGGCTAATTCACATTTGAATTCATTATTACATTTTCAGCATTTTATTTTTAAAAAATTCTTTTTTTTTTACTTTTTAGATTGCAATCAAAATAAAACAATATTATATAGATCATGAGGGCAGAACATTTCTCCCCCAATAGTAAAAAATATAAATTACTGTGAATCTGAAGCACATTCTTCCCTATTTAATTTGGATTACAAAATTTCCCCATCTAGGCATTTTGATTTTTAACCCATAGTCTAGACAATTTCAAAGCAAATAATTAAACTTAGTCACTGGTCAGAACAAGGATAACATAACTAGCTAATTCAGTGAACCCTTATTTTCAACCATCTATTCTACGGCTGAGTCCTGGTGACACAGTGGTTAAATGTTTGGCTACTAACCAAAAGGCTGGCAGTTCGAATCCACCAGCAGCAACTTGGAAACCCTATGGGTCAGCTCTACTGTGTCTTACAGGATCACTATGAGTCAGAACCGACTCAATGGCTACAGGTTTGGTTTTTGGTTTTATTCTGTGACTTTAAATAAACACAGCCTTATACAAACAACTCAGTTTCTATTTTACGTTGTTTTATCCGAGATTTCCCTCCCAAAAGAAAAGTACTATGAGGTAAAGAATGTAATATTAAAATTTTTCCCTCAGTCAAAAAAATATATACCCAGTAAGTTATTAATATGTTTTATACAAGGAGTAAAAAAATTATTTTTGACATTCATCTGCAAATTAGAACTTGGTATGAATAAAGGTTAGAGTTTATCCCCTCTATGAAATATTTTAAAACTTTTGGGTTACTGTTTTATGTTTTTAAGTCTCTCATCATTAGCATATGCATTAAAATAGAATTTTAGAAAACTAAATGATTCTTAGTGACTAAAATATGGCTTTTAAAAACTTGCAGAATAAGAACAGATTAAAAGTGTGATCACCCTAATCTAAATTCTAATCATAAGGGGAACTCAATACTTTAAATTAAAGCCATCTTCTGAATGTGTAAATCAAAGTTATGCTCATTATAACTAATTAAATTATGTCTTAATTAAATCTCGGTTATTTGTAATGGAAATTTTAAATATCATTAAAATCATATACCAGAAGTAATTATTAGAAAAAAAAATTATAGTTTAGACAATCTTGCAAAATTCAAACATAACTTTTATTTCAGACTCCATAGTTTTACTTTATGTGGTGTTTTTGAAATAGGTAAATTTGGGACTTATTTGTCATTATACGAGATGAAATTCCTTCTTGCTCAATAAAACATATCAAAATATTACCCTCTATTTAATTTACCCACATAGCCAGTTAAAGGCAAAGTGTTAAAGACAGAGAAGTGTGGTGAGTAAAGTATTCATATCGATTTCAGTTAAGAACCACTGGCAATCCTAAAAGTCTTACATACCAGTCCCAGACCATTTCACCGAAACCATAGCACAAGTCCCAAGATCCTCCACTCTGGGTGGGGAAGCAGATCTCAGCCTCTCAGACAAATTTTTCAGAGTTTATGGCTTTATTGGAGGGTATTTCAACCTCCCACTCATGTATTTTTCATTACAAAGCACAATTCTCGTAATTGGATTTTAATTTCTCCAGAAAGTTCTGCGGTTTGAACCCACTCGGAGGTGCCTTGGCAGACAGGCCTGGTGACCTGCTTCCAAAAGGACACAGCGTTGAAAACCCTGTGGAGCAGTTCTACTCTGCACATACGTGGCCACCATGAGTTAGAATCAACTCCAGGGCAACTAACAACACAATTGGCAGAGTAAAACTGCCACGGGGCTTTAAGTAGTAAGGATGGGCACACTATTTATCAGAAGTCATCTAAACAGATTCCCCCACTTGATTCACTTATCACTTCCTCCCCCAAATTTTCATTTCTCCCCTTTTTGTCTCTTTTTATTGTGTGGCCCGGGTCTTTTATTCATCGTGTACCCTATACACAGTAACTGAGCCGGACACCTAACATTTCCTCCTGAAACTTCCTCTTGGCTTCCTAAGAACTAGAACACATAAGGCACTCAAGATTAGAAGCAGCCCAGATCACTGTATCTAACGAACATCATCTGTGTCAGTGGCATCCAATTAGGTGTGTTTTCCGGTCATGATAGAGCTAGTTAAGGTCATCTGTACACTTGGACTCCAATAGCTCTGGAAGAAGTATTCCAAACCGCTCTCAGGGTAGTTCTGCCGCTCCCCTGCTTAAACTCATCGCAACAAATGAGCTGCCACAACATCCAGAAGCATCTGATTACAGAAGTTTGCAACCACTTGGGGACAAATCATCAACACAAAAAATCCGCTCCATTGGGAGACTCTAAAATTATTGGCATGCCCCTGTTCATTAATTCTAAGAAGCCATACCAAGCCATCTAGTATTTCTCTATAAAATGTCTTTGAGTTCTTCAACAGGCTGTCCCTGGTGTATTCTAGTCATCTGACCTTAGCTTTCAGCCGTCTCTATTGTCTTTTGGGTAATCAGTGGCCTTACTGGCATCACTATGTCACGAATAGAACATCTCTCCACATAGTCGTAGAGGAATAAGGGAGGTTCCAGTGTCAGGAAAATGCACAAAATTCCTCTGGGACATATTACACATCACTGAACATCTCTTAAATCTCCTGGGAACTCAGGAGTCCACAAGTGGGTCCTCAAGAAGCCCCTGACATTAAGAAAGCCAACGCATACCTAATAATAAAACAAATTCACTTGTATACAGTGGTACACTAAGGACACTGTTGCAGCCAGTAAAATCAATTCCCCTTTTTCATTTATAACTCATTCTTTTATATTGAGTTGCAAGTGCATGCTCTTGGAATGATCTTTTCTCATGACTTCCTGCACCACTTCCCCTTCTTAAACCAAAAAACACCCATTGCCCTCGAGTCAATTCTGACTCATAGCAATCCTATAGGATAGAATAGAACTGTCCCTCAGGGTTTCCAAGGAGCAGCTGGTGGATTCGAACTGCCAATCTTTTGGTTAGCAGCCTGACCACTTAACCACTGTGCCACCAGGGCTCCACAAACCCCATTTTTAGTCTCCCTATTTTATTATCTTTAAAAATATCATATTTGGGTTATTTTGCCTCTTGTCTTTTTAAACAGTTTTTGGCAACTTGTTTCTAGTAGGGAGCCTTGGTTGTGCAATAGTTAAGCGTTCAGCTGCTAACCGAAACATGGGGAGTTTGAATCCACCAGCTGCTCTTTGGAAATCTTATGGAGCAGTTCTACTCTATCCTAGAGGGTTTATAATAAGTTGATGAATGTATTATTTCATGTCAGTATTTTCCAAAAGACTAAAGTTACTTTTGGATTTTTGATCCTATCATTCTTTAAAATTTACTACAGTGTGAAGATACCATCAGGGTTATAAATGACTTGGACAATTTTACAGCATTTCTTATGAATAAATTGGCCTCCTGCATTGTTCTACAGAATTGTGGTTAAATAAATAAGCCTACTGGTACTTCCCCTGTCCATGTGAGGAACAGCTTGATTGCAAATCAAAACCTGCTATTTGGTGCATTTGCTACTGTTTTTCTTCCTGTAGCATTTATACTGAAGCCACCTTTCCCCTCTGTTCACTCTGTTTATTGGTCAGACCTACCTCTCCTAATGGCAGTTGTGTGAGCCTCTCTTGATATTTTGGTTTTAGCTGTTCTGAGAACAAGTCAATATTATTAAAGAGACCTCCAAGGTGCTAAATAAATCATGTAGGACACGCAGCCTGTATTTTAACTCAGGCCGCTCCAAATTTAGATTTGGAACCGTAGTTCACATAAATTGGTAACAGGCAAACTAATATACATTTTTTTGCATTTTTTATAATGAAGCCAATCAAAATTTTATATAATGAAGTCTGTTACATGGTTGCACCTTGCAAAAAAGTAAAACTAAAGAGCTCATTACATTTTTTCCTCAATTATTCATGATGCCTTTATAAATTTTAACTAGAATCTCAAGAACATATATCAGTTTCTAGTAACTCAGACAAGTCACTGATGCTTCACACCTTAAGAATTCTTTTCTATAAGAGTTCCTAAGGCAGGATTATATCAACCCTTTAGCCCCTGTCTGGAGATGCCAAATAATGTTCTGCATTGGGCAAATCTGCTGCAAAAGACCTCTTTAAAGTGTTGGAAAGCAAAGATGTCACTTAGAGGACTAAGGTGTGCCTGACTCGACCCATGATAAATTCAATTGCCTCATATGCATGCAAAAGCTGAATAATGAATAAGGAAGACCAAAGAAGAATTGATTCATTTGAATTATGGTGTTGGCAAAGAATATCGAATACACCATGGACTGCCAGAAGAATGAACAAATCTGTCTTAGAAGAGGTACAGCCAGAATGCTCCTTGGAAGCAAGGATGGCAAGACTTCATCTCACATACTTTGGACATGTTATCAGGAGGGACCAGTCCCTAGAGAAGGATATCATGCTTGGTAAGGTAAAGGGTCAGGGAAAAAGTGAAAGACCCTCAATGAGATGGATTGACACAGTGGCTGCAACAATGGGTTCAAACATAGCAACAATCATGAGACTGGCACAGGACCAGGCAGTGTTTTATTTATTCTGTTGTGCGTAAGGTCGCTATGAGTCGAAATTGACTTGATGGCACCTAAGAACGACACAACATTCTTTTTTTTTTTTTTTTTTAAATATTTACTGATTTCCTCCTATGGGAGATATATGGTACTAAGCTCTGGTGATGCAAAGTGAACCAAAAAGAATCCTGCTCTCAAAAAGCTCACGGTTTAGTGGAGGACTATGTTAAAATCAAGTTAGCAAACAAATTTAAAAAATGACAAATTGTAACAAATGCTACAAAAAACAAACTTTTTCAATCCAGAGAAAATCAGCAGGAAGTAAGGTGAAGGTGGGAACCTCTGTCAATAGGAATCTGTAACTTTATTACTGAAAAGGTGACTTTCCGGAGGAGACAGCAATAACAAAATAGACACTTTGATGAGAAGGGTGGCAGTGGAAGAAAATTCCAGGCAGTGGAAATCGACATGAGCAAAAGCCCTGAAACAACAACAAAAAATGGGTTTACGCAAAGAATTAAGAGAAAGCCAGTTTGACCACACCTTGTAGGATAAGGATGTGAGAAAGACTGAAGAAACCACCAGGGCCCAAATCATGAAGGGACTGGCAGGTTGTCATAAGGAATTTGGACTTACTTTAATTGCAAGTTATGAACAGAGAATGATTTGATCTTTATTAAATTTTAATCAGGTAACTCTGATTGTTTAATGGAGGAATGACTGGAAGGGGATGAAAATAGAAAGAGGAAACCCATATGGTTCTTATAGGGGTCCAGGAGAGAGGCAATGATGTTTAGGCAAGTATTTAGGCAAAAATACTTGCTGCTGAATTTGATTTCAGAGTGAAGTAACAGAAAGAATCAACAATGACCTAACCACCAAGCTTTTGGCTCAAGCAACTAGTTGAATGGTGCTGCAAAATACTGGGATGGAAAAGACAGGTGAAGGGCAAGGGGAGGAGGGATGGCAGGGAAGCGTAATCAGGGTTCATTTTTAATCCAAGTTTCAAATAGTTCTGAGGCATACAAGTATTTAAGATTAGTCTGGAGCTTAGAAGGGAAATCTGAGCAGGATATGTATACTTAGGAGTCATCAAAATGGGGTAGTTAAAGTCAGAGATAAAAATCACTGTCCAGCTTTATATGGTTTTATATATATATATATATATATCATTTTTATATTATTTTTATTCATTTATATGATTTGTATGATTTTATATATAAAGTCACTGGGTTTATCTTGAGGTTGTTGCTGTCATTGCTCTTTTCTACTTTACTTGGAATCTAGGGCTTTTTTTCCCTCATAATCCCAGTCTTTGCTCTTTGCTGAGTACACAGTTGTGCTACATCTCTTGCTATCTCCCTAACTGCTAATGGACATACTTTACGTGTATCTATTAGTAGAAATCCAGAACTCTGTTAAGCTATTTTAGTGAAATAAAGGAAGAAGGGCTGTTCTCTGGCACCAGTAAATCTAGAAAAGCCTAAACGGGGCAATAAATGATATCCATTGCCTACAGAAGGCCTTCTACTTTTATTACCAACTTTTACTTCTTATTACCTCCTTTTACTACCCCTTCCCCTACCTGTTCTTTGTGCGTGCTATTTGGCACATAGACATGGCTGTCCTGTTAGAATTCAGTCCTGGGGGAGAGTTGCTGAGGTGCTCTCTGACCAAAACGTGAAGTGGGGCATGCCTGGATACAATCTAACATCACCTTGTGGACGGGAGCCTAACTTCAGGAAACCTAGGCTAAGATGATGCGTGCTGTTCTACTCATCCCTGTCGTGTTTGTTCTGTGAGTAATAAAAGCCCACTGACCTCACATTAGAAGTGTCTTGTCTATGCTCTGCTCTAAACAGTCTTCACTGAGAACTTATGAATATAGTGACGTTGCACTCATCCATAAATTGGTGCCTGTTACAATCTTCATTCATTGTCTTTATATGCTATTTGTTGTCTAAAACCTCTCTGTGCCTGTAATCAATACTTAAAACCCAGACCTCATATATCTGAACTCTTACATCTGTGTTTCCCAAACTTTTTTTTTCTTTTCATTATCAACTCCTAAGGCATTTTTATGGACATTCCTCCTTAATTGCCCCTCATGATTCTTTACTACCATAGTATACAATATATCTCTTTATGTACTGTATGTATATCTGAGCTTTCCAACCAAAAACCAAAACCAGTGCTGTCGAGTCGATTCTAACCCATAGCGACCCTATAGGACAGAGTAGAACTGCCCCATAGAGTTTCCAAGGAGCGCCTGGTGGATTCAAACTGCCAACCCTTTGGTTAGCAGCTGTAGCATTTAACCACTACGCCACCAGGATTTCCATCTAAGCTTTATACATAAAATAAATAAATATAGAACCTACTCTTTTTAATCAAGGCAGGTTTAAGAATAACCACGTAAAAAAAATTTAAGGCTAATAACATTTAACTTAATACAGAACTATATTTGCTGAGTAACTTTAAAATGTAATTCATTTACTCATATAAAATGCAATGTATCGGGTTTAATATGTAAATTAGCAATGCATACAAATGTATAATAATAGCAGTTTAATCAGATTTTTAAAAAATAATTCAAATGCATTATTTTCCAGCAAAAGTAAACAAAAATTAATCACTTAAAAATTGTTTTAAGTGAACCTTATTTTCAACTTTTGCTTAATATGAGAAAATAACTTTTAACTAGCTGCTATAGAGTCATTCAGATATTATAGATTTTGTTTTTCTTTTTAGTACTTGATCAATTTTTGCAGGATTAAGTAATAAAATATAAACTCTCTTTAATTTCCAGTGCCCAGCTACATACAAAAGCACTGAAGGTCAAGCATAAATCAGATTTACAGGGCAGCCAATGGCTGCCAATAGGCATGTGCAGACTTGTGATAACTTCTAGGGGGATCAAACGATCACAAGAAAGTCCTCCAGTCACAGCCATCTATTTGCCATAATTTTGTAGCCCTGATCGTGCAAACATTTGTGTATCTTCCAAGAACTCAATGTCAATGTTCTTCGTGTGTTGCCCCAGAAAATTCTGCTAGAGAAATTAAATACTACAGAACATAAAGTTTTATAAAGTGGGGTTGAGCTTTGGAGGGCCACAGATCATTGTAATAAAAATAGTTTTGCCCCATTAAGAACCAACTTTTGCCCCTTTGAGACTGATATCACTCTCCTTGAAGCTGCATGTCTTGTATCATCCCATGCCAAGGAGATGTAACCTTGACCCATTATCACCTTATTGCTGCAGACTCAACTCCAGAAATTCTGGTATACTTAGAGAAAATATGAGCTTGATAAGTTATTAAAATATTTTGCTTTAATTCTGATTGACTCTCACATAAACAGAGGTCTCAATGAAGATGGTACAAAAATATAAATGTGTACTTTGAAAAATATTTAGTGACTGGAAGAGTTTTAAAAATGTATGTTCGTATTGTTTTCTATTTCAAGATACTTTGACCTCATTTTTTCAACGTTTAACCATTTTCTTTACTGTAAGCGCTGATCCACAGATAATCTGGTCTGGAGTTATCTGAAAGTTAGCAAATCATTTCACCATACTAGACGCAACTCAGATAAATCAAAATCTTGCTAGAGAACAAACATGTGAATAAAATTACTGTTTATAGGAAGACCGCCCATGCACAATGTTATGATTTGCAAAAAAAAAAAAAAAAAGGCATGTAGTTAATAATCTTTAACTCTTTGCCTTTCTACTCACTCTTGGGAAAATTCCGTTGCCAAAATGCATATTTGAATGAAGCAAAAATAAAAAAAGAATTGTCTCTGAATAATTTTTTTCTTAATTACATTAGTATGAAAAGTTGTGTGGTTAAAAATAACAAGATATTTTTCAGGAAAAAATATTTTTAAGTAATCTGCGAAAATCCCAGCTGGAAACAAAATAGTCTTATTATCAAATTTAGTAAAGTACAGAGCAATGCACAAGTGGCAATTTGCTGATCACACGGAAGGGGATGATTTTGGAGTAAACACAGCTCTGGAGCTGAGGCTCCTCCTAGTTACCTCACATTCTCAGTGGCCATAATAACCTGCTAATCATGTCTCTAGAAATATTTCTAGGCTTTAGAATAACTAATAGCTGTCTAGATCTGTCACTGATTGAAAATATCTAAGGACAATTAAATTTAAAAAAGAAAAAAAATCCATGCAAGTTAAATTTAGCTTATATTCAGGAATACAAGATTTCTGAATCTTTTTCTTCCCCCTCTGAAGCATTAGACCTATAGCCTGTTGTTGTTGTTAGGTGCCATCGAGTCAGTTCCGACTCACAGCGACCCCATGCACAACAGAAGGAAACACTGCCTGGGCCTGCGCCAGCCTTACAATTGTTGTTAAGCTTGAGCTCATTGTTGCAGCCACTGTATCAATCCACCTTGCTGAGGGTCTTCCTCTTTTCCGCTGACCCTGTACTCTGCCAAGCAGGATGTCCTTCACCAGGGACTGATCCCTCCTGACAACATGTCCAAAGTATGTAAGACACACTCTCGCCATCCTTGCCTCTAAGGAGCATTCTGGCCGCACTTCTTCCAAGACAGATTTGTTCGTTCTTTTGGCAGTCCATGGTATATTCAATATTCTTCACCAACACCACAATTCAAAAGCATCAGTTCTTCTTCAGTCTTCCTCATTCATTGTCCAGCTTTCACATGCATAAGATGTGATTGAAACTATCATGGCTTGCGTCAGGGGCACCTTAGTCTTCAAGATGACATCTTTGCTCTTCAACACTTTGAAGAGGTCCTTTGCAGCAGATTTGCCTAATGCATTGCGTCTTTTGATTTCTTGACTGCTGCTTCCACAGCTGTTGATTGTGGATCCAAGGAAAATGAAATTCTGGACAACTTCAATCTTTTCTCCGTTTATCGTAATGTTGCTCATTGGTCCAGTTGTGAGGATTTTTGTTTTCTTTATGTTGAGGCACAATCCATACTGAAGGCTGTGGTCTTTGATCTTCATTAGTAAGTGCTTCAAGTCCTCTTCACTTTCAGCAACCAAGGTTGTGTCATCTGCATAACGCAGGTTGTTAATGAGTCTTCCTCCAATCCTGATGCCCCGTTCTTCTTCATATAGTCCAGCTTCTCATATTATCTGCTCAGCATACAGATTAAATAGGTATGGCAAAAGAATACAATCCTGACGCACACCTTTCCTGACTTAAAACCAATCAGTATCCCCTTGTTCTGTCCGAACAACTGCCTCTTGATCTATGTAAAGGTTCCTCATGAGCATAAGTAAGTGTTCTGGAATTCCCATTCTTCGCAGTGTTATCCATAGTTTGTTATGATCCACACAGTCGAATGCCTTTGCATAGTCAATAAAACACAGATAAAAATTCTTCTGGTATTCTTGGCTTTCAGCAAGGATCTATCTGACATCAGCAATGATATCCCTGGTTCCATGTCCTCTTCTAAAACCGGCCTGAATTTCTGGCAGCTCTCTGTCGAAATACTGCTGCGCTGTTTTTCAATGATCTTCAGCAGAATTTTGCTTGCGTGTGGTATTAATGATATTGTTCTATAATTTCCACATTCGGTTGGATCACCTTTCTTGGGAATAGGCATAAATATGGATCTCTTCCAGTCAGTTGGCCAGGAAGCTGTCTTCCATATTTCTTGGCATAGATGAGTGAGCACCTCCAGCATTGCATCTGTTTGTTGAAACATCTCAATTGATATTCCATCAATTCCTGGAGCCTTGTTTTTCACCAATGCCGTCAGAGCAGCTTGGACTTCTTGCTTCAGTACCATCAGTTCTGATCATATGCCACCTCTTCAAATGGTTGAATATCGACTAGGTATAATGACTCTGTGTATTCCTTCCATCTTCTTTTGATGCTTCCTACGTTGTTTAATATTTTCCCCATGGAATCCTTCACTATTGCAACTCGAGGCTTGAATTTTTTCTTCAATTCTTTCAGCTTGAGAAACGCTGAGCGTGTTCTTCCCTTTTGGTTTTCCATCTCCAGCTCCTTGCATATGTCATTATAATACTTTGTCTTGTCGAGAGGCCCTTTGAAATCTTCTATTCAGTTCTTTTACTTCATCAATTCTTCCTTTTGCTCTAGCTGCTCGACGCTCAAGAGCAAGTTTCAGAGTCTCCTCTGACATCCATCTTGGTCTTTTCTTTCTTTCCTGTCATTTCAGTGACCTCTTGCTTTCTTCATGGGTGATGTCCTTGATGTCATTCCACAACTCGTCTGGTCTTCAGTCACTAGTGTTCAATGCATCAAATCTATTCTTGAGATGGTCTCTAAATTCAGGTGGGATATACTCAAGGTCATATTTTGGCTCTCGTGGACTTGCTCTGATTTTCTTCAGTTTCAGCTTGAACTTGCATATGAGCAATTGATGGTCTGTTCCACAGTCAGCCCCTGGCCTTGTTCTGACTGATGATATTGAACTTTCCCATCGTCTCTTTCCACAGATGTAGTCAATTTGACTTCTGTGTGTTCCATCTGGCGAGGTCCATGTGTATTGTCACCGTTTATATTGGTGAAAGAAGGTATTTGCAATGAAGAGGTCATTGGTCTTGCAAAATTCTATCATTTGATCTCCGGCATTGTTTCTGTCACCAAGGCCATATTTTCCAACTGCTGATCCTTCTTCTTCGTTTCCAACTTTTGCATTCCAATCACCAGTAATTATCAATGCATCTTGATTGCATGTTTGATCAATTTCAGACTGCAGCGGCTGATAAAAAATCTTCTATTTCTTCATCTTTGGCCCTCGTGGTTGGTGCGTTAATTTGAATAATAATCGTAGTAACTGGTCGTCCTTTTAGGTGTATGGATATTATCCTATCACTGACAGCATTGTATCTTAGGATAGATCTTGAAACGTTCTTTTTGATGATGAATGCAACACCATTCCTCTTCGAGTTGTCATTCCCAGCATAGTAGACTATATGATTGTCCGATTCAAAATGGCCAATACCAGTCCATTTTAGCTCGCTAATGCCTAGGATATCGATGTTTCTGTGTTCCATTTCATTTTTGACGATTTCCAATTTTCCTAGATTCATACTTTGTACATTCCAGATTCTGATTATTAAAGGATGTTTGCACCTGTTTATTCTCATTTTGAGTAGTGCTGCATCAGCAAATGAACGTCCTGAAAGCTTTACCCCACCCATGTCATTAAGGTTGACTCTACTTTGAGGAGGCAGCTCTTCCCCAGTCATCTTTGGAGTGCCTTCCAACCTGGGGGCTCATCTTCCAGCACTATATCAGACAATGTTCTGCTGCTATTCATAAGGTTTTCACTGGCTAATGCTTTTCAGAAGTAGACTGCTGGGTCCTTCTTCCTAGTCTGTCTTAGTCTGGAAGCTCAGCTGAAACCATGGGTGACCCTGCTGGTATCTGAAAACCGGTGGCATAGCTTCCAGCATCACAGCAACACACAAGCCCCCACAGTACGACAAACTGACAGACACGTGGGGGAGACCTATAGCCTAATGTTCTGAAAATCTTTATTATATTCTAAGAAAATTTTTATTTTTTATTTGAGCATGGTTTTTCACCTTCTTAGGTTTCTAAATTCATTTCTATCTAGATTATTGTTCTATCTTGTGTTTTAAGCTCTTCAAATGTAAGATTCATTATGTTTTTACTTATTCCAAATTGCATCAACTATATAATGTCATTTGCAAAGAGGTGCTTAAAGATAGATTCCACTTGGACACTTCCTTTTTACTGCTTTCATTTGAATGGAATTGATCTCATCTAGGTCTGATATTTACCATGAAAAGTGAGGCTAGATTAGTTTTGACTTTATTACTGGGCATTATTTTAACAGTCTTTTTGGAATTTGGGTTGTAGGACTCAATTTGAGGGTTGTTGGTTTATATTCAGTTATGAGTTTTGCAGTTGCTTAGGGGCAGAAGAATGGCTGCTGTAGTAAGTGAACTGAGTGTATATATATACACACACACACACACACATACACACACACACATATACATATATATACACATACATATATACTTCATCCTTTCTCACTGGATCTTACTTGGTTCTCAATCCTAGATATAAATATAGTTGTAAGAGGCTCTGACCTCAAAGTTTAGCTGTTATACCAATGAGGCCAGTGGGGACCCCAGTTGCTATAGGAGGGGTTTTGTTCATTTTTGTTTGTTTCTTTGTCAAATGATTTTGAAAAGCTTCATGGTTAGGTGATTGTGGACAGCAGCTGCATGGCAATGTTTCACATTCCTATTTCTCTTCCTCTGCCATCCTCCATCAATTCCTAGCTATTTGTCCTTTTTTATCTTCTGTTGGTCTATCAATGCCATAGTCATCACGTTTATTTCCTTTCTTCCTGTTTTTCTTTTGTTTTCTGTTTTTTGCCTATTTATATATACTGCTTTTCTAGGCCTCTCATTTTCTTTTAGAGGAACATTTATTGTACTGGGTTCTGGGAGTTGTTTGCCAAATCTCAGTGAATTAGTCTAAATTTCACTCCCTGGAAGACATTCTTTATGGTCTATGTATGGTAAGGGTATTGCTTCCTAGTTCATTCCCTATATTTTAGCATTTTTATTTTAATTCAGGGTGAGGGAAATTAAGTAAAATGCATGTATGCTTGCTATCTTTACGAAAATCTCTTTTAAGAATTGATTTCTAGGCTATTTTGAAATAAGTGGTAAGAAAACAGTGATCCTGATTTTAATATTTTTAAAAGATATGGCTCTCTTAAACTAAATAGCCAGATTTTACTATGTTTTCTCTACTAGGAAAGTTTTACCCCTAATTTCTTAGTACCATAATTGCTGAATATAAATAACTTTATAGGGAATGAAAATCAAATATAATACACTAGAGAAAAGAACAAAGGAGCAGAGTAAAGGCAATGAAGCTGGTGGATCCACTGGGGAGAATTTAAAGGAGAATGAAGCTGTGAATGTTCAAAAATGAATGTAAAGGATAAACGTAGCATTTATTGACAAGCTTTTTGTACAATGCTTTTTAATAAGGATGAAAAAGGAAAAAGACCAAACAGCTGGTAGGCTGAGCGAAGAAAAGAGTGGATATGGAAAATAACTGAGAAAGTCAATAAAATCAGGGGCGAAGCCTGGCTCCTGAGATAGCTAAGCCTTCTGCTGCAGTGAGAGAAAGATCACTGATGAAGACAAAGTTATCCTACAAGCTGTCATTCGGTAAACATCAGAAGATTTTATCTCAATTAATACATAAATTCAGTCCAATAGTACAAGTGCAAATTCCACTAAAGAGTGGGGCAGTGTATGACTCCCTTTAAACAGAGGTCAAGTTTGTTGAAGCAAAAAATTCAAAAGTGTCAACATTCTCCTAGAGCAATCAGAAAAAAAATCAGAATAATAAATTGAAGATGAAATTACGTAAACTGGTTCTATGTTATACAATTTGAAAAAAAAAAAAGGATGAATGCTTACCACAAACAAAGATATCTTTTGGTTGCAGCTGCAGATGTGAATGATGCTGACACAGCCTTGGTCATCTCTGACATGTGTGGTATGTTTTTAAAATGCCAAATATTCACTCAAAGAAGGAGCCTTTTGTTTTAATCAGAAGTGAGTCAGCTCAGCCACATTTAACTGACTGTCTACACATAGCCTTTTTGCAAAATGCTTCCAATCCTCAAACCAAAACCTCAGGTGAGTTATTCTAATAGTTGTTATTGCTAGACATCATCAAGTTGATTCCAACTCAGAGCCACCCTACGTACAACAGAACAAAATACTGCCCAGTCCTGTGCCATTCTTATGATCATTGCTATGTTTGAGCCCATTGTTGCAGCCACTTTGTCAATCCATCTCACTGAAGGTCTTCTTCTCCTTCACTCATCCTCTACCCTACCAAGCATGATATGCTTCTCCAGGGACTAATCCCTCCTGATAACATGTCCAAGGTATGTGAGATGTAGTCTCACCATCCTTGCCTCTGTGGAGCATTCTGGTTATATTTCTTCCAAGACAGATTTGTTCATTCTTTTGGCAGTCAATGGTATATTCAATATTCTTCACCAACTCCACAATACAAAGTTATTCCAATAAGCCAGTGGTAAATCATGGTCTAATATTCGCTGTTCCCCTAATATTTTTTGAGGTAGGAGAGGGAATTGTCTAATCTAACTCTCATGTTGCACCAGATGACAACTCATCCACTGGCTCCTCCTTCTACTATTTTTTTTTTTTAACATGCTATACTTTTTAACCATAGCAGACGAGTTGATTCCAACTCGTAACAACACTATAGGACACAGTAGAATTGCCCTATAGGATTTTGAAGGCTGTAATCTTTATGGAAACAGACTGCTACATCTTTCTTCTGCAGAGCAGCTGGAGGGTTGGAACTGCCAACCTTTCTGGTAGCAGCTGAGTACTTAATCCACTGCACCACCAGACCTCCTTTAACATGTAGTACTTACCAACTCTTAAATATAGGTGAACCCTCAAAGTTCAGACTTAAATGAACCATTATTCTTATGGTATTCTGCCTAACTGTCTTAATCCCCACACTGCAGATTCCAGGCATAAACTCTCAATTTCTTACCCCTTTCAAAAAATGTCTTCACATTTGCATTTCTCTTTTGTTTCTACTCTCCGAGTTTGAGAACTGTTGCTCCTCTTCTTTGTTATGGTTCAAACTTCTGTTCTCCTGATCGTAGCCTCTCCAATATCCTCCTTGAACTTATTATTTATCATACATGTGCTCTCTTCTGTAGCTCCAAACTTGGTCTCTACTGACTCCCGCTAAAAGCGCCCATGTTTTCATCCCTGCCATGCACTAGATATAAACCTCTTTCTTCTTAAACACTGTAAGAAAAATGAATAGCCTCCTTGCTCTGACGGCACAATGAAACCAGCAAAATTATTTGGCTTTGCCCATAACTACCAACTTGTGCAGACATCCCATCTAATCAATCCCCAAAAAAGTCTTTAGAATTAAATCTGCTAAGTCAATATGCCTTTAAGTTGATAGAGGAGGTGTCACGATGGTGAAGGAGAATTAGGATAATTTTTGTCCTATGATCTAAATTCTACCAAGCAAGCAGTAGTGGGATGGACAACTAGTACGTGAGGATTTATCGAATGCCTCTATGACCTAGAATCTGTGATAGACATTAAAACCAAATCAGTTGCCTGAGAGTCAATTCCAATTCATGGTGACCTCATGTGTGCAAGTTAACACACTGCTGTTAGTGGTTCAAGTCATCCCAGAGGCAACCGAAAAGAAAGACCTGGTAACCTGCTTCTGAAAAGTTAGCCACTGAATATATAGAACATAGTTCTTCTATGACATACATGGGGTGGCATGAGTCAGAGTCAACTCAACAGGAACAAGTGTTTTTTTGTTGTTGTTTTTAAGGACCCAAACCCACTGCTGTCAACAGATACACAAAAAAATTCCACCACCCGTCTTTCAGTTTGTTGTGTTGTAGAGGCTTAAATGTTTCTATGATGCTGGAAGCTACGCTACTGCTATTTCAAATACCAGCATGGTCACCCATGATGGACAGGCTTCAGTGAAGTTTCCAGACTAAGGCAGACTCAGAAAAGCCCGGTGGTTTCTTTCTGAAAATTAGTGAATGAAAACCCTATGGATCACAACAGACTATCATTTGATAAAGTGCTGGAAGATGACTTCTACAGGTTGGAAGGCACACAAAACACACAAAGGCCACAAAAATACACAATGGCCACAAGTATACCAACAGTCATGAAGATGGTAAACAGGCAACATTTCTTTCTGTAGTACATGGGATCGTCATGAGTCAGTGCCAACTCAACAGCAACTGACGACAACACACACACAAAAAAAGATAAGTGAATTGTGCCTCTGTAGTGAATATTATTTACACAATCACAATAATGAAGACACAGTTTATATATTTTTGGCTGTAATAATCAACCAATATACGAGGCACAGAATAATTAATTATGATTATCAAGAGGATTAAGTATTATCAATCTTTACAATCTCGAGGTAAGTTTATAAATGACAGAAATTAACTAGAAGGAGGAAATAAATTGCAATAGGAAGACAGTTGTGTTAATAGCTCTTCCTGCAAAGTGGGATGTAAGAGATATTGTCTCAAGTTGGTGAAACGTGAAATAAAGGTGCTCAGATGTCTTTTGAAAAAAGAAAAAAAAAATGAGGAACTAAAATATATTGGGAGTAAGAAGGAGAGAAAGTGGGAGTATTATGTAAACAAGCTAAATTCTCATCCTATATAGCTAATGGCCAAATAAATAAAAAGCAGCTGAATCCTAGTATGTAGTGATATTTTGAGAACTGCTAGATGAAAACAGCCAAAAGCGTTAGATATGTTGGCACTGGAAAGCGACATTCAAGGAGGCACTGCTGCTTTTATATGTGCATATGACATATTTTATTATTAAAAAATATATAGTTTTTTTTTAGTGATTCAACAAAAGATTAACAACAACAACAACAAAATGACACCAGAAGATAAGCTAGATAACTGGGATCTTCTAAAAATTAAACATTTAAGCTCATCAAAATACTTCACCAAAAGAGTAAAAAAGAAATACAGACTGGGAAAAAAAAATTTGGCTATTACAAATCCGACAAAGGTCTAATCTCTAAAATCTACAGGAAAATCCAACACCTCTACAACAAAACATCAATCCAGTTAAAAAATGGGAAAAGGAAATGAACAGACACTTCCCCAAAGAAGACATTCAAGCAGCTAACAAACAGATGAGGAAATGCTCAAGATCACTAGCCACCAGAGAAATGCAAATCAAAACCACATCGAGATAACATCTCACCTCAGCATTACTAGTACGAATCAAAAAAATGAAATAACAAATGTTGGAGAGGCTGTGGGGAGATTGGAATTCTTATCACCACTGGTGGGAATGCAGAATGATATAGCCATTTTGGAAAACGATATGGCACTTCCTTAGAAAGCTAGAAATAGAAATACCATATGATCCAGCAATCCCACTTCTAGGAATATATCCTAGAGAAGTAAGAGTCATCACACAAGTAGACATATGCACACCCACCCATGTTCACTGCAGCATTGCTCACAATAGCAAAAAGACAAAAAAAACTATGGTAAATACACACAATGGAATACTACACAACAATAAAGAACAATGATGAATCTGTGAAGCATCCCACAGCATGGATGAATCTGGAGGGCATCATGCTGAGTGAAATAAGTCAATCACAAAAGGAAAAATGTTGTATGAGACCACTACTATAAAAATTCATGAAAAGGTTTGTACACAAAAAGAAACAATTTTTGATGGTTCTGAGGGAGGGGAGGGCTGGGAATGGAAAAATACTAAATAGATAATAGATAAGAGGTAACTTTGGTGAAGGGTAAGACAGTAAACAACACTGCGGAAGCCAGCACAACTTGTACAAGGCAAGGTCCTGGAAGCTCCACAGACACATCCAAACTCCCTGAGGGACTGAATTGCTGGGCTGAGGGCTGTGGGGACAATGGTCTCGGGGAACATCTAGCTCAATTGGCTTAACCTAGTTTATAAAGAAAATGTTCTACTTTCTACTTTCATAAGCAGAGTCTGGGGTCTTAAAAGCCTGTGAGTGGCCATCTAGGATACTCAACTGGTCTCACCCCTTCAGGAGCAAGGAAGAATGAAGAAAACTAAAGATACAAGGGAAAGATTAGTCCAAAGGACTAATAGATCACATCTACCACAGCTTCCACCAAACTGAGTCCAGTACAGCCAGACGGTACCCAGCTACCACCACTGACTGCTCTGACAAGGATCACAATACAGGATCTTGGACAGAGCTGAAGAAAAATGTAGAAGAAAATTCTAACTCACAAAAAAAGACCATTACTGGCCTGACAGAGACTGGAAAAACCGTGACAGTAAGGCCCCAAGACACCCTTTTAGCTCAGTAATAAAGTCACTCCTAAGTTTTGCCCTTCACCCAAAGGTTAGACAGGCCCATAAAATAAAATAAAACAAAACAAAAGGGGCACACCAGCCTAGGGGCAAGGACTAGAAGGCAAGAGGTGACAGGAAAGCTGGTAATAGGGAACCCAAGGTCGAGAAGGGAGAGTGTTGACATGTCGTGGGGTTGTTAACCAATGTCATAAAACAATGTATGTACTGAACATTTAATGAGAAGCTAGTTTGTTTTGTAAACCTTCATCTAAAGTACTATTTAAAGAAAAATGAGCGAAACAAATGAATAAAAAAGACTGAAGAAGAATTGATGCCTTTGAATTGTGTTGGCAAAGGATATTGAATACGCCGTGGACTGCCAAAGACACGAGCTAATCTCTCTTGAAAGATGTACAGCCAGAATGTTTCTTAGAAGCAAGGATGGCTAGACTTTGCCACACATATTTTGGACATGTTACCAGAAGAGATCAGTCCCTGGAGAAGGACATCATGTTTGGTAAAGTAGAGGGTCAGGAAAAAAGAAGAAAACCCTCAATGAGATGAAGTGACACAGTGACTACAAAAACGGACTCAAGCATAACAACGATCATGAGGATGGTGTAGGACTGGCCAGCATTCCATTCTGTTGTACATAGGGTCACTATGAGTTGGAACAAACTCAACAGCACCTAACAACAACAACAAAGACGTGGTAAAACAAGAAAAAATAAAGATGGACAACTGAAAAAAAAAATTAAACATTACTACATAAGAAAATCAGATTAAAGCAACTTTTGCTTATCTTCTTGTTTTCAGAGGATGAAACGATATGTATGTGCCTATATACATAAGTGTGTATGTGTATATACGTACAGATGTGACATTAAAGCATTTCAGGAGGCAGCATGTGAATAAGAACCAATGGTACTGAAGGAAGAAGTCCAAGCTGCACTAAAAGGCACTAGCAAAAAACAAGGCTCCAGGAATTGATGGAATATCAATTGAGATGTTTCAACAAATGGGTGCAGCACTGGAAGCACTCACTTATCTATGCCAAGAAATTTGGAAGACAGCTACCTGGCCAACCAGCTGGGTGAGATCCATATTTGTGCCCATTCCAAAGAAAGGTGATCCAGCAGAATGCAGAAATTATCAAACAATGTCAATATCACATGCACGTAAAACTTTGCTGGAGATAATTCAAAAGCGGTTACACAAGTACATCAGCACGGAACTGCTGGATTCAGAAGAGGGGGTGGAAAGAGGGATATCATTGCTGATGTCAGATGGACGCTGGCTGAAAGTAGAGAATAGCAGAAAGATGTTTACTTGTGTTTTATTGACTATGCCAAGGCATTCGATCATGTGAATCATAGCAAATTACAGATAACATTGCAAAGAATGAGAATTCTAGAACACGTAATTGTGCTCATGTGGAACCTATACATAGACCAGAAGGCCGCTGTTCAAACAGAACAAGGAGATACTGTGTACTTAAAAGTCAGGAAAGGTGTGCGTCAGGGTTGTGTCCTTTCACCATACTTATTCACTGTTTATTCTGAGGAAATAATCAGAGAAGCTAGACTATATATAAAGAAAGCAGCTTCAGGGTTGGAGGAAGACTCATTAACAACCTGTGATATGTAGATGATACAACCTTCCTTGCTGAAAGTGAAGAGGACTTGAAGCACTTACTGATGTAGATCAAAGACTACAGCCTTCAGCTTGGATTACACTTTAACATAAAGAAAATAAAAATCCTCACAACTGGACCGTAAGTATCAACATGATAGCTGGAGAAAAGATTGACGTTGTCAAGGATTTCATTTTACTTGGACCACAATCAACACCCATGTAAGCAGCAGTCAAAGAATCAAATGGCACATTGCATTGGGCAAATGTGCTGCAAAAGACCTCTTTAAAGTGTTAAATATCAAAGATATCACCTTGAAGACTAAGATGCGCCTACCCAAGCCATGGTGTTTTCAATCGCCTCATATGCATGTGGAAGCTGGGCAATGAATAAGGAAGGCTGAAGAATTGATGCCTTTGAATTATGGTGTAGGTGAAGAATATTGAATATGGACTGCCAGAAAAATGAACAAATCTGTCTTGGGAAAAGTACAGCCAAAATACTCCTTAGAATCAAGGATGGCGAAACTTCACCTCACATATTTTGGACATGTTATTGGGAAGGACCAGTCCCTGGAGAAGGACATTGTGCTTGTAAAGTAAAGGTCAGCGAAAAAAAAAGAAGACCCACAAGACAGATTGACACAGTGGCTGCAACAATGGGCTCAAACATAACAATTGGGAGGATGACACAGGGCCAGGCAGTGTTTCATTCTGTTGTACATGGGGTCTCTGTGAGTCAGAATCAACTTAACAGCACTTAACAACAACAACATAGATATACATATGTGTGTATATGTATTTCTCACACTGAAAACATCTCAAGTTCCAAGACTTATTAATTTTTAAGAAAAATTTCCAAATAAAAAGGGTAACATAACAAATATCTCCCTGCCCACCATTCACACTCAGCCAAATCCTCCCATTGCACTTCTTTGAAAAGGTGTGGTTTGTTCTTTGAAAAAAAGATCTACATGCTTTTAGTCTGATGCAGAGTTTTCATGTTTCTAGTAAAACTGAAGCATATTTGTCCAGTTTCAGTCCCAGTCCTGTTTTGGAGTTACTAGGGGTATAAGGACAATTCCTACCATGCCTCCTCTTCCCACCCATGCATCTCTTAGACTAACTGATTTACCCATGCTCAAGGTCTAGGAATTTAATTTCTAGGGTGCAAGGACCAAGCAAAACCAACCAAACCAAACCCGTTGCAGAGGAGTCAATTCTAACTCATAATAACCCTATAGCATCCAGGAAGTGCATAATGTACTTACATCCTCTTCTTCCATAGTCCTTGAGGCACATTATACTTCCAGCCGGGGTTTCCTTCCAAAACTATATTTTAAGCAGTCCTAACCTCTGGTTTAAGGGTCAGGCTCGATTCTTCTATTTTTTAATTTTTGGACTTAATATTAGACTTAAACTATGTCTAAATCTGAACCCCTGATATCTACCCCTAAATTCCTCCATCTCAGTAATTGGCTACTACCTCTTTCTAGGTTCTCGGGCCAAAACCTAAGGACAACCTTGGCTCCTCTTTTTCTTTTTTTCTTATATTCTACAACCATCTATCAGCAACTCCTGTGACTCCTGTAGGCTATATAATCTCATCATTTCTCACTACTTACACTGCTACTACCCAAGTCCTAGCCATGGGAGTTCCCTTTCGGATTATTACAGTAGCAGCCTTCTAAGTAGTCTCCCTGCTGTCTCCCTTTTCCCCTACAATCTGCTCTCAACATGGCATCTTTAAAAAAATTCTTTTAATGGTAAGTCAGATAATTTTTTTTCTCCATTCAAAATGCTCCATTTCACTCTTCTTAAAAGCTAAAGCCCTTACATGGGCTCTACGTTCCTTCTCTGACTCAATCTCCTGCCATTCTCTTCCTTACCCTCAGCTTAGCCATACTGGCCTTCTTGCTATTTTCTCTACCACATTAAGCACATCCTAACCTCCGAGTCTTTGTACATGTGTTTCCTCAACCATGGAATATTTCCTCATTTCCTTTCTGTTTTCTCCTTATATGTTACCTTATCAATGATGATCAGAGCTTTCTCCACCAGACTATGTGGAAAAGCAGTTCCAGGTCCTATGCTCTGGTACTCCCTATCCTACTTCCTCTGCTCTGTTTTCCTCCATGGAAATTATTACCAACTGACATACTACATAAGCGCCTCAGAACAGCTTGGATATCTACAGTCATGCATCCCTTAACGTCCACGATATATTCTGTAAAATAGGACGTTCTGTGATTTGGACATTTTGTGAACACCTTATTATATACTTAGGAAAGCTGTATGGGATACTGCTGCTATCACTACCACTGGTTTTGCTGCATTTGGGAGCCATGATACACTCCATGGTAATGTTTTTGAAAGAAAATTAAACAGAGAGACAATTACTACAACACTCAAGAAATGCTCAGTACGTGAGTGGATGCTGCTGCCTACGAATCAAAGCATACTCAGTTATATGGTAAACTTTTTATTTGTTAGTAGGGAAAGTTCACATTAAAATATCTATAGAAAGTACAGTGCATACATAAGCCAGTAACATAGGTATTTATTATGACTACAAGATATGTATATTATAGGTTATATATGCACTGTACCATTACATGCCTGGGAGTTGTAATCTCTTTGTATATAAAAGACATGAGATACACGTGTTGTGTGTGGGAAGCTGTTATGTTTGCTACATCCAGTTATGTCCACTACGTCCTGTTCTCCAATCGAGATTTCTTTATTCCATTATAACCTTATGAGACCATGAATGATATGCAGCTGGACATTGCCCAATGGACGCTATGAGGTACATGACTGTACTTCCAAAAAATCAGTACCTGAAAACCCTATGGGGCATGGTTTTACTCTGACACACATGGGGTCACCATGAGCTGGCATTGACTTGACAGCAACTGGTTTTTTTTTTTTTTTGCTTGACATACTACGTACTTACACTTGTGCCATTTATCCTATCAGAATGCAAACTGTAAAAGAGGAGGAACTTTTTCTAGTTTGTTTACCTCTTTATTTCTAGCAATTATGGAAAGACTCATTTTTAATGGCAGTTCCTCATGGAAGCCTCTTGTTACCACCCCTACGCCCAGTCATAGGTTAGTTCTGTCTGTTACACACTCCCCCCACAAGCCCTCCCTTTGTAGTGCTCATTGCCTTGCAAATTTCATTAACATAATGATCAGTGGATTAATATCTGCCTGTGGTGAAATGAGTTTATTTATGTGGCCTCTTGCCTTGCTTCTTTGGAAAAACAACTTGAGAGATTTTTTCCCCTAAGCACTGAGGAGTTACCTTTGCCCCAGTTTTCTGCCCCAGAGGATTTGTTACATTTCACAGGTAAGAGGTAAATAACTTGGTTTGATACATTTTCTCTGGCCCTGAGTTGCAGCCTGCCCTGAGTTTGGTATGCAACTTTCCAGGAGAAGTCAACAGACTGTGCAAATGAAGTGTCTGTGGCCTATGGCGGGGGGATTGGTCAGTTTATGGCCCTCATGGGAGGTCCATGCCTTGAAACTGACAATGAGTTGTGCAGACATGCAGCCTACCACATAGTGGTTTTTCAGACAGAAAGAAGCATGAAGAGAAGCATCAATAAGCAGAATAAAGAAAGAAGAGAGAAGATGCAGAGAAAGAGAGGAGGCAAAGAACCTCCTAAAAGGGCTGCAACATGGGTCAAGGGTTGTAACACTGAAGGTACCCAAAGTCCCAGAGAGAGGCCCAGTGACACAGCTGGCCACACAGGCCTGGAAAATGCACCGTAGCAGAGTTGACTGTGACAAGCTCCAAGAGGAGCTTGTCCTGAGGGGGCCAAGAGGAACCTGTCCTAAGGGAGCTTAGTAGAGGCCTGCACGGCCAAAACAAGCTGAGAGAGCTGTCCTGCACTGAAGAAGACTTTTGCCTTCCTGATCCTGATCCTGAATTGTACCCTGTTACTTCCTTAATAAACCACTTAACTGTTTTAAGTATTGTCTGTGACTTCTGTATGGCCATTGCAATGGATTATTGAACCCAGAAGGAAAGTAGAGAATGCTATGGTAGGGACAGCTGGTATCAGAATTGGTAAAAAGGTTGGAAGGTAGAGGTATGTCTGACTTCCATCTCATGGGAATCAGCTTTGGACTGACCCTGGTCATTACCCCTACCAGAGTTACACCATTTTACACTGCCCCAAAAAGGTTATGTTCCAAGAAAACAGGGACCATGTCTGGCTTGAGTACTATACATAACATTGTATCTGGACCATAACAAACATGCGATACATATTTGATTATCAGTAAATATGATTAACTGAAAAAATAATTTAATGAATCTTCATGAGTCACAATCAACTCCAGGGCACCTAAAACAACAATACACCCTACCCACAACAGACTGTTTACAGTTCTGTGGGGTCCTCTTATTCTCTTTAATGTTAAAATGCTATGTACTCTTTCTACTTGATTTCTTAAACTTAGAAGTCTTCTCCGACAACATTGACTCTACCACCAAAAGTGGTATGTGCCATTTTCTGTGTTGACATAGGCTATTTATTCATCCATTCAAGAATTAATTTTGAACAATTTTTGAACCACACTATCTGGGTTTTTGTGATCTAAGCCCTGGATAAACAACAATCAAGAAATCAAAGTCCCTATTCTCATGAAGCCTACATTATAGTCAAGGAACAGAGAAAATAAAGAAACATACAGTTGAAATCTGTGAGAGCTGGAACTCAACAGGACAGCCTTGTTTTCCCTGGTCTCGCAAGCTTTCCATCTTTGAAATACAGTCTTACCACTTTTCTACTGCTCGTTTTAGTGGAAAATATTTGAGTTTTCCTTCTTTGCCAGGTTTCCACCTTACACAGTTTCAGGCTTTCACAGGTATACTGTATAACATAATGCCAGAGAGTAATAAGTGCTGTGATAAAAAAAATAAAGCAAGGTAAATGGACAGAGTGTGTGAGTGGGTACCTCTGGCAGAGTAGTTAAGGAAGTCCTCTCTGAGAAGCAGAAAAGAAACCAAAGACAGTGTCAAAGTGAGCCCGGCAGACATGTGTGGCGTCATTGGAGCCAGGCCTGTATCCCAGCTTCTGTGTTCTTCACAGCATATGATTCACAGCAGAGACCTTCTTCAGAGGATTGCCCTTAGGTGTAGAGAGCTACAAGTGCCTGGGAGCTGATACAACAGATATAGAAGATATAAAAGCCCAGTTCCTTTGCTGAGATGCAGGTCATGCTACAGTGCTCCCTGCAGACTCAGGCTGAGGCTGGGGCTTCACCTGAAATCACACTTGCTGGTTTCTTCCTCTCCTGTTTCTCCCACTCCCTTGTTGGTTTCTTGTGTGAGGAGCACTTCTCTAAGGCATCCCTTGCACTTGAATCCTTGGCCTTGTTTCTATTTCTGGGAGAAACCCCCCTAGGACATCAGAGAAGAGTGATGCAGGCACAGGAAATGGCAAGTATAAAAGTGATAAAGGAATAAAGTTTTTATGTTTGAGAAAAAACATAGCCAGTAGAAGTATGAGAAGAGAAGCATGGTCAGAAACAGCATTAGAGAGTAGCCAGGGGTCCTTCTGGTTTGTTTGACCTTCTCCACCTCCTCTATGTCCACCCACTGCTCTGTGAACTCTGGGGCACTGACTGTGTGGTGCTCCTTGCTCTATTGCTGGTACCTACACTTTGTAATTGCTCAGTAAATAGTTACTACAGTTATTCATTTGTTTCTTAAAAGGTTACCAAGTGGATATTTTTTGAACCTAGTCTTATTTCTCATTCAGCAATATGAACATTATTTCCTTGTTATTTCAGAAATTTTCTTCAACTCTCATTTTTATAACATAACAACTGAGTGATAGAAATTCAGCAATATACTAGAAACAGGTTTAGTTTCATAGCAAATAGACTAGCTAATTGAACAATTTGAAAAGGTGTAAAAGAAAGTGTGAAAAATCACCTAAATGGCTAGGGTATTCTTGTTATATAAACTGTCACAGTGCTGAAAATAAATCCTGAATTTTCCCAATTATGAGTAACTTCTTTTTCTGCCCACTTTAAAAAAAAAAAAAGAACTGTTGCATTTTATTACATCTCTTAATCATCTCAAATTCATGATATAATAAAGTAGAATATAAATGTTTAAATAATTATCCCTATTATAAAAGTGGATATGATAATAAATATTTTATATGAGCTACATCTATACAAAGTCACAGTTTCAAATATTTTGGCTAAAAATAATTCCATTACCCACTCATAAAACAACAAAAATATTTCTAAGAGCAAAAAAAAAAATTTCTGTGGGTGAATTTTTCTGTACCCGAGTAGGTAGCTGGGTACATAAAATGAATGCATATAATGAATCATTAAATATTAATAATTATCAATTTCCTGTATAGCTGTCCTGAAAACATTTACCACATCTAATAAGCTCTTTGCGAGTGCCAGTGAGTCATGTGTAGCTTTTGTTGTTGGACTGAAACCCTGAATGGACAATGAGGTACTTTACCTTTAGCAAACCCTTGTGCTGGGCTTTCAATTGGGTGTTTTTAATATGCCTAGGCTTCCTATCAGGTATTGATTGTAATGATACCTTTCATTCATCTGTCATGCTCACTCCATACACCTACATACTGACAATTTGTGGTTTTCTTGGTAAAATGTTGAATTTCATCATTGTGCATCATTAGTAATAACACACTGTATTAGTTTCCTGTAACTGCTGTAACAAATTATCACAAACACGGTGGCTTAAAACCACAGAAATGTATTCACTCACAGTTCTGGAGGCCAGAAGTCTGAAATCAATTTCCATGAACCAAATCAAGGTGTTGGCAGGGCAGTGTTTCCTTTGGAATTGCTAGGGGAGTAACGGTTCCTTGCCAGTTCCAGCTTCCGATGGCTGCTGGCATTCCTTGGTTTGCAGCCTCATCTCTGTTCTGCCTTCATATCATCTTACCCTCTGTGTGTTTATGTCAAAACTCCCTCTGCCTCTGTCTTAAAAGGGTACATGTGATTAAACTTGGGACCCACCTGGATAATCTTGAATAAGCTCCTCTTCCCAAGGTTCTTAACTTAATCTCATCCTTTTCCATATAAGGTAATATTTATAGGGTACAGGAATTAGGATGTGGACATACCTTTAGGGCCACCATTCAGTTCATTACATTCCCATCAAGAAACACACCCCCTCCATGGAAAAATATTTTTGTAGTGTGCTCTTTCAGGACCTTGCTACCAAAGACTGTCAAAATAATGTTGCCTATTTACAACTATGGAAACCATGGTGGTGGAGTGGTTAAGTGCGATGGCTGTTAACCAGAAAGTCAGCAGTTCAACTCCACCAGGTGCTCCTTGAAAACTCTATGAGGCACTTCTACCCTGTCCTATAGGGTCGCTATGAGTCGGAATCAAATCGATGGCAGAGGGTTTGGTTTTTTATTTACAACTATAGGCATATAGAGGTTTTTTTTAAAAAAATAAAATAATAAATACATATGTAATTAGAAAAATTAGGCCTCTATCAAGCTGAAATTAAGCTAAAGAACAGATTTAATTTTCAGGTTCTTCACCCATGCTAAAGTGTAGGTTGTCTTGAACTAAATAAAAAATTATGTATTCTAGATTATTCTTTAATGGCCTACCAGATATTTTCTTCTTGGTTTCCTCTAACCTTCACAGAAAAAAATCTTAATTTCTTCTCTAGGATAAAGACAATACCAGTCTCTGAGCCCAATACAGGTCCTAAATGGTAAGAACATGAGGAACCCTATGACTGAGATCAACAGTTAAATCAGCTAACCTTCCATTCCTCCTTGAACCATGGCCCTGGGGGATACATTTCCTGCCATATCCCCCCGCTGCCCCACCCCCACACACAAAATTGCCTTGGAGTCAATTCTGACTCATAGCAAACCAGTAAGACACAGTAGAACTGTCCCTTAGGGTTTGCAAGGCTATATATATATATATATTTTTTTTTTTTTTTTACAGAAGCAGACCACCGTATCTTTCCCCCACGGAGCAGCTGGTGAGTTCCAGACACAAACCTTTCAGTTAGCAGCCAAGTACTTAAACACTGAACCACCAGGGCTCCTCCACCATATCCCAACTGGATACATATCCTTTGAAAATGGTGGTGTAGCCTTCCTGTTTTGATCTATTTTCAAGACATATCTCCGTGTTCCACCCAAAATAATGGACTGTAAGCACTCCTCTATCAAGGCTAGCTACATAATTTGCAGTACTCAGTGCAAATAAAAATGTGGGGCCCTTTGTCCAAAAAATATTAAGAGTTTCACAACAATGACAGCAGAGGATTAAAAATAAGCATGGCATTCTTCTCAGCTCAGGACCCTGTGCAGCTGCCTCATATTTGGGGTCAGAGCACACACCCTCAGTGTGAATCCATGAGTCCAGCCTTCCTCTGTGATCTGCAGTCATGCTACCCTCAGGTATTAGAACTGTTATATTTGCCTTCAGAAAATCCATTTATTACCCCATGAGAAAATTAACTCACCTACTGTTGGAAAATAAGTTGAAAAATTAACTTTTCTCACATGTTTACTTTGGACTTCAGTTTTAAGTAATTGAAAACCCAACTCAAACTTACGCAAATAATAAAGGAAAATTACTGGTTCATATAGCTGGAAAAAAAGAATCCACGGTAAGGGTTGGAATCAGACATAATTTTAAAAGTGTTCTGATCCCATTTCTCTGCAGCTTCTTTCCACCCCCCCCCCCCCCCCACGCCCATGCCTTCATTCTCAGACCAGTAGTAAGATGGCTTTTGCAGATCCAGGCTTGATATCTGCATGCAACAATGTCCAGAGATAAAGAGAAACAATAATTTTTCAGTGACTCTAAGAATAAGGGACAGTCATTGACAGAAGCCTCTGCTAAATGTTCCCTTGAAGCTCACTACCTCATGCAGAAACACGCATCCATTCCTAAACTAACATCCTGTGTCCAGAAAAATTCTCTCTGTAGAAGAGAGTCACAGGCCTGTGTTGCTGAACCCATCACTATGGCAAGAAGAATGGGGCTCCCCCTAGATAGTAGAGACTTGAATCGAGGAGATACTGCCTGGGGGGGTGGAGGGGTAGAATACAAAACAAAGGAAACATCAAAGTGTAGGTGGAAAACTGAGGGTGAAGGATAAGATAAAAGCTGATAAATAAACCAAAATTTTTTACTAAAATATCTTATTTGAAGAAAACATTCTACATCCCACTTTTGTGAGTGGTGTCTGGAGTCTTAAACACTAGCAAGCGGCCATCTAAGATGCATCAATTGGTCTCAACCCACCTGAAGCAAAGGGGAATGAAGAACACCAAAGACAAAGCAATTATGAGCCCAAAAGATAGAAAGGGTCACATAAACCAGAGATTACATCAGCCTGAGACCAGAAGAACTAGATGGTGCCTGGCTACAACTGATGACTGCCCTAACAGAGATCCCTTACGGAGCAGAACAGTGAGATGCAGACCTCAAATTCTCGTAAAAAGACCAAACTTAATGGTCTGACTGAGACTAGAAGGACGCAGAGGTCATGATCCCCAGAACCTCTGTTAGCCCACTCTTCAGACAGGAATTGGACTGCACTTTAAGAAAGAAAATGATACTAGTGAGGAGTGAGCTTCTTGGCTCAAGTAGACACATGAGACTATGTGGGCAGATCCTGTCTGGAGGCAAGATGAGAAGACACAGGGGGACAGAAGCTGGCTGAATGGACACGGGGAATACTGGGTGGAGGGGAGGAGTGTGCTATCTCATTAGGAGAAGAGCAACTAGAAGTACATAGCAAGGTATATATAAGTTTTTGTATGAGAGACTGACTTGATTTGTAAACTTCCACTTAACGCACAATTTAAAAAAAATACCTTATTTGAATCACTAAGGTATGCATGTCTGAGCTTTCATTTAACATTGATGTTGAGGCAATTGCTGGTTAAAATTGTGCTAGTTAAAAAATAGGGAAACCTTAATGGCTCTATGGCATTGTTTTGAACTGCAGACATACTTACTCTAAAGGATTCTTCAAGTTACTTTAAATAGAAGTTGTATTCAACAGAAATTTTCGACTAAGAAAAGTGATGGTACACATTCGTTAATAAAAAGATACCACAAAATCCAGGCTATAAACAATTAAGCTGAGGGGTTTATACGGGTTTACAACAACTTGTTGGATCATGCACCGGATCCAAGAAAACTGTGAAAATACAGCTCTGCTGCCCTTTTCCAAAGACAATGCATATAAACACCATTTTTAAGTAATGTGAAAGGTTGAGTTTTTAACTGGTATGGCTCTAAAGAGACAGGCTTTATTAACGATAACATTATTGATGAAAGAGTATTTTTTTATTCTCTTTGAAAGGAAGTATTATAACATACTCCCTGTGAGACATGTCTGGTATCATGGTAAGGATTGACTTGCGCAATACTTAAATGATATGCTCTGGGGAAATACAGAAGGAAAAAGTTCACCTTTCTGTCATTTAATCTATAGTTACTTGAAGCCTATCTTGTAGTTGATGCTAAGTATTTATCAACTAAAGCAGAGTTAAGAAATCTCAAAACATGTGCACAGGTAAAATGTATTATGTTGGCTATCCCTCTGCTTGTATCCATCATGAAAATTTAAGAGGCAAATGCCAAGTTGTCCCTAGTGAAAATAATATAAAATTATGCCTCCATTAAAGACTTCAATTTTGCCCTAGAAAAATTTTAGAAGAATCAAATTGTTGACACAATGGAACATTATTCACTTCTAATGTACTTTCTATATTGTATTTTTTCTTTTTATTGCCCACTTTAAAAATGTTTCTCTGTCTAAGGTAAAAACATCCCATATGAGTTATAGGAACAGACAGACACTAAAACATGGAGTAAATGTTTTACTTAGAAAGGAATTTTTTTTCAATCTTAAGGTATGTAGTATATTTATCCTTTTCTAAATGAATTTATAAGAAATAAACAGACAACAGGTAACTTTAGATTACAAAACCGATTAGCATAATCAAAAGGATTGGACCATTAGTTCCTTGTATGAAAATTATATATTGAAACTAATACTATAAAGCCACAGAGAACACCTGGCTACAAAGAAAGCCATTTTCTCAGTATCAGAGGATAAGTATGGCTATCCTCAAATAAGTGTACAAATACTGTATTTGCTTCAGGGGACCTTCACAGTTCAAGAAAATGCCATTAATGTATTTTCAAGCAGGTTGCTTGCAACAGTATTTTCTTTAGATCTAATAAAAATAAGTTTCCTGAAAAATCAATGCATATAGAAAAGTTTATTTGTGAAACAGCCTATGCCTTTTTGCCATCTACTCCAAAATTTCCATGATATTTTTCACACACTCTACCATTCTTCATGTACTGTTTTCTTTCCTGTCATTAAGGCAGTTTGAAACACAGTATAGCTTTCTTCTGCAGTCTGAGAGTATGTATCTACCCATATGGATAACATTTTTTTTTAACTCCGGTGTGAGGAAAGTATATTGCAGTTAAGTTGTATGTCACTTAGAAGAGCACAACTTTAAGTTTTTAGACTACGTAAGCAAGCGCTCCTTGGAAACTCTATGGGGCAGTTCTACTCTGTCCTATAGGGTCACTATGAGTCGGAATCGACTCGATGGCAGTGGGGTTGGTTTGGTTTTGGTTTAAGTAATATGATATATTAACAATTTTTGAAAACCCTGAACTGGAAGGATTTTTCTTTAAAGCCATTTCTGCCATGATTAACAAAAAAGATGAATGTGACAGAATAATTTAGTAAAGATACGGGTGCAATTTACTTTTGGCTCATTACAAAATAATGAAACAATTCCAAGAGGTTATCTAGGGCTATGTCTTTGAAATCTGTGTTTCCCTCAGCCCTATGGGAGAGGTAGCAGATCTTTGTATTCAAAGGCATTTATCCAAGGGGGTTAAAAGAAGGAATGGCGAACATAAAGAGGCACAGAAACCTGTGTTACAGAGGGAGGATGTGCCCATATTGAGATGTTTCACTGAGACTGGGACTAGCACAGGGGCCTACAAGATCCCTGTTGAGATGCTTGCCACTGTAGATGGCAAGACTTCTGATGGAAAAGCCCAAATGTGTGCACAAGATAACCAGTCACTAAATACCATGCTATGAGCATCCAGATAAAGATTTCTGTGATCAGTCTTGTGTTTACTTGGGTTGAGAAGCTCTGAAAAAAGCCCACAGTAGTCTGCTCAGAGAATCAATGCCTAATGTAGTAAAGAACAAGTACTCAAGAGCAGCTTGTAGCTGAAGAACAGTGGAAAGTGACCATCATTCATTTAATTATTTACTGAGCACCTTCTACATACAATGCACTCTGTGCTAAAAACAAGCCCCCTCCCTCAGTTGTTCCAGGATTATATAGATTCTGAAGTTCTACAGTCTAATGGCTATAAATCTCTGCAAATGCTTTATATTGGACTTTGCACTGAGTTTGGCAAGTGATGATCAGGGCCTTGAGAAAAAGAAAAATAATGTGACATTTCTTCCCCTTTGTATCATGAATCACTTTGGCCTACTCTATTCCCATAGAGATAGCCAGTATACAGTAGTCAGTCTCAAATTTAAATTCTGCTGCTTGTGTGACATTGACTGTCACTTTTCCAAATTTCCAGCTTCCTTGCCTATACAATGGGAAAAATAATCTTCTTCACAAGATTTATTGAGAATCAACTCATTGGGAAAAAGTACTAGAGCTGAAGGATTATCTTAAACGTTTTATTTAATCTGTCAGGAATTCATTTATAAAAGCAAGTCAGAGTTTTGGAACCTCAGCAAAACTGACATAGTGGATGTATAATTCTTGTGCTGAGGGACTGTGCTGCAAACTGGATAGGATATTTAGCCACTACCCACTAGATGCCAGTAGCATCCGCCCTCCTGTTGTGACAACCAAAAAAATGTCTCCAAATTGTCAAATATCCCCTGCAGGCGGATGGAGGGGGGCAGTTTTCCTATTGAAAACCACTGGATTAGGGATATCCTTTATGTCCCTTTAAGTTTTAACATTTCATAGTTCTATAATATGAGATAATGGACAATTAGAGTATTTTGTAAATTATGATGTGAAATGCAAAAGTTATTTGTTCATAACTCTCATTTAACAGATTTTATTAAACATCTACTATGGACAAGACAATATGCTGTAAGAGCAGAAAGAGAATCAGACAGAAATTATGCCTCAGGACAGTTATTGTCTAGGAGGGAAGGTTAGCTACACATAAAAATAAAATTTTCAGTATCTTTCACAGAAATAGAATTCCAGGTTTTGAGAGTTGGAGTAACACAATTTAAGTAAATTTGGGAAAGAAAAGAAGCTTAGAGGATTGTTTTAGAGCAAAGTAGGCCATTCAAGAAAACTAGGCTAAGAAAAAATATTACTCTTACTAATGTGGCTTAAACTTGCATTATTAGAATCATAAAATTTTAGAGTTTGAAGGGACCTTAGAGATGACCTAATACCACCACACTCATTTTAGAGATGAGGAAATTGAATTTTTTTCTCACCGCTTGTGCAGTAGCAGCACACGTAACAGAAGTAAGCGTGAAAAATCTAAATCAGCAGCAGGAGGTTGTTCAGCTTATAAATTAAATTTTAAAGGGAATAACACAAACCATGACCTTCTGCTAAATTAGGAAAAGAATTTGCAATACTACATGCCAGGATATTGCACACAGAATTAAAACCACGATGAGGAAATAACATCGTACTGCCTGGGAGGGTGTAAGGAAAGTACAGCTGGGAGGTTTAGTGTGGGGGAAGAATTTCTTTAGTTCTGAGTATGGTATTTAAAGAATTTCCTGCAATATATATGTTCCTAAAGGCAGTGATTTCCTAATTTTAATTCTCGCCCTAAATTTAGTGCACATTTATTTTAAATTAAAGGTAAATAATAATTCAAAGTTAAAATTATTACAATATATTTGAAGTTATAACTTCTGATAAGTTCTTGAGAAGGTATATGCTAATTCAAATGCTCATTAAAATGAGCACTATATATTATCTGCACAAAAATCACACAAGGCATTGAAGATACTGAAATAGAAAAGACCTATCCATCTCCTTGAAGGTTTCATGGTACAACAAGTTTGACAGACACACAGATACTTTAAGTATGATACCACATATGATATCACAAAAACATGCCTAGAATGCTTTGGAGAGAGAAAGGAGTTTTTAGCCCAGCCATGGGGCTGAGGGAAAGCTTTCTGGAAAGACTGCCCTAGATAGAATTTTCAGTTTGTAGTGCTTGATTTAAGAGACTATTACTCCAGTATAGGTAAGTGGTGATGAATGTTTGAACTAGTCAATAGTGGTAAGAATGGAGAGAAAGAGACAGAAGTAGCAAATATTTAGGAAATAAAATTAACGTGCATAGAGGCTTACAAAGAGGAGGGTGATGAAGATGGGGAAGTACTATAAAGATTACTAGCCAGAACTTCACCAAACCTGTTTCCTCTTCTTCCTGGGCACGTGGCTGGACTACATATCTTTGGTGTACCCATGTTACTAAGTTCTAGTCAATGGGATATAAGCAGAGATTATATGTTCTATTATAGGCTCAGTCCATAGTTTCCCCTATGCCTGACCTTCCATGCTCTTTTCTCTTCCACTGGTAATGAAAGATTATGAGACCCTGAGATCGAAGGTGACTGGTATCTGAATCACCTCTTTGAGGAGATGGTCCTGCCTATTCGGAACACCATTCAAGACTTTTTATTGAATGAGAAATCAACTTCCATCATGTTTCAGTGATTATACACTTTGGAGTTTGTTGTTACAATAGGATTACCTCAGGAAATAACAATATAGGAAAACAACTAGATATTTTAATATGAATGAATAGTGGTGCCAACATCTAAAATAACACAGATGGAAGAACAGGCTTACGGGAAAAGATGATAGATCAGTTTGTCACATTCTGAACTGAGGCGTCTGTGGAATGAATTCAAGTAGGATACTGAAGAGACAGCAGAACATTTGAATATGAAGACTGGGGAGAAAGGCCTTGGAGTTTCAGTATCAGCATACGTGCCTTAGTTTAAATGTGATGTTCAGTAGTGTAGACTTAACTCTGAAAATCATGGTGAGCCAACAAAGAATTATTAAGCAAAATGATGACGTAGTAAGATTTGCCTTTTAGAAAAATCATTTTTACGGTGATGTGGGGATGAGACAAGAGACTAAGACGAAAGTTATGCTATGGAATTCAATATTCATAGGATAACATACTGTTCTCAGTTGGAGTAAAGACAAAAGCTTTTCCAACTTGAGGTATCACCCTGACCCAAGGATGGCCAAGGTAAACTGGAATCTGCATTAAAAAGGTAAGAACAAACATCTCATTCTCCCTTGGGTATTTGTAATCCTCAAAGACCTGGTCTACCATTTCTGTGAACGCACTTAAGCCAATTTTACTATGCAACATTTGCTATGTTCTCTTGTTTAATATTAGGAAGCCTCGGGAGATTAGAAGTATGAGGAGAAAGAGATGCTATACATTCACCGTGTAATTTATCATCCAAAGTGAGAGACATTTCTGAGAGTGAAAGGGGTACTATTAGTAATTATACTGGGAAAAAATATAAGCCAGAGTTGTCCCAGGCAAATACATGATTACCATATCCATATAGCCTTTCCTTACTCTGCCATATTTTGCCAAAACAAAACACAGGCCATATTCTGACAAATACGTAGTCATATATCTTGCTTTTGTTAGATTAGGGATGTCTTCACTCTGTAGTCAGACACTACAACAAGGCCTTTGAATGAAAGATTTGCTCTGTTTAGTTAAATAAGAAAAAGACTCTCAAACCTTCTTTGGATAAAGAATCCAAAAGAATAATTTATTATATCTTCATGCATAAATAGAAAGGGAAGAAATTACAAAGAACTTCTTTGGCTTTAGAAAAGAACCTCACAATGATATAAATTTTAAAGAACATAAAGATGTCAAGTTAAATATCCTTAATGGGATAGGAATTTATTAAACCACCATTTTGAGGTTATCAGTTATATTTTGTAGGATATAGCAACAATTCTGAAATCCTGGTGGTTTTCACAGACTCCTTTTTACAAATAACTTTTCTAAAGATGATTTATTATCAGAAAACAGAAAGGGAGATGGGGTTGTTGATATATCTTCATACAAGTCTCCACAACGGAAAAGGGAGTAAGACTAATACTTGCGTGACATTATCAGTTCACCATTTTGTGAGCATCAGTTCTATGATACAGAAGAGTATCTGCTTTTCTATGGCTATTGAGGAAAAGGGAACACCATTTCCTTTTTGATTTTTGGATATTTCTTTCACCAGAAATGAAGAGAACACACATTCCTAAGGAAAATAACTAGAACTTCATTAGTTAACAGTGAGATAAAAAATATGAGAACTATGAAGCATAAAACTTTCAATATGAAATAGGCTAATAAAGAATTTTAACAAATGGAGTGTTATGGAATATTTTGAATCTAACACTTTAAGGTAGAAACAAAGATATTTGATGGTAGGACTAGTCAACGTTCAAGTTGAATGAAGTGACAGTTTTCCACAAAATGTGAGAATGGAGGCCCAAATGGAGTTCTAGAAGTTAAGGATGGGTCCCAGTGGACTACGGAGCTTGTGTGACACTTACGTCTTGTTCATGCAGGAATGTTAGCCAGCCACATACCCTGAGCACTGCTTATTTCACCAATGAAAAATTATGTGTAATATATCTTTGCATAGATTTCAATTACAATATTTGAAATTATTGTGTGGTGACTTCTACAGTATGAGTTCCTGATTGTGATACATCAAATGGTAAGTTATGCCTTTACCTTATATAAACACTCACATACATCACAATATTTATATGGAAGTATTTTTAATTTACAAGGATAATATAAAAGCCATGAACCATAAACAGCATAATAGTTGTCTTTCTGTTCCAAGATCTTGGTAGCAAAAATTCTTCATTCTAGCCAGTTTCTCTTATGTTTTAAAAGAATGAAAACAAACTAAGGTCGCAAATGTATTAGCTTACCATGTGCAGAAAATCATGATGTTTCCAATGCTTTGAAAACCTCATGGCCATCTTTGATCTTTATTGACACACTACACTTAAAAGTAAGCACCCAAAGATAGCCTTGAGGTTTTCGGAGCATGGGAAAAATCCCCTTAGGATTTAGAGAGAAGCTTTCACTATAAGCCCCATTCTAAGCGGAAACCCAAATCAAATCATGGAGTACAGAGCTGCTGGGAGGGCCCTGAAGTTTGTATATGGCCTTATGTTTTCCTAATGTTAATCCAGAGTTTGCAGTTCTGTCTACTTTCAATTCTATAGAATATGGTCTCAGCCAAAATACATGAAGCTTTTACTGTCTCATTTAATGAATAATTCTGTCATTTGAAAATGAATTTATTTCATAATTGGTTAACAACAAAAACGACACTTTTTTTTAGGTACTCCCAATATGCATCTTTCTTTTCAGCCTCTCGAGACCTCTAAATGTTCCCGAATTGTTTCCGAGGAATGTATTCCTCCTTCATCTAACCATCTCCTACTCTTTCTGAAATCTCATTGTGGCAGGTGTCACCCTGCAGTGTAATTAGTTACTTAATATGGCCCTTCTAGCCATGGTCTTTGTGACTCATACACAAAGATTGAGTGGGACCATACAAATAAGGTATATGGAACCTGTGATGGTCGGGGTTATGTCTTAATTTGGCTAGGCCATGATTCTCAATATTGTATGGTTGTCCTCCATTTTATGTGTTGTGGATCCTGACCTCTACATGTTTGTGTGGCCAGATTGGTGTGGGGTGTGTCCTGGGTCACAGCCTTGCAGGAGGGTGTGACTCAAGTCCCACTCTTACTCAAGTTACACCCTTCCCTGGGATGTGGCCTACCTCTAAGATACACATGTGCGCCCTGGTGGGACTTCTCTCTCTGAACCCGGATCCCAACCCTGGTTTGTGATTGATTGACCTCTGGTTCTTGGGACTTGAGCCAGAGGCCAGCCATCTGGCCTGCTGCTTCTGGGAATTGCTGGCCTCTGCAGCCCCATGGGCCAGTGGCCTATCATGTGACCTGATTAGCCAGCTTCCAAAACCTTGTGAGCCAGCAGCCTGTGGTCTGAACTGCTCATTTGAGTTCATCAGTCCCTGGGGTCATGTGGGTTGGGAGAACCCCATGCCTGACACGGATTTGGGACTTGCCAGCCTCCAGGACCACATCAGTTGTTTCCTTATATAGTAGTTCAGGTTTGTGAGTTCTGTGAGACCTTGCAGCGAATTAAGGAACTTAAAGGTGGGAAGGAGAGTGCAAGGGGAGAGGGAGTAGTTGATGTTAGAGATGATGGATGGTATGCAATTTGGAAAAGTTGGATATCTGGGACATCTTTAACCTCCATCTCATAGGAACCAGCTTTGTGCTGATCCTTATAAAAGCAATTATTCATTTACTCCCATTCAGGAAGCAGTCCCTGTCCTCTCAATGTGATTTGGCTGCTGTCCTTCTGTGTACCCAATATTTACTCCAACAGAGGACTCTCCAAACTGTAGCCCTAGGAAAAAAATGAACTGCTAACATTCTCTATAACCCCCCAACACCATCGTCATTGTATTCCATTATAACAGAGTAAGTATTCTAAACTGTCATGAAATAAGAGTTTGCTCAAATATAGTGGTTTAGATTTTATTCATGGACTGACTAATCTTAGCACTTTCTGTTGATTAAGCTCTTTGGAATGACTGAACTGGCTGGATGTCAGAATTGATGCTGCTTTTTTTTTTTTTTTTTTCATTGTTGAAGTCAAATTTATAGATTCTTTAAATGTCACTGATATACTGCGTATTTTCAAGAATCTTAATAATGAAGCTTTAAACACTATACTGTAAACTTTCAAACATCTAGCCTCCCATGTACATTGATCATTCAGCATAACATGCTTGTCGTTTAAACATGGTTTAGTTAAACTGGAACTACAAATAACAAGTCAGCTGGGCATTAAGACATGTGTAGGGACACTATATTTTACTTTACAAAATACTGAAAGATTATTATGTTCAGGACTCAATTTGAAATACCGATGATATAACTTTCAGCATCACAGCAATACACAAGCCACCACAGTAATGACAGACTGACAGATAGATGATGTTAAAAACATAGTAGTAAATACTACTTTGTAAATATCTTTTTGCAAATTTTTTCAGGAAATATTGTCTTTTGGAAATGGAATGTTAAACCACATCTATAAGTAGTATACACCACTTGTCTGTCAGTTTGTCATACTGGCGGCTTGCATGTTGCTATGATGCTGGAAGCTATGCCACTGGTATTTCAAATACTATCAGGGTCACCTAGGCTGGGCAGGTTTCAGTGAAGCCTCCAGACTAAGAAAGACTAGGGAAAAGGACCTGGCAATCAACTTCTAAAAAAATTGGCCAATGAAAACATTTTAAACAGCAGCAGAACATTGTCTGACATAGTGCTGGAAAATAAGCCCCTCCAGTTGGAAGGCACTCAAAATATGAAGGGGAGGAGCTGCTCCTCAAAATAGAGTCAACCTTAATGACGTGGAATAAAGCTTTCAAGACTTTTATTTGCTGATGTGGCGTGACTCAAAATGAGAAGAAACAATTGCAAACATCCATTAATGATGTTGAATGTACTAAGTACAAATCTAGGAAAATTGGAAATCCTCAAAAGTGAAATATAACACATAAAGATCAATATCCTAGACATTAGTGAGCTGAATTGGCCATTTTGAATCAAACAACGGTATGGTCTACTATGCAGAGAATGACCAATTGAAGAGGAATGTCATCGCACTCATTGTCAAAAAGAATATTCCAAGATCTATCCTGAAGTATAACACTGTGAATATCCATACGCCTAGAGAGAAGACCAGTTATTACGACCATTATTCAAATTTATGCACCAAACACTAAGGTCAAAGACAAAGAAACTGAAGATTTTTACCAACTTCTGTAGTCTAAAATTGACCAAACATGCAATAAAAAAGCACTGATAATTACTGGTGATTGGAATACAAAAGTTGGAAATGAAGAATCCATAGCGGGAAAATAAGGCCTAGCTGATAGAAATGACACCAGAGATCGAATGATAAAATTTTGCAAGGCCAATGACTTATTCATTGCAAATACCTTTTTTCAGCAACAGAAACTGCAACTATACACATGGACCTCACCAGACAGAATACACAGAAATCAAATCAAATACATATGTGGAGAGAGACAATGGAGAATCTAAATATCACCAGTCAGAACAAGGCCAGGGGCCAAGAGCAGAATAGAAAATTGATTGCTCATATGCAGGTTCAAGATGAAGTTGAAGAAAATTAAAAGTCTGTGAGAGCCAAAGTACAACCTTGAATATTTCACATCTGGATTTAGAGACCATCTCAAGAACAGATTTGATCTATTGAACACTAATGACCAAAGATCAGGTGATTTTGTAGAATGACATCAAGGACATCAAGTATAAGGAAATCAAAAGGTTTTTTAAAAAAAAGGAAAGAAAGAAAAAGACCAAAACAGATGTCAGAAGAGACTCGGACACTTGTTCTTGCACATAGAGTAGCTAAAAGGAATGGAAAAAATGATGAAGTAAAAGAGCCGAACAGAAGCTTTCAAAGGGCAGCTCAAGAATATAAAGTATTATAATGAAATGTACAAAGACTTGGAATTAGAAAACCAAAAGAGAAGTACCTGCTGAGTACTTCTCAAGCTGAAAGAACTGAAGAAAAAAATCAAGCCTCAGGTTGCAATACTGAAGGATTCTATCGGCAACATATTGAAGAACACAGAAAGTATCAAAAGAAGATGGAAGGAATACACAGTCGCTGTACCAAAAAGAACGGATCCAGCATCGGGAAGTGGCATATGATCAAAAACTGATGGTATTGAAGGAATCAGCCCAAGCTGCATTGGAGGCATAGGTGAAAAACAAGGCTCCAGGAATTGATGGAATACCAGTTGAGATATTTCAACAAACAGATACAACACTGGAATTGCTCATTTATATATGCCAAGAAATTTGCAAGACAGGTACCTGCCCACCAAACTGGAAGAGATCCATTTTTGTGCCCATTCCAAAGAAAGGTGATCCAAGAGAATGCAGAAATTATCGAATAATATCAGTAACATTACACGCAAGTAAAATTTTGCTGAAGATAATTCAAAAATGGTGGCAGCAGTACATCAACAGGGAACTGCCAGAAATTCAAGCCAGATTCAGAAGAGGACATGGAGGGAGAAATATCACTGCTAATGTCAGATGGATCCTGGCTGAAAGCAGAGAATACCAGAACGATGTTTACTTGTATTTTACTGACTATGCAAAGGCATTTAACTGTGGGGGTCATAACAAGTCATGGATAACATTTTGATGAATGGGAATTTCAGAACACTAAACTGTGTTCATGAGAAACCCGTATATAGACCAAGGGGCAGTGGTTCGAACAGAACAGGGTATATTGCATGGTATCAGGAAAGATATGCATCAGGGTTGTGAATTTTTACCATACTTATTCAATCTGTATGCTGAGCAAATAATCCAAGCTGGACTATATGAATAAGAATGAGGCCTTGGGATTGGATGGAGATGACACAACCTTGCTGGCTGAAAGCAAAGAGGACCTGAAGCACTTCTTGATGAATGTTAAAGACAAGAGTCTTCAATATGGATTACACCTCAACATAAAGAAAACAAAAATCCTCAAAACTAGACCTATAAACAACATCTTGATAAATGGAGAAAGTATTGAAATTGTCAAGGATTTTATTTTACTTGGATCCACAATCAATACCCATGGAAGCAGCAGTCAAGAAATCAAAGGACATATTTCATTGGGCAAATATGCTACAAAAGACCCTCTTAAAGTGTTAAAAAACAAAGATATTGCCATGAGGCCTAACATACACCTAATGCAAGTCATAGTATTTTCAATTGCCTCATATGCATGGAAAAGGCGGGCAATGAGTAAGCAAGATGGAAGAATAAATGATGCCTTTGAATTATGGTCTTGGCTAAGAATATTGAACAAAACATGAACTGCCAAAAGAGTGAACACATCTGTCTTCAAAGATGTACAGCCAGAATGCTCCTTAGAAGCAAGGACGGCAAGACTTTGTCTTACCTACACTGGACATGTCATCAAGAGGGACCAGTCCCTGAAGAAGGACATCATTCTTGGTAAAGCAGCGTTCGGTGAAAAAGAGGAAGACCTTCAATGAAATGGATTGACACAGTGGCTGTAACAATGGGCTCAAACACAGAAACCATTGTGAGGATGGAGCAGGACTGTTGTACATAAGAACCAACTAAACAGCACCTAACAACAACAACAACCTAAGTACTGTACCATTATTGATGTTGTTCAATGGCTTGGCAGAGGTGACAGGGAAGGAATTTGAAGAGGTGATTTGCCAGTAAATTCGTAGTTGGCCAGTTTCAGGTACGTAATTTTTCTGTATCGTACGTGCATTTTGCGTCACTGTATTTAGTGCCATAACGGACAAACAAATCCTAATTTTGTAGTTTCTACTCACTTGATGTTAAAAAAGTTCCCAGTGTACGACTAAGTAGATTTAGTGAAAGAAAATTCGCACATTTTGTAAACTTTATGTTGAAATTCATAGGAAACTTATGTTCTGTAAATGATTTTTGTATATGAATTAGTTCAATCACCTCTATGTATTACAAGTGCCTACATCTGGAGGTGGAGGAAAGGAAGTGAGGAGGGAATGATTCAAGGTCATATTTAGAAGATACCTTGTTATGTATGGAGTTTTATGAACAATATTGTTTACATACAAGTTCTCATTTGAAATATCCAGGCTTTCCAAATGTTTAGAAGTGGCCGGTGTATTTAAAGTAGAAGCAGTAAAATGATACTGTGTAAACAGCTTTTAAAAATTGATTGGGAATGTTGTCTGTGGAGATGGAACTGTTAGGCCACTTCTTTGAGCTGTATATTGTCTACATTCATTGAGTTGAAGGAAAAATGCAAAAGTTGTTTTTCTAAAGTATACTAGAAAAATTCTGATTATCCAATGTCCTGTATGTATATGAATTTCACTTAACTTTGCTATACTATTTTGTATGTACTAGACAAATGAGTCTTAATTTTATAATGTCTAGTCTCTAGATATTAAAGAGTTTGCCAATGTACGAGAAAAGTAGAGTTAGTAAAATAACACATTTTGCACACTTTGTTAAAATTCACAGAAGGGCTGTTCTCTGAAAATAACTTTTGGAAATAAAATTGTAAAACCACAACTAAGTAACACATGTTCCTATACTCACCCACTGGGTTGCTGCTGGAAACAAGAAATTAGAAAAATGAAGTGTTCTAGAGCGGAATGTTCCTATTTATAAGACACTTTCACATATAAAAATTGTCACATTTATAGTTTATTCAACACTAGACATATAGTAGACAAATGTAAGTCCTTACTTGAAACATCTAGTTCTTCTAGATGTTTAGAACTACACCAAGTATGTTCAAAGTAGAGGTAGTAAACCAAAGCATTTTGTAAATAGCTTCTTAAATGTCAAGTTTATACTGTCTTTTGGAAATGGAATGGCCAAACCACCAACTTGAATAGTACATTGTGTTTGTGCATTGGTTTCTGGAGAAGAGGTAGAAGGAATTACAAAGGGTTCTATGTTTACGGAGTGTGTTTATGGGGCAAAGGAAGGGATTATACAGTTGTATTCATATTTACATTTTGATTATAACTATTAACATATGTGCATAGCTCTTCTGGCTGTAGTACTATATGAATGTTATTGTTGTTGTTCTTAGCTGCCATTGAGGTGACTCTTAACTCATGACAACCCCATACAGAAGAGAACAAAACAGTGCCTAGTCTTGTGCTATCCCCATAATCAGCTGCAGATCCAACCTCTGTGATCCACAGGGTTTTCATTGGCTGATTTTTCTGAAGTAGATCATCAGGCCTGTCTTCCTAATTCATTTTAGTCCAGAAGCTCCACTGAAATCTTTTCGGCACCACAGCAATACACGATCCTCTCCTGAGAGACTGACACACAGGTGGTGGCTGCACATTGCGTGCGTTGACGGGGACTAACGCAGGTCTCCTACATGGAAGGTGAGAACTCTGCTGCTGAACCACTGGTGCCTCATACTGTATGAAAACACCTAAATAATTCAGTGACAGTATTTTCTCACTAATATTTTAATAGTATAGATCTCATAATGAATTCTCCTGGAGGCATTATACTCATTGTATGCTATTGCTTTATGTCTCATTTTAAATGGAACATTTAGGGAATGCAGTATTTTAATTATAATTCTACCAATATCTTTTCCCAGAGGCCTGCTACCATTTTAGTCTTTTATAAAAGTTTTGTCCCCACAAAAGGCATAATTACATTTTTTCTTGATTGAGTTGGTGGAGTGTATTCTTGGTCATCAAAATACTCATGGCTTTGGGACTTTGAATTGGTAAATATCCATCATGTATGAAAAAGCATGATATAGACTGCACAATCTCAACCATATAAAAATGTATGCTCAGTTGTGTTCATACACACACATGGACTCAGCAGGACACATCAAACTATAAACTCCTGGTGATTATGGGTGATTTTTCTGCTCTTTACTTCTTGTGCTTTTCAGGTTTTTTTTTTTACTGGGTTTTGGGTTTACTTCTTGTACTTTTCAGTTTTTTATAATATACATATTAACTTTTTAAAATTTGAGAAAAATGTTATTTTTTTAAGAGAGTAGCATATTTTCTTTGATAAGGATATGAAGTATGACAAAAAATATGTATTACAATGGGCTTCTTAGAAAATCATACACATGAGTCATTGTTTTTCATGTAAGGCTTCAAAGAAGAATATATAACTGTAAAATGTAATCTCCTTCCACATGCATACAAGTCACTGAGGTTTAAAGTGTTCAGGATCTTATAGTATAAACTTTTTCAAAATTAATGATGATGTTCTCTGGTTAAATAGAATATTATAGCAAAGTGAGCCATTCTTGTCATATAAGAAATGCACAACCAGGGAGATAAAAGGACTAAAGTAGAAACATAACAGTCATTTGATAACAATGTATATCATATATTTTTAAAAAATATTCCGTTTTGGTGGGTTGACAAAACCACATTCAGGCATCAAAACTAAAAGAAGAGAACCAAAAATAACTAGAGCATAGCTTCATGGGAAACTCAAGAGCTTAAATCCTAAACAGAATATAATTCCTTCATTTATTCCCATTCACTTGGTTTTTGCTACCACAGGAGAATCTAGTAATTTCAAACAGACACAACTCATTTGTGGAAGGGACTAGGCTTTGGGGAAATAGAAAGGGATGGGAGTTAGAGGTATGATGCTAACATATTTTAGATTAAAAATCTCATAGCCTTCTATTTTCTCAACAATTCATGGAGCATCTCATAAATCACTACAGCTTTTTGGTAGGAGAAACAGAGCATCCATTATATAATCCCACTTTGTGACAACTACCCAAGGTCAGAACTCAGAATCCATGTGTTATGGATTGAATTATGATGCCCCAAAATATGCTGAAGTCCTAACCCCTGTATATGTAACTATGACCCTGTTTAGAAATAGGGGCTTTCTTTTGTTATGTTAATGAGGCCATATCAGAGTAGGTTGTGTCCTAAACCTAATCACTTCTGGGTTATAAAAAGAACAGAATAAACACAGAGACACACAGGGAGAAGACAGGTGCCAAGGAATGTGAAGGAACACCCGGGACTACCAACAACGAAGGATACCCCCCACTAAGGGACAATCTGAATTCAGACTTCTAGCCTCCTGAACTGTAAAAAAATAAGTTCCTGTTCTTTAAAGCCACCCACTTGTCATATTTTTTGTTACAGCAGCACTAGGTAACTAAGACAGAATTTATGTTTCTACACAGCACAGAATATCAGAAATCCCTACAGATTCCTTCACTCTCCTGTGTCAGCAATAACAAATACATTGTAATCCTGGCACTTATTCATAATATCACCATTCTTTTCCCAACAGCAAAATGAAATTACCAAATTTATGTTAGAGGTCTAGGGCAGCTAATAAAAATCAGTTTGGCAACATTATGCATCACACAAACCTCATATCATCAACTACTCTGGGCTGCTGCACATATATAGTTTCTTTGGATAAAACTTAGGAAATTGGCTCCTTGGTTTCCATACTTCCTACAATAATACAGAATCTTATTTTCTTCTTCTACTGTTAGCTTGGGTATTAATATTTTTTAGAGAGTGTCAAATTTGATACTAAAATACTTTAATTTCTGTTCTAAAATCTACCTTCCAACACTTTTAACACCTGACTGGTTAATTATATCTGTTGAACAAAAATTCTACCCAAATGCGCATTGGTGTTTGCCCTTACCTTAAGTTAAATACCTTGGAAATTTCAGTCAGTAATGACAAAGCCCAAAAGTAATATTATTTCATAGCCTCCATGTTTTTTTTTTTTTGTGTGTGTGAATCTTCTAAACTGTATTCTTAGCACTTAGTCTGTCTCATAAGCACATTTGTCAATACTTATAGGAAACATCAAAATGGATGCTAAGTAACAGGCTGCAACTTTAGCTGCTAGGTTAAAAAAAGTTGAATTCTAGGCCCAAAACTTTACAAGATCAGCCATCAGAATGTTCAGCATGTAATCATTTCCTGAGACCCCAAAAGAAACAGAAGCTGCTAAAGAGTCATTAAAATTGTTTTAGCTCTTAAGCCTGCTTTCCCTTACTCCCAGTAAATCTATCCTCAAAATAAATCAAACTCCTTTTTCTAAAGTGGCATTTCAAACAATGCATTTGACTCTACTTTTATTCCTCTCTTATTTTGAAAGCTATTAAAGCATTAGAGGCTGTAATTCTATCAGTACTAAAGTCTAGATCAAAAAGGCTTTTTTTTATAAACAAGGAAAATGAGAGACCTAGATTAAATAAATACCTTAGAATTTGATCATATCAGTAACACTGAAAAGAAATGTGAATGTAGGTCACAAACTCATTTAAAATGCCAGGGGTTAAAGTATTTCTGTGTTAACAGATACATAGTTCTTCCAGTCACTACTTGCTGCTTCAACTCAAACACCAATATTTCTCAGACTAATTAGCTATATAAGTGGTGATTTTTTTCCAATTACAGAAACTTGGTTATTATCACCCAAATTACTCCAAAGGGGCTTTTTAAAATTTGAGGTATCAAATAAACTTATGTTTTCTGCAGATTCAATTTCCTTCTTCTCTGCTGATGAGAAACAAGGGAGCAATAAGCCTTCAAATTGTGTATTTGCTAAGATTACTATGAACAATACAAACCCAATTGGTTTCTGATAGTTACTCATTTTATCATGTCCACTCCTTCCACCATGGTTCGTTTTTGACAATGAACAAAAGATTTCTTAAATCTAAAAACTTTGTTTTGATCATCATAGTATAGCATCTACAAAACTCTTTAAATTCTGAATTTCAAGATAGATGGCCTTTGTAGCCAAACTTTTATTACTTTTCTTAGACATAGCATAAAACTGCAATAAATGAGTGTGTAAATTTGAAATCCAAAGTACAGTAATAGAAAGAAAATACTGTTCCAAAGCAGAATCATATATCTTAAAATGAGCCATCATTTTTAAAACTTGTTCTTCTTATCCTACATTGAAAACCACCATCATTGACTCAACTTCTCTCTCATTTAATATCAATAAATCCCCTGCCAAGCTTAAAAACTTTTTCTACCTTTATTGTCTGACAAAGACAACCCACTGTGAGAAATAATGGTGCTCATAAATGAGAGGCAAAGAAGCAATAACAGTTTCATTTACAGATCATTAAACAAGAAACCAGCTCAGAGAAAAGATCTCTGTTTAAGGCTCTGGACTGGGTAGGCATATTTCAGATGGGTAAATTCGCAGGACAACCTCAGCATTTCTTCTAGAAGAAAATCTGAAGAAAAGCTCTCATTATGATACTAATTATCTGTAATGTTGCCAAATATCAAATTACTAAGCAGCAGAATTTTGCATTTAAAAGATTCATTAAATAATAAAACATTTGTTAAATTTACCATGTCATATGTGGAACATGCTCTTTACTATGGTGTCTCAGTTGTTCTCTGATGTATGAAGAAATGTGCACAATTTCTAAAGAAGTAGGCTATGAGTTCTCAAAATATGTACCTACCAAATTCAACCCCACAAAATTCAATGAAATGTATTTTCCTAACATAAATCAGCAATGTAGTCAAATCTATCAATATTTTCCTCAGTAATTCCTTCCATAGCCTTCTTGCTTAGAATATATTTTCCCACCCAGATATCATATTATCTGTATTTCTTGATTTTGTCCCCAAATCCTGCTCCTATTACACAGTCTTCCTCATCTCAGTAAATGGCAACTCCATCCTACCAATTGCTCACCATTGATAAATTTTGCCTTTTCTATATTTTAAAATGAGATCTATCCTGTAGCCTGTACACTTTTGTGTCTGGCCATTTGCGCTCAATATAGTATTTTTAAGATTTGTCCATGTTGTTGAGCCTGAGAACTTATCTCCTTTTTATTGCTGAGTAGTCTTCCATCGCATGGAGCTTCCAGTGTGGGAGTTTTAAGAATAACGCTGATATAAACAAGTCAGTTTTATAAAGACATCTTTCATTTTCTCTCAGGTAAATATCTCGGAATGAAATGCCTGGTGTACCAGTTACCAATTTATTGCCATGCTACATATGTATATACTCTTCATTTACAGCTCCACTATATGTAGATAAAAGACCCCATAAATGTTTTTTCCTTTGCCAGGTGGTACAAGGTTAAGAATGTCAGTAGAGAGTACTGAACAAGGAAGGGATTTCTCTTCCCGGTTCCAGTGTGTGCCTCTCCTCAGGTCTGCAGAGCAATCGTATTTTTTTCAGCATTCAATGGCAGTAGCACATGACACCTTCCAGTGGGCAGCTTCCCCTGCCCTCTCAGATAACCCTCAGAGACTTGCTGTTGATGGCTTCCCCCAACACTCCAGAGACCAGATTTCCATTAGTCGCCCTGATGCTGTGCCTCAGCAAACTTCCCCACCATCCTGTGAGCCAAAACTGCGCTCTCTGCAATGAAACTGGCATCTCAGTCCACGGCCAGAGGAGACAGGGGTTCTTTCCTGGGTCCTTTATCTCAGCCCTGGGGGTAATGGCTATTCCCTACATCTACTATTCCTGTATTTTCAGTATTTGGTTTACCTCTTGAAAACTGTCTCTGCTCAAATTACTGTGTGGTTTCTATCTCTTGATTATGCTGACTGGTACAACTAGGTTACAGAAAACTGTATATTTAATATTAAAAGAAACTACCAAAATCATTTTCCAAAAAAAAGTTGCAAAATTTTACATTTTCATTAGCTATATGTGAGAGTTCTGGTTGCCGCACCTTGACACCAATATTTGTAGTTGCTATTTTTTTTTAGTTTAATCATTATAGGTACGTATTAGCACCTTGCTATAATTTTAATTTTCATTTCCTTGATGACTTATATGTTTAGTGGCTATTTGTGTATCTTCATTTGTGAAATGTCCATCAATGCTTTTATCCATTTTTACTTGAGTTGTTTATCTTTTTATTATTGAATTTCAATATTCCTTTAAACATTCTGGATACAAGTTTGTGCTTGTGCTTTTCATTTCTTCCAATTTGTAGCCGGCATATTTATTTTCTTAACTATGTCATTTGATGACCTGAAGTTTTTCATCACCATGCAGTCCAATTTATAAATATATTTTTTGTGTGTGTTTAACATGTTTTGTGTCCCAAGAAACCTTTGATCACCCTAAGGTCATGAAGATATCCTATACATTCTTCTAAAAAGTTTGTAGTTTTAGCTTTATATTTAAGTCTATGGGCCATCTTGAATAAGTATTGTGTATGGCATGAGACTGTTACTAGTTGTTGTTGAGTCGATTCCAAATCATTGTAATACCATGGGTGGCTAGGTGGTACTAATGGTTAAGCACTTAATTACTAGCCAAAAGGTTGGTAGTTTGAACCTACTCAGAGATGACTTGGAAAACAGGCATGGTGATCCGTTTCTGAAAAGTCACAGCCTTGAAAAACCCTCTGTCCTATAGAGCAGTTCTACTCCGTATAAATGGGATTGCCATGAGTCAGAATGGACTAGATGGCAATTAACAACAACAAATGGCATGAGGCAGTGACCCAGTTTTGTTTCATTTTTCCCCTCCACATTACTTTTTGAAAAAAACTTTTCCTTTCCCTATTGAATTGTTCCAGTGATTGGTCAAAAACTAATTGAATGTATATGTGGAGGATTATTTTTCAGTCTGTTTTGTTTCAATGCCTTATTTGTCAATCTGTCCTTATGCTAACACAACACTGTGTTTATTACTGTAGCTTTACAGTAAATTTGCAAACTGGTGGTATAAGCCCTCCAAACTGATTCTTCTATTTCTCAGAATTGTTTAGCTATTCAAGTCCCTTTATATATGCATATATTTTATTATCAACTTTGTAATTTCTACAAAAAAAGTTTGCTGGTATTGTGAATGATTTTACTTTGATCTATACCTGGCAATGGGTTTGGTTTGGTTTATATATCAATTTGGAGATTTTTACAGCTTAAAATTATTGACTCTTTTAATCCATAAAAATGATGTGTCTCTCCATTTATTTAGGTTTTCTTTTTTAAGTGTCTCTCGTCAATGTTTTTTGTCAGGACATTTATGAAGTATAAATTGAAGTATTTTTGATGCTTTTACGAATGGCATTTTTACTTCATTTTTAATTACTTTTGCTAAGAATAAAGATTTTGACTTAATTTTTATATTGACGTTATAGCCTAAAACCTAACTAAAGTACCATTTCTAATAATCTTCATAAATTCCTTAAAAATTTTATGCACATAATCATTTCATCTGTGAATAAAGACAGTTCTCCTTTTTCCTTTCTAAACTGTATGTCTCTGATTTCTTAATCTTGCCTTATTTCACTAAGTAGGACTTCAGTACAATGTTGAATAAAAGTAATAGGAGTAGTATCTTTGACTTCTTTTTGATTATAGGGGTAAAACATTTGTTATCACCATTAATTAGAATGAAGTAGTTAAAGAGTATTCTGTAAATATCCTTTATCAGGTTGAGAAAGTTGTATTCCTATTTTGTTGAGAGTTTTGTTTAACATGAATGAGCAATGAATTTTGACAAATGCTTTTCTGTATCTATTGAAATGATTATATGAATGTTCCTTTCTTTGTTAGTATGGCGATGGTGAAGTACATAGATTTATGAATGTTAAACCCGTCATTTTCTTGGGATTAGACCTCACTTGGTCATGATGTATCATCCTTTTTATATAATGCTGAGTTTAATTTGCTAATGTTTTGTTAAGGACTTTTATGCCTATGTTCATGATGAATACTGGACAGTAGTTTGTTTCCTGTAATATTTTTGTCTGTGATGGGTATGTCTCATTACATCAGTGAATAAGTCTCATTAAATGACAAAATTTCTCTTCTTCCTATATTTTCTGAGTCTTTGTGATATTGGTATGCTATTTTTCTTAAATATTTGATAAACATCACCAGTAAAGTCATTTGGACCAGGAGTTTTCTCTATGAGAATTTTTTTCTATATATTCTCCATTGTATTATTACTGCCCATACTAAACTTTTTATTGTCAGCCTGCACTACTGCTTCTAAATAAGGCTGGGGAAAGCATTTCCAAGAATCCCCTTCACTATATGACTCTAAGTTAAATTCTCCATTGACAGGATCTTGTATGAGATTTGGAAGACAGAAGTGAAACATTGGCCACTGATCTCAAAAGGATTATGGTTATCAGATCATGTGATGACTGTACCCTAGCAGACCACAGTTTGTCTCTCTTCTCTTCCCCACTCATCTTTCCAACTGCTTGCCCTGCCAACTACCAACTACCCATTTCCTATCACCAGGTACCTGCCAGTAAGCCTAGAAAGAGTGCAAATACAACAGAGGAGCATTGACCCAGAGATAGCTGTTTTCATAGAGACAACAACTTCCACAAAGATAGTTTCCAGACCTCCCCAAAAGCTCACCCTTGGTTGACCTACCTACTTTGATGGCCAGTAATTCACAACTCCTCATATTGTTCCACAAGCCCTGACTCATTCAACCCTGCCAGTGGATCAGGAGGTTGTGGGCAGTTACTGTTTCTTTGATCTTCCAACTTTTCCCTTCCATGATTTTTATTCTCTAACTTCCCCCAGATTATTTAAACTCGAATTCCTAAACCTTGTATTCCCATAATTGTAAAGGTTCTGTTTTCCTGAAATGATTCTAAATAATACACTAATACATGGAGCCCATTGTGGTCAAGTCAATTTAATATTTGCAGCTACTTTACTAAATTTTTTTTTACTATTCTGCTAATTGCTCAGCTCATTCTCTATGGAAACGTATCATTACATACTTCATGTATATCTCGTCCTTGCTTTCTAATGGATATACCTGTTATTTCTCTCTCATTTGAGTTTAATGAAAGTATATGAATAATGTTAATTCTTACCTTGTTAGTAACTATGAAAAAGATGCCTCCAGTGTTTTACTATAAAATAACTTTTATAAAGAAGATATATGCTTTCTCATATCAAAGTCACATTTTTCTCTCTCAGTTTATATTGATATTAAAATGTGTTTGGATCTTTGGAAACATTTTATTCTACAAAACTTGATTTCTGTAATACTTGAACAAGTTGTAATTATTTATTAATAATATGCTGAATCCTAATTAGATAGTAGACAAGTACTATTTTAGGTGAAGGGAAAGACAACACACAATACAGAAGAGGTCAGCACAAATGGACTAAATCAAAAGTAGTTTCCTGAATAAACCAAAGGCTTCGAAGGCCAGCGTAGCAGGGGCAGGAGTTTGGGGACCATGGTTTTAGGGGACATCTAGGTCAACTGGCATAATAAAATCTATTAAGAAAACATTATGCATCCCACCTTGGAGAGCTGTGTCTGGGGTGTTAAACACTAGCAAGCAGCCATCTAAGATGCATCAGTTGGTCTCAACACACTTGGAGCAAAGGAGAATGAACAACACCAAAGACACAAGGTAATTATGAGCCCAAGAGACAGAAAGGGCCACATAAAATCAGAGACATCAGCCTGAGACCAGAAGAACTAGATGGTGCCCGGCTACAACCAATGACTGCCCTGACAGGGAACACAACAGAGAATCCCTGATGGAGCAGGACAGCAGTGGAATGCAGACCTCAAATTCTCGAAAAAAGACCAAACTCAATGGTCTGACTGAGACTAGAAGGACCCCGGAGGTCATGGTCCCCAGACCTTCTGTTAGCCCAAGACAGGAACCACTCCCAAAGCCAACTCTTCAGACAGGGATTGGACTGGATTACGGTACAGAAAATGATCCTGGTGAAGAGCGAAGCTTCTTGAATCAAGTAGACACATGAGACTATGTGGGCAGCTCCTGTCTGAAGAAGAGATGAGAGGGCAGAGGGGTTCAGAAGCTGGCCGAATGGACACAAAAATAGAGAGGGGAGGGAAGGAGCACGCTGTCTCATTAGAGGGAGAGCAGCTGGAGTATATAGCAAGGTGTGTATAGGTTTTTGTGTGAGAGACTGACTTGGTTTGTAAACTTTCACTTAAAGCACAATAAAAATTAAAAAAAAAAAAAGACTTGGTTTTCTGGGCCTCAGTTTCTTTATCCTGTAAAATGGGAGAAATAGGGCTTCCCTTTCCCATATCACAGAGATTTATGAAAATCAAAGTACATTTTAAATTACTTTCAAAACTATAAACCATAATACAAATGTAAGATTTTATTGAACTCTGTTCTAAATAACCTATTACTATTTTTATTATTCACCACACTAACCATAGTTGAGAAAACCCTGGTGGCATAGTGGTTAAGAGTTTGGATGCTAATCAAAAGATCAGCAGTTTGAATCCACCAGCCGCTTCTTGGAAACCCTATGGGGCAGTTCTACTCTGTCCTACAGTGTTGTGATGAGTCAGAATTGGCTCAGTGGCAACAGGTTTGGTTTTGGGGTTTGGAATCATAGTTTTAATTATCTTTTTTTCCTTGACATCTTTGAGTTCAACATGATACTGATTTCGCCATATCTACCTAATGATGCAGATGTATTAGAAAAAATAAAGAGTAATTGGAATTTATGATGATAATCAATTTGAAAGCTATACCACCCTGACCATATATATATATATACATACACACTGCTTATGAAACAAGAAATACCTAGAGTACCATACATTAATAAAATAAATATTGATATACCAATGACAACTTTTTAAATTAAAAAACTAAATTATTATTGGATTATAAAATTAAATGTAGAATTCCTTTAAAGAACAAACTATTTAAACACATTCAAAATGTAATCTATTTTATTCAGTGGCAACGTACATGTATTTTATATAAAATATTGTAAAAAATGAAGTATGTCCTTATTTACAAAACTAAACTGGAAAAAAAACTCCACTGAGATTTCACTGGTTTTTTTTCTTATGTTCTCTTCCCTGTGGTTCCCTCTTGCTTCTGAAGTGCCTAATGTCCTCCCGGTACCTTCCTGCAAAAGTCTAACGTCTCTCACTATAACACCCCCACCTAAACTACCCCTGCTAAATATCTGAACCTTTGAAATTACCTTTTACTTCCCCTACCCCTTGCAATCTATCAAAAATCCCAGTTCCTCTATATAATTTGGCTTAAGAAAGTATCAGGATGAAATTTATTGAATTAATCTACTTCATATTAATAAATGACATTCTTTTAATTCTTCTTCTTGGGTCACCCTTGTGGAGCAGTGGTTAAGAGCTCAGCTGCTAACTAAAAGGTCACCAGTTTGAACCCACCAGCCGCTCACTGTAAACTCTATGGGGCAGTTCTACTCTGTCCTATAGGATTGCTAAGAGTCGGAATCGACACTATGGCAATGGGTTTGGTTTTGGTTTATGATGTTTGCATTTTTAAAGTGAGATCAAGAAAATCTTGATAATTTTTTTTTTCTCTCCTAAAATCACATTGAAGAAACCTATTTCTAACTGAGAGTTGAGATTTTAGGGCACTCTTAAATTATATAGCCTGAACTACTATCTGCTTCCTCTTGAAGAATCTGCACACTGCATATCTGCTTAAATTGGGCATTCAATACCCTATTATATTTTTTTTCTCCTGGCAGTGTTCACTTATGACCTCTAATTTTTTTGAAGTGGTAATGGCAGGGGTGCACGCCATAGGTAAAAGTCAGGGAGAAGACATTATGTCAAAGAACAGAGGCAGACACGACACATCATTTTCAGATCTAGCCCCTCAGCACAGACATCTCCCTGCAGTCCACAAGAACATATTTTCTATTTAGTGCACATTGCACAGAGGAGTGACTACAATCTGGAACACTTAGGTCACCTGGGAGCAGTTAGTTACTTGGGGCAAACAGTACTGCATACCTTAATAGCTCTTAAGGGCATCTTTCTAATACAGTCGAGTATACTAACCAATGTTCATTATGATGAGCCTGAGTCATCAAGAAAAGGGTAAGTTATGCTCAGCATGCTCTGTTTATTGGGAAATGCCGTTCTAAAAAGAAGAGGGAAAAATCCTGCCTAAAGCAGAGATAATCTTGCCATGGGAATCCAATGCAGAAAGAGTCGCTGGCCTTGTCTCATTCCTCTCAGCAACCCTTTCAAGTCCTTTCAGGACAGTATTTGATTTGGGGGGCAAATCTTAGATCAGACTGAGATTCTTCCACATACACAGTTAATATTTTCTAAGACAGGACAAAAAATGACAACCTTCTCATCTATCAAGGACTATAAAGAGCTTCCTAAATCAGTTGTTACAGGTTATATTATCTCAGAGCAGTTTTTCTTTCCACTACCCAATTCAGGGAGAGAATGCTGGGAGCTAGGGTGCAGAGGCAAAGGACGAGAAAGCCATATGATCTCTGTCCCACCTCTTTGCCTCTTGTCCCACCCCACGTTCAGGAACAGTGCAGGGATCAACAGTAAGAAAATATCAAATTGAATAAGACCATACCTCAAACTCCATAAATGTGTCCACAGTCTGCTTGTATTTTAACAATAGTAGTGCACAATGAAATCCCTCTGGCATTTCATCTTTTTCTATGGCAACTTGATTCCTTCAGAAATGAATTTCAAATAAAAGCATTCAAACACAGAGAGAAAATACCAAAATCGTGGGAAAGACCCATGCTCATAAGGTTTTTCTGAATATCACCTCTCTGATAACTTTAAGAATTTTAACTGAATTTCGAATTCCTGTTTCTAGGTTTTAAATCAACATGATGGAAATAATAAATTTCAATAAGCAAATTTATTTTTGGAAAAAGTAAAAGCATTGCAAGAGACAAATGTTAAAAATTGTAGTCAAGAATACAAAAATAACAATGCTTTCAAAATCTTTAAAAGCATATCTAATATCATGTTTAAAAATTAAATATTAAACAAATTTATAATAAACTTAAAAAAGTCATTATAATTCATGCAAGATTAGGAACATGCATTTAACATTTGTGTGATATGCACACTATAAAAGTAGTAAATAAAAAATGTAAAGCTTATTAGCATCAAAATTCATTAGCGTGAAACCCTATATATGAGAAGAAAATTACAGCCTTCCTAAACCCTACATTCAAGTCAAAGATTGTGTTCCAAGTTAGTTTCCTTTTTGGTCCATACATTCTCTAATAAACTAGAGTTCACCAGAAAATTCCCACACTATCAGTTTACTCCTTAAAATGCCATGATAATAGTCTTTCAGCAAAGTATACATATTTATTCTTTGTTGTAATATATGTAATGTACATATCTTAAAATATTTTGTAAAATAAATTACCTGCAATTACAGCTTTCTGTATTTATTTTCTCCTTTATTGAGCATATTTTCTTTATTTTTGCTTTACCTGGGATGCCTTCTGGCCAGTTTGGGGATTGGGAAATGCTGGTTCTGGGTGGTCTATTTATTGGGTGAGAGAACATTAGAAACTTTGCCACTATGTTGTTCCTCCTGTCCTGGGGTCCCAAACCAGCTAACCATCTTCTTACCACCTTTCAGAGTTCTCCTTTGGTTGTCTCTCTTGTTATTTCCAGGGTTCACAGGTGCACTTAGTGGAGAAAACCAAACCCATTGCCATCGAGTTGATTCCAACTCATAACGACCCTATAGGACAGAGTAGAACTGTCCCGCAGGGTTTCCAAGGAGCACCTGGTGGATTTGAACTGCCGACAATTTGGTTAGCAGCTGTAGCTCTTAACCACTATACCACCAGGGTTTCCACTTAGTGGGGAGGAGTAGCCAAATATGGGTCTATGCCACCTAATCCTCAATTTCTTTTTAGAATCCCAATAGTATAAATTCTTCATTTAATTCTTTTTATATCTTATTCTTCTCCCAACATCATGGCAACTACATATCAAAACAGTCATGCAGGAGGTTTCCAATATCCTCCGTCAAGTGCTTTCTTGCTGTAGTTATTCTAAGAATTACAATATCCAAGACAAAGCCCAACATTTTCTGTTGAACTTAAAAGTTTACCTTAAATTTATATCTTAATTGGGCTAGTTTCCACTGAGAGACTGGGTGGGGATAAAGGATATATAGGATATTTCCTATACATTCTCCCACACTTGAGTGTTAACTTCTGTTCACCACTATATCTCTAGCTTGTATCCTCAGCTATTAGGATGGTGAATGACACAAAGTAAGTAGGTGCTCAATAAAACTCTGTTGAATATTTGAATAGATGTATCAATAGAAGTTTTTTTTTGGCAATTATTAGAGCAACAAGTATAAAAGAACAGTAGGAAATATATAAATGTATAGGCATGCATTCAACCTCAAAGAAAAAGTCACCTCTTCGCAGATAATTGAAGAAGACAGAGGATTCAAAACTATGCCTATTGTAGTTATTAAACATCTGTAGGACTTCATCAGGCCCCTGTAATATCCATTTTTAGCAAACAGAACTTATTAATACTGCTCAGTTATTCTAGACACAGTAAAAAAATTGAATATTTACATTTCAACGTATCAGAACCAAGAACCACTGTGGCATTTCTGCTTTCAATTAACGAGTGATTAAATGGTTATCGTGGACCTGCTGCGAAAATCTGGTATTTGCTCTTCAGTACAAAATATAAGAGACTGATGGAGCACATGGAAAGGAATGAAAGATACACATAATAATTTCCCATTTACTTCAAAATTGTGCAAAATGTTAAGTCAAAATCATTTTCCTTTACAGAAACGTGTAAGGCTTTAATATTACCACTTTTTTATGAGAAATATTATGAAATATTTTAATCATCTAGAAAGGTACAAAGAATAACAATGAGCATTCTTATGTCTACCACTCAGATTTAAAATATTTAGCATCTCCCCATGTTTGTCCAAAATATATCTTTTTTAAAAATAAAATGTTACTAAGAAGTTGAAAAGGAACCCTGGGGGTGGAGTGGTTAAAGCTCTCTGCTGCCAACCGAAACTTCTGCGGTTCAAACCCACGAGCTGCTCTGCAGGAGAAAGATGTGGCAGTCTGCGTTCACAAAAATTTACAACCTTGGGAACCCTATGGGGTAGTTCTCTGTCCTATCAGGTCGTTATGAGTCAGAATCAACCCCATGTCAACAGGTTTGGATTTTGGTTTTAGAAAGTTGAAGCGTACCTTCTTACCTTCCTACTTTCCCTCCCAAATCTTCTTTCTCACCTTTTTTTCTCAGACACAACAGTTTCTAAACTCAGGCCATATCCTGTTTGGCATATTTAATTTTATCTTTCTATTCCCTATGTTTTGTTGTTGTTAGGTGCCATGGAGTCGGTTCTGAGTCAGCGACCATAGCACAACAGAAACACTGCCTGGTCCTGCGCATCCATGTACCTATAAACAATACATAGTGTTTGTTTTTTTTTTCCACTTTTTAAAGCTTATATAAATATTATGCTGCACATATTCTGCAATTCATATTTTTATTGAAAATATGTTGAGATTTACCCTTTTTGATGAAGGCATCTATAATTCAAAGATTCTTAACTTCTGTGCCGTATTTCATTGGATATATACCACCATTTATTTATCCAGTCTTCTGTTGATGGACGTTTAGGCTGCTTCCAACTTTAAGTGATGAAAAGCAAGGCTGCAATGAATCTGTTAACAGATTTCTGCTCCTACAGTATACCAGAGTTTCTTCAGGAGATTTACTTCAGTGGAATTCCCAGGTCAAGGAATATGATGCCCAACTTCAGTTTCCTGAGAAATTGCTTAATTCTTCTCCAAAGTGACTACAACATTCACAGCACCATGGATAGTACATGAGAATTTATTTCTCTCCAATCCTTTTTAGGTAATCAGAACTCTAGTTTTTTTTGCCAACTTTATGGGTATAAAATGATATATAAGATTTAATTTACATAGTTTTTAATTTTATTTAATTTACTATTACTTTAATACTAGTGAATTTTATAACTATAATTTATATCCATTGATCATTTTTATATAGGATTCTTTCCTTTTTCTTACATGCTTGGAGATATTTCTATTTTCAGATATTAAAACAACGAAATTTGCATTTTCCAGTAACTTAAAATAGGCATTACATTTTTTTTTTTTAGTTTGTGACTTGAATTTAAGGTTACGTTATTTCTTTCCCACAAAAGTTTAACATTTTACTTTTCATATTTAAACTTTCGTAATCTAATTTTTTTTCAGATGTATAATAAATTGTCCCAGCACATTTATTGGTTAGTCAGTCCTTTCACCATCCTTTTGTAATGAGATGTTCTGGCTCTACTGTTTTGTTCCATTGGTACAACTGGTACCCGTGCCAATACCACAGTGTTGTAGTCACTATAATTTTTATGTATTAATATCCAATGTGGCAAATCCCCCTTAATTGCTATTTTTGTACATTTTACTCTCTTAATATTAACTTCAGAATCAGCTTATAACAATTTTTTTTTAATTTACTAGAATTACAATTATTTATATTTGGATAGATATATTTGGATAAAATTAGTATCTTTTTATATTGACCTATCTCTCTATTTTTTTCTGATTTGTTATGGTTAGTGAAGAAAATTGTCATTGAACATTATATGTTGATTATACAGTTGCCAAGCTGGACACAAGAAGAGCTACCTATAGATATATATATTTTTTAATTTCATTTATTCTGTCCAGGACTTGCTGTGCTTCCTAAATCTGAGAATCCATCCCTCTTATGAGTTCATAAAGAGTCTTCCTAACCATTGACTTTAACTAATCAAGAGGAAAATTATCCTGGGTTGCCATGATCTAATCAAGAGAACCCTTTAAAAGAGGGTCTAGAAGTCAGAGAGAAAAGTCAGAAATCAATACCTTGCTGGCCTTGAAGAAACAGGCAAACATTTAATTTGATGTTTAACTTTTTAAATAAATGTCAACTTTTTAAATCAACTATATACACATAGATTAGTTTGTACTTATTGATCATTCATGTATCATCTTTCGTGAAGTGTCTGTTCAAAAAATTTGCCCATTTTTTAACTAGGTTATATTTCCTCTTATTTTATGTATCAGGTGTATGTATTCCGAAAATTTTCTCCAAGTCTGTAGTTTGCTTTTTCACTTTCCTAACAGTATTTTTTGAAGAACAGAAGTTTTTCATTTTTATGAAATTCAATTTGCCATTTTTTTTAATTTTATACTTAATATTTGTATGCCTAAGATATTTTGTCTATCCTAAAGTCACTATTAACCAAAAGGTTGGCAGTTTGAATCCACCAGGCACTCCCTGGAAACCCTATGGGGCCGTTCTGCTCTGTCCTATAGGGTCGCTATGAGTCAGAATCTTTTGGTGTTTAAAGTCACAGATTTTTTTTTTTCAACTCTGCTTTCTTCTTAACATTTTGTAGGGTCAGCTTTTATTCTTAGGTCTATGATAGATTTTGAGTTCCTTTGGTATATACGTGCACAGGGTGATGTAGGGGGCAAGATTTTTTTTTCTTCCAATATAGTCCCACAGCATTTGTTGAAAAGAATCCTTTCTTCATGGAATTACCTTGACACCTCTGTTGACAAGCAATTTCATTTTCTTGTCTTTATATCTGTTTCCTTTATTTATATCAGTTCTTATACCAATACAACACATCTTGATTACTATAGTTTTTCAGGAAAATGTAAAATCAGGTAGTATTTCAACCTTCAACATAGCTCTTCCTTTTCAAAACTGTCTTGGCTACTCTACGTCCTTTACATTTCCATACAAACTTTAGAATAAGCTTGCCCATTTATACAGAAAAATTCAATGGAATTTTGATTGGGATTATAGTAAATACATTGTGAATCATTGCCATTTAACAATACTGAATCTTCTGAAGAACAAACATGGTATCTCTCCATTTATTTAGGTCTACTTTAATTTTTTTCTACACTGTTTAGCAGTTTTTTGTATACAAGTCTGAGATATATTTTACTAAATTTATTCTTAATTATTTCATGGATATGAACACTGTTGTAAAAATACCCTTTTATTATTTTAATTTCTTATTTTTTATTGCTAATATATATAAATGGAACCCTGGTGGTACAGTGGTTAAAGCTTGGCTGCTAACCAAAAGGCTGGCAGTGCGAATCTACTGCTCCTTGAAAACCCTGTGGGGCAGTTCTATTCTGTCCTATAGGGTCACTATGAGTAAACAGCAATGGGTTGATATTGAAATACAACTGATTTTGCATACTTACCTTGTATCCTGCAACTTTACTATCTCACTTATTAGTTCTAATAACTGTATTGTAGATAGACAGTAGCAATGTACAATTGGGAATGGAAATAAAAATATTGTATACAAGTAGTTCCCACAAAAGGAATTACTTAAGTCTAAAGAAACATGTGCAGGATCTACATAGTGCTAATAAAAGAAATCAAAGAAGATCTAAATGAATTGGGAGACCCATCTGTTTATGGATTGGCAAATCCAGCAGAGTAAAGATATCAATTCTCTCCAAATTGATCTGTAGATTGAATGAAAATCAAAATCCCAGAAAATTTTTTTGTAAATATAAATAAGCTGATTCTAAAATTTACATGGAAAGACAAACTAGACTTGCTAAAATAATCATGAAAAGAAATAAAATGTACTACAGTACTACATACTGTATAGCTGCAGTAATCAAGACAATGGGGTATTGATGAAGAGGCAGAAACATGAATCAATGGAACAGAATAGAGAGTTCAGAAATCAAGCCTGTTGCTTTCAAATTGACTCTGACTCACAGTGATTCTATAGGACAGAGTAAAACTGCCCCATAGGGTTTCCAAGGAGTGCCTAGTGCATTCAAACTGATGACCTTTTGGTTAACAGCTGAGCTCTTAACCACTGCACCATACCCATATAAATATGGTGAATTAATTTTTTACAAAAGCACAAAAGCAATTCAGTAGAGGTAGGACAGGCTGTTTAACAAATAATGTTGGTACAGAATGTCCTTATGCAAGAGAAATGAACCTTGACCAAAACCTCCCACCTTATATACAAATTATCTAAGAATTATCACAGATCTAGTTGCTAAGCATGAAACCATAAAACTTTTAGAAGGAACGAAATGAGAAAACCTTCGTGAACTGGGATTAGGCAGAGTTCTTAGACATGACACTAAAAGCACTACCCATGAACAAAATTCTTCAAAATTTAAAACTGTTGCCCCAAAAAAGAGAATAAAAAGACAATCCATAGATTTGGAAAAAATAATAGATAATCGCATATCTGACAAGGGAGTTGTCTTTAGAATATATATAGGACACACTATGCTCAACAGTAACAAAACAATTCAATTTTTTAAAAAAGGGAATACTTGAACACTTCACAAAAGAAGATAAAAAAAGATACATAGATTAAAAAATGAGGTCAAGATATTGAAACTTATTACCCATTAGAATAGCTAAAATTAAAAGAAAAATAATAATGGTAATAATACCAGTGTTGACAAGGATATAGAGCAACTGAAACCCTCAGGCCTTTCTGGTGGGAATGAAAAATGTTACAGCCACTCTGGAAACAGTTTGGCAATTCCTAATAAAGTTAACCATATTATCTAGCAACCCAACTTCTGGGCATTTACTCTAGAGAAATAAAAACTTACACTCACACAAAAACCTATAAAAATAAAAACTTATACTCACACAAAAACCTATATGTGAATGTTTATAGTAACTCTAGTTGAAAATCACCAGATGTCTTTCAATGAGTGAATAGAAAACTAGTACATTCATGCAGTGGAACTCTACTAAGCAAAAAAAAGGAACCACTAAACTTGGCAGCAACTTGAATGAACCTCAGGGGCTTTATGTTGAGGGAAAGAAGTCAATGTCAAAAAAGTTACATATTGTATGATTTCATTTGTATAACATTTTCAAAAGACAAAACTGTACTGATGGTGAAGGAGCCTTGGTGGCACAGTGGTTAAAGTGCTCGGTTGCCAACAAGAGCTTGGCTGTTCAAACCCACCAGCCACTCTGCAGAAGAAAGATGTGGCAGTCTGCTTCCATAAAGATTTTTCAGCTTTGGAAGCTCTATGGGGCAGTTCTGCTCTGTCCTGTAGGGTCACTATGAGTCGGAATGGACTCGACGGCAGTGGTTTTGGGTTTTTTCTACTGCTGAAGGAATGGCACAAGAGAGTTTTATGGGTGAAGAAACTAGTCTATATTCTGATTGCAGTGGTGCTTATGCACATCTACACATGCAGTAAATTCATATAACTCTGCACAAAGTAAATCCCAATTTTATTGTATGATAATTTTTAATAAAATTAATGCATTAAAAAGTACTATGAGAAAAAAAATAGTTGCTATTAATCAATTGGGCCTAAGGTTTTTTTATAAAGATACTGTTGAGTAAACATTTATTTCTTTAATTTATTTATTTAATAAAATTTATTTTTTGTATACTCCCTATTTTTCTATAAATAGACATGTTTTCAAAATATTTGCATAAATTTGTTCCTGATAATTTCTATATCTATAGTTGTCCCCCTTTTTTTCATTCATATTATTTTTTAAAATGTATACCTTCCCAATGTATTAGGCAACCTTCTCTGAGCTTTGTCAATTTTATCAACATTTTCAAAGAATAAACTTTTTCTCCCTTTATTTTCATATTATCTTTTCTTCACTATTTCTTTACTTGTATTAAGCTTGTTTTCCTTTTTCTATCTCCTTAGATTAAATGTGTATCATGTTTATTTTCCACTATTTTTGTCTTTAATACAGAAACTGAAGGCTGTACATTGTCCTTTAATTAACGCTTTAGCTAAGTTTCTGTGAGTTTTATCAAGTAGGCATGTTTTGTTGTTTATTTCTAAATATTTTTATATCCATATTAATTTCCTCATCAGCCCATGAGTTATTTAGTACATATCAAAAATCTCTAAGCATATGAGCTTTTAACATTTTTATTGTTGATTTCTAATCTAAATTTTATTGTGAAGAGAGAATATTGTGTTTTATATCAATTTTAAAAAATTTGAACATAAAGAATTCTCTTGACAATTGAATAGCAGCTACTTCAAAAGGTACATGCTCTGTGTATTATGAGGCTAACGACAAGGAAGAAGGAAATCGAAGAAATCTGTGTTACTGAAGTGAATTATGTATATGCCATCTACTCACTAAGGGTGCAACCCAAACCTACTGAAATTGTAAGGAAGAATGGTGACAATTTAAGTTACCGTTTTTAATAGTGGTTGCTGTGTTATGATGTCAGATATGTTTCATCTTTGAAAAGTGCAGAAGTTCGTAGCTTCTAGTCCCAAAGCAGCCACAGCAGTGCACAGCAGTGTAAGAGAAAGTGGCAACTGGAAATGGAAAATCTTTAATCTAGCCCTATGAGAATTCTCACTTTATAGTAATGAATTCTGAACTAAGATTGAAAATATTTTCTGCTTTGTATTGAAGTTTATTTTATGTTACTTTTACTTTTGTCTAACAATAAGGAACATACAAATAAATAAACTTTAAGTTTAAACACACAAAAGTATTTTATTGCCAGTTTCCACCACCTTTCAAGCAGTAATGGAAAGAAATGAAGATCTCATCTAGCGGAGATGCTCCACAATCTTGCACCTCTAATGTAGTAACACATAGCAATGAAAGAAAAGGACAGCAGATGCTCAACTCAGCACCTTACATGTCTGTTAGGACTGTGCTTCAGGTGAGAAGATCACCTCTATCAGCAAGTACCTAAAGATTCACCATACCAATAGGGCCAGAGGACATGGTACTACTGCATCAAGATTTATGAAGCTTTTGGTGTCATCCTAATACTTAGCTGTCACTAACTGATGTGCCCAGCAGTTTGTGTCCAGCTGATGTGTGCTCCATTATTTCTCAAACAAATATATTTACTCAGAGTAATATCATCAGGATACATTTGTTTACAATTTAGGCCTAAGTGCTTTCACTAAGGAGCCTTGGTGGCACAACGGTCATACAATATGCAGCTAACTGAAAGGTTGGTTGTTTGAAGTCATGCAGCAGCTCCCCAGGAGAAATGACTTGGCGATCTACTCCAGTGAAGATTATAGCCTAGGAAACCCATTGGGCAGTTTTACTCTGTCACATTGGACACTGTGAGTCAGAATCAACTCAACAGCACATAACAACATGTGCCTTCATTAATTAGTGACCTCATGACAATCTAAAGCAGTTTATCTCAATCCATTAGACTAATCTGGGATACTTTTTAAAAAATACAGATTCCTGGGTCCCACTCTAGACATTCCTTGGATGGGTCCCTAGTATCCTTTTTATTTTTTCAAAGCATTCCAGGCAAATGAATTTTAAGTAATGTTTGAGAATCTGTGATCCAAAGTGGGTCTCCATACACAGAATACAGGGCCAGAAGAAGCCAGGTCCAATGTGTTTATTCCTACGATTTCTTTTCAGCTATGGGAATTAGGATTTTGTGGTCAAGAAAGTTCACTTTTTCCAAGAGACAAAAGATTCTGAGGTCAGAGACTTGGTTCATATTCCTGTCCTGCCATTTCTTAAGTGAGTGAAACCTGGTCAAGTACATAATCTCAGTTTTCTCATTTGAAAAATTAAAACAGTACCATGTACCTAACAGAATGATTGAGAAGAATTAAATGAGAGGACTAGAAGGCAGCAAGAACTCAATATTAGTTCTTTCTTTTAAAGTATATTAATAATCTCAAGGGAACTCTATAAACAGATATATTGGTTCATTTGCTTATTCAATAAGTGGTTTATTGAGCATCTACAATACATACATGCTCCCTGCTCCCCAAAAAGAATATCTTTGATTTTCTCAGCTATTCATGTTGACTCTTTTTACTTTCTCATATTTCATTTATTTTTCCAACTCATTTCAGTACCTCCCCACCACTGTGTCATCAAAATGAGTCACTTTAAGTCCACTAATGACCCCCATGTTGCTAAATTCAATGGAGATTTTTCCTCCTCTCTTTGATCAATTCCTGTCCATTTCCTCTACCAATTCATCTTCTTTTATTCATCCCGTAACGGTTTGAACTGTTCAAGGCTTGATCAATTCCCACACTACTCTTCTTTTCTGACTGCTTGAATTCACACATTATCCTCAACCTGGAACTATTCCCTGAGCATCAGCACACTTATCAAACTTGCACCAACACTCGAATGTCTCAAAAGAACTCAAAGTCCACATATCTAAAATTGTACTCATGCTCCTTTTTTTTTTTCCCCCAAAATTGGTCAATCACCTCCTCAGGTTAAAACTAGGGAGTCATCCTTTTATATATCTCTCTCCCTCACCTTCTATTCCAATCAACTGTTGAGTTATATAAATTTTATTTCATAACTCTCCCTCCAATTCAGCAACATTTTTCCATATCCATTATCACTATCTTAGTCCAGTAACTTATCATCTCTAGCTGAGACCATGGTATCAGATCTTAGATCTCCACAACCACTCTTAGATCTTAGATCTCCACAACCACTCTTAGATCTTAGATCTCCACAACCACTCTTACTCCCTTGTAATCTGTCCTCTACAGCATAAGCATTTCAAAGTACAAAATGTAAAATTGATCTTGTTACTCTCCCGCTTAAAATGCATTAGAGGGTTCTCATTAATTTTAGGATAAATAAAATCTATGTGGCATAATCCATAAGGAGATCATGGATGAATGGTTTGTCCCCTGCCTGATTCCTGAGCCTCATTTCAGATCATTCTTTCCTCATTCATTTTGCTCCAATCACAGGACAGCTCTTTCAGTTCTTCTAATTAGCTGTGATTGCTTCTGTCTGCCTTAGAGTCTTAAAATGATCTATTACTTCTTGAAATACTCTTTCCAAGCCACCTCTTTTGCCTACTTATGTTGTAATTATTTTTTGGATATCAGTTTCAATATCGGTTTTCAGGTAATCCCAAATTAGCTCCCCCTGTTTTATGCTCTAAATTCACTGATGTGTTTTCTTCATTTAATTTCACAATTTGTCAATAGGGATTTCTTTCTCTCATTGCTTTATAAGCCCTTCTCTGTAGAGGTTACATGAGAAAGGATCTATCTACTAAACTTACCATTGTAAACCTAGAGAACAGCACAAGACTGACTCATAATAGGTAATCTATACTTATATTTCGCAGTGAGAAATAGATGGATAGAATAGTGAATACTCTCCAGGAATGTTTCACCTAGTTTAAGCACATAAATATGTACACACAAAATCATTAAATAACAATTCTATATTCAGCATGCTATCTGCTGCCAAAATAAACTAGGTAAAAAGAGGACAACAGGGGATTAGATAAGAATAGTTATATATACTACAGAGTGGCTTTTACATTTTCCAACAGGACACACAATAAAAAAAAATACATGCTTTAAGTCCTGAGCATGTATGCATAACACACATACACATGCACAAAGGTGCACACACAAACACATATACAATGAAACAAAGTTTTCATGAGGCAATACTAACCCTTACTATCTTACATTTTCTTTTCTAGCATATCCTTTTCTATTATTTTCTATTCTATTCTAATTCATTTTTTAAATGCTGGCAGGACACACTAAATTGTATCATGGCCCACTTAAAGATCTCAAGCCACAGTTGAAAAATTACTGCTTTAGAGAAATGTAAAAAGTATCATGGAAGAAGGACTTTGCCTAGATATTGAAGGATTTAGATAGGTGAAAAGAGAGGTATGGGCACTTGGGACAGAAGGAACAGGCATGATTTGGTTAAAAAAATATAATATTACTTGTCCTGGATTGAATTATGTCCCCCAAAAATATGTACATCAATTTGAATAGGCCATAATTCCCAATATCGTGTGATTGTCCAGTATTTTGTCATCTGATGTGATTTTTCCTATGTGTTGTAAATCCTGTCTCTATGATGTCAATGAGATGGGATTAGTAGCAGTTCTATAGACTCAACCTACAAGATTAATCTACAATTTAAGCCAGTCTCTTTTGAGGCATAAAAGAGAGAAGTGATCAGAGAAACAGGGGTACCTCACATTACCAAGAAACAAGAGCCAGGAGAATAGCACATCCTTTGGACTCGGGGTCCCGCTGCTGAGAAGCTTCTTGACCAGAGAAGATTTATGACAAGGACCTTCCCCAGAGTCGACAGAGAGAGAAAACTTTTTCCCGGAGCTGGCACCCTGAATTCAGACTTCATTTAATTCAGACTTCTAACCTGAATTCAGACTTCTAGCCTCCTAGACTGTGAAAGAATAAATTTCTCTTTGTTAAAGCCATCCACTTGTGGTAGTTCTGTTATAACAGCACTAGATAACTAAGACTGGAGATGTCCCCCTGGTGTAGATAGGTAGATAAAATAAACATATGTTTTGGTGCTACTTATTAATCAAGTTGAAGAACCATATCTTGCATGAAGGTGAGAGGTTTTATAGCACCAGTGTGAAATGAAGGAAGTGATTTGTAAAAAACAATAGCCTATAAATTGTGAGAGGGTGTGCAGAATGGTAAATGATTGGAACTTCTCTTGATACGAGATACTGAGATTCACGATTGTTGCAGAGATTGCAGGGATGAGGAGAAAGAAACCTATGCAAAGTCATCAATAATACCTGTGTTGATCAATACAATGAGCACTGTTACTGTATCACTCAACCTTTCATTTATATGTCAATAACTCCCAAAGGTATATCTCCAGCCCTTGTGTGTATATTCACTCACATACATGATATTTCCACAGGTATCTAACAGTAACATTAGCTTTAAAATGAACAAAATATAACTCTTGCTTTTACCCTCAAACCTGTTTACCACATCAAAGATGTGGTGAAACCCATGTGAAGTTGTTCTCTACAAACCATGCATACCTTGTTTACTGGTTAATCTGCCCCTGGCTTCTTGATGTGACTTGGACTTCTCACAGAATGGTGGTCTTATATGGTTGTTAACTTCCAAAATAAAAAGTCATATGGTCTACTATACTGGGAACAGCAACTTGAATAGGAATGGCATTGCATTCATCGTCAAAAAGAACATTTGAAGATCTATTCTGAAGTACAATGATGTCAGCGATAGGATAATATCCATACGCCTACAAGGAAGACCAGTTAATGACTATTACTTAAATTTACACACCAACCACTAAGGCCAAAGATGGAGAAATTGAAGATTTTTACCAACTTCTGCAGTCTGAAATTGATCGAACATGCAATCAGGATGCACTGATAATTACTGGTGATTGGAATGCAAAAGCTGGAAACAAGAAGTATCGATAATTGGAAAATACAGACTTGGTGACAGAAATGATGTGGGAGATCACATGACTGAATTTTGCAAACCAATGACTTCTTCATTGCAAATACTTTTTTTTCTTAATAATAATTTTCATTGAGCTTTAAGTGAACGTTTACAAATCAAGTCAGTCTGTCACATACAAGCGTGTATACACTTTACTTCACACCCCCACCCACTCTCCCCCTAATGAGTCAGCCCTTCCAGTTTCTCCTTTTGTGACAATTTTGCCAGCTTCCAACCCTCTCTACCCTCCTATCTCCCCTGCAGACAGGAGATGCCAACACAGTCTCAAGTGTCCACCTGGTACAAGTAGCCCACTCTTCATCATCATCTCTCTCCTACCCATTGTCCAGACCCTTCCATGTCTGATGAGTTGTCTTCGGGAATGGTTCCTGTCCTGGGCCAACAGAAGGTTTGGGGACCATGACCGCCAGGATTCCTCTAGTCTCAGTCAGACCATTAAGTCTGGTCTTTTTATGAGAATTTGGGGTCTGCATCCCACTGTTCTCCTGCTCCCTCAGGGGTTCTCTGTTGTGCTCTCTGTCAGGGCAGTCAACGGTTGTGGCTGGGCACCATCTAGTTCTTCTGGTCTCAGGATGATGTAAGTCTCTAGTTCATGTGGCCCTTTCTGTCTCTTGGGCTCTTAGTTGTCGTGTGGCCTTGGTGTTGTTCATTCTCCTTTGATCCAGGTGGGTTGAGACCAACTGATGCATCTTAGATGGCCGCTTGTTAGCATTTAAGACCCCAGATGCCACATTTCAAAGTGGTATACAGAATGTTTTCATAATAAAATTATTTTGCCCATTGACTTAGAAGTCCCCTTAAGCCATAGTCCCCAAACCCCCACCCTTGCTCTGCTGACCTTTGAAGCGTTCAGTTTATCCCAGAAACTTCTTTGCTTTTGGTCCATCCAGTTGAGCTGATCTTCCGTGTATTGAGTATTGTCCTTCCCTTCACCTAAAGCAGTTCTTATCTACTAACTAATCAGTAAATAACCCTCTCCCACCCTTCCTCCCTCCCCCCCTCGTAACCACAAAAGTATGTGTTCTTCTTAATTTATACTATTTCTCAAGATCTTATAATACTGGTCTTATACAATATTTGTCCTTTTGCCTCTGACTAATTTCACTCAGCATAATGCCTTCCAGGTTCCTCCATGTCATGAAATGTTTCACAGATTCTTCACTGTTCTTTATCGATGCGTAGTATTCCATTGTGTGAATATACCACAATTTATTTAACCATTCATCCGTTGATGGACACCTTGGTTGCTTCCAGCTTTTTGCTATTGTAAACAGAGCTGCAATAAACATGGGTGTGCATATATCTGTTCGTGTGAAGGCTCTTATTTCTCTAGGGTATATTCCGAGGAGTGGGATTTCTGGGTTGTATGGTTTATGGTAGTTCTATTTCTAACTGTTTAAGATAACGCCAGATAGATTTCCAAAGTGGTTGTACCATTTTACATTCCCACCAGCAGTGTATAAGAGTTCCAATCTCTCCGCAGCCTCTCCAACATTTATTATTTTGTGTTTTATGGATTAATGCCAGCCTTGTTGGAGTGAGATGGAATCTCATCGTAGTTTTAATTTGCATTTTTCTAATGGCTAATGATCAAGAGCATTTTCTCATGTATCTGTTAGCTGCCTGAATATCTTCTTTAGTGAAGTGTGTGTTCATATCCTTTGCCCACTTCTTGATTGGGTTGTTTGTCTTTTCCTGGTTGAGTTTTAACAGAATCATATAAATTTTAGACCTCAGGCGCTGGTCCGAGATGTCATAGCTGAAAGTTCTTTCCCAGTCTGCAGGTGGTCTTTTAACTCTTTTGGTGAAGTCTTTAGATGAGCATAGGTGTTTGATTTTTAGGAGCTCCCAGTTATCTGGTTTCTCTTCCTCATTTTTGGTAATGTTTTGTTTTCTGTTTCTGCCTTGTATTAGGGCTCCTAAGGTTGTCCCTATTTTTTCTTCCATGATCTTTATCGTTTTAGTCTTTATGTTTAGGTCTTTGATCCACTTGGAGTTAGTTTTTGTGCATGGTGTGAGGTATGGGTCCTGTTTCATTGTTTTGCAAATGGATATCCAGTTATGCCAGCACCATTTGTAAAAAAGACTATCTTTTCCCCAACTAACTGACACTGGGCCTTTGTCAAATATCAGCTGCTCATACGTGGATGGATCTATGTCTGGGTTCTCAATTCTGTTCCATTGGTCTAGGTGCCTGTTGTTGTACCAGTACCAGGCTCTTTTGACTACTGTGGCTGTATAATAGGTTCTAAAATCAGGTAGAGTGAGGCCTCCCATTTTCTTCTTCTTTTTCAGTAATGCTTTACTTATCTGAGGCTTCTTCCCCTTCCATATGAAGTTGGTGATTTGTTTCTGCATCACATTAAAAAATATCATTGGAATTTGGATTGGAAGTGCATTGTATGTATAGATGGCTTTTGGTAGAATAGACATTTTTACTATGTTAAGTCTTCCTATCCATGAGCAAGGTATGTTTTTCCACTTAAGTAGGTCCTTTTTAGTTTCTTGTAGGAGTACTTTGTAGTTTTCTTTATATAGGTCTTTTACATCTTTGGTAAGATTTATTCCTAAGTATTTTATCTTCTTGGGGGCTACTGTGAATGGTATTGATTTGGTGATTTCCTCTTCGAAGTTCTTTTTGTTGATGTAGAGGAATCCAAGTGATTTTTGTATGTTTATCTTATAACCTGAGACTCTGCCAAACTCTTCTATTAGTTTCAGTAGTTTTCTGGAGGATTCCTTAGGGTTTTCTGTGTATAAGATCATGTCATCTGCAAAGAGAGATAACTTTACTTCCTCCTTGCCCATCCGGATGCCCTTTATTTCTTTGTCTAGCCTAATTGCTCTGGCTAAGACCTCTAGCACAATGTTGAATAAGAGCGGTGATAAAGGGCATCCTTGTCTGGTTCCCGTTCTCAAGGGAAATGCTTTTAGGCTCTCTCGATTTAGAGTGATGTTGGCTGTTGGCTTGTATAGATGCCCTTTATTATGTTGAGGAATTTTCCTTCAATTCTTATTTTGCTGAGAGTTTTTATCATGAATGGGTGTTGGACTTTGTCAAATGCCTTTTCTGCATCAATTGATAAGATCATGTGGTTTTTTGTCTTTTGTTTTATTTATATGGTGGATTACATTAATGGTTTTTCTAATATTAAACCAGCCTTGCATACCTGGTATAAATCCCACTTGGTCGGGGTGGATTATTTTTTTGATTTGTTGTTGAATTCTATTGGCTAGAATTTTGTTGAGGATTTTTTCATCTATGTTCATGAGGGATAAGGGATATAGGTCTGCAATTTTCTTTTTTTGTGATGTCTTTACCTGGTTTTGGTATCAGGGAGATGGTGGCTTCATAGAATGAGTTAGGCAGTATTCCATCATTTTCTATGCTTTGAAATACCTTTAGTAGTATTGGTGTTAACTCTTCTCTGAAAGTTTGGTAGAACTCTGCAGTAAAGCCATTCGGGCCAGGGCTCTTTTTTCTTGGGAGTTTTTTGATTACCTTTTCAATCTCTTTTTTTGTTATGGGTCTATTTAGCTGTTCTACTTCTGATTGTGTTAGTTTAGGTAGGTAGTGTTTTTCCAGGAATTCATCCATTTCTTCTAGGTTTGCAAATTTGTTAGAGTACAATTTTTCGTAATAATCTGATATGATTCTTTTAATTTCAGTTGGGTCTGTTGTGATGTGGCCCGTTTCGTTTCTTATTCGGGTTATTTGTTTCCTTTCCTGTATTTCTTTAGTCAGTCTGGCCAATGGTTTACCAATTTTGTTAATTTTTTCAAAGAACCAGCTTTTGGCTTTGTTAATTCTTTCAATTGTTTTCCTATTGTCTAATTCATTTAGTTCAGCTCTAATTTTTATTATTCGTTTTCTTCTGGTACCTGATGGATTCTTTTGTTGCTCCCTTTCTATTTGTTCAAGTTGTAGGGACAGTTCTCTGATTGTGGCTCTTTCTTCTTTTTGTATGTGTGCGTTTATCGATATAACTTGACCTCTGAGCACTGCTTTTGCTGTGTCCCAGAGGTTTTGATAGGAAGTATTTTCATTCTCATTGCATTCTATGAATTTCTTTATTCCCTCCTTAATGTCTTCTATAACCCAGTCTTTTTTGTGCAGGGTTTTGTTCAATTTCCAAGTATTTGATTTCTTTTCCCTAATTTTTCTGTTATTGATTTCCACTTTTATGGCTTTGTGGTCTGAGAAGATGCTTTGTAATATTTCGATGTTTTGGATTCTGCAAAGGTGTGTTTTATGACCTAATATGTGGTCTATTCTAGAGAATGTTCCATGTGTGCTAGAAAAAAAAGTATACTTTGCAGCAGTTGGGTGGAGAGTTCTGTATAAGTCAATGAGGTCAAGTTGGTTGATTGTAGTAATTAGGTCTTCCGTGTCTCTATTGAGCTTCTTACTGGATGTCCTGTCCTTCTCTGAAAGTGGTGTGTTGAAGTCTCCTACTATAATTGTGGAGGTGTCTATCTCACTTTTCAGTTCTGTTAAAATTTGTTTTATGTATCTTGCAGCCTTGTCATTGGGTGCATAAATATTTAATACGGTTATATCTTCCTGGTCAATTGTCCCTTTTATCATTATGTAGTGTCCTTCTTTATCCTTTGTGGTGGATTTAATTTTAAAGTCTATTTTGTCAGAAATTAATATTGCTACTCCTCTTCTTTTTTGCTTATTGTTTGCTTGATATATATTTTTCCATCCTTTGAGTTTTAGTTTGTTTGTGTCTCTAAGTCTAAGGTGTGTCTCTTGTAGGCAGCATATAGACGGATCGTGTTTCTTTATCCAGTCTGAGACTCTCTGTCTCTTTATTGGTGAGTTTAGTCCATTTACATTCAGTGTAATTATAGACAAGTATGTGTTTAGTGCTGTCATTTTGATGCCTTTTTATGTGTGTTGTGACAATTTCATTTTTCCACTTACTTTTTGGAGCTGAGACGTTTTTCTTTGTAAATTGTGTGTTCCTCTTTTTCATTTGATTTGACTTTATGTTTGCTGAGTCGTTATGTTTTTCTTGGTTTTTATTTTGAGTTATGGAGTTGTTATACCTCTTTGTGGTTACCTTAATATTTACCCCTATTTTTCTAAGTAAAAACCTAACTTGTATTGTCCTATATCACCTTGTATCCCTCTCCATTTGGCAGTTCTATGCCACCTGTATTTAGTCCCTCTTTTTGATTATTGTGATCTTCTACATATTGACTTCAATGATTCCCTGTTTTGAGCGTTTTTTTTTTTTTTTTAATTAATCTTAATTTGTTTTTGTGATTTCCCTATTTGAGTTGATATCAGGATGCTCTGTTCTGTGACCTTGTGTTGTGCTGGTATCTGATATTATTGGTTTTCTGACCAAACAATTTCCTTTAGTATTTCCTGTAGCTTTGGTTTGGTTTTTGCAAATTCTCTAAGCTTGTGTTTATCTGTAAATGTCTTAATTTCACCTTCATATTTCAGAGAGAGTTTTGCTGGATATATGATCCTTGGCCTGCAGTTTTTCTCCTTTAGTACTCTGTATATGTCATCCCATTGCCTTCTTGACTGCATGGTTTCTGCTGAGTAGTCTGAACTTATTCTTATTGATTCTCCATTGTAGGAGACCTTTCTTTTATCCCTGGCTGCTTTTAAAATTTTCTGTTTTGGCAAGTTTGATGATAATATGTCTTAGTGTTTTTCTTTTGGGATCAATCTTAAATGGGGTTCGATGAGCATCTTGGCTAGATATCCTTTCGTCTTTCATGATGTCAGGGAAGTTTTCTGTCAGCAGATCTTCAACTATTCTCTCTGTGTTTTCTGTTATCCCTCCCTGTTCTGGGACTCCAATCGCATGCAAGTTATTTTTCTTGATAGAGTCCCATATGATTCTTAAGGTTTCTTCATTTTTTTTAATTCTTTTATGTGATTTTTTTTTCAGCTATATTGGTTTTAATTCCCTGGTCCTCCAGATTTCCCACTCTGCATTCTAATTGCTCGAGTCTGCTCCTCTGACTTCCTATTGCGTTGTCTAATTGTGTAATTTTATTGTTAATCTTTTGGATTTCTGAATGCTATCTCTCTATGGATTCTTGCAACTTATTAATTTTTCCACTATGTTCTTGAATAATCTTTTTTAGTTCTTCAACTGCTTTATCAGTGTGTTCCTTGGCTTTTTCTATAGATTGCCTTATTTCATTTCTGAGGTCATCCCTGATGTCTTGAAGCATTCTGTAAATTAGTGTTTTATATTCTGTATCTGGCAATTCCAGGATTGTATCTTCATTTGGGAAAGATTTTGATTCTTTAGTTTGGGGAGTTGTAGAAGCAGTCATGGTCTGCTTCTTTATGTGGTTTGATATCGACTGCTGTCTCCGAGCCATCACTAAGTTATTGTAGTGATTTATTCTATATTTGCTCACTGAGTCTTATCTTGTTTTGTTTTCTTTCAATACACGTAGATGGGCTACTAGATTGCGCTGTCTTGATTGTTGTAGCCCTTGACTCACTTATGTTTTATTACCAGCTGGTTTGGGCTGTTACCTGATATATAAGCCTGAGTCCATTCACTATTCTTGAGTAGAATCTGACTTTGTGTCATCAAGTGTGTGATGCAGACTGTCACCTATCCACCTAGAGAAGTAGTGGTGATAGTTGTGTGCACCAGATTCTAGTAGCAGCTGGGGTTCACACCCCGGGGTCGGGGGGCAGGATGCTGACAGGCTTCCCCCAAGTGCCAGCGAGGTAGGTGTGTCTCTATTCCTAAAGCAGCTTGGTGGGAGGGCTCTGCAGCTGTACCTTAGGCCCCCAATGCAAGTACCTCTACAGATTGGTAGGTGTCACCCTCCTTAGACCCCTAAGGCAGTAGGCTACGTGGTCTGGGGGGAGCTTCAGCCCTCAGTTCCCTGTTGTGGGTCAGTGAGGGCTCTGTTGAATACGCAGAGATATCAGACCTGGGAAACTTGTCTTTCCAGTAAATCTGCTAAAACAGTTCCAGTCAGATTCCTATCAGAAATGCCTTTGCATTATAATAGCCACCTTGTTCCCTGTAGGGATGAAAGCCTGACTGTGGATCACATATGCTTGGCTGGAGCTGGTTTTGTGTTTTTAGTCCAATTAGGGAAGGATTTTTGGTCCCTGGGTTTTTTGTAGTTGCTTCTCTCAGGCCAGTAGAATGGGTTAGGAAAAGACCAAAAAAAAAAAGGAAAAGAGAAACCGCAGAGCAGTTCTCCCTCTGGCTCAGGAAATTCCAATGTTAATGAAGCCGCCTGGGAAGGGGAGGGGAGGGTTCAGATAAATAGGAGAGAGTAGCACCCCAGAATATAGACAAAGTTACTTATCTTGCTTGGGATGACTGTTTTATCTGAGATTCCCGAGGGGCGCGTCAACTGTGTGCGCTGGCTGGGTAGAGATTGCCCCTGAGGGTCAGGCCCGCGTCCCGTGCTTGCGCTGTCTCAGAAGCCATGGTTAGTTCCTCCACTCCCAGTCCAAAGCCCAGTGCCAAGTTTCCCCGGCTGGGGCGCTGCACTCCCGGCTCCAAAACTAGTCGCTGCCTCCCGAGGACTTCTCCTCCCGCCAGCCGCATCGCTGCGCTGCCTGCGTGCACTGGTTGGGCTTCCCCCGAGGTCAGTTCAGGGGGCTAGGGCTGCGCCCCATTTTTGCACCCTCTCAGGATGCCATGCTCAGCTCCCCTGCGCCCAGTCCAAAGACTGGCGCCAAGGTTTCCTAACTGGGACACTGGCTCTGGGCTCCGCAAACAGTCGCTGCTTCCCCGTGGTTGTTCGTTCTCAGTCTCTGTCACTCAGGTCAACTCTTTAAATCTGTGTTTGTTGGTCAGAGTTCATAGATTGTCATGTATGTGATGGATTCACTTGTTTTTCCGAGTCTTTGTTGCAAGAGGGATCCGAGGTAGCGTCTACCTAGTCAGCCGTCTTGGCCCCACCTCGCAAATACTTTTTTTTACCAACATAAACGGTCACTATACACTGGACCTCGCCAGATGGAACACACAGGAATCAAATTGACCATATCTGTGGAAACAGATGATAGAAAAGCTCAATATTATCAGTTAGAACAAGGCCAGGGGCCAACTGTGGATCAAATCATCAATTACTCATATGCAAGTTCAGGTTGAAACTGAAGAAAATTAGAACAAGTCTACGAGAGCCAAACTATGATCTTGAGTACATCCCACCTGAATTTAGAGACCATCTCAAGAATAGATTTGAAGTGTTGAACATTAATGATCGAAGACTGGATGAGTTGTGGAGTGACATCAAGGACATCATACATGAAGAGAGCAAAAGCTCATTAAAAAGACAGAAGAGAAAGAAAAACCTAAATGGATGCCAGAAGAGATTCTGAAACTTGCTCGTGTATGTCAAGTAGCTAAAGCAAGAGGAAAAAATGATGAAGTAAAAGAACTGAACAGAAGATTTCAAAGGGTGGCTCCAGAAGACAAAGTAAAGTATTATGATGACATGTGTAAATACCTGGAGATAGTAAACCAAAAGGAAAGAATATGCTCAGCATTTCTCAAGCTGAAAGAACTGAAGGAAAAATTCAAGCCTCAAATTGCAATACTGAAGGATTCTACAGGGAAAATATTAAATGATGAAGAAAGTATCAAAAAGCAGATGGAAGGAATACACAGAATCACTATACCAAAAAGAATTGGTAGACATTCAGCCATTTCAGGAAGTAACATGTGATCAGGAAGAGATGATGCCGAAGGAAGAAGTGCAAGCTGCACTGAAGGCACTGGTGAAAAACATGACTCCAGGAATTGATGGAATACCAAGTGAGGTGTTTCAACAAATGGATGCAGTGCTAGAAGTGCTCATTCGTCTATGTCAAGAAATTTGGAAAACAGCTACCTGGCCAACTGACTGGAGGAAATCCACATTTATGTCTATTCCCAAGAAAGGTGATCCAACTGAATGCGGAAAGTATCAAACAATATCATTAATATCATATGCAAGTAAAAATTTGCTGAAGATGATTCAAAAGTGGCTGCAAAAGTATATCAACAGGGAGCTGCCAGAAATTCAAGCCAGATTTAGAAGAGGATGTGCAACTAGGGATATCATTGCTGATGTGAGATGGATCCTGGCTAAAAGCAGAGAATACCAGAAAGATGTTTACTTGTGTTTTATTGACTATGCTAAGGCATGTGACTGTGTGGATCATAACAAATTATGGATAACACTGTGGAGAATGGGAATTCCAAACATTTAATTGTGCTTATGAGGAATCTGTACATGGATCAAGGGGCAGTCATTCTAACAGAACAAGGGGACACTCTATGGTTTAAAGTCAGGAAAAGTGTGTGTCAGGTTTTTATTCTTTCACCATACCTATTCAATCTATATGCTGAGCAAATAATCCAAGAAACTGGATCATATGAAGAACGGGACATCAGGATTGGAGGAAGAGTCATTAACAACCTGAGATATACAGATGACACAACCTTGCTTGCTGAAAATGAAGAGTGCTTGAAGCACTTACTGGTGAAGATCAAAGATCACACCCTTCAGTATAAATTACACCTCAACATAAAGAAAACAAAAATCCTCACAACTGGATCAATAAGCAACATCATGATAAATGGAGAAAAGATTGAAGTTGTCAAGGATTTCATTTTACTTGTATCTACAATGAACACCCACGGAAGCAGCAGTCAAGAAATCAAAATATGCATTGCACTGGGCAAATCAGCTGCAAGAGATCTCTTTAAAGTGTTAGAAAGCAAATTTGTCATCTTGGCAACTGAGGTGCACCTGACCCAAGTCATGGTGTTTTCAATCACCTCATATGCATGCAAAAGGTGGAAAATGAATAAAGAAGAATTGACACCTTTGAATTGTGGTGTTGGTGAAGAATACTGAATACACTGTGGACTGCCAAAAGAACGAACAAATCTGTCTTGGAAGAAGTACAACCAGTATGCTTCTTGGAAGCAAGCATGGAAAGACTGTGTCTCACACATGTCAGACATGTTGTCAAGAGGGATCAGTCCCTGGAGAAGGACATCATGCTTGGTAAAGCAGAGGGTCAGCAAATAAGAGGAAGACCCTCAACGACATGGATTGACATAGTGGCTGGAAAATGGGCTCAAGCATAGCAACAATTTTGAGGATGATGCAGGACCAGGAGGTGTTTCCTTCTGTTGTGCATGGTGTCACTAGGAGTTGGAACCTACTTGACAGTGCCTAACAACAATAAAAACTTCCAAAAGACAAGAATCCAAAATCGCAAGGCCAGTTAAAGGCTATTCCTAGAACTGCTACAGCATCACTTCTGCAACATAAGTAAAAATAGTGACATGGAAAACCCAGATTCAAAGTGGTAGAGAATGTATTCCACTTCTTGGTGGAGGGAGTGGCAAAATCACATTGCAAAGAGTATGTGGAATGGGAGAGATTGATTTGGCCGTCTTCAGATGGTGCAATCTGCCACACCTATACTACATCTAATCTTTTGGAAAGATTTTTTTTTCTTTTCCCAAAACATAAAAAAAAAAAAAAAAACTTTAATCAATTCAGACTCCCTTCCAGTAATAATACCTAACCTCATATACCATTATCTCTCAATTGGACCCAATGTAATAACTTCATTCCTGCCTTTGCTTTTGTCTCCTACAATATTTTCTCTACATGGCAGAGCCTTAAACACTCTGCCCCCATTTCTCACCTTCCATTCTCTTTTGAACCTACTTCAATTTGTCTTTCAACTTCATCACTCCTCCAAAACCACTTTCTTCAATATCACTAATTACTACCACTTTACAATAGTCAATTTTCAGCTCTTAGTATCTGATACAACATTCATCATGAAATACGTTTTTTGCTAGGCTCTAGGGCTAAGCACTTTCTGCGTTTTTCTTCTGTCTCACTGCCTGACCCTCATCATTATTCTTTTTGATCTTCCTGATTTCTGTGGTGGAGTGCCCCTGATCTCACCCTTGGACACCTTTTCTGTTTTATACCTCCTCCCTGATGTTCCTCTCTAGGCTCATCATTACAAAATGAGAATAATAATAGCACTTACTCCATAAATCTGAGCCAATATTAAATAGGTAAATATATATAAGGTCTATAGAAAAGTGTCTTGCATTCTAAAATTCCTATAGAACTGTTAACTACCACTATTGTTATTAGTATTATTTAAAATACCATCTATATGCTGAAAACTCTCAAATTCACACCTTTCTGTGTTTTCCCTTTAACCTCTAGGCCTCCAGATGAGCTTAATTAGAGAGCTTGCCTTAGAATCATAGACGGTTCATCCACAAAACTAGAGTGAAGGCAGAGAATATCGATGTGGAATTAGAATAGTACATGTAGTTGTTGAAGTAGATATTCTCCCCTCATGTTTTATATCTACAGCAAAATAGGAAGCAAGCTCATCAGCAGAGAGAGAGTAGAAAGGAGGAAGTGATGAAGATGTGAGGAGACAGGAAAGGTATGAAAGAGTCCTGTAGAACAGTAGGATGGGAAGAAGACTAGAGCAAGTTAGATTATTCCCAGGCAGAATTACGGGCTAACTTCAAGCCTGTGGTCAATAATTTAAGGTGAGATTAGTCAGCAGTATTATGTGGTTTTCTCCAACCTTATTCAGCAGCAAATATTCAAGCCTGGAACATGCAGATGGTTGAATTTAAGAAGGGTTAAGGTTAAATCAAGTAATACAGAATGAAAGGACAAGAAAATTGAGGGTGAGCAATGGATTATAATGATGGATTGTGGCTTATAGGCCAACCATAACTATAATCTTTGCCTCATTTAATATTTTACTGTTAAATGCCACTTTGTCTGAAGGTACAGATTATCACCACTAATATTTTCCCTTCATCGCACTTAACTGGCTCTTTTTTTTTTTTTTTTTTTGCTCAGCCTTTTATCTTTAACGGTTCTGAGGTACTTGTTTTCGTGAGGTCTTTTACACACAAATTATAGTTGAATTCAGAACAGGTGATAGGGTTGAGGTTTTAAATCCAGAAATCTTTCCATCTAAGAGCAATATTTACTGATATCACACTGTTTCCCTTTCCTAGATGGAATAAATATTCTCTCGACTATCATTTTAATATAAATTAGAGATGATTTAAGTTCTATTTCTTGTATAACTGTGGGTCATGATAACTGACAACCCTAACTTTTGTTCCATCTTTTGAATCTCGTATGTATGGAAATTTTTTACAGTTTGCTGTAAGCATGGGGTGATCAAGGTACACCCTGTTTAGGGTGTCAAGACTGTTCTTTCAGATAAAATTCACGTTTAATCAGACTCAGGTTTAAGAAAAAAGGCTTTTGTTTTGTTTTGTTTTTTTAGAACCCTAATCTGTAAGATTACAGGTCCAATTCCCATGGCAAGTAGTAAAAAGCAGAGTTTAGCTACTATGCTAAATAATTTTTCCAAAAGCTAGCTGGGAACCAGCAGATCCAACCATCTCTGAAGCCTTTTGGAGGAACTTCTTTACTCAGCACATCCTCCAAGTCAAGTATTAACTAGGAGTTCTGTTTTCCAGTAATCTCTTTCTTCATGGACTAAAGTAGCAATGTACCTTTCAAAAGTATTTGTAAAATCTACATTTGCTTAATTGTCCATGGCCTAGCTTTGTCTTCTGCCCCTGATATTTTGAGCTTACTTTCCTAATTTCCAATGCTGGTTTCCAGTTCTGAAGCCAATTTTCTTTTTTTATTAAAAAAAGTCATTGTTAGTTTGATGACAAAGGAAGAGAGAGAGTGAAATTAATGGATTCAGTCCTTCATAGTAAATTAAAAGTTGAAAATTAAGGGCAGAAAAAAGTCAACGGACTCTGAAAGGGTTGGCCCAGGTAATTTGGAAGGTACAAAAGCCACTGACATAGAGTTGAAAGGTAAAACTATTGGGTGGACAATATTTAGTTTTGCTTTGATGACTCCAAGTCTTTTCTAGAAAGTTGCCTCTGAAATCAACACTATACCATAAATATGTAACCAAAAAAAAAAAAAAAAAACCAAACCCATTGTCATTGAGTCATTTCTGACTCATAGCAACCCTACAGGACAGAGTAGAACTGCCCCACAGAGTTTCCACGAGCGCCAAGTGGATTTGAACTGCTGACCTTTTGGTTAGCAGCCATAGCTCTTAACCACTATACCACCAGTGTTTCCATTTATGTAACAGGTATCTCTTAATGGAGAGAGATTTCTAATCAATCATGTGGTTATACTGATAAAACGGCTGTGTCTACCAGAAAAAGCAATATAATGACATTACAAGCACAGTACTTAAAATATATGTCTTGAAGTCTAAAGAGACAAATGAAAGTGGCAATCAGAATATAGAAGAGGCAATATTTCATTTATGTGCTTTAGAGTTCTAGGTCCGTTATTTATGTCTTTTAGTTGTTAAAATATACTTCAGTGCAATACTGTCGACTGAACAAACTACATACTTTAATGAATCACATACTTTCAAAAGTTTACATTTTTTGAAGAAAATGCCATTTTTGCAAATAAGGGACTACTACAAAATTCATACCAATCTCCACTTCCCGAGTCTTCGCTGATATTTAATTTGGTCTTAGCTTCAAACTTCTTGAAAGCTTTTTAGTGTCTATTTAGAACTACACAGTTTTCAATGATCAAGAAATTCGAGTACAGAGAAATTTCCAGGGATTGTGGACAGGCAGTCAGAAATGGGTATTAATACAAATATTGACTTTATATTCTGTTGAACATCTAGATTTATTGTCCCTCAAGGCAAATATTGACCTTATCTTACAGGTCAATACATCTCTATGTCTACAGCAACAAAAAGTCAATATCTGCTTCATATCCATTTTCCCAGACAATAACTACTTCTATACATGCTACAATGATTAGTGTTTAAAAACAGATGCTTATTAAAGGGAAAAAACACATGAATAATACAATTTAATTAGCAGAGAAGGTGTCAACTATACAAATAAGCAATCAAAAAATGAATCTAGGATGCCTAAGCTTTTATATCAAGAAGTTGCATTTGCAGATAAATTTTGCCAAGGAAAACAAAAATTGTTTATAATCAGTAAACAGAATGGGAAAGGTGAATTAAACTTTGTTGCTGTTGTTAGGTGCTGTTGAGTCAGTTCCGACTCATACCGACCCTATGCACAATAGAACGAAACACTGCCCGGTCCTGTGCCATCTTTACAATCGTTGTTATGCTTGAGCTCATTGTTGCAGCCACTGTGTCAATCCACCTCGTTGAGGGTCTTCCTCTTTTCCACTGACCCTGTACTCTGCCAAGCATGATGTCCCTCTCCAGGGACTGATCCTTTCTGACAACATGTCCAAAGTATGTAAGACACAGTCTCGCCATCCTTGCTTCTAAGGAGCATTCTGGTTGTACTTCTTCTAAGACAGATTTGTTCATTCTTTTGGCAGTCCATGGTATATTCAATATTCTTTGCCAACACAATTCAAAGGCATCAACTCTTCTTCCGTCTTCCTTATTCATTGTCCAGCTTTCACATGCATATGATGCAACTGAAAACACCATGGCTTGGGTCAGGCACACCTTAGTCTTCAGGGTGACATCTTTGCTCATCAACACTTTGAAGAGGTCCTTTGCAGCAGATTTGCCCAATGCAATGCATCTTTTGATTTCTTGACTGCTGCTTTCATGGCTGTTGATTGTGGATCCAAGTAAAATGAAATCCTTGACAACTTCCATCTTTTCTCCGTTGATCATGATGTTGCTCATTGGTCCAGTTGTGAGGATTTTTGTTTTCTTTATGTTGATGTGTAATCCATACTGAAGGCTGTGGTCTTTGATCTTCAAGTCCTCTTCACTTTCAGCAAGGAAGGTTGTGTCATCTGCATAACACAGGTTGTTAATGAGTCTTCCTCCAATCTTGATGCCCTGTTCCTCTTCATATAGTCCAGCTTCTCGTATGATTTGTTCCGCATACAGATTAAATAGGTATGGTGAAAGAATACAACCCTGACACACACCTTTCCTGACTTTAAACCAATCAGTATCCCCTTGTTCTGTCTGAACAACTGCCTCTTGATCTATGTAAAGGTTCCTCATGAGCACAATTAAGTGTTCTGGAATTCCCATTCTTCTCAGTGTTATCCATAGTTTGTTATGATCCACACAGTCAAATGTCTTTGCATAATCAATAAAACACAGGTAAACATCCTTCTGGTATTCTCTGCTTTCAGCCAGGATCCATCTGACATCAGCAATGATATCCCTGGTTCCACATCCTCTTCTGAAACCGGCCTGAATTTCTGGCAGTTCCCTGTGGATATACTGCTGCAGCCGTTTTTGGATGATCTTCAGCAGAATTGATTTTTACAAATCTCTTTCATTAGGTTTTTTTTCTCTTGAGCTAGACATATTTATAATTTCCTAGAAATAAATTTTTGTTGTCTGAAGCTTTTGAGATCTTTTTGATTGTTACTGTAGCACAACCTGTCTATCCTACAGATATAATACCTAATATAATGATCATTTATTAATTTGAATAGTTACTTAAATTATAATAATCTTCGATTTCGTTTTCTATATGAAGGTAATGAATAATCTTTGTAGTGACTCTCTGTAATTTTACGTGGAACTTTTTTCTGTTTCCAGACTTTTGAAAATAAGTAGTTAAACTTTCACTCTGTGGGAAGTCAGACTTCCTAGCAATCCCACATAGATATTTGTGGAAAAGAATGGAGAAGCTTGGGATTGTGTTCTTTTCCAAGGAAGCTTATTTAAAGGGCCATGTGACCAACAGACATCTTTATATGGAAAGTACTAACACTATCCAGTAAATGCCTATTGTGAACACTAAAACTATTCCCTAATAGCCAGTTCTCATCTCCACCTACAAGTACACAGAAAGTTGTCCTTAACCTCCTCCAAGGAGTTTGTGTGGCTGTGTGACTGATAAGGAAATCTAGGCATATGGACATGTGTTTCTTCCAGGTGGAAGTACCTAACTGGTCTTACATGAGACGATGGGGCCAAAAGAGTCCAGTAGCCTGGATCACTAAGTATGGAGGACAGCTTGCTTGGAGTGTCATCCAGAGATATGGTGGACTTTGCACTAATAATAATAATTTTAAAAAATTGTTGTATAAAGCCACTGATTTGGGGGGCTATCCTTACCCCAGATAAGGGAAGATTACTTATTACTGCAGCACAACCTGAGCTGTTTATATTGCTACACTGTCTAGTGAAACGATCAAGGAACCTAGCTCCAGGCATAATCCTTAGCTTGTTTTTACTTAGAGAGATGGCACAATAATTGAGATGTCTTTAATATCACTGAGCAGAATAAAGGAAAATGAAGATAAAAGGAAGCATGCCGTCTACGTAATTTGGAGATACAAGAGGCATTTTTCCCCTTTCAATTTATTCTACCTTGTTAATAAATTCTTCTGCATTCATCTCTAAAATTATTCTTCAAGTTTTTCTTTTACCTGATTTGGCCAAAGGCCAAAAAATTCCTATCCTGTTCTCATTAAAATTCTAAACACGATTTCTTTTACTGTCACCTAATTAAACAAGTTCCTTTTTGTATGTATTCAGCAATAATGCTGTCACTTTTCTATATACTCTACTGACTATAATTAATTATTACTTTGTCTAGAACTTGGTGGACTATAATTCCTCAGGCCAATCTTATAAGAATTATGGTCTCGACAGAAACCTAATCTTGAAGAGATTACCCTGTGCCATCATTATGAGTGTCTCTCTGGCAGTATATAATCCTATCATTGAATGACAATGCCCATGGATCTTGGCACTCAGCTACATAAGTTAGTGGCAACAATATTGGAAATGGCAGTCCATTCACCTTTCAGGGTGATAGCACTAATACAACTGCTTCTCTTCATTTACGCTCTAGGGGCTGACTCAGGAGCTGGCATGACCGAAAACCTTGGAAAAGGAATTTATCACAGAGTAAGCAAAGGAATGGCTCCTGATGCAATACATTTTCTCTTCTTGCCAAACTGTCTCCTATTTCCTTGGAATGGGGCTTTCTAGGTGATTTTAGGCTGCAGAATGTGGGAGGAGATGACCCGATTTTTATTATCCACTTGTCCGTATCATTTTCTCCTGGAAATTATACTCTTGACTCTTTTGACCTTTAAAATTCTTTTCTGTTACTTTTTCGATACTTGAGATAATTTTCTATACTTGTTTTCTAAGACTGTTTTGTGATATTTATTTCCCTTTTAAAAATTAAATGATTAAATAGCATCAAACTAAATAGCTCATATCTCAGAACACTGAAATCCCCAAAGCAGAATAAATTGAGCTGCAACTCTTAAGAAATAGAAACTATTTTATAATTTCACAAGCAACTATAGCCTCTGTGCTTTAGGTGTATGTGTATGACTGGGTATACATGCTACCTTATATACATGATCATTTAAATACCAAAACCATGACACAGCAGCTACATCAGTGGGCTCAACCATAGCAACAACTGTGGGAATGGCACAGGACTGGGCAATATTTCTCTCTGTTATATGGAAGGTCGGTGTAAGGCTGAACTGACTTGATGGCACCTAACAACAACATATGCTAAACTGTTGTGTTATTTTGGACAATTATTTTATCTATAAGAATATGTATTTTGCATGGCAATGTGAAAATTTAACATTATCTATATCATTTTTTTTATATCATTGGCTCATCCTACAAAAATCAAATAAGAATAAAACTACAGAAAAACATAAAAAAAAAAAAATACCAAAACCAATTGCATAATTAGTGGCCTATACACAGATGATATTAGAAATATTAAATCATCTTATTCTAGTATTGTTCCCTGTATCACTTTAGTCCCCACAATTATATTGTAAACAGGAATTCTCTCTACTACACCAAAAATTGCCTAGCAGAGGAACGCTCATCTTCAATGAAAATGAATAGTTTCTATTTAGTAAGTTGCTTAACTTAATCAGGGGCAACTGGCAATTTATAATGCTCTCAGATCTGTTTCAAAGAATATAGAGTTAGGATGGGTTTATTCCCTTGTTTCGGTTTTGGTTTTTTCTTCCAGTGTTTTCAGGTAGCGTGTATAAGAAGATGGTATTTTCAGGGCAACATGAGGCCTCTTATTCAAATACCAGGTGAGTACCAATAATATTTCATAACCTTGATCTAGTTTTTACTGTCATTTTGCATAAATATTTTTCTGAAAGGAAATTGCTTAATTTGTATTTCTTGCCTCAAAATATTTAAGCTGCCATCTCATCACTACTATGCAGTATTTACTATACAAACCTGGGAAATAATGATAAACATAATTGTGAAATACAAAAATAACCTTAATAAGTTTTTATTTTCCTATGATCTTAACAACAATAGATTGTTTTCTACATTTGGGATTCATATTATTTTGAAAAGTGATGGTAGAGACCTTGAAAACACCGAGAATATTGCTCACTTTAATGTCCTCTGAAAGAAGAATAAAGGTGTTTTCTTGTCTTTATGTACCCTTCATGAAATACTTTCTCATTTTGTTTCAGATGCACATGGAACTGCAATAAGCAAGTATCAGGTGATGCTGTAAGCTCATATTTTTCATAAAATCATCAGAAGTCATTTCAGATTTTCAACAATTGCTAACTTCTTACCTTGAAAGTGAAGGTGAGTATGAAAGACAATTGAACATCCATTTATCAGTTTATTATTTTCTGAGAAGTCAAGACAATACTCAGAGCATGAAAAATAGAAGTTTCCTGAACAGTATGCTATCTATTAAAAGTTATATACAGAAAAAGGAAAACTATACTCAAGTGCCTATCAAATCTTAATATGCAGAGTAAATATCATGAGTCTTCCTAAAAAAAAAAAAAAAAATTCTAAAGATTCCAATCTTTTTACTATCTTTAAATACAAGTGCTTGGTAATGACATCTACTTACTATCACTTGCTCACTTGTAATCACTTAATATCATTAACATTTGACCCTCTGAAACTGGCTACTAAGCAATGCAATCAAATTTGCTGATGGCATAATTTCCATGAAAAACTAATACTTTTTTAGTACTTACAAAAAAAATTTCCCCTTTGCAAAAGAAAGACATAAGCCTCACATGATACCAGAAACCAACAGACTCAAGACCAAGAGAATAATAAAAGAGTAATTATATCAGTAAGGTATTAAATTTAAAATACACGCGTATGCTCCTACTAACATAAGCACAGAAACTATCTAAAGCAAAAAGTGACAGAAAAGAAAGTGATAAATCCAACATCACAGTGGGAAAATCTAGAAAATCGTCTCTCAATAATTGACAGACCAAGCAGATACAAATCTGAAGAATAAAAGGGATTTGCTAAGCACAAATAAAAACTTTGATCTAATGGATGTTGTCATGGATTGAATTATGTCCCCCCAAAAATGTGTGCATCAGTTTGGCTGGGCCATGATTCCCAGTATTGTGTGGTTGTCCTCCATTTTGTGATTGTAATTTTATCTTACAGAGACTTAGGGTGGGATTGTAACACCCTTACTCAGATCACAACCCTGATCTAATTGTAAAGGGAGTTTCCCTGGGGCATGGCCTATACCACCTTTTATCTTATAAGAGATAAAAGGAAAGAGAAGCAAGCAGAGAGTTGGGGAACCTCATACCACTAAGAAAGCAATGCTGGGAGCAAAGCGGTCCTTTGGACCTGAGGTCCCTGTGAGGAGAAGCTCCTAGTCCGGGGGGAAGATTGATGAGAAGGCCAACAGAGAGAGAAAGCCTTCCCCTGGATCTAATGCCCTGAATTTGGACTTCTAGACTACTAGACTGTGAAAAAATTAATTTCTCTTTGTTAAAGCCATCCACTTGTGGTATTTCTGTTATAGCAGCACTAGATAACTAAGACAGACAGGTAAAGAATATTACACTCAAAGTTTTAGCATACACATTCTTTCAATTACCATTAAACATTTACAAAAATTCACTATACGCTAGGCCATAAGGAAGGCTTCACAGTTCTTAAGACTGGTATAATAAATGCTGTATCCTCTGACAAAAATTCTTTTTAGTTGGAAATAGATATCAAGATGTGTTCTAAACCTAAAGTACTTTAAAATAGTGTAATATTGTCACTATTGAAGAATTGTCCAGACAAAAAAAAACCATTGCCATTGAGTTGATTCCAACTCATAGCGACCCAATAGGACAGAGTAGAACTACCCATTAGGGTTTCTAAGGAGTGGCTGGTAGATTTGAACTGCTGACCTTTTGGTTAGCAGCCAAGCTCTTAACCTCTGTGCCACCAGGGCTCCAGTGGGAGAGGACAGTGAGCTCAGAAACAAATCAGGTGAACAATAAGGAAAATCACATTAGACAGAGAACATGGTGTGTGCCAACCCCAGGACAAGAGAAAGCCAGCAGGATAGAGGAACCCAAAGATGACTGGTATGACTAGGGCCTCATGAGTGAGAGCGTGAGCCCTGTGAGACAATACTGGAGGACTAGTCTATTGTTCAGCCAGACCATGCAGAACAGTGAATTTTATTCTAAATGTAATGGGAAGCCCTTGAACAACACTGAAGTTGTGAGGTGCCATATGTGTTTTCCATTCTTCAAAGAGCACTGTATTTCCTTTGTGAATAGATTGGGATGGGATAAATATGGAAGATGAGAGGCCAGGTGGGAGACAATAATGACAGACAACACAAAACCTGATCATGGCTTCAACTAGTATCAGGTGGAATAGACGTTTGAAAATGCTAAGTCCTTTTAAATGTCTGATTTTTTAACCTACATAGGTTTTTTATTCAAGTTAATGACTGTCATTAAAACCAATGCCCTATAAAGCAAGTCTCTCCTATTAGACCACCCAACTAGAGATCTGTGAACTTGGAAGTGACAAATTAACTGACCAAGTGGCTGAGTATTAAAGACAGCAGTTTGGAAACTGTTTAAAAAGTGGCACATTCAGGTTAATTTAACAACTCAGATCATTTAGTTAGTTAAAACATCAGAATCCAGGGACACCCTTTTTAGGGTGCCAAACTCTAAGAAACATAAAACCTCTCTTAAGTGACTATTTTTGTGACTCTTCAGTGCATTTTCCAGTATTTTAATATCAGAGCAGAATGAAAATCTGTTAGCTATTACTTTAATACCTAAAAGTGATCAACTTTATGACAAACATAAGAACTTAAAAATCATAAAATTAAGTACATTAACCAATAGTATTTCTGTTTGAGACAAAAGAAAGACTACAGTATGGAAGAAAAAGATTATCAGACTAAAAATCATAACTGCCTCACTTAAAATCACAGGTAGAGTTTACTAACCTACTACTTAAAATCACATAGCGCAAATACAGAAATTATCCTCTACGACAGATTGTATGGAAAAGACCAACCACTAGGCAGATCTCATGAAATGTGACTGAATGATACTTAGACTCAAGATTTTTAAATAAACCTGAGGGGCAGGTAAGGAGGCTAGAATTCACATCAACCTAATTTATCTGATTAAAAAGTAAAACTTCTGGTGTTGTTATTTATTTATTTTTAGTTGTGTTTTGTGTGTGTGTGTTAATTCATCCTGCTTGTTCAATGAAAAAAAGAGTCCAATAAACACTCTTTCAAACCCCTTTGCTTATACATTAACCCCAAGAATCCCTTAGTCTTCTAATCACTTTAAAAAAGGTAGAACGAGCTAACTATTCTCTCCTATCAAGAGAATCATGCAGTATAATTCTTGACTTACAAGGTATCTCCAGGCCAGCTAAGAGAGAGTACAAAGCCTGCCCATGTTACAGCACTTTGTCAATGTCCATAGTGTGGATTTTGTTAGACACCCACCAGAGAAAATCTTAAACCTGTTTCACTCTGTTCTAAACAGTGGCAACATCTTCCTGTTAATTTCCAGGTAATGGGAACCTTTTATATCATGTTGCAACTGAGGCCTGAAGATGATCTTTTCTTCTTAATGGGAATTGGTTTTTAAGACAAAAAGTCTTTTCTCGTTTTTTTTTTTTAACTTTTGCATCTTTTTACTTAAGATGAGAAGCCTGCCAGACTTTATTAAACCTGCAGAACTATTGTTGTGATAAAGCAGTGAAAATTTGATGGCAAATAGATCTAAGTGAAGTTATAAAAATCTGTGCAGTTCGAGTTTTAGTATTCAATTATTTTTAATAAAAATGTAGTTAATTGTCATCAAAATCTATTTTAGAAATGCTTCTATTTAAAATATTTGGGTTTTTTCCTGAGGTTCAGCCCTCAGCCAAAGATTGAACAGGACCATAAAAGAGAATGAGACTAAGGGAGCACAACAGCCCCGAGGCAAGCATTGCTAGGCAGAAGGGGACAGGAAAGCTGGTAATAAGGAGTTCAAGGTTGAGAAGGGCAAGTGTGTTGACATGTCATGGGGTTGTTAACCAATGTCGTAAAACAATATGTATACTAACTGCTTAATGAGAAACTAGTTTGTTCTGTAAACCTTCATCTAAAGTACAATAAAAAAAAAATAATAAAGCACAATTACAAAAAAAAAGCCCACCAAAAAAAGGGGGGGGGTTTACATGCTGTGTTGGTGAGAAATAATCTCTGTACCTAACGCATTATTTATTTAAAAAAAAATTTTTTAATAAGAAAAAAATTTTTGCTTATGATTTCATATCATAGAGGGACAATATTTATAGTATGTGGTAATTGCACTAACAAAAGTAAGAGGAAAAAAACAGGTAATTATTCCTTTAAAAACATCCTATAACTAGATATTGGAAGGAATGAGATTAGTTTGGTTACTTAAATTTGTATCTTAAAATTTATCTACATAATTGTTCCCCCTTTAAATAGAAAACTCTAATAAGGAAATATAGACTAAGAAAAATCAACAAAATATGTAAACAAAATAACAATGCAATTAATCAATCATTTATTGGCTATAAATTCATATGTAGAAATCAGATTTTAAATTCACCTTGACAATTATTTCCTGATTAGGATTTATGGGTTATAGAAAAGCTGTGAACACCAGCATTATTAAAAATATAAAATACTAAAATTCAAATAAACTGCATATAGTATTTGTATTCTACCCAGAAAGTACAGGTGACCTCAACACTGTAGTCAAACTGAGAATGCAATTTGTATGAATAGTGTATTCCATTTTGAGATGGGATTATGAAAGTATTATAGAGGTAAAAAAATGCCAATTACCATTCAAAGTGCAAAAATATCGTTAGCAAGATTAATGATAATTTACGGAAATCATTAAACCTTTAAAATTTTTTGAGTAGAAGCCTCTCCACTATGCAGTCACTTTCCTGAGAAGCCTATTTTAGATCATTGCCTGAAATGAAAAAACATAAAATATGTAGGAAGCCAATGTCATTTCTACCTCTTATTCATGTAGTTTAATTTGTTTTCTTTTTCTATATATTAATTTAATGGTTACAGTCTAATTAACATTAGCAGACAGAAGTGAGTAGGTAAAGAAAACCTGAAGCAAAGGTCTCTATAATTCAGACACAGTTTGAAAAGCATTAGGTAATTAGTCAAAGTTATTCGTAGAATTTTGAAGAGCAGCTTAATGCCTGCCAGATTAAGGGAAGAAATTTATTTTGCTAAGCAAAATTAGTGCTGTATAAGGGGAAGAAAAAAGGATGTTTCAAAAAAAGAAATATATATATGTAAGATATATATCTTAGTACAATAAGCACGTATCATCTCATATTTCTAATGGAGAAAATATATAACGAGAAGACAGAAATATCTTTATCTGTTGTATTACATAGGTTTTGCTCTAGAACTGACTTAAATGCATTTAGAATAGTTGAAAATAAAATGTATCGACAATGAAGCAATAAAATAGCCTTAACAAAAACAAAAAGCACTAATATTGTAGGCTTCTTCCTTTTTTGGTCACAACCTCCAGCCTACCACCATCACAAACATACATTCACACACACACACACACACACACACACACACACACACACACACACACACTTTGTTATTTGCTCTTTCCTGTAGTGTATAGGAGGGAATTCATGGTTTAGTGGCAGAATTCTTTCCCTCCATGCAGGAAACCCTGACCAATGCACCTCCTGTGCAGTCATCACCCATTGTCAGCGGAAGCTTGTGTGTTGCTATGATGCTGAACAGGTTTCAGTGGAGCTTCCAGAGTAAGACAGACTAGGAAGAAAGTCCTGGCAATCTGCTTTCAAAAATCGGCCCATGAAAACTCTATGGATCACAACAGTCCAATCAGCAATTGATCATGGGGATGATGCAGGACTGGGTAGTGTTTGGCTCCATTGTGCATGGGGTCACCCTGAGTCAGAGGTCTACTCAACAGTCATATAGCAACAATAGCAACACAGAGTATAGGATGCCGTGATGAGATTTAGATGGGGTTGTCCTTGTTCTTCTCGCCCCAGACCACATGAGTGGTGTCTTGGTCATCTAGTACTGCTATAACAGAAATACCACAGGTGGATGAATTTAGCAAAGAGGAATTTATTCTCTCACAGTTTAGTAGGTTCTAAGTCCAAATTCAAGGTGTCAGCTTCAGGGGACAGCTTTCTCTATCAGCTCTGTAGGAAGATTCCTTGTCATCAATCTTCCCCTGGTGGAAGAGCTTCTCAAACACAGGGACCCCAGATATAAAGGATGTGCTCTGCTCCCGGCACTGCTTTCTTGGTGGTATGAGGTCCCCCTGTCTCTCTGCTCGCTTCTCTCTTTTATATCTCAAGAGATTGCCTCAAGACACAATCCAATCTTGTAGACTGAGTCCTGCCTCACTAACACAACTGCTGCCTATCCTCCCTCATTAACATCATAGAGGCAGGATTTACAACATATAGGAAAATCACACAATACTGGGAATCATGGCCCAACAAAATTTATACATCCATTTTTGGGAGGACATAATTCAATCCATGACAAGTGGTAATGAGCATGGCCTGGACATCACATTGACCCAAGCCAACCCAATCAGAGACCTCCCAGGACTTCTCTGCCAGAACTATATGAACAGATATATTCTTTCTACAGCAATTTCTGTGCTGGTAGGATGTGCACATGGCCTGCTGACAGTCACCATCAACTGGAAAGAACCTGACTGCTTTTCTGGTTATAGAGCAAGAAATTATACCTAGAACACAACTGTTAAATATAGGTGAATGGCTTATGAAGTGCAGTTTTGCCACTTATGGGATAACCATTCTGGGATTTTAGGATGCTGTGGTAGGGGTAGATGTTTGCTAAACCCTCACTTAGGGCTTCCCACAACCTGGCAGGACTTCATTCAGCCCAGGCAGAATCCCAATGCAATCATCCTGAGCACATCCCTGTGTGTGAGTGTGGGGAGAAGGGACTTGAGAAGCTACTCCCACTTACCACCCCCATCCAGATGTCTCTTGAGAACATTTTCTAAAAAGTATCCTTTGAGCTTATCATAGTAAAATATAATTTCTCTAAGATTTATGTACCATGCCTCAAACACAACCCTATGTAGAAAAGGAATTCCAATTTAATAGACTATAATGGTAATTGTTCAGTAGTGTTTTTGCCTTCTGGGAACAGACCCAACTCTCAGGTCCATGCCACTGCTATTGAGCTGGCACTATCCCCTGACCCAGGATAAATGATTCCTTTCTTACAATTTAGAGAATTTCACCTACCTTCATTTTTGCACATGTTACTCTCCTTCTGGAAACACTCGTGGCATAGTAGTTAAGAGCTACGGCTGCTAACCAAAAGGTCGGCAGTTCAAATCCACCAGGCAATCCTTGAAAACTTTATGGGGCAGTTCTACACTATAGGGTTGCTATGAGTCAGAATCGACTCGACGGCAACAGGTTTGGTTTTTTCGGTTTTTTTACTCTCCTTCTAGAGTTATCTTAATCTCTAAGGCTACTTTTTCCACAAATTTTTCAGTTCCTCAACCATCATCTCTCTATTTCCATTTGTACAGTCTTCCAAGGTAGAAGTCATTGTTTCATTTTGTGCTCCTGCAATACTTTCCTCATATTTCTGACCTATAACTTACTGACAGTCTTGAATCTTACCTAATCCCTACACTCCTGGAAAACAGCAAAAGAAATCTGCCCATACTTTTGTGTTCTGAGAAACAGCTTACTGCAAAGAATCATCCTCTTCATATGACTTAGAGAAGACTCAAGGATGACCCTTGGTTACCTATGACAAGACCAAATACAAGTCTCCAAACTCCCATCCTTTGCCTCAAAAATAATTAGCCAAATGCTTGTGCCCCCTGACCAATCAGAACAAAATCCTTCGTAACCAAACTGATTGAGCATCTCTTCTTCCCCCATCCCTAAACTTTGGCCCACCTTCAGCCCAAGCCAGCATATTTATTGTTGTTGTGTGCCATCACGTTGATTCCAACTCATAGCGACCCCATGTAACAGTAGAACTGTCCCATAGGGTTTCCTTGGCTGTAATCTTTATGGTAGCAGATCACTAGGCCTTTCTTCTACAGAGTTTCTTAGTGGGTTTGAACAGCCAACCTTTTGGTTAGCAACAAAGCACTTAACCTTTGCACCACCTATAGCCCCCCACTCCTTAACACACCCCTGAGAACAGGCTGATCTCAGAGTAAAGCATCCTTTCCTCATGTCACTCCCGTTCAACCCACATCCTCACACATAGTTCTTTATAGCCTGATTACGCCTCACTATATTAAAAAAAAAAAAAATTCTTAAGCCTGGAGATGCGTGCAGATAGTATACTCAGAGCACTCTCCCCATTTGCCTTCTACCCCACCCTTGTAATAAACCCTCTTCTTACTAAGTCTGGATTTGTTTTTTATTTGTCGTTTCTTTCGTGAATTTATCTGATTACATCTATCTCCTCACTGGACTATGAGCTTCTCGAAAGTACTATGCCTTCCTATCTTTGTGCCCTCTACCACAGAATTGTTATACAATATGTACTCAATTTATATTAGTTGAATGAACAAATAAATGAATGAATTATCATTAGCAGGTATATTTAAATAAAGCAAAGCACTAATTAATAGAATATGAAAATCACCTGAACATATAAAGAATGATGAAATATATATGCCATATAGAAATTAATATATAAAAAAAAAAAGATCCTTAACTTAAGCTTGTTGTTGTTGACAGGTGCCGGTGAGTCAACTCTGACTCATTGTGGCCCCGTGTAACATATGGGGCCTTATAGGTTTTCGTGACACAATCGTTAAGTGCTCAGCTGCTATCTGAAAGAAAGGTAGGTGGTTCGAACCCATCAGCTGCTCCACAGAAGACGTGGCATTCTGTTTCTGTAAAGATCACAGCCTTGGAAACCCTATGAGGCAGTTCTACCCTGTCCTATAGGGTCACCATGAGTAAGAATTGACTCCACAGCAATGAGGTTTTTTGGTTTAATCTTCACAGAAACAGATCACCAGGTCTTTCTTCCACAGAGTAGCTGGGTGGGTTCAAACTGGCAACCTTTTGGTTAACAGCTGAGTGCTTAACCATTATAGAATTGGATTTCATATAATTTTTATCTTTAAGCATATAGATAGTGCTTTTTCTCTTCAAAATATTCACAATGCCTTGGAAGGAGCTCTATGAATTGTAATTACTGGATTGTATATCGTTAATTACTAGACATGAATAAGAAAAATATCAGTAAGAACAATTAAAAATAACAGATTTTAGTAACTATACAGTAGTCAGTAAGATATAAAAGGAACAGTAAACAAAATCGAAATTTTCATTATATTTCCCTTTCTGAACTTGGGCCACCTGGTTCAATGAGTTTCTATTAAACATCTGAGTTTGATTATTCTGGTTACCTCTCTATGTCATAATCTGCCACAAACCAAAGATTAGGCAGTCTCAATTAGTACATAATCCATCCATTTCTTAAATCAGGACTTTGATTTGTCTTTGTATCAGTCAAATTAATGTATGTTTTTTTTTTTTTACACCTAAAGAAAAGAAAAAAAATTTTTTTTTCTTTTCTTTAGCTAGTAGGTGGTGGAATTCCAAATTCTCCAAATTCAGGTTTAGTTAGTTAGAAAGATGAAATAGGGAAAAACAATTGAAAAAGTTTAATATAAAAAAACATTATATTTTAAAAATAAAATTCTTATAAATTTCAAATATTAGACAGGAACCACTGAAGTATACTTGCTAGGTAAAATCTGACAAGGTAAGGATTTGTGGAAGTCATCTCAGTTTATTACATATGCTATATGCCTAGGATAATCCTCCTCTAAGATAATCACCTTACAAAATCTCACAGACCAAAATATTCAGTGCTCTAGAGTTCTATTTTTTTTTTTTTTTTTAGAGTTCTATAGTGATTGTCTGTTCTGCAGTCAGTAATGAAGATCCGTGACCTTTCGTCGTAATCCCACAGTGCTGAGAAGCTGTGCATCAGGTATCCTTGGTGACAGTGTGACAATGAAACAAGTATTACGAAACGTATTTTCATTTCTGAAAGCAGGAAACAGAACAGATGAGGTGATTAGAGCATTTGAATGCACTGGCCAGCATAACTTGACATTCATTTGAAAGGTGGTGGATTGCAGCTCTGAGGAGCCTATTCCTATGTTAATCTCTCCCTGGGAAAGTGGTGCTCTGTGCTTAACATTTGTAGAGCTTTGAATTTCTTATTTCAAGCAAAGAGTAACAAAAAGACATGCTTTGATATCAGAACTGGCTATTGTTTGAATAAATTGGAACAAGGAAGCAATTCCTTAAATTACCAAAATAAGAGACCAGACCTTCTAGCATAGATAAAACAATGCTTTGAACTCCCATCTTAGTGGTCCTGCCAGAACAAAATGAAAATCAAAGAACCAGTCCTAAGAGTCACTGAAATTTCATTGTTAATCTGTATACTACAGAGAGAAGAGGAATAGTTAGAAAATAATACATTTTCATGAAAAGCATTTCAATCCTAATTTACTGATTATACACAAAGCCCTAAACTGAGGAGTTACAAGGACTAAAAGGACAGAAGAAGAAACAGTTCCTGACATTTTATCATCTCTTGTCAGATGTTTATATTCTGAGAAAACATGATCACACATTTGATAACGTAAAATTTATACATATATCTTGGACTTACCCTTGTTGGGGCACTATAGTTCTAGGGGAAGATACAGATGTGAAAAATTTATGGCTAATTTGATTAAGATCTGCACATTTAAGGGAATAAAAAGTGGATCCTAATCTAAGAAAGCAAATGGCATTTAGACATAACTCCATAGAGGAGAGCTAGCCTAAATCCTTATCCCTCCTTATTCCATATATTCCATTTGTTTGATTGTTTGTTTTGTAGGTGTTACGAATTAAGTTATTAAGGAACGGCATCTCTGCCTCTGACATTTTTAGTTGTGTTTCCACTTCTCTACATTTTACACATAGTATATGCCTTTGCAAACACAAAGACAGTTTTTTTTTTAAATGCGAAATTTGAATTGGGATTTAAGCTACTGATTTTCCCTACTTCCCCCTTCCAATCATAAAATGAGATTGCCTGTATTCAAATCAAATCTTGTTGTTATATATGTTAGCATTGGGATTATCTACTATCTACTGCATATCAATCACTGTATATACACGTCTAATGCTAAAAAAAAGGATCAAGTAATTTGACCTAAATCATGAGTAGTTCAAATTTTGTATTCTGTTCTCAAACCTCTGACTCTCTAAGACCTCCCTTCCTCTCACTGAACTAGGCTCCTCCTTCACAGAAAATTAGGAATGCTTTCAACCCTTGGGTCCCAAATAGACACACTTACCTCTGTCTTTATCTGGACTTTCTTCCTTTTCTGATGTAAAAAAATAGTATCTTTCTTCCCAAGGTCACTTCTCTAATGCAATTTTTCTCATTACTCTGGATCAGATTCCCTGGGTGGCGAAAACAGTTAAGTGCTCTTGACTACTGGCTGAAAGGTCGGCTGTTTAAAACCACCCAGAGGCACCTTGGAAGACAGGCCTGGTGATTGGCTTCTGAAAGGCCACAGTCTTGAAAACCCTATGGAGCTGCTCTGGTCTGCACACATGGGTTCTCTGTGAGTTAGAATTTCTTCAACAGCAACTAACAACAACTCTGGATCCCATCTCCTCACATCTCCTCAGGTACCACTAACTAAAGATTATCCCTATTTTAATCTCTCCCTCTTCACTAGAACCTTCCCATAAAAATTTAAATATGTTCAAGTATATTCCATCTTAAGAGAAAATTATTTTCCTTATCCCAACTTTTCACTCCAGATATCACCCTAACATTCTTCTTCCCTTCATGACAGTTTTTTCAAAAGGTATGTTCTATAGTAGCAGTCTCACCCTATTCCAGAGTATATAATTGAAATAATAAATGAGGTTTTTGAGGAATTAATACGGAGGTTCCAGGTGGCCAAGGTGGGGAAGGGGGTTAAATTTGGATGAAATTGCACATGTCAACATCCAGACGCATAAGAGAACATAGAATCTCCAGGAAACTGGCTGTGGACCTGTCTGGTATAAGAGAAGGGTGTGTGGGAGTGTATGTGTGTGTGGGAAGCAGGTTGGGATACGAATGGAAATGTTTACAGCTAAATTGTGTACAGCTTTTTAAGTCAGGTTTAGGCTGACATCATTGACCTGTAAACATCAATACATGGTTAGATTTGCAGTTTCGAATGATAATGCCTCACAGTGGTTTGTCTCAAGAGCACTCAAGTAAGATAGTCTAGGTTCGAATTTTTGCTACGCCACTCTCTGTATAGCTTCACTGCAAAGATTAAAACAGTTATTCAATAACCATACTGGAAGAGAATGTTTATGTAAAATTCTCTTCTGTGTAAAGAACACCCACTGCAGTACCAGTCATAATTGCAGAAAAATGGTAGACAAGAGGAACAACAATAAGGAAATTGATTTTCCTTTAAAATGTGTTTTAGTCTATTTGCTACCAAATCACAGAAAACGGATGCCAAATTTGCAAAGTATATTTGGAATTGTCTGACAACACATAAGCTACTAAAAAAAAAAAGGCTAAACTAAACCCATTGCTGTTGAGTTGATTCCAACTCATAGTGACCCTATGGGACAGAGTAGAACTGCCCCATAAGGTTTCCAAAGAGTGGCTGGTAGATTCGAAATACCAACCTTTTGGTTAGCAAATGTTTAACCACTGTACCACCAAGGCTCCGTAAAAAAGCTATATAGGGTACATAAAATTACCTCAGAAAGGGTAGTGCAAGGCAAGACAAAATTGCATGACCACTGATAAAAAAAGAGAATGCTATCTCCAGGGCAACCAAAATGAAGATGTGAACACCAGAAGAAAGAGGCAATAATCTGCAAGAATGATTAAAACCGAGGTATAATGAGAGGCCCCTTCAACTGCTTATGGGGAGAGTTTTTTCATGCATAATTAAAAACTAGTCTCTCTAAAGGAATATCTGTATTGTAGCTGTGTGAGATGCTAACCATATTAGCAGGATAGAAGGAAGTACACTGGGATGGGAGAGAAAAGGAACGGCGAGAAGACAGTGCCTTCCAATATGTGTTCAGGTAAAGTTATGTTAAAAAATCTAACATACATTCAATGGAAAGGTAATTCTTAAGCATGTAGAGTATAATGGAAGATAATATAGGAACCAGTTACTATACAATACTCTAAAAAGTGGAAGTACAATTATGGTATGAAGAGTCTTTGTGACGAAGTTCATAATAATTACGACTCTGTATTAGTTATCACAGTTATATGCAATTATTAAAGCTCCAACATTTTTTATTATATCTATTAGACAATATTTAACAATGATTCAGGATTCCCCTGAGCATTTCAAGGCAATATATCTCGTTAATATATTAAATTGAGTTCATCCATGTAATAAAGTATGTAGAACCAGCTTTTGGATGAGTTGGTCTTGTTGTTGTTGTTGTTGTTGTTAGGTGCCGTCGAGTCGGTTCCAGCTCATAGCAACACTATGCACAACAGAACGAAACACTGCCCGGTCCTGAACCATCCCTGCAATCGTTGTTATGCTTGAGCTCATTGTTGCAGCCACTGTGTCAATCCACCTCGTTGAGGGTCTTCCTCTTTTCCGCTGACCCTGTACTCTGCCAAGCATGATGTCCTTCTCCAGGGACTCATCCCTCCTGACAACATGTCCAAAGTATGTAAGATGCAGTCTCGTCATCCTTGTCTCAAAGGAGCATTCTGGCTGCACTTCTTCCAAGACAGATTTGTTCCTTCTTTTGGCAGTTCATGGCATATTCAATATTCTTCGCCAACACCACAACTCAAAGGCATCAACTTTTCTTCAGTCTTCCTTATTCATTGTGCAGCTTTCACATGCATATGATGCGACTGAAAACACCATGGCTTGGGTCAGGCACACCTTAGTCTTCACGGTGACATCTTTGTTCTTCAACACTTTGAAGAGGTCCTTTGCAGCAAATTTACCCAGTGCAATGAGTCTTTTCATTTCTTGACTGCTGCTTACATGGCTGTTGATTGTGGATCCAAGTAAAATGAAATCCTTGACAACTTCCATCTTTTCTCCATTTATCATGATGTTGCTCACTGGTCCAGTTGTGAGGATTTTTGTTTTCTTTATGTTGACCTGTAGTCCATAATGAAGGCTGTGGTCTTTGATCTTCATTAGTAAGTGCTTCAAGTCCTCTTCACTTTCAGCAAGGAAGGTTGTGTCATCTGCATAACGCAGGTTGTTAATGAATCTTCCTCCAATCCTGATGCCCCGTTCTTCTTCGTATAGTCCAGCTTCTCAGATTATTTGTTCAGCATACAGATTAAATAGGTATGGTGAAAGAATACAACCCTGACACACACCTTTCCTGACTTTAAACCAATCAGTATCTCCTTGTTCTGTCTGAACAACTGCCTCTTGATCTATGTAAAGGTTCCTCATGAGTACAATTAAGTGTTCTGGAATTCCCACTCTTCTCAGTGTTATCCATAGTTTGTTATGATCCACACAGTCAAACGTCTTTGCATAGTCAATAAAACACAGGTAAACATCCTTCTGGTATTCTCTGCTTTCAGCCAGGATCCATCTGACATCAGCAATGATATCCCTGGTTCCACATCCTCTTCTGAAACCGGCCTGAATTTCTGGCAGTTCCCTGATGATATACTGTTGCAGCCATTTTTGAATGACCTTCAGCAAAATTTTGCTTGTGTGTGATATTAATGATATTGTTCTATAATTTCCACATTCGGTTGGATCACATTTCTTGGGAATAGGCACAAATATGAATCTCTTCCAGTCAGTTGGCCAGGAAGCTGTCTTCCATATTTCTTGGCATAGATGAGTCAGAACCTCCAGCATTGCATGTATTTGTTGAAACATCTCAATTGATATTCCATCAATTCCTGGAGCCTTGTTTTTTGCCAATGCCTTCAGAGCAGCTTGGACTTCTTCCTTCAGTACCATCAGTTCCTGATCATATGCCACCTCTTCAAATGGTTGGATATCGACTAATTCTTTTTAGTATAATGCCTCTGTATTCTTTCCATCTTCTTTTGATGCTTCCTGCGTCGTTTAATATTTTCCCTATGGAATCCTTCACTATTGCAACTCGAGGCTTGAATTTGTTCTTCAGTTCTTTCAGTTTGAGCAACACCAAGCGTGTTCTTCCCTTTTGGTTTTCCATCTCCAGCTCTTTGCATATGTCATTATAATACTTTACTTTGTCTTCTCAAGAGGCCCTTTAAAATCTTCTGTTCAGTTCTTTTACTTCATCAATTCTTCCTTTTGCTTTAGCTGCTCGACGCTCAAGAGCAAGTTTCAGAGTCTCCTCTGACATCCATCTTGGTCTTTTCTTTCTTTCCTGTCTTTTCGGTGACCTTTGCTTTCTTCAAGGATGATGTCCTAGATGTCATTCCACAACTCGTCTGGTCTGCGGTAACTAGTGTTCAATGCGTCAAATCTATTCTTCAGGTGGTCTCTAAATTCAGGTGGGCTATACTCAAGGTCATATTTTGGCTCTCATGGACTTGCTCTGATTTTCTTCAGTTTCAGCTTGAACTTGCGTATGAGCAATTGATGGTCTGTTCCACAGTCGGCCCCTGGCCTTGTTCTGACTGATGATATTGAGCTTTCCCATCGTCTCTTTCCACAGATGTGGTCAATTTGATTTCTGTGTGTTCCATCTGGCAAGGTCAATGTGTATAGTTGCCGTTTATGTTGGTGAAATAAGGTATTTGCAATGAAGAAGTCGTTGGTCTTGCAAAATCCTATCATTCGATCTCCAGCATTGTTTCTATCACCAAGGCCATATTTTCCAACTACTGATCCTTCTTCTTTGTTTCCAACTTTCACATTCCAATCGTCAGTAATTATCAGTGCGTCTTGATTGCATGTTCGGTCAATTTCAGACTGTGGCAGCTGATAAATCTTCTATTTCTTCATTTTTGGCCCTAGTGGTTGGTGCGTAAATTGGAATAATGGTCACATTAACTGGTCTTCCTTGTAGGCGTATGGATATTATCCTATCACTGACAGCGTTGTACTTCAGGATAGATCTTGAAACGTTCTTTTTGGCGATGAATGCAACACCATTCCTCTTGGAGCTGTCATTCCCAGCATAGTAGACTGTATGATTGTCTGATTCAAAATGGGCAATACCAGTCCATTTCAGCTCACTAATGCCTAGGATATCAATGTTTATGTGTTCCATTTCATTTTTGATGATTTCCAATTTTCCTAGATTCATGCTTCGTGCATTCCAGGTTCTGATTATTAATGGATGTTTGCAGCTGTTTCTTCTCATTTTGAGTCGTGCCATATCAGCAAATGAAGGTCCCGAAAGCTTTACTCCATCCACATCATTAAGGTGGACTCTACTTTGAGGAGGCAGCTCTTCCCCAGTCATCTTTTGAGTGCCTTCCAACCTGGGGGCTCACCTTCCAGCACTATATCAGACAATGTTCCGCTGCTATTCATAAGGTTTTCAGTGGCTAATGCTTTTCAGAAGTAGACTGTCGGGTCTTCTTCCTAGTCTGTCTTAGTCTGGAAGCTCAGCTGAAACCTGTCCTCCATGGGTGACCCTGCTGGTATCTGAATCCCAGTGGCATAGCTTCCAGCATCACAGCAACACACAAGCCCCCACAGTACGACAAACTGACAGACATGTGGGGGAGTTGGCCTTAGGCAGCAGGAAATGAATAGCATGTAACCATATTCTTTCCCTTACTGCTTTTTCTTATGCTCCCTAGAATCCCCCGTCTGTACCCCTGAGAGATAACAGGGCTATTCCGGTCACTGTCAAGTATTAGTGAGCAGTTTCATTTTACAGGTATTAACAAGTCCATTCGAGCCTAATATAAAGCTGTAATCTCTTATTCAATTCACAGCTTCTCTCCTTTTCCAGCTCAGGCCTGCCCCAAGTTGGGAAACTTGTATTAGGGAAGGTAAGTATTATCATACAGTATTTGGTATAACCATGCTTGACCAAACCTCTAGTGCTTTATAAGACATAGAAGTTCATTTCTTTTACATGTAAAGAAGCCTGGAGGTAGACATACCAGGGCTTGTAGGGTGGTATCACACAATCATTAGGGACTCAAGCTCCTTCTAGTAGCATGGCCATCATTCTCAGCACGTGACATCCACCTCAATTTCAATATGACTGCAAGAACTTGAATTATCATGTCTGTATTCTAGATAGCAGGAAAAGAGACGAAAGGTCTTCTCTTTCTACTTAAGCACACTTTCCAGAAGTCACAAATGGCATTACTGCTTACATCCTATTAACCAAAACTTCATCATATGGACTCACTTAGGTGCAGGAAGACTAGCCATGTTCCTAGTTAGAAATTAAGTAATTTATCACCAAGAAAGGAGAGCCACAAGGCACAAAGTTGGCTTCTTTGTCAATTTCCAATCATATACTTCCTCTCCACAAATCATCCTACCCTATTTCTTCTAGGTTATGACAATAGGCATAGGCAATAGGCAAAAAACATACATTTGACTGGTACAACTGTAATCTAATGTTGGTGCCTTAATAAGACAAATGTCCGTTATTGACTTTTTTTCTCTTCAGGGTGCTTTTATGGTATATCGACTCAATGGCAGTGGGTGGGTTTTATGTGATCTCCCCAGTAAGATTCTGTTTTTAGTTTTCTGGAATGAGGTTTGCTTCCTCTGGCTTGTTATGTATAATCTTTCTTAATTTCTGAATTTATGGCAATTCACCCCACAGCACAGCATATCTACTGGGATCATCCCATCCTATAGGTGATCTATGTAATAAGAATGCCTCTCAGGACAACTCAAGCAAGGCCAGCTTCTTTCCATGTGGTCCGTGACTAGGAAACAGAGGCAGGCATATTACATGGCATTTATGGAATGCAGCTATCATACACCATGATCTTCTCTCTCTGCTGTACCATCAGGCAACTGGCCAGCCTTTCAGCATTAGCCTTTTCAATATGTAAACCAGGTACTTGTTTCTACTTGCCCTGGGTTCCAGAACTCAAAGGCCAGGTCTTCAGGTTGCTTTTTTCTAAGGTCCTTTAATTGTTCACTTAGTTTAAGGTGACCTTGAAGTACTCCTCTCTATAAGGAATAGGAAAAAAAATAATAATAATAACAATACCAGATCTTTCTCTAAAGAACATCTCTCTCTCTAAAGAAATCCCTGACTCACCAATGTCTCCTGATCAATCTTCAAGCCTCCCTTTGTATACACTATATTCTCAAAGTGGTTAATACGAAGTAGCCAATGAGGTGTTGGTCACCACTAAACAGTTTGATATAAACGATCTGGTATCTGTCTTTGAAATGTGGGGTAACTTAACCTCTTCAGTTTTAGTCCTTAGAGCCTCAACTAATGTAAAAGCGATGGGAAAATTCCAGTTTTTAACAGCTTCTATAAGGTATAATAAACTGCACGTGATGAAAGTATAACACTGACTAAGTGTTGACACCACAGACCCACCACCACAATCAAGTTCACAAACATATCCATAGCATCCCCAAAATTCCTTGTGCCCCCTTGTAACCCTCCTTCACCACCACTCTCCAGAAATTGGACAATTAAACTGTTTTTAGTTTTGGGCTATTGCAAATAAAGCTAACACAAACATTTGTGTACAAGTCTTTCTATAGACATATGCTTTCATATTAGGTAAATACCTACGAGTTGAATAAATGAGTTATATGATAGATAAATCTTTAAATTGTTAAGAAACTGACAAACTGTTTTCCAAAGTGGTTATACAATTGGGCATTTCTACCAACAGTACATGAGAGTTTCAGTTCCTTCAAATCCTCACCAAAGCTTGGTATGATGTCTTTTTAGCTATTCTAATATTCAGTGTAGTGATATCTCCTTGTGGTTTTAAATTGGCTTTTACCTAATGACTGATGATGTTGAACAACTATCCGTGCACTTATTTGCCATGTGTATTAGTTTTCTATTGCTGCTGTGACAAATTACTACAAACTCAGTGACTTAGAACAATACAAATTTTTCATCTTACAGTTCTGGAGGTCAGAAGTCTGACAAAGGTGTCACTCAGCTAAAATCAAGTTCCAGCAGAGCTGCATTTCTTTCTGAAGACTCTATTTTCTCACCTTTTACATCTTCTAGAGTCACCCACATTCCTTGGCTCATGGCTTCTTCCTTCATCTTCAAAGCCAGCAATGGCTAGGTAAGTCTTTCCCACATGGCTCTCCTGATTCCTTCTTCCACATTTAAAGACCCCATAATTACCTTGGGCCTACCTGAATAATCCATGATAATTTCTCTATTTTAAGGCAGCTGATTAGCAAATTTAACTCCATTTGCTACCTTAATTCCCCTTTGCCATGTAAGATAACATATTCAGAGGCTCTGAATAAATATCTTTGGAGGTCATTGTTCTGCCTACCTCACATCAATATATCCTCTTTGGTGAAGTGTGAATTCAAATATTTTCCCATTTTTTATAGAGATATTTGTTTTATTATTGATTTTAAGAGTTCTTTATATATTCTAGAAACAAGACCTCTAGCCAATATTTGATATGATTTGTCTTATAGGAGTATTTCAAAGCAGAAGTTTTAAATTTTGATGAAGTCCAATTTACCAATTTGTTCTTTAATGGATCATGATTTTGGTGATGTATCTAAGAAATACTATCCTCACCTAAGGTTATAACCCACCAGCTGCTCTGCAGGAGCAAGATACGGCAGTCTGCTTCTATGAAGATTATAGTCTTTGAAATCCTATGGGGCAGTTCTACTTTGTCCTACAGGGTCGCTATGAGTCAGAATCAACTTGATGGCAGTGGGTTTTAAGATTATGAAGATTTTCTCTCAAGTTTTCTTCTAAAAGATATATAGTCTTAGGATTTACATTTTGTTTTATAATCCATTTGAGTTAATTTTTATATATGCTGAGAGGCATGGTTGAAGTCCATGTTTTTGCATATAGCTATCTAATTGTTCTGGTACAAATTTGTTGAAAGGCTTATACTTTTTCCATTAAACTGCCTTGGCTCATTTGTCAAAATTCAATACATAGGTCTAATTCCGGGCTTTCTATTCTATTTGATCGATTTTCTATCCTTAGGCAAATACCACACTGTCTTATTTTAACTTTAAATAATGTAGTGTAAATCTTTCAAATATATTCTTCTTTTTCAAAATGTAGCTACCCTAGCTCCTTTGCATTTCCATATGAATATTAGAACCAGCTTGTCGATTTCTATAGAAAACCTTGCTAGGATTTTAACTAGGATTATTTTTAATCTATATACCAATTTTGGAAGACAAGACATCTCATCAATATTAGATACACAAATCCAGGTATACTTAATGGTCATTTAGATCATCGTTTATTTCTCTCAGTAATGTTTTTAACTTTTCAGTGCATAGGTGCTGTAGGCTGGGTTCTCCAGAGGAGCAAAACCAGTAAAGCATATACATAAGTGTATGTGTATATATACCTGTGTGTGTGTGTGTATACACACATATATACATACACTTACAGAGAGAGAGAGATTTATATCAAGGGCATGGCTCACATGGTTGTAGAGACTGGAAAGTCCCAAGTCTATGGGTAAGGCATCAGACTGGAGGCTTCTCCTGACTCACATAGCTGCAGTGGCTGATGAACCCAAGACTGGCAGGTCAGATGGCAGGCTGCTGGCTCATGGGCTGCAGAGGCTGACAGAATTCAAGACTGGCAGGCAACAGGGCAAGCTGCTGGCAAGTCCCAAGAACCAGAGATCTGATGATACAGTATCCAGAGCAAGCAAAATCCACTGAGCTTTGCCAGAAAGTCCATATATATTGGATGCAGGCCACACCCCCAAGAAAACTCTCTTTCAGCTGATTGGCTGCTCACAGCAGATCTCATCACAGAGGTGATTTACATTATATCAGATCTCATCATGGAGATGATCACATCATTACATACTGCCAAACTACATCATAACTGCCAAACCACTGAGAATCACGGGCCAGCCAAGTTGGCACACAACCTTAACCATCACACATCTTTCAGAGATTTATCCCTAAGCATTTCATATATTTATGGTGTTGTAAAATGGTATTTTTTATTTCAATTTCCATTTGTGTATTGTCACCATATAGAAATGCATATAGGACTGTGCTTTTTTTTTTCCAGGATTTTTTTCTGTTTTTCATTTTGAACAGTTTCTATTACTATGTCTTCAAGTTTTCTGCAGCCTAATCTCTTATGAATCCTTTTCAGTATATTTTTCATCTCAGACATTGTCATTTTATCTCAGGAAAATCTTTTTTATATCTTGCATGTCTCTCAATAACATGTTCAATCTTTCCTTTACCTTCTTAAATATATGGAATACAGTTACAATAATTGTTTTCTTGTCCTGATCTATTAATTCTATCACCTGTGCCATTTCTGGGTTGTATTTCTATTCATTGATTTTGTCTTCATTATGGGTCCTATTTTCCTGCTTCCTTCCTGTCTAGAAATTTTTTGATTGGTTTTTTGATTGGTTACTAAACATTATGAAATTTTACCTGTTTGGTGCAGGTTATTTTTGTACTCTTATAAATATTTTTGAGGTTTGTTCTAGGTTGCACTTAACTTACTTGCAACATTTGATCACTTTGTGCATTTAATATTTGTTAGGTAGGACCAAAGCAGAATTTAGTTTGGGGATAATATTAACCCACTACTGAGGCAATGCACTTCTGAGTACCTAACAGCCCGTGAATTATGACATTTTACAATATAACAAGTAGGAACAGAAACTATTTCCAGTCTGTGTGAGCCCCAGGTATTGTCCCTTCAATACTTTTAATCCTTTTGATTGATTCTTTCCCCAGCCATTGTTGAATTCCTCACTTGTATATACTGATCAATGCTCAGTTGAAGACTTGAAAAAAACTCTTTGCAGATCTCTGCGTTCTCTTTCTGTGTCACTTTCTCTTCTTTGGAGCTCTGTCCTTGGCCTCTCAAGACTAGTCCGTTTCCTCAACTCAGACAGAAGGCAGGTTTTTGCTGGGCTTCCTTCTCCTTACACTGTGGCATGAAAGCTCTCTCCAGGCAGTAAACTATGACAGTTGTAGGACTCACCTCATTTGTTTACCATCTTTTAGAGACCATAGTCATCACTGTCTGATGTCCAGTTACTTCAAAATAGATTTTTCGTATATTTTGTCTAGATTTTTAGTGTTTTCCAGCATGTGTTACGATAGGTAGAATTCTAAGTGGTTCCCACAGGATTCCCCATCCCTGGTACACACATGCTTTCTCCCAGTTATTCAATCAAATAGTAAGTACTTCTATAAAGGGATTTTGCAGAAGTAATTACAGTACTAAATTAATTGACCTTATTATCTGGGAGGACTTGATTTAATCATATGAATCCCTTAAACCAAAGAGTTTTCTCCAGCTGGTTGTAGAATAAGAAGTCAGAAGCAATCAAAGTGTAAGAAGAATTTCACATGCCATTTTTGGTTTTACAGATGGAGGGGCCACATGGCAAGGAATGTGAGTAGACGAGAAATATGAGCAGCCTTTAGGAGTTGAGAATCGACCCCAATCCACAGTGATCAAGTAAAAAGAGCTTTGTGATAATAAACTTGTGTTATTTTAAGCCACTAAGCTTATGGTAATTTTTACACAGGAATAGAAAACTAATGCAAGAGTAAATCCCATTCCTGTTACTCCACATTTATAAAAAGTGAAATTAACTCATTGAAATGTCTCATTTTAATATCTTGTTGCAAATGTTTTGAATATTTTGACACAAGAAAAGATTCCTTATATATTATATATTGGAAAAAACTGCATTAAAACTGTATGCCATGTGACAAAATTATCATAATAAATGCTTACTCTTCCAGATAATATGAACAATTATATAACACCCAGAAAACCTCCAGAGTAGTTACGTTAATTAGAATGAAGGCTAAGTGACTGTAGCCAAGAGACTGAAAAATACATGGATCAAAAATCATAGAAATGTATTTTTCTTTTTCACATAATAATAGTCCAGAATAGATAAGTGGGCCCAGCTCAGCAAGTCACCCCAGGACCCAGGCTATCAGGGCAGTTCTTCCATTCTCAAGCATCGCTACTTCCAGTGGTGCTCTAATTGTTGCCACTTTTACTATCCAGGGAAAGGGAGAGCAAGTTCAGGGTAGGCACTTCAATAAGCTGAACCAAATGTTGCACACATTACTTCACTTATGTCCCACAGGTAAGAATTTACTCACAGTACCAAACAAGCAAGAAAGTGTAAGGGATTTGGCATTCAACCAGAAGACCTTGACTCAACAGACTAGCTTCACTAATTCTCATTTCTTTCCCCTGCTCCACATTACAGCAGTTGTGATTGTAAAACTTGTATTTAATAGTTTTTTTTTTTTTTTTTTTTAGTGGTTCTGTTGTACATAGGGTCACTGTGAGTGGGAACCAACTTGATGACACCTAACAACAATAACAAAGTGGTTCTATTGCAAAAGAGACCTCTGTTGTCTTATCTAGTGCTGCTATACCAGAAATATCACACGTGGATGATTTTAACAAAGAGAAATTTATTCTCTTACAGTCTGGTAGGCTACAAGTTCAAATTCATGGTGTCAGCTCCAGAGGAAGGCTTTCCCTCTCTCTGTCAGCTCTGGAGGGAGGTCCTTGTCGTCTATCTTCCCCTGGTAGAGGATCTTCTCAGGCACAAGGGGCTACAGTCCAAAGGACGCATTCTGCTCCTGGTGCTGCTTTCTTGGTGGTATGAGGTCACCCTGTCTCTCTACTTGCTTCTCTCTTTTATATCTCAAAAGAGATTGGCTTAAAACATAATCTAATCTTGCAGATTGAGCCCTGCCTCATTAACATAACTGCCTCTAATACTGCCTCATTAACATCATAGAGACAGGATTTACAACACATAGGAAAATCACATCAGAAGACAAAATGGTGGACAATCACACAATACTGGGAATCACAGCCTAGGCAAATTGATACGCATATTTTTGGGGGACACAATTCAATCCATGACATCTGTTTCAGTATGTAAATAGTTGATTAAGATTCAGATCATAAAATCATCATAACAGACAAGATAAAGAGTCACAGACTATACATGTCACACCTTTTGACAGCATTCTTCGAATAAATTTCAAAATCACTTTTGTATGATTTTTCAGTATGCACTGTATTGATTGGAACAGCTAGAAGAAAGATACAACAGTAAATCAATAATCAGTGTGAGATTCTTTCTCCTTAATAATATAAACCTGAAGACTTTAAATAGGTTAACAACAATAATAAAGTTCAAGCATTTTTGTTAAAAAAAAATCACAATAAATCTTCCAAAACAAATACATGAAAATGTCCAATTTGACTTCTAAAAAACATTATCAAAACAAGATTTTGTCATTAAGATTGATTCTAGATGCAAGCAAAATAAACTGCAACTTATTTTAATTGTGTAACTGAATTATCACTAAATAAACCAAATATTTCATCATTGTAATTGAACATAAAATAACTATTACAGTCTGGATTTCATTTTACTTGGATCCACAATCAATGCCCATGGAAGCAGCAGTCAAGAAATCAAAAGAAGCACTGCATTGAGCAAACCTGCTGAAAAAGGCCTTTCAAGTGTTGAAAAGCAAAGATGTCACCTTGAAGACTAAGGTGCACCTGACCGAAGCCACCATGTTTTCAGTCACCTCATATGCATGCAAAAGCTGGACAATGAATAAGGAAGACCGAAGAAGAATTGATGCCTTCAAATTGTGGGGTTAGCCAAGAATACCAAATATACCATGGCCTGTCAAAAGAATGAAAAAATCTATCTTGGAAGAAGTACAACCACAATGCTCTTTAGAAGCAAGGATGGCAAGGCTATGTCTCACATACTTTGGACATATCATCAGGAGGGATCAGTCCCTAGAGTAGGACATCATACTTGGTAAAGTGTATGATCAGCAAAAAAGAGGATAGCAATAAGATAGATTGACACAGTGGCTGCAACAGCAGACTCAAGCATAACAACAATTGTGAGGATGACACAGGACCGGGCAGTGTTTTGTTCTGTTGTACATAGGGTCGCTATCGGTCGGAACTGACTCAAAAGCACCTAACAACAACACTACAGTCTAGGTTTATATTAATAGCATCATGTAATTATAAATGAGTGGGGAAATCAAACTACATATTACAGCTGTATCAGTATCTGGAATTCCTAAAAGTGAAAATGAAGCACATGTATTGGACAGATATCCATGTATACAAAGACCTCCGGCTTGCAGATTCTGGATTCTTTGTTTCAAATATTGACAGTTTGCCCTGCCAACTCATCATGATTCATGTCTTGTTCCTCCCCCCTCCTCCAGTCTTACTGTGAGCTAGAGCACAGCTCCCTGGTTAGAGGAGTGTAATAAGCCCTTTTTTGTTTGTTTATTTGTTTGGAAATTACCCGAAGCAATTATAAAAAAAATATTTGTTTTTTGAAGCAATAGTCTATTGAAATTAATTCATTGGCACCTGATCTTGATTTAATCAAAGAAATTAAAAGTGGTTTGAAAATCATCTAGCCTGAGAGCAGAAGAACTAGATGGTGCCTAGCTACCATTCTGACAAGGGACACAGTAGAAGGTCCCAGATAGAACAGGATAAAAATGTAGAACAAAACTCAAACTCCTATAAAGACCAGACTTAGTGGACTGATAGAGACTAGAGGAACCCCCGAGGTTATTGCCCTAAGATATCCTTTTAACTTAGAACTGAAGCCACTTCTGGAGGTCACTGTTCAGCCAAATAACAAGTTGGCCTATAAAATAAATAATATCACCTGTGAAGAATATGGTCCCTTAAACAATCAACTATACAAGACTAAATGGTCAACATTTACCCAAAAGCAAAGCTGAGGTGGCAAGGTGGGGCAGGGAAGCTAGATTGATTGAAACAGAACAAAGAGAATGGAAATAAAGAGAATGCTGACACATGTCAAAAACTGTAACCAATGTCACGGAGCAATTTATATAAAAATTGTTAAATGGGAAACTAATTTGTTATGTGAACTTTCACATAAAATACACAAAAAAATGATATTATGATAAAAGGGAAGGGACATCCTTCCCTTTACTCATGATTTAATTAACAAATTATAAATTCATTGGGTTCAATTCATATATTATCCTAATTGTGTAGATCCGTAAAATGTCTGTCACAGAAGTAACGACATATAAGACTGGCATCTCATTTTGGTTAAACTATATTCAAAAAGAAAAAAGTGGGAAAAAGCTATTTTTGTTATTTCTTCAACATAATTCATGGCTCTTTTTTCCATGAATACATGGAAATAGTATACGACACATGCATAATACAGATGGAAGAGGAACAGAAGATGACTTGGCAAAACATTCAATATAAAGCACAATTCAATAATGTTCCATTTGATATTCTCTGAGCAAACACCTGTGGACAAATTGGTGTTTATCTTTGTGATTAGATTATGCTATGCACAGAGGAAAATGCTACGTCTGTTTTTATGTTTTTGCTTGTTTTATATTGCTTTGTTTCATTCTTCATCAATCATAACAATAATTTGGCAACAAGATGACCTTGCTTGGACACAAAAACCTATGCCCTAAACTCTTCAAACATTTTTTGTATCCAAAATACCCTTTCTAATTGAATCTTCTAATTATATGCTTCCTATTGCAACAAATATGCTGTGTAACCTAGACTGTGCTTCTCAAACTGGGGATCTTGCTAAAATGTAGATTCTGTTTCAATAGTTCTGGAATGGGGCCTAAGAGTCTCCATTTCTAACAAGATGATGTTGATGCTTCTAGAACTCAGACCACAGTTTGAGTAGCAAGGTCCTAGGACACTCAGCAACAGAAACTAACATCTCTGGTGGAAATTAAAGTTAACTTTTAGAAAGCCCCACATTTCCCTTAGGAAAATCTATAAGTGTATCTTAATAGGGAAAAATGGAAAGTGCCACATGTTTTCAACAACAACAAACAAAAGATTTCAGTAGATTAGAAATTTTCAGTTGTAACACTGGACAAGGAGTCTGTACAACAGATAAAGACCGTTAAACTCTTTTGTAACTTTGAAGCTGAAATTGTACTTTCCAATAAATCATGAATTCCTCTCTTCTGGTTTATTCCCTTGAGTAGTTATATGATGGAGCTAAATAGCACTGAGGAGCCCTGGCGGCACAGTGGTAGAAAAACTCAGCTGTTAAACAAAATGTCAGCAGTTGAATCCACCAGCAGCTCCTTGGAAACCCTATGGGACAGTTCTACTCTGTCCTATAGGATTGCTATGAGTTGGAATTGACTCTGTGGCAATGGGTTTTGTTTAAATAACACTGAGATACTGTAGATTAAAATTTATTCCTAACCTGAAAAGAGTAATTAGCATAAACTAGGGAAGATTCTATCAAACTGGAGAATGAAGTGCTAAATTTGACCCTGAATTATTTTAAAAATTGCATGACTTTTCCATCAACTCGTAAACAATGTATTCTCTACACATATCTTAGTTCTTTGAAGCACATCCAGGGTGTTTGTTTTAAGTGAATAAAAGTAATTTTGTGCTGTAGTACAAAAGTTTAAGTATACATGTTTAAAGTTTTTTTGTTTTCCCACAAAAATAATTTCTTTTGTTTTGGCAGTATAATATCTTTACTAAAAGACACTAAATAAATATGCTACAAGGAGTAATATTTAAAATTACAGCTGCAAGCAAAGACAAACACCAATTTGTCTGTAAGTGTTTGGTCAGAGAATACCAAATGGAACATTATTGAATTGTGCTTCATATTTGGATGAAAGCAAATTTCTTATGAATGTTTGCCAAGTCATCTTCTGTTACTTTTCCATCTGTGTTATGCATGTATCATATACTACTTCCATGTATTTCAAAGCACTCTCCTGTTTAAGCTCTCCTTGTTTTTATTTTGATGGTGTTTTTCTATGCTCTGTCTTTATTTGCAAGTGTAGTCTGAATGCAAGATAGCCATGACTGCAAAAAGGTTGAAAATTTGCTGAAGAAAATGTTGTAAAAATAAGGGGAAAAATTAATCTCCAGACCCTCAATATATTAAATTTTTTGAATAAAATATTTAAGTACAATTCGATGCTTATTTATTATATAAGCATATTTTAATTTTTCATTTCTTATTTTTTTTTTCTGTTTGTGAAAACTATACTGGCATCTTGGGTTGTTATGGAATGCATCCTAATTTTTTCCATTAAAATTAATGAAAATATTTCTGTTCATTTAATGAGTTTTCACTTTAGTGGTAGGATTTCCAGAAGTTAAAAGTTTTTAAGTGAAAGATAGGTACATAAATATATATATCATACCTACTTATTATGTACATATATCTATACATATATGTGATATATATAATATACATATACTTAGCAGTACCATCGACACTGTATTGTCTTCTCTTTCTCACTTCTATGCAACAAAACAATGTCTGCTAACAGAAAATTTTGCCTCAAACTATCAAATATCAAGATAACAATTCTCTTCTTGGGGAAAAAAAAGCATTATTGACATTAACTAAAATTCTTAGGATTATAAATCAATCAGTGATAATTAAACTAAATTTTATAGTCAAATAAATGTAATGTTTTAGAATGGATAGTATACAAGTTGTCAAAATATAATCATAATTGGAATCTAAAATCAGAGAGATATGACATAATCAAAAACTGTTTAAAGAAGGTTTAGAACAAGCAGTCAAATGGTGATGATGATGATGATGATGATGACAATCTTCCATGCAGGACTGCATAAGAAGATATTGAGGTCACTGCAAATGAGATATTATCCCCAAATAGTAAAATATACAAAAAGTGGATTGTGGCAAAGGCAAAGGAAGAACACCAAGGTCACACGACAACTAAGAACCCAAGAGACAGAAAGGGCCACATGAACCAGAGACCTACATTATCCTGAGACCAGAAGAACTAGTTGGTGCCTGGCCACAATCGATGTCTGCCCTGTTAGGGAGCACAACAGACAACTCCTGAAGGAGCAGGAGACCAATGGGATACAGACCCCAAATTCTCATAAAAAGACAATACCTAATGGTATGACTGCGACTAGAAGAATCCCAGAGACAATGCTCCCCAGAACTTCTGATGGCACAGGACAGGAACCATCCCCGAAGACAACTCATCAGGCATGAAAAGGACTGGTCAGCGGGGGGGGGAGAGAGATGCTGATGAAGAGTGAGCTAATTAAATCAGGTGGACACTGGAGAGTGTGTTGGCAACTCTTCACTGGAGGGGGGATGGGAAGATAGAGAGAGAGAGGGAAGATGGCAAAATTGGCACGAAACGAGAGACTGAAAAGGCTGACTCAATAGGGGGAGAGCAAGTGGGAAAAGGGAATAAGATGTATGTAAACCTACATGTGACAGACTGGAATGGTAAATGTTCACTTGAAGCTTAATAAAAATTAATTAAAAAAAAAAAAGTGGATTGTGAAAGTGGAGGACAAATAAATCCACAAAGACAGGTAAGTCACATTATCAGCATGGTTTCAATTAAGTATAAGAAGATCATATAAATGCAGATAAAAGTTTTCCTAAAATTAGACAGTCATTAATAGGTTTTGTCAGTTCTAAAACAGACCCATTTTCAAACTACAACTCCAGACATAAGATATACCACCATAGTAATGAAATATACTGATCCTAGATAATATACATAGTATTTGCAGAAATCAATAACCCATTGCCATCTTAAAATAGTACATTAATTCAATGCATTCTAATATTTATTAATACACGAATCATTAAGTTTGTTCAGTTTGAAAAATGTATCAATCTAGATTCAAAAGAGTAATTCATTCTCAAAAGGGCCAGTCTAAATGGATCTTCTTGTAACAATACATATTTCACAGAAATTATTAAGTATAACATTGCAAAAGTTAGCTAAAGGATAATTATCAGTAACATAGAGTAACCTTCATGGTCTGAGCTAAATTTACAAGCCTATTTTTTTTGGTATCTTTCCACATCTCTTTCTCACTCCTTTCCCAATTCCAGGTAACTTTTCTCTCTTATCCTCCATGCATTTTTGCTACCTGGGCATTTAGGACCTTTGAATTAGAACCTAATAGTCCAAAAAGATCTTTCTCCTTTCTATTCCCCAATCAAAATTTCCAATCTCATAATGATAAAGATTCTATCTAAAAGAAACTAATTAAAACAATTGGCATTATGGTAAGCATGATCAATAAACCTAATACAGCAATATCTGCATTTTAAGAGAGGAAATTATGCACATCAATCAGCTTGTTCAGACCATCAATACAGTTGCCTCATATGATCGATGAAAAAGAAATTCTTTTACTAGACAGACATACTGACACTGTTCTAGAAGGACGATTAGACTAGGAATTCATAGGCTAGATTCTCTCTTGTTCTCTCACCAATAAGCCCAATAACATTTGATAATTTATTTTACCCTTTACCTGTAAAATGCAGTAACAGGTGACTTTGTTCAAGGGTCATAATCCATCAAGCCCTTTGTTATGCACTTACCCCAGAATCTAATGGGGTAAGAACTACCATTATCCTTATTTTTCAAATGAAGAAGGTGATGCTTGAAGAGGTTTAGTATATTGCCCAAATCCCCAGAGCTAATAGGTAGTGTAATGTTACATTGTTGTTGTTAGGTGCCCGCAGGTGGATTCCAACTCATAGCAACCCTACGTACAACAGAACAAAACACTGCCCAGTCCTGCGCCATCCTCACAACCGTTGTTATGTTTGAGCCCGCTATTGCAGCCACTGTGTCAATCCATCTCATTGAGGGTCTTCCTCTTTTTTGCTGACCCTCAACTTTACCAAGCATGATGTCCTTCTCTAGGAACTATCTCTCCTGATAACACGTCCAAAGTATGTGAGATGAAGTCTCGCCACCCTTGCTTTTAAGGAGTATTTTGGCTGTACTTTTTCCAAGACAGATTTGTTCGTCCTTTTGGCAGTCCATGGTATAGTCAATATGCTTAGCCAATACCATAATCCAAAGGCATCAATTCTTCGGTCTTCCTTACTCATTGTCCAGCTTTCCTAACCATATGAAAAGGCAACTAAAAACACCACGACTTGGGTCAGGCGCACCTTAGTTCTCAAAGTGACATCTTTGCTTTTTAACACTTGAAAGAGGTCTTTTGCAGCAGATTTGCCCAATGCAATGCGCCTTTTGATTTCTTCATTGCTGCTTCCATAGGTGTTGATTGTGGATCCAGGTAAAATGAAATCCTTGAAAATTTCAATCTTTTCTCCCTTTATCATGTTGCTTATTGGTCCAGTTGTGAGCATCTCTGTTTTCTTTTACGTTGAGGTGTAATCCATACTGAATGCCGTAGGCTTTGATCTTCATCAGTAAGGGCTCCAAGTCCTCTTCACTTTCAGCAAGCAAGACTGTGTCACCTGCATAAGGCAGGTTGTTAATGAGTCTTCCTCCAATCCTGATGCCCCGTTTTTCTTCACGTAGTCCAGCTTTTCAGATTATTTACTCAGCATACAGATTGAATATGTATAGTGAAAAGATACAACCTTGATACATAACTTTCCTGACTTTAAATCACACAGTAGCCCTTTGTTCTGTTTAAATGACTGCCTCTTGATCTATGTAAAGGTTCCTCATGAGCACAATTAAGTGTTCTGGAATTCCCATTCTTAGCAATGTTATCCACAATTGGATAAAAATGTTACATTAATTCTGATTTATTTTGAAAAAGTTTCAGCATAGACAGCGTAGTGTGTATACTTTTAACCTTATAAGTAGTTAGTTAATATTTGAAGTGCCTTAATTAACAATGAATATTCAAAGGCATTTGAAGAACTCTAAACAGGATTCCACACTCAGAGCCTCCTTCTGCAGTTTCAAATATTTCCATCTCTGAGCAGCACTACGAAAAACAAAAACCAAACCAGTTGCTGTCTAGTCAATTCTGACTCATGGTGACACCATATGTATCAGAGTGCAACTATGTTCCACTGGGTTTCCTATGGCTGATTTTTTGGAAGTAGATCACCAGGCCTTTCTTCCAAGGTGACTTTGGGTGAACTAAACTTCCAACCTTTCATTTAGCGACCTAGAGCATTAACCATTTGCACCACACAGGGCCTTCCAATAACACTGCAGAGTTTGCTAATTAGCATCAATGAAGATAGAAGAGATTTTCATTGGTAAAACAAACATTATAACACATAATACATGCTAGAAATATTTACAGGAACTTCTGCCCTTGTAAAGACAGGATTTAAGAAACTATGATCCCTGAAGACTTTATACTTCAGAGCGATTCCACGGCAGACCCAGAGATGAGGACTCCCTGATCATCTGCAAGGAGTGTGGTTATCTGACAGCCTCCAACTGGTAACTCTTTTAGAGTCTGCTTTAGCTTTTAAACTGAAGTCATGATCTTCTCAGGAAGGCCCCCAGCTAATCAATGAGCAAGGTGATGGTAAAAAGTGTAGCCAATTGCACTGAAGGAATGTTCCTCTAACTAACTTGCAATGTTTGTTTCAGAGCTCTAGTAGGGCTGGCTAAGGCTTTGTCAGGTCAGTCTTTCCATCTGAAGATTCCCCTTGGCTGATCCCACTTCTGCTTATTTTTTTCCCATAGGTATTGCTCCCCAATAACCTTTTGCATCCTTAATCCTACCTCCACCTACTTCCTTCTCCAGAGCAGGTGCACTACCAAAGGTGACTGGGTCCTTAGGTGAGCCATTAAGAGAGGACTGTTTAAGAGTTTGGCTAAGTCTTACCTGCCTAAAAGACAGTGTCATCTCATTTGAGTAAACCTTTTTCCTAAAGGTCTGGTTGGAGTCTACCTGTCTAAAAGGACGGAGAGCTAGAACTGCACATCAAACTCCAGGCATGCCTGATCTCGTTAAAGGAAGCGACAAGCCCTTAACACCAGGAAGAAAAACCCAAATCATCAAATCCCTCCATTCACCAAAGACCCCCTTTTTATTATTGTTCAGAGTAATCTGGCACTGTTTAAACCTCCCTTTAAGCATGGTTTGTGTGTGGTATGTGCCTATTTGTTTTTTATCCTTGTGTAATCAAAGGTCCTTAAATAACGTTTTCTTCATCAAATTAGCCGTACTCCTCCTGCAGCATCCAACTTCAAATATGGATTGCCATTTCATTGCAGCTTTAAAAAGGCACATTTTTCTTTGATCAGGTAGATCAAGCTTAGTTTTGATTCGACTTATAACCACCAAGAAATTTTTGCTTGGAGATAAGAGAAATTTTAAGCATTCAGACATAACCTTGCTTTTTTGTGTGTGGTTCATTCTGCATCTGTAAAAATTCGAACACATCTTTGTTAGTGAGGCTTTTGTTATTTTCGTGAATAATGCCACAGAGAACACTGGGAAAGTCTAAAATATCTCTGGCCTGTTAACTGCCGATCTATTTAAAAACACTCGGGTAATGTGACAGTAAATTTTTTTCAATCACTAGTTAATTACCTCCGTACTTTGGACAGTCAGTCATGAGACACTGTAGATGTCAAATGTTTTTTGTCTTTCTCCCAGATTTCTATGAGGGACAGATCATCTCAGGCATGGCTGGAAAGACTGAATACAAGGCAATATAATTTGAAAAAGTCAGGTGAGGCCAAGGGTCACCCTTAGAAAAAGAGAACATAATTACATTATTACAGGTCTGCAGAAAGCACAATCTATTCTTAATTTTCCTTTACACACCCACAGATTTCTTTTTGAGTGCATATTGTCTCCAGAAACTTTTTTATGCAAGAGCAAAAGAGAATAAGCATCATGTTACCATATTATTCATATTGTTTACCACATTATTTATTTGTATAAAATCATGGTCTTTAAAACTTCCAATCCAGTAGAGATATTAACTAGCACTAATTAGAGGTTAAGAAATTTATTTTAGGAGATTCAGATGCAGTTTTCTTAATTTAATGCATATGCAGTCATTTCTTAACTTTCATATCAATTGCTCTCTAAAAAATAATGAGAATTTGAAAACTGGAGCAAATTTTTCATGTGGCAACAAAGTGGTGGAGGTCTTTCCAAAAAAGACAATCCAATTGATGACATAGCTGACATGCCATATATTTGCAATAGTAAATAGAATGATGTTGCTCTAGAACTTAAGAAATAATTACAAAAATAATAAAACTGAACCAAATAGCAATATATTGGTCTTGAATGCTGATGTGTGAAGTTTATTCAAAGGAAGATAGTATGGTTGTTCGATTCTGAAAGGATCTGGTTACTTTTAAGCACAGGGGTGGCTGAGGAAATCAGGGCTTCGGACCAGTTCCTTTGGCTTGGAACCCATGCTGATAATTTGCATTTCTAACATGTTCCCAGGCAACACTAATATTGCTGGATAGGGACCAATTCTGAGAACCACTAGCAGTGGTTCTCAAAATTTATTATATATAAGAATCACCTGGGAATCTTGTTAAAATGTAGATTCTGATTCAGTATATCTGGGGGTAAAAAACTGGAACAAACTGTTCAATAACCCAGATGAAATAGATACTCTTGGTCTTTTTGGTTGTAATTTCTTTTTTACAGGGTGGGTATGCTCCCCTTGGTAAAATTAAATAAATGTACTTGAGGTAGCTAGCCATGAACTGGGACAAACAGAGAAGCAATAAAAGGACATTGCGTACATAGTACATATGAATGAGAAAGTTAATGCATAAGCTTGAGTTAATTGAATTTTGACAAATAGTAGACAAAAACATCTTGTATACTGATTTCTTTGACAGTCCAGAGAGGAGGTGATGGTGTTTAGAGAGGTTCAGGTAAGTGCAGTTTGGTAGCTGCCTGGAGGTGCAGGGATGAGTTTTAGGTCAGCCAGAGTGCCTGAGCTAAAAACTGACGAGATCCCTTTGACTCCTCCATCTTCTTAACTCTCCAATATAATTCCTTGCACAATTCTATTACCTTTTACACAGGAACAGTTCTTAAATCTGTCCCTTTCTTTTCATTCCTAATACCTCTGCTCTATTTAGGTCTTTATTAAGCTGTTCTATTTTAATAGCTTCCCTGTGGACTCCACTTTCTTCCTACTCAAATACATTCTTTGTAAGACTGGATTGACAAATTTCTCTTTCGAAAACACATGTCACTTCTCTTTGACCAATGTAGTAGTTTACATTTTAGATTTAGTGAATTCCGTGTATGTTCCTCAGGCCAAATGAGGCCTGTTTGGGGACTGTGGTCTATTTAAGATGTTTAGCAATTAGTCACCAAATTTACCCAGCTCACATGAATTGACAGGATAATAGATTATTTTCACTTGTTTGCAACTGTTGTTGTGTTGTTAGGTGCTCTCGAGTTGGTTCCTACTCATGATGACCCTATGTATAACAGAATGAAGCACTGTCCAGTCCTGTGCCATCCTCACAATCAGTGCTGTGCTGAGCCTATTGTTGCAGCCACTGTGTCAATTCATCTCATTGATGGCCTTCCTCTTTTCGCTGACTCTGTACTTTACCAAGAATGATGTACTTATCCAGGAACTGGTCCCTTCTGATAACATGTCCAAAGCATTGAGATGAAGTCTCCCCATCTTTACTTTCAAGGAGCACTCTGTACTTCTTCCAAGGCAGATCTGTTTGTCCTTCTGCAGTCCATGGCACATTAAGTATTCTATGCTAGCACCATAATTCAAAGGCATCAATTTTTCTTCTATCTTCCTTCTTCATTGTCTAGCTTTCCCATGCATATAAGGCAGTTAAAAATACCATGGCTTCGGTCAGGCATACTTTAGTCCTCAAAGTAACATCTTTGCTTTTTGACACCTGAAAGATGTCTTTTACAGCAGCTTTGACCAATGCAATACATCATTTGATTTCTTGAGTGCTGCTTCCATGACTGTTGATTATGAATCCAAGTAAAATGAAATCCCTGATATTTCAATATTTTCTCTTGATAATTTAGTCATCTAGTGCTGCTATAACAGAAGTACCACAAGTGGATGGCTTTAACAAAGAAAAATTCATCCTCTCACAGTTTAGAGGCTAAGAGTCCAAATTCAGGGTGTCAGCTCCAAAGGAAGTCTTTCTCTATCTGTTGGCTCTGAAGGAAGGTCCTTCTCAACAATCTTTCCCTCAATAAGGGCTTCTCTGCGCAGGAACCCTGAGTCCAAAGAATGTGCTCTGTTCCCCACACTGCTTTCTTGGTCATACGAGGTCCTAAACTTTCTGCTTACCTCCCTTTCCTTTTACCTCTTGGAAGATAAAAGTGGTGCAGGCCACACCCCAGGGAAACTCCCTTTACATTAGATCAGGGATGTGACCTAAGCAAGGGTGTTACATCCCACCCTAATTCTCTTTAACCACAGGCAGAGATTATGATTTACAACACATAGGAAAATTACAATCACAAAATGGAAGACAACCACACAATACTGGGAGTCATGGCCTAACGAGTTGACATATATTTTCTGGGGACACAATTCAATCCATGACACTCCATTTATCATGATGTTGCTTATTGGTTCAATTTTTACTGAAGCCTGTAGTCTTTGATCTTCATCAGTAAGTTCTTCAAGTTCTCTTTGATTTCAGTAAGCAAGGTTGTGTCATCTGCATATCACAGGTTATTAATGAGTCTTCCCCAATCCTAATGCCATGTTCTTCTTCATATAGTCCAGTTTCTCGGATTATTTGCTCAGCATACAGATTGTATAAGTACGGCAAAAGAATACAACCCTGACACACAACTTTCCTGATATTAAAACAAGTGTCCCTTTGTTCTTGGATGACTGCTTCTTGGTCTGTGTAAAGGCTCTGCATGAGCACAATTAACTATTCTGGAATCCCTTTCTTTGCAATGTTTTCTGTAATTTGTTATGATCTACACAGTCCAATGCCTTTGCATAGACAATAAAACTCAGGTAAACATTCTTCTGGTATTCTATACTTTCAGCCAAGATCCACCTGACAGCAGAAGTGATATCCCTCATTCCATGTCCTCTTCTGAATCCATTTTGGTTTTCTGGTAGTTCCCTGTTGATGTATGGCTGCAACCATTTTTGAATTATCCTGAGAAAAATTTACCTATGTATGATATTAATAATTGATAATTTCTACATTTGGTTGGATTACCTTTCTTTGGAATGAGCACAAATATGGATCTCTTCCAGTCAGTTGGCCAGGTAGCTGTCTTCCAAATTTCTTGGCATAGACAAGTGAGCACTTCCAGAACTGGCATCATTTTTTGAAACATCTCAACTTGTATTCCTTCAAATCTTGGAGTCTTGTTTTTCACCAATGTCTTCAGCGTAGCTTGGATTTCTTTCTTTGGTACTATTGGCTCTTGATCATATGCTACCTACTGAAATGGTTCAATACCGACCAATTTTTCTGATGCAGTGACTCTGTGTATTCCTTCCATCTTCTTCTGATGCTTCCTGCATCATTCAATATTTTGTCCATAGAATCCTTTAACATTGCAACTCAAGGCTTGAATTTTTTCTTCAGTTCTTTCAGCTTGAGAAATGCTGAGTATGTTCTTCCTTTTCAGTTTTCTTACTCCAGAACTTTGCACATTTCATTATAATTCCTTATTTTTGTCTTTGTGAGCTGCCCTTTGAAATCTTCTGTTCAGCTTTTACTTCATTCCTTCCATTCACTTACTGTATACAGTAACATTCAGTTACTGTATATTCAAGAGCAAGTTTCAGAGTGTCTTCTGACATCTTTTGTTTTATTTCTTTACTGTCTTTGTAATGGCCTTTTGCTTTTTTCATGTATGATGGCCTTGATGTCACTCTGCAACTCCTCTGGTCATTGGTTATTAGTGTTCAGTACATCAAGTCTATTCTTCAGATGGTCTGGAAATTCAGGTGGGATATAATCAAGGTGGTATTTTGGCTCTCATAGACTTGTTTTAATTTTCTTTAGCTTCAACTTGAACTTGCATAAGAGCAATTGATGACCTGTTCTGCAGTCATTTCCTGGCCTTGCTCTGATTGATGATATTGGGCTTTACCATCATCTCTTTCCACAGATGTAGTCAATTTGATTCCTACATATTCCATCTGGTGAGGTCCCTGTGTATAGTCACCATTCATGTTGTTGAAAAAAGGTATTTGCAATGAGTAAGTCATTGGTCTTGCAAAATTCTGTCATGTGATACCCCGTGTCGTTTCTATCAGCAAGGCCATGGGTAAAAGAAGAGTATAAGAGATGGACTAAAACAGAGAACTAAAGTGAGTTCTGTACTATAGACAGCCCAGTGCCTAATTGTGGGAAAGGATTGTCTATTTGGTAGCCTGAAAGAGATGCTGGAATTTAAAGAGGGCAAGATCACTAGTTACAATACAGAAACATATAGATATGATCACCAAATTCTTTTCAGTTTATTGAGAATATTAGACACAAGGTAATAAGTATTCAAAACTCATCCATTTCTAATTATTTTATTACATTTCATGATTTCCCAGGCTTTTGAGACTACTTTTATCTACTGTAACTATATGGTGGCTATACTATATAATGGGGAATTACTGTGCATTTCCTCCTAGCTCCTACTCAGTAATGTCAGATTGGCAGTTTATTTAATTGTAAATTCACATAATTTAATTTTTAGTAATGAGCATATTTAACAAATGATCCACGAAATTCCTGAAAAATTAAAAATCAGCTCTCGTGAGCTAGTACTAGCCAGTTCCAGCATATCACTGGATGTGCACCATTAGACCCCCGTGTCTCAAGCTAGGCACTAGCAAAGAACTACTATGCTCGATAGAGCTAAGGAAGAGACTGAAGTCCAGGGTAGAGCAGGAAAGAGTGGCAGCTGTACAGCTGGGCTGGGCAAAGCAGTGGCATCCATTCTCTGAAAATGGCTATGCATATCAGAGACTGCAGAATGGCAAAAGGCAAGGGTGAGCCCCTTGTCTGTGCAGGCTGAAACAAAAGAGCACAGATACTCCAGGAGTGGAGTTATTCCCAAGTTGTATGTGAGACACTTGGGAGATTACCAGAAATAAAAAGTTAGGTAAGACTGTAGAAAACAAAGGATCGTATGTGTACAGGTGAGGCATGGATATTTGGGTTATTGGTTTTAATGTAATATAACATATACCCACAGTCTGTTAAAGCCTGGACAACATTCAGATTATATCTTCTGCCAGATTCAGAAGATGACAGATAAACAGACAGATTGATAAATAGACAGACCGACCGACCAACCAACCAACAGTTCTATTCCTCTGGAGAACCCTGACTAATACAGTGTTCCTTAGGCCCAAGGGTAAAGGAAGAATATAAGAGATGGACTAAAACACAGAAGTGAAATGACTACTCTACTATAGACATGTGGCCAGCACTGTGCCCCTGGTTTGCTCAAAGTCCATTCTGGTGGTAGTTTTTTGATTCCCCAGTTGTAGTTAGGGCCTTGAGATCCTGGAACCAGTAGTAGAGGTAGAAGTTTTCTTATTGGAGAAGTTGAGGTTTCCCTGGAGGATTAAATGAGTTATTATTTTCAAGTTGATTCTGACTCATGGTGACCCCATGTGTATCAGAGTAGAACTGTGCTCCGTAGTGTTTTCGATCGTTGATTTTTCAGAAGTAGATCACCTACCTGGCCTTTCTTTCAAGTTGCCTCTCAGTGGACTCAAACCACCAACCTCTGAGTTAGCAGACGAGTGCATTAACCATCTGCACAACCCAGGGAGTTGGAAATCTGAGTTATTGGTATAAGAACTCTGTTGGAGGGCCCAACCTAAAGCCTGCTCTCCAGCCCTTCCAATGATTTTATAAGCACCCAATTTCTTGTATTAAATACCCTTCTGCCTAAACTAAATAAAGTAGCTTCTGTATTCTGCATCTAGAAACTGGCTGAACTCCTTTCATTTTGGTGAATTGTGAATCCAAGAAGAAAAACTATCAAACAAGTTTTAAAGTATAAAATATAAATAATTGACAATTTTAAAACCTTCAAAATTGAATTCTTTGTTTATTCAAGTCTCACTTATTAACCTCACTGAAAAAGATTCTATGTTGTTTATTGAAAAAAAAAAAAGCATTATTGCATAACAGAGTTGATGAAGTAAATTCTTAAGTGCGTTGATTCTTCAGAGATTACAAACATTATTTTATAAAGTTCTCAATCTTAAATATTTAAATAGCTTTTTACAGTAGAAAATCCAAGAGAATGCTTATTATTTTCTCTTTAAAAGGGGCATACAAATATTATAAGTCAGAGAAATTATTATAAGTGACAGTATTAACTCAGTCAGAAATCTATCCACATCATAAAATAGCCTCACCAGAAATCTGAACAGTGGGTTACTGAGAATTCCTCAACAATTCTTAAAAAGCAGGGCTACAAACTAATCAATGTTACCCTTCTAAAGTTGGTAAGCTTTAGTTCCTACTCTGTTTTTATCAGCCATTACAAGGCTTAAAGGTGAATCACTGTGAGTTCTGTGAGGTACTGAATCATTTTATTTGTAATACCCACAAATGTCTTTCTTGTACAATTTATCTTTATTCTGTGCTACAAAGCACCAACTACATGTCCACAGCTCAAAACAAGTTGCAATCCAAAGGACAAGCTTTCTCCACACCCTTGTTCTTTCATACCAATTGTCCAAAGAAAAACGTAAACACTAAGCATGCTTGCCTATATCAAACTAGTCTTGCTTCCCTGGGGCTCAAGCACTGAAGGCAGTGCCTGCCTTTTTCTTTTTGAAGATGAAAATCTTTTGCTGAAGAAGTGTGCCAAGAATATAAAAATAGAAACATCTGGGTTTGATCAAAACAGCTTTCTATTTTTAAAGAATTAACCATCCACAGAGACTTTTAGACAGTAATTTGCAATGTTGTGGTCAGGGCCTGCGTTTACTTCAATTATTCAGACAGTACTTCTTTTGAGTTTTTTTTTTTTTTTTTGTCTTTGAATATTTAAACATATATTTCCATAGACTATTTAAATGCTTAACAGACAGTTTGTGCCAATAAGTTTCAGAATAAAATGAACTGATGTGCAGGGTAACTTATATCAGAGAAATTTCTTAGCTGGAGTCTTTTATAATTCTATATGAAGGCTCTAAAACTAGAAATACATGGGATCAAAAGCACAATGCATTCTTTGAATAGCATTTATCAATGTAAATATCTCCATCTAATATTTAGATTTGGGGTACAGTAAACACTAGCTTTTAATAGGACTATGTAAGATAATCATGAGCTAATGGTGTTTCCTCACCAGAATTATCTCTTCCCTTGGGGTCTACACCCCATAAATTTCTGACCCACAAATGTATAGGGCAAAAACTATTCAATAAAGTTGCATGTATGAATAATAGCACAACTTTTTGGGCATAACCACTATTTGGGGGAATGTTTTTTTGGATAGTAATTGGCTTATAATTTAGGGTAGGAAGCAAAAGTGTGGATGACTTTCATATATTAAAAGAGAACAACAGCCCTCCAGTATTGCTTTATTCAGTTATTTGTTGAAATCAAGTTAGGGTCTTTAAAAAGAAAAATATTAGTCAGAGAATACAGTAGTGTGGAGGAGAGGGACAAGGAGAAGGAGTAATCCCATAAGCAGAAGGTTAAAGATAAGAGGGGCAAATCAGAAGCACAACAAGAAGCGAAAAGAAAACAGGACTGAGACATATGGCAGTCAAAAAAAAAAGAGAGGGAGGGGAAAGGGTTTCATAGTGAAGTTGTCCATTAAACATATCACCTTCTCTTGGGATAAATAAAATACTGTCATGTGTCTGGATATCTGATAGCTTCTTGTTTGTCAATTTAGCTTACTTGGAAGGGATTATGATCTAAAAAGAAAAGCTCTTAACTACGTCCAGAACAATTACACTAGCATAAACAAAAAACCAAACCTGTTGCTGTCGAGTCAATTCCCTACCTTAGTGACCCTGTAGCAAGGGCCAAAACAGAGTTCAAAATAAGGAAATCAGTACCCCCAATTGTTAATATTTTACTACATTTACTTTGTCATTTTCTCACTATATATATTATTATTTTATTTTTCTGAATCAGTTGAGAGTAAGTTGCCCCTTCACCCCTAAATACTTCTGAGTATATTTCCTTAGAGTAAGTACATTCTCTTATGCACATTTGAGCCCAACCAGATCAACATGATTTTGACACTTTCCACAGCAGTTCTCTACACAAAAATTATATTAATAAATTTCAATAAATTCTAGAATATAGTCTTCTAACAAATCCTCAAAATAATTATATTTGAAGTTCAATATATTTAACCAAATGGATTAAAAATAAATAATATTTGAGTAATGAGGTTTAATAAATAATATTTGAGTAATGAGGTTTAAAATTTTAAACTATGTAATTCAACACAATATGCACATGTATATATTTTCTTATAAACTGAAAGAGAAAAAATATTACAAGAAATTCTCACTTTTACCACTTTTTTATATAAAGTCATCTTAAACTCTCTCTTTACTATTGGGGTCAATGAAGGAATAACACTTTTCCAGTAGTTGTGATTTTAAGATTTTTTTGTTAGAGGATTCTTTCTAACATATAATTCTGAAAAAAAAAGATTTGAGAACAGAGTTCTGACCATTTGCTCCACAAAAGCAGAATTATTTTTGACCAGTTTTGTGAATTTCTGAAACAAATTCCTAGGTTTGAAGGATAGCTAGGTAGGAGTTTTATAAACAAGGAGAAAACCAATAATCCCACTCCTAGGTATTTAGGTATTTACCCAAATAAACTGAAAACTTGTATTTATATAAAAACCTGTATATGAAATGTTTATGCAGTAAAACCTGTGAAAGTCAAAACCTGTGTAAGGCAGAAGCCTGTCAGGGAAGGAAAAGTCAAATATTTTCCATTGACAGAGAGCAAAAGAAAAATGGCAAGACTGCACCCCGTCAGAGGGAGAAAACTCGTGAGATCTGGAAAAGCAAGGCAGTCCTGTCGAGTTCTGGCTCTCTCAGGTTTCACTGTAGTAGCTCTACTCATAACCGTCAAACACTGGAAGTTTATCCAACAGGTGAATGGACAGGTTGATGTTGCTGTTGTTGCTGTTTTTAGGTGCCGTTGAGTCAATTCAAGTCATAGCAACCCCACGTAACAGAGTAGAACTGGCCCACAGGTTTTTCTTGGCTGTAATCTTTATGGAAGCAGACTTCTAGATTTATCTCCCTTGGAGTCCCTAGGTGAGTTAAAATTGTCAACCTCTCCAGCTAGCTGCCATTGTGCCACCAGGGCTCCTAAATAAGCTGTTAGTATTTCTGTATGATGGAATACTATATAGCAATAAGAAGAAACTATATGATTCCTGCAAAAACAGGAATGAATTTTAAATAATTTTGCTAAGTAAAAGAAAAAAAAAAAGTAAAAGAAGTCAAACCCAAAGAGTATATATTGTACAATTCCATTTATACAACATTCTCGAAAAGACAAAATTATGAAGATGGAAAATAGATCAGTGGCTGCCAAGAGGTTGGCGAGGGTGAGTACATAGGGGCAAAACAAGGAAATTAGGATTAGAAACTACTAAAACTCACAGAATTAAACATACAAGCATTTAAAATTATGCCTTAAAAGTATATATCCTGCCAAAGAAAGTTGTTAATGATGTACTGTTCAATATAAAAAGCAGGCTTAAAAAAATCATAGAATACCACATTAACTATACCTCTGTATGTGCGTGGAGAGAGAGAAAGAGAGATTGAGGAGAAGGAGAGAGAGAGAGGAAAATAAACAGAATAGGGCTTGTTATGGGTTGATTTGTGCCCCTGAATAGGTATGTTCAAGTTCTAACCCTCCAATACCAAAGACTGTGACCTTTTTGTGAAATAGTATCTTTGCAGGTGTAATTATTAACATTGGTCATACTGGAGTAGGGTGATCTCTAACACAATACAACTGGTGTCCTTATAAAAAGAGACACAAACACAGAGAGATGCAGAGGGAAGATAGACATGTGGAGATGGAGGCAGAGATTGGAGTTATGCTGCCACAGACCAAGGAAACATATGGTGATAGAAGAAGCTGGAAGGAATGAGGAAGAATATTCCCCTGGAGACTGCAGAAACATCATTACCCTGCTGACACCCTGAATTGAAATTTCTAGTCTCTAGAACTGAGAGGAAATAAGTTTCCATTGTTTTAAGCCACCCAGTTTATGGTACTTTGTTACGGCACCCCTAGGAAAATAATACAGAGCTGTGAAGATCTGTTCTAGAATGTTAAAAGTTATTATCTCTGGGTCTCTGCAGAGACTGGCTAGTACTCATCAGTGTACAAGCTCTTCTCTTCATCATAGGCATATTATTAACTACACTTCACAGCTCCCTTGAATCATGGTTGGGTCATGTTAACCATTCTTGCCAATGGAATTTGAGTAGAACCAATATGTGTTAACTCCAGGTCAAAGCAGTTAATACACTTCTCCATGTTCTTTCTCCAACCATCAACTGAATGCCCACTTGCAGTGCCACTGGATGAAAGGAGCCTGTGAGCAGAGCCCCTGGCTCCAATGACCACATTGTCTTGAGAACAGTTCAGGAAGTAAACCTTTATTGTTTTAAGTCACTGAGATTAGGAGGCTTTTGTAACAATAGTGTGCCTCTGTCATGGCAACTTGTCTAGGCAGAACTATATTTCCCAGTGGTTTAGTGGTGGGTTCTGCTTCTCTGGTTGAGCACTGACTGGTACAGAATTGACTGTGGTAGAAAGCCTCTAAGATGGTCCCTAATGATTCTCCCCTCCTGGGATTCAATGTATTTGTGTTGTTCCCTCCTTTGAGTAACTTGCTTTTAACTGATAAAACATAGCAACATTGAGGAGCTAACCCCTCTGTAATTAGGTTACAAAAGATTGTGACTTCCATCTTATTAGCAGACTCTATCGCTCTCTTAGCTTGCACACTTTGGTGAAGCGTGATGCTACATGAGAGCCCACATGGCAAGGAACTGAGGGATTATTATTAATTACTAGCAATAAAATTACTGAGTTAAAGAGTTTAATTACTAGCAATAAAATTACTGAGTTAAACAGTTTAAACATTTTGAAGCTTTTAGTAAGAATTAATAAAGAGGTTATATCGATTTACATTCCTATTAACATTACATGAATATATTTGTTTATCTATGCCAATCCTGCCAGCAGTCTGTGAAAACTGAATGCTGCCAACAACTACTGAGTATGGAAACAGATACTTCCACAGTCATGCCTTCAGATGAGTCCACAAGTCCTTGGACCAACCTCTTGATTTTATACTTGTGAAAGACTGTGAAACAGGACTAGTTAACCAGTGCCTGAATTCCTGACCCACAGAAAACTCTGAGTTAATAAATCTATGTTGTTTTAAGCTGCTAAATTCTGGGGTAAGCTGTTGTCCCAAATAGATAACTACTGTATTTTTATTGCTAATAACATGCATCTTCTACATTTGTTTGCCAACCAGCCCTCCCCCAAAATATTTCTGTAAGTGCACTATGCTATTTTTTACATCAACATGTTAAAAAAAAAAAAAAGGCATAACAGCACTTATGAAAATATCGCATGGGGGAGGGCACGGGTGGCAAACAAACAAGGTGCGTGTTATTTATATAAAAATATGGTAATACATCCTTTGATTAACACAGTTGGAACTGTATTTTTTCTTATTTTTCCTTTCTACATTTCCTAAGGTTTCTTCAGGAAGTATGACTTTTACGATTTTTTTTTTTTTTTTAAATCAATGAATGTTTCTCTGTTAAAACAGACATGATGACCTAAGACTCCTCAGGTCATCCTAAAGTCCTTGAAATATGTTGTGATCATAAGCATGAGAAAGGCACACGGGGGTTGTCACCATCTCTAGATTGTATTCCACATGAATGCTAGGTATGCTCCTAGCTGACTTTTTTCCTTTTCCGTATGAACATTTGGCATTTCATAGTTATACACTTAGTCTTAATTCTCTTATCTATACCACAAAGCAATATTCTGTTTAGAAACATTAGATGCCTTTTGCTAGAAATTGGATTCACTTATTTCTATCAAAGCGTTATTTCTACAGTGTTTTTAATAGGGCACTTTGACTCCTACTGAAAACTTCCTGCTTGTATTTGGAGACTGCAACCACAGAGTAGAACAAAAACAACTGCTCTATCTTATCTTCTCTAATGATATCCATTATCATTTTCTCCATTCATACAGAACTCATTACAATTATAGACACCCCTAGCTTGAGTTACAAAATGTTTCAGATATAATTTTCAGTGCTTCAAAACCTAAGTCAATGGATTTTATCATTTTGACTTTTTTGGTAAGATAAATAAATGATGTTATGAATACTAAATTAATTTACATTTTTCTTTTCCTCTCCTTACGAAGTTTTATGATATCCACCTGTTTCTGTAGTAGATTGGAACATTAACAACTACATTTGGTAAACAATAGAGAAAAGTTAATGAGTGAAAAATGCAAGTATCATTTCTTTAACATATTTCAATATAATTTTCTTGCTAGAATATCAGCTGTGTTAGAACTAATTTATATTAGTTTTACATATTGTGCCAAGATAGCTAAGCTGGAATTTGTTTCTCAGATTCCCTGTCCCTGTGTGGTTCTGGGTTAGAGCTGGCCACAGGGAAAGCTGCACGAGATCTGGAAGGCACAAGTAAAACTGCGTCCCTGTGTTCACTCAGAAGTGCAGGGCAGAGGCTCTCTTTGTTGCAGCTCACACAAGTAATCGCTACCTGCTGACTCGCCTTTTTGGTGTGAGGCAGCAGCTGGGCCAGCAGTTTCTCTGTTTTCATCAGGCCTCCTCCTTGAGCTTCTTCTAATCTTGGTCCAGGTGCATGTGCAGCTCCAGAACCTACTGTACCTGCTTCTGCAGGCCACCACCATCCCTGAAATTGGAGGCTTAGAGATGTTGAGGGACAGATATAGGTTCCAGTTTGTCTTAATTTGTTCTGGCTCAACCTCACAGGCTCTCCTTCATCCTTCCTTGAACCCACTTCACATCCGTCTTCCATCCCCAACTGACTGAGTGCTGTCTTCAGGTCCAACACCAGATACAAAAGCAATAGCCTTACATGAAGTATTTAACCAGCTCCCAAAATCGTGTAAGATCAAGTCCCTATAATAAATCCCTTATTCTTCGTCACTTATATTTGCATATATGTCATACCCGTTGCTGTCAAGTCGATTCTGACTCATAGCAACCCTATAGTACAGAGTAGAACTGCCCCACAGAGTTCCCAGGGAACGTCTGGTAAATTCAAACTACCAACCTTTTGGTTAACAGCCACAGCACTTAACCACTACGCCACCAGGATTAGTATAGTACAAATAGTATAATATAAAATTTAGGGCTTTGGAGTTCAGCTCTCACACACATTTGCCCTATAAACTAGGAATTTCCTGTAAACTAGGAATAAAATACTACATTGCAATGTTACCATGGCAATTAGAAATAATATATCTCAAGTGCCTGCACATAGTAAGCCCCAACTAAGTGGTAGCTATTATTACTAGCGTAAATATTTTACACAATTTTTAAAGTCAGCACCCAAAATACCATGTCATGAGAAATGGAAAGTGATATATACTACACAGATGAGTAATTAATGAAAGAATATCTATTAAAATATGTATCATACACATGAAAAATTTGTAAGAAGTTAGGGAAAAGTAAAAAACTATTAAAATACTCAAAATTTAAAACCTATAAAACTCCAAAGTAGAAAAATTAAGTTACGGAATGTACGCTTTTAAAGAGAAGACAGGTTAGGGATACTGAAGACAAGAGCGATCCTACAAACCCTCATAAGTATCTCTGTGTTCACCGAAACAAACTGAACAAAGAAACTCACTAAATACTCACCATATAATCACCTTGTTAAGCTTTTTAAATGAGCAATAATGTACAATGTACACTTAATATCTTTTCAGCATCTTTTGATCACTGGAAACTTATCAGGATCATTACACCACTTTGCCACAACAATCAGGAGACCATCAGCTTATACACTTGTACTGCTTTGTTATGGATAATTAATAAAATTAATAGCCATTTGTGCTCTATAGAAAGGAGCCCTGGTGGTGCCGTGGTTAAGCACTCAGCTACTAACCGAAAGGTGGGCAGCTCAAGCCCACCCACACCTAACAACAGCATGTTCTATCTAAAAGTTCAAATCTTTCTGCATTAATAAAAAAAAAAAAAAAAAACCATTATTGTCTAGTTGACTCCAACTCATAGTGACCTGTAGGACAGAGCAGAACTTCCTCATAGAGTTTCCAAGGAGTACCTGGTGGATTCGAACTCCCAACCTTTTTTTGGTTAGCAGCAGTAGCACTTAATCACTACGCCAAAAGGAGGTGATAATTTTACCCTCTGTGGGTTCTTGTTCCAGCTATACAATATGCATCCAGCTCTGTTCCTACTCTCAGATGTTATAAGAGTGTGGCTCTAAGAAAACAACTTAATTTCCCTCATGTTCTTTTCATCTTTCCAAAAGCTTTATTACAAATCCTCTAAGTCTCTGATGGGCATCCCTGTGTGGTTCAAATGGTTAAGAACTCAGCTGTTAATCAAAAGATTGGTGATTCAAGTCCACCCAGAGGTGCCACTACTTCCGGAAAATCAGCCATTGAAAACCCTACAAAGCCCAGTTCTTCTTTGACACAAATAGGGTCTTCCATGTGTCAGAAACAACTTAAAGGCAACTGGTTTGGTTTTTTATTTTATGTCTCTGATATCTGCTTTAGTGCTAGCTTCAATTACCAATCTCCAGTTCTTTGTTTTTCTTATTATCTTTAACAGGATGACTTGAGTTCAATTCAACACCTGTATCAAAAAAGAAAAAAAAAAAAAGAAACCCATTGCCATTGAGTCGATTCCAACTCATAGCGACCCTATACTGGGACTAAATCCTTGTGAGTGACAAAAAGTTGACCTTTTTTGATTCTTTACACTTAAAAGTAATGGATACTCACCTTATTTACAAGAGGAAATCAAAATTATATAATGGGAAAATTCAGAATGGGGAGTGTTCTAGATTATGGTGGATTTTATTAACCCTAGATACAAACTCATTATAACCAGAAAATCTTTTTTCCCACAAATTTTGTTAAATTGTAAAGAGAATGACATCAATAGATGATCATGTGTCTAAAAACCAAACTACAGTCATGCACTGCACAACGTCAACCATCAACCGCATATAGGCCGTGGTCCCATATAGCTTTCACAAGTATATATGGTGTATATGGCTAAGTATATACACTTGTTTGGACCCAAGAAGAAGGAGGAAGAGGGAGAAGGAAGAGAAGAGGGAAAGGGGGGAAGTGAATTCCACGCAGATGTGGAAACAAGTCATTGGAGGTCAGTGAACCTCAACAAGTCAGACTGAGTGGTTGGGCTGAGTGGTTGAGCTGCTGCTGCACTTGCCAGAACCTCTGCGGTCTGCTCATGGCATGCAGTGAGCAGCTGCTCTTCCAAATCTGGTTAGTGCAGCCAGGCTCCAGCAGGATGCAGGGCTCCATAAGGTGGAAAATCTGGGGAGAGGCCAAGAGGCAGGGGCTGTGGGAGGGCTTAATAAGGGCATGGAGTAGCGGATCTGAGGCCAGAGAAGAGGGATCAGAGAGGTGCCCTGAGAAGCCACTGAACTGTGGGGACTGGAGAGGGAGGCAGAGGCTGAGGAAGCGTATATACTTTGCTAAGTAATATGGTGTTTACACAATGTTTAAATTACATAACATCCTATTGCACAGAACATATCAAGGACATTAAGTGATGCGTGGCTGTACAAGAACCTAAGAAAAAATATGTGTGTCTTGGACTGAATCATGCCCCGACAAAAATGTGTGTATCAATTTATCTGGGCCATGATCGCTGATATTGTGTGACTTTCCTATATTTTGTAAATCCTGACTCTATGATGTTAATGAAGGAAGATGGGGGCAGTTGTGTTAGTGAGGCAGGACTCAACCTACAAGACTGGATTGTGTCTTGAGGCAATCTTTTGAGATATAAAAGAAAGAAGTGAGCAGAGAGACAGGGGGACCTCATACCACCAAGAAAGCAGTGCCAGAAGCAGAGCACGTCCTTTGGACTCAGGGTTCCTGCATAAAGAAGCTCCTAGTCTGGGGGAAGATTGATGAGAAGGCCAACAGAGAAAGAAAGACTTCACCTGGAGCTGACGCCCTGAATTTGAACCTCAACCTACTAGACTGTGAGACAATAAATTTCTTTGTTAAAGCCATCCACTTGTGCTATCTCTGTCATAGCAGCACTAGATGACTAAGACAATGGGCTTACGTACATTAACGTTTATTGTGATTTTAAGTAAAATTTGCAAGAAGATTATTAATAGGTATACTTGTTATTCTGGTCCCATTGTTTCTCATTTGAAGCAAGACAATTATTTGTTATGTGCACTGTCCTGTACATGGCAAGATATTTAGCATCCTTGAACCACAAAGCATTCAATGCCAGTAGCATTCCCTTTCACCAGTCAATGTAACAAGCAAAACAGCATTGTTTCTCTTCCTCTCCTTTTTTCCAAATGACTTCTAGGTTCCAAATACTGTAATCAAGCAGTTGTATAAACAAATCATACAAATGAATTTAAATTGTATTACATTTGCACAATGAAATAATCCAGTTCATTTGTTAGTTTACTAGTACTTATTATCTGCATCTTTGAATAGCTTTCCTTGAAATCAAAGTAACTTTAAATCATGACACACAGGTATATATATACACTCTTTAATACATTCTATATATTACTCTACCACAGTAAATGCTCTTTTACTGCTGACGAATGTTTGACCCCATTTCTCAGGCTAAAAGTTCCCTATAATGTTTTTAAGCATTCCCAGTTCCGCAGCCCACATTCACTCTGCTTCTTTTAAATGTTTCTGTCTCTGAGGGGTCTTTCAGTCCTGCACTATTCCTCCACTGGTTCTCCTAATTGCTTGAAAGATTTATGCCACAGAAATTTGGATTTCTTAGCAAGGGGTCCTTTGAAGACATTGATAAAGAGATCTTCCCTTCCTACCAGAACATTCTTTTTTCTCTTGGGACAAAACTTTAAAACAAAATTAACGCTGCTTAATCATATTCCCTAAGGACATTCACATCTTCTCTATCTAGTCTTACAATCACATATGAACAGTGCTGGTAGGAGAATAACCTTGACTGCCCAGCAGGAATGGATATAGATTTCATAAAATGCCTTTACAATATGCTAGGTGCCTCAGCAAACTTATGTGACAAGGATAAGCGACTTCAATGACGCGACCTCTCATAGAAGTTATAATGTCCATTATATTTTTCAGGTGAATTTAAAAAGGCTTGAATCAATGCTCTGAAAACGTCTGCAGAAGAGTTTGGGTAAACATACTTTTGAATGATCATCCAGATTGAACCTGAATTCCAAACTGTTTCATGCTCATTCATTTCTGTTAAGAGTATCCCTAATGGCCCTGTGATTCAACGCTACCATTTATAATACCACAGAGAATACTGTCATTCAACAGCATGATTAACAGCATTCCCAATAACACTGTCATTCAAGTGTGCTATTTACAATGCTTCTGAGGCCAACCACGTAGTTGTGCTTTTTACAGGGCTATTGATACTTTTCACTTGACCCCAGTCTCAAAATAACCTTGATGATACTGTTATTTTGCTAACGGAGTTAATAACAACTTGACAGCACCATTATTTGCTTACTTTCCAGCCCTTCTTTCTAGACTTGTCAACATTTGAGAGGCCCTACAGAGTCTTAATAAATTCTCATTCAAACATCATCTAGTCAAACTGAAAAAATATCTCTCTATGACCACAGGAGAAAAGTAATTCCTTATTATTAGAAAGAACTTAGATATTTTATAGTATTACACTCATTCTTTACCCCATCCTTTCATTCCTTCATTATATAGTCAGAAAATTACAAGCCTAGAAAGAAGTTCTAGAAATCAACCTAACCTACTGTTCCTCAAGATGATGGTGTCTTAGTTATCTAGTGCTGCTGTAATAGAAATACCACAAGTGGATGGCTTTAACAAAGAGAAATTTATTTCCTTATAGTACAGTAGGCTAAAAGTCCAAATTCAAGGTGTCGGCTCCAGGGGAAGGCTTTCTCTCTCTGTCAGCTCTGGAGGTCCTTGTCCTCAATCTTCCCCTGGTCGAGGAGCTTCTCAAGTGCAGGGATCCTGGCTCCAAAGGATGCCCTCTGCTCCTGGTGCTGCTTTATTGGTGGTATGAGGTCCCCAACTCTCTGCTGGCTTTCTTTTCCTATTTTTCTCTTGAGAGATAAAAGGTGGTGCAGGCCACACCCCAGGGAAACTCCCTTTACATTGGATCAGGGATGTGACCTGGGTAAGGATGGTGTTACAATCCCAACCTAATCCTCTTTAACATAAAATTACAATCACAAAACGGAGGACAACTACACAATACTCAGAATCCTGGCCTAACCAAGTTGACACATATTTTGGGGGAGACACAATTCAATCCATGACAGATGGTATTGGAATGTTCTTAAGGATCAATGAGTCTACGAGGACTTGCTTGTGTTTTCAATCTAATCATTTTTTTAAATTATTTTACCAGTTATACAGACTAAGCTTTCTTTTTACATCTGGATTTACAATTTGCAAATAAAAGGCATTTTTTATAGAACGGTTTATAAAGTATTTCTCAAACAACTATACTCGAAGTTACATTAAAATCATCTTTGTTGTTGTTAGGTGCCATCAAGTTGGTTCCGACTCATAGCAACCCTATACACAACAGAACAAAATAGTGCCCAGTCTGGCACTATCCTCACAATTGTTGCTATGCTTCAGCCCACTGTTGCAGCCACTGTGTCAATCTATCTCATTGAGGGTCTTCCAAAGAGGTCTAGAAATACTAAAATTTGAGAAACCTTTTTCAACATTATCATTGTTTTTTCTAGTCAGAACTAACCTAAACTCAGTCTAAAATAATGAGTAGCTGGTTTAAAAATGTTCAAGAAAGAGCTACTTGTTGACTGACCTTTGTGTCTTCCACCGGTATACACGCAATATGGACTCTGAAAATATGTGGACAAGTGGACGGCTGGGTTAGTTAATGAATAAACAATCTCCTTTGGTAATATATTCTAGAATTTCCCATCAAGAAACAAAGATAGAACTTCTGGATTCTACTTAGGATGTACAAAGCTGGAAGGAGTGTTATGCCCGCCCTTACAACAATAACAATAAAAACAAACCAAAAACAACAAAAAAAAAACTGGTAGACAATCTGAAAATTGACAATTTTCTTGAACCCATCAGAGAGCTGACAATTAACTAATTTATACTTATTCAACTACCCAGTCAACCCAGTGCCGTCTTATTCAACTAGTAAACCAGAAATCTGATAAAATACAGTGCTTTCAAGGAGTAATTGGATAGGAGCATTAGTTTAAATTGGGACAGATGTCTTCAGATACCACTAAAAGAATTCAGCTAAAACTTTGAATTGTTTCACCACTGTGAAGTAGTAACAGAATACAGAAGGGGCCGCAGGAGAATACACACCAACTTGTGGTCTTGTCTTTGTGTTCCACACTGGGAGCTTATAAAAAAGAATGGTGAGAGTGCTGAGAACTCTGTGCATAAAGTTCAAAATCCTGGGGGAAAAGAGCAGCAGCCACTACAGAAAAGGCACAAAATTATACCCAGATCTTTATACTCTCTTCCCTACAGAACAAAAGCCTTAAATTGCTGGAGAGAGGGAAAATGGGAACTAAGTAAAGGCTCTCTGCAGTTGGGAAGGGAAACAAAAATAAACCACGTGCTCTGGCTGAAAGGCAGGCTCACTAGAAGAACCTACCTTTAAGACTCAGGGAAATACTGCCTAAGACTGAGATTTAATCAGAACGGTGGAAAATCTACCCATCACTATCTCTAGGCCAAAAAGAGTCAAGTAAGAGGAGGCTATGGCCAACAGAGGATGAATTACTTGAAAAAAGAACTCCAGTGAAGCACAACACAAAGGGAAAACCTAATACCAAGCATGGAACAGACACATAGAAAAAATCAAAGGCAAGCTAGCCTCCACCCTAAACCAAAGGTAATGCCAGAGAAATTTGAATATTGTGGTGACCAAGGACAGTCATATCAACAATAAAACCCAAATCCATCTCAATTATTGACTAGATTGACTCAAACCACCCCTCATAGTAAAAGCAGCAAAGAGAGTAAGCCAAACCCATTGCCATCAGGTCAATTCCAACTCATAGTGATCCTACAGCACAGAGTATAACTGCTGCATAGGGCTTCCAAGGAGTGGCTGGTGGATTCGAACTATCAACCTTTTGGTTAAGAGCAAAAAGAAAGGTGTGCTCAATTCCAGGTATAAAAGTCTTTATCTCAGTCTCTATTTGGATACTACACGAGGTGACCAGCTTGCTGCAAAAATAATAAGCTGTAAAAAAAAAAAAAAGGAAATATCAACAAAGCCTTCAAAAAGCCAGAGTTAGATATGATGTAGATTTTTGAAGTATCGGAAAGAAAATTTACAAGTATTACTATTGTCATCTTAAAAGCTTTAGTGGAAAGGGTGGGAAAAATGTAAACAAATGGGTGATTTAATTAGATCAATGGAAGCTATAAAAAAAGTCAAATGAAAATGTCAGAAATGACAACCACAGTAACAGACATAAAGAATATCTTTGATGGGCCAATTAGAAGATGCAGCACCATCAAGGAAAGTTTGATGGGCCCATCAGAAAACTCAACGCCACCAAAGAAAGCATTAGTGAACTTAATGATAGATCAAATAAAGTTACCCAAAACAAAATAAAATAGAGGGAGGGAGGGATGAAGGAAAGAAGAAGGACAGAGCATCTAAGGGCTGGGGAACAAAATCAAATGGTCCAATACATGTATAACTGGACTCCCAGAATGCGAGGAGAAAAATATATGCAGCCAAAGAAACAACTGAGGAAATAACAGCCAAGAATTTCACAAAATTAATCACAAATACCCAGCAACAGAATCAAGAAGCTCAAAAAAAAAAAAAAAGAAGCAGGATAGGTATCAAAAGGGCTCACCTGGATATATCATATTCAAAGTGTTGAAAACCAAAGACAAAAGGAAATGAAACTCACTTTAAATATAACTATATAGAGAGATTAAAAGTAAAAGGATAGAAAATATGAAAACACAAAAGAAAGCTATAGTAGCTCTATTAATATTAAAAATAAAATATACAGGCTTCCAAACAAGCAATTTATGAAGGTTAAAAAGGGACATAATCATTTATCTAAGAAGATTGAGCAATCCTAAATATGTATGTACCTAAAGACAGAGTTTCAAAATACATGTTATAAAAGTTGATAGACCTGAAAGGAGAAACAGACAAATTCACAACTGTATTTAAATACTTCAACACTCCTCTTTCAGCAATTGGTAGAACATGTAGACAGAAAAACCGTTAAGTTTATAAGCAAAAAAATCAACTAACTTGACCTACTTGGCAGGTATAAAACATTCAACTCAACAGAATGCACATTCTTCAAAAGTACAATTTCATCATGGTAGACAACATTCTGGATCATAAAACACTTTAAACCAATTTCAAAGAATTGAAAGTATACAATCATGATCGCCAACCATAATGGAATTAAACTAGAAATCAGTAACAGAAAGCTATTTGGAAAATTTCTGAGTATTTGAAAATTAAGCAATTTACTTCTAAGTAACTCATAAATCAAACTGGAAGCTACAAAGGAAATTAGAAAGGTTTAATCAGAATTAAAATGAAAAAAAAAATCAGTATTTGTGGAATGGAATTAAACCAGTGTTTTAAAATTTATAACATTAAATGCCTATATTAGAAATGGCAGAAAAATCTCAAATCAGTAATCTAAACTAGAAAATAGGTAGGAAATGTAACCCAAGGAAGCAGAAGGAAGTAAACAATAAACACAAGGATAGAAATCAATGAAATTGAGAAAAGAAAAACAAAAGAGGAAATCAATGGCACCAAAAGCTGGTTCCTTGAGAAGATCAATAAAACGAATAAACCTATTTTTTTTATCACCATACCAAATAAAAAAAAAAAGAATATACCAATTAACAATTTCTGTGATGAGATAACATCACTGGAGACTCTACAAATATTAAATAATAAGACTATTTTGAAGACTTATGCCAATAAGTTCCATGAATTACATGAAATACCAAATTCCACGCAAAACAAATACTGCCAAAGCTGACTCATGAAGAAATATACAACCTAAAAAGCCATATATATCATTATTAATGGTGAAAGACTGGCTGCTTTTCCCTTAAAATCAGAAGCAGAGAAGGCAAAATTAAGTTTCCAGAACCCAATCTTTAATGTTGCCAAAAACCATGACAGAAATTCAAAGTTGGCTGTGAGAAAGAGAACATTTTTCTTTGTTTTAAATTCCATAATCTAAGTTTTAGAAACTCAATTGAGTTAAATTTCCCATAAAGAAGTTAATTTTTCCACTATGCAATTGCAATTTCTACTTACGTAGAAAAGAATTTGTCCTGGCCTATAGAGAGAAATCTGGCCTTTGTTCTTGCTCCTGGGAGGTAACCTCTAAACACTTGGCATTTTCCAAGTATTAGGAGTGTCTTTGTCATTCATGATGAGCCCACTGAACCACCCACTGAAGTGACCCATGGTAAGGCTACTTCATCTGATAGTCTTAGGGTGGGGGCTGACCAAGCCAGAAAGACCAATAATGTGATTGCAGGGCTGGGGTTTTGGGCTACATGATCAGCCAGATCTCTGGGAATGAGGATGTGAGAGGCTGAAGATTGAGTTCAGCCATATGGGAAATCAATAACCATGCCTATGTAATAAAACCTCAATAAAATCTCTGGACATAGACGCTCAGGCAAGATTCCTGGGTTGGCAATACTCCATGCATATTTCCATACATCAGTGATGCTGGAAGGATAACATGTCACTGAGGACAACAAAAACTTCACATCTGAAATCCTCCCAGGCTTTTAAGCATCTCTTCCTTTTGCCAATTTTAATGTGTCCTTTCCCTGTAATAAATTTAACTGTGAAAATAACAGATTTCAGTGAGTTCTAGGAGTCTTTCTAGAGAATTATCAAATTGAAGGTGGTTTTAGAAAACCCTGATCCTGTAGTTGTGAGTAGTCTTAGGCAGATTAGTAGTTTGGAGGGCTAACTCCAGGTACTGCCTAACCTCTTAATTTTCCCTTCTCCCTTGAGCCTATGTTTCTTGTCCTGAAATAGTGAAATGAATATAAACTCTACCCAGTGACACAGCATTCACACTGTCATATGAGCTTTCAGTTCTAAGCCACCTCTTGCTTTGGAACGGCTAATGTATAAGAATTCTGCCTTCCACAGGAAATTTTTCCCACATTTATAATTAATCTAATGCCAACTTGAAACCATATGGTGGGGAATAACACATACACAGTGCATAAGCCACATGAATCCAAGTTTAGCTCCAACTTAGATGCTCTACAGTTAGCCTCTGGCTCTGAATGCATAATGGAATATAGGACAGTGGAGCAAAGGGACGCCTTATGCCTGAAACTAACAATTTTAACTGGGAATCTTTCTATTAGCCTACAGCAGACTCCAAACCAAATTGCCTTCCTGTTTAAAAAGAGCAGCTATTTTTCTGTTCTCCAGTGCCTTGAAGGCCTATAAAAAACACTTTCCTACAATTGAATTGTTGCCCTGGAAAAGCTGCACCAGGGTAGTGAGTTTTAGTAATGCTACCTGTGAGGCTGCCTGCTGCCTATAATTTAATCCTTACCTCAGCTGTGCCTTCTTCTTACTAAGCCATCTGAAACTCCCTGAGTTACTTTCACATCCTCCTATTCGATTGTGATTGAGGCCATTCACTCAGCTTCCTCCATGCCTACCTGGAATCCTGCCTAAAAATATAAAAACAGCCCCTTAGCCACATACCAAGACACCAGAAGCTGCAGTTACCCATGCAGGACAACCTGCCATGTAGTGGCTTAAACCCTTTATCCAGGCTACAGCAGATAAAAGCCAACTCACAGCTGGAAAATCCCACTCTACCAAGTCTGGTCACATGTATATTTTGCTCAAGAAATACCACTTTTATTTTTCTATACTCCTTGTCCATGCACCAAATGTTATCTACAAGAAGACATAATAAAGTACACCGCTCTTCCCCATGCAAGCTCTGAACAAATTCAGTGCAGTGGGAGGGGAGGAGTACAGATTGAGCTCAAAACATCTTATTACTGATAAAGAACATAACTTCAGGTCTATTAGCTCCAGATATGGAGAGATTTACAGCTCCTCTCCCATCACTGACATGCTAGTTTTCAGACATGTCAGGAGTATCCATTCCTGGAGGAGACAAAATCCACTTCCTGGAGGGACCTTGCTCATAAAACAAAGAAGAGAAGGACTGGGTTATGCATGTCCAGTTTATCTCCCTGTATAAACTTAAATATACCAATCAAATAAATCACCATTCATTCCTCTGATAAAGTGGATTAAAGGGGGGAGGGGAGTGTGTGGAGAGGCCAGGAATGAAGCTATCTCTGTATGGAAGGTGATACCAGAAATTGAACAACTGTCTTTAACACACAAAACTTTAAAGTGAGAACAAATAGATAAACAGTAAGTATCTTCCTGGGAAAGGTGAAGAAGAGTTACTCTCAGGCTGCTAAATTACTGACTGAATTTGTATCAAACAAATGAAAATAAATTTATTTTAAAAATAAATATTTAGGAGGGAAAAAAGTACTTTTAAAGAATAATCAAATTAACCTATTTTAGTAATTGATGATCCCTACAAAATATTTGAACCAATTAGTTGCAGTGGTAAAGCAATCACTTTGCTCCCTCTTTGTAAAGTAAGAGCACAAAGTCATTGATGTCCTTGAGTTTTGTCCTGTAGGGCCACTTCTTCTAAAAATGACTCTGCAGATATTTAGCTTTGTGCTTTCACATTCTCTTTTGCTGCAGAATTTTATCTATAAATTTTCAAGCTCCAACTTTTTTTTTTAAGCTTTCTTTAGTTTTCTTTTAATTTTCCTGCCAACTAATTCCATACACACTTACTCTCTCCTTAGAAAGAGCCTCTTTTAAATCCTGAATCTAGTTAAATGTTAGACGTTGAGTAGGCATTGAAGTGATAAAAAGCTCCTTCCAATAGCACTCCCACAAAGATTGCCAAGGATGTGTTCTGCACCTAACAAGCAAAAGCCAAATTTATAGGAAACTCAACAAAGTATGTGAATGTTATTATGCTTTTGTGGAATAATGTAACGCAGAATTTATCAACATCCTTTGCTCTTCGTGTGGGGGAAAGATGTGATAGGTAGTCTGCTTCCATAAAGATTTACAGCCTTGGAAACCCTATAAGGCAGTTCTACCCTGTCCTGTATGTTCACTCTGAGACGGAATCCACACAATGACAGTGGGAATTACTCTTTGTGCCCGAAGGGCAACTTAGTTTTTATTTTAATACCAGGGGAGATTTCAAATTTAGTGACATATAAAGGCACCCAGACCCAGTGCCGTCAATTCTGACTCATGGAGACCCTATAGGACAGAGTAGAACTGCCCCATAGAGTTTCCAAGGAGCACCTGGCGGATTTGAACTGCTGACGCTTTGGCTAGCAGCCGTAGCACTTAACCACTATGCCACCAGGGCTTCCATGATAAAGGGAGTAGGGAAAAATTCCTTCAGAGAAAGAGACTATTAACTTCCATTGGACCTTGATAAAGAGCCAGAAAGATGGTGAGCCCAAAAAAGAACTGAAAATACAAAACTGGGGCTAAGTTTTATGCCTCATTATCATGTCTTCCTTTTCCCATGGAAGGTGTTCCTACAGGCTTCCATCCAAGTAATCCTGTGCAAAAGACCATGTCATTTTTTTTCAAAGACCCCAATTACTTGGGTTAGGAAGATTTTGTTCTTACTCCTTATTTTCCAAGCCAAGAAACTAATCCTTCATTAGGTAATTCTAAACTATCATTATGAAGATAAATAATATAAAAGAAGATGCAAGAGCCTACAAGTTAATTGTGTAACGACAAGTCTGATTATATACATTCCCAAACCTATTAATTATGAGAACAGAGGATCACCTGGGCGCTGATCCAGGTTTGGTTTCATCCTTTAATTTTCCAGGGAGCACTATAACTCTAGCATCTAGAGTGGAGTGAAATTTCCAAAGGAGACTCCACCGCCTTCTCTCTCATAATGTTCACACTACTGAAGTCTAGTCTAAAAAGGTTGTTTTATGGAAATACTGAAAATATCATTTCTGAGCTCTATTAGTAGAGCAATCAATCTCCCCTTTATGGTGGCTATAATTCATAAAGAAAGAGGCATAAATAGGGTTTTATATACAAAAGAGCCATTTACCAAGCATATCCACCTTTATGAATGCAAAAATGCTTTGAAATTACAGTGTTTGTTTAAACTTCATGAGTCTCTAATCAAATTCTCAAGCAAGGCTCAAGGTCAAATTAAAGCCCAAGTTCTTCCCTTTCCCTCAGTAGTCTATAGATAATCCTGTAAGGTAGGAAGCTGTAGGTGAGACTCAGGATGTCGATTCTCTATCCTTTCCAAAGGAAAAATCCAAGGTCACAGTTGTTCTGATTTCTCTTCATACCAGGCAAGTTTTTGTTTGTTTGTTTAGCATGTTTTAGGCACTATGCTCAGACATAAGATCCTAAAAGCCATGTTCCCTTGTCCTCAAACTGGTTATTTCAATCTGCACCACAAATTCTATGATAAAATTTTCACAAGACACTACGCACACAAAGATAAGGGGAACTAAAAATCGTACTACCCACCCAACCACCCAGTGCCGTCAAGTCGATTCCGACTCATAGTGACCCCATAGGGCAGAGTAGAGCTGCTAGAGATTTAAAAAGGCTTCCTAGAGCGATTAATACTTGAACTCAGCTTTGAAAGAAAAGTAGGTGTTAGACAAGGAGGAATATGGAGTAACACCACATGTTTGAAGAAGTTCCAGGCCTCCCTTCTGGCTGCAGAGTAGAGGCAGTGGCAGGAAAAGAGACACAATATGAAAGACCAGGTGTTAATTCAGAGCTTGAATCTAATCCTTGACTCTGTATTTGGTCATTTTACATTTTATGACCTCCTATGACAATAAAAACTCTGGAGGTAATGTGAAGGATTCACAGAGGGTCAGACTAGAGTCAGCCCTGAAACTTAGGCCTACAGATGGGATCAAGGCAATAGCTTTGGGAAAGGTTAAACAAGAGATTTGAAAGACTTCAAGGCAGTAAGATTGTTTAGCAAATTAGCTCGTGATGAAAAAGGATATAGGATAATCGAGTTTCTGGGTTAAGTAACAATAGGAGTGAATCATTTGTTGAAACACAGAGGAAAAGGTTAGGGAGAATGGACTATATTCACTTATTTCAGAAAAAGGAAACCCTGGTGGTATAGTGGTTAAGTGCTATGGCTGCTAACCAAAAGGTTGGCAGTTCGAACCTACCAGGTGCTCCTTGGAAACTCTGTGTTCACTTACAGACACACTAAATTTGAAATGCCTGAAGAGCATGGAGGTAGATATATTTAGAAGGCAATTATGCACACAGATCTGAAAGAATGTGGGATTAGAGGAACAAAGACAATAACAAATGTTAGCAATAAAAGATATTTGAGTGTTCTAGCATGTTGTAGGCACTGTTTAAAATACTTACAAAGGTTGTCTGATTTAAGTCCTACAAGAGCTATCATTCCCATTTTACAAATTAGGAAAATAAGAATTAGACAAGTTAATAATTCTCCTAATGTCACTAGTTGGCAATGGGAAGAAACCAGGATTTGAACTCACACATTCTGATTTCAGAGCCTCTTTTCATTAGTGATGCCAGCTGTAATTGAAATCATGGGTACATTTATAACCTGTATTTACATCATACATTAACCTAGTTAAATCAACATTATTTTATTGTTATTGACAACAATTCAACCAAGTAATTAAATTTCCCCTCCTCTCATTACAGCCCTGCATTTTCTCATGATTTAGCACTGTGAGAAAATGAGGCTTCATTAAAAAATGTTTGGATGTGAATTATTGGAAGTGTGCTTTATTTAATTGCAGTTTACCGTTTCATAAATTCTTAGTTTTTCTAACCAGCAAAATTATCAACACGGTATATAGTGATGTTTTAAGTCAACACAAGAACAATAAGCTCATTTTACAGTATAAGTAAGCAAACTCAATTTGATAAAATATTTCATAGTTTAAGTACAGAGACATGGTTTCTCATAATAAACACAGTTTATAAGTTTAGAACGGAGTCGCTGGGTGGCACAAACAGTTAAGCACTCAACTACTACTCAAAGGTTGGCGGTTCTAATGCACTCAGAGGCACCTCGGAAGACAGGCCCGATGATCCGCTTTTGAAAGGTCACAGCCTTGAAAACCCTATGGAGTAGTTCTACTCTGCACACATGGGGTCATCTGGTAGGAACAGACCTGAGCGCAACTAACAAGTTCAGCACTTAAACTACTACATTCCCAGGGCTTGCTTCTTCTGTTTAACTATCAGTAAACATAAGGAAAGGATTGTGTCAATAATAATAATCATAAGAGAAGCTAACATATATTATGTGCCTACACAACAAAGCCAAGCAGCATTCTAAGGACTCTACATGAAAGATTTAATCCTCCAAATATTTTACAGATAAGGAAACTGAGGAATTAAGAGAGCAAGTAAGTCACTTATATCAAACAGCAAATTAATGAAACCAACTCAGTCTAAATTAAAAGCCCAGAATAAGCATGGTTTAAACATAAAAGACCTTTGTGATACTAGCTCTTGCATACTGTACTTCTGTAGTAACTGAAATGTAAATATGCTCCAATCTTCCTTATCTTTACTTGCAAAGACAGTGCCAAACCCAGTGTTTGGGATTTTATAAGGCTCCCTATTAAATAAAATTATAATTCATATGTCTATAAATAAGGAAAGAACTCAAAGTCCATAATTTCTGATTTTTACAGTATCATGTAGACAAAGCTAAAGTTCCAATTGCTTCCACAAATAATACATCTACTTAAAATAAGCACTTTTCTCACAACTTTACCTTAAACCATCATTTCATTTCTCCAATGAGTACTCATGAGGACCCCCACAATGTAGAAATCAAATCACCTCATTGGAAAATGCAGTGTATGTAGTAAAAATAAAGATATCTAGCATGACTGTTATATGTGGATTTTGTATGACCAGTTTAAAAAATGTGGTAAATATAGTTCACCAAACTGGACAAACTGTTCTTTCCTATTTTTCACACAGTGAAAAAAGTTGTTTTTTTTTTCCCTGAGTATATAAATAACACATGGTCATTGTAAAGAATTCAAAGAGTAAGCACACATATAAAGATGAAAGTAAAAGTCATTTGGTTTCCCATCAACCTTAGTGATACCTCACTTGCTTATATGTTAGTGATCATTCTGTCATGTATCTTTGCACACATGTACACATGTACTTACACATATATATAATTTTATATAAAAGAGATAACTGCATGTGTCCCATTTTTATCACAGATACCTCCTCTACCTTCTTACTTCCCTTCACAACAACATTCCATCACCTATGCTTGCTTACTCCAAGAGAAACCATGTTGAACAGCTAATTCTTCCACAGTTTTAGTCATACTCTTATAATCCTCTATGGGCAACAAATCATGGAAAGGCAAATCATGTACAATTCTCATTTTTTAATGGTTGCATAATATCCCCTGGTATGGCTCTTCACCATTTAATTAGCCATTCTCTTCTTGAAGGCTCTCACTTTGTTCCCAGCTCTTGGTCACTAAAACAAAGTTGGAATAACATCCTCGTGCATTTATTCTTACAATTTGGTATATTTATTTTTATATGCTAGGTTCCCCATTGTGGAATTGCTGGTTTGAATGATGCATGCATTTTTAAAATTTGGAAGGCTAAACTGCCTTTCAAGAATATTAAAATACTTCACATTTCCATCAGTAATGTAAGAGCGTATCTTTTCCTCATATTCCTTCCATAATAGTTATATTTCAAATTCGTCAGTTTGATGGCTATAACTTGATAGTTCAGTATTGTTTTAACTGTATTTTACTATTAGAGAATCTGAGCCCTCCCTTTTTTTTTTTTTTTTTGCTATTTGGACTTACTGGTCTGCACATTGTTTATTCATATTCTTTGCCACCTCTTCTATGAGTCATTTGTCTTTTCTTGTCAATTTGTAAGGTCTTTTAGAATACAAAATAATAACCTGTTATCTTTCAACAGCATTACAAACAAGTCTTTCTAGAGCTCTCTGTCCTCTCTCATTCCTTAACTTTCTGTAAGTTATCATTTGCCAATCAAAGATATTTGATTTTTATATATTCATAGTTGTCTCTTATATAGCATCTGGATTTCTAATCTTTATTTGGAAGTTCTTCCCTAAGCCCTTATACTTGCAGGATTCTAGATTTTTCTTTTGCAAGGTTCTTACTGTTTTATTTTACATTTTCAACCTTACTCCATTCTGTAATTAATTTTTATATATACTACAAAATGGGATCCATTCTAATTTTCTTCCGGATAGTAAAAAAAAAAAAAAAAAAAACATTGTTGTCAAGTCGATTCTGGCTCATAGTAACCCTATAAGACAGAGTAGAATTGCCCCATACGATTTCCAAGGAGCACCTGGTGGATTCAAACTGTTTCCAATAACCAGGTTACTAACACTACCTTGGAACTGGTCTAGCTAGGAATTGCTGATCCCTCCTGATGCCTGCAGATCATAAGTAAGATGAATGCTCTTAGGCCTGTTTATGCTAAATTGCTGGAGGAGAGGAAGGAAAATGAACTCGTGTACAAGGTCACTTGGGCCCTTGAGTAATACAGAATTTATAGAGACATCTGCTACCCTTTTCTTCCAAGAGCACAAACTTGCCAGCAGGATGTCTAGGTCATATAGGTTTCAATATCAGCTGTCAAGTTATGTACTAAAACAAGCCCTGCAGCTGAGTCCAGCACTCCAGGCCAGATTCCTTCTTCTATGGCAAACTTTTTCTCATACAGTTCTCTTTGCAATCTGATTTCTGTTAACCATCAGGATGTCTATATACATCTGAAGTCCAAATGTTAACAGAGTATACATTTTTTCTTCTCAGTGGTCTCATAAGGCCAATTTAAAACGACAGATACACTAGAGATACATAAGGCATAAAGCTGCCCTGCCAGAGGAATGGGCCTTGATCTTGCCTTAGCTGGCAATTCCTATGGTTCATGTATCAGGGTTTCCAGGTTTAAAACATTCATCTTGAGCTAGTTCACTAGAAAATTCTAGAACAGTGTTATCAGTAATATGCTCCTAACAGCATTATCAGTAATATGGCTCTATAATATGGTCAATTTGTAAGAGAAAAGGTGAGAAAGGAGACTATAAATTTCCTCTCTGAGTAGTAAGTATAAGACTATGGCAGAGGTCTAACAGTTCCAAAGAACTTCTACCTATCTTTCTTGTTTGGTCAAATGTCACATGTATTCGGCTTTCTGAGTCATATTCTATTTGAATAAAAGTATTTTCATAATTGACTCGCCATTTCTTTGCAATTCAGAAATAAGTCTTACTAACAGGAAAAAAAACAGATAAACATGTATATATGTTATACTGACATAGTATGCTCCTTAGAAATTAACTGGTGGTTTATGTAAAAATGGGTGACAGCAGCTTCATGTGACCTCTTTCTGACTTCACAAGGGGAAGGAAAGGGAATCAAGATCAATGTCACCCCAAGGCTGATTCCTATAAAGCAGAGGCCAGACATATCTCCACTCTCCAATCTTTTTACTACTTCTGATACCAGCCCTCCCTCCCATGGCACTCTCTACTTGTCTGCAGGGTTGGATATTTGTTGCAATGACCACAAAGAACTCAGACAATCCTCATGATTATGGGGTTTATTAAGGAAGTAAAAGGTTATAATTCGGGATCAGAAATGACTCAAAACACAGTTCTTTGGTTGGGAAAACTTTTTGGCCATGACCGCAGGCAGGTCTCTACCTCTCTTAGTTCTTGGCCCCTCAACCCAGCCTCTCCCCTACTCAAGCAAGTGTTACATAGCTCTTTAGCTCCACTAATAAGTGCCCAGAGGCACCTCTCTGCTAGGAGGCCTCCTTCTCAAAGGCTCTCAGCTCTTTCGATCCGTGGGTTGGCACACCCTCTATAACCACCTTGCTCCGTGGGCTGAGAAGCCTATCATGGCATCTTGAGCCCATCTCTTGGTTCTGCTGCCACTGTTTCTCTGCCACTGCTTCTTGTCATCTTATGTCATTATCGGTATTACAGCTCTCTCTCTACCTCTGGGTTTAAGAGGTTCTCAGCACAGGGACTCTAGGTTGAAACGATGTGCTCCACTCCTGTTTCTTCTAATTTTTTATTTTTTAACTGAGCTTTTAGGTGAAACTTTACAGAGCAAATCAGTTCTCATTTAACAATTTATACACAAATTGTTTTGTGAAGCACATTCCTCATATGTGTTATTATTTGTTTTATAGACCTGTCTAATCTTTGGGTGAAGGGTGAACTTCAGGAGTAGCTTTAGTTCTGAGCTAAAATGGTGCTCAGGGGCCCATCTCTTCTTCTTGGTGATAGTGGGGTCCCATTTCTGCTCCGGGATTGGCTCTCTTTTAAACCTAGAAGGATGGCAAAATTGACCAATCCCCTTGTTAAGGTTCCATATACTTTATTTTCATGGCCCTGCCCCTGCAAGGGTCCCATATACCATATCTGCATTATTAGCAGACTGTTCAATTTCCTTGGTGGTCTACATGCACCTTATTTGCATAGTCCACCCAATCATTACAAAACCATAATGGCTAAAAGGATGATAGTTAGGAACTCACTGCATCACAGGCCATCCCCTGGCTCTTTTAGCCATGGTTCTTTCATTCTTGGAGGATAACTTCCCACTCCCAATCATGTTGCCAGTCCAAAACAGTCATTAACAATTAGTCCTTCAGTAGGACAGAGAGTCCTCAGGGTGAGGTTAGTCAGGTAACAGCCATTCAGGTCTGCCACAGGTGTCTATCTGATCTGATCAAGTTTTCCAAAAGTCATCTTGTCTTTATCCTTTCTGGTGTCCAATAAAATTTAATGGAGAGACGATTATTCCCTTGCTCTGAGCCTCTCTCAAGGTATCAGCAAAGCGAAAACTTTAAGGGATTTTGGGCTTGGCCACTGTACTCCAGTCCAGCAGTGCCTTCCCCTTAATCCTCACTTTCACAGTTACAGCTTCTACAATTACAGTTTTTATAATCACAACTAACCCTGCTAACAATCAACACTCACAAATGAATCATATAATCCTATCAGTATCTTTCCCCAACCTCTCTTCCCCAGACCAAGAGGAATCTATTCAGTAAGGATCCTCCCCGTCCCTCTAATTCTGGGTGTAAGCACACCTACAAAAGCATGTAAGTCATCCACTTCATGCCTTTATTTCCCCACATTTTAGAAGTCAGTGTTCAAATTGTCTGTACCTACCAAACAAGGTGTCTGACGAGACAAGCATGTTCCTTGATTTGAAGAATCTTCTGTTCTGGTTAGAACTTTCAGCATCTGCATCCACAAGCAAAGCTGAGTTCAGAGCAAGCCATTAAATTGCAGCAGTCTACACCAGCTCATGGTGTCAAATCTCTCTCTTCATCTGGTCAAGTTCTGGTCAGCTCATCCCTAGCCTGTGTTTCCTTCAAGCAAATTCTAGTCCTCCTTTTAGCATATCCATTTAAGTACTGGCTGAAGGCAGAGTTACATGCTCTCTGTTATCTATAATACTCGATACTCTTCTTCATCATACATTTAAATCTGTTTAACTAGGAAGGAGAAAATTTAATATCCATAGTATAATCAGATAAACACATAAACCATTTTAAATATTCCAATTTCATCTCTTCTCTACCCTTTGACTATCTTATCATTCATATGCATATCGCCTTGGGCCTCTGGCTGGGTGGAACTAGACGACCCTGGTCCCCTATCAATCAGCTTGTGTAACCAGCCTGGCTTTTGTTTTAGATGCATCTTTTCTCTCCTCCATTTCCCCATCTGCTGTGCCTGCATGAGATCTCCTACTTTGCTTTCAGCCATTACAGATAACAACCAAAGTAACCATTTAAAATCCAAAGTTTTAAGTCTTAAGATCCATCCTTCCTTCTCTTACAAAGTCCCATGTTTCCATGAGTCTGGAGGCATGCCAATGAATCCCACTTCTGACACCATTTGTAAAAATGGTGTGATGGCAGCATCATCTGACCTCTTTGTCTGACTTCACAAGAGGAAGGAGAGAGACTCAAGATCATCAACATCAACCCGAAGCTAATTCCTATGAAGTGGAGGCCAGACATATCTCCACACTCTCCAACCTTTTTACCAATCCTGACACCAGCTATTCCTCCCAAAGCACTCTCTACTTCTCTGATGGGTTCAATAATTCCTTGCAGTGGCCACACAGAACTCACAAACAATACTCATGATTATGGAGTTTATTAGGGAAGTAACAGGTTACAATTCCGGTTCAGGAATAACTCAGGATATGGTTCTTTGGTCAGGACAGCTTTTCAGTTGTGTGTGCAGGCAGGCCTCTCTCTGTCTTGGTCCCTCCATCTGGCTTCTTCCCTGTTCAGGAAAGTGTTACAAAGCCCTTTAGCTCTGCTAATAAGTGCCCAGAGGCAACCTACTTTGCCAGTAAGCCTCGGCCCAAAGGCACTCAGCTCTCTCGCTCTGTGGGTCAGTAACCCTAACTCCCCTTAGTGCCCAGAGGCACCCCATTAGCCAGGAAGCCCCCTTCCTGAAGGTGCTCAGCTCTCTTGCCCTGTGACTCAGCTCACCCACTATAGCTGCCTTGCTCCATGGGCCAGGAAGCTCACCATGCCATCTTGTGCCAGTCTCCTGGTTCTGCTGCTGCTGCTTCTCTGCCACTGCTTCTCATCATCTTGTGCTGTCCCCAGTGTTATAGCTCTCTCTGTGTTTCCTGGGTCTAGGAAACTCTCAGTGCAGGGACCCCAATCCAAAAGACGTGTTCTGCTCCCATTTCTTCTTCTTTGTGGTAGTGTGGTCCTCCCTCTGCTCTGGGATTTAATTCTTTTTAAGCCTAGTGGGATGGCAAAACTGGCCAATCCCCTTGTTAGGGTTTCATACACCTTATTTGCATTATTAGCAGGCTGTCCAATCCTCCTGGTGAGCCACAAGCATCTTATTTGCATAGCCCCACCAATCAGTATAAAACCATAAATGCCTAAATGGCCATATTAAGTAATTCACTGCACAGTAGTTTGTTTTTTTTTAAATAGACAAAAATATATGTTCTAAGGCTAAAATGAGTTTTTTTATTTCTCAAGGATTTAAAGATCATATTTCAGGATGAGGCGCTTACTTATACTAGCACATCATTGCTTTGTCCAAGTTCAGGATGATTAGAATTTCATGATGTACTCTAAAAAGTTAATAAGACTCTGTTGTTGAATATGTCATATAATCATTTTACTATCTTAAAAACATAAGTTTTCTTCAAAAGCAAAGTAGATCTGAGTAGTGTTTTAAAGTTTCTTTTGATGCATTTTGGCTGGTTTATTCTTTAATTAACCTCATAAACCTTTTCTTTTGAAAGTTTGTATAGTAGGCGAAAAGGGAAAATGCAAAGCAAGATTGATGTAAACCACTTTGGCTAAACCAAAGCAAGTAGAAAAAGTAGGAAAAGAAATGATGATATCAGCTCTTAGCATCTGAAATAGCCTAGTTATTTCCCTTTCCCTCATCTTTGCTTTATTTTCATCAGCTTCTACAAGCTGTTTGCAATTGCTGCAAAAACTTCCAGAAATAAGTGTCAAAAGAAATCTTTTCAAGAGGAAGAAAATTTGCTTAAACCAAGTGTCAGGTTGCTTCACTTTTTGGAAGGCTTCATTCCCTCTCGGCTTTTAAGAAATCCTTTTCCAGCATTCAGAAAATTTAATAGGTATTTAATTTAACGGATGTCATGTTGTCCTCCAGTAACCTCACGCCTTCATTTTTGTAGCTAACCTTACCAATAAAACCACCTGAGCACCTCAGCTAAACATTCATTTAGCACATCACAAATCCAGCAGACCTTGACTACCTTCACAGCAAGGCAAATAAATATGTTAAAGGACCATCCTAATGTTCTCATTTTGAAAGTCAAGAAACATTTAGTTTAATAGCTAACTAGTTTATCACATTGAACATGCATATGCTCTCTGAAACCTCCAACTAACTTGCTCCTGCTTGCCCTCCAGGCAAAAGAAGAGCAAGAAGGCCTGTATAACAGTAGCCTGATAATCAGAAACTAGCTCAGTTATTACATGAAAACAGTTAAATGCCAAGATTTGAGTGTGTTTTTTATTCCAACTTTTTCTGCAATTCTGACTCCATCAGTAAAATATTCAGATTTTCCCTTGAGAGCAATCCCAGGATCTTGGGACCTCACTGGTAGAAATACCCAAGTTGTATAAATAGTTCATCGAATTAGTAGGTAGCACTGAGGACAAGCCAAGGGTAGAGTCTGTACCTGTCAGGGTCCCATCAGAAAAAAAGCCACACAGTAATTTCAACTGTAAAACTTATTTAAAAAGCATTGTTAACTAGGTAAAAGTTGATTAACTACTAAGGGGGCAAAAGAGAACTCTCAAGTATTATAGAGGCAGGAACTTCAGTAAGGAGATACCACCCTGTGGCTAATACGCTTTAAGTTGACCCCCAATGAACTATGCCCTTGTACAATTTCTTCTTCTTGGGTGCAGGTGAAAGTTATGACTTGCTTCTAACCGATATTATATAGCAGAGGTGATGGATGTCACTCCCTTGATTAGGTATATAAGATATCATCTGAGCAGACTAGAACAAGGGATTCTACTACTTGCCTGAAAGAAGCCAACGGCCATGAGTGAAATGCCTATAGAAAAAGCCACATGGTAGAGAAATTCTGGTGGCCACTAGGTGACAGCCAGTAAGTCTCAGGGCCCTGAGTCATGAAGCACAGGAAATGAATTCTGCTGACAACCTGAATGAGCTTGGAAGTAGATTCTTCCCTAGTTGAGCCTCCAGATGAAAATGAAGCTTGACTGACACCTTGATTACAGCCTGGTTATATTCACAGCAAAAGATCCAGCTAAGCTGTGCCCAGATTCCTAGCTCACGAAAATGTGAGATAAAAAGTGTGTGCTGTTTAGTCACTATATTTGTGGTAATTTGTTACACACAAATAGAAAACTAATATACACCCCTAACCGAACCAAACTCGTTGCCATAGAGTTGATTCTGACTCACAGCAACCCTATAGGACAGAGGAGAGCTGTCTCATTGGGTTTCCAAGAAGCAGCTGGTAGACTCAAACTGCTGAACTTTTGGTTAGCAGCCATAGTTCTTAACCACTGTGCCACACCCCTAAGGCTAAAGGAAAAGTAAACAAAGAAGGAACTCAGAAACTTACAAATTTAGTTTGTACGTACAAACTTGCAAACTAAATTCTACGGAACTTAGAGACTCCATTAAGTTTGAGATTCAGACTTCTGTAGAGATGAGCTACTGAGAAAATATGTCACCCACCGCTGTGATGAAGGAGAAACTTGCTGGAGGCCACTCACCAGCACAGAGCTATGCAAACCACCTCCACTTTCAGAACTCATTGCGTGCCAATAAGACTGCCACCACAGAGGAAAAACAAAAGTAGAAGAAAAGTTTTTTCATTCTCCTTCAGCTTTGCCATCTCCTCTCAGTGCCCCCTATTAGAGCCTAACTCGAGCTGGCTAAACAAGAATAAATAAAGTTTGAGAGTCGAACTTCAGTCTCACTAAGTAGGGCAAAGGAGTTTGAGTTTTCAGTTGAGAGGCAATAAATTAATAACTGGCATAGAGAGTCTATGGTTACAACCCCTGAAGTCACCTTCAATGAAGACCATTTATCCTCGAGACGAAGAAGCCACAGAAAGTAGAGTAAGGGAAAAATTTTGCATACTGAGGTCAGAGTTGAAGGCCAGTCAATGAAAAGCAGACCTTTCTTCATCCTTATTACTTAAAAAAAAAAACAGCAGAAGAGGGCAGATGGCCTTTTCCATCTTCTGACTCACACACTGCACTTGAGGATTCAGCATTGCGAACTCACCAGGTAATCACATGATGCCCAGGAGTGCCTGGAAATATAAACAGCATCTTACGATAAAGTTCCATTAGTTTCTCTGCCTTATGATTTAGTTCACTTCATTTTTCATTGCATGCAGATTTTTTTAACACGCAAATTTCATCATAAACCAGTTTAAAAAAATAGCATCTGCATTATTAGCATTTTATTTCCCTCACGTACCATTTTCATTAATATTCCAACATCATTTCAACTATTCATTAAAATATAACCAAAGCCTTTGACCTTAAAATTAACCAGCAAAAGAAACATTAGGAAATTCATAGCACTTTGCAAATGTTCTGGCTTGTTTAGCTCATATTATCATGTCAATAAGTCTACAGCATTTTCAAACTTTTTACCCTTGGGATTCAAGTCAGTAACTACTTCTAGAGGCTGTAATATTTTAAAGCAATTAAGACAAGGTGAAAGAGCTCGCATAAACCACTTTAGAATCAAGTTTAGAAATATCAGTCCTACTTTTTCTACCTAACATTGTATTCATCAGGGATATGCAACGATTTTTAGACACTCACATGCAAGAATATGTGTTCACACATGCACACACCTACACTCACTCCTATGCTGGTGCTGTTATGTTTGTTCTAGTCCGATACCTAATTTTCCAAGCACTGAACTCACAAACATATTTTATTAGGGAGAAGAGAAGCCCTAACCAAACCAATTAAAAAAAATTTTTTTATATGGATTAGTTTACATAATTATGAATTCCACGTGTATGCTTACCCTGTTGACCCAGATAATTCAGTAAGCATTTTTTTTTTCCATCTCTCAGCTCTGGCATTTTATGTATGTTAGCCTCATTCTCTTGCAGATAGGCTTTCTTCTTTTGGTGGTAGTAAGATAACAGGGCAAGAAATGCGAGATGTGGAGGTGTAGCTACAAATGACTTCCGAATAATATCAGTCTCATTTACCAACTCCAAAGTAAAGACAGTATTTCATCCTACATCTAATAGAAAACACCGAGGAATGAGTCCAACTGGACCAGTTCAGGCTAAATATGCCCAACCTTGAGCCAATGGCTATGCTAAGGGCAATGAGATACTGTGATGGGTCAAGCCTAGAGCATGTTCCTATCCCTGTGTAGAGAAAGAGAATTCTAGATTGGAATCGCCACCTGAACTAGTGGGGAGAAGATGAAATCGGGTATTTTCCCAGAAAAAGGGGTGAAGGAATTCTAGTCCAATGAAAATAACCAGTATTCACCATAGGTACCATCGTCATTCACTGCCAATGGTAAAAACCAGTTAACCTTGTCAGTTATCATGGAATAGCCTTCTTCAACTTGCTTGGTGGGATAGGGCCCTAAGATTTCAAAAAATTAAAAACATGGTCCCACAGTATTCTGGTGGGACTAATCATTTGTAGAGTGCCTAACAAATAGCTAACTAAGTTGAAAGGTGACTGGGTCCCAAGGGACAAGGAGGCAGGGGTCTTAGAAGATTCACCTATAAACTATCCAAGAGATCTATCAGCCAGCAAAGAGTACCCATCTTCTTCCATTTCATTTTATCTAATAGTTTCTCTATGATAAGAAAGAAGCTTTATTAATTAGGGTCCTGTCAGTTGCTGGTGATAAAAAGTCAACTCCAACCAAGTAAAAAAGAAATATATTGTTCCATGTAATGAAGAAGTTCAGAGATATAAATAGATCCAGATGTTTAAATGATGTTATAACTCCTTGTTCTCTCTTTTCATCTTTTAAGTCTGCTTTCCTTGGCTTTGACTTTACATTCAGACTGGCTCTCTATTCATAATAAGAAATATGGTCACTTTCATGGATTGAATTGTGTCTCCCAAAAATATGTGTCAACTTGGCTAAGCTGTGATTCCCAGTATTGTGTGATTGTCTACCATTTTGTCATCTGATGTGATTTTCCTGTATGTTGTAAATCCTATTTCTAATATGTTAATAAGGCAGTATTAGAGGCAGTTATGTTAATGAGGCAGGACTCAATCTATAAGATTAGGCTGTTTTAAGTCAATCTCTTTTGAGATATAAAAGAGAGAAGGAGCAGAAACACAGGGGTACCTCATACCACCAAGACAGTACAGCCAGAAGCAGGTGTCATTTGGACCCAGGGTCCCTGCACTGAGAAGCTCCTAGAGCAGGGAAAGAGTAATAACAAAGACCTTGCCCCAGAGCCAACAGAGAAAACTTTCACCTGGAGCTGGAACTCTGAATTCAGACTTCTAGCTTCCTAGACCATAAGAGAATAAATTTCTCTTTGTTAAAGCTATCCGCTTGTGGTATTTCTGTTATAAAAGCATTAGATAACTAAAACAGTCACAGAATGCTCCAGGTTTACATGCCCTTAGAGTTTGCAATCCCTAAGGAAAAGAGAGCATAATTTCTCAAGATTAGAAAAGTCCTGGCGAGAATTCTATTTTTCTCAGCTTGAGTTACATACTCTACCCTGAACTAATCATAGCCCATTTTCAGCTTGGGCCCATTTGCCCTCACATTGGAATGAGTTTCCTATAGGAAAAAGGGATTCTGTTACTGGAGGGCGGGGGAAGGAAGGATGTGATGGGCTACCACATTCCAGTACAGAGGCAGAGGAGTAAAGATGTTATGATCCAACATGAATCACAGAGCCTTGAGTCACTAAAAATATTGCTTTGTGTCTGATGATATATTCTTAGATAATACTCACAGGGGAAAACACTGAGTGCATATCCTCATCAATATGAAAATTAAGCACCAAATATTAAATAGCCACACAAATACAGTGCCATGGTAAATATATTTGATTTGGTCTAATAGGCATTAGGTTGTTCCTGCTGGTCAAACACTTGCGTTCCCGTATAGTCCTTGCTAATAAGATGGGTACTGGAAAGTGGCTCCCGGGGATAACATAAGGGTGTGTCACAATTATGGCATTTAATTTAGCAATGCAAGTTGCACTATATTTTGGAATCCCACCATTTTAGGAAAATTATCTACATAGTGTCAAAGAAATATATTTTCTCAAGACCAATTTGAGGCAGGTGTTTTGATGTAGCTATTCTAATATAGGCTTCACTTTGAAAACAGTAAACTTCAGAATAAAGGAGGTATTCTGTTTCATATATAATTTGGTAATAATTTAAAAACTAAAATTACAATTTTTAGGTCATGTTTAGATGTCTCTTTATCTAAATGAATAAATCAGAAAAGCTATATACAAATGTATTGTAATACAAAATTACAGGACTATTTAATAATTGGTGCTTAATTTTCATATTGATGAGGATATGTACTCAGTGTTTTCCCCTGTGATTATTATCTAAGAATATATCATCAGACACAAAGCAATATTTTTAGTCTCTTAGGCTCTATGACTTATGTTAGATCATAACATCTTTACTCTTCTGCCTATAGTAAAAATATAGAATTCAATACTTTATAGATATATAAAGATATTTTAGATATATAGTGTATATAAATGTAGATATATGTCTGGCAACATGTCCATAATACACAAAGAGAATGAATTACTCTAGACCTATGCATCATGAGGATTTATTTTAGTTCTGGTAAAGCAGACCTGGAAAATTAGTAGATTAAATACAAAGGAAGTTTATTTCTGTGCCTAGTAATAAGACAGAACAAGATTTACGTGGTGGTGACACAGTAGCATAAATCCAGGCTCTTACTTTATTGCTGTGCTGCACATTGGTTCCACTCTCAAGTTCAAAACTAAGATGGCTGGAGCTGTACCCATCACATTTATCTCTACCTGATGGATAAAGAAAATAGACAAAGAAAGGTATTCCCCTACCTTTTAAAGGGACTTGCTAGAAAACATACACCGAAACACGTGCGTGAGAGCACACTTCTGTTTGCACCTCATTTGCCAACTCTAAGCCACCTATAGGGTCACTATGAGTCAGAATCAACTCAACGGCAACAGTTTTTTTTTCTTTTAAGCCACTTGGCTATATTTAATTACAAGGGAGAATGGCAAGTATTTTGCTTTAGATGGCTAGCACAGTGACCAGCTAAAACTGGGCTTTTAGTAACAAAGAAGGGAATAATGAATATTGAAGAACAACTACAATCTTTGCCACAATCTACTTATCATTAATTTCAAGGAGATAGCCTTAAGCACGTTTCTAAATATATGTTGCTACAATTAGGAAAATGAAAAACCATAAAGGAAGAAATTATTGCATAGTATTTCTATAACTGAAACTTGTTAATTCACATTTTCTTCCATTACAATTACAAATACTGACATTAGGGTCAAAAAATTCATGATCTTTTATTTAACAAATGTCACCTAGTGGTAGCTCCTTCTGACATAACTTCATAATATGTTCAGAAACATTTGAAAGCACTACAATACAATAGCACTGAGTTCTTCAAATCTATTAGAACAAAAATTATTTAATTAAGCTATTTGAAATAGCTTTTAGTTTTGTTCACTTTTATGTCCTTTCTAAATGTAAATTCCTTTCTTAGCAATTTTGTTAAGGTATTGCCTTCCAAAGACCACAGAGACTGTACCAAAATATTTTTCCCCAAGAGTTTAACTAGAGTTTCTAAGCCAATGAAGAATGGCATCATTACAGATGACGGAGCAGACCTTCTACCAGTGGTGCATACCGATTGCACTTTCTTCAACCATTTCTGACCCAAATGACCAATAATGCATATTTTTTGGCTTGAGTTGTTGTCAGGGGCTTGAATACAAGTAAATATTTTTATGATTTTTTTCTTCATTAAAACTACACTGTAACAACAAATACTTCTCAGCTAGGGTCTAAGATTCAGAGCTCCTTCATTAAAAATTTTCAGAATAATGAAATAATCCAGGATGTGGACAATGTTTTACCCACATTAAGGACCTTCACAGCATTATTTAATATACAACAAAATAAACCATTTACATGACAATAGTAGAGAATTTTTTAAATAAATAACAATATAGCAATATAATGAAATATAGTACAACCACAAAAATCATGTTTTCAAAGACTTCAAAGACATGAAGAAATCCTTACTGTGTAATATTTTATAACCTTTATTATTTTTATTAAGAAGAATTACATACAGAGCATTTGGAAGATTAAAAAAAGAATGGGAGAAAAAGTAAATACCACCTGCAATTCCACATTTAGAAATACCATAGTAGAAATAGCTGGATAGACAGGTAGAACTTTGTCTTTCTCATGTCATATTTCTGAAAGTAGGCAGAGCAGAGTGTGCATGGTAGTCACATGCTTTTAGGACACTATGTTCTTCCTGTTACTCCACTGTGGGCAACTTCCATTCTCAAGGCTAGACCAGGATTATATGTAGATACACACACAAGTGTACATACACATGCACACGCTTAGATCATACTGTGCATATATTTATCTTCTATTATTTAATATTTCCTCAGACTTAAATATTGTTCGAAAATACAAGTTTTAACAACCTCATAGTAGTCTCCAGGATGAATAAAACAACTGGCTAGCAAATGCCATACCAGTGTTATTTTAGGTCTTTCATTTTTTTGGCAGGGGGTTTGTAAGAAAAAAACTGTTAGTTGAAAAACCTATTATAATTTAACATCAAATACAATATCTCATTTGATAAGTTCTACATTTTCCAATTATATGTAGTTAATAATAATCTGATCTATATAAAATCAGTACAGTAAAATCTAGAAAACATTGATAATTCATAATATGTCCACAGTACTGCAATGGCTAAATCAATATATTAAAAGTTAATCTTTCTACTAGTAAATTTTATTAGCCAGAAGTAAAATAAATAATTAATACATCTGAAAATTTTTCAAAAATAAATAAATGTTTAAATACATAAACAAATTAGTACATTTACAGTGGTTTCTTGGTCTATGTTTTTTCTAGTTTTTAATAATGATTTTTGTAACTATAATTATCATCATTATCAGGGTTATGTCCCTGACATACACAGAAAATTTAAAAAAAGAAAATTCTGCAAATTCAGCTTAGAAAAAGGCAATTAGAAAGACTTTGAAAAAATAAATATATAAAAAGTGCAACTGCTTTTGCATTTATCACCAGTGACATTGTCACTGTCATCATTAATCCGTCTCCCTACATTACAAGCACTTGATTATATTTAATGATCCATTTCTCATTCAACTGTACTCTTCCTGTTTCTTTCTTTCTTAAGCTAGAATTAAAAAAAAAAAAAAACCTCACGAAACTGAATTCCATATCATAAATATCTGCATTTCTCCTGCATTTTCCTAATCATCAGTTACCTCTGGTTCTAATTTCTATTTAATAATAAATCACTTATAAAGCATTCTAATCTATCACCTCATTTCAATTAACCATTTAATAGTTTCCTCTTTTCCTTTGAAGTTGTTAGTTACAATTCACCTTTCTTCACTCTGTTGGGCTGCTTGCTCTCTCTCTGCTACAGGAAGGTAGACATTACTTTCCCACTATGGGTGATTCTTTACCCCTTTATTATCAATGGTAAGTTAAAATCACTTTGATGAATATTAAAGTAATGTATTTTCCTAGATGATTCTAAGGGATGATTTGATTTTTTTTTTTAGGCTATTTTATTTACAGTTCTATTAAGGTATAATTGATATACAATAAATTACACATATTTAAAGTATATTATTTGGTAAGTTTTGACAGAAATATACCTGTGAGATGACCACTATAATCAAAATAATGAACATATCCATCACTCTCAAAAGTTGTTCATGCTCCTTTGTAATTCCTCCCACCTGGCTCTATCACCCAACCCCACATCCCCAGGAAACCACTGACTGATCTTCCTTCTTTCATTACACATTTATTTGAATTTTCTAGTATGTACTCTTTTTTGTCTGGTTTCTTTAACTCAGGATTAAAAAAAAATTTAGTTTAAAAAAATTGTAATTTAACACCAAATATAATATTTCACCTGATAACTTCTACACTTTCCAATTATATCTAGCTAATAATAACATCAGGGATCCCTGGTGGCAAAGCAGTTAAAGCGCTCTGCCGCTAGACAAAAAGTCAGTGGTCTGAACCCACCAGCCACTCCGCAGAAGAAAGATGTGGCAGCCTGCTTCTGAAAAGATTGACAGCCTTGGAAACCCTATGGGGTAGTTCTACTCTGTTCCACTATGAGCTGGAATTGACTCAATGGCAGTGGGACTGGTTTGGTAATAATAACATTCTAATTTACATAAAATCAGTACGGTGAAATTTAGACAGGCTTTTGATAATTCATAATATGTCTACAGTATTGCAATGAAATCCCTCCATTTTTTTGTTTGTTTATTGCAATGAAATCCATCCATACTAGACTGTATGTTAATAGTTGTTACCTTTTTATTGCTGAGTAGCATTCCATTGCATGAATATAAAGTAATTTGTTTATCCACTCACTGGTTGATAGAAATATGGATTATTTACAATTTGGAGATATTACAAATCAAGTTGCTATTGACGGTCACATACAAGTCTTTGAATGGACATAGGCTTTCATTTCTCTTGAATTAATTCCTAGGAATGGAATGGCTAGAGTAAATGATTTAACTTAGATGTGAATCTAAAAGCACAATTCAAGAAATTAAAAAATTGATAAAAGAAACCATTAAGAGAATGAAAAGAGAAGCCATGGACTGGGAGAAAATATTTTCAAAGTATTTATCTGGTAAAAGACTTGTATCAAAAATATATAAAGAACCCTCATAGCCCAATAAGAAAACAACCTGATTTTTAAAAATGAAAAAAGATATGAACAGGTACTTTGCTAAAGCAGAGAGACAGATGGCAAATATGCATATGAAAAGGTACTCAACATCATTAGACATCAGGGAAATGCAAATTAAAATACCAATAAGGTATCACTTCACCATTATAGGTTACAGCGAGTTAGTTCTGACCCATGGCAACCTATGCATGTCAGAGTAGATTGGTGTTTTCAGTGGTTTATTTTCAGAGGTAGGCTGCCTGCCCTTTCTTCTGAGGAGCCTCTGGGTAGACTCCAACCACCAGTCTTTCTGATAACAGCTAAATGGCTCCACCCAAGAATGGATAAAATTAATTAAAAAAAAAAAAAGATCATACCAAGTGTTGAGGAGGATTTGGAGCAACTGGAACCGTCACACTGCTGGTAGGAACATAAATTCATCAACCATTTTAAAAACAACGCAGCAGTTTCTTAAAAATTAATTCCTTAAACTGAACACTTTGAAGGCCAGTATAGCAGGGGCAGGGGTTTGGGGACCATGGTTCCAGGGGACATCTAAGTCAATTAGCATAATAAAATCTATTAAGAAAACATTCTGCATCCCACTTTGGAGTGGCATCTGGGGTCTTAAATGTTAGCAAGCGGTCATCTAAGATGCATCAATAGGTCTCAATGCCCCTGGACCAAAGGAGAATGAAGAACACCAAAGACACAGGGTAATTATGAGCCCAAAAGACAGAAAGAGCCACATAAACCAGAGACTACATCAGCCTGAGAACAGAAGAACTAGATAGTGCCCGGCTACAACCGATGACTGCCCTGACAGGGAACACAACAAAGAACCCCTGAGGGAGCAGGAGAGCAGTGGGATGCAGACCCCAAATTCTCGTAAAAAGACCAGACTTAATGGTCTGACTGAGACTAGAATGACCCCGAAGGTCATGGTCCCCAGACCCTTTGTTAGCCCAAGACAGAAATCACTCCTACAGCTAACTCTGCAGTCAGGGATTGAACCAGGCTATGGGATACTGGTGAAGAATGAGTTTCTTGGATCAAGTAGACACTTGAGACTATGTTGGCATCTCCTGTCTGAAGGAGAGATGAGAGGGTAGAGAGGGTCAGAATCTGAATGAATGGACACAAAAAGAAATAGAGGGGGGAAGGAGTGTGCTGTCTCATCGGGGGAGAGCAATTAGGAGTATATAGCAAAAAAAAAAAAAATATAGCAAAGTGCTTATAAATTTTTGTATGAGAGACTGACTTGATTTGTAAACTTTCACTTAAAGCACAATAAAAATTTCAAAAAATACAAAAAACAAAAAGTTCATTTTAAATATATATTTAACTCCTAATTTTTGAGAATTCAAAATACACATGAATTAATCATCCATTAAAACTCTTTTTGAAAGTATATCTACATTTCTATGCATAAATTTTTTTAAACAAAATCAGATTGGTATGGGATACCATCTCTTGTTTCTCACTTTTATATTTTTACCTAGACTAGGCATAAGTTGTTTTTTTTTTTAACTTAAATTCCTACCCCTGTCATGCATTATGCTTTAGCTCACATGGTTCTCTCTTTGTCCCTACTTATAAAACCTAGTAAGAGGCCAAAGTTCATTATAAAGAAGTAAAATGCCTAAATAGAGCAAAGCAAAAGTTTAAATAATCTTAACCAAGAAAAGAATTTTCACCTGATATCTGTACCTAAGAATTAAAGGACTCAATACTGTTTTCCTATTCCTAGAATTTATTCCTGACATACAAATCTATTTTGAATAAGCATAAAATCTCAATTCTGGTTCTAGTTACAAACATAACCAAATCACTTTAAATGAAAATATCTTTTTTTCTTAAGCACCAACTAAGTGACAGGCCTTGTGATAGTCTCTTGATACACAGATGAATAAGATGGTGCTTCTGTCCTTGAGCAGCTCAAAGTCAGCAGGTTTATGATATTCTCTTGATTTGTGATGATTTACCCAAGGAGATCCTTTCATTAGGAAACTTTATGTCTCCTAAAGCTCAATTGTGGCAATGGAGCTGCCAAGTTCCTGTCACCTACTATGTATTACCTATTACCAGAGAGTCTTAAGGGGTGCAAAAGGATTCGTGCTCTGAGAATATTACGTAGCCCTTCAAAACATTTTTTTTTCTTTTTTTATCTTTCCTGCTTATACTCCCTCTCAATGGTTTCTCTAAAATGGAAACTCCAAGAATTTTCTCAGTTTTCCTCCCCTTTCATCCACCAGTAAAAGATGGGCACAGGCTTGCTAAGCTTACCAATGACCTCCTAGTTAACAAACTCAAAGACTTGTCAGACCTTACACGTTTCGACTGTTTGGAGGCATTTTCTATCCTAACTGCTTCTTTCCTCCTTCTTAAACGTTGGCTTCCATCATGTTGCCCTATTCTTATTCTCCTAACTCTCTGGCCATTGCTTTCAAATATCTTTCACCAAATCCTTACTTCTTGTCCTCCTTAACATGCCAAATTTTCCCAGATTTCCATGCTTGTCTCTTTTTCTTTTCCCACACCCACCCTGGACAATTTCATCCATATTCATGTTTGTAACTGCAGCCTTTAAGTGAATGATTCCTGAATTGAATGTCTACTATGTACCCATTACACTAGGAACTTTGCATAAATTATCTCATTTAATTTTCAACACTTCAGTTTTTTTTATAATTCATATGGCCAGGAAATAAGCTGATGCCAATACATTTCAGTACCCAGCAAAACCGTTTTCCCTTAAAGTTTTGAGAAAATCTTAAACTCCATACTTCAAAAGATACTTTGACAACTATTATCTTCTAAGAAAAAGTTAAGGTGAACTGAAATCACTTGAGGGAATCAAGTAACTAATTCCTAATATAAAATGCATTTAGCCTTCAAGTTGATTCTGACTCCTAGCAGCCCAATAGAACAGAGTAGGACTGTCCCATAGGGTTTCCAAGGCTGTAAATATTTACAAAGCAGACTGCCACATCTTTCTCCCACAGAGCTGCTGGTGGGTATGGTTGACAGCTGAACACTTTAACCACTGTGCCACCAAGGCTCCTTTCTAAAAAACAAAGTCCCCTATGACTCCACTTTTATCTGATGGAAAAGAAATAAAAGTAGAAGCAGGCAGAGACACTGAACCCACAGGACTACTGTAACTTCCAAAAGAGGTATAAAATATGCAGGTTTTTCCTATTCTCTCCAGAAAATCCCATTTTTATGGATCATTTTGAGAGACTACTGTTGCTTGGACTAGTTTCTGGGAGAAAGTAGTGCTCTGGATTGTGTCACACAGACATAAAAGAAAAAGCTTAAACTCAACAATTTGAAAACATGTCACTTGACTTTGTTATACAGCACATTTCCATTCCTCCTGAAATCACTTTACCACATATCTCCTGTTTGATTTCTCTCTCCATTCCCATTGTCCATACAACAGTTCCCTATCTCATGATCTCTGACCTAAATGATTGTTATGACTTCTTAAAGACTTCCTGTCTTACCCTTCCAATCTTTCTTCCACATTTTTGCCAATGAGATCTCTTTAAAATACACATTTGACCACTTAGAACCAAAGTGATTTATCTCCCCCATTCAAATCCTACTGTCAATAGCCTGGTTTTGTTACATAACTCTTTGGATCAATGACTTCTCTTCCTTTGATGAATGTTTTAGTAATTTTTATATAATATTTTCCATAAGCTTGATTTCATTATATTTTTAATTTGATTTACTTGCACATTTTCAAAACCACAATAAATAAGGATATAGAGAAATTACATTGAAATGTATACACTTTGTAAAGTCACATATACAAGACTGTCACCTAAAGTTGCTAACCAGTAGAGAAAGTTGAGGTAGCACACTCCAGCCTTCAGCTCTCAATTTGTTTGCTATCTGAGAGCAGATTTACCTCTCTTGAATAAACTAAAAATCAAGCTCAGAGGCAAAAACACAAAAATCAAGATGCAAATTTCTCAAATTACAATGAGAAATAGAATTCTCAGAGTCTAGAAACACTTCCAGTTAGTTCATTTTAGTCATATAATATGCAAAAAGTCAAATTTTATTCAGAAAATTGCTTACTAAGGATATGAAAAGAAAATTCACCAAAGAAGAAATGCATATGGCCAATAAATATTTAAACACTTACAAAATTGTTAGTAAAAATGAATGCCTATTAAGATAACATGTTTTTTTCATGAATAATATTGAAAATTATTTAAAGTAATAATGCTTAGTTTTGACAAAGAGGTGAGGACTAGGACACTGACATACAGCTGGAACACCTGGCAGTTCCCTGTTGATGTACAGCCGTAGTCATTTTTCAATAATCTTCAGCAAAATTTTGCTGGTATGTGATATTAAGGATATGGTTCGATAATTTCTGCATTCTGTTTGATCATGTTTCTTTGGAACAGGCATGAATATGGGTCTCTTACACTCAGTTGACCAGGTAGCAAGCTTCCAAATTTCTAGACATAGATGAGAGAGTGCTGCCAGTATTACATCTATTTGTTGAGCACCTCAATTTGTATTCCATCAATTCCTGAAGCCTTGTTTTTCACCAATGCCTTTAGTGCAGCTTCAACATCTTCCTTATGTACTAGCAGTTCTTGATCATATGGTACCTCCTGAAATATTTGAACGTCAACAAATTCTTTTTGGTACAGACTCTGTGCATTCCTTCCATCTTCTTTTGATGCTTTCTGCATCATTCAATTTTTTGCCCATAGAATTCTTCAGTATTGCAACTCAAGGCTTGAATTTTCTCTTCAGTTCTTTCAGCTTGAGAAAGTAGTTTAGAGGTTTGCAGAAGATGGGGGAAGATGAATAGGCAGTTATTGCTTAATGGGTACAGAATTCCTGTTTGGCGTGATTTTAAAAAGTTTGAAAATAGTGGTGATGGTTACACAACCTTCTGAATGTGATTAATGCCATTTAATGTTAGTGGGTCACTGTGAGTCATAACCAATTTGATGGCAATGGGTAATGCTATTTAAAATTGGTTAACATAGAAAAGCTTGTGTGTCTATACACACACAAATACATACATATATTCATTCACAATAAAATTGAAAAAGAAAAAACAGGTAAGGAAATAATTAAAATGAATAAGCAAGAAAGTTATTGCAATATAAATGTGTGTATGTGGACAGCAAAGGACTGATATTCAGTATACATAAAGAACTTCTACATGCAATACAACATTCATCTCCAAAAGGCTTGGACTAACAATTCCCAAGAGAGAATATAAATATAGCCAAAGATTCTTAACTTTTAAGAATCTTGACCCCCAAAAATATCTCTCTCTAGGAACATTTGTATAAGTGGATTCATATCTGCTTTTTTAATACCAGCAAAAATTTTGAAACAACCCAGATGTTCATCAACAGAATAATAAACAACTGTGGTATAGTTATCACTCAGCAATTAAAAAAAAAAGTCACAGACACATTTAACATGGTATAATCTCAAAAATATTATTTTCAGCAAAAGAAGTCAGATACAAAAATGTCTATATTGTATGATTCCATTTATATAAAATTTTAAGAACAAGAAAAACTAATCTAAAGTGGCAAAAATAAGAATATTGATTGTCTTTGTGGAGCATAGCAGTAACTAGAAAAAGGCATGAAGGACTTTTGTAGGGTGAGGACAATATTCTATATATTAATCAGGGTATGGATTACACACATTTTTATATATTTTTAAGAGGCACCCTGGTGATGTAGTGATTAAAGGTTCCCTGCAGGACAAGATATGACAGTCTCTATAAAGATTTACAGCATCAGAAACCCTTTGGGGCAGTTCTTCTCTGTCCTACAGGGTCGCTATGAGTCAGAATCAATTCAGCAGCAGCGGGTTTTACACATTTTTAAAATCTCATGGAACCGTACACTGAAGATCTGTACATTTTACTGAAGCTAATTATACCTCAGTTTATCAAAGTTACAGTGAGAGGTTTTCCTCTTCTCTTTCTTTTCTTGCACACAGAAAGCTGCCTACTGAGAACGAGCCTGAGGGATAGTTGGTCACACCTGCTCCCACGGTTGTAGTTCCACATTGTAAAACTGTTTACAATGGCAAAGTCAATAAGAAAATACAGCAGTTGATGCCATCATAAGAGAGTGCCTCCAGATTACGTACATTTTGAGCCTCTGGTCAAAGTGGTCCATTCCTCCCATAACGGTGGTGTATGCTGCAATAGCTTTTGGGCAAGGAATTTCTGAGGAGGAACCGTCTTCTTTCTTTCTTTTGACAGTTGTGATTTTCTTTGGATTGTGGAGCATTGACAAAACTCTTACAGGTTTCTTGTCCTGCCACCTTACTGCTGACACACATATTTTGAACAGAACTTAAATTCTCCACACTGGTAGCCTCTTTCTAGTTGCTTACACTGTGCCGACAGCGTACAGTCCCTTTGCATTCATGCTTTTCATCAAGCGATAGGATGTAAAATAATTATTGAAGGAAACGAGCCTGATAATTGTGCCATGAACGACATAGTTCAAGTACAATACTCTCACTGAGAAAGATGAGTCATTGTATACACTTTTTTTCCCACAATAGATATCAAACTTAATCACAAAGCCAGTTTTTGAGTCAGCAAAGCACCAAACTTTGTACCAGTGCTTGGTTTTATGGGCATGTATTGTTTTATTAATGAACAGCCATTGAATTGCACCACACTTTCATCAGCTGCCATGACACTTGATGGTACATACACTACCTTTAGACAGCTATTGAGAGGACTGGTAAGGAATCTGAAGGCGCCTGAAAGGTGTCACGTGCCACATGGTTTATCACTGTCCCTGTAGCAGCTGTTTCTTGCCCCAGTGCAGACAGATGACAGCAGAAAGAGTGTGGGCCAAGAAGCACAGCAAATGAAAACCATCTGCACCTTCCTGAGTGCAATTTGTGAAGTTGATTGTACTCAAGTTCTCCTTTTGCCGTGGCTTTTGAATTATCATTGTGATATATATTCTTGGCCAGTTTCTTGAATCTAGTTTTAGTCATAAGATCTAGAACCAAAGCAACATCTACACTGGGGTCACTAGACCAATAATGTTTGAGCTCCAGCAAGATGTGTATACCCATCACTACGTCCACATCGGTGTATGCCTTTATTTCCTCTATAATTATAGGCTGCAGGTTTTCAGATGCCCTTCTAATATCCTGCCCTCTAGATTGTGTGGAGTGCTCCTGGGTCACATAAAGATTCATCTGGTCCTTTATAGCTTCCAAATTCTCTTCCATAAATACAGACAAAAAATAATCTACTTCCATGTCTGTATGGGTCAAGTCAAGGATGATTTGGGAATGTTCATAAAGCGAGGCAGTTAGATTTTCAAAGTAGGAGACAGCCTTACACCATTCACCTTCATCATGATCATCATCATCTGCTTCATCCTTCCCTCTGCAAAATTGGTAGCTCCCTCATTCTCTACTACCATGTCAGTGTTGTTGTTCTATCTTTGAAATGTGCTGCAGATTCCAAAGGACTGGTAAGTTCCTCCAAGGCATCCTCATCACACTCCTGCTCTGAGTCCTCCTCACTGTTGGGCAGAAAAAAGAAATGCTCTAGAATTTTATCAGGGTTTCTAAATCTCTTTGCCATTTCTAAAACAGAAGGATTTTCCAGAAAAAAATAACTGTTGGTTCTGCAAAAGTAGGATAATACCTATAGCATATCTCCAAACAAACATGAGAATTCACAAGGGGAGCAAATTGAATAACTGAAGCCTCCTGCCCAAATAAATAAAACTAAAGGAATTTGTGTCTCAGGAAAATTACCACTACAAAGCATTCCTCCTTATTGCAAAAGTAGTACCAACAAGTCAGAATCAAGAAAAGCAGTTGTGGAAGCCTGCAGGATAACAGCTCACAGCTGAACAGTGATGCCACTACACATGTAAACAATGAATGGCACCAAAGAATAAGTGGCACCTAAGAATAACTTATAGGAATTCATATCTTGAAAATTATCACTACAATGCATTCTTCCTCTTGCAAAAGTAGTACTTACAGCTCAGAAACATGAAGAGCAGTCCTGGAAGATTGCAAGACAACTCACAGCTGAGCACAGATGCCAAAACACCTGGATGCAATGAATAGTGCCTGAGAATGAATGGCACCTAAGAATGAATGGCACCTAAGGATAGCTAATTCTCATGAGAAGTACATACTCCTGAGCATACAGGATCCAGGAAGTATACCTACGAGGCTTATCTCCCAGTAAAAAGGCAAAAGAGAAAAGTTTTGCAAAATCACACCTCCATGATACAACACCTAATACAATATCCCATCAATATACTAAAGAGGTGTCAACTCCCATTTCTTCAGTTTCACACATTTAAACAAACACCCACCTTGCAGCAGCACACACTAAAAATGACAAAGCAACTTCCCAAGACACATGAGAGTCAGAAAATATTAGTGGGCAACTGTATATTCCAAAGGTCAAGAAAGAGATATACAGGATGAGAAAGAACAGAGAGAACAGGACAAATACAAAAATAAGATATCTCTGAATACATATTGTCTTATAGATTTTTACCTTTGGAACTTGTAAAAAAAAAAAAAAAAAGCATCCATAAAAGAAAATTAAACAAAATAACATTTGAAAAAGAAATACCTAAAATGCAATCGTAAAATAAAACAAATGGGCCTAACTATAATTAGCTTGTGGTAGTAATTATGTTTGATGAAACACTGGTAATGAGATATTGACTAAGGACAAAAAGAACTAAAAATATATATAAATGCTTTCCAAGAAATCATAATATTGCTTAGTGTTCTTATTCTGAAACTGTTGTTAATTTATTGCAGAATAAAGCAAAAAAGTAATTACATTCATATTGAGAACTGGCATTTTTTAGCATGGAAGAAGAGATAGGGATGGTAAGATTGATGAGTTTAAGTAAAAACTAAGTAATCCTGTATTTGAATCAAAATATCAGTACATACTCATAATGAATTATCTCTTACAAAAAAACGAGTATTTCATAATTCTGTTTACTGAAAAGACTTAGAAACAATGGACAAACCAGTAACAATGAGCATCCTAGTGACCATAATGCAATTTATAAATAATATTTCCATAAAACTGCTATGGGTCCCCAGGGAAAAAAATAAAATGGCTGATTCTATGTCTGAAAGGAAGCTATGTTGAGTATGGTAAAAAGGACTCAACCAACTTGAATAGGCTCACTGGCCAAGAAGGAACAATTATGTGCTGATATCCGCTAGTTCATTACAGTAATAATAAAAAAAAATTTTTTTTTAGTCACTACTGGAAAATGCTAGTAAACTTAGCAAACAATGCTAACAATTTAGAAAAATAGAACATAAAGGAAAGAATAATGCATTTACCGTACGTTTTCCATATAAACTGAACATAAAGTTTACCAAACAGCTGATGAGGGGATGTTTTGCTTTACAGAAATATTCTAACTAAAAATTGAAGAATTCTATGATCACCATTTTGTAAGCCCTAAGTTTTTAATGGATCTTTAGTTTTTAATGGATCTGGGCAAAGATCATCAGTGGCTGCTAAAGTAAGCCAAAAAATAAAAGAAAGACCATTAGATATTATGTACCTCCTGATGGAAATACATAACATCACTAAAGAAGTAATATTCCCCCCCCAAAATAGAATCTGAATCTGATCATGCCTATAAATCTAAATTCTAAATAATAGGGAATAGTGGGGACAGAGGAACATACTGAACGACAATGGGAATGCAAACAATAAAATAGAGTCTGTGGGAACTCCACAGATCAAATGGCCCAGTACCTTTAACAAATAAATCACACCAGGGTGAAAAAAGTGATGGAGAAGAATTATAAGACTAAGAGTCATCAACCAACTGCAATATATAGCCTTACTTGGATCCTTATTTGAGCAATCAATCTGAAAAAAAATTTATTTGAAAAAAAGAGAAAATTGATCATTTACATTTGATGCTATTAAAGAATTACAGTTATTACAATTATACTGAAAAAAGAGTCTTCATGTTTCTTAGAAATATACACTGAAATATTTATGAATGAACTTAAATGACATCTGGTATTTTCTTCCAAATGATCTGAACAGAATACTGTAAATAGAGATACAGAGCAAACGAGATCAGACAAGAGTTGATAATTCATGCAGTGAGGTGATAGGTAAATGGGGGGCTCTTTTTAAAATTCTCTTCCCCTTCTCTTTTTAAGTACAGAGCTCAGGAACCTCTACCAATATTTTTTACTCATCAAATCTGATCATCATCTCTTTGAAAAGCCAACTTAAAAGGACAGCAATTTGCAAGGGAGAACTTGGCATTCCCAAAATTAGGAACATCTGCAAAAGGCTAGAGATCTAAAAGAGCATGATGTTTGAGGGGACCAGCACACAGCTAGCTGGCCATGGCTGGATGAAGGAGACATAGGAGGAAAGAACAGGCAATGAAAAGTAACAGACGAAACTGTGATGGGTCATAATGCTAGAGTGAGGATTTTATTCTGTAGACCAGCACTCTCCAACAGAAAGACAAGCCCCATGTGTAATTTTAAATTTTCTAGTAGACACATTAAAATAAACAGTAAAATAATTTTAATACATCGTTTAAGCCAATAAATACAAACTGTCATTTAAATATTTTATCAATATAAAAATTATTAATGATATGTTTTGCTCTTTTTTTTGTACTGTCTTCACTATCCAATTTGAATTTTACACTTACAGCACATCTCAATTCAGACTAGCCACATGAAGCCAGTGACTATCATACTTTGTACAGCACAACTGCAGGCGTATCTGAATTCTTTAGAATCTGGTTTCTCTCTGTAACCAAATCTATTCCTCATGACTTCAGCTACCATGATTCACCAAGCTAGATTATCTAGTCCTGCTCTTTTTCCTGAACTTCAAACCCATATGTCCAACTGGTATTTTGATCCATATGTCCAAGTGATCCTTTGATCCCTGATATTTACCTCAAAATTAAATGTTCCAAATGCAGTTCATTATTTTCCCCCTTCATTTCTGTTTACTAGGTTGTTATTTGTGTTCATAAATAACAAAAGAATAATAAATAATAGCTACACTCTTCTTAAACATATCCCTGTAGTCTAAAGGGTAACGTAAAAATAAAAATACTGCCTCATGAAGAAGGTCTAAATGCCCTTAAGTGATATTATTGTTGTCATCAGGTATCATCGAGTCAGTTTCCATTCATCGCGACCCACATGACAGAGTAGAACTGCTCCCATAGAGTTTTCTAGGCTGTAGTCTTTATAGGGACAGATAGCCAGATCCTCCTCCTGTGGAGCTACTTGGTGGGTTTGAACCACCAGCCTTTCAGTTAGCAGCCGAGTGCTTAACTATTGCAGTACCAGGGCTCCTTTAAGCAATATATTTGCTCTTTTATATAACTGGATTTCATCCTATTTGTTTTTAAAGAAAGGAGCCCTGATGGCACAGCAGTTAAGCATTCAGCTGCTAACCAAAAGGTCAGACGTTTGAAAGCACCACCTGCTTCACAGGAGAAAGATGTGGCAGTCTTGGAAACTCTGTGGGGTAGTTCTACTCTATCCTATAGGGTCGCTATGAGTCAGAATGGACTTGATGGCAACGGGTTTGGTTTGGTTTTTAAAGAAGGAAGAAGGAAAAGCAAGTAACTAATTTTATTCTAGAATACTAACTAAATTCTATTAGAGAAAATATGGTGGAAAAGTTAATATCAATCAGTATTGTTAACAAAAACTGAGATATAAGTGTAAATTCACCAGCTGCTTAAAATTAAACCATTAATATCCCTCATGAGAAAAGGATTTAAGCAATAACTCCCCCTACTTTCGTTATGATTCCCAGAAAATTGGTCAATTAGAATTCTACAACTTAAAAGAAAAAAAATATATATATAGCAAATAAAGAACATAAGTCTGTCCCAGAGGCAGGGGTGGCTCCTGATGGGGAATGCAATCGTTAGGTAAACAGACTTGAATGGGTAGCTCTGGGTGAATTACTGGCACAGACAGAGGAAGGGCAGGATTTACGCCTAGCACGCACAGCTGGAAGTCGAGTAGGTACAAGGACTCTAATACATAACGGAAAACCAACTGCCTTATTCTATTTCTTTGAGGCTGCCAACTGAGATACATTATTTGACACTGCTACGCAGAGCCAAATCATTCATCAAGCTGTTTAAAACTCCACACACCACCTGTCCATGGACAAGATTCATTTAAAAACTAAAATAAAAGTTTCCTCGGCCCCATGACAAAAAGTGAAGATACTTCCTTTAGAGACAATAAAAGTAATGGCATCCTTTGCCAACAAAATATGCCACAGTACCTGAAGAATAGATAAAAAAAAGGATGAAGGAAATAAAGCATGTTATTCAGCTTGTCTGAATGATATAAAAAGGCATAACTAAAAAAGGGTCATCTAAAGTATCACGAAGTGAGAAATAAAGTGTGTTTTCCAGCAGCTTCAAATTTCGAAATACACTTATCTTTAAAATAGTTAACATATATCTAAGACCTTCTGCAGCAGCAGCAATATTATCTTCAAACATTTTAATTCTTCTGAACTTCCTTAACCGTCATAGAATTCTGGGTACAGGGTTATTTTTAATTCTGTGACAGACTCCTCCTTCCAGCTGAACTCAGGGGGGGAAAAAAATGGGACAGTTTTGTGAAAGTCTGTCTAACAAGATTCAAAAAGAGAAAACTGGGGCTAATTTGGTTCATTCAAGCATCACTTTTTCTTTTCTTAGAGACATCAACAATGTACAGAAGACATAGAGGCCCACGAGTTCTTGTAATAGTTGATGAAAGCAGTACTGGAAATCCTCAGATGAACTCTGGGGGAGGCTGAACTTTGTGCAGTCGCTGAGGAAGGCAGCTCAGATTTTAATAATACAGAGAAAAGTACCCTAGAGAGAGAATCACGGACATTCAGATTATATATCCAGGACTTAACAGATCCTTTAATATGGTACAGAGTTAAAATAATTACATCTAAATGTATCAACCCTGATCAATCTCAAAAGAACAACGATCAGTAAAAAAATGCAAGACATATACCAATATGCGAAAGTATAACTACATTTATAAAAATCTTTTAAAAACACACACAGCAACACAGTATATTTTTATGGGTTCATTTATATATAGTAAAATTGCAAATACTCAGAAAAAAAAGGATATACACCAAAATCATGGTTATGTCTGCCCTTGGAGCCCTGGTGATGCAGTGATTAAGTGTCTGGCTGCTAACCAAAAGGCTGGCAGTTCGAATCCACCAGCTGCTCATTGGAAATCACATGGGGCAAGTTCTACTCTGTCCCACAGGGTCCCTATGAGTCGAAATTGACTTTCTGATGGCAACATTTTTTGTTGTTGTTCCAGAAGGAAAGAAATGAATGTGAATGGGGTGAGGAACAACAGAAATGTAGAAATAGACTTAATCTGAAATGTCATAAGTACATCTATCAGATAAAAAATGAGAAAGTATTTACATTAGTTAATGTTACATGTTGATGACACAGTAATGTGTTATATTTTCCTGTTATTTATTTAATAAATTTAGAAGACCTGGGTATTGATTACTTTCCATATTTTTCATGCAATGTATAATTAATTCTTTCCTCTTGTTAGTAGTATCTTAAGCTCTTTATATAACAAGATTTAAAAAAAAACGTTGTCATAGGGTCAATTCCAATTCATAGCTACCCTGCAGGACAGAGCACAATTGCCCCATAGGGTTTCCAAGGCTGTAATCTTTATGGTAATATACTGCCACATCTTTCTCCCAGGGAGCAGCTGGTGGGTTCAAACCACTGACCTTTGGATTAGCAGCCACGTGCTTAACCACTGCACCACCAAGACCCCTTAGTGGAGGGATAGGGAAGGACTAAAGGACCCTCAGGGACAGGTACATTTAAGAGAAGCAGAGTGAGGGTGGGGAGTGGAACTGGGAATGCCTAAAAACATTATAGGGAACATTCACCCTAAGCAGTAGGGTGGAACATCAGTCAGCAGTAAAAGAACATTAACTATGGTGGATTAATACATAAAAACAAAAAAAAAATTTAATGCATTAATACATAGAATGTATTAAAGAGTATATGTGTATATATGTGAAATGATTAAAAGTTATGTTGATTCAGGGAACCCGACTAGCCCCCAGTAAAATTCTGGATATTTAGTCTCAAATCAGCTTTCTTAGGGAGAAAAAAATGCACACAGTGGCTTTTTTTTTTTTTTTTTTGCTGCTGGAGAGAAGACCCACCCTGTTTAAGAGGGAGAGAGCACAGATAGTCTACAATAGATTCATCCAGACTCCACCTATGTCCTTTTCCTTACTGATCTGGTTTTCTATATATTTATCACTATGCTACTGTAATAAATCTTAGCCATGAGTATGAGACTACATGCTGACATTTGCGAGCCTTCTAGAGAGTCAATGAATATAAGAATTGTCTCAGGGAACTCTAAAACAATTTGGATATGTTGATCTTGAGTGTACAGCTACTGTAAAAATCTAAACTGTCCCCTCTCATGAATGGTAATGTAACTTTCTATCTACTAATAAAGCAGAAAATCTGAGATATTGTGTAGTGTTATGAGAAGTGTTATTAAGTTGAGCCAAAAGTTTGACCATTTCTTCATCTCTCATGTGTGTGTGTGTGTGTTTTTTAATATAAAGACAGGGAATCAAGTAATATCGATTATTACACAGCTGCTTATAACAGTCAAACAAGGAAAAGCCAGTCAGTGAATTTTTTCCTTTAAACAGATGTGGCAGAACAACATGAAATTTTGTTAAATTTTTGAAGCAAACAACAACAAAAAAGGCAGATAAATAAGAAATCAAAATGCGTCATAAAGAATAATATATTTCAAGGAAAATACTGACGAGACTAGCCTTTTTTTCTCTTGTAGGAAGAGTGAGATTAGAAAGTTTCGTTTTGTTGTGCTTTGTTTTTTAATTCAGGAATCATCATAGATGAATAGTTAAGGGAAAGAAGACAGTATATTAAAGAATGAATCATATCCTCTGAAAGATAATGTAAGAAGTCAAATAGACTTGTGTAGAACTAAAAGGTGACAGACACACACTTTCCAAACCCGATTCAAGAATCTCAGTTTTATACTATGTAAAAGACTTTCTTGGGTTTCTGGGCATACAGCTGATAATTCAGCTAATTTTCATCTTTAACCAACATCCTCTAAACATTGTTAAACAATTTGCTTTTGTATTTGTTTGAAGTTTTATAAAAACTTTCTTCGAATTTTAAATTTAAAATCCCCTTCTGAAGACAGTAGTAATTATAGGATAACCAAAACAATTGACAATGATTTGTTTGGAAACACATTTGGATGCTACACATTGTTTTATGGTAATGAGAAAGGCATAGAAAGTTAGATTGTAGCTTTAGTAAATCCCATCACACAGTCTCTCCATCTAGTAGAGAAGGAGGTCTGCTTCTCTGACAATTTTATTTCCCAGATACCTTCCCAACAATGTTAGACATGCAAGAAGGCAGCATTATCACTCAGTTTGTGGTTATCTTCCTGGGAAGAGGCATCATACTACAAAGTGGATCTTGATGAATGTATGTTTTTAGCAAAATATAACCACACCTCATGCTGTAATGATTGGAAAAGCAGCAGTTTCCACTTTGATGGTCAGAGAGGGAGAGAATGGCTTTAAGCCTATTAAAATTTGTTGAAGTATTAGATCTGCAAGCTGAGACAATACAATCCCATTTCAGTATAGTCATCAACACATTAAGCAGTGATTACCTCTCAGACATTTCCATCTGTGAATTGCTATCTACTTCTTCAGAAACTACTCTTGAGCACTTAATGCTGAACAGTAAATATCACAGCCAAGAACACACAAAAGTTCTTTTCTTCCACAAGCATGACAACTCTTTTAAAGTTGAGGTGAGAATGATGATTGAACAGCATGAGTACATTCTTCTCAGAACCCAAGTCAATTCATACTAACAGTTTCCATATCACAGGTCTTCTGTTCTGATACTCCTCAGTAATCATAATGGATTTCTAGTTTCAATCATCTTCTTTAAAAAAGACACAGTTCTTTAGATACCACTCAATGTAATATAGACCCAGACTCAAGGAATACAAATTGGAACAAAAACCCATAAATGTTAGTGTTTGTAGGTGTGATGAAATGGGATAATGCTTTTCTTTGTAGTCTTAAAAGCAGCTCAAATGATTCACACTGACAACTTTACTGATCTGTCAGACTTCATAGAATACAGTTTTATCTTAACTACTTGCATGCCAATATTGTGATAACAAAATGGTCTAGATAACAATAGACTGAAAATTATACAAATATAAGGTTTACCATCATCATTATTATATATTCAGTTGCCAATCTTACATGCTTATCTATACAGTGACTAATATAATCTGGTAAAAGAGCAAAATAATTAAAATTACATGGCTGAAGATGAGGGCACTACTCATACCTTGCCCTACCACAGAGATTATCCAATGTATGAGGTGGTTCCATGCCAAAGAATTTTTAAAGGCAAGTCATAAATTCATTAACAAATAAATTACGGTTGTCAAATTCTCAGAGATATGCTGCAAAACAATGAAGTTGAATGCAATAATGTCAGCCATATCTTTTAGGATTCTTATGTTGAAAATTTCAACTGAAGTGGTTAATAATGTTATGTATTATAATCCCCAAACAAATTCACTCTTAAGTCTCAACTTTCTAAACATGAAAATTATTTTATCCTTATTGTTAAACCCTCAGCACCATCAACATCATGCTCCACCACAATATACTGTTCCCTTTTTAGTGACAGCTGTCAATCAGCCAAAAACACACATCCACCAGTGAACACTTAGGATATTCAGCAAGAAAATTAGGCATTAGGATAACCTTTTTTAAGAATCATGTAAGTAACCACTGTTTGTCCACTGCCTGAAAAAAAGTCTTTCCTCACTAAAATAGAGAAGGATGCCTATTTCCCAAAATAGCTTTCAATATATGTAATTATAAAGATACATAATTTACTCTGTTACTTGTTAGTTTATGAAGAAACCCAGACTTACTCATTTTCAAGATTTTATTAATAAAATTTACGTTTTTTTTTATTCTATATAAAAGAGACTGATAAATGAGATGTTTTTAAATGACCTCAAAGAACTTCTAATCTAGAGTAGACGAATAAAGGAGGTCTGCCAATAATAGCAAAACAATCCATAAAACATAAGAAATTTCTGATTGAAGGAATCCGGAAAAATATTAGGATGAGGTGACAATAAAAAATTTCAAAATACGCTGAGGGAGTTGTCAGGTAGCAATGTCATCGGGCAAAAGGAATAATATGAAAAGAGGCAAAGAAATGAGCAAACACAGGTCATCTTTAGGAAATACTTAATAACACAGTTGGACTTAATTAAATGGAGAGGACCACTATGAGATGAACTCATAAAAATAATACTTTCTTCTGGAATAAAGAATTGAGACATGATGTCCTAAGTAGTAGCGAATGGTATAGAAAAAGCCACTCTGGAACAACGAATACACAAAGTTAGGGGTAAAAATATTTGAGAATACAGGTGCCATATGTATTATTTTGAATTCATATTTTCAAAGCACTTCAGGAATGTACATACTCATTAAAGATCAGCATATACATAAATTCAGAAATTAAGAGATCAAATTGCTTAGAGAAGACACTTATTCCACTAGGGAAGAGAGCAGATTAGAATTTAGTGTTTTCCCAGAGCTACATTTTGGAACATATGCTAACTCTTCAGGCACTTGTCTGCTATAAAATCTACTTTCCCAGATTACTTTACATGAAAATGCTTTATTGAATTTGGTTTAGGGGAGAAAAATGTATTTTACGATTTATAGCAAACATCTGGTTTAAATTTTCAGAAATCCCCTTAACCCTTTCACGTATACTGGTATACAAAACTACCATTCATATTTTCCGCCTCTGGGGCTTATAGGTTGCTTTTGTACCATTTTTAAAGTGTGCTGGTGTTGGAGTAGGGACATCCATACCTTCGCAAATGCAAAGGAAGTTCACTGGCGCCAAATTGTTGGGCTGAGAGGTTACTGCAAGAGGTGCTGCAGGCGGGAGGAGTGCCTGTGAATGACTTTTTTTCTTTTTTCCCTCTGTACAATGAGATAAGGCTTGTAAACATTTACTGTTGTGTTAAGGGAGGGTGAGATTTTTGGCATTAGGTAATATTTGAGTGTGTTGTTATTTTCAGGTGAAATACACTGTAAACACGCTTCCTTGATGTACTTTATGTATACAGGTACAAGTATGTACCAATTGCATTTTTTGGCCATTTGGAATTCTGAACAGCGAGATAAGCCTTGTAAGGATATTTATGGTTTTGTGTTACTGGGTAGGTGCAGTTTTCAAGATTAGGTATTATTCATGTGAAAAACTTATTTTTAGGAGAAATAAAGTATAAGCACACATCCTTGATGTCCTGCGTGTACATTCTGTGCAATTGTCAAGGACCTATCTTCTGGTTTCTGAGCTGTTTCTGGTTTCACAGTAATTTATTGCAGTGCTAAAAAAAAAAAAAAAATTTTTTTTTTTTTTTTTTTTTTTAACGTTCCCACGACAGAACTCCCTTTTAGGGCTTTAGTTTTTACATGACGCTAAAATTACGCAATGTCTCCCCTTGTGTATTCTCACATTGGTTTGGAGGTATGGTATTTGTATTATCCTGTTGTGATGGTTCAGGTTGTATGTTCACTTTGCTGGGCCATGGTTCACAGTGGTTTGGCAGTTATGTAATGATGTAGTTTGGTGTTAGGTAATGAGGTAGTCATTTTTTCCCTGCCTCATTCCACCTATCTTACCTCCAGAGTTCACTGGTATAGGATGGTATACCGCATAATATTAATAAAAAACCATATTATGTAACAAAAGATTACCAATACTCAGTGATTCGACATGTATTCCATTAGTGAAAAAACACTGCACCACCAAGGAATTATGAAAATATAATGCAAACAAATGAAGGATTCAAAAATAGTAAAATATCTAAGCATCATAATTCAATGACTCTCTTAAAATTTGATATTATATTGCATAGCTAAAAATACTTAAAAATTAGTAAAAATATAATTTTCTTAGAGCTTAATTTTATAGTATATTTTAAGCTTTTCATTTCTCTAAAAGGGAAAATAAATCCTAAGGAATCAATATAAAGCAATAGAATCATGTCCTAATCAATGCTTTGTATTCATTATACATTCGGGGGGAGGGTGGGGGAAGGACTGTGAATCGTTTCCTAAGCGGATGCTGTCATCTCACTGTGAATTTTTCAGAGTGTTGCGTCTTACACTTTTTCAAACATACAACTTCCCTTAATACATGTATTAAGTATTAAGAAGGAGAAAAAGAACACTAGCCTGCCATACACACTTGAGACAACATTCTCCACAATCCCAGGGGTTAACCTATCTTCCCACAAATTTTCTGAAAGTACTCACATGAGTGCACAAGGTCAGAGAGGTAAAATGTAAGTTTCTGGGCCATTAAACCCTATACCTTCTCGATGAATCACAATTAGAGAAACACCTGTGCTAAACAGTGGGGCTGTAACACCGTGAAATGGTCTGTTCAAACGCTTCCTCATTTTCCGGGAAGGCGTTCTAGTAATGGAAGCAGAGCGTGTGACACAGGTGCTTCATATTCTCATTGCTCAGACTATAACTACAATTGTAGTTCTTCCATTACAGTTTGAACTCTTTAAATTACAAATAGATTATTACAATTAGTAGCATCAAGACGTTCTTTTAAATATTTTCAAGTTTCATTATAAAATGAAAAAAGATTTGTTTTTTTTAACACTTTAAAAAATATTTTGCAATATAGAGCTTAAAACATAAAAATATAACATTATCTAAGAACTGTACATATTAACAACTATACTTTTGTGGGCCCACAGTGTCACAGGGGTGAAAGGCTAAAGAAACACCATCTAATAAAACCAATATACAGTCTAATAAAACACAACTATTTTTTTCCCTTAATTCTGTCATCTTAAAGATGTGTGGCTACGTCTCTGTACTTATATTTCCCCATTGACAAAAGAATGGCTTATAGTGAAGAAATAAAAATTAAGAAATATGAAATGTATAAACAGAAGTATGAGTTACTCTTGGCTATGAGAGTAAATTAGGAAAACCATGAAAGGAATCCCTATTTCTAATAATGCATTGATCCTGGTAATTGCAAGTGTTCTTGCAAAGCTACTAGCAACACACAAAGATCTACAAATCCAGACCCCTCAGGAAAACTCTAGTAAAACTCCAAAAAGGAGCAGTGAGGCCTTGTAATTCAAACTCAAACACACATACATACACATGCAAAACAACATTAAGGCGATGGCTTCCAATGGTGGGAATTCAAATACCATCAGAGTAACAAGATCGTCCTTGATGAATAAAAATAAGAGAAATACTATAGACTTAAACACAATTTCCTCAGGCAACATGGAAATGGACTGACAGAAACCACAGCTATAGGCTTCAAGCATGTAGCCGAGTTAATAAGATTGATCCACAAAATGCAATTTTGAAATTGAAAGCTTGACAGTATTAAAAAAAAAACCTGAAGTTCATAACAACATTGGACATCTTTGAGTGCCATCAGAGTGAGACTTTACCAGAGAAGGAGTTCAGAGAAAACAGCACAGGCCAAGAGACAGAAATCATGACAAAAATTTAGGCAGGTAGACAAACTTCGAAACAATAATGCTAAGAGCAAACAGATTATATGGAGGAAGAAGTAAAAGGATTAATAATTATTTTTCCACAAGGTAAGGCTAGGTAGATCAAATAAACAGCCAAAGAATTTGGTCTTCTCCACCTTTCCATTCTCTTTTCCTAGACTTCCTTCTCCTGTGTTATAGCACTCTGTCTGAGGTGTCTACCTGTTGATCTGTTGCCATAGTGTCTGCTACATGGACTCAACAAGAGGTTCCAATGTTACTTCAAAAAAGGATGTAATTACGGATCTCTTGGAAAGCAGAGGGATGTTTGCCTGTTTTCCTGGTTAATGCAAATTCATATGGTACCTCTTTACAGTAAAAATTACCTATGCCACATACCATTCCCTTTTAACCAACTGTTCTCTTGCATTTTCTTTCTAAGACAACAGCATGGAATAGCTAGTTTAAAAAGATATACGTTGCCATTCCCAGAAGTACATACAATTATATAGTGAAATACCAATATTCAGGCTCCAACCCAAAGGAATGAATCTGTTATGATGTAATTTCAGACTCAGAAACATGTTGCTAGGGAGGCTCTTTTGTGGCTTTTGCCTGGTCCATCAAAGCATAGAGTTGGGACCAAACTTAACCTCGTGGAGACTTCAGATCTGCATTTCTTCCTCACTTTTCTTGTGTTTTAAAAATTGTGCATATTTGTGAAATATCTTGCTGAATTCCTGAAGAGTTGGTGATAAAATCCTTTTGCTTTCTACAAGATGCTATTTCTATCTCTATTTACTCTTCCAAGAAAGAAACATCTGTTGTTGCTCATTACCATTTTCTTCTCATTTCCTTATAGCCTTTATGTGTTTTGAAAGTATGTTAGATTACGTTATGACATTTTTCTAATATTTTTCAAAGAAGTGAATAAGACTTACTCAAAAACTAATCAGGATTGAACCACAGTGCATTCCAAAACAAAGAGCAGTATGCTCACCGCACTATTTTTCTTTTTTTGCCTCACATAATTATTTCTAATTCTGCTGCATTTTTAAAAATTCACAGAAATTAAACCTTAATGTGGAAGACTAAAAAATCAAGTCTCTCATTTTACTTAGAGCTTCGATGTACTTGTTATCTAGTTTTATATCAAAAGTTCTATGATTTTCACTCCTGAGAAAAATAGTAAGATTCATTCTTATCAGTAAAAATCATATTATTTTTTAATAGTTAGGAAAGACATATACTATCAGCTAAAAATATTACTTTCTACAATCTCACCTAAGTATGATAGCCAATTTCATAAAACATAGCATTAAAAGATACCTCAATTATTAGTTATTAGCTATATATCTTTATTTGTTTGAGTGATTTCCCTAGACCCTAGAGATTAAAATTCCTGAAGCATTATTTGGATCTCCTAACTTTGCCGAAATTTTGAGTGTCATCTCATTGCCTGGCATTTAAACATCTCCACATTTTAGCTTCAACATACTTATCCAAACATACCTTCTACCATTTCTTTATAAGTACTTCTCCCTCAAGTGAGTGAATCAATAACCTGGTAATGGTCCCCCATCTTCACCATTTTGATTACTTCATCTTTTTGATAGCTTTATTTAAGTAAAATTTACACAAAGTGGTATCGTTGTACAATTGGACAACTTTTGATATATGTATACACCTATGAAACCGTAACACCAGTTAAGATATGGAACGTTCCTTTCACCCAGAAAGTTCTCTCACACACCCTTCAAATCAATTACCACCTCCCAGAGACAACTATTGTTTTTACCTATATCACTATATACGTACATTAGTATTGACTACTCTTAAAGTTCCTATAAATGGAATCGTACTATTTGCACTCATTAGTGTCTCATTTCTCCTGCTTAACAATGTTTTCAAGATATATCTATGTTGTTTCATTAGTAGTTCAGTCCTTTAAATTATTGAATAATACTCTATTGTATAAAATTAAAACAATTTGTTGACCAATTCTTTCATCTGATGGACATTCAGGTTGTTTCCAGGTGAAAGCTTTTATGAATAAAACTGCTGTGAATATGCTTGTTTCATGTATGTTTTGTTCCATAGTATTTCCAAAATATGATCCTTTTCTTACCTCACAATACCCCTTCTTTAAAGTTAGCTTTAAAAGTTTGCCTTTCTTGACTATCTTAAAAGCCACTGAGGTCTTTCTTGACCTTCTAAATGTACTGTCTCTACAATTTATTAGGAAGTTATCCCACATAGTTCTGTTTTATGTTATATTTTGGTGTACATGCCCTATAACTGTAACAAAATTAAAACATTCTGAGGAAAAAAACAAGTGTTATTCCTCTGCTGCCTCAGTACATCGGGAATTTGTTTGTTCAAAATGGTATGCTAATGTGGAGTGGAATAATTCATAGCAAAAATCCCACCAAGAACAACTAGAAAACCAAGATTAAATACAAAACCTATATTCTTAAACCAAAAAATTAAAAAAAAAACAAACCTGTTGCCATCAAGTCAATTCCAACTCATAGCAACCCTATCAGACAGGGTAGAACTGCCCCTTAGGGTTTCCAAGGAGCACCTGGTGAATTCAAACTGCCAACTTTTGGGTAGCAGCCATAGCCTTTAACCACTACACCACCAGGGTTTCTATATTCTTAAAAGAGCTGCGGAAACAAGAAAAACAGGAGGGATTAAGTTCTGGAGAAGGGAGAATCTTTCAGATGTGAGCAGAGAATCTGAAATCATCCTTACTCTGAATGCATTTTCCAGTTCCAGGTGAGTGGTGCAGGCTGCAGATCTGGGTTTGGCACAACCAGAGAACTACTGCCAGAAGACAAAGACACCAGCAGAGCTTTTGCCAGTTGTGTAGAAAAGTGACAAAAACAAGACATAAGGGTTTTGAATATACAACTGGTTTCTCTCAAAATTCTTGTTTTCTAAATTCTGAGACTGTACAATGCAGAAGACTAAAAAGACTGTCAAAACCCCCTGAAAAGCAGAACAAAATTTCCTACCATCTAGTAGTGCTGTGAAAACAAAGACTCACAAATGGGAGGGGTCCCTATAACCACAAGGTCACAGTTAAAGACTCTAGAAAAAGTGTTAATCTGTTACAGTTTACAAACATCAAGGGCCTAAGGTGAAAACTTCTGAGAAACGGAGCAAAATTTCTCGTAGTTTCTTGGTGCTGTGGGTACGGAGCCCCAGGAGGCTCTTAAGTGAAAGCCCTAGAAGGCCATTCCCTAGGAATGTATGAAAACTATTGGTTGGCCAAGTCTTACAAAACTGCAAGCCAGCCTCATATCAGCTCAGTACCTAATAGGTGGTCAGTCCCTGTCAAACCAATACAGCAGAGTAAATAACTTTCGTTGTGGAATAAAACATCGCCTGCAATCTATACAGATCATTCTATTTAGTGTCCAGCACTCAAACAAAAAGTATCAGCCATGCCAAGAGGAAAGACCATCTGATGAATAACCAAGAAGAAACCCATAAGTGATTCACATATTGGAGCTATCAACAATTTTAATAATAACTGAGTTGCAATCTACTCGAAGACAAAAGGTTTGTTTGTTTTTTCATTATTAATTTGTTTACATATTTTTAAATGACAGAGAAAATATAGGAAAAGAGAATTTTACCAGAGAATATTAATTATAAAAAAGAACCAAATAGATATTGTAGTACTAAAAATATGTGATACCTGAAATTAATAATTCAATAGATATAAAGAGAAGATTAGGTATAGCAACAGAAGACAAGATTAGTGAAATATTTCAGAAGCATATACAAAATATTCAAACAAAAGTACAGAGACATTTTAGAAAAAGGGGAAAAAAACATGAAAAGCATAAGAATCATATGTGACACAGTGAAAATGTATTGTATATGTGATTTGGAGTCTCAGCTGAAGAGAGAAGAATGGGGCAGAAGCAATTATTTAAGGTGGTACTAGCTGGAAATGTTCCAAAACTGATAAAAGATATCTATGCACTGATTCAAGAAGTTCTGCTATCTTAAGGATATCTATAAAGAAAACAACACTGAAGTAATTCACCATAAGGCTTTTGAAAACCAAATGCAAAGTATTAAAAATGTCAAAAAAAGAAGACATTGAAAGCAGCAACAATAAGAGTAAGAAATTATGGAGGCGGGGCCAAGATGGTAGAGTGGTCAGATGCTTCCTGTGGTCCCTCTGACAAGAAAGACCCTAAAAAACAACTGAATCGATTATATATGACAACCTAGGAGCCCTGAACATCATAGACAAAGTTGAGGAACAGGACTGAGTGGCAGGGGGAGGGAGACACAATTCAGTAGCAGCAAGGAGTTGCCAGACCTGACCTGGCCGGTGCTGGCACCCTGTAGGCTGAGGCAAGTGGTGAAGCAAACATTGGCACTGGGGACACATTTTCCACATCAGGAGAGACTGGGCAGCAGAGAGTCGGCTTGAACCTCAAGAACCAGTGAGAAACGGCGCTTGATCAGTGAAAGATAAGTACGAGTGTCTAACCTACACTGACGGAGGGATCAAAAACAAAACAAAACAAAAAAACCCTTTTGGAAAGTACCTCTCTCCCATTTACCTGCCCCCTCCCCACTCTGCTCTGGGTCCTGGTGGGCTTCAGTGCTCTCTGGGTGTGAAATAGGACCTGACACGCACCCTGTGCCATACTCCCAGCTTTGGAGAGGGAACAAACTAACAAACAGGAAAAAGTAACCTGACAGCTCCCCTAAGTCAGCAACTCAAGGTAGGCACTGCCCCTTTGCTTAGGGCACAAGGCATAAGGGGTCCAGGGACTTTCAATGCCTTTCGTGCCTGCATAGACCTGTGAGGGCCCATTTCAACAGAGTAGGCCCTCATTAGCACAGTATAACAGGGTATGTACCTGAACTGTATTTTCATCTGTATCTGCTATAAGGGGGAGTAGCAGATTCATGACATTTGACACCGACCTGCCCAGTAAGTACGGTCCTCACCTACCCACATCAGGGGCCTGAGGACTGGTGGCTCCCCCTACTCCACTGAGCCACCCACGACAGAGGTCCAAGAATAAGTGGTGACTCCCAGTCCTTACAGCCGACAGCATTCGCTGCCCATAGTCTGGCTGCAAAACCCACCTAGCTACACATTCTAGGGAACAGGGACATGCCTTCCACCCAGACACTCAGGGGCAGCCATCAGCCCCCTGCCTTGATCAGCGTACGACCCCCTACTGCAGCCAGATATCTGTGCCTACTCCAATCACCCCTGCCCATCTAGGACTGTAGGTGAGAGCCTGCACCTCACACTGTGACGGAAGACCTGGACACCTGAGCTGAATTCACACAAGAAAAGTAAACAGACTCCTGGGCTCACATACCTAGTAACACCTCTAGCCACCTGGAGACAGAAAGAGCGAGAAGTCATGGAACTTCTTATGAGAACTTACGGAAGCTAGAAGACATTGAAACAACATGTTTAAAGTGCTGAAAGAAACTAGATGCCAATGAAAAATTCTATACTCAAATAAAATATCCTTCAAAAAAAAAAAATGAAGCCCTTTTTAAAAGAAAAAAACTGACAGTATTTATTACCAACACAACTACACTTAAAAAAAAAAAACACTAACAGGATTTCTTCAGGTAGAAGGAAAATAAATCCAGAGGAAAACATGGAAATTCAGAACTAAATGAAAAGTATCAGAAGGGATAAATGAGGGTAAATATAAATGAACATTTCTGTATAAAATAATATAATGAGAGCCTATGTGATTAAAATATATATAGAACTAAAACATGTTACAAGATCCACAAAATTGGTAAGTGGGTTAAATGAAGTTAAAGTTGTCTCTTTAAATTTTCAAATTGAGGTTAAATACCTGCAGAATCTTAAATATAAAGCTCAATAAATATATGTAAACACTCTTGCCATCACCACCCCCAATTAAAATATAGAAACAGCATGACAGAATGCTTCTCTCATGCCCCACCTACTATTCTGACTTCTGTCACAATAGATTAGTTTACCTTTTTTAGAGCTTCCTATGAAAGAAATCATATGTGTTCTTCTGTCTTTTATTTAACTCATAATTATGTCTGTGACAGTCACCTATGTTATTTGTAGCAATAGTTTTAAAACAAAAACCAAACCTACTGCCATTGAGTCGATTCCGACTCATCGGGACCCTGTAGGACAGAGTAGAACTGCCCCTTATGGTTTCCAAAGAGCCGCGGATAGATTGGGACTGCCGACCTTTTTGGTTAGTAGCCGAGCTCTTAACCACTGGGCCACCAGGGTTCTAAAAATAGTTTACTCTTTCGTAATATAAAGTATTCTACTGTATGAGTATTCCACTATTTATTCATTCTCCTGTTGATGACCATCCAGTTGTTTCCAGTTTGGGGCTATTATAAATAAAACTGGTATAAACATTTTTTTGTGTTTTGATGAACATACGTCCTTATTTCTCCAAAGTACATGAGTAGAATTGTTGAATAACTTTAGTGAATATGGACAGTTTCCCAAAGTAGCTGTATCAATTTTTTCCACCATCAGCAGTATGAGGAGAGTTCCAGTTCTTTCACATCTCTACCAAAACACGATATTGTCAGTCTTTTTAATTTTACCTATTTCAGTGGGTGTACAGTAGTATCTAATTAAGGTTTTAATTACATTTTCTTCTTGAATAACAATGCTAAGCAGTTTTTCTTACATTTGCTGGCCATTTAAATAGTTTCTTTTTTTGAACTGCCTATTCAATTTTTTCCCCATTTTTAGTTAGGATGTTTGTCTTTCTCTTACTGATTTGTAGAGATTATTTTTATATTCTGTGGGAGAATCCCTTATAGGGATATACTTATTGTAAATATTTTCACCAGGCTGACGCAATGGTTCAGAGCTTGGCTGAAAAGCAAAAGGTCAGCAATTTGAATCCACCAGCCACTCCTTGGAAACCCTATGGGGCAGTTCTACTCTGTCCTATAGCGTCACTATGAGTCGGGAATCAACTCGACAGCAATGGGTATACTTGCCACAGGGTACTATTCTTCTGGGAGTTTGGCCCAAATAACGAACTAGACTAAATTTCTTGCCATTAGGACAAGTGGAGCCTAAGAGTCTGTTCTAGAGGAATAAGAAATTTAGAAAAATAATGTATTGCTTCATTCATTGTATTGTTCAGATACAGTAAAATGTATACTTACTACAAATGTATTTAGTTAGTAAGCATCCACTCATTCATTCAACACAGGATGTCAAATGCTGACAGGGACCAGTTAAATAGTACATGCAAGATAAATGGACCAAATAAAAGAGAGTAAATGGCTACTGAGACCAAAACTCAGAGATACAATCTGAAACAAGAAAGACACTGGTAAAATACAGAGCTGTGATCCATCTAAACTGAGCCACCATTAGTAAGGTTCAGCCTGTTGTGACCAAACCATTATTGTCCAATTTTATTCTGGACAACCTAGTTATTTTACCAAGACTGTGTTTCTAATGTTAGCAAATAATTTAAATGTAAAACATCATGAAGAACGCAACAAAGAAAAAGAAAACAGTCACATATCTGCAGGCCATATCTCTCCCTGAGCCACCAATTTAGAACCCCTGATTTAACATATATTATTGTTATTGTTGTTGTTGTTGTGTGACACCAAGTCAATTCTAGCTCACGGTAGGTAGAATAAATCGCCTTCAAAGATGTCCACATCCTTATCCTCGGAACCTACGAATACGTTACTTAGAAAGGGGAAAATAAGGGAGCAGATAGAATTGAAGTTCTAATCGGCAAACCTTAAAATAAGGAGAATATCTTGGACTCATCCAGGTGGACCCTCCTCACGTGGGGAAGATGGAGTCAGAAGAGTCAGTGCCAGAGTGATGAGATGTGGAAGGAGAACAGACATAAGCCAAGGAAAGCAGGCAGCTGCTAGAAGCCAAAAAAGGCAAGAAAATTGATTCTCCCCCAGAGCTTCCAGAAAGAAATGCAGCTCTGCTGACATCTTGATTTTAGCCTTGTGAGACCTGTGTCAGACTTCCGACCTCCAGAACTTTAAGACAGTAAATTCATGTTGTTTCAAGGTACTAATTATATGGTAATTTGTCATAGCGGCAATTGACACTGAAAAGAATTGAATTTGTTTCGAAATCTACTGGAAATTATCTTTACTCAAGATATTTTTGTCTAAAATGATTTTACATGTTATATAAAGGTAAGATTTCTTATTTGATGTATTACGAAAGAACAGGTGCCAAGTATTTGATGTTATAATAGCCATATAATAAAACTCTTTTATTACATTAAAGGTTTACCCTGGATTGCTGGAGCTGATGCAGCTTCCATCAGGCTTGGGTCAAAGTCACCTATCACTGATATCAAGTTACTGAAACGTGTATTTTATCTTATTTTTACAAATAACTCAAATTTTAAATTTGACAAAAGAGTCAACAGAAAACCAGCAATGCATTTCAAAATATTTCCATTTCTCTAGTGGTTCAAAAAAAGAGTTCTCATTCTTTCTTTAAAGATTTGGCAGCAAAAATAAGTGAATAAAGTTCTCCATCCTCTGTCCCATTCCCTTCTACGTGTAGGAAAACAATCTCAATTAGTCCTTCCTTCATTCAGCAAACACTATGGAGCATACATACCAGAATTTGTGCAAAACTATACAGATGGGAGACCTAATATATCCTCCCCAAAACTCATATTTTCATGAGGAAATACTAAAGTTTATACAAAAAAAAAAAAAATCGAATTTTTTCTGACTGCATGGCAATGATCTTAACTACACAAAACGATTTATTCCTAACATACACGTGCCATATTAATTGGCTAAGTTCAATAATATTCTTCAATAATAAGCCTCATCATGCAGACTCTTTTAAAAACCTGATTATTTTGTTTGGAACCATGGAAAAGAGGTAGTTAAATTGTCATATTATAAAAGCCACAGCCAGAGCTTATGTCTTGGCTCAACAATGGTTCTCTTTAAAATGTTAAGCAAATTACCTAACCACATTATCTTACATTGTTCATCTTTTGTAAAACTGGAGAGTAGGGCTTTCTTCAGATAAATTAGTAGATTATTAAATGCTTTGAACATTACAAACCCCACAGATAATATCTACTATAAAAGTAATTTCAATATTTAATTCATTTAAAATCTGATACCCTTAATTAACAAAATATGATTAAACAAATTATCAGCATTATCTAAGTGAAATCTGAAACATTTTTTTTTTGTAATTTTAAATGATGATATTGTCATGGATTAAATTATGACCCCCAAAGAATGTGTGTATCAGCTTGGTTAGGCCATGGTTCCCAGTATTCTGTGGTTGTTCTCCATTCTGTGATTGTAATTTTATGTTAAAGAGGATTAGGGTGGGATTGTAACACCACCCTTACCCAAGTCACATCCCCGATCCAATGTAAAGGGAGTTTCCTTGGGGTGTGGCCTGCACCACCTTTTATCTCTCAAGAGATGGAAAGGAAAGCCAGCAGAGAGTTGGGGACCTCATACCACCAAGAAAGCAGAACTGGGAGCAGAGCACGTCCTCTGGACCTGGGGTCCCTGTGCCTGAGAAGCTCCTTGACCAGGGAAAGATTAAGGACAAGGAATCTTCCTCCAGAACCAAAAGAATTCTCTATCCCCTGGAGCTGACACCCTGAATTTGGACTTGTAACCTACTAGACTGTGAAAGAATAAATTTCTTTTTGTTAAAGCCACCCACTTGTGGTATTTCTGTTATAGCAGCACTAGATAACTAAGACAACAATTAAGTATGATAATTTTTTTTAATTTTTATTGTGCTTTAAGTGAAAGTTTACAAATCAGTCTCTCATACAAAAATTTATATATACCTTGCTATATACTCCTAATTGCTCTTCCCCAATGAGACAGCCCACTCCTTCCCTCCACTCTCTATTTTCATGTCCATTTCAGGTCCAGCTTCTGAGCCCCTCCACCCTCTCATCTCCCCTTCAGACAGGAGATGCCAACATAGTCTCATGTGTCTACTTGATCCAAGAAGATCATTCTTCACCAGTAAGTATGATAATTTTTTTTTTTAAATCTTCAATAGCCTTTAATTCCAAGAAATTAAATACTTCATTTGTATTATAAAAATTCAACATCAGACTCAGAAACAAAGAGTGTTGAGCACTGGCTTAAGAAACATATCTGACAAAATATCATTTATTAAATATTATTAGTTGTCAAGTTAGTGCCAACTCTTGATGACCCCATGTACAATAGAATGAAATGTTACCCAGTCTGCACCACCTTCATGATCACTGGCATGTTTCAGTCCATTGTTTCAGCCATTGTGTGGTACCTCCCAACCTAAGGGCTCATCTTCCAGCAGCACTATAGCAGACATATTCTGTTGCGATCCATAAAGTTTTCATTGGCTAATTTTCCAAAGTAGATTACCAGGCCTTTCTTCCTAGTCTGTTTTTGTCTGAAAGCTCCACTGAAACCTGTTCACCATGAGTATTTCAAATACTGACAGCGTAACTTCCAACATCACAGCAACACAAAAGTCACCACAGTAGGACCAACTGACAGACGGATAGTTATTACATAAAGAACTATTAAAATTTTATAAATATTTCATTACTTTAACATTAAATTATATTAGTATACCAAGTCAGACACAGACCAGACGTGTTGCCATTGAGTCGATTCCAACTCATAGCAACCCTATAGGACAGAGTAGAACTGTCCCATAGAGTTTCCAAGGAGTGCCTGGTGGATTTGAACTGCCGACCTTTTGGTTATCAGCTGTACCTCTTAACCACTATATCACCAGTATACCAAGTACATTTTATTATATTGGTAACAGGCAATTATGAAAAACAGGGTTTCAAATTGCATAAAAGGAAGGAATTCTGAAATGGCATGTTGGCTCATTCCCTTACAGTAAAATAGCCCTGGTACTTAGTGTCAGTTTTATACAAACTTTCTTTTTTTTTCTTTTGGTCTCTTCTAATTTATTGAGTGTCCTGATATCTATAATTAACATCAAGTCTGCAGTTTTCTGTCACACTATGTACTATTCTATCAGCTTCATCACACGAGTACAGGAGAATTTATATTTCAAAACTTATTAAAAAACATTTAGCTATCCCTGGCCTGGAATTTAGGGCCTAGAAGTCACAAAGGTCTAAAAGACCCAAATGCCCACATTGTTTGTTTAGCCTATGGTCACATGCATGTGAAAGCTGGACAATGAATAAAGAAGACCGAAGAAGAACTGATGCCTTTGAATTATCGTGTTGATGAAGGATATCAAATATATCATGGATTGCCAGAAGAAAAACAAATCTGTCCTGGAAGAAGTACAGCCAGATTGCTCCTTAAAAGAGAAGACAGCGAGACTTCATCTCACATACTTTGTTGTAAGGAGGGACCAGTCCCTGGAGAAAGATATCATGCTTGGTAAAGTAGAGAGTCAGTGAACAAGAGGAAGACCTTCAGTGAGATGGACTGACACAGTGGCTGCAATAATGGGCTCAAACATATCAACTATTGCGCAGATGGCACAGGACTAGGCAGTGTTTTGTTTTGTTGTACATAGGGTCGCTATGAGTCAGAACTGACTCGATGGCACCTAACGACAACAATTTTTAAGAAATTAAATGTATTGCTACATTTAAAATTAGGAAAGTTTTTTTATTTAGCATAAAAATCCAAATTTTGACTTTTCTTACAAAAAAATACAGGAATTCTAGGAATAGGGCACTTTTATACCAGGTCTTATTTCATGGTAATTCTTTTCATTCTCCAGTGTCTCCTGCATTCCTAGCTGTCTTACAATCAGCCATCACTTAAGGTACCTGCCTAGCCTCCATAAGAGGTTGAGTTTGTGCCCCCTGGATTGGATCTTGTGGCTGGGTGCCTTCTTTTGCATCCACTTCCTACCATAAACTGCACTCCCCTAGACTCTGTTACCACTAGAAAGTTACTTGAGAAGCTGCCCTCTTCCTCTGTGTGCTGGAACACAAAGAGCAGAGGACCTGAGACTACAAGGCTAGAAAGGGCAATCAAAAAGGAAATGAACAAGAAAATGAGGAGTCTGTCCAGACACCACACTCCCTCATTACCAGCCTCCTTCTTGTTGTCAAACTAAAATAATTGGAGCAGGTTTACAAAAAATATCTTCTAAGTGTTTACTATAGAAAAGCCACTGTGACAGGTGCTTCATGAATAATCCTATGAGTAGTACAACTTCAAGTATAAGCTAATATTTGTTTCTCTGCTTGCTTCATGTTGCCAAAAATTCCTGGAATAGGAGACAAAGCTTTTCTTTGATAATTACAGATAGATGTTTTTAATTGTCAAGACAGAGTGATAATGCAATGGTTTGAATGAGTTTTTTCCAAAGTATTACAATGAATGATATCTAACCTTTTATTTTTCTGTTTCAATGAGGTCAAAATGAGAAAGCACTAGGTACACGAAAGAGATAAACATATTTCATAGTTGAGGTAAAATGCAAACAGGGAAAATTATAGTCTTTAGTGCCCTTTACCACCTTTCCTTTTATCTAGGCTCAGCTACTACTACTACTACTATTACTACAATAAATACTATAACTCATAATAATTATCAATAGGATAATAATAATATTTATACTAATAACAATAATAGTAACGATAACAATAATAGTAACAATAACAATAGAAGCTACCAATATTTGGGTATTTATTTTGTTCCAGGCAATGTGATAAGTACTTTACATGTATTATCTTAGAGCACCCTTATAAAAGTAAAAACTATTATGATCCCCATTTTAGAGATTAAAAAAAAACTGACAGAGAAGATAAGTATCTTGCCAAGTGTCATCTAGCTAATGTTATGGATTAAACTGGGTCCCCCCAAAAGATATGTTGAATTCTTAACCCCTGTATCTGTGAATGTGATGCTGTTTGGAAATAACATCTTTCAAGATTTTATCAGTTAGGTTAACATGAGGTCATACTGGAGTAGAATGGGTCCTAATCCTTTAAGACCAGTGTCCTTATAAAGGAGATGATACACTGAGACTGGGAGACATAGAAAAAAATAACATGTGACACCACAGCTCCAAGCCAAGGAACATCTAAAGCCATCAGAAATTTGGGGAGAGGCATGGGAGAGTTAATTCCTCAGAAGGAATTAACACAGTTGATACCCTGGTTTGAACTTCTAGCCTAGAAAACTGAGAGACAATTAATTTCTGCACTTATAAGCTACTTAGTTTGTGGTATTTTGGTACAGCAGCCCTAGGAAACTAACACAACTAATAAGTAGTAAAACTGGTATGCTTATACAAACAGGGAAAATGTCCGACCTGTGTAGGACTACCAGGAGATTCTGCCTCTAAGATGCATACTTCATCTTGCTTTTAGTGATCATAACTAACTCAGTAGTTCTCAGTCTTAGTTACACATGAAGTGCTGCCCCATCCCTACAGCTCCCCAGATTGACTCCTAAATATGACACTTCCCTCATTTAAATACATTACCTGAATTCGAGTTCCAAGTCAAGAGTGAATGAGGAAGGACGAACTGGTAAAACAAAAGTACATACAAGAACATCACTTTTTTGAAGCTTCAACCCTACCCATGAATGCATGCTCTACAAATACAGTCCTCTTAATTTCCAGCTATCTCCACTCCAAAATTTGATGGTAAAGATGCCAAATAGGCTGAAGCTGAAAACTTACTCCTAATTAAATAATGAACCTCCAATGGATCATTAGGGTTTTGCTCCTATGAGGAGAGGTCTCTTTTAGGGCCTTCAAGTGAGAGATTAATGGCCTGTTAGTCTTTTTCTTACATAGGGAAGACATTTTAGAAATGCTAACTATGAGGGTCCAAGGCTTGATTTACCAAGTATAATTTCTCTGAGCCATTTTTGTTCCTACACAGTTGGGAATTCTTGACTATCTAAAAAATTCCTTACCTTTGAGTTAAAAGATGTTCCTATTGTTCACACAGACCTAAGGCAGTAGAAAAATAGAAAAATAAAAACATAATGATGGGATATATAGTGATATACTGTTGTACCTTATCAGAATACAAAAAAGAAATTTAATATCACTTTTTTTGACTCAAATCTCTAGACCCAGGAATACTTAGTGGTGTCAGGAAAGAGTAATATCCAACGGTTCTACTCAAAGAAGCCTTCTATGTTGATGCAGGCTGAAAATACAAGTCAGGCGAGTATGCCATTATAGAGTTGATCTCTGACCTTTCCATATCTTGTGGGCCACTTTTCTTCATTCCTTCATTTCTTTACAGTCATTCAAATAAGACTCACATGATTGTGATATTTCTATCTTGGTTATAGCTAAAGAAAGCCATAAAAGTGACAAAGTTTTATTAACAGCTCATCAGCTGGAGTACCTGCCCTAAATCCAGTTTGCAGAAATAAGCTCAAGAAACTAGATTTCTGTAACTCTTCTATTGACTTTGTGTCTTTTCTGTATATCTTGAGAGATGCCAATATTGCTTGGGTAGCTTGTTTGGCACTCAAGGGGTCAAGGAACTTAAAATTAAGGTGAAAAGAAAACCCAGAATTTATATCTTTGTGCTGGGGTAAACTGAATGAATAGATTTCCGGTAAACATGATATAAGCACCCTATTCTTCTCACATAAATACTACAGCAACCCTGAATCTTCCCAAGCCTCACCAGTCTTTGGATATTAATGAAGTTCCCTAACTTGTTCCTTGTATCTATGGTGCGATTGATTACTTTTGTGTGTGGCCTTTCTAGCCATGGTCTTGTAACTCTCACCCAAGTGACTGGGCGGGACTGTGTGATAAGGTAATTGTGGTCCACCAAGGGGATTGGTCAATTTTGCCTTTAAAGAGAGCCAATTCCAGAGCAGAGAGAAGGATCCTACCACCACCAAGGAAGAACAGCCAGGAGTAGAGAGGGCATCCTCTGGACCTGGGATCCCTGCACTGAGAAGCCCCTGTAAGCAGGCTACTGAGAGAGAGAGCAAGAGCAAGCTGTAACCCTGAAGATGGTGAGAAGTGGTGACAGCAGAGACCCAGCAGCAGGAGATGGAGCAGAAGTGAGGAAACTGAGTGCCTTTGGGGAGAGTCCTAGGGCCAAGGAGGCGCATGCCTGCGAGCAGAGTCGAGAAAAAGCTGTCCTGATGGAAGAACTGTATCCTTGAGTGTTCCTAAGCCTGAATTGTAACGTGTTGCTTCCCTAATAAACACCATAATCGTGAATATGATCTGTGAGTTCTGTATGGCTATCGCAATGAATTAATCAAACTCAGCGGAGAAGTAGAGAGTGCTGTGGGAGAGACGGTTGGTGTCAGAGTCAGTAAAGGTGGCGGAGACAGGAGGCTTGTCTGAGCTCCACCTCGTAGAAATCAGCCTTACACTGTTAATACTGGTTCTCCTTCCTTCATGTGGGGTGGAGGAGGTCAAACATTGCCCCCAAGCTGTTTTTACAGTACCTGGCTGAGGCATCCAGATAACCACTACAGCACATTTTCTAATATTCTGATAGTATCCAGAGAGTGTTTCACAGATATATGCCACCTATCCTAAATCCAATTCCAACCTTCCCAGGAATTACTGAGTACCGCGCCCACTGAGTTTCTGCCATTTCCTCTGCACATCACTGTCATTGCAGATGCCATTGTTTCTCTGTGTAGCACATTTGAAGTTCTTACACTTGCACAAACTCACAATTTCCATGAAAAAGCAAGCAGATTGCCTACCTCTCTCCCTCTCTGTGTCATAGTTTGTCATCTAGTACCTGCACTGCTTACCTCCCAATTTCTCCCAAATTCCCTCATGAAAACTGCTTTGTCAGCCTGTGCTTGAAATTGGGGGGACCAGAAATCAGAGCCTGGGGTAACAGACCATGCTATTCCTCCTCATTTTCCATTCCCATCATTCCCTTGCCTTTTCCCCAGTCATCTGGATCCAAACATCTTCCTAGAAAAGTCTTCCATGCAAAAGGAATCTATTCCTAATAAAAGACATCTGGGATCCACTAAACTAACACTCTCGTTAGACTTGCTAAATAGCCTGAACCTCAGCTGCAGCTCAAGTAGGGCCTCTTATACTACTGCTTAATAACAGCTCAAATAGTGAGATCTGATTGCATTAAGTGATCAAGCATGCAATAATGTCATCATCGTCTTATGCCACCTTCCTATGCTTGAGTCACTCCTAACTACTTACAAATATTTTAAGCCTTTGTTCAAAATATAAATTTTTTCTCTAAACTTTAGTAAAACTTCCTTTCTATACTGATTTTAGGATCTCTATTATAACACTTAACCTATTTTGCATTACCTAGTTAGAAACAGGTTTTTAGCTTTAGAAGACAAGTCTCTGGTTGCAATGTTTTTATCTTACTCAATTCCACATTCCCAACAATATCTAACAGAGTACTTTGCATTTAGTAAGCACTCAAGATAATTTTATTGAGTGGACAATAAAATCAGCAAACATAGTCAAAAATCAAGTAAAATGACAATAACAACATACTTACACAAGAAACAAGGAGCCCTGGTGGTGCAGTGGTTAAGCATATGGCTGCTAACCGAAAGGTTGGAGGTTCAAACCCACTAGCTGCTCTGCGAGAGAAAGATGTGGCAGTCTGCTTCCATAAAGATTACAGCCTTGGAAAAACTATGTGGCAGTTCTACTGTCCTTTAGGGTCGTGGGTCACTATAAGTCAGAACTGACTTGATGGCAATGGCTTTGGGACACAAGAAACAGTTACTAAGGGTTAACTTTACAAACCAAATATTTTCCTATTGGTAACACCACTTTCCTGCTCTTGTTGGTTTTTGACAGATGGTACTATCTATAAAATTTTAATGAGATAGGAATTTATTCAGAGTTTATTATTATGGACTAACTCTATGTTATTGAATAAGACTATATGGATGAAACATTAAATTATTTCTCAGAGGCAGGACATAATTCTTCACGATACTATCCTTGCTATGAAAACCTACTAAAATAACTAACACTGAAATGTTTAAGCCATATTTTCATCTCAAGACGTGCTTTTATTTTTAATATACTGAATCCTTGGTTCTTTATATATTGAGAACATTATAAGTTCACTATAAACCTATTTATTAGTCTTTATTTTGCATGCTTTCTTATTACAACTAGCTTTTGTCGGATAAGACCCTGGTTTTTAGTTTAATTGGGCATTGGTTTCTAGCTAGAGATCTTTAGCTTGATGTCTTTTGTACCTCTGTTCATCATACTTAGTGAAATAAAGACACAGAAAAATCTTCAGTAGCAGTGTGATTTACTGAGAATTTTGTGTGGCACATAATCTGATTGAGAAATTTAGCAGTGGTTTATTTTCCTTGTGGTAAATTCATTATCAAAGTTGAAAACATTTCCCCTCTCTTGCCTAAGAAAGAAGAGAGACTTTTGGATCAGGAGATCTAACTGATCATCCTCAGGGTTAAGTTAATTGGCCACTGATTCTGAAAACAGGCTTGAGACAGATTTAGGCAGGACTTTCCACGTTGGGCATGGCTGTGAGGATTAGGAGCTGGTGGCCAGACACAAGAAATATGGTTGGATCCCCTAGAAATGCAAAAAGAAATGGGAGAGTACTATTCCTCATATGGCAGAAACCCATGCCCATCATATTTAGGGTCCTGAGGTGGCAGGACCTCAAGTGGAAAAGCTACATGGAACCTTATAAAGTCTGGATACCAGGTATGGCATATATAGCAGAGGCAATGAAGACACTACTGTATTCTGAGGCCTCCTGCTCATGGAGGAAATCCGCCACTAACCAAGCAGCTGGGCTCAAAACAGGAACACCTTATGAAGCCTCCCCAATAAGCCAATGAACAGGTTTTCTGAACTACAATCCATGAATTCCTGGCATGATCCAAAAAGGAAAGCGATTGCTTCAAAAACTTGACCTTGGCTTATAGAAGCCCAAAACTAGATCTGATATTATTTGGAAAACTGAAGATATGTAATTTTCTTGTACTTCTAGTACCATGTAACAATTACATGTGTTACATCTGCATTTACTCAACAATTCTTACTAGTTAATAAGCATCTAAGTTTCTAAATGGTTTAACAAAGTCACTTATGCTTGAATAGTACTCTGTCAGAAATTGATTCCCAGGATAGAAGTCCACCTATATAACAGAGGACTAGTATCAGCACGCTGGACTGGGTTTGCTGCTAAACTTCAGGGGTCTAAATGATAAATTAATTCAGATCCAGAAGAGCAGCCTGCAGAGGGACGCAGTATCATTAGCAAGCGGTATAAATTAAGTCCAAGATGAATACGCTGTAAACATTTAGGTAACAACATCCCATACTGACATCATCAGGAGATGTGTTAACATTTGTCTAATCACAGGTGGGAGAAACCTGATAACATAAAGGAACTAAGTTTGCAGAAGACCAATAGCCATCATTGAAGTACAATTAGCCATAAAACTGATTTAATGCACAATTTTTAACTACTGATTTATCAGTTCTTTACCTTTGCCTAAGACAGGATGGATGATGGAATATAGAATGATGCTGAACTACACAGCAAATATTTTATATATCCAGCTCTAAGGGTAAGGACTTAATCAGTGAAATTCTTGACTGCACATTGTAATTACTGAGGACACTTTTAAAAATTATCAGTACCCAGGCCTCATCTACAGAGAATCTGATTCTCAATTCTCAATTCTCTAGGGTGGATCAAAAAGCATAAGTATTTTTTAAGAGCTCCCCAGATGATTCTACTGTGTAGCCAGAATAAGAAACTGTAAGAAGCACAAATGTGGGAGAGTCAAGAAGGTCAATATCCTGCTTTATCAAGTCAGTAAAGTGAGATTTTACCCTACTCACAAGCTAAGAAGTTAGCCTGCCACAGTTTCAGAGATGCTGGCAAAAGACATGAGACTCCTAGGTCAGAGACACAAGAGTAGTAGAGTATCAGATATTTCTGCATCAGCTTCCTGAGCTCCTTAAATTTCTACACTTTCTACTTGGCCTGAACCATAAATCTAGGTTTGGTAGGATGTACTGATGATTACCAGACTCCATCTTGGACCACAATGAATGAATCTATGATAATTCTGTTACCCGTAATAACTCTGTCTAGTGAGCTGAGGCTAACCAGAATTCTTTCAGGGCCAAGGTGGTATCATTGATCATTTCAGCTAAAGACAGGGACAAATTTTCTACCACCTTTTCTAATTGGATAACTTTCATTGCAGGAATACCTGCTACAGGGTGCTCATAATCAGTTATCCTTCTGAGAAGCTTCCTCCAGAAAATCAATGTGTCCCATGCCAGTAGCTGTAATTTCACCTTTCTTCAGATATGCACCCATTTCCACCCAGACCAGTCATCCCAAAGGATCAGACACAAGAAGGAAAGGAACATTTTTATCAAACTTACAGAGATCCATTTTGGTCTGTGTTGGCTACTGTAGGGGGACTTGGCGAGTAGTGTACTCAATCAAGTTGTCATTATCCCTAAGGCCTAGGACTACAGCAGTGCAATAAGAGAATCTAGATGATTGAACTCTGTTATCCAAAAATTGTACCAAACAGGCCTACCTGTGTTTGCAATTACAAAAAAGAAAGATGTAACTTTCCCAGAAATAGTCAGGGCAGAATCCCAAATTTTTAAAATAGGTCTACATAAACCCCAGCCCTTTTCATCATTATCATTACCCAAGAAACAGCCAAGAGGATATAATCCTTTCCGGTGGACAACCACATTCAATGACTGAAGTTCATTACTGTGGACCTGGTATATGAACCAGGAGGAAAGGAAGGAAATAGAGAAATCTTTTTTGAGGTTTTTTTTTTTTTTTCCCCCGAGGATGCCAATCAAACTCAATTAATACCAGATGCTTGTGGATGGTAGCAAACAAGGAAGGTCCATAAATACCCTTTCAATCCATTGTTGAATGGCTATTGAAATAAAAAGACCACTGCTTTCTGCCAATGGTCCAGCACCACTGGAGCTGCTGTCTTTGAACCTACTTCTTAGTACTTAGTTTATAACCACCTCCTCAACTCCTTATTATCTGGCAATAAAACAGAATTTTTATGGTCCAGTTGACCTAAAATTGGTCAACGTGCTCACTATCATTTCTTGTAAGCTTCCTTCACATCTCATTAATCAGTCTATGAGATCTGCATTCCTTCTCTTGCAGAAAGACATTATCTGTCAGCATCTGATTCTTGTCAACAAAGTCATCAAAGATCTGATAAAACATTACTTGAAAGCTTACCCTACTTGAAAGCTAACATGTTTGCCTGCCAGTTTTATGCTGGCAGAGTACAGGAAACTATAGGGTCAGAAGCAAAATACTTTATTACAACTCACAACAATGGCACTAGTGAACAGCATTTTGTGCCATTTCCCTGAGTCCCATTTCTCATAGAGTGATACAAAGAGTGCCACCTGCACACAGTGAGTTGCATCACAAGGAGGAAACCCTGAACATAGGAAATGCAACTCTTTTATAATGGACAGTAAGCATGCCTGCCATTCACTCCAGAAGTCAGCATTATCTTTATTACAGTGGACAGCAAGGATGGCTGACCTTTAATCTGGAGGGAGTCACTATCTCTATTTTCCAGGCCTATAAATAAACCTTCCCTTTGCCCTAGTGGAAGACACTATCTCCATCTTCACCCACAAACAACCCTGAAGAGAGTCTGGAACAATCATAGTAGTGCATCTGTTAACAAGACATGAAAACATCCATGATATCTGTCTTAACAATGACCTTAAATTTCTCCAAGTCACTGCCCCATCAAATTGGCTACAATAGGAAGCTAATCTCAGCTATAAAGATTTTCTTCCCTATCTGTTCTCTGAACAAAGGCTTCTTTCAAAGAAAAAAATACTAATTTTACCTTTTCACCTCTCAAAAATATGCTTTCTCTTTTCTTCAGTAAACAGAGTATATCTGTATTCTGAAAGCACAAAAATGTCTACTCAAAATCCCTTATCAGACTTTGTATCACAAGGGATTTACTTTGCTTCTCTCTGGAACAGTGATTCTCTGTGTTTAACAACATAAGTGAGCTCCAAATGGCTTCTAAAAAAATTAGGTCCAGATAGCAGATTCCTGATTTTTTCTTTTCTTTTTAATACTGGCCCTCTCTCGGTCATAGCTTCCACTGCATACATAACATCCGTTGTGAAAACCTTTAGTTTCCTTTGTGAAACTAAAGTATTGATATCATAATTTCAGAAATAACAGAACACCCAAAATTTTGAACTAATTGTGATCCAGCTGTATACCTCTGTAATGTAAGAAGGCATTTTTGGGGTCTTTGATAGCTATGTTTTTTGGATTAGGTCTGCAAAATTTGTATCACTGATCAACATCCTAACATTAAATACTTCTCAAAAAATTTTTTGCATAGCAATTGAAGTCATACATGTTTCATCTCTTCCTATGTTTGAAAAATAATTTTTATAAATTCTATAAGTTTTAAAAAATATATATTAATAACTCACCCTTTCATTTGAATCAAGGAACGGTGACCCATATTTTCAATGTATGGTAAACAAGGGGTTTCTATAATCTAATGACTATAAAAAACATATACCCCTCCCCTCTTATAAACAGGTATTTGAAAATTAGGTATAGCATTTTTATAAGTTGGCTAACAATCAACCATTTGATTCCTCTTCTAGATTTTAGTCATATTTCATGTACATAAAATTAAGCAGTATAATTTCACACATTCAAGAACAGAAGCTTTTTTCATTCTAATAACGAAACTACAATTTGACTAAATATTGTAAGTATTCTCAAATATCATCTCCTAGCTTGAAAGATCAGACCTTCATAAAATGATTATAAAACAAATTAAACACATTATTTCTAAATAAAATGTTAGATCTGAATAATAATAACAATAAATAGGTTTAATACACTAAATCTTTACTCTATGACAGAGCTATGCAACTAGAATCCAATGGAAGTTTCAGGTAGATAAATCTTGCACTGTTGATATAAGCCTGAACAGACAACATTTGGGATTTCTTAGCTCTTCCAGGAATGCGATAGGTCTAGTAAACATTACAGGTCTGGAATGCAAAAATTAGAACAAAGAAGAAGCCTCAGTAGTTAGAAACATGGCCTTGGTGTTAGAACAGACACCAGCGATGGCATGATAGAATTTTATAAGACCAATGACCTGTTCCTTGGAAATACCATTTTCAGCAACATAAATGGCAACTATACATGTAGACCTTGCCAGATAGAATACACAGGACTCAAATCAACTACATCTGGGGAAAGAGATGAAGGAGAAGCTCATCAGTCAGAGCAAGGCCAGAGCCAACTGGGAAACAGACCATCATTTGTACATATGCAAGTTCAAGTTGAGGTTGAAGAAAATTAAAACAAATCCACAAGAGCCAAAGTACATTCTTGAAATATCCCATCTGAATTTAGAGAACATCTCAAGAATAGATTTGACACACTGAATGCTAATGATTTAAGCCCAGATGAGTTGTAGAATGACATCAAGGACATCATACATGAAGAAAGCAAAAGATCATTAACAAGGCAAGAAAGAAAAGACCAAAATGGATGTCAGAAGAGACTCCAAAATGTGCTTTTGAATGTAGAGTAGCAAAAATAATGATGAAGTAAAAGAGGTGAACAGAAGATTTCAAAGGGCAGGTCGTGAAGACAAAGTACAGTATTATAATGAAATTTGCAAAAACCTGGAGTTAGAAAACCAAAAGAGAAGAACACGCATGACATTTCTCAACTAAAAGAACTGAAGAAAAAATTCAAGCCTCGAGTTGCAATACTGAAGGATTTTATGGACAAAATACTGAATGCTGTAGGAAATATCAAAAGGAGGTGGAAGGAATACAAAGAAGTCACTATACCAAAAAGAACTGGTCAACATTCAACCATTTCAGGATGTAGTATATGATCAAGAACTGATGGTACTGAAGGGAGAAGTCTAAGCTGCACTGAAGGCACAGACAAAAAACAAGGCTCCAGGAATTGATGGAATACCAATTGAGATGTTTCAACAAACTGATGAAACACTGGAAGCGCTCACTCATCTATGCCAAGAAATTTGGAAGACAGGTACCTGGCCAACCAACTGGAAGAAATTCATATTTGTGCCCATTCCAAAGAAAGATGATTAACAGACTGCCAAAATTATCAAACAATATGATTAATATCACACACAAGTAAAATTCTGCTGAAGATAATTCACAAATGGTTGTATATTGACAGGGAACCGCCAGAAATTCAAGCTAGACTCAGAAGAGGACGTGGACGTAGAACAAGGGATATCATTGCTAATGTCAGATGGATCTTAGCTGAAAGCAGAAAATACCAGAAAGATGTTTACCTGTGTTTTATTGACTATGCAAAGACACTTGACTATGTGGATCATAAAAAATTATGAATAACATTTCAAAGAATGGGAATTCCAGAATACTTAATTGTGCTCATGAGGAACCTGTAAATAGATTAAGATGAAATCATTCAAACAGAATAAGGAGATATTTATTACATGTTTTAAAATTAGAAAAGATGTGTATTAGGGTTGTATCCTTTCATCATGCTTATTCAATCTACATGCTTAGCAAACAATCCGAGAAGCATGACTATATGAAGAAGAACGCGGCATCAGAATTACAGGAAGATGCATTAACCACCTGCAGTATGCAGATGACACAACATTGCTTGCCGAATGTGATGAAAACTTGGAGCATTTACTGATGAAGATCAAACATTACAGTCTTCAATATGGATTCCACCTCACCATAAAGAAAACAAAAATCCTCACAACTGTATCAACAAACAAAATCATGATAAATGGAGAAAAGACTGACATTTACAAGGGTTTCATTTTATTTGTATCCACAATCAACACCCATAGAAGCAGCGGTCAAGAAATCAAATGACACTAATTAGATAAAAAAAAAATTAGATAGTAGACAAGAATTATTTTAGGTGAAGGGAAGGACAACACACAATACAGGGGAAGTCAGCACAACTGGAGTAATCCAAAAGCTAATAAGTTTCCTGAATACAACCAAACACTTCGATGGACAGAGTAGTAGGGGTAGGGGTTTGGGGATCATGGTTTCAGGGGACATCTAGGTCAACTGGCATAACAAACTGTATTAAGAAAATGTTCTGCATCCCACTTTGATAAGTGGCATATGGGGTCTTAAAAGCTAGCAGGCAGCCATCTAAGATGCATCAATTGATCTCAACCCACCTGGAGCAAAGGAGAATGAAAAGCATTAAAGACACAAGGAAAATATGAGCCCAAGAGAAACAAAGGGCCACATAAACCAGAGACTCCATCAGCCTGAGATAGAAAAAACTAGATGGTGCCCAGCCACCACCAATGACAGGTATTGTGTACCATGTCAGGACAGGGTACACAATAGAGAATCCCTGATGGAGCAGGAGAAAAATGGGATGCAAACCTCAAATTCTACTAAAAGACCAGACTTAATGGTCTGACTGAGACTGGAGGGATCCCAGAGGTCATGGCCCTCAGACCCTCTGTCAGTCCAAAACTGAAACCATTCCTGAAGGCAACTCTTCAGACAAAGATTAGACTGGACTACAAGACATAAAATGATACTAGTAAGGAGCGTGCTTCTTAGCTCAAGTAGACACATGAGACTATGTGGGCAGCTACTGTCTGGAAGAAAAATGAAAAGGCAGAGGGGGACAGGAGATGGTTGAATGGACACGGGAAATACAGGGTGGAGAGGAGAGTGCTGTCATTGCAGGGAGAGCAACTAGGGTTATATAACTATGTGTTTGTAAGCTTTTGTATGAGAAACTGACCTGAATTACAAAGTTTCACTCAAAGCACAATTAAAAAAAAAAAATCAAATGACATATTGTAGTGTGTAAATCTGCTGCAAAAGACCTCTTTAAAGTGTTGAAAAGCAAAGATGTCACTTTGAGGACTAATGTGTTCCTAACCCAAGCCATGGTGTTTTCCATTGCCTCATATGCATGGGAAAGCTGAACAACAAATATGGAAGACTGAAGAAAAAATGATGCCTTTGAATTACGGTGTTGGTGAAAAAATATTGAGTATACCACTCACTGCCAGAAGAACAGGAGCCCTGGTGGCACAGTGTTTAAGAGCTTGGCTGCTAACCAAAAGGTTGGCAGTTCAATCAACAAGCTGCTCCTTGGAAACCCTTTGGGACAGTTCTACTCTGTCCTATAGGGTCACTATTAATCAAAATCAACTCGATGGCATAGGGTTTTTTGAGGGTCAGAAGAACGAACAAGTCTGTCTCAGAAAAAGTACAGCCAGAGTGCTCCTTGGAAGCAAGAATGGCAAGATTTCATCTCACGTACTTCGGACAATTTATCAGGGGGAACCAGTCCCTGAAGAAGGACACCATGCTTGTTAAAGTAGAGGGTCAGCGATAAAGAGGAAGATCCTCCATGAGATGGATTGACATAGTTGCTACAACAATGGGCTCAAGCATATCAATGATTGTGAGGATGGCACAGGAGCAGGCAGCGTTTTGTTCCGTTGTACACAGGATCACTATGAGTCAGAATTGACTCAACGGCACCTAACAACAACAAGTCAACATGCAAGGCATTCAAACCCTCTTATATTCTTAATTATTTCTCTTTTTGGAATATGGATAAATTTAAAAAATAATAAAGTCTCATTGATTTTTTAAGTTTAAATATTTTCTATGCACAACAAGCTCTGTTTTAAGAGCTAGGGATACAGAGGACAAAACAAAGAGCCTGTAGTGAAACTCGCATTCTAGTGAGAACTAGGGGGTCTTAGGGATATGTAAGTAACATAATAAATGTAAAAATTAAATTATGAAGTATGTTAGAAGGTGATAAGATTCATGAGAGAAAGGAAAAATAGAACAGGGTAAAGAAAATAGGGAAAGTGGGGCAGGAATGACACACTGTAATATTGAATAAGATTTGCTAGTTCTCATTGAGAAGTCAGTAAGAATTTTTTTTTATAAACATTCTTAACACTCATTTCCAAGTATTAATAAACAGGAATCAAAATAATGAGTCTACTTAATCCATTTTCACCATGTGTCAGTTTGTCATACTGTGGGGGCTTGCATGTTGCTGTGATACTGAAAACTTCGCCACCAGTATTTCAAATACCAGCCGGGTCACCCTTGGTGGACATGTTTCAGCTGAGTTCCCAGACTAAGATAGACTAGGAAGAAGAACCTGGCAGACTACTTCCAAAAAACGGACCATGAACACCTTATGAATAGCAGTGGTACACTATCTATACAGCACCAGAAGATGAGCCACTTAGGTTGGAAGGCACTCAAAAAATGACCGAGAAAGAACTGCATCTTCAAAGTAGACCCACCCCATTGTCGTCGAGTTGATTTCAACTCTTATCAACCCTATAGGACAGAGTAGAACTGTTCCATAGGGTTTCCAAGGAGCAGCTGGTGGTTTTGAACTACCAGTGTTTTGGTCAGCAGCTATAGCACGCCATGGCTGTTAACCACTGCACTACCAGGGTCCCCTTCAAAGTAGAGTCAGCCTTAATGATGTTGATGGAGTCAAGCTTTTGCAACCTTCATTTGCTGATGTGGCACAACTCAAAATGAGAAGACACAGCTGCAAACATCCATTAATAATTGGGAAATGTCTTCTTTTAAACTTTTCCAAGAATTTAATCCTATATATTCACAGGCCTCTACAGAAATAAAGATAATATAGTTATATGATTAAATATATTGTATTTTTATGTTACAATGTTAAGTAATTATACATAATATTATATAATTATATAATAAAAATTTTACTCATGCAAATATAAACAAACTTGGAAGGTAATATGACAAAAAGATTTGTTCTTTAAAAAAAGTAAAGAATTCATACCAAAAATAGGTTAAAAATACCTTGATCCTGATATATAAAATTAATTGAGAACATATTCTCAAAGAGCCATAGGTGAGCTATAAAAATATATATAATACACAAAAAACAATAAAAATTGCAACTTAAAGTAATGAGTTACTACTTTTCACTTAAAAAATGTAAATAACTTTTGAAAGGCTATATTCAGTGTTGGCAAATATTAGTAATATACCAACACAAACTACTAATAAAAATGCAAATCAGATTAATCTTTCTTGAAAACAATCTAAGAATAACAAGTCTTAAACATATTCATATAGTAATTCTCTTCTAAGAATATATGCCAAAAAAACAAGAAATTCTAAACCAACTAAAAAATTCAATAATACAGATAGAACTAGCTTGTACTATCTAGTAGAATATATGATAGAATATACATAATCATTGATTTTTTTCAAAAAATTCTTCAATAGAACTTAAATACTTAAGTAGAATATATATATATATGAAATATAGATGGTTCTAAAATTCCATCTGTTTATGACAAGTAATTGTTGTTTTCAGGCCTAAATTATCTGAATCATGCCTAAGGAATTATTATGGGGGGGGGGGTCATATATTGGCCAGTCATAGACAACTGCCCAGCATCCAAATCACAACCCACCTTTTTCTGTTCTGCATTTCATGTCTTATATGTATTTCTTCTTATGAAGTTATGAAAATTCCTTATTAGTGTTCTAAAGGAATTTAACTACTAATTTTTTTTTAATCAATGATTAAACTGAAGACCTAAAAAACAAAGGGATCTAGTTTACCCTTAAAATAAACTGTATGCACAAATTACAGAGGGAATTGCCTAATTCAGAAGTTCAACTCTATTGCTATCATGATTCTAATATCTGAATGATTCTGTTTCTTCAGGCAAACAAGAAAAAGTGATTTATGAAAGTGTTGCAATGAGTGCTCCAGACAGTGTTACAGAATATTAAGTTAGAGATAAAATTTTAGTAAAAGTCCAAAAGGCTATTAATTTGTGATATGATGATATACCTAGAAAATACGCAAATTAGTTTACAAATGTGATTCAAGGGAAAGCCACAAGGCTGTATAGAGTGAGGACACCAGTGCAAATTATGGTTAGGAGCTTTATGAAGCATTTCTATTTTTATTATGTGAGCCAACAGGGAATTGGCTTTAGCTGATAAGTAGATATGAAAGCATTTTCTTTCAAGCTAAAGAGACCCATAAAGAAGTGGGATTGGGGGCTGGGACAAGTGGTTAAGTGGGAGAATGTGTGTTCATGAACATACAGTACATGCTCTGTACATCAGGAATCATTATCATTGCTTTGATTTTTTTTTTTTTTTTTTTACAGGTCTGTGAAAATTCACAGTTATACTAACGATGCAGAGTTTATTTTGGTGGCAAAATTAATTTTAATAACTACACAAATTACATTTCTCCTATATTTGTAGATTGACAAAAGATCTGAAGGGGCATTACATAGTAGAAATCTGAAAGTCACACTGGTACCAGAAAATGTTAATACTACTTTTTCAATCTCTTAATAAGTTCCATTCATTAGGTAATCTTCCACAGCAGAAATTCTTATTTACTGTTAGTCATTTGGACACTTTTTCTTCTTCACAGGTTTTCTTAAATCACTTTATAAAATACAGCCATTTGGATTGTGTTTTTCTCTTTGTACAAATTTGTATAGTAAAAGACAGCTATAGATTGAGTAAAATTTTTGACGGTAAATAGTTAAACTTACCCAAAGACAACAACCAAAATGGGGGAAGGGGGCGTTCTAGAAAGCAAAGTCAATGTCACTGAAGAAAAAAAAAAAAAAAACAACAGGCCGTTGCTGTGCCAATTCTCACTAATAGCAACCCTACAGGACAAAAGTAGAACTGCCCAAGGACAAAGTAGAATTCCCGAGGAGCGCCTGGTGGATCTAAACTGCTGACATTTTGGTTACCAGCCGTAGCACTTAACCGCCACACCATGTCACTAAAGAAAAGCATCATGGAATTCAAATTTCCAAATACAAATACTGGTCATCTTGGATACTGGTGAAAGTGAAGAGATGGAGAGAAGAAATGTAACAGTGTTGTATAATCAGCACTCTGTTAGGCAACTTACACCCATTCTTTTATCCAGTCCTCGTTAGGAAAGTATTATTTCCAATTTAAAGATGCAGATCTAAGACCCAGTGTTTAGGTAAAATTTTCAAGATCGCATAGCTAATATAGATAATAGAACCAGGTGTTCAAATCCAAATCCTTCTGACTCCAAAGAGATTTACATAAATACAGTGCAGACAAAAGATTATGAGCAAAAACAATCTATAGGGAAAAATATACATTTTATATTTGTCCAGACACAGTTCCATTTGTTATACATATTAGATGTTAGATATTAGTATATTAGATAGATTTATATACAGACACATAGACATATAAATATTTAAATTTTATAGGCATTTGTTAGACAAAATTTATTGTTTTAAATACTCCAAAGTTCTTTGACAAGTTTGGACAAATGCATGACCTTTTTAGGATCCTTGCAACACCAGTCATTTCATTTGAACTGAGTGTTATCATATAATGCGACTGTTTTATATGAAACACACCAGAACTCATTCTGAGAGAGTATTTCTTTTCAAAAAAACGCATCTTAGGAGGCAATGCATTTATTCTATAATGCTTCTATTGTTTGAAATACTTTTAAACTCTTTGGAGTAATAGAATACAGTTCCATTGTAATATCTTATTTTTAATGAAATACAGTTTTATTATATCAGAATCATCTACATTAAATTATTCCAACTTTATTAATTTCAAATAACTAAATCCAAAGTATGAAGAGTAATTATTAAGAATTTTTACTTTAAAATGAGTCACTGCCTTTGCAGATATTTTCAAAACAGTATTTTGAAAAAGGTTCTAAGAATGGCAACAATATTGGAATAAGTGCAGGGATTTCAAGGTATTTCTTTTAAAGGATATTAACTTGAGTTAATATTTTAGTATACTTTCTAAAAATCAAATATTATTTTAGTCAAACCTCCTAAAATGGTGTCAAAATGTTCACTAAAATACAAAGATAATTCACAATAAGGTTATTCATAAAGAAAGTTTCAAATGTACATATGAGTAACTTCTGGAGAAAGAAATTATGCCTAAGTAAGTAGTGTGATGAAATATCACACAACTTTAAGCTGGGATGTAAGGTCACATACTGATGGTGGGGTAGAATAAACTTTGAGTGGATTCTTAGACATTATAATGATACAGTCCAATGAGTATATTGAAAATGCTTAATTAATTTGGTATAAAAACTATAACATTTTGGAAAACTAGGTCTTAAAAAATACAAAACCCAAACATGCCACTGGAGGACATGGGGAACTATAATGATTTATTTAAACATAAGCATCCAAACAATTCATATGAGGTGATGGAAAATATCATGGCTTGAGTCAAACATACTTTGGTCCTCAAAGTGGTATCTTTGGTTTTCAGTGCTTTAAAGAGGTCTTTGGTAGCATATTTGCCTAATGCAATACATTGTTTCATTTCTTGACTGCTGCTTCCATGAATAAGGAAGACTAAAGAAGAAATGATGCCTTTGAATTATGGTGGTGGCAAAGAATATTGAATATACCAGGGACTGCCAAAAGAATGAACAAATCTCTCTTGGAAGAAGTACAGCCAGAATGTGTCTTAGAAGCGAAGATGGCGAGACCTCATCTCACATGCTTTGAACATATTATCAGGAAGGACCAGTGTTTGGAGAAGGACATCATGCTTGGTAATGTGAAGGGTCAGCAAAAAAGAGGAAGACCCTCAACGAGATGGATTAACACAGTGGCTGCAACGATGGGCTCAGAGCAACGATTGTGAGAATGGTGCAGGACCAGGCAGTGTTTTGTTGTGTTGTACATAGGTTCGCTATGAGTTCAAACTGACTCAACAGCACCTAACAACAGCAACGACAACATTCAAACAATTAGATTCAACCCTAGAATCTTTTGAAAGTTTTTTCTAAGTAGTATTCCCATATATCTTATGAACTTTAAATATTTTACAGAATAAACTTTTTGGCTAAACTTATGGGTTGTAAATGAGATATGCATATGTCAAAATCATATATGCTTTTAAGTTGTTTGGTGTGTTTTTAGATTAAATAATAAGAGAATAATTTCATTAAAATTATAATAAATTTAAGAGAACAAGATGACCACTTAGGATTAAAAAAGAGTAAATATCAGCATAAACCTTCTGAAGTTCCCTTATATCCATCACCTAAATAAGCATTCTAATTTCACCAATGTTTTCATTGATAATCTTTTCCTATTCTAGGAGTCTATCCAGAAGCCACATTCCATTTAATTGTCCCTTCTCTACTCAGAAGCAGTTCCTTAGCTGTTCCTTTCTTTCATGTCCTTGACCACTTTTGAATAGTGCTGATCAGTTACTTTACGGAATGTTCAAAGTTTCATCAAGACTGGAATAAGGTCATGTGTGCTTTGCCAGTATTACTAATATTACCGCAAAAACAAACAAAGATGTTATGTATCTTTATAAGGAACTGTCAGTTTGCTTTCCAAAGTGTTTGTACCATCTTACATTCCTGTAGCAGTGGTGTGGTCAGTCTTTGTAATTTTAGCCACTCTAATTGGTATATGGAGCCCTGGTAGCATAGCAGTTAAAAGCTTGGCAGCTAATCAAAAAGGTCACAGTTCGGTCATTTGAAAACTCTGTGGAGCACAGTTCTATTCCGACATACACGGGGTCGCTATGGGTGGGAATCAACTCAACTCAATCAATTCATTTTTTAATTGTATAACTTGTCCTAAGTTGTAAGTTCTTTATGCATTCTAAACACAAGTCATCTTTTAGATAACACAAGTCATTTTTTAGATATATGTGTGCCAAATAGTTTTTCCCAATCTGTGGATTATTTTTTCATTTTCATAAGTGTCTTTCAAATAGCCAGTTTTCTTAAATCCAATTTATTGGGGTTTTTTCTTTTATAATTTGTGCTTCATTTTTAAGAAATCTGTACCAAACCCGATTACTAAGATTTTCTCTAATGTTTTCTTCTAGGAGTTTCACAGTTTAAACTCTTAAATCTTGATCTCTGATCCATTTTTATGTAATTTTTGTATGTTAACTAATACGTTTATCAACAAAAATTAAGCATTGAGATTAGATTTTTTGGGTGGTGTTTTTTTCCTATGTGACCATCCAACTGTACCATCACCGTTTGCTGAAATACATTATTTTGATCAGAAGGAAACATGTATTAAAAGAGAACAAGTATTCAGTATAAAAGCATTTTGAAATTCTTGGATATTCAATAGTATAATTTTTAATGGCTGCATAGTACACTGAGTGTATTCTCCACTGTTACCTATTTTGGGTGTTCTCAAACTGCCACTGAAAACAACTCTAAATGACGTACTTGTAATATCTATGTACACATCTCTATTTCACTAAGACAAATTTCTAGAAGTATAATTTCTGGATTGGTACAGACATTTTAAGGCTCTTGATACATATAAATTACCTTCCAAAAAGCTTATTTCATATTACTTCCCAACCAATATTGCATTAATATTATTTTTTTTTACAAATTTGATAAGAAAAAAAATTACTTTTGTTTAAATTTGCCTTTATTAAGTTACCAATGGGGCAAACATTTTTCCATATATGTGACTAAACATGAATCTTTCTTTTGTGAATTGTTTGCATATGAGTGTCACAATTTTTCTGCTGGGAATAAAGCTTTATATATATTCAGAACATTATCTCCTATGCTTGTTATATATGCTGCAAATCCTTTTTTTTACAGTTGTTAGCCTTTCATAATACGTAAGGTGCTAACATACAGCCTTTAATATTAGATACATAAAGCTTTCGCATCTCCGTTTTTGCTTGTGCTTTTGTAAAAGCTATGAGACCAGTTAAAGAACCTTGTGGTCAGTAAAAAATATAATGACAGAGGAATGGTTCCTAACACAGTAAATAAAAAATGCAGATTATAAAAAAGATACATCGAATATGAACCCAGTTTTAAAAACCCTAGCGCCTTCGAGTCAATTCCGACTCATAGCGACCCTTTAAAGAGGGGGAAAAAAAAAGTCTGAAAGTCACAAATATTAATGGTACTTGATTTGTTACAGTGGTAATACAGGTGATTTTTACTTTCTTACTTGTGTATTTTTCATATTTTCTTTTATAAATGTTATTTTATAATTAGAAAATATTTACAGTGACAGAACAATCTTCCCAGGAATTTTTATTTTTTTAGTAATTCATACATGTGTTAATAAAAGCTCTATCAACACTATGGCTTTTCAATAATTATGCTCTTAACTTGCCTGGATAAACTCCCCAAGTTTCCTGGCATTCTATTAGGGTAACTGACCCAATACTTATTTTCAACTGTGTTATATAAGAAATTAGCATTTTTTTTCTTATATTACTCAACTCTGCTCATATGTTTGTGTTTAAAACACTTCAGATGTAATTCAATTCTATTCACATTGTAAGCATATTTAGTGACCTGACGTTCATTTGAACCATAATGGTTTAAGTCAATTAAGCATGTATAAGATCTGAATTAAGAGAAAATACACAAGCTAGCCAGGCTGCTACTATTTTATACTATTGGTACCATGCTGCTCACTCCTGGGTGATTATTATCTCATTAACTTTTAATCCAGTTTGGAAATAATTTATCAATATTTAGGCTTCATTAAACATTATTTAGGGTCACTGTAACATTGGGAGCCAGTCTTATTTAAATCTCAACTTTTTGAACTCTGCCGTAATAATTAAGAAACCATTTATTTTGTAAGGAAAGAATATGGCCCTATTACACAGTTATAATTAAGATGGATATGAATGAACTCTTGAAATTCTTTATGGCATCCATAGAAGGCTACCACTTACTTGACACAAAGGCCCAATTTTTTCATTAATAAAACACTGTGCTTGCTAATAGGATGGGAGGCAGTTTTTGAGGGCTCAGGATGAGGAAAATCAGCAGTTTGCCAGAGTCAGAAGATTCAAGTGACTGTCTTATTACTTAGGGTCAGTAGATGTAGAAGGACTGAAAATTGGACTGAAGATCAAAGGATGTAGTAATCCATAAAGGTGTCAGCAGGCTAGTCTCAACAGGAATCTGCAGTAGAATAGGGCTAACAAGCACGACAAAAGTTTAGGCAAAGATAAAGAAATGGCTTCACAGAAATTTAAAAATAATAACATTAGTACCCAGTTAAGAAGGTGGTATATATCCAAAGTAATTTCTTAAGCATGAAAGAGTCTAGCAATTCAAAAGACAAAGCATCACAACATAAACTGCAGAGAGCAGGAGATTGGGGCTTGGTACAACATCCTTCTCTAGCTGTCTGTCTTTGAAAAGGTTACTTTACACGTCTGCTGCCTCAGTTACATATTCTGGATAGTTTTTAAAAAAAAGTTACTTTGATAAAGGTAGTAGTTTAAAACCAGATAGCCTTTTGCTATCTACTCCAGCTCGGATTTATTCCTTAAACAGCAATCAGCAGAGACATGCACTCATGCAACCAAGTATAGTAATTTTGAAAAATTTAAAATTGTGTGTGTGAGTGTGTATATAATTTTAACAATGGTCTGCTGCTCCTCTCTCTCTAGGCAGTGGGATTAAAGGTGCCTTTTGTTTTTTTTTGTTTACTTCCTTACACATTTCTTATACATTTCTTTCTGCTTTGCTGTCTCTTTTTTTGGTAATCAGAAAAAAATATAAATAAATAAATAAATAAAACTTAATACTATCAGAAATCTCCTGTGGCATTAGTAGTTTGGAAATAAAATTTCAATAAGCAGTTCTGATTTTGAACTAGGCACAAGCCCTAAAGCTCAGTCTTAGATGTACTTTATAATCACCCAAGGGAGCTTAGAAGAAATATCCATGCCTCAGCCCACCTCCTGGGATTGCTATTTAATTGGTCTGATGTGTGGCCCAAACATTTGTCTTTTTTTAAAAAAGCTCTCCAAATGATTCGAATGTGTAGCCCAGACTGAAAAACACTCTCTGAAACAGAGCTAATGATAAGTATACCCATTTGAGATATGATACCTTTGTACAAAGATATAGAATTTTCTGATGACAAAAATAACATTTTAGAAAATTCAACATCGCAGAATTATCCAATCTCATAGGCCAAAAGAAAAAAAAAAGGAAACTAATTTTTATTACATGCTGGGAAACTGAATATTAGAAACCTCATTGTTGAGAAAGTATAAGATCAAAGAATACAATTCTCCTTATTGGAAGAAAATTACCTATAATTGAAGAAATAAGTACACTGGAAATCAGCTGAATCTAGAGGAATATTATTTATTCAGGCACTGAACTGTAATTTCCTTCTCTGTGCTAGCAAACCAAAGTAAAGACACCTAGTAAGCTTTTAAAAAAAAAAAAGAAGAAGAAGAAGAAAGAAACTTTTAATTATTACCAAATCAACTTAGGCATAATCAACTAAGGCAAAGGTGTCAAATAAGATTAAAGTAGACTCTTCAGAGTGCCTCTCAGAGAAGAGACAATTTTCCCTTTTGTGGTCTACTGCCCTTCAGGGTAAAGAGCTGAAACTCTCTTACTGTCAGATTGCTTTACTACAAGACCATGTCTTTACTGATTTGAAATTAAGTTTTAATATCAGTACATACATCAAATGTTGTGAAGTATGTTTTACATAATTGAGAACCATAAAATATAGTTAATATAGGAAATTAAAGTTTATAAGTTTAGCTTATAGTTAACTACTTCAGGTATCACTGAAATTATACTCACTTTTTTAATTATTTTCTTGTCTTTAACTGGATTTCTATGCCTCCCATTCTATAAAAAGCTCAGGATAATGTCCAATATTTGAAAAAGCAGTATTTCTATTATTTCCCTCCTGTAGAGTTACTAGAAAAGTGCTTCTAATAGTTTCTAAACCTAAAACACAAATGGAGTTTTATTTATCCTTGACACCTACTGTATGTCAATAAAGTGTCCTGATTTTTACGAATGCCATCTTATCTTCATTCATTTATTTATTCAGTAAGTAATCATTCATCACCTACCCAGTATCAGGGACTACACCATAGACCAAAGTACACAATAAAGTTCTGTAAGGTAAACAGAGAAGCAAATGGGAGACATCAATACCATGGGTAAATTCTAGTCTAGGAGGAAGTCCAAAGTTCCAGACGCCTGTAAGACGAACACATGACCCAGTCGTGAGGTGCTTGTAAGTTTTCCCAATGACATTTTTAAGTAAAAATCCAACTTGAAAGAAAAGTAGGATTTAGTTAAGTGAGGCAGGTAGAAAAGTGAAAAGTGGGTGATAGGATAGGGAAAAGAAGGTCTGAAAGGGGGACTTTTACAGGCAGATGATGTATCCTGGTGCAAGCACTAGCAGAAAAAAGAGCTGAAGCTTACATGGAAATCAAGCTGTTTGGTTAGAATGGAGTCTGGATTGTTAGGGGAGAAAGCAAGGGATAAGCAGGGGCAGGTTGTGAGGGATCTTACCTGGTTCCAAGGAATCTGGACTTTATTCTTAATGCAAGAGAGAACTACTTTAGGAATTTAAGTAGTAGAGTGGCATGATTGCATTTTCTTTTTAGAAAGTTTATGTTGGCAGTATGCTTGGTAAAGTAGAGGGCCAGTGAAAAAGAGGAAGACCCTCAACAACATGGATTGACACAGTGGCTACAACAAGCTCAAGCATAGCAATAACTTTAAGGATGGCAAAGGACCAGGCAATATTTTGTTCCGTTGTACATAAGGTCATTATAAGTGGGGCTGATTTAACAGCACCTTAACAAAAAAAAAAAAAATTTTTTTTTTTTTTTACAACAATAACAACACACTGGCTTCTGAATAGAGACTGGACTGGAGGGGGGTATGATTTATTTATGCAGAGCTGTTATGAAACTGTTGTTTTATAACAAACTGTTGTCGTTTCATCCACTCCTCACATATCAACATAGGTTCCAAAGACCAGGTCATTATGTAAAAATTGACATGATGCAAAAATAGAGGATGACTACACAATTACATAACTGCTAAACCACTGAGAATCATGGCCCAGCCAAGTTGACATATAACCTTAACCATCACAGCCAATATTACTCTCACCTCATACCTCAGTGTTCATTACTGCCAAATGTATATCGTTAATGTGCAAAGTAGTCAGATAGTAGATTTTTTACTATTGTTATATATGCAAAATATCAGATAACAAGATATTTGATAAGTGAGGAGTAGGTGTAGTTTCAATGCAATAATGGCCAGTACTAAAGTAGTGGCAGTTTTATTTCTCACTCTTACTTTCTGATACAGATATTATTATCCCCATTTGACAGACAAGGAAACTGAAGCTCCAAAAATTTGGGTAACTTTCAAATATTACATTTAATAAGTACCGGGGCTGGAAATTGATCCCAGAATTATTGGATATCAAAGCCTAAACTTTGACAAACTTGAGAAAATTTATGAAAAAAATTGCTAAAAATAAGCAGCATATTTATCTAAGATCATAATATATCCATTTTTATTCACTCAATAAAAATATTTAACAACCATTTTATTGAACACTCAACATTCACAGTGCTCCAGTGCCAGAATTTAGGGAAATAAAAATGAATAAAAGTCCTGCTCTCAAGAGCTGAGTAATAGTTCTACAGTATTTTTCTGTAGGGTTTCTTATGTTATAGATTGCCTAAGTGTGAGTTACTCTCATAATGTACGAGATGCTCTTCCTGTTTAAGTTAACAAAGGGGTTATTCTTAGAAGCTCTGCATAGGATATTTATTAAAGCAGCAGTCTTCCCATATTTTGTGCCAGGTGTACCACATTACTAAACGGACACTCTCCATATGCTTTTTGAAGTTATTCCAGACTGAACGAATCCTAAAATGCTACGGTTAAGTAATGTATAGGTAGAATGTCTACTGACTTTGAATAATCTGAATAAAATACAAAGGAGTTGTATCTTGAAATATAGAGACTAACACTCAATAATATAACAAATCAGAATATAGGGTTGATAAATCGTTTGATAAATAACTATCATGTAGTGAAAGAACCAGGTAGCTGTGAAAAGTTTTGGGTATTGGCCATTCTTTTCTGAGAAAATATATTTGCTTCTCACCATTTTCATAATTACCCCATGCTCTTACTCCTGATATATAGCCTCATTTTCACCACTGAATAACTCAACTTCTTAACCTTTTTTTACTCTGTTGTTTCCATTGGGTGCCATGAAGATTACAGCCTAGAAAACCTTTTGGGGCAGTTCTACTCTGTCACGTGGGGTTATTATGAGCAAAATCGACTTCACAGCACCCTTTACTTACTACTCCCCATTTTCTTGAAGGTGAACTTACCTGTAAGAAGTCTGATTTAAAAGAATTTATGTAATGGGTATTTCTTTTCTCAGAAAAGCAATGTATTTTAAATAAAACATCTGCCATTTTACCTTAATACATTTTGCTTGCTGACTGTCCTAGATAGTAAATCTCAAATTAATTTGAGTATTCCATTTAAAAATAACATTAATAGGATACATATAAAAATCAAAAGTAAAAATCAGTACTTATCAAAGACTGTTCCATAGAATACTCATTCCACAGGATATCATGGGCTCTTTAGCTAATCATTTAAGGAAACACAGCCTTAAAAGCAGATATATCTATTACAGGATTTTTCAGACTCTTTCACATGCTCAAATGTATTGTGAGTCAACCAGAGAGGACTATCTCATAAGGATAAAAAGGACATTGTAATGCAGTTACACTGACAGCGCTATTTTGATGCAATTATTTTTAAGCTATGTCTAAGTGACACTTTGAAAATGAAATATCATTGTAATGAGTCCAACAGACATCTCACACAATCCCTTCATAACTAAGTGCACTCAAATTATGGGGAACTTTTACTTTTCACTTCATTTCTGTACCATTTGAAATTTATACGGGTATGCATTACTTTTAAAATTAAGAAAAAATATTTAAAGGCTTTCAGAATTATAGGTGTTTATTCTAGGCTTTAAAACCTCAATACTTCAATATAAAGATGTTTAACATTATGAAACGTGTGTGTGCGTTTGTGAACATATAATATCAAACAAGCTTAGGAAAATTACTAAAAGAGCATGTATCTCTTTCCTAAATCCCCAAATACAGAACACTAAGAACCAATAATAAGCAGGTACACTAATACAGTGACTTAAAGTACAAGAGGGATTTCCACTTCCAGTAATGAGTGACTATGTCATTTGGAACAACCCTTTCTTTGCAGGATAAACTTTTTAAAAATATCTTCTCTAACTACCAAAGAGCTAAGAGCTACGGCATCAAAGGAAAGAACTACTGGGTCAAGATCTAAAAGAAAACAAGAAGGAATGCAAGGTGAACCTGAATTTCCAGGTTATATTTTTGGGGGGTGTCCTTCCAGGTACTGTAGCTAAGAACCAGAGCAGTGGTTCTGAAAGCTTGTTGGCCTAAGATACAAAATTTGTCTAGTGTCCACCAATGGTGGAAATTCTGGTAAACTACCCTGCATATTAAGCTGGGACTCAAAAGACTGCACCCTAGGAAAAAGGGTAAAATGAAAATAAATGAGTGTTCACATGGAGAAATAGAGCCAGAGAAAAATGTCACACTATGTAACAGGAGAAGGACATATAAATGATGACTGACACTTCTTGTTAGAAACACTGGAGACCAAAGGCACTATGAAAGTCTTGAAAGAAAAAGATAGCAACTCAAAATTCTATATCTAATGAACAAATTATCAAAAATGAGGGAAAAATCAAGGTATTTTCAATTAACAAAAGCTGACAGAATGTATTGCATACAGGCCTGAACTATAAGAATGCCACAGGAAATTCTTGAGTTTGAAAGAAAATGATTATCAGGAAGAGCACCAGAAATGTAAATATTTGACTACTTTTTTCTTATATTAATATTTAAAAGAAGATTTTAAATAAATTGTTCTGGAACTGAATATCCAAATCAAAATTCCAAATAAAATTAAGTATTGTTTAAAATATTTGCTCACTAAAATAGAAAATACATGTTCAGTAAATTGCAAAGTTCACTAAACTTACACTTTATGTGAAGTAGTAATATTAAATCTAAATAGGCTTTAATTTATAAATTTTTTTTAACCCTGGAACAACCAATAAAAAAAATAAAGACCTCGCCCCACCTCCCAAAAAAAGGCAAGAGATAGTGAAAATGTATACTAAAAATATTTAACCCAAGCCAAAGAAAGCATATAAAGATGAGGAGAAAAACAAAATATAAACAGAAAATAGTAAGACTAAAATCAACAATATCAATAATTCCATTAAATGTCAATGAACTAATGAAACACTTCAATTATAAATCAGACTGTCAGAATTAATAAAAAGGTAAGGCCCAACAATATGTTGTTCACAAAGAAAATCCACCTTAAGTATGAAGATAGACATAGGATGAAAACTTTCAAAATCTAAGAATTAAAGGAAATTCCTTAATCTCATAAAAAGAACCTACAAAAAGTCTATGACTAATCACAATTCATGGAGAAATACTGAATGCTTTTACCCTAACACTGAGACAAGGCAAGATCACTCCTTCTAAATTCAAAATTTTTCCCATCCCTTCTATTCAACATTATATCTGAAATGAAAACTAATGCAGTAAGACAAGAAAAAGAAACAAAAGATAGGGAAGAAAAAGTAAAGTTGCCTTAATTCTCAGGAGACATGGCTGTCTGTGCAGAAAATCCTAAGGAATCTACAAAAAAAAAAAAAAGAAGGACTAGAACTAATAAATAAATTGAGCGAGTTTCCAGGATACAGGGTCACTATTTTAAAATCCATTGTAATTCTATATTCTAGCAATAGAAAGTTTTAAAAATTCCATTGTAATAGCAAAAAAAAAAAAAAAAGTTTGGGAATAAAGTTAACCAAAGTAGTACAAAAGTTCTATACTGAAAACTACAAATCATTGCTGAGAGAAAATTAAAGACCTAAATCAATGGAGAGCTATATCATGCCCATGGACTGGAATACTATTATGACAATTCTGTCCAAATTGATTTACAGATTCAATATAAATTCAATCAAAAATTCCAAGTTAAGTATTTTTAGAAGAAATTGGTAAATTGATTAAACTTTACATGAAAATGTGAAGAACCTAGAGTAACTAAATTATTCTTTAAAAGGACGAACAAAGTTGGTACACTCGCACTTGTTGATTTCAAGACTTTCTCTCACACTACAATAATCAAGAAAGTGTGGTATTGATGTAAGGATAGATATATAGATCATTGGAACACAGGTGAAGTTCAGAAATATGCATACACGTAAATAGTCAATTGATACTTAACAAACTGCCAAGGCATTTCAATGGGGAAAAAATAATATTATAAATAAAGTATTCTATAACAAATGGAAGTCCATAAGAACAATGAGTATCAACCCCTACTTCATTCTATACGAGATTATTAATTAAAAATGGACCACAGGAGGCAGAGCCAAGATGGAGGAGTAGTCAGATGTTTCAGGTGATCCCTCTTACAACAAAGACCCAAAAAAGCAAGTAAAACAATTATATTTATGACAAGCTAGGTGCCCTGAACATCAAAGGCAAAGTTTGAAAATGGACTGAGCAGCAGGAGGAGGGAAAGACGGTTTAGAAGCGGAGAGGAGTTACCGGACCTGAATCACCAGGATCCGTCAGGCACCATTCCCGGGACTGACTGCAACAGGCTAGTGGTAGTGTTCCAGCCACAGTTTCCTCAGGGAGAAACAGCCAGCTGCACAGCATACTCACACCTCTGGAACTGGAGAAGAACGGCACTCTCAGCAAAAGCTAAGTACTTATGTATATTTTACCATGCCCCCAGACCTCAAGCCAGCTTCAGTGGCTGTCAATTTCCCTGGGCCTGAGATAGGTTCTGCTGAGTGCTCTGAGCCATTCTCCTGGCCTCAGAGAAGGAATAAATTCACAACTGGGGGAAAAGATAATCTGCCAGCTCCAATAACCTGGGGAGCTCAGGACAGAAAAGGCTCCTGTCCAGGCATAAACGGTCCATGGGCTTTGAATACTTTTCCCCCCTATATGGACCTGTGTGGGCCTATTTCAGGAGACTGCAACTGTTTCAGCTGTGCAGCAGAGAAGTGGGATATTTGATGTTTGACACTGCTTTGTCTGTTAAACAGGGTCCTCACCTACCCATATCAGGGGCCTAAAACTTAATTGTATGAAACAACAGACTATCCTCACAACTTAGACTAGGCAAAGATTTCTTAAAACCATAAAAGGAAAGAAATGATACACTGGACTTCATCAAAATCATAAACTTCTTTTCTTTAAAAAGACAAAGTAAAACAAAAATGAAACAGCAAGCCGCAGACTTGGAGAAAATATTCACGACACATATATCTGACAAAGGAAATTTATCAAGAATATGAGGTGCATTCTTAAATATTAATATTTTAAAAATCCAATTAAAAATAAGCAAAAGACTTGCACATACACTTTTACAATAGAAGATATACAAATAGCCAATAAGCACATGAAAAGGTAATCAACATCATTAGCCATCATGAAATGCAAATTAAAACTACTGTGAGATATTACTTCTCACACACAAAAATTACTAGAATTCACATGATTGACAACACCAAATATTAAGGACTGTTAGGAGGAAATGGAACTCTCAGACGTTGTTGGTGCAAGTTTGAAATGATACAAGCACCTTGGAAAACTTTTGGACAGCTTCCTATAAAGCCAAATATATGCCTATCTTATCAACCATCCATTCCTTTTCTATTACTCAAATAAAATGGGAAAACAAAAGTTGTCCTCAGACTTGTATAAAAATTTTCATGTCAGCATTACACATAATAGTCAAAAACAGGAAATAACCATGTCAATCAACAGAATCATAGCTAATAGAAAAACAAACTGATTATATATTACAGAAGAAACTAAAGATACATGCAACAACATGAATAAATCTCAAAAGTGTTCTGTTGAACAAAAGAAGCCAGACATAAAAAAAAAATACCGTATGATTTCATTCATATGAAGTTCAAAAACAAGCCAAATCAATCAGTAGTAATAAACACCAGAGCAGTGATTGAAATACTGCCATGCACATTGATTTATGTTTGCATTTATGGCTGCTTTCCCACTACAAGGGCAGAGTTGAGGAGTTGCAACAGAGACCTTTGGATTGTAAATTTGAAAATAGTTACTATCTGGTCCTTTGCAAAAATGTTTGCTGGCCTCTGATACAGAGCAACTGAGCTCTCATAAACTGCTGGTATGGTTATAACTTGTCACAGTCGCTTTGGAAATCTGTTTGGTAGCATCGACTAAGCTAAAGATACACATACTATATAAAACAGTGTGTGTGTGTGTGTGTGTGTGTGTACATGTACCTGTATATGTAACCAGAAATGCAGGCACAGGTACACCAGGCAACATGTGTAAGAATGTTCATACAGGCATGATTTTTAATAGGTCAAAACTTAAAACAACAAATTTATCAACTGTAGAATGGCTAAATAAATTATGCCATATTCATACAATGAAATATTACACAGTAATTAGATTTATGAATCAAAACAACCCATGACAAACAGATGAATTTCACAATTATAATACTAAGCAAAAAATCGGACATGAAAGAACATATACAGAATTATCCTATTATATCCCAAAACAAGAAAATTAAACTTGAGTTTAAGGATACACACATTACTCATAAAACTGAAAAGAAAAGTAAAAGTGATTACTATCAAAGTCAGGATAAGGGTTTTGTAGAAATATTGTGTCTGGGAGAAGCAGAAGATATGATGCTAGTAATTTTTTATTTCTTGATTTAATGCTGGTTACACAGGTACGTACATGTGTTATATTTTACAACACAAAGTTTGTTTTAAAGCAACCAAACAGCCACAGCCCAAGTGAATGATAAAGAGTAATATTTTAGATCAGGTTCAAAAAGTGATATACCCATGGGGCCAGGCAGATAATTTCAATGTGAAACTTGGACAGAATGTAAAACAGCAAGTAGGTAGGACCACAGTGCTTCTTTTAAGGGGTTCTATATCAAAATTTTAAAAAGTACTATGCAGGTCAAAAAACAAACAGGAGGGATTCTACCCTTGATCATCAGTTTAAAAATATTTTCTTTGACCAGCAAAGGCCTGAGACTCCACTGAGGTCCTCTATGTGTACCTCCATTCTCTTTCCTTCTCTCTGTTTTCTGCATCCTTCTTTCTCTTGCCCTTCTTGCTTTACTTCTTTCTTCTCTATTTCCTCTTTCTATCCACCCTTTTCTCTTATTTTTAAACATGCTCTTCCTCCCTACAATTCCTTTTCTTTCCACTATTCTCACCCCCTAAGTCTAATTGAATATAATCTGAAATGAATTATATTTTTAATTTTTGTTTTCCTTACTGAATAGTTTCGTGTTCAAATTCAAGTTTTAAAAGTAGGAGAATGGAAAGGCAGAGCCAACATGGAGCTACAGACAGAAGCACCATGCCATCCCTCTGCAGCAATGACCTAAAAAACCAAGTAAAAGAGATATAAATGTCAGTCTTGGAACCCTAAGCATCAAATGAAGGGATAAAGAATGAGATCAAGCACGAAATGGAAGAAGAAACAGGAAAGAGGAGAGCTATGAAGTAGAGGTCCCGTCAGCTAATGCAGCACAGATTCACCATCTTTGAGCACAGCTACCGCGACCCCCAAGAGGGAGTATGAGAAAGCAATGTCCCAACAGGAGACACAGTACCCAGTAGCCAGAGGCAGATGCTTTCCCATCCTGCCCCCTCACCCTTCTGCACTGTATGCTGTTTTCACTGCTTTCTAACGGGCCACAGTCACTCGGCGTAAGAGGCACTGGCTCATTGCCACACTGAACACCCCCACAACTGGTTCCCTCAGTGCCGTATTTGTTGTTGTTGTTGTTTCTTCTTTTTCCCACCCTTACTTTCCTTTCTCCTGCCCACATCCCTTCTCGACAGGCTGTGCTGCACTGCTGGGCTAGAGAGCCACCTGAACACAGCCTCCCAGGTCTGTGTCACCCCTACCAGTCGGCTCCCTCAGCACCATATTTTTATTTTTCTTTATCATTCCCTCTCTCCCTTTTCCTTCTCCCACCTAGGCCCTACACTGCCTTCACCCCTTCCTGACAGGCCATGCCACACCGCCCCCAAGAGCAGATTCCCTAAGTACCATATTTTTGTTTTTTCTCTCCCTTCCTTCCTTCCTTTCCCTTCTCCTGCCCATCTAGCCCCATGCACTGCCCTCAGCTCTTCTAAATGGCTGTGCCATGGCGCTCGGCTAGAGAGCCACCAGCACACAGACTCCCCAGGTCTGCGCCATGCCCATCAGCTGGCTACCTTAGCATCATATTTTTTACTTTTCTTTATCTTTCCCTTTCTCTCTTTTCCTTGTCCCTCCCACCTATGCCCTGCACTGCCTCTGCCCCTTCCTGATGGCCTGTGACAAACCACCATCTGGCAAGAAAGACACCAGCTCACCGCCACCCCAGTTCCATCTAGATACCAACAGCTGGTTCCCCCAGCACCATTTTTTGTTTGTTTCTTCTCTCTCTTTCCCTTCCTTCCTTTCCCATATCCCACTGACCTAGCCCTGTGCACTGCCCCCACCACTTCTTGAAGGACTGTGCCACACCGCTCTACTAGAGAGCCTCTAGCACACAGCCTCCCTGGGTCTGCCCTGCCCCTCATGCCGGCTCCCTCAGCATGATATTTTTTATTTTCCATTATCTTTCCCTTTCTCCCTTTTCCTTCTTCCTTCCACCTAGGCCCTACACTTCCTCTGTCCTTCCTGATGGGCTGTGTAACATTGCCTGAGGAGAGAGAGACATTGGTTCACCACCACCCCAGTTCTGCCCCACCCCCAACAGCCAGCTCACTTAGTGCCATATTTTTGTTTGTTTTTCTTTTGTTTCTTCTCTCCCTCTCTTCCTTCATTTATTTTCTCCTGCCCACCTGTTCCCACGTGTCACCCCCACCTGTTCTTGATGAGACATGCTGCACAGTTCAGCTAGAGAACCACTGGCAAATAGCCTCCCCAGATCTGCCACATCCCACCAGCTGGCTCCTTTCGCACCATATTTATTTTTCTTTCTTCCCCTGTCTCCCTTTTCCTTCTCCCTCATACCCTAGGTCATGCACTGCTTTCACCCTGTCTTAGTCATCTAGTGCTACTGGAACAGAAATATCACAATGGATGGCTTTAACAAAGAGAAGTTTATTCTGTCATAGTCCAGTAGGCTAGAAGTCCAAATTCAGGGCTCCAGCTCCAGAGGAAGGCTTTCTGTCTCTATTGGCTCTGAAAGAAGGACCTTGTGATGCTTCAGTCTTCCCTTGGTCTGGGAGCATCTCAGCACAGAAACCCTCAGGTCCAGAAGTTGCACTCTGCTCCCTGCACTGCTTTCTTGGTGGTATGAGTTTCGCCACTCTCTGCTTGCTTCCCTTTCCTTTTATCTCTCAAGAGATGAAAGGTGGTACAGACCACACCTCAGGGAAACTCCCTTTATATTGGGTCAGGGATGTGACCTGATAACGGTGTTACAATCCCATTCTAATCCTCTTTAACATAAAATTACAATCACAAGATGGAGGATATCCACAGAATACTAGGAATCATGGCCTAACCAAGTTGATACACACATTTTGGGGAGGACATAATTCAATCCATGACAGCCCCTTACTGACAACCTATGCCATGCCACCTGGCAAGAGACACACACCAGCTAACCGCAACCCCAGTACCGCCCCACCCCCAACAGCTGTTTTCCTCTGTGCCATTTTTTTTGTTTCTTTGTTTTTTGTTTGTTTACACAATCTCTTTACCTTCCTTCCTTTTTTCCACCTACCAAGCCCCATATGCCAACCCTGCCCCTTCTCAATGGGCTGTGCCACACTGATCAGCTACAAAGCCATGGGCACACAGCCTCTGCAAGTCTGCCCCAACCCCACTCACTGACTCCCACTGCACCTTTTTTTCCTTCATTTTTTCTTTTTTTTTCACTTCTGCTCCTTTCTCTTCCTTCTCTCTCTCACTTAATTCTGTACTTCACATACTCTCCCATCCCTCCTGACACTCTGCACCATGTGCCAAGTGCCAAGTGCTGTGCCTCTGAACAGGACTTGCACAGACCTTGAAACACGCAGGCCCCAACTCATGCCAATCCTCTGGCCCTGCTCTGAGTGCCCCCCACTGAGTGGCACAGATATAGACCCCCACATCCTACCTCACAATGGCCCTGGCCCTGCCCCACCGAACACCACAGCCCTAAAGCGGCACCAATGCAAACTGCCCTGTGCCACCCACCAGCGCCATTCCACTGAATGCTATGCTCCCGAGTGGCACCAGTGCTGACCCTTGGACCATGCTCCATGCTCCCCTCTGAGCCCATCTTGCTGAGCATTATGACCCCAAGCAGAACTGACACAGACTTCTGGACCCTTCCCCACTGGGCCAAACCCCGGACCTGCCCCACTGGCCTCAGAACACACTGCAAATGACCCACTGCTGAACCATCACACCACTGGACTCGCCCTGCTGCACCATAGCTGAGCAGCCGGTCCTGTCCACCTGGAAAAGATGGTGAGAACTATGGAGCCCACAGATGACCAGGCAACAAAAGGTGCCCAGCCCACCTCCCAAGACATAACCAAATTAAACAAACAAACAAACAACAACAACAAGACAGGAAGAAACAAACAAATTTTGCAATCAATAAATGAAGAAAATAATTCCTGAATGTCTCGGAGACAGCAGACAATATCAAAATATAGTTTTTAAAAAGAGACAAGACAGCTTCAGTAAGCAACCATATAAAACACTGGATGACCTTCCAGTAGAAAAAAGGGCACAGGAACTACTTGATAGGGAATTCAAAAGCCTAATATTCAGGGCTTTCCAAAAGATTAGGGAAGAGATGAAAACACAGACAAAACTAATAAAAAAATACACAAAATCATGGAATATACAGAAAAAATAAGAGAAAATACAGACACAGCAATGGAGGAATTCAGGAAAATAATACAGAACAAAATGTTAAAATAATAAAACAATTACACATCATTCAAAAAAGCAATTAGAAATCTAAGATTACAGAAATGGACAGCACAATAAAATGCTTAGGAACAAATTTGAAACAATGGAAGACAGGATCAGAGGAACTGAAGACAAATTCTTGGTTACCACATTCTTTGAGGAAATATCAGAGAAAAGAATGAAGAAAACCTAAGAATTATGTGGGATACAATCAAAAGCAAAAATTTGCATGTAATCAGAGTTCCAGAACAGGGTGAGAAAATGGAAAACACAGAGAGGATCATTGAAGATTTGCTGACAGAAAATGTCCCTAATATCATGAAAGATTAAAAGCTGACCATCCAAAAAGCTCAACAAACCCCATATAGGATAATCCCCCCAAAAAAGTCACCAAGACATATCATAATCACACTCACTAAAAACAAAGACAAAAAAAGAATCCTGAAAGGAGCTAGAGAAAAACAAAAAGTCACATACAAATGGGAAACAATTAGACTAAGCTCTGTTTACTCAGCAGTAACCATGTAGGCAAGGTAGCAATGGGACGACATATATAAAATCTTGAAAGAAAAAAACTGCAGCCAAGAATAATATATCCTGCAAAACTCTCACTCAAATATGATGGTGAAATTAGGACATTTCCAGATAAACAGAAATTAAGGGAATATGCAAAAATCAACCCAAACTTGGAAGAATTATTAAAGGGAGTCATTAGGTTAGGGAACCAACAACATCAGACAACAATCTAAATTTAGGACACAGGACAGGATCAGCCAGATATTAACCTAGGTAATAAACTCTCAAGGATAAAAAAAACTAAAAGATTTATAACAGGGAACTAGAGCTATCCATCAGTTAATGACAATAATATCACTAACATAGTGCTACATAAAACTGTACTCCAACAAATTTGAAAACCTAGAGGAAAAGAACAAATTTCTAAAAACACACTACCTACCTAAACTAACACAAACTGAAGTAGAATATCTGAACAGATCCATAACAAGAAAAGAGATTAAAGAAGTAATTAATTTTAAAAAAAACTCCCAACAAAAATAAAACCTGGCCCAGATGGCTTCACTGGAGAATTCTTCCAAACATTCAGCAGAGTGCTCGCACCATTACTACTGAAATTATCTCATAACACAGAAAAGGAGGAAATACTCACAAAAAACTTCTGTGAAGTCAGTATAACCCTGATGCCCAAACCAGGTAAAGACATCATGAAAGAAAATTACAGAATATAGTTTCTGTATTTTGGCAAAAGGACCTCACTATATCAATCCTGTTGTTGTTGTTAGGTGCCGTTGAGTTGGTTCCGACTCATAGCAAACCCTATGCACAGCAGAACGAAACACTGCCCAGTCCTGCGCCATCCTTACAATCGTTGTTATGCTTGAGCTCACTGTTGCAGCCACTGTGTCAATCCACCTCATTGAGGGTCTTCCTCTTTTCCGCTGACCCTGTACTCTGCAAAGCATGATGTCCTTCTCCAGGGACTGATCCCTCCTGACAACATGTCCAAAGTACGTAAGATGCTGTCTCACCATCCTTGCCTCTAAGGAGCATTCTAGTTGTACTTCTTCTAAGACAGATTTTTTCATTCTTTTGGCAGTCCATGGTATATTCAAAATTCTTTGCCAGCACCACAGTTCAAAGGCATCAACTCTTCTTCAGTCTTCATTATTCATTGTCCAGCTTTCACATCCATATGATGCAATTGAAAATACCACGGCTTTAAAAAAAAAAAAAATTTTGGGGGGGGGGTCAGGCGCCCCTTAGTCTTCAAGGTGACATCTTTGCTCTTCAACACTTTAAAGAGGTCCTTTGCAACAGATTTGCCCAATGCAATGCGTCTTTTTGATTTCTTGATTGTGGATCCAAGGAAAATGAAATCCTTGACAACTTCCATCTTTTCTCTGTTTATCATGATGTTGCTCACTGGTCCAGTTGTGAGGATTTTTGTTTTCTTTATGTTGATGTGTAATCCATAATGAAGGCTGTGGTCTTTGATCTTCATTAGTAAGTACTTCAAGTCCTCTTCACTTTCAGCAAGCGAGGTTGTGTCATCTGCATAAAGCAGGTTGTTAATGAGTCTTCCTCCAATCTTGATGCCCCGTTCTTCTTCATATAGTCTAGCTTCTCGGATTATTTGTTCAGCATACAGATTAAATAGGTATGGTGAAAGAATACTACCCTGACGCACACCTTTCCTGACTTTAAACCAACCAGTATCCCCTTGTTCTGTCTGAACAACTGCCTCTTCATCTATGTAAAAGTTCCTCATGAGCATAAGTAAGTGTTCTGGAATTTCCATTCTTCGCAGTGTTATCCATAGTTTGTTATGATCCACACAGTTGAATGCCTTTCCATAGTCAATAAAACACAGGTAAACATCCTTCTGGTATTCTCTGCTTTCAGCCAGGATCCATCTGACATCAGCAATGATATCCCTGGTTCCACATCCTCTTCTGAAACCACCCTGAATTCCTGGCAGTTCCCTGATGATATACTGCTGCTGCAGCTGTTTTTGAATGATCTTCAGCAAAATTTTGCTTGTGTGTGATATTAATGATATTGTTCTATAATTTCCGCATTCCGTTGGATCACCTTTCTTGGGAATAGGCATAAATATGGATCTCTTCCAGTCAGTTGGCCAGGAAGTTGTCTTCCATATTTCTTGGCATAGACGAGTGAGCACCTCCAGCACTGCATCTGTTTGTTGAAACATCTCAATCAATATTCCATCAATTCCCGGAGCCTTGTTTTTCGCCAACGCCTTCAGAGCACCTTGGACTTCTTCCTTCAGTACCATCGGCTCCTGATCATATGCCACCTCTTGAAATGGCTGAATATCGACTAATTCTTTTTGGTATAATGACTCTGTCTATTCCTTCCATCTTCTTTTGATGCTTCCTGCATCATTTAATATTTTTCCCATGGAATCCTTCACTATTGCAACTCGAGGCTTGAATTTGTTCTTCAGTTCTTTCAGCTTGAGCAACACCAAGCGTGTTCTTCCCTTTTGGTTTTCCATCTCCAGCTCTTTGCATATGTCATTATAATACTTTACTTTGTCTTCTCAAGAGGCCCTTTGAAATCTTCTGTTCAGTTCTTTTACTTCATCAATTCTTCCTTTTGCTTTAGCTGCTCGACGCTCAAGAACAAGTTTCAGAGTCTCCTCTGACATCCGTCTTGGTCTTTTCTTTCCTTCCTGTCTTTTCAGTGACCTCTTGCTTTCTTCATGGATGATGTCATTCCATAACTGTCTGGTCTTTGGTCGCTAGTGTTCAACGCATCAAATCTATTCTTCAGATGGTCTCTAAATTCAGGTGGGAGATACTCAAGGTCATATTTTGGCTTTCTGCTCTGATTTCCTTCAGTTTCAGCTTGAACTTGCATATGAGCAATTGATGGTCTGTCTGTTCCACAGTTGGCCCCTGGCCTTGTTCTGACTGATGATATTGAGCTTTTCCATCATCTCCTTTCCACAGATGTAGTCAATCTGATTTCTGTGTGTTCCATCTGGTGAGGTCCATGTGTATAGTCACCGTTTATTTTGGTGAAAGAAGGTATTTGCAGTGAAGAAGTTGTTGGTCTTGCAAAATTCTATCATTTGATCTCCAGCATTGTTTCTATCACCAAGGCCATATTTTCCAACTACTGATCCTTCTTCTTTGTTTCCAACTTTTGCATTCCAATCGCCAGTAATTATCAGTGCATCGTGATTGCATGTTCGATCAATTTCAGACTGCAGCAGCTGATAAAAATCTTCTATTTCTTCATCTTTGGCCCTAGTGGTTGGCGCGTAAATTTGAATAATAGTCATATTAACTGGTCTTCCTTGTACGCATATGGATATTATCCTATCACTGACAGCATTGTACTTCAGGATAGATCTTGAAATGTTCTTTTTGATGGTGAATGCAACACCATTCCTCTTTGAGTTGTCATTCCCAGCATAGTAGACTATATGATTGTCCGATTCCAAATGGCCAATACCAGTCCATTTCAGCTCACTAATGCCTAGGATATCGATGTTTATGTGTTCCATTTCATTTTTGATGATTTCCAATTGTCCTAGATTCATACTTCATACATTCCAGGTTCCGGTTATTAATGGATGTTTGCAGCTGTTTCTTCTCATTTTGAGTCGTGCCACATCAGCAAATGAAGGTCCCAAAAGCTTTACTCCATCCACCTCATTAAAATCAACTCTATTTTGAGGAGGCAGCTCTTCCCCAGTCATCTTTTGAGTGCCTTCCAACCTGGGGGCTCACCTTCCAGCACTATATCAGACAATCTTCCGCTGCTGTTCATAAGGTTTTCAGTGGCTAATGCTTTTCAGAAGTAGACTGCCGGGTCCTTCTTATAGTCTGTCTTAGTCTGGAAGCTCAGCTGAAACCTGTCCTCCATGGGTCACCCTGCTGGTATCTGAATACCAGTGGCATAGCTTCCAGCATCACAGCAACACACAAGTCCCCACAGTATGCCAAACTGACAGACACATGGGGGATATCAATCCTGCTCCATATAAATGTGAAAATGAATTGATAAACTGAGATGAACCTTCAATACTGAGTTAAACTCTCGGGGTTTCTCCAGTCTGTGTCAGGCCAGTAAATTGGGTCTTTTTTTTGTGAGTCTGGGACCCTCTTTTGTGATCCCTGTCAGACCAGTCAGTGCTGGTCGCTGGGCACCTTCTAGTTGTGCTGGACTCTGTCTGATGGAAGCTGTGGTAGTTGTGGTCCTTTAGTCCTCTGGACTAATCTTTCCCTTTTGCCTTTGGTTTTCTTCATTCTCCCTTGCTCCAGATGGGATGGAACCAGTGGAGTATCTCAGATGGACACTCATAAGCTGAGAGTTTCAGGGATTCTGCAGTAGAGTTCATAGCACATACCATAAAGTTTCTTCTATGTGGTGAAGAAAACGTTTTTAAAAAATCATACTCAATCTGAAAAATACTCTTCTCCTTTCTTCATGTATGATATTCTTGACGTCATCATACATACAACTCATCTGGTCTTTAGTCATTAGTGTTCACTGCATCTAATCTATTTTTGAGATCATCTCTAAATTCAGATTGGATACATTTAAGGTTGTATTTTGGTTCTTGTGAACTTGTGTTAATTTTCTTCAGCTTCAACTTCAACTTGCATATGAATAAATGCTACTCTGATTTGCAGATAGCCCCTAACCTTGTTCTGACTATGTATGTATAGATATTTTATATTTACATGTATACATATATCTATATATGGAAATCCTGGTGGCATAGTGCTTAAGTGCTACAGCTGCTAGCCAAAAACTTGCCAGTTCCACTAGATGCTCCTTGGAAACCCTATCAGGCAGTTCTACCCCGTCCTATAGGGTCACTATGAGTTGGAATCAACTTGATGGCAACAGCTTTGTTTTTTTTTTTTTTTTTTAATCTGTATATACATATATGTGGACACCCTGCTGGTGTAGTGGTTAAGTGCTACAGCTGCTAACCCAAGGGTCGGCAGTTCAAATCCGCCAGGCACTCCTTGGAAACTCTACAGGGCAGTTCTACTCTGTCCTATAGGGTCGCTATGAGTTGGAATCGAATCAACGGCACTGGTTTTGGTTTTTTTATACATATATCTGTGTGTATACATATACAGATATATGTATAAATGTATATATGTGTGTACATATTCATGTATTTGAATCTAAGAATAGTTGTTTCTATTTCTCTGTCTGGCATTCAACATAATACTCAAGATTTTACACTATTAAAAAATCTTAACTTTAGTAAAGTAAAAAATAGACATTGTCTAGCAAAGTAATTTTAAAATGACTGTGTTTTATAGAGGTGCCTTGAAGGCCATTTCTTGAGGAAAATAGGTGCCTTATGGCCCCATGCTGACACACCTCATTCCATCACAACAGTTGTATTTGCTTTACGTTATTAGATTTTCACCTAAATGATATCACAGATTAGTACAAAAACCAGTATTTGGGCAGAAATTTTGTAATACAGAATATAAGTACTCTGGTAAAGGTAAGTACAAGATACATAAATATCGTAAATGACTTTTTGATCACTTCTAAAGGAGTTATATGAGAAAAGACCTTCGAGTAGACTTCAAAGAAGGGAAATGCTTTATCTAGCTCCTGAAGAACAAGTAGGAACTAGGCAGGTGGACACAAGAGGGTGATTCCGTTAGATACTGGGAATGTTATTTACAAGGGAATATTATACACAAAGGCACAGCACAGTAAGTCCAGGGAATTTTACTCATGTCAGGGTGCATAGGCTGATATAGGGGAAGCCAGATGACAATATACTATGTACCACAGGAATCAGATTCAGATATTATATTATTGACTGAAGAGCTATTGACAATGTTTAATAGTTGAACATGATCAATTTTGTATTACAAAAAAGGCGTTCTGGAAAGAGGGTAGTTTTATAGGTAAATAGTGATATTCCGGCAGGGAGACTTTTTTAAAAGCTAATAAAAGAGACCTGATGAAAAGTGTCAAAGTCTAAACTAGGATATACATATAGGAATTGAGAAAAAAAAAACAGATTTGAAGGTAATTGTTTAGAGAATTTAAAAATGAAAATCTACAGAAATTAATGACAATTCATGCAAGAGGGGATGACAAAGAAGAATCCAGGATAACTCTTAGATGTGGGCTTAGGTGACTTGGAGTTAGTCCAGTTTAGAAAATATAGAATGAGAGGCAGATTTGAAATTTTTTTACATTAATAAAATTAACACTGCAGAATTAATCATTACTGCTGAAAAGTTGGTGCCTCTTCTTTTTTTTCCCCGCAACACTCAATAAATGGGCCTCTTCCTTTTTAAAATATCTCATATAAGTGCCCAGTTCAGTTGAGACAACTGATGTGAAAAAGGGAATTTTGGATAAAATAATCCAGAAACCATTAAGCAACATAAAACTAAAAGTTCTGGTCCAGTTGAGAGATATACTGCCCCTAAAGCTTAAGAGATCTGGGCTACCATTTTAAAATAAAGTTTGTGATCATATTATAACTTTGTATAAGCCCAAATAATAACTTTGATTTATACCATGGCCAGCCTTAAAATTGTGTTTGTAATTACTCAAAAAAAAAAAAAAAGGAAATAGATTTATGTGTTTAATGAAACTTTAATATAAAAATCTTCTATTAAAGTCAAAGTACCGCATCCAGATTCATTTATTTATTTTTCAGCTAAAAAGCTAGTCCAAATTACCATTAGTTAAGAAGCAAATGTAAATTCCTCTTAGTAGATTTCAGCTTTTACAATTGCTTACTTTGGCAAAAGTCAGGACTGGTATAAATTTCACAGTTTAAAGCATAAGTTATGTGAATGAAGCTCAATAAATTACATAACTAATCATAGAGTTCTGTAAGAAAATAAGGGCCATCTTAGGTTACATTAATATAAATCTATTATTTACAAGAGAAAAAAAGCATACTTACCCTTCTCCAGACAATATACACACAAATTACTATATTTAGCCCCCACATGTCTGTCAGTTTGTCGTACTGTGGGGGCTTGCATTTTGCTGTGATGCTGGGAGCTATGTCACCGGTATTCGGATACCACCAGGGTCACCCACAGCACACAGGTTTCAGCTGAGCTTCCATACTAATACTAGGGAGAAGGACCCAGCAAATTACTTCTGAAAAGGATTAGCCAGTGAATACCTTATGAATACCAGTGGAATATTGTCTGATATATTGGCTGGAAGATGAGCACCCCAGCTTGGAAGGCACTCAAAAGATGGCTGGAAAAGAGCTACCCCTTCAAAGTAGAGCTGACCTTAATGACGTGGATGGAGCCAAGCTCTCGGGACCTTCATTTGCTGATGTGACGAGACTCAAAATGAGAAAAAACAGTTGTAAATATCCACTAATAATCAGAACGTGGAGTGTACAAAGTATGAAACTAGGAAAATTAGATATTGTCAAAAATGAAGTGGAACACATAGAGATCAACATTCTATGCATTAGTGAGCTGAAATGGACTGGTATCGGCCATTTTGAATCAGACAATTATATGGTCTACTATGCTGGGAATGACAACTTGAAGAGGAATGGCATTGCATTCATCATCAAAATGAACATTTCAAGATCTATCCTCAAGTACAGTGCTGTCAGTGACAGGATAATACCCATACATGTACAAGGAAGACCAGTTAATATGACTATTATTCAAATTTATGCACCAACCACTAAAGACAAAAATGAAGAAATTGAAGATTTTTTTTCCAGCTTCTGAGTCTGAAATTGATCAAACATACAATCAGCATGCATTGATAATCACTGGTGATAGGAATGAGAAAGCTGGAAACAAAGAAGAATGATCGGCAATTGTAAAATATGGCCTTGGAGACAGAAACAATGCCAGAGATAGCATAACAGACTTTTGCAAGACCAACGACTTCTATATTGCAAATACATTTTTTCACCAACATAAATGGCAACTGTACACATGGGCCTCGCCAGATAGAATACACAGGAATCAAATGAACTACATCTATGGAAAGAGATGATGGAAAAGCTCAATATCATCAGTCAGAACAAGGCTAGGGGCTTACTGTAGAACATCAGTTGCTAATACGCAAGTTCAAGTTGAACTGAAGAAAATTAGAACAAGTCCATGAGAGCCAAAGTATGAACTTGAGTATATCCCACCTGAATTTAGAGACCATCTCAAGAACAGATTTGACACATTGAACTCTAATGACTGAAGACCAGACGAGCTGGGGAAGGACATCATACATGAAGAAAGCAAGAGGTCATTAAAAAGACCAGAAAGAAAGAAAAGACCAAAACGGATGTCAGAAGAGACTCTGAAACTTCCATTTCAACATGGAGCAGCTAAAGCAAAAGGAAGAAATGATGAAGTAAATGTTCAATCATTTCAAGACGCAGAATATGACCAGGGATTGATGGTACTGAAGGAAGAAGTCCAAACTGCACCAAAGGCATTGGTGAAAAACAAGGCTCTAGGAATTGACGGAATACCAACTGAGACGTTTCAACAAATAGATGCAGTGCTGGAAGTGCTCACTCGTCTATGCCAGGAAATTTAGAATACAGCTACCGTGCCAGGTGACTGGAAGGGACCCATTCTTATGCCTATCCCCAAGAAAGGTGATCCAACTGAATGTGGAAATTATAGAACAACATCACTGAAATCACACACAAGTAAAATTTTGCTGAATATCATTCAAAAGCGGTCGCAACAGTATATCAACAGGGAAGTGCCAGAAACTCAGGCCAGATTCAGAAGAGGACGTGGAACCAGGAATATCATTGCTGATGTCAGATGGATCCTGGCTGAAAGCAAAGAATACCAGAAAGATGTTTACTTATGTTTTGTTGACTATGCAAAGGCATTGAACTGTGTGGATCATAACAAATTATGGGTAACATTGTGAAAAGCGGGAATTCCATAACACTTAATTGTGCTCGTGAGGAATCTGTACATAAATCAAGAGCCAGCTGTTCAGTCAGAACAAGGAGATACTGCATGGTTTAAAGTTAGGAAAGGTATGTGTCAGAATAGTTTCCTTTCACCATACCTATTCTATCTATATGCTGAGCAAATAATCCGAGAAGCTGGACTATATGAAGAAGAATAGGGCATCAGGGTTGGAGGAAGACTCATTAACAACCTGCGTTATGCAGAGGACACAACCTCACTTGCTGAAAGTGAAGAGGACTTGAAGCACTTACTGATGAAGATCAAAGACCATAGCCTTCAGTATGGATTGCACCTCAACATAAAGAAAAAAAATACTCACAACTGGACCAATAATCAACATCATGATAAATGAGGAAAAGATCGAAGTTGTCAAGGATTTCATTTTACTTGGGTCCACAATCCACAGCCATGGAAGCAGCAATCAAGAAATCAAAAGACGCAACACATTGGGCAAATCTGCTGCAAAATATCTCTTTAAAGCGTTGAAAAGCAAAGACGTCACCTTGAAGACTAAGGTGGGCCTGACCCAAGCCATGGTATTTTCAACTGCATCATATGCACGCAAAAGCTGGACAGGCCAAAGAAGAATTGATGTCTTTAAATTGTGATGTTGACGAAGAATATTGACGATAACATGGACTATCAAAAGTACGAACAAATCTGTCTTGGAAGAAGTACAACCCGAATGCTCCTTAGAAGCAAGGATGGCGAGACTGCATCTTATGTACTTGGGACATGTTGTCAGGAAGGATCAGTTCCTGGAGAAGTACATAATGCTTAGGAAAGTAGAGGGTCAGTGAAAGAAAGGAAGACCCTCAATGAGATGGATTGACACAGTGGATATATCAATGGGCTCAAGCATAACAACGACTGTGAGTATGTCACAGGACCAGGCAGTGTTTTGTCCTGTGGTATACAGGGTCGCTGTGAGTCAGAACCGACTAGACGGCACCTAACAACAACAACAACAACACTGTATTTAGAACTGGATATAACAAAAAAAAACTACCCTGCCCATAAAAGAATGACATGTAAGTAAAAGCTAGTTTTTGTACCATACAAGACTTGAAATGTTTAGGCAAATGAAGAAAAGAGTAAATTAGAACAAAATAAGCACCCTTCAGATACTTGAAAGAATCACACTTTGCTGATATGGATCTTCTAACAAAGTTACTATCAAAGCCAATGCCAGGGGTAAAATTCTTCCAGTAATGACAAACTATGCAATTCAGACTCTGGACATTAGAAATGCATCTGAGCCAGGGAGGAATTACTGAGTCAAAATACTGTAGAAGAAAGAAGGCCAGAAAGGTGAATCCTGGCATTTGAGGTATCTTTTGCCCCGGGCTTTCTGCTGAGTCACAGGACTTGAAGCTATAAAATTATAGTCCATTGCTCTCCAGGAGGGGAAGGAACTTGTAACACTCCAGCTTATAACACCCAAAGGGCTACATGTGAAGAGTAATGATCCAGCAGAAAAAGATAACCCCCCACAGCAACTGAATCCTAGGATCCTATGATCTTAATCTCTGGGTAAATTAAATTGATTTGGTATTGTTGCTGCTCCTGGCCAAGCTGCCAGCCAGAAATAAAAGTGAAACCTCTCTGGATAAAGATAGCATTATTCAGGATCTAACTTTATCTCTATTTTTTAAAATATAAAATGTTCAGCACTAATTGGAAATAACCAGGCATACAGTCCTGATGTCTTCATGGTTAAGAGTTTGGCTGCTAACCAAAAGGCGGACGTTTCAAATCTACCAGCCACTCAATGGAAATCCTATGGGGAAGTTCTACTCAGTCCTATAGGGTCACCGTGAGTCAGAACCAACTTGGCAATGGGTTCGGTTTTGGTTTTTATGCCAATGTAACAAGGAGTTAAAAAAACAAGAATGAGTAGAAAAACATACCTTGCTCATGGATAGGAAGACTTAACATTGTAAAAATCTCTATTCTGCCAAAAGCCATCTATATATACAATGCATTTCTGATCCAAATTCCAACATTTTTTAACGTGATGGAGAAACAAATCACCAACTTCATATGGAACGGAAAGAAGCCCCAGATAAGTAAAGCATTACTGAAAAAGAAGAACAAAGTGGGAGGCCTCACTCTACCTGAGTTTAGAACCTATTATACAGCCACTAGTCAAAAAAGCCTGGTACTGGTACAACAACAGATACATAGACCAATGGAACAGAATTGAGAATCCAGATATAAATCCATCCACATATGAGCAGCTGATATTTGACAAAGGCCCAGTGTCAGTTGATTGGGGAAAAGTCTTTTTAACAAATGGTGCTGGCATAACTGGATATCCATCTGCAAAAAATGAAACAGGATCCATACCTCACACCATGCACAAAAACTAACTCCAAATGGATCAAAGACCTAAACATAAAGACTAAAACAATAAAGATCATGGAAGAAAAAATAGGGACAACGTTAGAAGCCCTAATACAAGGCATAAACAGAATACAAAACATTACTAGAAATGCCAGAGAGAAACCAGATAACTGGGAGCTCCTAAAAATCAAACACCTGTGCTCATCTAAAGACTTCACCAAAAGGGTAAAAAGACCACCTACAGATTGGGAAAAAATTTTCAGCTACGACTTCTCCAACCAGCACCTGATCTCTAAAATCTACATGATTCTGCTAAAACTCAAACCCAAAAAGACAAACAACCCAATTAAAAAATGGGGAAAGGATATGAACAGGCACTTCACTAAAGAAGATATCCAGGCAGCTAACAGATACATGAGGATATGCTCTCGATCATTAGCCATTAGAGAAATGCAAATTAAAACTACAATGAGATCCCATCTCACTCCAACAAGGCTGGCATTAATCCAAAAAACACAAAATAAGAAATGTTGGAGAGGCTGTGGAGAGATTGGAACACTTATACACTGCCCATGTGAATGTAAAATGGTACAACCACTTTGGAAATCGATTTGGTGCTTCCTTAAAAAGCTAGAAATAGAACTACCATTCGACCCAGCCTTTACACAAACAGATATATGCATACCCATGTTTATTGCAGCACTGTATACAATAGCAAAAAGATGGAAGCAACCAAGGTGCCCAACAACGGATGAGTGCATAAATAATGGTATATTCACACAATGGAATACTACGCATCGATAAAGAACAGTGATGAATCTGTGAAACATTTCATAACATGGAGGAACCTGGAAGGCATTATGCTGACCGAAATCAGTCAGTTGCAAAAGGACAAATATTGTACAAGACCACTATTATAAGATCTTGAGAAATAGTTTAAACTGAGAAGAACACATTCTTTTGTGGTTACGAAACGGGGGAGGGAGGGAGAGGGGTATTCACTAATTAGATAGTAGATAAGAACACTTTAGGTGAAGGGAAGGACAACACTCAATACAGGGGAGGTCGGCACAACTGGACTAAACCAAAAGCAAAGAAGTTTCCTGAATAATCTGAATGCTTTTAAGGTCAGCTAAGCAGAGGCAGGGGTTTGGGGACCATGGTTTCAGGGGACATCTAAGTCAATTGGCATAAGAGAATCTATTAAGAAAACATTCTGTATCCCACTTTGAAGAGTGGCATCTGGGGTCTTAAATGCTAACAAGCGGCCATCTAAGATGCATCAATGAGTCTCAACCCACCTGGGTCAATGGAGAATGAAGAACACCAAGGACACAAGGTAATTTCAAGCCCAAGAGACAGAAAGGGCTACATGAACCAGAGAGTACATCATCTTGAGACCAGAAGAACTAGATGGTGCCCAGCCACAACTGATGACTGCCCTGGCAGGGAACACAACAGAGAACCCCTGAGGGAGCAGGAGAACAGTGGGATGCAGACCCCAAATTCTCATAAAAAGACCAGAATTAATGGTCTGACTGAAACTAGAAGGACCCCGGTGGTCATGGTCCCCAGACCTTCTGTTGGCCCAGGACAGAAATCATTTCCAAGGCCAACTCGTCAGACATGGGTTGGACTGGACAATGGGTTGGAGAGAGATGCTGATGAGGAGTGAGCTACTTCTCATCAGGTGGACACTTGAGACTATGTTGGCATCTCCTGTCTAGAGGGGAGATGGGAGGGTAGAGGGTGTTAGAAGTGGATAAAATGGTCACGAAAAGAGAGAATAGAAGGAGGAAGTGGGCTGTCTTATTGGGGGACAGTAATTGGGAGTATGTAGTAAGGTGTATATAAGTTTTTATGTGAGAGACTGACTTGACTTGTAAACTTTCACTTAAAGCACAAAAAAAATTATTAAAAAAAAACGAGAATGAAAATTTCAGTAAAGAAATAGACAAATCTACAAATTTGGGAGATTTTAAAATTGGTCTCTCAAAAATTGAGGAAGAAGGCACTAAATATTAAGTCTATAACTGAAAGAAAAAAAAACCCTTTGCTGTCAAGTTGAGCCTGACACATAGCAACCCTATAGGATATAGTAGAACCTCTCCATTGGGTTTCTAAGGAGCAGCTGGCGGATTTGAACTGCTGACATTTTGGTTAGCAGCCAAATGCCTAGCCACCACACAACCAGGGCTTCAAGTAAGTATATAGCAGATTTCAAAAACATAATTAACAATTGGCCAAATTGATACCCATAAAATGCTGAACCTAACTACAGAAAACACATTTTACCAAAGTTTACCATATCATGGGTCATAAAGAAAGTCTTAACTAAAGAATTGAAATCAGAAAGAACATATTCCCTGGCCATAGTAAAATTAAGCTACAAAGCAAAAATGAAGGAAAAAACAGAAAATCCCTATATATATATGGGAATTAAAAAATGCACTTACAAATAAATCATTTTCCAGGAAAAAGTTATGATGAAAACTAGAAAACATTCTGAAATGAATGGCAACAAAAACACAATATATCAATGTATGTGACAAGGAAAGTTGGGCTTAGAGATGAAACGTAGTCTTAAATGATTTAAATATTGAAAATCAATGAATAGAGATTAATCTAAGAAATTAGAAAACAGCAGCAAACAAGGCCAAAAAAGAAAATAAAATGAAGGAAATAACAGATTAAAAAAAAAAAAGATAAGGAAGTCAGCACAACTTGACCAAGGCAAGGTCACAGAAGATTCATAGACACATTCAAACTCCCTGAGGGACCAAATTACTGGGCTGAGGGCTGGGGACCACTGTCTCAGGAGACATCTGGCTCAACTGGCATAACATTGTTAATAAAGAAAATATTCTACATCCTACTTTGGTGAGTAGCATCTGGGGTCTTAAAAGCTTGTTAGTAGCCATCTAAGATATTCCACTGGTCTCATCCATTGGAAGCAAGGGAGATGGAAGAAAACCAAAGACACAAGGGAAAGATTAGTCCAAAGGACTAACAGACCACAACTACCACAGTCTCCACCAGACTGAGTCCAGCACAAATAATGGAGCTAGCTACCACCACTGACTGCTCTGACAGGGATCAAAATAGAGGGTCCCGGACAGAGCTGGAGAAAAATGTAGAACAAAATTCTAACTCACAAAAAAAGACCAGGCTTATGGGTCTGACAGAGACTGGAGAAACCCTGAGAGTATGGCCCCTGGGTACCTTTTTAACTCAGTACCGAAGTCGCTCCCTAGGTTCATTCTTCAGCCAAAGATGAGACAGGCCCATAAAACATGACAAGACTAAATGGGGACATCAGTCCAGGAACAAGGACGAGAAGGCAGGAGGGGAAAGAAAAGCTGGTAACAAGGAGCTCAAGGTCGAGAAGGGGTGAGTGTTAACATGTCACGGGGTTTGCAACTAATGTCATAAAAAATATGTGTATTTAATTGTTTAATCAGAAACTAATTTGTTCTGTAAACCTTCATCTAAAGTACAATTTAAAAAAATCACGCCTCAAAAAAAAAGATGAAAAAATTGTTTCTTTAAAATGTATAAATTTCTGACAAGGCTGCTCACTATAAAAATAAATATCCAATAAATGCATTAAGAGACAACCACTACACTCTACAAACAAAAAATATCAGAAGGTATTATAAAGTACTTTACGCTAACAAATTTGAAAACATAGGCTACGTGGACATGTTTCTAGAAAAAAAAAATTCAAAAGAATAGATACAGAACTTAAATAGACCCACATTTATAACAGAATTGACTCATAATAAAATACCTTTCTAAAAGAAAATTATAGGCCAGATGGTTTATCAGTGAATTCTGTCAAACATTTAATGGAGTAACACCAATCTTATTCAACCTCTTCTAGAAGACAGAAAAGAGAAAGAGCATTTTTCAGCTCATTTTATGGGCCCAGGCTAACCTTGAAAATATCACTTATAAAAATATTATTGGAAAAAGAAATTAAAAGCCAATGTCACCCATGATCATGAATGTAAAAATTCTAAGGAAAATGTTATCAATTTAGATATGGTAATGTTTTACATATGAATATTTCAATACCATAAATTCAAGTCAAGGCAGAAAGCTGGTTTTTAACACTAAAAAATCAATGCACATTAACAGACTAAAGAACAAAGATACGATCAATCTCAAAAGATAGAAGAGAGTATTTGGTAAAAATCAACATCCATTATTGATCTTTAAAAAGCTCTTTGTAAACTAAGAATGTTAGGGAATATTTTAATTTTATAAATATTACCTAGAAAATATCTAAAGCCACATTCATAGTCATTATTCAGAGAAACAAATATCTGCTATTGCCATTTAAATTTAAAATGGTACTGAAAATAAGGATAGAAAAATAAAGATGGGAAAGGATGAAATAAAACTGTCATTGTTTGTAGATACATGTTGGTGTATGTAGAAAATCTAGTAACAATCACTACCTCAGTGATTCAATCTAGTAAATGAATTTAGCAAGTTTTCTAGATACCTATCAATATAAAAGACAATTGTATTCTACATAAAATATGATTTAATACAAATACCTAACAAATGTGGTCAAGACTTCTATAAAGAATACTATAAAATAGTATTAAAAAAATTAAGAACTAATTAAAGAAAGGTTGATAAAATGTTCATGAATCAGAAAGGTCTAATACTGTAAAGAGGTCAATCCCTCCCAAATTGATCTATAGAATCAATTCAGTCCCAATGAGCATCCCTACAGATTTATCTGTTTAGAAATTAACAACGTGATTCTAAGGCTTATACAAAAATGACAGGGACCACATATACTCAAAATATTCTTGAAAAAGAAACAAAATTGGAATATTTACTGTATCAAATATCAAAACATATTATGAAGTACAGTAATAGAAAATAATATAGCAGAACACCTTCAGGACCTTGGGGCAAAATATATTGATTAAATAAGACACAGAAGACAATAATCAAAGAATAAGTGTCACAGATAAACATGTATTTTAAAACCAACTGAATTGCACACTTTAAATATGTGTACCTCATTCTATGGAAACTCTGGTGGCATAGTGGTTAAGTGCTATGGCTGCTAACCAAAAGGTCGGCAGTTCAAATCCACCAGGTGCTCCCTGGAAACTCTGCGGGGCAGTTCTACGCTGTCCTTTGGAGTCGCTATGAGTTGGAATCGACTCGACGGCAACGGGTACCTCATTCTATGTAAATTACCCTCAGTGAGGTTACTAAACTAAGCCTAATGGCAGATTTATTTATTAGTAACATCATTAATATAATAACATTAAGTTATTAGTACAAAAATATAAAAGCTGAAAAAGAAATTACCATTTGATTTCCATTTAAAAATCACCTTGTCTTCTATTATACAGTCATAGGAAATTTTAGAAACTTTTAAAAAATATACTTAATATTCTTGGCAAAGCGTCACAGAAACAAATTAAGCAAAAATGATCATCCCTTAGCTGACAGGATGTAATCTTTCATATTAATTAATTTTTTTTAATTCTGTGTGATGCTCTTACCTACCAAATGATATGCATGAAAGGAATGAATCATAATTTCCTCCTCAAAATCTAAAGGAGTTATCAAAATTCAGTATTGAAGCTTGAAGTTATGTTCTTAATTTTGAGAACACAAGAAATGTTTTGTTTATAGATAAAATTAAATTATATTAAAATAACATTTGTTTACATAATTTCAATGGTTCAGCAATTATGGAAATAAGCTAAAAAGTCTGGTTCCCCAAATGTATAAGTCCATTTGCCTGACCTAACAAACATGTTATGCAAGATATTTTGAGTAGTGTGATCTTTCAATATTTATCTGTTTATACTAGACAAATAAAAAGCAAAACAACAAATTCCACATTGGCAACTTAAAATCCTTTCAGAGAATTTTAAAAGTCCTTTCTCCAACTTAATTATCCTTAATTTCCATTATTTCTGCCTACTCTATAACTGCCAGGATTGATTTACAACACAAACTGAATGAATAGCTTTCTGTCTTTGGTACATAAGTCATTTCTTTCCTGGAGTTTTTTTTTTTTTTTTTTGTCCCCATGGAAAAGCAAAAGGACACTGATTTTCAAGAAAAATTTGAGGGGAAAAAATTGATCAAGGCTTGAGTACTTTCTTTACCAATTATTAGGATTTATCATAATACCATATTAATGAAGTTAATTCAACCAGGGTGATTTGGGAGCAGAAAAGAGTCCAGAAATAGTCTCACAGATATCTGGAGATTGATATAGGGAAGAGTCAGAATTATAGATGAGGAAAGCCATTTCATTCTAACCCCCCAGTATGTCCCAGGCACAAAATATTTTTTCTTTCACCCAACAGCTCTTTGTGTAAGAAATGGATACAGTAAGAACAACAAAGAGTTATTGAGCTCTTATCATGAGCTGGCTCTTGTGTTCTTTGACATGATTCCATTAATCTTTGAAGCCCCCTTGCTTTCTAGCCATAATTAGATGTCCCAAGATCATCTTGTACTTTCCTTGGCCCATAACTCAAATCAGCAGTATCTCCTGAAAAGAAATAGTATTAGAGGACACAACCCTGCTGCCATGGATGTTCATTGTTACTAGGGTGAAACTGATTCTAAACCACAGCAGTGGACAGAAATATATGTTTAAAATTAATGACTTTGGGTTGATATTTGAAATGCAATTTCAACCGTTACAGAATTTTGCTCCTTTTATTCTCGTATATAATCTAACTTATACAAAAATACTGCTTTATCACATTATGTTAACACATTTATTGTTTTATCCAACAATATGAAGAAAATAATATCAATATAACAATAGCAATATTACTTTTAAAAGTTAAGTTACTGTCCAGAAAGTTTTTTGTAGACATAAGATAATCCTATTCTAAAATTTATATGGAAAAAAATGGTACAGGGCCTAGCATAACTAATTTTAAAAAAGAAGAATAAAGTAAGACTCACCCCACCCAATGTTAAAGCGTACTATATAGCTACAGTAATCAAGACAGCATGGTATTGGCAGAGGCATAGACACATAGACCAATGTCAGACATAGAGAACACACATATATAGACCTATACAAATATGCCCAATTCATTTTTGACACAGTTACCAAAATAATTCAGTGTAAGAAGGACAGCCCTTTCAAATATGATGCTAGAACAACTGGACATCAGTAGGTTTAAAAAAAAAAAAAAAAGAACCTTGACCTAAACCTCATATGTTATACAAAATTAACTCAAAAGAGATGGCAGATTTAAATGTAGGATGTAAAGATACACAGATTTTAGAAAAAAAATAGGCAAAAAACTTTGGGACCTAGGGCTAACCGAAGCATGCTTAGACTTGATACCAAAAAAAGTATGATCCATGAAAAGAAAAATACATAAATTGGATTAAAAAAAGGTTAAAAACTTTTGCTTTGCAAAAGGTCCTGTAAAGAAGATAAAAAGATAAGCTACAGACTTGGAGAAAATATTTGTAAACCACATATCCGACAAAGGACTAAAATCTGGACTGGATAAAGAACTCAAAGTTAAAATAACATGAAAAATTCAAATATTTGCCTGCTTTACCTTATTCAAAATTAACATACAATATATGCTATTCTGCACGTTACTCTTTTTCCTCCAACATACCTTGGAAAAATAACAGACCCTCTCCTTGCCAGTAATCAAGTACATCCTCATTTTTTTTTTAAATCTGTATTATTTCATATTTCACTTCATGTATATACCATCAGTTTCAGCAAGAGGTGGCAAGACTAGACCACTCTTGAATATCACCATCAGGTTGTCTGCCTAACAAGACAGTATTAAGAATATGCATAGACCAAGGCTCAAGGAGCATCCTCTTTCTCCAAATCCTCTTCGCTTTTCTTCATCTGCCCAACTTATTCCCAGCTTTTGAAACCCAGTGCTAATACCATCAATTCTGTGAAATCATCCCTTTTTATAAACTCCCACTACACTTTGTTCATAACTTTGAATACTCACGATGTAATTTTCAAATGTATCTTTTTATACATCTCTCTGGGAGTTTTGGAATTTCAGAGATCTTGGCAGGAATCCCAACTCCACTACTTTCTACTTGTATGAATGCAAGTTAATTAGTCTCCTTGAATCTTGGTTTTCTTATCTGTAGAATCAAGTTAATAATACCCACTTCTTAAGAGTTATTTGAGAATAATATGTGTAAATTGATGAAATCATTTTTTGATCCCAGTGCTGGTTCCCAGGAAATGATAATCCTCTTTCTCTAGGATAAAAATCGTTTTTTTACTGGCCTTTGCATTCTCAGTGCAGAGAAAAATGTCTGACATGTGGAAGTTCAATAAATGTTTACAGAATGCCCAAATGCATGAATGACCCAATCTCACGCATTGTAAATGCATGATGGCTTCTGGCTCCCCAACTTGAAGCTTTTCTCCAATTGGAGCATTACTATCTCACAAGCTACTGGCTCCCAGAAGTGATAAACCGTGTTTCACTTGGCTGGTCTGTTGGTATTCACTCAAAATGTGTTCTCAGCTCTAACGTGCCCTAAACTCATTTTTATTCAGCTGTTCCACTCAGAGACGTTCCCAGAAGACCAAGAATTCAGTACGCCAAATGGCTCTCCTTTTCCATCCACTGATCTGCCCAGGTAGAAAAACCTAAGCTGGTGAGACTTCAACATTAGCCAAGCTGTCACTTGAGGAGATGACAACTTGCTCTGAAAGAAATCACAACATTCTGTGCAAATTGTAAATGCTATTGTCCTAAACTGTAATCATTTAGCCTCTGAGGCCATTTACAAATTGAATTTACAAATCTTTTTTTTTTTTTTTTCTATCTTTCTATCATGGCCATAGCTAAATTGTACTTTCAAAGTAGCCCAAAGAATACTGAAAAGTAAACTGATCTTCTGGGGTCACTTTTTTCCTCAGATTATTTGCAGATTCAGGGCACAGCATCAAAGAACTGAAAGTCAGGAAAAAAGCCCTGAGCAGAGGGACACACTGCTGGGTAAGAGGGTTGTATGAACACTACGATATATTTATATTTAAATTAATATTAAGCTTTTGAAAACTTTGGAAAGTAACCAATAAAGAAGTCAAATCTCTAATAAACTTGGGGGAGGAGGAAGGTCAATGGTCAGGAAGAGTGCACAGAAAGGGAGAGGATGTAGAGAAGAAACTAAAAGGAAGCAGGAAGTAAAATAATTCTAAGCTAGAATTAGGATCAAGAGAAAAAGTGGTTTAAGTATAATAATTCCCTGGGAGGAGTTTCCATTATAGGATGTTGTAAAGTAAAGTTTGTTGTAAGAGACAAGTAGGTTGAACCAAACCATCAGCTCAGTCCTCTGATGCTACTCAACACTGGCTTGGTCCAGAAACAATAGTTCCAGCATGGTATTAACATTACCATGTGGAAAAGCGAGACCTGTAGTGTGGCACAAGCATTCTAGGTCACCTGCTTCTCAGAACTCTAGCTCAGAAGTCATCTCCACCCCAAATGTAGGTACAGTGGAGTCAATGGCAGCAGCGACCCACATATGTTCATAGAACAGTGTTTGCATGAATTCTTCAAGAAGGTGTAAGGTAGCAAAAATGAACAGAAGAGCAAAACATTTCTCAAGAACCACTCTCAAGTTTTTGAGCCCTAGAGAAAAAAATCCGCAGAAGGGTATGAACTGTGATGTTACAATTTTCCAACCTCACCATGTTCCTAGGCTGATGATCTATTACATTAATAGTATTCGTGAAAGCCGGTATGTTAAAAAATCTATTTAGTGTTTTTGTTTGTTTTTTGCAGTACGAGTAAAGGATAAAGTTTTGTACTTGATGACAAGTGGATCTGAGTTCAAATCATCCTTCTGCCACTTGCTGCCATGTGGCCATGGATGAATGACTTAAGGTACTAAAAGATTCATTACCTATTTAAAGAAAGAGGGATAAGAATAATATTTTCTCATGTACTGCTGGGAGAATTAAATAATTCTTGTGAAAAAGAACGTCTGGCACTTGGTAAGGGCTAACTGAATGATCAATATCTCGTATAATTTTTTTTTTAATTCATTGCTGATAGAAAAATCTCTTAGATCTTTTTCTATCTTAGGAAATGACCTCTGACCTCCACATTAAAATAAATACAGACTGAATACAAAGAATTTAATAAAACGAAGACTAGAATACTAACGTGTCTAAGCCAAAAATACTGTGACATCTAACATACAATGTTATAGGCAAGAAGTCTCAGACTTCCCTGTTGGTAATTATTTCCTCTATATCTTGTCACTAGAGATTGAGTTGGGTAAGGATGAATAGAAAAGGTATTATAATCCTTTGTAGGACATGCAATATAATTTTATAACTTCTAATAATATCAATACGGAGCAGTTCTACTCTGCACACACAGGGTCGCCATGCGTCAGAATTGACTCGACGGCAACTAACAATAACAACAGTATGAAAACTATTTAAGAATCCCTCTGCATCAAACTCTGCTTTACATAACTCTAGATAAGTTAGGAAAGGTACTTGGAGAGGGTTTTAAATACAAGGCTGAAGAGCTTTGACTTAATTTAGTAGTAAATAGGAAGCTAGCAAAAACTTTTGATCAAACTATGAATAAAGGTACACTTTGGGAAAATTTCCTTCATTCAACAACAGCAAACATTCATTGAGCACCACCAGGGCAGGGGTATGTGGAGACAAACAACAAGAGTATATGATTGATTGAGAAGACAGAGACAGTTGGCTGGAAAGCCATTGCAAGGGCAAGGTGGTATTTTGAGAGTAAGGAGGCAAAGGTGGGCTAAATTCTTAAGAAGAATAAAAACAATTTTGGACAGCCTCTATTCATTGATGCTATCAAGATCCAACAAGAGAGCAATAATAAAATGACAATCTGTGACAAAGACTCAGTTTATTTGTAGGGATCCACTGTGCAGTTATGACTTCTCCAAGCAACACTCAACTGATATACAGCAGATAAATAGGACAATGATGCTTATCAAGACCTGAATCTTCACAAGATAGAAACATAAAATCAAGGATATGAAGATTCTGTAATGGTTGCAAGGTAATTGTTGAAACTACCTTAATGCCACACTATAATTATTAATATTCATGAATAAAAGAATAGTTGAATGCTTTTCTTAAAGTAACACTTTGGCATAGGAAGAATATAAAAATGATATGCAGTTTTTGGTGAAGAGGTCCTTTATTTAACTAGCAATACTAAAGCATGACATCTGTACTAAGAATATTAATTAGGACTCTTTATTTAAATAAAACATGACTAGTGGAGGAGAAACAAAGAAATAATATCCCAAGAACTCCTGAGGTTTCATTTAATTTCTTCCTAAGGCACACAGATGATGCAGTAATCATTCTGTGAGGTTCTCTGTTTCATATACAGATGGTAAGGAAGGAGCCCTGGTGGTGTAGTGGTTAAGTGCTTGGCTGCGAACCAAAAGGTTGGCAGTTTGAACTCATCTGCCATTCTATGGGAGAAAGATGTGGCAGTATGCTTCCATAAAGATCACAGCCTTGGAAACCCAGAGTTCTACTCCATCCTATAGGGTCACTATGAGTCGGACCAGGATTAATGGCAATGGGTTAGCTTGCAAGGCAAGGTTTAGAGTGAGGACCATAAGGAAAGGAGGAGATCAACATTTTTGGAGTATCTGCTATGTCCCAAGTACTATTTAAAGTGCTTAATATGCATTTTTTCATACAGCGACCCTTTGTAGTATTACTAATCCCATTTTAGAAATGAGGAAACTGAGGCTCAGCAAAGTAAATAAACTGAACAAAGTCATTCAGCTGGTAGGTAGCAAAAGTATCAGAATTATAAGCCAGGTTTTATAACCCATCATACCATGATACTCTATCAAATTTGTGTGTGACCTTATAAAAAATGAAAAACGGAAATCAGTATGGCTGTTGTCCTTTGCAACACAATCCTATATATAAAACAAATCCTTTACATGCTTTCCTCTCCTTCTTACAACACAGAGTTGTAATGGATATAATGTGACCCTGAAAAGAGCTGCTTCTCTTTTCAAATGTGTAATTTTTATCCTTTTATGAATCACACCCTAAAGATGTGCCAAACTGTGAAGTAACAAACAAGTTTTCTGAGATGTCTAGCCCAATGGCCTGTCAACTTTCTAATGTTTATTTTTAAGGGAAAAAAAAAACTCAGGATCAAGGAAGTAATCACTTGAACAGTTTTTGTTGAGTTTTGTTTTTTTGTTTTTTTCAAATTTTTGTTGCTAAAATGTAAAAGCAGTTGAAACGTCAGATGCAATTAGCACATGCTTATCCCCACGTGGGATGTATAACTGAGTGCATCAATGAAAATCATATTTCAGCAGCACAATGTCAAGAAAGTTATTTTTAACAGAAGTATTGCATTTATTAAAAAATAAAAAGCAAATATGAACAGCCATTTCACTCAGTGGATTTTAAAATGTTTAATATAGAGAAATGGCTGAACTATTTATAAGCGATATATGATTTCTTTTTCACAATTTCTAAAATTCTTATAAAGACCATTTCATTTATGTTGTTTACTTTTTTTTTACATTTTATCTTCTCATTAGACAGGAAAGTTTCAACCCTACATGTTATTTGCAAAAAAAAAATAACTAGACTTGTGTAGAAAAAAAGTTGTTTGAGACTTTTTTTTGTTCCAGTAGGAGAGAAAGTAACACTTTGATTCAATTGTTCCTTTAAGTTCACTAAAAAAGAAAATCTATCCTAAAGTCCCAAGCACTAAGTCACAAGGCAAACACTGATCTGATTTAATAACAGTGATTATCAAATTATTCAGTCTCCCATATTTTTGAAACTTTGGCCTTTTTACCCACATTTTAGTGTCATATTCTTAATTTTTAACAAATTGCATTAACAAAAGCTACCAAAAAATATACAAATTATTGAAAATTATTAGTTTTTGTTCCTCTGTTTTCAGATATTTTGGAGGGAAAAGTCAGAAAAGCTTGGTAAATTTGCTTAGCCATCTCTGAGGAAAAACAAAATCTCTGAATATTGCCCCTAGATAGTAGCAAATGCATCCAATTTATGGGGAAATTGGTCTTTTCATACTCTGCTGGTGAGCTTGTAAAGCAGGTCAACCTTCAAGGAGATCAGCTGGTAATAATAGCACCCAACTTTTTAAATATGCCTTCCCTTTAGTCCAAATAATTCTACTCCTAGGAGTTTGGCCTATCAAAAGTCACACACAAATATATGTCCAAGAAAATTTTCACCAACATGGTATAATTATAATTGGAAACAACCTAAATGAACATCAGTTGTGGATTGATTGAATAAATTACAGGTTTTAACAGTTAAATGCTGTGGTGCCTTTAAAATGCTAAGATAGAACATATGTGTTGACATAAACTGAAGTACATAATGTATTGTGGAGCAAAAGAAGGTTACAGCAGTATGTATATTACACTCCTACATATGTTATACCGTCTGGAAAACACAGTTCAAATTTTTAATAGAGGATATCTCTACACAGTGAAATTAAAAGGTGTGAAATATTTTTTTATGTACTTCTACATTGCACTACTTACAATAGTTATTGACTGATTTTACTCTTTAAAATCACCCCCATTTAGTTCAATTACTTTTAAATGAGGCAATCCAATTTTATACAATCTACTTCTTTTTTTTTTCTGGTTTTTTAGTGGTGTTTTTATGGCTCTAAAATACTTTAAAGAAAAAAATCTCATAAATTGTCTTATGATTTCATTTCATGTATCAATTCCCCAGGCCTATGATATGTAATCCTTCTGCCAGCCACAGCATCTGTTTTCCAGGCTCTGGACCAGTTTCCTGTGGCAGAGTCTGGGCTATGGTCCTGGCTATAGCCCCACTGGTTCCTACCTATTTCAAATCTTTTTCTCCCACTTCCCCAGAATTTCTGTGAGCTCCCCAATGCCCTTTTACCAAGTTCATTTTTTAGCAAGGGTTAGTTTTTGTTGCTTGTACCTTAAAACTCTAACTGCTACGTTTTGTCTTCGAAGCTCATGGATGGCTTGAAAAAAATTTTTTGTAATTCCTCTCAGGCTCTGAAGAGAAGGCCCTGATCAACAAAAATGACACAATTGTTTTCAAAGCTCTTCTCAGGGAATCTTCAAGTTATCTTCATTCTTCCCAGCTATCTTGATGTTGCTAGGATTCCCAAAGTAGAAGAATAATTAGCCATGATATCCTATTCTACTGAACAACTTGGCTGCCAACACTTCCACACAGAAACTCCACTACGTCAGCAACACCTCCAGGTCACTGATCCATCAAGAAGTCCCTGATTAGAATCACAGAATGCTGGTGCTTAAAGATTATCTTTGTTCGAAGAGATTAACCCAACTATTTTATCTGAGCTATTCAAAGTCTCTAGTGAAGTAGGTATTTGGGGACAACAAAGATACCTGATTCAGCAGATTCCCTAAATATAATCCACAATATATAACAATCCATCAGCATCTAAAAATCAATCAGGCTTATTATCTGAAGTTTCCTGGCAAAACACTATTCCACATTCATGTTAAATAAGCTTCTTGACCAGTTTTATCCCTCCTTAACCTGCTATTATTCCTTAAGTATATCACAGATCATTGTATCACAATATAAATACAAATGCCAATGGCTGTGCAATTAATATTTTCCTTATGCTTTTTTCCTGAAAATGATCTCCTCCTGTGACTTGGTTATCTTTCCCAGGATCAGTAATCATTCTTCTCAGAAATGGGAAGGGAATGCAAAAGGTCAAAAAATACACAACTGATAAAGAAATATTTATGCATTTACTGAGGTGTTTATTGAACACCTACTATGCGTCAAACACTATTCTAGATCCTTAGTGGACACCAGTGAGGGAAATGCAGTTTGACCTAGCAGTCAATTGTGTATGTCAGAAATTGGCAGGAAAGGAGGTAAGTGGTCGCCTCCTCCCCACTGACATTGCAGCCAAACATAATCTCCAGCCCCTACAATCAACCTCAAGGTTGGGAAGGGAGTGGGCAAGGTTGCAGATATCCTGAATATGACTGACTTTTAAACCTGAAATGCCTGGGCAATCACCGACTTTGACTTAGTTGAAGTCCAAAAGATTGAATAATTATTAACAACACATGGCTGCGTCTTACTTCTAAGAAACCAGACTAATTTTTCTGCTACTGGGGAAGCAAAAATGAGGACTCAGAATGTAAATTAAGTCCTGCTATGGAAAAATAAAGTTAAAATTTTGCAATGTGAGATTTTGACAAACATCATGTCCACAAAAAACATCAATGGGCATGTGGAAGCTGAAATGCCAGATGCTGCCTAATCCCAAATCTCTCCACATTCCCACTGGCCATTATCTTGAACCATCATCTTTTCTCTGCTACACTCTCCCATCACAGGGATCTGGACTCCTTCATCACCCCAAGGCTTGAGCTGCATTCTGCCCTATCCTGGGTTTCTGAAATTTGTTGAAACAACACAGCCTAAGTGGAAGGGAGAAGGGAAAAACCAATGTGAATTTCCTTTGACAAGATGTTAATTTTCTCGTCTTTTATTTGTCTGCGAGACACTCACTCACTTCTAGTCCTACCTGGAGTCTTTTTTACCAGTAATTCACAGACCACTCAGGCCCTACCACATGATGTTCTATGTTTTACAGTATCTTTCCTAGTATTAGTAACAAACTGGGATTTTAAGGTTAAGTCACCTCTCCATCACATGGCCCAGCCAGGGTTCTCATCCTCACCAAGACACAACAGAATCCTTGAAATATTATTTACCTTTTTATCTTAAAATGTTATTGTTACCCATATTTCAGGGATATGCATATAAATACAAAAGGCCACAAATACTGCTCCTTTAACTTTTTTCTTGTACTAATCACTCCACTATTTTTACTCTTCCTAAGTCAGTTTATTTCCCTCTTATCGGGTATAATTTAACAGCAAGTTTGGTTCTTTTTCTCTACTCCACTCATACATCAATGCCTTCTTGTTCCAGTCAGCAAATCTTCTGCCAAGCACGTTCTGTCAACTCTTCATTAGATGGACCCTTTCTTTTGCCAGGAGCATTAGTTTAGTATCATGCATTGTGGTCCAGAAAACTAAATTCTGTTCTTTGACACCATCTACAGAGCCAGCTGTTCACTTCTCAGTTCCTTCTTCATCTTCCAAAGTCATGACCTTCAATTAGAAGAAATTAAACCACCACCTGTGTCCCTAAGACCTTCAATTTCCTACGCATGATTCTAAATGCTCTATACATATGTTACAGGTTTGTGGTTTTGTTCTTTTTTTTTTTTTTTTTCATTCACTATTTATTAACAGTCCTGGACTACTGAAATGTCTAAGTAAAAATTGTACTGATTTGAAGGTGTCAGAAATGCTGAGTGGCTTCCCATGGATTAATCAATACTATGTTTTCTTATTGTCATTTAGTCCTCAGTAGCATTAATGAATATTGACATACATATTAATTCTCATGTTTTACCTATACTCATTTCACTGTCTAAACAGCATCATTTCAATGTCACCACAAAATATATATATATATATATATATATATATATATATATATAGGACTAAACATTTGAATTAAAGAATAACCTATAAAAATATTTTGTAATTATATTCCTCTAAGTGTTCAGAAGAACTAATTTTGCAATGTTTCAGAATTTTTTTCATTTGAGGGCTAAATCTTTAACATGTTAATCTTCTCTATTCAAAGAATCTTTGTTATGTTCACTAACTGTATGCCTTTATTCAAGCTATGAATTTCTACACAGTTGAGATGAAAGGTCCTATAAAGGAAATAAAAAGCAATAAGCTTAACTCAACTATTATTGAATGAACTGAGAGTGAGGATTGCAATTGTTTCACCTTTTAAAGAACACCAGAGACCTTTTCTACAACTTCAAGAAATATGTATCCAGGGAGAAAGATAATTATGGATTTAAAAAAATGAAATTAAAAAGGAGTCCAAATTATTTTCAACAACACATTGTATAATTTGGTGCTCTCTCAAGTTGCCACTGTGATGTAGAACAAATTACAAATGGATTTTGAGTTAAAAAAGCAGTTTAAGGCACTTGGGAAGGTTTACTGTTTATACACAAAGGCTTTGTTACTTATTATTAAATTAGTATATTCTAATGGAGCCCTGGTTGCACAGAGATTAAGTGCTCAATGCCAATGGATATATTCTAAACTCCTAAAAGTAAAGGGTATAAAATCTTAGATAATTAGGCTCTTCCACAGGATAAAGCATGTTCTCTTGCACATATGGAATAAACATATTCCATGGTCAATACTGAGGTTCCAGTGTCCCTTGAGATTTAAATAAACTCAACCTCTCCATCTGTCGTACTCTCAGATAAAATACAGACTGCTCAGTTAAATTTTAATTTCAGATAAATAACAACCTTTGTTGCAAATGGTTAAGTACTCAGCTACTAACTGAAAGGTCAGCAGTTCAAACCCACCAGTGGCTATGTGGGAGAAAGGACTGGTGACCTGCTCCTGTAAAGATTATAGCCAAGAAAACCCTATGGGGAAGTTCTACTCTATCCTGTAGGGTCACTATGAGTTGAAATCAACTCAATAGCACACAGCAACATGTTCCAAACATTGCATAGTACATACTCATTGTAAAAATTATTTGTTTCTGCAAAACTCAAACTTATGGGGATCCTGTATTTTTGTTCGCCAAATCTGGAGACTCAATCTATCCCTGAATTATGGGAATTTATACCAGTGGTTCATTTTCATACATGGTCAGTTCTGACTGAATTCCTCTACTTGCTGAGTGCTTTCATGTAATCCTGGGCTCATAGCACCCATGAATCCAGATGAGGCACTAGTACTTCTGCTACCTTGCTGCTTCTTAAGCATTTGTAAGTTTGTGGATGTGTGATCTCTATCCCTCTAACCAGAGGGGAGTAAAGGTTTTTTCCTTCCAGAAGGACACTGTGTCTGTATTTTTCCTTTCTACCATTCCCAGCACCCTCTACTCTTTGGGGCAATCTGTTCAGGTATTACCAGACAAAGCCATCTTAATACTCTGTGACTCCCATCTGATGCTGGTTGTACTTAAGAATCACCTGGGAAGCTTTGAAAATATGTTGATACTGTGCCTCCGTTCCAGGGCTTTAAATTGGAATCTATGGGGCTAGATATGAACATGGTCTTTTGAACTGCCTCATATGTGCACTAAAGTTGGATAGTGAAAAACGAAGACAGAAGAATTGATATGTTCGAGATCTGGGGTTGGCAAAGAATATTAAATATACCATAAACTTCCAGAAGAACAAATCAGTCTTAGAAGAAATATAACCAGAATTTTCTTAGAGGCAAGGATGGCAAAACTAAACTTGCTTACTTTGAACAAATTACCAGGAAAGACCAATTGCTTGGAAAGGACATATGTTTGGTATCGCGGAGCCTCATCATAAATGATGGAAACCCTCGATGAGACGGACTGATGCAATAGTTGCAAGAATGGACTCAAACATACCAATGATCATGAAGATGGCACAAGATCAGCCAACACATAGTTCTGTTATACATGATACATGCAGTTGCCATGGGCCAGAGCCGACTCAACAGCAACCAACAACAGGGGCATTATTTGTTAAACATTTCTCCAGGTCATTCTAATGCGCAGCCAAGGTGAAAACTATTGTAGACAGGAGCAGTGATACTCAAACTTAGTTGCAAATTAGAATCACTTGGAAGCTTCTTAAAAATTCTCACAGCCCAGACTAATTATATCAGAATATCTAGGGGTAGGATGAAGGGATCAGTATTTTTTTTAACTCCCATATGAATCCAGGAAGGCCTGGGAATCACTGCTCCAGAGCCAAGCAGTGGTTCCACTGAATGTTTACTCTCACTCTCCTGTCAACACCCACAGATACTCTCTTCTTTCCACTTTTCACTGCCACATATGGATCCTAATCTTATCCCTGCTGCCCTCAATCACTCAAAGTAGTGTTTGTATCTGTTGCAGGCATTACTGAAAGTCTGGCGTAATGGTGGCAGCAGGAGTTCGGGGGCAGGGGGCATTACTTTTTGAGAAACAAAAAAAAAATTGAATATTACACATCCTTGTACATCAAATTTTTTGGCCACCTGCCATCTGTCTTACTTAATTTGCTCTTACTAAAGACATTTTCATCTATCAAATCCACTCACATTTTTATATAGGGCAAATTAGTCCTCCACACTGCCAAATTTAACATCCAAAGAGTCTTTGAAGTTTTATTTTTTATTTCTCTCTCCCCATCAGTCTTTAAGTATAAATGAACAGCATAAAAAATCATAAAGTGTGCCACCAACAACCCTATCAACCAGTATTCCACACACACACAGTTCCTAACAAGGCAGAGATGTGAAAATCAATTTGAACTTTAAGTGATTTTTTTTCAAACAGCTATATAAATAACTATAGCATGAATTAAATTATAAAATGTGATGAGATAATCCTCCATTGAATTCTCTAAGTAAATTTCAAGACCAATCTTAAGTTTTGCAAACACTTGGTTATAAAAAGTCAAAGGGTGTACAAACTCAGAGACAAAAGTTTAAAAAAAGTAGTAATAAAAAATAAAATACTTGTTGTAAAGAAAAGTTTGTTTTTTTTTTTTTTAACTATCTCCACCAACGTATTTTTAGACCATTCAATTTGAGCCTATTATCTTTCCAGGTTGTTTGTTCTTAATTATCACTTGCGGTTTTAATATCATTTATACATTTGTAATGCCTTCTCCAGTTTCATAGATTGTTTCTTTTTCTTTATTCTTATTTCTCACTCATTCTCAATTATTTCACAATTACTCAGTTCTAAGCAGATAAACTGTTTTTAAACTTAATGAATGCTCTATTAATGCAACTTCAGGGCAATAAAGTTGTTATGGGTCTTCATGTCATATTTGAGGCAGAACACTGTTATTTAATGAGACCACAGTAATAGCTATTATAAATTATACTCAATACTTCAGTAACACTGCCAAACATCAATGGCATATAACGAGTAATAATATACCAGCTGAGATTTGGCCTATCTAAGCTGGGATTGGCTCTAGGTTGCAGGATATGCCCAGAGCTACCCCAAACAAGTCCTTCTTATAATGAAAGACAGGAGGTAAGAGAGTGTGTTCAACTTCACAAGAACATTCCAAGCCTTTGCTCACATCATATCCACTGGCCAAAGTAAAATGGTCAAGCCCAAAGTCATGAAGCCATCTTACATATTTAATAGTACCATCAAGAACAATAATTAAATTTACCCCACATTCTTTTGAAATATTTACCACTGGAGCATGTGGAATACATCATTAATGTTTTTGCCCATATACTCTAAGCTCATTCGAAACCTCAAGTCTTTTTCTGCTATGTCCAGAGTGGAGGACTATCTCAAAAAATGTGGTAGTAGAGTATGGTGTTAAAGTTTGAGCTCTGGGGTCAAATTCCCTGGGTTTTAATGCCTTCTCGGCTATTTCTTGGATGTATAACCTTGGGCAACTTAATCTTTGTCTCAGTTTCTTCACCTATAAAATGGGGATAATAATAGCACTTATCTCATGGGCTTTTTGTGAAGATTAGATAAAATAATACATGCAAAATACTTAGAATACTACTACCACATAAAAAGTACTCAAACTTAGCTATTTATGAAAGGAGAGGAGGGAAGGAGTTATAAATTTGGACCAAGGTTAAGTGTTTTCATCTCCCTTCATTTTATCCAATGGAACCCTTCTCTTCCAAGTGATTATTTCATCTTCTTTTTCCCTAGATAGATAGGCAAGACTGACCCCATGCTAGACAGAGGAAGTCCTCCCCCTTCAGGAAGTCTACCAAACACCTGAGGAAAGGAAGTTTGGTGCAGGCTTCTTAAGTGTAGCTATACTGTAGCTCTTCTCCTAAAAAGTACAAAAGGAGCTCCTTCCTCCCATGATGTTCTTATTGAGAAGGAAAACATTCTCTAAATAATTTCTACACAGAACAAGAGCCATAATTTGAGAGCTTACTTTGGACCAAGAAATCTGCTAACTATTTTGCATGTATTATCTTATCTAATCCTCCCAAAAATCCTAGGAAATAGATGCCGTTATCCTTATTTTACACATGAGAAAAATTGAGAGTTGATTAACTCATGGAAGAACACAGAGGTTGTAAGTGGCCAAAATTGGATTGAAAATAGATCTGACTCTTGAGACTCTTTGATTCAGTAACTTTAGGAGTTCTTCAAAATAAAATACAGTTTCTAAATACATATTCTGAAAACGAACATAAGTATGAGGTTGTAGTGTTTCATATCTAATCTGAGTATAAGAAAGAAAACTCACTCTCAATAGTTCAACAATTGAATCCTATTCATTCTTATCAGGGAAAACCAGGGTTAAAATGCTATTTCAGGTACAAGAACTTACTCCAAGAGCTCTCCGTCAGGGAATCTGTTTTGCAACTGAGTTCTCTGCGGTCTTACAGGCTCTAGTGGCAAGAATGAAAATGGTCTGCAAACCCCTAATCAAATCTAAATCTCACATTTTACACAGTAGACTGCTGAGGGCCCAGGAGATGAAATAACTTGTCTAGTACCCCATATCAAGGACTCAATTATCTGGGATTAAAATACAGGTCTCATAATTAAAGATCAACAGTCTTTGCATTATAACGGAATACCTGAACTTTAAAGGATTATGACAAAAAACAAATAGTACTCTTTCATTCACTAAACAGTTAAATGTTGGCACATTTTTTAAATCATCTTAACTAAGGGTATTTTCTAAACCATTGCTCAGCCCAAAAATATTGCTGAGATTATAACATCCAGAACCACCAGTTATGGCCACATAGGTATGCACAAAAATTCCTGGTGATATTATTCATATAGAATATAATTTGAATGGTATCCCCTGGAGTTGTGTGACTTGGTGACCTGGAGGACATCCCACTCATTCAATAAAAACTCAGATCACAGAAAATGACTGTCATGATAGTCTCCCCATCCATCCCACAATGTTTTTGACTGTATTTAGAAAAAGGGACAAGGTTTCTCCTGGAGCATTTTTCAGATTGATTTGCTGACTACAATAAGCCCCCATACTAAATCTGAAAACACCTTGCTAGAAAAATGCCGATAATGGCTTAGCTCCTGTTATCTACTTTTGCAGTAAGTGGATGCAAGAGTCTGTCACAGATAATGGCAACTTCATATTAGCTTTGCTAAGGCACTCATAACATCTTTTCCAGCTCCTAAAGACTACAAAATCTTGTTTCAGGTTTATATTTTGTATTTCATCTGTTTGTGGGTCTTCCAAGCTACATTAGAGGGATATTATAGTCTGTATGTGAAATTGAAAACTATCATCCTAAAGTAGACTAATATTGCACCTTATTAAAAAATAGAAGCTCATTTTCTTCTAGAGCCCATGACTTACAATAATGACTGTTATCAATATGCAATTACTTCTGTTACCTTGGAACATACTGACATTCTTTTATTTAAAGATAATGTAACACATTTGTATCCACTGAGGTAATCTGTGGATATTAGACATGGATGCCCATCCTATACAAAGAGATAAAATGAAGAAAAAAAAAAGCAATCAGAGCTTTTTGACTGCTAAAAATAGCTCACATTAAATTCAGAAAATCAAATTATGGTTTATTTCAGACACAACTGCAAAAGATTATAAGGAAACAAAATCGCAACTCAGATAACTGCTATACCAGAGCATTCATCCTACCCAATGATGGGGACACTGGAGCTAGACTAACAGAGAAAGTGCTTCAATAAGAGCATCATTGGCTGTCCAAAACTGATTGCCCATTTATCTCCATTTCAGTAGATGGATACAAAGAGATGGTTAAGCAGTGACTAAGGCATATATTATTGAGAATGTAATTGGACATGATGCCATGGAATAAATAGAATATTAACTTAAAAGTGTTTATTTGGTGGAAGTTATAAATACTTAGGACCTAAAGATTAATATTTATATATATATTTTTTAATGCTCTAATTCATTAAGCAGTATACTGAGTTGGCTGATCAATCACTGGTTTTCAGAGATTCTGATCTGGAAAGCAAAAACAGAGATGGAAATTAAAATAAATGGAAATATTTTTTAAAAACTATCATTTTAATGTAACATAACATTTTTATGTTTAAAAAAATATTATTTTAAGAGTATCATCAGAATCATAGTATCATCCATCGAAAATAAGTTTAAAAGTGTTTTCTTGCAAGTAACTCTAATTAATGGGCCTCCTGCAATTTAAGAATAAAGCTCTGCTTTTATTCCATGCCACCAACAATGTTGCCTTCTGTCAATATCATTGTTCTTTATCTTAAGAACTTTAGGGCTCCCTTGTTGCAAAGTTAATACCAATTTTTCTAGGCAGGGTTTTCTTTAGGAGGCCTTAATTAAGTAGCTTCACTGGTATATCAAACAAGTCATTTTCAGAGCAAGTATGAAGTTGCTAGAGAGAAAAAATTTTCTATCGCACATGCATTAAATAGTTGGAAAAATATTCCATATGTGATATTTAGTCCTTTCACAGTGATGCTTTTAGTCTAGGATGACAGTGAAAGGAGGAGAAGTATATGTCAGCATATGAATTTTATTATACTTTCACCGTCAGAAAACTCGTCTAATCTAAAATTCTTGATTCACTAAAAAGGATGATTCAGACTTACAGGAATAAATTTAATTGATAACTATTTCTCTAGTAACTCTTCTGTTATCGATATTTTTATTAAAAACCCAGTATTATTTGGTGGAAGATACAAAATTAGGGTTTATTTTTATAGTTAGTAACTAATTTTGCTCTTCCATTTCGTTTTTAATTACTCATCTTTGAATCCAAGGGATCAAAAATGATGTGCACCTTCAACTCTTGCCTAAATTCTGCACACACATGAGCATCCCTGGGTAGGATGGAGGGTAAAGTGAGATCTGACCAGCCTTCCTTCACCAGGCCATTTAACGGTAGAAAAAAAAAATTTTTTTTTTCTTTTTTTTCTATGTGGCGGATAATGTGAAATGGTCTTCTCTATTTCCATTCTGACATCCTTCTCACTAAACAGGTGAGAACTATATTTCCCAGATTCTGTTGTAGCTATGTTCTTAGAAGGAATTAGAATGTACGAGATTTGGAAGGTGGAAATGAGACAAGAGTCCTCTGCCTTCCCATTCAGCTCTTTCTTCTGGAACCAAAATCCTGGAAATGCTGGGGTGTCTTTCTTTTTTTTTTTTTTTCTTTCTGTCAAGTTCGCCAGTGTCCCCTCTCCAGCTTCCTAGGGGTTTAAGGTCATTGCAGAAGCTACTGCAGCAGCAGAAACTGTTGAATCTGGCTTCCTATTCCTGGATCACTGCTATAGGGCCTGTCTTGAAATCACAATTCTAGTGAGGGTCTTCAAGGTAGTAGCTCTTCTAGGAGTCAGTTCTGTTTTGTTCTGGGAGTCATTCCTGGCACAAAGTCAAACCAGAGCTCATGTCTCCTATTCTCAGCCCACAGTTCTGCCACTGATCCAAAAAAGGGAGGCCTTCATTCACAGCCCAGCCCATACATCTGTCTTTATTGCATCTGATCCTTGAACATGAATCAGTGGTCACATCAACAAGAATATCCATATTTTCCATACACCCCCATCACCAAAATATAAAATGTATTTAAGGCTATTTTATGAATTAAAACAACATGGGATGGATGTTATTCCCTGTAGATCCACCTCAACCTCATGTGCCTCTGTGTTTGAATTTCTGCCACTTTGTTTCTCCATTTCAATTTATCTGTCCTTTATACCACACTTGCTATCTCTGGGCTCTTTAGCACCTCTTACCTACTGCAAGTAATTTTTCTTCTTTCTCCCTCCCACTGAACTTTTCTCCATTAAATAGCCATTGTATAAAATTGAAATTGATATTTTTTATAATATCTATTAAATAGCTTCAGTCTCTAAAAGTAGAGGATTGAAAAGTTTTATAATTCTCTCTAAAAACATTGATTTTGTTTGGTACATTGGTAACTTTTGATAAAGAAAAATCTTCCCACCATTTCTCAGGCCTGCTGCCTGTAAATGAAATGTTATAGACCTTACTTCCATTTGGAATCACTCTAACTCTGAAGGACCAAAAAAAAAGCAATTCTTATATCCAGAATATAAAAATTATATTTAGTGTTGGCAGCAAATTCTTAACTGACTTTTTTTTGCAGTATGCATTTTAAAAGGGAAAATGCTAAATTATTAAAGTGTAAATGTATACATAAGTTATTAATAGGATAAAATTCCAGTTTTCAATATGCTGTAAGGTAATCGATACACTTACAGAAGCATAAAATGTAAAAATTTTAGGACAACATTGGTGTTATATAAATGAATGTTTTTCCTCATGTAAGAAAAGATGTACTCTTGAATAAATTGCATCCACATTACATTAACATAGCTTTGTCTGCAACCCAGCCAGTTTAATAAAAACTAGACAATAGAAAACAAAACCAGAAAATGTTTTGTAGGAAGAACAGTGGCTGTTCTAAAAAGTCTAGCTTATCTCTTCCTAGGGTCCATCTGAGGCGTCAGCTCACCTTTTATTGGTTCATAATTACTTTGATCTACTAGGTTTTATGAAATTAAACATTTTTAAATAGGCATGTCACATTCCTTTCAGTCTGATTTCACCTTTTACTGGTAGCATTCTGTCTCCTCTTCTTATCATGCAGCACTTGCTACGGAACATACTCAGGTTTGACCCAGGAAAGTTAATTGCCACTCAAAGAAGCTGCACCTGAAGCTTATCAGCAAAGAGCACTATGTAACAAAAAGCACATCTGACTGGGTGTCTGGATGCCCTGGTCAAGTTTCTGTTCTGACTGACCTTGAGCAAGCATGTCAACTTTATGGTTCTGACTTTCCTCACCTGGAATACAAGTATCTTGGCTTAAAGTATGTAGAGTTCTTTCCAGCAAAACAGTCTATTACTCCAGGACTTATTTTCCAAATGTCAGATATAATCTACTAATCAAAGTTACATGCTTTGCAAAGGTGAAAGTAGCTTTTTTACAAATATAACCCAAACCCATCAACATTACAGAAGTAACATATGTACTCAGGCCACTGCGTTTGATGCTCTGAGATAATCCAAAGGAAAGAAAGTCCCTGCCCTTGGGGAGGTTAAATCAAATAAAGATGACAAGGCATTAAGTGCCTAACACAATTTTCCAAAAGACAAATTAGCAGGCACAGATGACAACAGGCAAGAAGGCATGAAAAGGTGTTGAGCAAAAGCATGAAAATGTCAGAAGGAGCTAATCAGAAAGGATTTCCTGGAGGTATTCACATTCTGAGTCATTGGAAGCAAGGCATATGTACTAGGAAAAGAAAGGTAAAATGTTTTGGGTTGAGGAAGAATGTGGAAAGGTACAGAGGCATAAGCAAATATTTAACATACAAGGGCAACAGTCAGAGTCACCGAATATACACAAGTCTCCTCCCCTGGCAGGAATGCAGCCTTTGGAACACAGGAGGCATCGTGAACAAACTGATCCAGTTTGTTTATGCTAAGATCACATCAGCAGGAGGGACTAGGGGTCTGCAGTGCCTCTCCAGTTCTGATGCACAGTACAGTCACATGTTTACATCCTTATGATCTCAGACTGACCATTAACCAAATAGCTTCTGACACTTCCCCGGAACTTTCCAGAAAGTGCTAATGAGCCCTCCTGTTGCTCTGCCCCCAATTACTGTTTACTTCGTTCACATGTGACCATGAAGAGATGACCCCCCCTCCCCCCACCCCCGCCCCAATCAACCAAACAATTGGGAGTGGCATCAGCAAAAAATCACTATCTGCTGAATCCTCTCTGTTTCATGGAATTTCTATAGCTGCTCTTGCTTGGCTCACCTTTTGTGGTAGTAAGAAAATAAACCTTCTGACATCTCCTAGTCCTTAGCTTACCTATTTTTGCAAGTGTCTTTTCTGGATTCATTGAATTAACCCATTCTATTTCTACTCATCACAATTAAAACATTGTCTTCCTTTTGATAGTATTATTCAGTGAGGAGACTGGTTCATTACAGAATATTATAGAGAACAGACATTTTTAATTACATACATGACAAAATTGTACTTGAGGAAACTTTTACTAGCAGCTATGAATGGCATAGATTATTGCTGATAAATTGACTAATGCTGGAGGCAAGTTAGCATCTGGGTGGCTCTTTCAGTCTTCCAGATATAAAATAAGGACCTACATAGGTTGGAAGAATGGCATGGGAATAATAGGAAGGCCCAACTCTAAGAAATGTACATAAATAAATGTTAAAAGCACTTAATGCCCCAAATACAAGTTAGGTGTACTAAAGAGATGTAAAGAGTTACAACAGAGGACTAAAAGAATGGTCGCATCATGTGAAACAAGGGAGGAAAGATTAGGGAAGCCTGGCTGGGATGGACAGGTTCCACATTCATCAATTCTTTCTAAAATTTGTTGAGAACTTATTAAGTGCCAGGCACTGTGCTAGATTCTGGGAATGCCACAGACTCTAAGAAAGATCTTCACCCTTTCCTCACGTAGCTTGCAAACTATCAATCTAAGATTTTAAGTAATCAATTTTTGTATAGATTAGGGAAGTGCAGACTGTGACTGGGAAAGCAATATAGTTTGATATCTAAGCCAAATATTGAAGGGTAAATATGAAAAGGAGATCTGGGAGGAGCAACATTCAAACAAGATCCCTTCTCAGTGTACTTTATTTGAGGTGGTCTTGAGAAATCCCGTTATCATGGAGGGACCCTATGCCAGACACTTCACATATGCTGTTTCATTGAAATCACACGACGGCCATATAAGGCAACTATTATTCCATTTTATAAATCCAGCAACTACAAATCAATTAAATTGACCATGGTTGCAAAGCAAGTAAGTATCACAGTTGGAATTTGCCCCAGTCTGCCTTCCTCAAAGGCCCTCTTAATACATTAGGTTAGGAATTTCTCTTTAATTCTGAAGAAATCTACCTCACTCCCTTTGGCACTAGCTCCACACTGAATAAAAATAAGCCCAATTCTTCACCCTTTTGACAGCTTTTAAAATATTTAAAGACACGATCAAACTCACCAACACAGCTTTCAATTTTGTACCACATTGTGAGTATATGTTTTCATATATTCTAATCATTAGAACTACTACCTTAAACATAACCTTGTAGCACATTTATTCTTGATGATAGGCTATAACATACTATACTGACACACAGCCTGATTTCTGAACTGCATATACGTATCTCAGCATTACACCCTATTCCCTTGTACCTTCCAACCCCCTTCGACCTACATTTCTCTATCACTGTGATGTTCCCTGGGGGTCCCTGGGTGTGGCTGGTACAAACAGTTAACATGCTCAGCTGCTAAGGAAAGACTGGAGGTTCAAGATTACCCAGAGATACCTCAGAAGATCTGGTGACCTACTTCTGAAAAATCAACCACTAAAAACCCTATGGAGCACAGTTCTACTCTAACACACATGGGTCACCATGAGTCAGAATCAACTTGATGGCAATTGTTGTGGGTTTTTTTTTTTTTTTTACTTCCTTTATTGTTATTTTTCACAGTTCCACTGCTCTCTGACATTTGCTATCAATAAGCATTTATAAAACCTTGCTCTGCCTATTCTTTTTGACCCTTAACTCTCCTATGTACTACAAGTTTCTCCACTTACCGTCTCTCTTATGCATTAGCTACCTCAAGGTTCTGCCCTTCCTGGGTTAAACAAACTCCTACAGAGTAGGTAAGTTTATTTCAGTCAACTTATAGCCAAATTCTAATTATAATCAATAAGTAAAGTGCAGAATAAAGTTTAAGATGGAAAACAGCAGATGAGCTTGTACTGAAGAAAACACCTGTTTCAAGGCTTGGGACTCAGAAATGGGGAAAAAAAAAACACTTTGAACACTTATGAGAAAAAAAAGTTTATTAGACACTTTATTATTTTCCTGCATCTATAAGATCTAAGGATCATTCATTTTAAATAACAGAGCTCATAACGGAATATCTTTGGGGAATTTAAGAAAATTTTCAAAGAATGACGGTAGATGTTTTATGATTTCTAAACATTCAATTCCTAATCACTTTCAGCTTGCAAAGTCAGGGGACTATTCTCTCCCACTGTACACTAAATCCATTAACGTTAATGGTAAAACATAATGAGCCTCAAGATATGCGTGTGGAGGAGTGGAAGACTCAAACTAAGAGATGATGCTTTAGTTGTTCTGCTTCCTTTAAACTAGACTCAGGGCCCCATAGAAGGATGCAATTGGTGTCCCAATTCCCATCTGGGAAGTTCATTGGGAAGAATAGCATAACCTGAGTCTACTCTGGCCCATGGGGAGAAATTCTGTCTCCTTCCATTCATTTTACTGTGACTGTTCATTCTACAGATCCCAGGCACAGTGATAAGAGCTCAGCTGCTAACCAAAAGGTAGGCAGTTTGAATCCACTAGCCAGTCTTTGGGAACCCTATGGAGTAGTTTGACTCTGTTCTCCATGGTCGCTATGAGTTGGAATTGACTACAATGGGTTTTGGTTTTGGTTTTGGTTTTTGGTTCTTTCTAAAGAGTGTTAAGATTTAAGACTTTAAAGGCCAAGCTTAGGATAAGAACCTATGGGAAATGGAGCAAAAAGATTCCTCACCATACTTTTTAAAAGGAGTCACAACACTCAATAGCCCATCTAGTTCACTGGGGTAAAAGACTAGATAGGGCAGTTGGGTTAAATCTTTAGTAGATAATTTAGTAGATCAACTGAGTTTCCTCCGTAGCAGCTAGCCATGAGGGCCTTTCAATAAGGGTCAAAAAGCTAGGTGATCCCCACATTAGAATCCTTCTTATGTCCTTCTTAAAGACACACCTAGGAATTAATACCTACTGAGAACCCAACCAACCAATAAATATTTGTCAGATGCCTAATTTTTGGCAAGCACAATGCCAGCTAATGAACAGGGGGAATTCCACTTCCAGAATGGCTCCATGGACTCACTCCCTAGTAAAACAAACATAACTGGTGAAAATTATTTAAAAAAAAAAAAAACTTAAGTATCTGGAATTTGTCCTAAGCCCAAATTATATAAACACATGTTTAAAAAAATGCTCTTGAGGAGTCAAAGATTCAAAAATACAAATAGGTTGAAAGTAAAAATAAAAGGTTGGAAAAAGATATATCACACAAACAGCAACGATAAGAGATCTGGAGTAGCCACGCTTAATATCAGACAAAATAGAATTTAAGACAAAAACTATAAACAGAGAGAAAGAAAAACATTTTATAATGGTGTCAATTCTTCAAGAAGACAGAATAATTATAAATGCATATTCACATAACACGACCCCAAAATGTATGAAGCAAAATCTGAGAGAACTGAAAGGAGAAACAGGAAATTCAACAATAGTTGGAAACGTGGAGATCCTAACACAGGGTGGTTGAGGTCCCAGAAATTAAGCTTCAGCATCCAGTTCCTGGTGCTCATGATGACCAGTAGGTCATTTTCTCCTCAGGCTGCTTGCTGTATGGTTTGGGGTATTTTCGTAAAAGCTTAACTTTGTGTATGTTTCACTGTGTATACTTTCACACACACACACACAAGCTTGGCTTTGCTTTTGAGGCCTTGAGGTTATTTACTAGCCCTCTTAGTGATTTTGTGAATCTCCCAATATCCTTTAAAAAAAAAAAAAAAAGATTATTCTGCATTAAGCCAAGGTCAGTTCTGTTGCTTGTATCTAAACACACTGATTGTTATAGTTTACAGTTTAATAAAAACCAAAAAATATGCATGTCAGGTATTCTAATAAGCAGACTCCAAAGCAATTAAGTTGCTCCATTTCTCATGTAATACATATTTTGGGATTAGTCTGGAGTTCTTAAGGAAGTTCTCTTCCTTTGACAAAGTCCTTTAACAAAGGAAAGTAGAAACTTGCATTACAAATTACAGTGGGAATTGTAGACTTTTCCAAGTCTAGTAAATGTTATTATTTAGAGCTGTACCCTTCCACTGAATCATAGAAAAGAGTACAGAAACAATAGTAGTAACAAACACTTTATACTTTACATGTGCTATCTTATTTAAACCATGTAACATCCCATGATAGGTACGATTGCTACAATCATTTACCTGTAGTGAAATAAGAATAAGGTAGGTTATTTACCTTTCTTAAGATCATAAACAGCTTTGAACCTAGGAAGTCTAGTCCCCTTTTTAACCACCATATTGCATTACTTCCCTAAGGCTAAAGGTGAACCTTAAAACACACAAATTATTTAAAGTTGTTTACCTGTCTGTCGGTGATAACTCTGTTCCTGAATGAAAACTGCATTGTTTCCAACCCAAAGGATCATCTAGGCAAGAACAATGACATCCACAGCTGCTCTAAAAGACTAAACAAACACCTCAAAAGCATCTTAAGCTGCCTAACACCATCATTATTATCATTACAACATATCTCACCTACAAAGTCCCAGGAGGCAAGTGACCATTAACCATGCTTTACCAAAGTTTTCAAAATTTGCAATAAGGCATCTATCCTCTATCTTCTCATCTGTTGTGTTTAGATGTTTCTTTTTGCCTCTTTGAACCAGTTCAGCTTTTTAAATTAATAAATTACATCTTTCTTTTTTTTTTTTTTTTTTAAGATATGGGAGCTTTCAAGATGTGGAAGGATTCAAGCTAAGGATGCATTCAAGGCCTAGAAGTCATCAAGTTAAATAGAGGAAGGAATTCACCAAGAGTTTGCCACTCACTCTTGTGTGTTACCAATGGAACACTATGCATTTTTTTAACAAATATTTACTGGGAGTCTATAATAGGCAAGGAGCCCTGGTGGCACAGTGGTTAAGGGCTCAGTTGCTAACCAAAAGGTCGGCAGTTCAAATCCACCAGTCGCTCCTTGGAAACTGTATGGGGCAGTTCTACTCCATCTTATAGGTTTGCTATCAGTCGGAATCGACTTGACAGCAATGGGATAATAGGCTAAATACTTTCCAAAGTGAATGGAAAACACAAGAATAATTAATGCAAACTCTATGTCTTCGTGGAATTTACAATCTAACAGGAAGAAACAGGACATGATCAAAAACAACTACAAGTAGATGCTACGAGAAACGTGTAGTAGATTATTTTTGACTCGGAAAATAAAAGCAGATAAAATGTCCAAAAGAAGTGTAACTCAGACAAGCAAAATTGTATAGGGAGAGCATTCCAGATGAAAGATGCAAGTTAAAGAAAAGCTCAGAGGAATGAAAGCCTTAGTAAGTGTTGGAAACACAGAAAACCATGGGTTCACTGTCTGCTAGCGTTATGAAGAGCAGAGTAGGGGATTAGACTGGAGATACAGTGAGATTTGTGAAAACGTTCATTGCCTGGCCCAGGAGTCAGAATTTAATTCCGAATGCCATGATTATGTAGAATAGGTGCAGAGAGACAAAGTTCTGAATGTGTTTTGGCCATTGTAGATGTTTGATCAGCAGTGCCAACCGCATCATTATTTATTATGACATATCCTTTGCATTAGTAGAATTAGTGAGGTGGGCAAAGGAAATGGTCCATCTGTAAATGGATACATTTAGATCTCAGTCCTTATGCCTTACATTTTTTCTCCATGACATTTAGAGTTTTCAGGAATATGTGACATGTATAATGCATCCTAAGCTATTCCCTTTATAGGTGACAAAGTTAAATGAGTCCTTGTGCTCAAAATAAAAAACTGATTGTCCTAAATACATACTTACACAAACACAAATTAGCTTTTTTTTCATTTCTGTACCCAGCATGATGTTGTTAGAATAGAGTTGTTTTATACATCATTAAATAATAATATTTATCCTGCAGAGTTAAACCATATTAATTGCATTTCTCATTTTTTCTTTTGAAAGCACAAATGAAACAATGTAAAAAATTATAATCATTTTAAAGTTGTTGAATGTTGTATCCAAAATTCATTTTTTCTGCTTAAGTCATATCAACCATCTGTTTTCACTTCTTGAATAACAAAGTTTTAGACACATAAAAGTTGAATTCAATTCCTTATACTTAGTTTTCTTTGATGGGGATTCCCCAGCTCCCTAAGATTTGGATGAAAGGTTTTTCTTAATTACCATTTAAGTAAGAAAGAAAATGGGTTTTAAAACATCATTTTTCCTTTTTCTAATATGTTTCTACTAACTGATACTTCTTCTTAAAAGAATGTTTTTCCAGGTGCATAAGTACACCCAGAAAAATGTTAATCATTTGTCATTTAGGAAAATGAGAGACATACATTATATATGATTTGTCTGTTATGCCATTCCTCTTGGGTAAACACTAAGCCTGTCTGTTACATAATACACAATTTATATACAGGTTTTTTTTAAGCACATAAGAAGCTATTCAGTGCAACTGAAGGATTACCTATACAGAGAAGGAAGAATTATAGCTTTTTTTTTTAAAACATTATCCATCTATACCTTTTGCTTTTAATGAATTGGTCTGGCCTGAAGATTAGATTCAAGTTAAAGTCTAAATTCCACCATGGAAGAAGTTGACTGTGCTTTTGTAATTAGCAGGCCAGAACTCTGGACCTATTTATGAAACAAACATGGTGGTCTCCACCATCTTCTTCCAAGTGCAGGCAGAACTGTGCTAGTAACAGCCCACAAATTATAAGCCCAGAGCTGATAAACATGACATTTGTAGCAACGAGTTGTTTGTGTTCCCTTGAATCCAGAGACTGTGGCCTAGAAGTCAGCATAATTGGGCTTTGTCCCAATTTAACCACCAAGTGTATGGGCTATCTTCATTAATCTGGTCCTAGTCTGGGAAATGGCATTGACCCTGAAAGATGATTAGCTCTGGCCATGATGCTATAATAATAATAAAAAGCATTTATTTGGTGTGTTTTTCACACACATTGTCTCAAATAATACCATGAACTTGTGGGTAGGTATAGGATAAATGTGAAAGGCATCAGGCTCACAGCAGATGCAGTAATTTCAAAAGATGGCTCCAAGGAAGGCTAACAAGAAGTTTCCTGAGTGAACTGGCAGGGCCTTACTAAAATTATCATGACTCAGGGGCTGGCCCTCAGCTTTACAGGCTCTAAACTTCTCATTTACTGACAGCAATTATCACTAGTATTATTACTTTACAAATAAAAAATCTTTGGCTAAAAGTTACAATTTACTCCATGATCTAAATGTTAATGGGTAAAAAAGAAAGAAACTGCTATTGATGATAATGAGCAGAGCAATACAAATTTGGCAGGACAAATCAAATTTGGTTGTAAAATGGAAACACTTTACAAGCCTGGAAAAGAGGGTTCAGTTGTTTGTGCATGCAATGTCAGTCTCATTAGTAAAGGTTATCTTGCAGCTCCAGTCTGTAGTTTCTTAACAAAATGGAAAGTGAATATACATACTAAATTAAACATTTCACCTCTTCAGGGCCACATCTGACAACTGTGTTTATCCATGCATTCACTCAATTCAACAGTCATTTATTAAGCTTCTGCTTTATAGAAGGCAGCTTCATTTGGGGTAGCAGAGAAAAAGTCAATACTTTCAGAAGCAGATTTATATTTTTTATCGAATCATAAAAATGTAGATTGCAAAGAAGATATACAACAGCACTGATAACTTTAGTTGATGCAAAATGTTCTCTGTTCATAACTGGAGTGTTTCCTGTATTTCACATTCTTCCTAGATGCTGCAATTCTGCAGTGTTTGTACTGTTGAAGCAGGGGTGGGAACTCCCCTCCCTCTGCTCCAGAAAAAGACTACTTTGCCTGTAACTGAGTATTATATTCGGATTCTGAATCAAAGGTGAAGTGATAAAATTGTCAATGTTGTTAGCCAACATCATCAATAATATGATAGAATAAGTAATTTAAATAACTGATAAAAATGTCCAAATAGTTGCATATTTCACTTAGTTCTACATATTTATTTTTTACCAATTGTTCAAGACTCAACTTACATGCCAATCCTCATACCAAGCCTTTCTTGTTCCCTTCAGCTAAATTTAAGTCAATCTCTTTTTTAATATTCTCATTCTCAATATTCATTTAACAAATATTTATTGAGTGATTAATATATCCAGACATTCTTCTCAACACTTAGGATAAACTCGTGGATAAAACAGACAAAACGGGGTTCTGAGTACTCATACCCAAAACCCAGTGCCGTCGAGTCGATTCCGACTCATAGCGAACCTATAGGACAGAGTAGAACTGCCCCATAGAGTACTCATGGAGCTTATATTTTAATAGTTATCTTTACAGCATGATAAATCACAATCTACCTTGAATTATATTAATTTTGTATACTTATCTTTCCGTTAAAGCCATAAAATTCTATGAGGGAGAAGTCATATATAATCATCCCATGTCATAGAAAGAACTCAGTCTTTATTTGGTATATTAATGTCCAGCTTAATCCAATCTTTTCTATTAGCCAAAATACCTTTTAAATTTGAGGTTCTGTTCTTACCTTGAATACTTTCTAAATGTCACATCGCCAATTTTCTGAGGGCTATGGAGGTCAGATATAACCCAGGGAATTTGAAATCTAGAAAAAAATTCCATATTTGCTAACTACCACCTCAACTACTCATGAGTCTATTTGTACATATGGGTAAATATGATTAATAGAATAGCCAAAACAACTTGAAAAAACTAAGATTTGAACTCAAATTACCTGATTCCAACACTTCCTATACAATAATCAAGACACTATGGTTTTGGCATAAGGATAAACATACAGATCAATGAAACATAATAGAGTCCAGAAATAAACCCCTAAATTTATAGTCACTTGGTTTTCAACTAAAGTTCCAAGGCAATTCAAAAATGAAAAGGATACTCATTTTAGCAAATGGTGATGGAAAAATTCCCTACCTACATGGCAAGAGAAATTAGAAACTTACCTCACATCATACATAAAAATTAACTCAAAAATTTAACAACTGTATAAGTTTACTAAAAATATTGAACTGTAAGCTTACAGTCGATAAATTTTATGGTATATAAATTATACCTCAGAAAGTTGTTAAAATTAAAAATAATAATACTGCCTACCATATACCATTTTTTGAAAGTTAAATGCAGAGTCAGATTAAGAATTTTTGAGGCCCCTACCTGCTAAAAAAAATTTTTTTTTTTTTAATGAGTCGGAATCGACTCGACGGCACTGGGCTGGGTTACCTGCTAAAAATAATATTTTGAATAGAAAGCATAAGAGAAACCTTTGTGATCTGGGTTTGGCAAAGATTTCTTTTATATGTCACCAAAACATAACCCACATAAAAACTGATAAAATAGACTTCATCAGAATTAAAAATTTTGCTCTCCAAAAGACACCATTAAGAAAATGAAAGCATGAGCCACAAACTAGGAGGATATATTTGCAAATCATATATCTAATAAAGGACTTTTATCCAGAATATAAGGAGCCCTGGTGATGTAATGGTTACACTCGGTTGCTAAGCAAAAAATCGACAGTTTGAACCCACCAGCGAGTTCCACAGGAGAAAAGACCTGGCAATCTGCTCCCATAAGATTACAGACTAGGAAACCCTATAGGTCAGTTCTACTCTGTCCTATAGGGTCACTATGACTCAGAATTGACTCAATGACACCCACAACAACAACATCCAGAATATATAAAGAACTCTCATAACTCAATAATAAGAAGAAAAACAACACAATTTAAAAATGGGCAAAAGATCTGAATAGACATTTCACCAAAGAAGATATACAAATAGCTAATAAGCACAAGAAAAGATGTTCAACATCATCAGTCATTAGGGAGATGCAAATTAAAACCATAATTAGATAACCATATATTCTCACTCAAATGGTTATGATCCAAAAGCAGACCATATTCACTATGGGCAAGGATGTGAAAAAAAATTGGGCCTCTCATACATTTCTGGTGAAAATGTAAAATGATGCAACCATTTTGAAAACCAATTTGGTAATTTCTTAAAAAGTTAAACATACCTACCATTCAACTCAGCATTTCTACTCTTAGTATCTGCTCAATAGAAATAAATGTTTTGTTCAAACAAAGAATTGTACACAAATGTTCACAGCAACATTACTGGGAAACAATCCAAATGTACACTAACTGGTAAGTAGATAAACACAATATTGTATATCCATACAATGAACAATGATTCAGCAGTATAGAGGGACACTCTTGATACACGCTACAACATGGATAAGACTCAAAACCATTACACTGAGAGAAGCCAGACACAAAAGACTACATATTATGTGACTCCACTTAAATTTCTAGACAAGGAGGCTCTATAGAGACAGAAAGCAGATCGGCGGTTACTGGAGGCTGGAGTTGGGAACAGGGATTGACTACAAACTGGCAGGAAGAGAACTTTTTAGGTTGATGGAGACACTCTGAAACACTGTGGGATGTTGTACAACTGTATAAATTTACTAAAAATATTGAACCATATGCTTACAATCAATACATTTTATGGTATATAAATTATACTTCAGAAAGCTGTTAAAATTAATAGTAATAATACTGCCTACCATATACAGCTTTTTGAAGGTTAAACACAGGGACAGATTAAGAATTTTGAGGCCCATAACTGCTAAACTGGAAACTCTGGTGGGTAGTGGTTAAGAGCTACCACTGCTAACCAAAAGGTAGGCAGTTTGAATCCACCAGGCACTCCTTGGAGAAACCCTATGTGGCAGTTCAACAATGAGTTGGAATCAACTTGACGGCAACGGTTTTATTTTTAACTGCTGAAAATATTATCCTGTTCCCAACATAAAATGAAAGAGAAAACAGTATTAACAGTAAAATAAATTCAAGGAACTCAAAACCTTCTGTTACTTTCCTGGGGAAAAATCCTTCAGTACTTTTTTCTGAAATATCAAATATAATTATTTCCAAAAAAAAGTTTTTACTTTTTTGTATCCCTTGACATCAGTGACTCCATAAACTCATTCTTAATTTGCCTACTGAGTATCCCAGTATTTCATTTAATAAGATAATTAATATAAATCTCATACAGTGATTCTACTTATTATTTGTATTGTTATTAAATGATAGGAGGTTATGGTCATGAGACTATGTAGCCATAAAAAGAACTTCTCTAACCTTCCTTCTAAGGTTTTCCTAAAGACCCCATGGCAGTTCACAAAACGCCAATCTGTTTTGTAAGTCGAGAATTCAGCATCTTCTCTTATTTTTCACAAAATACATGGCCTTAAAATAACTATTTAAAAATATTATTTCACTCCTACAGTCATAGTAACGCTTGACATTTGTACAATGCTTCTAGTTTCAAAGTATTTTCATATGTAATCTTTGTTAGTGCAGAAGAAATGGATGATATTTTATCTCTAATTTATATGACGGTACAACTTGAGGATTTTTAAGTGACTGTGCAAACTCACAAAGCTATTAGGAAGGGGAGCCAGAATATAAGCTGGAGTCTTCCCAAATGTCTGCTTTCCCGCCACTGTGGTGCCATGTTATCCTATATGAGTTTTTGAAATTCCCTACACTCTTCTCTGTGATCTGAGTTACTGGAAGGATTGGTTTTACCAGGAGTTTAAAATAAGTGCATAAAATCCTTGTTTTAAAAAACAACTATAGAAAACAAGAATGAATAAAGGCTAAACAGTAACCCAATAATTTTCATATTACTCAAATAAGCATAATGTGATTTAAGAAAAACAAAGCCATGTAAGCAAGGAAACTGTGAAATATTAACTCAGAATATTATGAGGTAGTAAATTAGTGGAATGGAAGAAGCTAATATTTTTTTTCTCTAAGTACCTGCATCCACAAAGAAGAAACTAGAAAGTTGCTTTTTAATCTCAATAATTAAATTTCATGAAAGCATATAAGAAGGAATATATAATTATATATTAAACCATATTTTATTTACTTGATACCTATGCATATATTTACATACTTATGTATTTGTTTTTTTTATTGAGGAAAGATATCCCTTATTTTTTTTTAAGATAGTTCCATAAGATTTTTTAAATACATATACACTTAGGGATTACAGTAAACCCTGGTGGCGTAGTAGTTAAGACCTCAGCTGCTAACCAAAAGGTCGATAGTTCAAATCCACCTGGCACTTCTTGGAAATCCTATGGGGCAGTTCTACTCTGTTCTGTAGGGACCCTGTGAGTTGCAATTGACTCGACAGCAACGAGTTAGAATGTTTTTTAGGGATTACAAAGAATTTTGCACAAAGTTCCAGTTAAGCTGCAAATAGCGAATCACCCAAGTAACTAATTCTGGGGGAAAATAATATTGAGCTTGGTTGACAGTCTCTTATTCATATCATACTTTTTCATCATCAAGAGTAGGCAGGCAAAATTTGAACTAGGAGAAGGCTGTTTCTGATTTCCTCCCACTCCCTCTCAGAGCTCTTCTCCTTGCTCATGTCATTCTATTTCATTTTTCCTTGGGACGTCCACCCTCATCTGTTCCAAAGGGATGCTGCTCAGCTGAAACGTTCTGAAAGAGACCAGACATAGAAATTCCTACAGCGGCGTTAACATCACACTGAAGATCAAAAGTCTAGTTTTCTGAATCTCTCCGATGGCATACGAATATCAAAACAGACCAATAAAAGGGTTTTAGATAGAGATGCACAGCCAGACATGTATAACATTCTCTGCTTTCTATGGTGACCATTTTTTTATCATTATCTTATCACTTTAATTACTATATATTTATTGGCCACAATTAAGATCAATGCCATGGACTAGAGGCCAATATGTTGAAAGAATTAAAATACATCTCTGTTCTTTGAGATGGTGAAAATAAGTTGATAAGAAAATGGATCCCTTTTCTCATCTGAGAAAAATTAAGCAGAGGAATCCCATATCAACATGCTTATCTTCAGCCCACTGCAAAAGAATTTCAAAAAGGGGAAAAAAATAGGGTTCTTAAATATTAATATTTGTAAGGTAAAATTGTTAATCCTGCTAATAATTTTAATCCATGGCCAACTTCTGAGATTTTAAGTATTGGATGACTGTATCTATAATTAGATATGATCAGAGATGGACAGCCACACTTTAGCACACCATTAGCAGCATTACCTGAACAGAAAGAAGATAGAATAATTTAAACAGTGACATTATTTTCAAATCATTTAAGCCAAATAAATCTGAATCCAAAGGCTTTGATCATGTGTAATCCTGCTGAAAGACTGAACTGTAATCAGCCTATGATACATTATGTTGTAAAACTGCAGCACCAGTGAATAACAGAATCTTATTTTCCATCAATTCATTCTTTTCTGAAAATGCAAACACTCCATATGCTTAATAGCCCAAAATAACGAATGTTCTCACATTTTAAGATAGCCCATTAGTGAGTGTTGTATTTAAAAAACACATACACATAAAGAAAACAGTGACTCTCAAAGCCATTTCTGGAAACTGATTTAACCTATGTGCTAAATCAAGAATTATAACCTGCCAAAAAAAATCAGTTCAATTGTGTAGTTTGGCAAAAAAAAATCAACATATACTGTGTTTATAGTGACTTGAACTCATTTACTATATTAGTCCCTCACCAGACTAGATTCAGAGGCAGAATGGGATAGAAAGAATTCTAGTAAAAGTAAAATTAGAGTACCTAGGAGGGTCTCTATCTACTATTAAAAAAATTAAAAAGTTGCCATCAAGCTAATTATGACTCAGAGATCTACTACAATAAGGATCCCCAAATGAAGACAGTACCACGAAAAACGGACCCCTTTCTGTAAGTATAAATCTACGAATAGAAACAAATTGCCTCACGTTCTAGAGCTTTATTGTCCAAAAAGGTAGCTACCAGTCACAAGTGGCTATTTAATTTTTTTAATTAATTAAAATTCAATAAAATTTTAAATACAGTACCTCAGTCACACTATCCACATGTCAAGTGCTCAAAAGCCACATGTGACTGACTAGCGACTATAGCACTGAGCAGCACAGAAAAACTTTTTCATCACAGAAACTTCTATTAGATAGCGCTGTTCTAGTGCTTCACATGGGCAGGGAACGTGTGTTTGAGTCACCGATGTAAGTGCCTAGCACAATGTCTGACACATAAGAGATATTCAGTAAATAGATTAATTAGTTAAATAATAACCAAACAAATGGCCATCATTTTTATTTTTCTGTAGCCCCACTACTCAACCTAAGAACGGACAAAATCATCACTAAGTGGGTAGACTCACAGCCTTGAATATCTACCACCTGCGTAAATTCCTACTTTCTTCACTAGAATGGCCAGCACTGGAAGGTGATTTGTGAGAGAGTTAGGTAAGTGCACTTGAACACGTAGTATTGAAACCCTTTTTTTTGTTAAGTGATGTCCTTTCTTAAAAGTGTGTGTGTGAGAGAGACAGACACAGGATATTTTTTTCTCAACTTTAAAAGATCAAAACATAATAAGCAATGCTGGTATCTGATTCCAGTATCTGTTGCAATTCTGACTTCTCAAGCTCTGAACATGATTTGGTTAATAGTTATTTTTAGTTTATATATATGTACATATGCATAATAAAAATACATATACGTACACACACTCAATTATTACCAACTCTTTTAAAATAATGTGTCAGGCTAAAGTTTGAGTTTGTACAGCTGAGCTCTAAAATAGGAAGACATCTGAAAAAGTCCAAATAAATGCAGGAATAAAAAGAGTAGAAAAGTATCAATCAGTAAAAACAAAAATCTTACTATTATGCCCAGCAAGTACCAAAACAGTAGAAGTATTTTAAAGGAAAGAATTTGCTGACTTGCTTTTCCTGTCAAGAATCAATAGGTAACAGTGACTAGAATATTGGCTATGTGTGGTTTTAACAATAGGTTGGTTGTTACATCCATCAGTGTGGGAAGTTCCAGCTTATCTTCGTAGTTAGCTCCAAGTAGAAATCATTAAAACAACCTTATCTCCCTCAGGGATCTTCACCTTCTGCCTCAGTCAGTGCACTTCAGTTTTTACAGCATCATTTGTTTCTCCGGCATCTCAATTTTCCTCTTCATGGACCCATGAGGTTTAATCACACATGTAGCAAAATCCTTATGTTCTGTTTCCTCTTTTTCAAGGGCTACAATTTCAGCATCTGTGCTTCCTGCCCGCGCTGCCACGGATTTAATTTCCTTGGCTAACTCATCAAAATTTTTAGACATATTTCATTCCTTCTTTCTTAATGATCATTTTTCCTCCTTCTCTTCTTCCAAACAACCAAAGATAACTGACCATGGGCCTGGGCCTCTAGCCACACAAGAGGCAATATCCATTTTATCCTGACCATTTTCTCTTTATTTCTTCTTGTTTGGAGAATGCTGTTTCTCTATATATTTTCACCAATTGTTTCACTCCCATGTATTTATACCCTGAGTTACTAACAGAAACTACAAAAAAAAGAAAAAAAAAAGGTCACAGAGTCAACAACCTACATTAAGAAAACTCCCGAGGAGAACAGTAGTCAGTCTCAGATCTAATTTTCATCATGTCAAATTTTAAAGTATGATTGTCTCTTGTACTTATAAGAAAGAGTATTATCTTTCAGTTGAGTTCCAGTTGAGAAGCACTCAACTTGGGTTAGGCTTATGCTAGAGAATTTAGCTGGGGGTTTCCGGGGGCATAGAATTACTCTCCTTTCTTCATCACATTCTTCTAGAAAAATTCCATCAAATGAATATTTTATCTAACCAATAGGAAAACAGGTGAGGCAAAATTTCCAATTTGTCAGAACTAAAACCGGTAGGTTATTTTATTCAGTGTTTCATACCCACATTTCACTGTACTCTGAAATGTCCTTTCCTTATGGCCTGGACTTAAGTTAACTGAGCTTGGATCACCTCTATAGTGCACTTCCCTCAGGCATTGAGGAAGCTGAGATCACTGTTTTAAATCATCCCTAGCCTGCCCATGCACTGACTTTTACAAGTCTTTGTGGATAAGAGAGCCAGACGAGCCATGGAAAATGGTACCTTAACCAATAAGTGTCAATTGTACCTTCCCTCCTTCTCTTTGGAGTTCATACATCTTGCACTTAATATATATATATACATTTATAAGTACATGGATATGTGTATCTATTTTCACTGGCTACCTAAACCCCAAATAAAAAAAAAAACCCAAATAGATTACATTTAATAGGAATTTAAGTTTCAAGATGTTGTTGTTAGGTGCCGTCAAGTTGGTTCCAACTCATAGCAACCCTATGTACAACAGCACGGAACACTGCCTGGTTCCGTACCACTCTCATTTCCAAAGAGCACAAAATCTTGCCAGAAACATGTATGTATTTCAAGTTTTATCATGAATTAGAATTTATAATTTCCAGTAAATCTATATGAAAACCCATTATGAGGAGGTTATGCCTATGCTAAAAATGCATTTGCACACTTGTATACTAAAAATTTTTCATACTGAAGTTGCTCAGGGGCCAGTCAGGTCCCAAGATTTGGATGCACTCTACAATGATTTTTCAAATACTCAGACCTTGATTTTTTTGCTTTTTTTTTGCTAATATTTTTATAAAAATAAGTATGTATTATTTACTTTCCCTTCTTCATTATAGAAAAGACATGCACAACTGTATTGGCTATATACATAGTTTACATGCTGCTGCATAACCAATTACTGCAAAACTTAGCATCTTAAAAACCACTCATTTAATATCTCACAGTTTCCGTGGGTCAGAAATTATGCCACAGCTTAACTGGGTGGACCTTCTCCTTCAGGGTTTCTCATTAAACCTCAATTATGGATTTGACTCACAGTCTCTCAATAAAAATAAACTCAACAAGAAATATGAAAGAATTATATCAGAAAAACTTTAAATATTTGAACAAATGAAATAGCATTCTTAGTTCTTAGATAGAACAACACATTATAGAGATGTCAATTCTCACCAAGTTAATATAAAAATTCAACAGGATTCCAATAACAATGCCAACTTTTTTTTTTTTTCTGGATTTAATCAAGCTGTCATCTCCAGGTTCAACTGAGACAGGGTCCATGCCCAAGCTCACTAAGTGGTTGCTGGTAGGATTCAGTTACTCACATGCTACAGGACTAAGGGAAGGCCTCACTTCCATGATGGTTGTTTACTGGAGGCCATCCAGGTGGTCCTCTCTGTCAGAACAAGTACATGAGAAGATCCTAAGAGAAAAACGTACCACCAAAATGGAAGTCACAGACTTTTGTAACCTAATCATTGAAATGATATCCCATCACTTTGCCAAGATCTATTTGTGAGAAGCAAGTCATTAAGTCCATTCCACACTCATGAGGAGAGAATCACACAACTCTACCTCAACCTACCCCAACTCTACATAATCTTTTGTACATCTTTTTTTTTCATGGAAGAATAAATCTCAGGAATTACTACCTATAAGTTCATAGAGACTTTCATGACTGCATAGTTTCCAGTTGGGTGATGTATCATATTCAACCAATTTTTGATAGTTGAGCATTTAGGTTATTTCCCATACTTTACTATTTCAAAGAATGCTGCATCAATAACCCTCCATGTTAGTTAGTTCCCATTTGTATAGATGTACCTTCAGAGTAAATCCCTAAAAAGGGTTAACAGGTAAATACATATATAATTTTGCAAGATATCACCAAATTCCCCTCCACAGGGGTTGTATAATTTTGCCCTCCCACCAGCAATGCATGAGCGTGCTTGTCTCCCTATGGGCTTGCCAACAGAGTACACTGTCAAGCTTTTAAGTTTTTGCCAATCTGAAAGGTAATAAATGTATTTCTAATCTTTTCATATATTTAAGTCACTATATATCTTTTTCTGCGGATTTTGTTTATATCTTTTGTTTCTATCAGGTTTCAGTCTTTTTTTTCCCCCTCATTGTTTACAACCTCTTCAAATTTTAAGAAATTTGTGTGTTACATAAGTTTTATATATTTTCCCCCACTTTGTCATTGGTCTTTTTACTTTATTGATTTTTTTCCCATGCAAAAGTTTTATTATTTTCTAATTTATTATTTTTTCTTTTTATTACTTCTGAATTTTCAGTGACAAACAGAAAGGCTTTCCCATACCCAGATTATAAAGGAATTCACTCATATGTATTTCTGGTACTTGAGTGTTTTGATTTTTCACACTTAAAATTTCAGATTCATTTGCAGTTTAATCTTGTTTTATGTAAAACATAGACCCAGTTTCATCTTTTTTGAAATGACCAGTTATCTCAGCACCATTTATTTTAAAAGTCTATCTTTCCCACAAGGGTTTTAGATCCCATCTTTATTGATACAAAATTTTAATATGCTTTTCATTCTATTTTTGGAATTTCTATTCTGTCCCATCAGACTATCTATCTAATTATGCACTAATATTACACTGGTTTAATTATAGAGGCTTTATAGTATGTTTTAACCTCTGTAGAGTAACTGTCCTTTTTAGGGCTTTCCTAGCTCTTTTTTCATGATTTTTCTGATTCAAATAAAGAATCAAATTGTCTAACTTCAGGGAAAAAGAAATTATTGCTACTGTTATTGGAATCTGTATTAACATGGAGAAAATTGACATCTCAATAATGTAGTTTTCCTATCTAAGAACTAAGAATGTCATTCATTTGTTTATATTTTAAGTTTTTCTCATATAATTCTTTCATATTTCTTGTTAAGTTTATTTTTATTTTATCTTTCATGCCACCTCAGATAGGTTTTTTTCTTTCATTGTATCATCTAAACAACATATGTGATTGATTTTTGTATGTTAATTTTACATCCTATTGCCATATATCAATATATTCCAAACCACATGGGCATATTTGCCTATCCATGATCTGAGTAAATGAGAATTTGAAAAATTTCATGATCATCCAAAATTTTTAACTGATCTAGATGCTAAAAATTCTAATAGTTCTAAAAATCTCGATTGAGGAATTCATTAATGCAAGCTTTAAGAGTGAAGATAGTTTAATGATTAGAGTGTATTTTGAAATCTTCCAATTAAATCATAAACAGGAAGGAAAATACTGGTTTATCATACATCTTAAATTAGTTTTTACTCAAATTGATTTAATATTTTAAATAACTCATTTTTAAACGGCATATGAGCAGAATAAACTTTACATGCTTCAGGTAGTGTAATGCAAATTTACTACTATTCCAGATATTGTATTGAAAGAAATAAAGTTCACACATACTGAGTGAACAAACAGATGAATAATACTAATGGGCACTAGGTCATTTATCCATTAGAGCAATGAATGCCACCTCATACTCATTTGGTCAGGAAGAAAAATCTAAGCAGTTTCTGTCCACAAACATCAATAATTCTCTCTGATAGATGAAATCAAATCACTAAAGCAAGCAACTTTTATTGATGGTTCTTCCTTAAACTGCTAAATCCACGTTATGACAGGCAATAAAATAATAACAAATAAAACCAGAATCAAATTCTGTAATCACCAACATGAACTCTCTAAAGCCTAAGTGAAGATGAAGACCCACACATGCAATGTAACTGGCACCTTACACAGTTAAAATGAGGTCACCTCAAACAGTTATTTTTAGCCCAAACAAATAGGCCAAAAAACACTAAATGCAAATCAGTTGTCAGAAAATCTCTCCAACTTCAGCCCTATAATGTGAAAACTATGTGACACAAAATTGCTAAGGTTAAAATTACAATACTATTTCAGAAGGAATGCATTTTTTTTAATGCACATTTAAAGAAAGTTTTAGTTGAAATAAATGTCCTTGAGTTCTTTATATAAACAGGTTTTGAATGTAATAATGAAAATATGAGATTTGTACAGCTAGGATTATAGCTCATTTTCTTGACATAAAAAAAAACAAACTGTAAAGATGCTTTCCCTTTTACCTAATCCCTCATTCACCTTCCACTTTTATATTGAACAGTCAACCCCGAGGCATTTTACCCCACCTCCCTGTAAAGCACTTTAATCCCAACACATTTATTTATTTCCCTCTATAAAAATCTAATAGAAGTATGTAATGCTACCCCACTTTTCTCTCTTTGAGAGTATTTACGGAATAACAATAATGGATGAAGCTTTTGACATTTGGCAGAATTTGGTCACTGCTTTATTAAACTTCACTGAACGGCATCAACTCCGTTTTTACATAGGGCTGAATATCTTAACATAACTCAAAAACTAATTCCTACATTTTCTGATGTTTTACAGTTCCAGGTGGGTTCAAATGTAATTTCAAGAGTAGGCCAGAACCAGAATATTGTAGTCATGTAAAAGTTAAAAAGAATTCTATAAAACCAGAAGAAAAAAAACTGAACTTTAAAAAAACTATTAAGAACATATGATGTTTAAAAGATACGGAGAAACTGACTGATTGCATTCTAGTTCAAGATAAAGTTTTCCATCTGTTCTCTTTTGCAGCCAAATCAACCCATTCCCACTATGGAAGACCCATCATTCCAACATTTCAAACGGGCCTTTTTTATCTATAATCAGAAACCTGTACAACAGTCAAGAACATATCTGACAAGGCCTCTTGTCATTTATTGCTGTTTACTCTTGAATGTATTTCACAGCTTGAATAAGTCTTTGTTTTACCAACTGTAGCCCACAAAAAGCTCACTTGTCAACCCACGCAGAAAATAACTCAAATTGCTTTATTACAACTTGAGATTATATAGTGGTGGCAACCCTTTCATCTAGAGTGCCTTAGCAATGCCAATTTGTTTCTGACTTTCACATTTTAAAGCATCCAAATGGGATGGTCTGGTAAATCTCAAATAAAAATTCCTAGTAAGCATGAAAAATAAAAATAAAAAATTGGTCCTTTATCATGAAGGTCATACAGAAAAATGTAGGAGTAACCAACCGCTCAATGATTAAGTGCATTTACATGAAAGGTTAATATATTCAGTCTTGCAGTTCAAGAATAAACCATCTGTTTCAAATGCAGAGGTGAAATGAGTTTATAAAAAGGTAAGAATTCTTGAAAACAGCTCAGAAATACACATCAAACTATTTAAAATATATCACTATTCCTTTTTTTGAAAAATAACTTCATAATTTATAGCCCAACCTACCAAGTGAACACCTGCCCTCTACACATCTATCACTGACATAAAGTGAATAAGGTGTTGCTGTCTTTAGATTGCATTCTACCAAAATTCACTGAGGTTTTAATGTGTCATTACAGCAGTCAGTTATACCTATCCCTGCCCTCAGAAAGAATTATATTCCTGGACTTAACTTCTCTCTATCACCATGGGCATCTCTCTCTCTAAGCCATCATGTAGGGCTTCTACAAGTTTTGCCATTTTTCAACTCATCAGCAATCGCTGGCTACCTTTCTAGTACTTCTGTATATGTATTTCCCCACTGCCCAAATAAAAGAAATTAAATGCCTATACCAGCAAGGAACTTGGAAAAAGCTACTTTCTTTTTTTTTTTTTCCTTCTTCTTCATTTTTTGTTTAATTGAACTTTAGATGAAGGTTTACAGAACAAACTAGTTTGTCATCAAACAGTTAGTACACACATTGTTGTATAACATTCGTTAACAACCCCACAACATGTCAACATTCTCCCTTCTCAACCATGGGTGCCCTATTACCAGCTTTCCTGTTCCCTTCTACCTTCCAGTCCCTGACCTAGGGCTGGAGTGTTCCTTATAGTCTTGTTTTTTTTCCCATGGGACTGTTCAATCTTTGGCTGAAGGGTGAACCTTAGGAGTGCCCTCATTACTGAGCTGAAAGCGTGTCCAGGGGCCATATTCTCAGGGTTCGTCCAGTTTCTGTCAGGCCAGCAAGTCTAGTCTTTCTTTTTGAGTTAGAATTTTGTTCTACATTTTTCTCCAGCTCTGTCTGGGACCCTCTATTGTGATCCCTGTCAGAGCAGTCAGTGGTCATAGCCAGGTACCATCTAGTTTTACTAGACTCGGTCTGGTGGAGGCTGTGGTAGATGCGGTCCATTAGTCCTTTGGCCTAATCTTTCTCTCATGTCTTTAGTTTTCTTCATTCTTTCTTGCTCCCAAAGGGATGAGACTAGTGGAGTATCCTAGATGGCTGCTCACAGGCTTTTAAGACCCCAGATGTTACTCATCAAAGTAGAATGTAGAACATTTTCTTTATAAACTCTGTTATGCCAATTGAACTAGATGTTCCCTGAGATCATGGTCCCCATAGCCCTCAGCCCAGCAATTCAGTCCCTCAGGGAGTTTGGATGTGTCTATGGAGCTCCCATGGCCTTGCCTTGTACAGGTTGTGCTGGCTTCCCCAGTATTGTGTACTGTCTTACCCTTCACAAAAGTTACCACTTATCTATTGTCTGTTAAGTGTTTTTCCATCCCCAACCCTTCCCTCCCTCATAACCATCAAATATTGTTTCTTTTTGTATGTAAACCTTTTCATGAGTTTTTACAAGAGTGGTCTTATACAATATCTGTCCTTTTGTGATTGACATATTTCACTCAGCATAATGTCCTCCAGATGTATCCATGTTATGAGATGCTTCACAAATTCATTGTTCTTTAGCGTTGCATAATACTCCATCATGTGTATATACCACAGTTTGTTTAGCCATTCATCTGTTGATGAGCATCTAAGCTGTTTCCATCTTTTTGCTATTGTGAACAATGCTGCAGCGAGAATGGGTGTACATGTATCTTTTCGTGTGACAACACTTATTTCTCTAGGATATATTCTTAGGAGTAAGACTACTGGATCATATGGTATTTCTATTTCTTTTTTAAGGAAGCGCCATATCAAATTTTCCAAAATGGTTGTATCATGTTGCATTCCCACCAGCAGTGCACAGGAGTTCCGATCTCCCTGCAGCCTCTCCAACATTTATTTCCTATTTTTTCATTCTTGCCAGTAATGCCAGGGGTAAGATGGTATCTCATTGTGGTGTTGATTTGCATTTCTCTGATAGCTAGAAATTGTGAGCATTTCCTCATGTATCTGCTGGCCACTTGAATGTCTTCTTTGGTGAAGTGTCTGTTCATTTCCTTTGCTCATTTTTTAATTGGATTATTTGTCTTTTTGTTGTAGAGGTGTTGGACTTTCTTGTAGATTTTAGAGATTAGACCTTTGTCTGATTTGTAATAGCCAAAATTTTTTTCTCAGTCTATAAGTTCTCTTTTTACTCTTTTGGTGAACTCTTTGGATGAGCATAAGTGTTTAATTTTTAGAAGATCCCAGTTATCTAGCTTATCCTCTGGAGCTTATGTGTTGTCGGTTGTGATTCATATCCTGTTAGTGCCAAGTATTAGGGCCTGTAGCATTGATCCTACTTTTTCTTCTATGAACTTCATAGTTTTTGACTTTATATTTAAATCTTCGATCCATTTTGAGTTAGTTTTTTTATATGGTGTAAGGTATGGGTCCTGTTTCATTTTTTTGCAGATGGACATCCAGTTTTGCCAGCACCTTTTGTTTAAAAGACTGTCTTTTCCCCATCTGATGGACTTTGGGCCCTTGTCGAAGATCAGGTGACCATAGGCGGATGGATTTACATCTGGGTTCTCAATTCTGTTCTCTTGGTCAATGTATCTGTCATTGTACCAGTACCAGGCTGTTTTGACTACCATAGCTGTATAGTAGGTTCTGAGGTCAGGTAGTGTAAGTCCTCCCAATTTATTCTTCTTCGATAGTGAAAAAACACTTTCTTAAGTTTATGAAAATTGACCAAAAAACTTCAGGCAAAGTCCAAAATGAAAGGAAAAAACACAATCCTCTGGTCTCCCAAAGTCCATTGTATCAGGTATCTATTGAAATCTAGCAAGCCACCCTAAAACTTAATGGTTTAAAATGACAGCAATTCATTATTTCTCACAACTCTGTGGGTTTACTGGGTGGGTCTTCTGCTCTGTATGGTTTTGACTGGGGTTACTCACGCAGCTGCATTTACTTGGCATCTTAGCTGAGCTGAAAGATCCAAGAACTCACTCATATATGACTGGGGTCTTGGTGCTAATTGTGGCTAGGTGTCTTAGTTCTTCTCCATGTGGCCTCTCTCCCGAAATGGTGGCTCATTCTTGACGGCTCTTCTCTCTAACAGGATGGCTTGGGCTTCCTGACATCATGGTAGCTGGATTCCAAGAAAGCAAAAGCAAAATTTAAGTCTTTTTAAAAGCAGGTCCAGAACTGGCTCAGCATCACTTTTGTCTGCTGTATTCTATCTGTCAAAGCCAATCACAAAGGCAGCCCAGATTAACTAGGTGGGGGACAGGTCATAGATTCCACGTCTTAACAGGAGAAGTTGAATGTATATACAGAAAGTAGAGGAATTGTTGGACAATCATCTTTGAGACTATCTACCACATCCTAAGCACAAGTTAAGAAATCCTAAGCACAACTTAAGAAATAGAAAAGGCTTCCTTATATGAGATAATAGAATAATGAATTTTTACTTGTTTACTCTTTGCTACCTTAAGAAACAAAAATGCTAGAAGGAAGGATGAAATAGTGATAAAAACTTGCTTTTTTAAAATTGTATGATATTTAGAAATTGGGACAGTATACAACACGCTTCCTTTGTTATTATTACTCAGTCTCGTGATTACTAATTTTAAAATATGGCTGAAATAATTGGTGAGAGTTACACTGCTACCTTTGTGAAAGCACCAGACCTTTTCCAGGTTGGCTTGCTTTCAATGTCCATCAGTATTATCCTATTACAATGAACTCAAATGTCTAGAAATTAGAACAGGTGTTTGTAAAGGAGTCAGAGCATCTTCCCAAGATTATAAACCAATTGGACGGTCTATTACTGCATTGGTAGCTCAGCGAATACTTAGTTAATACTAACACTGTTTTTATTTTCCAGAAATTAATTAAGCCTTGTTACAGTGTAGGCATGGTTGGAAAGAAAATGATGCTATGATATCAACTCCTTGTTTTGAGCACCTCTTCAAACTTATAAAGTATGAGGTTATTGTTTCCCGAAAACCTGTTCTCTAATGGCCAAGGAGACTGAAGATTGAAACAAAAACAAAGGTCCCAGGAGGGAGAAGAATAGTTATATGCCTAAGGTACTGTTTCTAGACACTTAAATTCTGGCTAGCCCCAAAAGCCTTTCTCTTTAAAAGCCACGATAGCATCAAACTATGGTGGGACCAAATACTCCAGTACTGAACAAGCCCATCACACCAAGCAACAAAGAAGTTCTCAGGCCACCATTTCTCTACCATTTATTCACTATCCAAATATTTACTACTACCTAATTTCTTGCCTTTTCGGATACATTAATTAATAAAATGGGCAAAGGCCTCTGCCCTCCAGAAGCTTGCAATCCAACAGTTAGAGACAGACTATGAATAATAAACACGATAAATAAGTTACATAGTATGTTAGAAGCTGATAAGTGCTATACAGAGCAAGATAAGAGAATCTAGAGAGTTGGGTGGTTAAGCAGGTGGGGCGGGGGGTAGTTACAATTTTAAACAGTGTGGTCAGGATACATAGGCCTAGTTAAGCACACATTGTTTGGGGAAAATACTGGAAGGAGTTGAGAGAGTTAGCAAAAAGGATACCCAGGGAAATAAGATACCTAGGGGGAAGAGTGTTGTAGACAGGGGAATAAAGAACACTCTTGTGTATGGGGTACACCAACAGCAAGAGAACAGGGAGAAAAGGGAACATCAACGAATGAGACATAACTGGCCAGTGCAATAGGATAAAAAACACAAAAGTGATGTCTTGAAAACCACATGAAGAAAGGGTATTTAAGGAAGGGGGGTGAGCAACTGTGTCATATGTTCTGAGAAGTCAAGTAAGATGAAGAATTCACCACGGAAAAACAAAAATATGAATGTTTTATTTTATAAGCACAATGCCAAACTGCCTTGTGAGACAGTGTTTCATCATGCCCTAATAACCGTATAAATTTAAATTTTCTAGTTCCGTATCCTTCCACTTAAAGTTAAGAACAAACTATTAAGTAAACTGACACTCTGTCATACATGAGTGAAAATGTTATTTTTTGATTCCCCAAATCAACATGGCATGACCATAAAGCCTTTTGCTTAGTTACCTCAGTAACAACATTTCCTACAGTGCAGGATGCAGCCTGATTGTCAAGATCAGACCCGAGGCACTAGTGCCCATCTGCTTGAAGTCACTGTTGCCTTAGTTTTCCTTATCTGCAGAAAACAATCTGAGTAAAAGGGGGTAGGGGAGGAGATAACCCTTCAAATATTTTTTTTTTTAATTCCACTTGCAGAAACGTTGAACCACCATCTAGATTTCTTACGGGTATGAAGGACATGGCATGGACAAAGTCCAGAGTTGATAAAATTTGGGACAATGCCAAATAAGACCAGCCAAAGTGGAAAATTCAAACGAAGTTAATGATTGAAAAAGATAAGAAGGAAACTAACATCTATGTCCCAAGGACTATACCAGGTCCAACTCTGTTGACTATCTATCTGCCTGTTCGTCCGTCCATCTGCCTGCCTGTCTGTCTATCTATCTGTCTTTATCTCTGTGTCAATGCCTATGTGAATTAAACTTGGCCTTCAGAGTCAGAAAGCCTAGAATCCCAACTATGCTTCTCAATGCCTATAAGACCTGAGAAACTTATTTACTATCTACATCACAGTTTTCTTACCTACAAATAGGGATAGTTATATGTATTCAATACATCCTTATAACTATATCTTTAAGTAGTAAGAATAATAATTACTAATATTATCAAAATCAACTCAATGGCAACTGGTTTTAGGTACTATGTGAGTGCTGAGATTATTTACATTGTCTCATTTAATGCTTACATCTATCGTCAAGGTATATATTATCATTCCCATTCTGCAGATGAGTAAAAATTGATAAGCAGGTCAAATAACTTGTCCCAAATCTCACATTAAAAAAAAAAAAAAAAAACTGGCAAAATCAGGATGGATCAAATATTTTGATGAGCCTAAAGTCCTCATCCTTAGCCATTCTGATACACTAGAGATAATAAATGTAAAACTTTAGCACAATGCTGGTAGTGGTAATTGCTATTACGAATATGATCATTACTCCAAGATTTCACAAGATGGTTCTTGTTTGTTACTCTTACTGTTGATGATATTGTTGTTCTTACTATAGATGACGAAACTGAAATCCAGGGATGTTATGTAACTTACCTAGTATGATTTGGCTGATAACTGACAGAACAATAATAGATTGGAATTTGGTATGTGTTCTTAAATTTCAAACCAAAGAGGGAGGACCAAGGTGGTGGAGTAGTCAGACACTTCTGGTGACCCCTCTTATAATAAAGACCCCAAAAAACAAGTGAAACAATTATATATATGATAAACTAGGAACTCTGAACATCAAAGGCAAAGTTAGAAAACAGACTGAGCAGCAGGGGGAGGGAAAGACAGTTCAGAAGCAGTGAGCAGTTGCCAAACCTTATTTGGCGGGAACCCTCAGGCACAATCCCTGAAGCCACTGCACAGGGCTGGCAGTAGCTTTCCAGATGCAATTCCCTCAAGGAGAGACAGCGAGCTGCACAGCCTACTCACACCTGCAGAACCACAGAAGAATGGCACTCTCAGCAAAAGCTAAGTACTTGCGTTTACTGTGGGTTTTTTGCATTTATTGTACCCCACCCCCAGTCCAAAAGCCTGCTTCAGTGGCTACCAATTTCCCTGGGCCTGAGATAGGTCCTACTGCGTACTCTGAGCCATTCTTCTAGCCTTGGAGAAGGAATAAATTCACATTTGGGGGAAAAGATAATCTGCCAGCTCCACTAAGCTGGGGAGCTCAGGACAGAAGCAGCTCCTGTCCAGGCACAAACGGTCCACAGACTTTGAATACTTTTCCTCTCGTATGGACCTGTGTGGGCCCATTTCAGGAGAATAGGCCCTTATTAGCACACTGCAACTGTTTTTGCTGTGAGGTAGAGAGCTGGGTGTTTGATGTTTGACACCACTTTGCCTATAAAACAGGGTCCTCACCTACACAAATCAGAGACCTAAGGACTGGTGGCTCTACCCACGTCACCTAGCCACCTCTGACAAGGGTCCAAGGATACATGGCACCTTCCAGTACTCAAAACCAAAAGCATTGGGTATCAATGGTCAGGCTGCAGAATCCACCAACCTGTCCACTCTAGGGAACAGGGACACGTTTTCCTCACAGGCACTCCAGGGATGGTTGTCAGCCCCCTGCCTTGTTCACAGTGTGACCCTCTGCTGCAACTAGACACCTGTGCCTACACCAATCACCCCTGCCCCTCTAAGACTGTAGGACAGACCCAATACCACACACTTGATGACCAACTACCTGGACACCTGAGCTGAATTCAGACAAGAAAAGTGAATGGGATCCTAGGCTCATATACCTGGTAACAGCTGTAGCCATACGGTAACAAGACGTTAGAGCTTAAAAAGTGAAAATAATCAAGCTAACTCACTGAAGCAGGCGATTTGGGCATATCAAAACAAAACAAAGCAAGAAGCTAGGATACAGTAAGCAAATATAAATTAATTAATACGATAACTTATATATGGCTTGATGACAACAGTCAATATCAAATCATATAAAGAAGCAGACTATGATCACTTCAACGAGCTCTCAAAAAAAAAAGAATCAAGAAATCATCCAGATAAAGGTGTCTTCCTGGAATTACCAGATGTAGGGGTTTTTTAGAAAACAAAAGATTAATATACAGAGCTCTTCAAGACATCAAGAACAAGATCAGGCAGAATAGAGAACAAGCCAAGGAAGACACAGATAAAACAGTTGAAGAAATTAAAAAGGTTATTCAAGAACATAATGAAAAATTTAATAGGTTGCAAGAATCCATACAGAGAATTACAGAATTACACAATTCAATACAAAGAGAAGCCGAATTGAGGACATGGAAGGCAGAATTAGTGACAGTGAAGACAAAACACTTGGCACCAATATATTCAAAGAAAAATCAGATTAAAAAATTAAAAATACTGAAAACACCTTAAGAATCATGTGGGACTCTCTCAAGGGAAATAACCTACGAGTGACTGGAGTACCAGAACAGGAAAAGACAACAGAAAATACAGAGAGGACTGTTAAACGTTTGTTGGCAGAAAACTTCCCTGATATCGTGAAAGATGAGAAGATAATTATCCAAGGTGCTCATCAAACTCCACATGAGGTAGATCTCAAAAGAAAGACACAAAGAGATATAATCAAACTTGCCAAAACCAAATATAAAGAGAGAATTTTAAGAGCAGCTAGGGATAAACGAAAAGTCACCTAAAAGGAGAGTCAATAAGAATAAGCTCGGACTACTTGGCTTTTTTTACTTGGCAGAAACCACGCAAGCAAGAAGGCAATAGGATGACTTCTATAAAGCACTGAAGGAAAAAAAAACTGCCAGCCAAGAATCATATATCCAGCAAAACTATCTCTCAAATATGAAGGTGAAAGTAGGACATTTCCAGATAAACAGAAATTTAGGGAATTTGTAAAAATCAAACCAAAACTACAAGAAATACTAAAGGGAGTTCACTGGTTAGAAAATCAATAATATCAGCAGCCAAGTACACTTTCTTTCCAGCACATATGGAACATTATCCAAGATAGACCACATATTAGGTCATTAAGCAAGCCTTAACAGAACCCAAAACATCAAAATATTAAAAAGCATCTTCTGTGACCATAATGTCATAAAAGTAGAAATCAATAATAGAAAAAGCAGGGAAAAGAAATCAAATACTTGGAAACTGAATAACAGCCTACTAAAAATGACTGGGAAACCTGGGTGGCATAATGGTTAAGAGCTACACCTGCTAACCAAAAGGTCGGCAGTTCAAATCCACGAGGCACTCCTTGGAAACCCAATGGGGCAGCTCTACCCTGTCTTTTAGGGTCACTGGGAGTCAGAATGGACTCGACAGCAACAGGGCAAAAATGACTGGGTTATAGAAGGCATTAAAGATGGAATAAAGAAATTCATAGACTCCAATGAGAATGAAAACTCTTCCTATCAGAACCTTTGGGATACACCTAAAGCAGTGCTCAGAGATCAATTTATAGCAATAAATGCACACATGCAAAAAGGAGAAAAGGGCAAAATCAAAGAATTATCCTTAAACTTGAACAAATAGAAAGGGAACAACAAAAGAAATCCTCAGGCGCCAGAAAGAAGCAAATAATAAAAATCAGAGCAGAATTAAATGAAAGAGAACAGAAAAACAGTGAAAGAGTTAAGAAGACCAAAAGCTGGCTCTTTGAAAAAATTACTAAAATTGATAAACCACTGGCCAAACTGACAAAAGAAAAACAGGAGAGGAAGCAGATAACCTGAAAAAGAAATGAGATGGGTGAAATCACAACAGACCCGACTAAAATTAAAAGAATCATAACAGATTACTATGAAAAATTGTACTCTACCAAATTTGAAAACCTAGAAGAAATGGATGAATGTCTAGAAACACACTACCTACCTAAACTAACACAAATGGAGGTAGAACTAAACAAACCCATAACAAAAGAAGAGATTGAAAAGGTAATCAAAAAACTCCCAACAAAAAGAAGCCCTGGCCTGGATGGCTTCACTGCAGAGTTCTACCAAACTTGCAGAGAAGAGTTAACACCACTACTAGTAAAGGTATTTCAGAGCACAGAAAAGGATGGAATACTCCCAAATTCATTCTATGAAGCCAGCATATCCCTGAAACCAAAACCAGGTAAAGACACCACAGGGAACAAAATTACAGACTTATATCCCTCATGAACTTAGATGCAAAAATACTCAACAAAATTCTAGCCAACAGAATTCAACAACATATCAAAAAAAAATAATTCACCATGACCAAGTGGGATTCATACCAGGTATGCAGGGATGGTCCAATATCAGAAAAACAATCAATGTACTCCATCATATAAATAAAACAAAAGACAAGAACCACATGATCTTATCAATTGATGTAGAAAAGGCATTTGACAAAGTCCAACACCCATTCATGATAAAAATCCTTGGCAAAATAGGAATAGAAGGAAAATTCCTCAACATACTAAAGGGCATTTATACAAAGCCAACAGCCGACATCATCCTAAATGGAGAGAGTCTGAAAGCATTCTGCTTGAGAACAGGAACCAGACAAGGATGCCCTTTATCACCACTCTTATTCAACATTGCGCTGGAGGTCTTAACCAGAGCTATTAGGCTAGATAAAGAAATAAAGGTCAACCAGATTGGTAAGGAAGAAGCAAATGCATCTGTATTTGCAAATGACATAATCTTATACACAGAAAACCCTAAAAAATCCTCAAGAAAACTACTGAAACTAATAGAAGAGTTCGGCAGAGTATCAGGATACAAGATAAACATACACAACTCAGTTGGATTCCTCTACACCAACAAAAAGAATGTTGAAGGGGAAATCACCAAATCAATACCATTTACAGTAGCCCCCAAGAAGATAAAATACTTAGGAATAAATCTAACCAGAGACATAAAAGACCTGTACAAAGAAAACTACGAGACACTACTGCAAGAAACCATAAGAGACCTACATAGCTGGAAAAACATACCTTGCTCATGAATAGGAAGATTCAACACTGTAAAAATGTCTATTCTACCAAAAGCAATCTATAGATACAATGCAATTCTGATTGAAATTCCAACAATATTTTTTAATGAGATGGAGGAAAAAATCACCAAATTCATATGGAAAGGAAAAAGGCCCCAGATAAGTAGAGCATTATTGAAAAAGAAGAACAAAGTGGGAGGCCTCACACTACCTGATTTTAGAACCTATTATACAGTAGTCAAAACAGCCTGGTACTGATACAACAATAGATACATAAACCAATGGAACAGAATTGAGAATCCAGACATAAATCCATCCATATATGAGCAGCTGATATTTGACAAAGGCCCAGAGACAGTTTAGTGGGGAAAAGACTGTCAGACTTCTTAACAAATGGTACTGCCATAACTGAATATCAATCTGCAAAAAAGTGAAACAAGACCAATACCTCACAGCATGCACAAAAACTTACTCAAAATGGATCAAAGACCTAATGGAAGAAAAAATGGAGACAATGCTAGGAACCCTAATACATGGCATAAACAGTATACAAAACATTACTAACAATGCACAAAACCACAAGAGAAACTAGATAACTGGGAGCTCCTAAAAATCAAACACCTATGCTCATCCAAAGAATTCATCAAAAGAGTAAAAAGATTACCTACAGACTGGGAAAAAGTTTTTAGCCATGACATTTCCGATCAGCATCTGATCTCTAAAATCTACATGACACTGCAAAAATTCAACTACAAAAAGACAAATAACCCAATTAAAAAATGGGCAAAGTATATGAACAGACACTTCACTAAAGAAGACATTCAGGTAGCTAACAGATACATGAGGAAATGCTCACTATCATTAGCCATTAGAGAAATACAAATCAAAACTACAATGAGATTCCATCTCACTCCAACAAGGCCGGCACTAATCCAAAAGAACACAAAACAATAAATGTTGGAGAGGTTGTGGAGAGACTGGAACATTTATACACTGCTGGTGGGAATGTAAAATGGTACAACCACTTTGGAAATCGATTTGGCACTTCCTTAAAAAGCTAGAAATAGAACTACCATACGATCCAGCAATCCCACTCCTTGGAATATATCCTAGAGAAATAAGAGCCTTTACACGAACAGATATATGCACACCCATGTTTACTGCAGCATTGTTTACAATAGCAAAAAGATGGAAGCAATCAAGGTGCCCATCAACAGATGAATGGATAAATTATGGCATATCCACACAACAGAATACCACGAATCGATAAAGAAAAATGACGAATCCATGAAATACTTCATAACATGGAGGAATCTGGAAGGCATCATGCTAAGTGAAATTAGGCAGCTGCAAAAGGACAAACATTGTATGAGACAACTATTATAAGAACTCGAGAAATAGTTTAAACAGAGAAGAAAATATTCTTTGATGGTTACGAGAGTGGGGAGGGAGGGAGGGTGAGGGGTGTTCACTAATTAGATAGTAGACAAGAACTATTTTAGGTGAAGGGAAAGACAACACACAGTACAGGAGAGGTCAGCACAACTGGACTAAACCAAAAGCAAAGAAGTTTCCTGAATCAACCAAATTCTTTAAAGACCAGCATAGCAGGGACAAGGTTTTGGGGACCATGATTTCAGGGGAAACTGGCCTAATAAAAATCTATTAAGAAAACATTCTGCATCCCACTTTGGTGAGCGGTGTCTGGGGTCCTAAACACTAGTAAACAGCCATCTAAGATGCATCAATTGATCTCAACCCACCTGGATCAAAGGAGGATGAACACCACCGAAGATACAAGGTAATTATGAGCCCAAGAAACAAAAACGGCCACATAAATTAGAGACTACATTAGCCTGAGACCAGAAGAACTAGATGGTGCCCAGCTACAACCTGACAGGGAACACAACAGAGAATTCCTGATGGGGCAGAAGAAAAATGGGATGCAGACCTCAAATTCTTGTAAAAAGACCAGACTAAATGGTCTGACTGAAACTAGAAGGACCCCAGAGGTCATGGTCCCCAAACCTTCTGTTAGCCTAAGACAAGGAACCATTCCCAGAGCCAACTCTTCAAACAGGGATTGGACTGGACTGTAAGATAGAAAATGTTACTGGTGAGGAGTGAGCCTCCTGGATCAAGCAGACACAGGAGACTGTGTGAGCAGCTCCTGACTGGAGGGAAGATGTGAAGGCCAAAGCAAACAGAATCTGCCTGAATGGGTACAGAAATACAGAGTGGAGAGAAGGGGTGTGCTGTCTCATTAGCGGGAGAGCAACTAGGAGTATATAGAAAGGTGTATACAAATTTTTGTATGAGAGACAGACTTGATTTGTAAACTTTCACTTAAAGCACAATAAAAATGGAATTAATTTCAAACTAAATTTTTTTTTTCCTAAAACCATGGAAAACCATTGCAGTTTTTTTTGTTTTAAATATAAAACTAGAGTAATAAAGGCATTCTTTTAGAAAGGTTACTCTGTTTCTTAAAGCTTTTACTTAATATTTCCCTAACAGAGTAAAAAATTTCTGTCTTTGGACCTCCTGTGTAGCCCACACATATCTATAACACTTTATTGCATTTGATGGATATATTTCTTCCCTGTAGTCTGGACTAGGAGCTGCTTAAGAGGGAAGCTCGCGTCCTATTTATCTTTGTATTTCCAGGCCTTAGCACAAGTGTGCTGAATTTAGTGCAAACGCAAAAGTGCATGATGGATGAATGAATGAATGCAGTAGATACGATAAATTCAAGCAGAAATATTTTTAGGAGTTCATGGCCAGCTTCAGGAACTTGTGAAGCCCCCTGAACTTTATGTAAAATGTGCTTAAGTGCTTCAAGGAAGAAGTTCCATAGCTATCATCAGATTCTCAAAGAGATCCATGACCCCATAACAGTTTCGAACCATTATATCCAAGGTAGGCAAAACAGTTAAAAGCAATTGAATTTGTACCAAAAAAAATTTTTTTAAAGGTTATAAAGGACTAATCTACTGCTATGGCAATAGATGTAGAAAGAATAATGCAGATTAAATGACATAATAAAAAATAAGTCCACAGAATTTGACACCAGACACCAGTAGTTATTAGATCTAGCATTATACTAAATCTATAATGCTATGTAGTGTCATTGTCTATGATTAGTTCCAGTAAGATGTAGTAGGTACCTTTTCCAACTAACGAACTTCTATCTTTCATGAAATGTTTGGAAGTTAAAAACATATGCATTGCATTCTTACAGCCCTATAAGGATAAACACAATCTTTCTGCAAGTTTTTTCAAACAATGTTTATTGAATCATAACATATTTATATATAGCTGCTGTTGTTGTTGTTGTTGTGTGCTGTCAAGACAATTCTGACTCAGATGACCGTATAGGACAGAGCAGAACTACCCCCATAGGGTTTTCTAGGCTGTAATCTTTTTGGGAGCAGATGGCCAGGTCTTCTCCATGGATCAGCTGATGGATTTGAACCACTGACATTCTGGTTAGCAGCTGAGGACTTAACCATTGTGCCACCAGGGCATATACGTATATGAGAGAGCGGGGACTAGGCACTACAGACACAGATAAGGAGTAGACATTTTCTCCCTTTTTGTGGGAAAGTGGGGAAAAAAATTAATGAGAAGAACCAAAACCAAACCAAACTCGTTGCCATTGAGTTGATTCCGACTCGCAGCAACCCTATAGGACAGAGTAGAACTGCAAGGGGTTTTTAAAGTATACCTAGTGAATCAACTAATGTGATGCGAATTGAGGTATAGGGTCCATCAGTATTCCTCTCTGCGCATGGTAAGGTTGAGATAAATCATCTTGTGTCTTAGTTTCCAAGGGCTGCCATAACAAAATAACACACAGTGGGTGCCTTTAAAGAACAGAAATTTATTTTCTCAGAGTTCTGAAGGCTAGAAATCCGATTCAGGGCATCGGCACAACTATGCTCTCTCTGTCTGCTTTAGGTGATGATCCCTCTTCATCTCTTTTAGTTTCTGGTTGCCCAGGCATTTCTTGGCCTTCCTTGGTTCCTACAAAGACCATTACAGAGTGTCTTCCCCCTGCACGTCACTCTCTGTGTGTCTGTTCTCCCCTTCTACATCACTCAGACAGTGTTAGGACTGGGATCCATCTTACACCATTATGACCAAACTAATACTATCTTCAAGGAAAGCACCTTTTCTTTTTACAAACAAGGCTACATACACAGATGCAGGGGTTAGGGGTTCAACCTATCTTTTGGAGGGACACAATTCAATCCATAATATCATGGGTTCTTGCTCCAATATCTCTCTCCTCTCCCAATATCTTTATACGTATCATATTAAATAATAATGAATATTCAGTAAAAACTCAAACAGAGGGCTCCAAAGAAGGAGCTTGAGGAAGAGGTTTGAAAAAAAAATAAGGTCCAGTCAGCATTGGTGCTGACTGGAGGTTTACAATGACAGACACATACAAATATCAGGCTGTAGAGTATCTATTAGTAGACAGATATTTTTCACTGTTTTCTGTCTAGGGACTGCCAACCCAGATAGACATCTACTACCTTGGTTTAATTCTGGTTTTAAATGTAACTAAGCATTCTGCAAGTGATCACGAATATTAAATGTATGTTAAAGAAGCTATTCAAGCATGAAGCACAAAGGAAGGTTTACAAACATATCTGTGGACTAGGAAAAAATGAAAACTAAACTGTGTGTACAAGTAGAGCCACAGGCCAGCTCTACCCTTGGTCCAGAAGCAGGTACTAGAGTCTTCAAGTTTTGCAGAATAGGAAACATGCTGACTTGGTGAGATGATGCAACAAAGTCAGACACATTGCTTGAAGTGAGGGTCTGGTGTGTTGCAACCCCTCAACTCATTTTTGAAGCTCTAGCTTCTTAAGCTCCAAACCTAGATAGGCAGGAGAAGAACAGCACAGCTTCATCAATGTCAACCAAGCCTCAGGGGCCGGATCTGCATTATTGCTCATAGAGACTGTCCCTCAATGTCATGATAAAACCCGGTCCTGGATTGAAACCCCCGAAGGCTGGTAGGAAGCAACTGCAAAACTCATTGGCTGAGAGGGAGAAAAAACATAAACAACAACACAAAAATCTCCCACTCAGAATGATTTTACCAAACAAAATTCCAAAAACCCATGAAGATATCTTATGTCAAAAAAGTCAAAAATCAGGTTATAAATTCATTCCAAATGAAATTAACTTTATGAAACAGTATGGCAAATATCTTTAAGTATATTTAGGATTTCCAAAGAAAAGTATTGAAGAATAGCTTCTATGAACAATGAAGAAGAAATTAAGAAACAAACAAAAAAAAGAACTAGAACAGGTGATATATAAAAATATAAATTAGAAATCTTGTCAATAAAAAATAGAGATCAAATTTTTAAAAAGTTCAATAGATAACTGGATAATTTGAACTGGACACAACTGAAAAGAGACTTCATGTATCAGATGAAAAATACTAAGGAAATTGCCTAGGGTGCTGAACAGAGACATTTTTAAGAAAAAAGAACAGTCAAAAGATACGGAAAATAGATTGAGAACTTCCAACATATATTTAATTGGAATTTCTGAAGTAAAGCAGGAAGGCCTAGGAGCAGAAATAGCTGAAGAGGCAATAACTAAGAAATTTTCAAATGTGAAGTACATGTGTCCTCACATCAAAAATGCACTTTCCAGTATCAAGCACAATAAATGAATTTACACCCTGATGCATCAATATGAAAATGAAATAAAATCAACAATAAAGAAAAAAGTTAAGGCTATGAGGGAAAAAAAGGCAAATTACCTATTTAAAAAAAAAAAAAAAAAAGATAGACTCAAAATAGTAGCAAAGTGGTTTGAAAAAAATGGAGTTAGCTCCAGGATTCTGAGGGAAAAATAGCTTGCAATATAGAGTTGTATACGCTGATTGTTGTTATTGTATGCCCTTGAGTCGATTCCGACTCATAGCAACCCTGTAGGACAGGGTAGAACTGCCCCCATAGGATTTCCAAGGAGTACCTGGTAGATTCAAACTGCCAAACTTTAGGTTAGCAGCCTAAGCTCTTAACCACTTTGCCACCAGGGATCCATATGCTGATTAAATCAAAAAAAAAACAAACCCAGTGCCGTCGAGTCGATTCCAACTCATAGCAACCCTATTAGTTATCATTAAAGAGTGAAAGCATTAAAAAAAATATTCAAGCAATACATTAGACATTTTTATATACATTATTATTTATATTTTCAATATCTCACACAGTATTTATTCTTTTTATTTATCTCCCTCCTTATCCTTTTGTCCTCTGATTTGTTCTTCTCCACGGTAACTTTTTGAGTTAAATGTTACTATTTTGAAAACCCTGGTGGAGTAGTGGTTAAGTGCTACGGCTGCTAAGCAAGAGGTCAGCAGTTCGAATCCGCCAGGCGCTCCTTGGAAACTCTATGGGGCAGTTCTACTCTGTCCTATAGCGTCACTATGAGTCAGAATCGACTCGATGGCAGCGGGTTTGGTTTTTTTGGTTTTATTACCATTTTATTATAACGTGGGACAAATATTATGATTCTGCTAACACATCTAGGTCCAGTACATATTTCTAGTGCTCAATATTTGTTTATTGTAAATACTCCCACTCACAAAATTAAGATAATTTTTCTGCTAAAGAGTTAAAAGACATTCCCCAGGTCTGACTGCTAATAAATGGTAAAGCTAAACAACTGATACTCTTGACTCATTTGGATTTTACTACAGAGCCAAGCCCCTAAGTACTTTTTTACATAGATTATTGCTAAACCATTTCCCCTTCATCCAGTTCTGGCCAATGTTTTCCTTTAGATCAATGTTATATTTAATCTTGTTCTTTTTAACCCAGCCTGCTTTACGGGCTATGGATTTTGTTGTTCAACATATCAAAATCAACTATAAATTTACGAAATCATCAAATTTGCTGCACATCCTTTTATATCTATATTCAAGTTATTGGGATAAATATATATCTAAGTAATGGGACAATGTAGGCAGAAACAGACAAGTCAGGTAAAAATGGTTTGAGGAGGTAAGTACACTTCAGCAAATAGTTTTTGAAGGTATGTGTGCAAAACAATGTGTTAGCCACAACTCTCAATACTATTAAACTATATTAGAAAATTACATTGTTGTTGTTGGATACCATCAAGTTGATTTTTGACATATATGAAAATGTTAGAGGAATATGATGGGAAAACATAACATACTACAGAAGTTCTAAAGAGGAAAAATATATTTTGGGGAAGCGGGGGTAGGAAGTAAACTTCATGGAACAGGTGATTATTGAGAGGGCCTTGAAGTAGTAGTAGCATTTTGATAGAAGTACATGGGGGCAAGTGGAATTCCAGTCCAAGAAACCAGGATGAACAAAAGAATGGAAGCAGAAAAATATGGGTGTATATAAAGCACAGCAATGTCTTTACTTGGTCTTTAGGATACGGTGTGTGTTGAAAATTAATGAGAAGGAAAGATTGGAAGGATGGCTTAAGGATTCATCATGCAGGGTCTTGAATGTCATACTGGAGACTCTGTATATAATGTAGCATACAATGAAGAACCGGTAAAGGTTATTTTTAAGAGAAACTATATTATATCAAAGATATGCTTTGCGAAGAGTAATAGACTCGATATGATGAGACTGTATTTATAACCACGAGTTTAAGGTTTGGCAGAATATCTGGGGGAAAATGATCAGTTGAAAATGAACGATGGCTCTTAGGAGAGGTATTGGAACTGGAGATGATGATTAACATCTATGGAGTGAATAGAGACAAAGACAAATGTAAAACACATTAGGCAGCCATTCAAGGATCTAGTCAATGAGCTTGGAGGGGTCAGCAGTGATGAGTCAAGAAGAAATAAGATTGAGGGAAAAAAAAAAAAACTGTAGATTTGGCCTTTAGAAGATGTTCTTCAATGATAAACTTCATTGCAGCAGTAGGCGGTTATCTTAGCCTTCAAAGGCTGCTCTAACAAAATACTACAAAGTAGGTGGTTTTAAATAAAAGAAATATATTGTCTCATAGTTTTAGAGACTGGGAGTCCAAATTCAGGGCATTAGCAGTTCTCTCTGAGCACTCTAGGGGAAGATCCTTGATTCTTCCAGCTTCGGGTAGCCCCAGGCACCTCTTGGCATTTCTTGGCTTGTAGATATATCTTCACATGGTGTCTTCCCTCCGTGTACCCTATCTCCATGTCTGTTCTGCCCATTTATAAAACACCACTCAGAAGGGATTAAGGCTTATCCTACTCCTCTGGTATGACCTTGTTAACTGATAACTTCTACAAATAAAAAAAACCTATTCTGAAACAAGATCACATTCACAGGTACAGGGATTAGGACTTCAATATATCTTTGGGGGGGGACAAAATTCAATCCATAACAGTAGTGGCAACATAACTCCAATCTCTGCCTCCATTTCCACATGGCTTCTTCTCTGGGTCTCTTTGTATCCCAAATATCTTTCTTTTTCTTATAAGGACAGCAGTCATTGTACTTAGGGCCTGCCCTATATCCAGGATAATCTCATTCTGAGATTCTTAACTTATGGTAAATACATCTGCAAAGCCACTATTTCCAAGTAAATTCACATTCACAAGTGCTGGGGAGGGGGGTTAGAACTTCAACATATCTTTTGGGGATGTTATCCAACCCACTACAGTAATTTATTATCTAATTATCCCCACTGGCTTATGTAGAGGATTGAAGGAACCAGATTTGTAATGATTCTTGATATAAGAAATAAACAGTAATCATATACATAAAATATTCTTTCTATATATTCCTTCCAAAGTAAAACATAGGTATGTCACTGCACCAGAAACTCTTAGTGTTCTCTTTTCAGCTCCAAAGCACCCATTCGAAGACCTTAAATATTTTAATTATAAATATATACATATAAGCAAACAAGCTTGAGAGTTAAATTAAGAAAAAATAAAAATAAATCATTTTTCATTTTTCTTACTTTAATTCAGGGCTCAAGGAGAAAAAGCTGGGGGAAATCAGAAATCTCTGATGATCAGGAAGAATTAGGAGACCAAAGTGACACAGAAGCTATAGATATAACTTTAAGTGAAGATTCACTATCTCTATACCACTTCCACTGCTGTTGAGAGGATGGCATCACACTGAGAAGCAGGGATAATTGTGGGGACTAGAGAGGCTTTCAAAGACAGACAGCTTGGGCAGAAAGTGAAACATTAAAATAAATACAATATAAGTATAATCAAAAATACCTCTGTAGACATAAATCGAGGGTAAAATAATAATGGCCTAATGGCCCAAGACTCAGAAGTAGGTGAAAAATTCAGGAGCTATAAATTCTAATTCTGGTGCTGTGATTAGCATCACATAGATATTTCTGGCCATGATGTCGGTTCCAAGATCTTCTCAAATCCACACCATGATTTCCAGACTTTTAATGTACCAGTGGGAAGTTTCATTTTCAGAGGAAAAGAAGAATAAAGGCATCATTGTGCATCCCTAGAGATGAGTTGGCATACACTGAGAACTTGTCTCTTGGAGGGTCTGGAGAGAGTCTATCCTCATGTCCAATGGTGTTGTGTGAGGTAGGAATGGGTTGAGGGCAGCAATGATTTCTAACCCCACTTCTCCAGATGAACAGACTTCAGCAGAATAACTTTTATATCAGACGTCTCTAGTTTCAGTTCCTATACTTTTAAATGTGAATGGTGGGGTAGGGGTGGAGGGGAGGCGACAGGTAAGGTGTAGTGGTGGCAATGAACAAAGACAGCTATAAGGGAGTAATGGTGTTTCTCCTGGTTTCCCAATTAAGATAAAGACTTCATAACGAGAGAGTAAAATATGCCTATTAGGTATGCTATCACCTTCTGAATTTATTCAGCTATAGCAACTGAAACGCAGACAGAAAGTGATTTGCCTATATAGGTATACATGGTGAGCTAATCTCAGCACCAGAATCAGAATTTAGAGCTCCTGAATTTTTCATCTATGTCTGAGTCTTGGGCCATTAGACTATTATTATTTTACTCTCCAATTTATCTACAGAGGTATTTTTATTTTACTTGTATTGCTTTTAATGTTTCTCTTTCTGCCCAAGCCATCTGTCTTCTAAAGCCTCTCTGGCCCTCACAATTATCCCTGCTTCTCAGCGTGATGCCATCCCCTCAACAGCCCTCCCTGTGGGGAAGGTTAGTCATAACTCTATAGGGGTTTTCAGGTTTTGTAGAAGGAGGTGATTTCTCATGCAAAGGCAAACCATTATACTGGTTTCATATATCCCTGCAGCACTAATCACCCCAGAGTTCTGGTCCCAGAAGACTGGATATGTTTCTCCAGTACTAGCACCAAAATTACTCTTTTGGTAAACTTTAATGCCGCTGGAGAAATAAAGCTCTGCAATAGAGGGAAACATGAAATAATATGCCAATACAACCACAGAAAGTTCCAAAGTAAGTATGAAATTTGCTTTTCATATATTTTTTTTATTTTGTAAAATATTCTGCAAATGTGAATTATCGTCCTCCATTTTCTCTCTAAAAATAGAATCCTTTTTTTTTTTTTTAAAGAGAGAACAATACTGAAACAATACTGTGATCTGCACATCAACATACCAAACTGCTTTTTTACATCAGAACACAGAATCATAAATGAAATGGCCAGGCAAGATCCTGAGAAGTCATCCAGTCCAACCTACTCTACCTTCAGGCAGCAAGAGGACTCTCAAATCACCTCGAATAGAAAAGTCTTTTTTTTTTTTTTAATGACCTTTAAACAATGAGAGATTGTCCTTTTAATATTTAATAATCCTTGAGATTAAAAATAAACAAACAAAAAAAACCCCAACAACCTCCTTTATATCTAACCTAAGCCTTTTAAGGTACAATGGCACAATAACATTATGACTTTGTTTATTTCATAACACGCTACTAATTTTAAAAAATGATTATTTGCTGACTACAGTGGTGAAACTAACATTGCGTATGTTTAATTTATGTAATTCACAATTTATACAGCTTTATATTTCCAAATATTTAATACCATCTCTTAAAAATAACAGATCATTGGTTAAGGTGATATAAACAAACAGCATGAACTAAGCTTCCCACACAACATACCGTTGCATAAAACCTGGGAGGAAGTCATTCTAAAGGCAGCTTTGTATCTTAGAAATATTTATATTTAGTGGTAGATGCAAAATCTAAATTAATTTAAATAAAAGACTGAACTGAGCAATGACTAAGGAATAATTTTCTCTCCATCACGTAAGACGTGGACAAGTTTCCCTTTTAAAGGAATTATGTAAGTGAATTATTGTCAGTTTCTAAAAAAGGAGTATTATATTTATACAAAGATATTTTCTACAGAGACTAAAATTTCAGTAGGCAATTATTTAAATACTTTTTTAACTTTAAATCTATTTGAGTTTGTATTGCCTTATATTTACAGTTTAAAATACCCAGAGCTGTATTTTTCTAAAATTTCCTATAGTTTTGCTATTTTAACAATGGAAATGATGTACCTTTTATCAAAATTCTCTGCCCATGCATGTGCCAACATGTACAAGGTTACTCTTGTCAGAGGGTGCAAAAAAGTGGCAAGGACAGTAATAGGTAGAGGTCATGACTTCCCATGAAGAGCTCATGCAAGGCTTCAGAGGGCCTCACAATTCACTTATGTTGTCTTCATAGACAACTGAAGAATCAGAGCAACTCCTGGTGTCACAGTACAGATGGGTTGTTCAAGGGGCTACTCTGGCTTCCGTTATGTTCTAACAATCTTATGTGTAACAGTAATTTGAGTACATAGGCCCCCAAGGGGTACGTGGAAAAATTCAAGGGATCCCTGAATGCGGATTGAAAAAAGTTACTTTTTTATTTTTACTAACCTGTAACTGAAATTTCGCATTTCCTGAAATCATGAAGGGAGACAATAAGCCACAGTAGTACTAAAGTTCCTATGACCTTGTCACCAACAGCAATCATAGATATTTCTGTATCACATTATAGTTGTTGTTATACCCATTACCATCAAGTCGATTCTGACTCACAGAGACCTTGTAGGACAGAGTAGAACTGTCCCCACAGCATTTCCAAGGAGTGGCTGGTGGATTCGAACTGCTGACCTTTTGGTTAGCAGGCGAGCTCTTACCACTGTGGCACCAGGGTTCCAATAGCTGTAGATATCTCAAAATATCTGCTTTATTTATACTCATCTCTACCTTATGGTAGTTACCAGACCTGCCACTAGATCTTTTTATTTTATATATTCACAAAGAAATTCAAATTTTACTAAATCATAATTTTTTAATTATTTATATTTTATTGTTTTTTGGGTGCAATTTTTTAATTTTTTGATGGCTATATTTCAATACAATTAATTTCTTTTGTAATCCTATGTGTTTTACTTTAAAAATTTATTCTGACAAAAGGTTCAGAAGCTTCGCCAGTCTGCCACAGGAGCCAACGACACAGAATACGTTCACGAACTTCTGGTACAGCCAATCTAGAAGAAAATAGCTGGCCGCAGGAAATAAAGGGCAAAATAACCCCCAGTCTTCAAAGTGACTTTATCAAAATGCTGGGCAACAAAAAATACATATAGTCAAAAACAAGTTGGGAAATGCTGGGTTAAACAAAATTAAATAGGTTTTGTTCCTATAAGATTTGTCAGAAATTTTAATGTGCTAATTGTGAATCTCCATATGTGGGTAAAAAAACAGCATCACCCAAACTACTGTGACAATGAAAGTCTTTTTTGGAGTCACTCTCAAGGGGGAAGCACTGACCTGAGGGGTACTGGTAACCACTGGAGTCAGTTGGCATCTTTGTTTCCTATCTGTCAATATCAGGTACGCCCTTCTCTTGAGGATATACATGATAGACAGCTATCCACATTTCCATGGACATCTTAGGTCAGAGGCCATCTGAGGTTCCTGTTTGTCAAAGCCTCAAATTTAAGTCCCCTAAGGGTGACTCTGCCCTAGCCTGTCTTTTTTGATTTTTGGATCACATTCAGTTAAAAATCTTTAGGCTCTACATTAATGAGTACAGAAAAGGACAACCACTGCTAACAGGCTTTCATGCATGGAAAATTCCTTCCCATTCTTGTTTCTAGTCTTAGGTGCTGGTTTATAATAACAGCCTATCAAAATGTTGCACGCAGCTTCAAAAAAAGTAGTCATCATCTGAGAGCTATACTTAACATCAAATGCCAAGGCAGATTTATCGGCAGCTGAGGCCTGGAGCGCAGCCAGTTCACAGCACTGAAGCTTTGCTCACTGCAACTCAGCATCAGAGGGTGTATATTACAGGAGGATGGACTCAAGCCAGGTATCAAGAAGCTACGGCTCAGCAACTTGACTCAGGGTGGTGGCAAACAAGGAGGACTGAAGGAACAGGGTAAAGACACACAGAAACATAATACTCCCGCTGCCTGTCAGAAAATAGCAATAGCAGCAGATAGGCCAACATTAGTGTGCCATCAGAGGTGAAGTGGCTATTTTTCAACAAAAGTGCTTAGAGCTTGTAAGAGAAAGAGGTGACTCAGAACAAGAACTAAGAACTGCGTAAGATGCAAACTGACAAATAGATGAATACCAACTATGGAAATGACCTAAGCCTAACCAAATGTTTCATCAAATACAAGTGTTCTACATAGACACAGCCCCTACATATTCTTTATGGTCATTGACTTTCACTTCTCTAATCTTTCTAACGGTTGTGCAAGCTTGTAGTTCTCTGAATTGAATCCCTTCCTGAAATACTTAGAGGGGTTCTGTTTTCATCATCAAAATCACCATATTGCAGTTTTCACTTCCGGGGCCTTAGAGAAACAACTGAATGATCGTAGGGGCAGGAACTGCACTTTCCTAGAAAGTTGTGCACAAGGTAAAAAAAAAAAAAAACTTTCCTAGAAAGTTGTGCACAAGTTAGTGTGCATTAAATACTGGCTTGTTAACAGACTGATGAAAGGATAAAGTACAAGTCTATCATAGCTCCGTGTGACCTACTTACAAGCACAAGGATTTAAGAAGTTGAAAGCTTTCTGGGTAGAAAAGGAACAAGTGACAGAAAAACCTAATGAATGCACAAAACAACGCAACAGATAAGCAACCACTACCAAGGGCAACTACAAATAGGTCTCAGGGAGCCAGGGCAAGTTTGGAAGTTGCTAGCAGAAGGATAAGCATCATAAATAAAGTACATCTTGAGCCACACAAGACATTCACTGGGTACCAAGTATTTTTATCCACATGGGACCAACAGGCAATCAGAAGCCCAAGTATTGTACAAGAATCAGTACAAACTGAAAGAGTTCACCTATCAAATTGACTTTTTAAAAAAAAAAATGGTAATACTTCATTTTGGCAAATTCAGAAAACAACCCCTTCACACAGTACTGGTGGGAGTACAAACTGCTACATGGATTCAGGAGAGCAATCTCACAATGTGTTTTAAATGCTCAAAAAATGTACTGGTTCTTTGATCACCCATCCCTACTTCTATAATTTTTTTCTACCAAAATAATTATGGCTACAGTAAATGCTGGGGATTTCATTGACTTTTTTAATTGATTTATTCCAAGGGACTAGAATAATGCTAGACATACAATTGGATTTTAATAAATATTTGTTGAATGAATAAATAAATGATTAATTAATATAAAGGGTTAGCTACAAGAATGTTTATCACAGTCCCATTTAACAAAACATTTAAAACAACTAAATATCCAATAAGAGGGAATAGTACATCATGCATAAAATTCCCACATTCTTAAAAAACATGTTGCAACAGAAATGTTTAATGATGTAGTATGTTATCCACATTATAAGATCAGTACAATTAGCAAAATTTCACTTTCATTCCAAGTGCCTTAAACATGACTAGATGTACAGTTCATAGAATATCAACAGTGGTACTATCTGGGTATTGGGATAGCCCGTAAATTTTTATTTTCTGTTTTTCTCTTCTCTATTTGTTTAGAATGTTCTCTGATAATCAGATGGTAATTCTATAATAAAGAGATAAATAAAACAAAAATGTAACATTTGAAAGGGCTAAGCAATAGAGTAAAAACATCTACACATGTCAGGAGAACTCGATCACAGTTTTATGCCATTTCTGAATTATTCCATGGTTCCAGAGAGGCAGAAGTTAGTTTCAGAAGCATAGTTTCAGGTTCTCCAGTTAGGAACTGATAAAAGTATATTCTTGACCAAGGTGAAGGCAACAATTTTCACCGGGGGGAAAAAAATTCAAAGCCGACAACAACCCTTATCCTAAAACAAAAGGAACCTCCATGTCTGACTCTCACTAACAAACAAAAGAACTCAGATACAACTGGAGAGGGACGGCATGATACAGGCTAAGAAAAAAGGTTGTCCTTGCTTTCCTGCTCTTCCATGCTTTCCAGACTGCTCCATATTTAATACATAACACCTTCTGAGCAAAACAGAACTTTTTATAAGGCCAAATAAAAATGGAATTTCACAAGCAGGAAAATGCTCATTTTTGTTAATCCAATGCGATGTCTGGTCCTAACAGTCCAGAGATGGAGGAAATTCTTGGTTGCCTTTGTATGAGTCGGAATCGACTTGACGGCAACGGTTTCTTTTTTTTTTTTTTTCTTTGTTCCTCCAGCTCTTAGCACAGCTCCTGGCTTAATGAAAGTTTGATGAACAAATGAATGACAATTTGAATCCTTTCAATAAGACTCTAAAGTCGTCCCATTTTATCCTAAAGAGGACCAGTAACGAACAAATCAAACCAAATGCCTTTGGAATTACATAGAAATATAATAAATAAATGTGTGGAAATTTTTGGTATTTCATTCTTATTGGTATTTGTGTTCAATTCAGAGCCTATTCCATTAATCAAAAGCCTAATGCAGAGATCATAAAGATGCCAGTTGCCATACTTCTCTAGGTGTTTCTGGGCCTTATGTTTTATGATTGAATCATTGAGGAGAAACATTTAGGTAGTTGACCCACAGTGAATTTAACAAGAGCTTGACACGCATCAGCAGTATCACAGTCGACTCACACACAGATAAAATTAGTGCTGACTGGGTGACAGCCTTTACTGCAGGACTTCGAGGGGTTTGAGGGCCTTTATTGTGAATGAGAATGACAGCACTTCAGAACGACCTGATGCAAATCCTTTGACAGGTTATACAGTCACATATAAAAGTACTCTTGCTGCTGTCATGCATCATCATTTTTTTCAAATGTCAAACCTGTATTACACTGCATTAAAAAAAAAAAAAAAACTAAAGAAAATTCTAGTCCTGGTTACATGTGGAAATAACAAATTATTGTACAGTGATTTCAATCCCAAATCCAGACCACGATGGGATAAAAAACATAGCAGTGACCTCTGCTGTTCTCATGCTTGGGGTTTAAAAAAGGATTGCTGTTGTTAGGTGCCATTGAGTAGGTTTCAACTCATAGCAACCCTGCATACAACAGAATGAAACACTGCCTGGTCCTGCACCATTCTCACAATTCTTGTTTTCTTGAGCCCATTGTTGCAGCCACTGCGTCAATTCATTTTGTTGATGGACTTCCTCTTTTTCGCTGACCCTCTACTTTACTAAGCATGATGTCCTTCTCCAGGGACTGGTCCCTCCTGATAATATGTGCAAAGTATGTGAGACGTAGTCTTGACATCCTCCTCTCTAAGGAGCATTCTGGCTGTGCTTGTTCCAAGACAGATTTGTTCATTCTTCTGGCAGTCCATGGTATATTCAATATTCTTTGCCAACACTATAATTCAAAAGCATCAATTCTTCTTTGATCTTCCTTATTCATTATCCAGCTTTTGCATGCATATGATTGGGTTCTTTATTACCAAATATATTATTTTAAATTTAAACACTTAGCAATGAAACGCTTTAACAATATCAATGGATTTATAGGGATAGATTCCATCACTTCCTAGAATTATTAGTGGTCATATTCATTCTGAGTTGAGTGAGTTTAGTTATCTGCTTTCTAGGTTTTGCCTTCATTTTCTGACAAACTAGGCCACTCCCTTGTTTATTCTTAATCTAGTCAACATCTCCCATGAAATAAATGCTCCTACTGAAGTCTTCAGACTTTCCTGAAACTTATTGTTCACCTACCAAGACCTCTGTTTACTGTCAGAACACTTCTTGACATTGTGTTCTGCCCACCTACCTGACAGGACACTTACCTGTTACCTGTTTAATAATAGTAAAAACTCTTACTTATTGAACATAACTGTGGACAGTCACTCTGCACCAGAAACTGAACATACATTATGTCTAATTCTCACCACAGCCCAACAAGGCAGGTAATAGTATCACCATTTTACTGAGGAGGAAACTGAGGCTGACAGAGCTGAGCAATCTGTCCTGGGAGATGGTGTGTATGAAAAGCACATGGCCTTGGAGTTAAACAAATCTGATGGGTTCTCCCACTTACTAGCTATATGAATTTGATCAAGGTTACTTGAACTCTCTAAGTCTCAATTCTCTCATGAGGAAATCAAAGATAATAATTCATCATGGGAAATTTGGGAGGAACATATAATGCTGTGGAGCTAAATCTTTTATTGAAATGTCATATAATGACACCTGCTTAAAGGAAAAGGTGACTGTTGATCTTATGTCAACTTGGCTAGGCTATGGTGCCCAGTGGTTTGGTCAAACCCTAGTGTAGATATTGCTATGAGGGTATTTACATGTGATTAACATTTAAATCAAGCAGATTATCCTGCAAAATGTGACTGGGCCTAACTCAATCAGTTGAAGGTTTTAAGAGCAATAACTGAGGTTTCCTGAGGGAGAAGGATTCTGCCTCAAGACTATCATAGCTATATTGCCAGAGTTTCTTTCACCACCTGGCCTACCAATTTCAGACATAAGACTGCTGGAATTTCCAGCCTGTTGCCTGACATGGGCTTACAACCCCTACAATCATGTTTTGTTTTTTTTTTTTTTTGAGCCATTCCTTAAAATCAGTCTATCAATCAATATCTCTTTCTCTCTCACTTGCTATATATAGAGAGAGAGAGATTAAGTTATATTTCTCTAGAGAACCCTAACCAATACAGAAAATTAATAAACTTATGATTGCTATTGTGAGAATGGAGTGGCAAAGACCACACCGCCTTCTTATATATAAGATTCCTGCATGTTTCCTTCAGAAAGAATGAATGGCATATGTAAATCCTTTACTCTGGTTTAAGCAGACTGCTTTACTCTGTGACGTATCAGTTGTCCCCGTCTATTTAAGCAAGTGTTCGTACTTTGATTTAAGGCCTTGCACTTTGTCCCTATTTGAGCAAAGAGGCGACAGGGTTAAGATCTTGAGTGTTTTCAGAGGATGTCTTCATAAGCCACATCCTCTGCCCTCCCTTGAACCTGAAAAAGTTAGAGTTGCTGGGGAAGTATGGCTGAGAAATTCTCCATAATAGTTCAGCAGTAACTTTCCACCCTCTCCTCGAATTTTCCACTGCAAACATTTGCATTTAATACAAACTCAGCATTGGACCTTCAGACACATGAAATCTCCCACTTTCAGGCAGGGAGTTGAAAGCTTTGAGCATTGCATTTAAAATAGCTAGTAAAAGGTCACATGAAACCTTTGACCAGTTTTTGTCTCTTGGTGTTCTGATATTTACCTGTCTTTACAATTAAAAGAGCCAAATTTCTGTCCAGCCCAGAAAAGTCGCCCATCATTTTAAGGAGATCCTAAAGCATAATGGGAACTCAAAATCATAGAAGCCTGCTCTTTGAGATGGAAAAATATAGAATCAGAAATATCATTCTGACTTTAAGAAAAAAATCAGCTTTAATGAAAGTAGGCTCTGAGGCAGCCATACAATGTTTTTTGCTTATCCAGAGGCAACAGATTATATTGTCTCTGGCCCAGGAATGAACAAAACCATTTTGGGTTACAGAGCTCATTGCTGGACTGAACTAGCTGGGCAAATATCAGTGACCTAGCCTCAACGATCCTTTTTTTAGCTCCTCACGGGTGTTCACCTGCCCTATGTTTCCAGGCACCTAAGACCCAAAGGGATAAGATTGCTCTCAAATGTACACAGAGTTAAATTTATATTTAAAATATACAAAACATTAGATAGATAATGATGTGGATGAAGATAGATGACAGATGATAGACAGATAGATAGACAGACAGATATCCACTCAAACAACTGTGATGGATGCATATATATAGCAACTGTGCTGTGTGGACTTCAAGCTTTATAAACCATGGAGTCATAAGACATGAACAGTAAGTGACAGAAATACTGATAAATTATAAATTGCACCTGATGCAAATCATTTAAGATATAAATGAATTCTCTCTGGTTTGTTATTTCTTTCTCCTTTTCTTACCTCTCTCTTCTTTTCTCTAAAATTATAAAACTTGGTGCACTCTCTGGTGTTTGAGAAGTAATATACTCTGAGCTTCTCTCCTCCACAGTGGAAGGAAAGTACTTCTAACAATTTCTACCCCTAAAAACAACAGGCAGTTTTTTTAATCTTTGACAATAATGTCTACCTCATAGGGTTACTGTGAAAGTTGTGACATATTTATAAAGTACTTCAAAAATTTGTTGCTGTCAAGTCAATTCCAAACCCTTAGTATCCAATAGATAATTACCATCATCACTTAAGCAACAAACCAGACTCTGCTATTTCTAACTACACTTGGGCAAACTAATTTACTTTTTAGTACTCGGTCTCCTTTGCTATAAAAGGGAGATAACAATGGTATCCATCTCACAAGGTTGTTGTGAAGACTAAATAAATTAATCTATGTGAAGCATCCAGAACAGTGCCTGGCATGTACTGAAGCTCATGTGTTAGATATCATCATTATTGTCACTATCATTCCAAGCAGTATTTGAACACAGGTCTACCTGGCTCATAAACCTGCAAATTTCTAAACACATTGCGTACCGGCCCGAATCTTGTCTCATTGCCTGCTGCTTGGAACATCCAAAAAAACGCCTTCTCTACTAGGTCTGTTACTCAGGGTCTCAGGTTCAGACCAAGCTCCCTCTGGTCCACCCATCTGCTGACTAAGCCTTGACTATAGTAATGACCAAGATTTGGATGTAATATCTTCCCCTATTCTGGATTGCCAGTTACAACAGAGGATTTTCAGTTAAATCTGAATTACAGATAAACAACAAATATTTTTAGTATAAGTATGCTCTAAATATTGCATGGAACACACACATACCAATAAAGTATTTGCTTTTTTACCTGAAATTAAAATTTAACTGGGCATCTGCATTTTCACTTGCTAATATGATAACTCTATCCTATTTTATATTTCTAACATGTTAAATATAGTAGGATGCCCTATTATTTCAGCATCCTATTACCATGGCTTTTGTTTTTCTGTGGCCTTATTCAATTTTTTTGTGGGGGCACAGGGGGAAGAGGATGGCAAACCTATAGCACAGAATTTCCTGCTGCCTTCCTGACTTTACGACACTTAATTATATAACTGAGGTTGTATTAGGCTCTCCTCAAATGCTCCAAACCTTTCTCAACATATGTTCCAGACCTCTCACAATAGATATTGCTAAGAAATTTCATAATTTCAAAATCATTATTTTCTACTTTGTTAACTTCCTGATATCAGTAAGTTTGTCCTTTTTAAGGCCAGTATGGTTTCCAGAAGTCTCTGAGATGTTAATAATAGAGCCAAATTGCCACCAAAAATAATTACATTAATAATCATCATCATCGTCATCTGAAAATTAAGGAAGTGTCTTAAAAGACAGAATTCTAGTATGACTGTATGTTCCAGAAACTAATGAGAAGTAGAGATGCCTTAGAATATGGGTTGAAACTTCAACGCCTATAGGGCTAGTCAGGTAACTTTAAATGAGTTAAGTCAGCTGCACATAATTTGAGTAGAAGTGAAGGTGGAAAAATGGAAAGCACACACCTCAAATGAAAGAGACAATACGCCCTATGTTGCTAGATCTTTTTTTTTTTAAAAGAAGCCAAAAACCCTGATTTTTATAGAAAATCTTCCCTTTGATTTTCAATTTATAAAACATTGTGCCGACCTAACATGATATACCTATGTGGAGAAGCCTTGTGCCCCGCTTGCAAAATTCAGGTTCCTTGAACATCAATTAGGACCTAATGATGAATACTTTATGCAAATAAACAATAATTGAATTTTTAATTACTAGCTAATGTTGCAATTAATTTTGAATCCCAAAAACATTTTCTCATTAAAAATATGGTTGCCATTCAAGATTTTGGTCAAAGGCAGTTCTGTTTTTTGAATCTTGGTTCTTGGAAGCTAAATACCTGTTATTTTTTCCTACCTACTTTTTTTGTACCCACAGGTAGCTAAGAAATTTGGCTATTATGCTGACTCTGAGCCATGTAAAAATGCACATTTTTAAACAAAGATGTTTTCACAGGGCTTTTTTATTAAATTAGTTTAATATTACAACTGGTCCTTCTGTAAAACATCATTTTTAGACTATAAATGTAGGGCCCAGCAGTGTCATTCCAGGGATATAAACTATTGAATGCTTTTCAGTTTAAAAATATCTTTACTGTAATCATTTTTCTTTATATTTCCTGCAAAGTCATCTGAAATGCATTCTCTGGGATGCCTAAATCATCCCTAGTATATCTGGTGTTTGGTCATGTGATTCATGTGGTTTTAGACTGCTTGGGAAAGAAATCATTTAAAGTGCTGAGAACTGGTGAATATAACATGGAAGTCCAACATGGGAATTCCGGCTGTTGCTTTGATTACTTGTGCCTTTGATTAAGTGCCCAGATAAACGGATTGATATGCAATTACTTTGAGCCAAGGTAATAGAAAAAAAATCTTTTCTACCACCTGATTAGGAACAATGAGTTATGCCCTCAGAAACCCACTGTTACTCACAGCCAATGCCTCCAAGTTCAAAAGCTTTTTTTTTTTAAAAGAAATACAATGCTATTGGTGAAGATGAGAACTTAAGTATAAATTTTACACAAAATGAGAAACTAAACAAAAGTTTTAAAGGTATTCCAAACCAACATTGGAATAATTGGCATTCTAATGGCTTTATGGCAAGATGGAAAGATTATGGGCTTTGAAATTAATCAGATGTGGGTCTGTGAGGTTTATAATTAACTTTACCCAAAGGACTTGGTCTCTGTCCTCGGTTCTTGAGAGATAATCTGTAAACGCTTAGAATCTCTGTTATGTTAGTGAGGTGACGGGTCTTGAGTGGGCACTGGCCAGGCCAGAAAGACCTACCAGGTAATATCACCCTGACCTCAGGGGAAGTGAACTGGAAAGTTGAATTTAATCAATCATGCCAAGGTAATGGGGCTCCAGTAAAGTCTCTGGACATGGAAGGTTAAGGAGCTTTCTGGCTGGTAACAGACATCAGTGCACATGGGAGTGTAGCAAGTCCTTTGGGACATGAAAGCTTCACGCTGGCAACCCTCCCTTACCTCGCCCTATGTATCTCTTCATTTGATTCATTTTTGCAATAAAACTGTAATCATAAATATAGCACTTTCCTGAGTTCTATGAGTTATTCTAATGAATTATCAAACCTGAGGGATCAGAACTGAGAGGAACTATGGATCCCTGCACTTACAGCTGGCATACTGAGGATGTAGTAGGAAACCCCTGAATTTGTAGCCAGCAGGTCAAAACCGAGGGAGCCTGGCACCCTTAAATTTGCTGCTGTTGTCTGCAATCTTGGGCAGACTTGGCAATCTGGAGGATTTTGCCCTTCAACTTGTGAGATCGGATCTAGCTCTCATGGTAGGGGTCAGAGGAAGAAGAGCTGCATGTGCAGCTGGTGTCAGAACAGAATGGAACAGAACTGAATTGACATTAATATTGAATGGAATTGATTGACACCCAACTCAGGATCCAAGTCTGCCCCTTAGCAGACCTTGGGCAATGTACATTAGCCACTCTAAGCCTCAATTTCCTCATCTGTAAAACACAGGTAAGAGTACCTACCTCATAATATTCTTATAAAGATTAAAGGAGATAAAGCACAATGTCTACTTAAAGACATTATTTAAAATTCTATTTACATATTTACCAGGTACCTTTTCCCATGAAATAAAATGTACCTGGGAAATGGGACCCTGCCTAGGTAAGGGAAAAAAAAAAAAAAAAAAAAACGAAGCACACAAATGTTGAATACAATTCCTAATTTTATCAAAAGTGTTCATTATAGAATTGCTACTTGATCTACTCTTCATGCTTAATAATGCCTACCATGTGCCCAGAAGCACTGGCATATTATAAATACTCATTGTCAGACACATAAGGGACACCAGGGAATGATCTGAGAATGACAGGAAACCACAAAGAGAAGCCAGGAAACCCACTGTCCTGGAAGATAATTCTGGGGACCCCAAACAATTCCAAGTATCTTGAGCTATATAAGCAAGCAAGGTACAAGTCTGGAGGTAGGATGTAGTACTCTGTCAAGATGTGGACAGTGCGTGGTCTCTGTCTTCAACTACTCAAAAGTGTGCTCAGCTGGTATTGTTTTCCTCACACAGGGGAAACCAAGCATGTAATACACATGCAATTCAGTTCAATCCCAGAAATAGTTAGAGCACCTATTAAGTGCAAAGAGACCCTACGGTTTTCACATAAGCACATTTAAGGAGAGCTGGGCAACATTTAAAATTTGACAGTGCTACAATTCTTTGGGGATCAGCTGTCCACGGGAATGCAGAAAGAGTATGACATTCCCTGAATGGATAATAGCTGCCTGTCGGATCCTTCTTCACAGTGCACACTGATTGTATACACTATCTGCAAGCCCAGAGCAGTAGTGGAAGATGAGAATGCATTGATATCCTGCTCAGGAGGAAGGTCGAAATAACAAGAATTTCATTTGTTTCTGGTCTGTTCTTTTGACTATAAGAAACTCAACTTACCTCAAGGGGAAAAAATGGGAAGGGGGGAGGTGGTTATAACTGAAATTGGAATTGGACCATAGTCAAACATGGAGGCAGTTCAGGGAACCAACTGCTTACTCAAACCCAGAGGTCACATGGTCTCTCATTCCATCTCTGTGAGAATGTGCTGGGTTATAATTTTAGACATCCATGAATTTTCATGGCCCTAGCCCTGCTGTGCGGTTCCTCTCTTTGCATCTTTTTCAGCTCAGCTTCCATTTCTAATAGTTAGGATCACCCATGTTTTCTACTGCAAAGTACTGGGAGAGAATCTGATGTTTCAAACTCGTCTATTCATAACAGTTCCGCACAAAATTTATTACCCAGACTGACTGACCTCAGGTCAGGGTGCCCACTCTTGGTCAGTTGGCTGAAGGGGGGAAACTTGGGAAGGAAAGAGCAGTGATCTTCACAAGACCATGGCTAAGAGACTGTGTACCAGTAAGCTCACTGACTGCTTTAGCTGTATACCCCTGAAAGGCTAAGTGTAAAAGAAAGAGCAACGTCTCCTCGCTCACCAGGTCTAATTGTTATTGTGAACAATAGCAGTTGCCTAAAGGTACGTACACAGATTTGACTGATGTTTGGAACCTGCTTCCCTAAATTCCATCAGGAACTTTAGAATCACATCTAAACACAAAGCCCAAAGTTTCAGAGGAAAACACAAAAAATTACTTAGAGCAAAGTAAATAAGATTAGTACCCAATGAGGTCCACTGGATTTAAAATAAAAAACTGGACGTTTGGTGGTGCAGTGGTTAAGCAAATAGCTGCTAACTGAAAGGTCAGCAGTTTGAACCCACCAGTCGCTTCATAGGAGAAAGATGTAGTAGTCTGCCACTGTAAAGATTACAACCTTGGAAACTCTATGGGGCAGTTCTACTTTGTCCTACAGGGTCACTATGAGTTGGAATTGATTTGACAGCAATGGGTTAATATTGAGTTAACATCAATTTGGTGAATGTTTGAACAAAAATATTAAGTAAAATGTGGTTTACAAACCCTTATTTAGGCTTTTTTTTTCTTAGTCTCTAACTGAAACCAGAAGCTTCCCAAGTCAGGTAATAAAATAAAATTTGCAGTGTTACCACAGTGCCAGCCACATAATAACATGGTGATGTCAAAAAAAGTGATACATTTTGATGTTATTCAAATGATAATGTAAAGTGAATCACAATAAAAAGATAAAAATACTGATTATGTCCTACTTCAAGATGATAAATAGGTAAATAAGAGTGTTGAGTCTTCAAGGGGATTAAAGTAAACGGAACCTGACACTTTGCTACTATTTTAACTGACCACAGGGAAGGTGAGACTGGTGCCCAAGGTTGAAGGAGGTTTTTTCTGGGAAAAAAGGATCACAAGAGAAATTCAGGTCAAGTCAGGATAAGAGATGAAGGCTAAAGAACAGCTATTGACTAAAGAACAGCTCCACTGGGTAGCTCTAAAATGGGAAAACGTGGAGGTGGAGCTTGAATCATAGATCCCTTAAAAGTCAGGGGAAAGCAGGCAGTGAATAAGCTTTTGAGCAGCTTAAAATTACAAGAACGTTCCAAACATAAGAATTGGGATGGCCAAGAATAGGTTACTTGCTTTTTTTATTTTTAATGATTTCTAAACCATCACTTAAGAATTTTTTTTTAACCTTATGATAGTAAATTCACTTCATTTTCCTACTCCTTTCTGCTTCTCCAGTCAATATTCAGCATCTTTTTTCAGATTTAACAGTGTGTAGAATATTCTACCACTTTTTCCAGGATTATTGCTAAATTACTGCATCTCTCTGTTCTAACCTAACACATACACCAATTATCTTTGTTTCATTTCAACCTCTAATTCCTATAGCTGGTAGGCTGCCAAACAAATTCATTTTCACTTCTCTCCCTTTTGATTTAAAAGGAAACCTCTTATTATTCATATTTATATCTAAATATACTAAATTCCCTTTATTATTATGTGCACTACAGGGTGACCACAATAGGTTTCTCAATGTAGCCCTAGTAATACCCTAAGCTTTAAAATGGCTGATTGTGGCTAACAATTTTAATTCTTTTTCATAACAAACACATATCTGATACACATATCTTCCTTGCAAAATCACTTGCTGTTACAGCCCGTGGAACAAAACAAGACTAAAGGGGCACACCAGCCCTGGGGCAGGGAATGGAAGGCAGGAAGGAACAGGAAAGCTAGTAATAGGAACCCAGGGTTGAGAAGGGAGAGTGCTGACATGTCATGGGGTTGTTAACCAATGTCATAGAACAAAGCATGTACTAACTGTTTGATGAGAAACTACTTTGTTCTGTAAACCTTCATGTAAAGTAAAACAAAAATAAAAAATAAGTAAATCATTTGATGTTACAAGTTGCTTTTTCTCTCCTGAAATGTTATCTTCCTTGACCACTATTGCTTAGAGCAGTAGGCCACTGACCTTCAAGATTCTGGATTTTTTTTTTTTCTTTCTGTGCCTTGAAAGAAAATTTGTCAATAAAACACAAATGAGAAAAGATGAAAAAATAAACACTGCATTATTTATGCTGATAGTAAATAATCTAGACAGAATGAGAAGACAGCCGCCAAAAACCATATGACCAACAACAGGACCCATAGATTTTCACTAGCTTTCCTTCTTGTATTTATAATTCTCTGCTTAGATATTATTTATTAGATAAGATTTATTTATTTATATATTTCTTGTTGTTAGTTGCCATCAAGTCAATTCCAACTCACGGCAACCCCATATGTGCAGAGGAGAACTGTTCCATAGGGTTTTAAGGCTGTGACCTCTTTGGAAGTAGATCACCAGGCCTGTCTTCTGAGGTGCCTCTGGGTGGATTCAAACCACCAACCTTTAGGTTAGTAGTCGAGTACCTAACCATTTGTACCACCCAGGGACTCCATATTAAATAATATTGATTAGGCATCAGGTATTACGTATATTTTTGTCTTCAGAGAGCTGAAGATAAGATACGTAAACAACACGGGAGGTACAGATCACAAAATATACAGAGTAGAGTGGAGAACATTCCAGAAAGAGGGAAGAAGTGCAAAGACTCAGAGGCATGAAAGGGAAAATATGCTGCCTTGCAGGAACTAAAGGTGTTTGATATAGATATAGAGGTCAAATCGTACATGGGAAGTGGTAAGAGGAGGCTGTGAAAAATGGCAAGGATGGCAGGTGAAGTCGTTTGCATTTTATTCTGTAGCGGAGGGATTGGCAAACTTTTCTGTAAGGGGGCCGATAGTATTTTTAGGCTTTGCGAGTCATTATAGATCTCCGTAGCACACTTTTTTGTTGTTGTTTGGGGGTTTTTGTTTGTTTGTGTTTTTAACAATCCTTTCAAAATATGAAGATTCTTAGCTTCCCCCATGCATCTGTCAGTTTGTTGTACTGTGGAGGTTTGCATGTTGCTGTGATGCTGGAAGCTATGTCACCAGTATTCAAATACGAGCAGGGTCACCCATGGTGGACAGGTTCAGCTGAGCATCCAAACTTAGATAGACTAGGAAGAAGGACCTGGCGGTCTACTTCTGAAAAGAATTAGCCAGTGAAAACCTCAGGAATAGCAGCGGATCATAGTCTGATATAGTGCTGGAAGATGAGCCCTGCAGGTTGGAAGGTGCTCAAAAGACGACTGGGGAAAAGCTGCCTTCTCAAATTAGTGTCGATCTTAATGATGTGGATGGAGTCAAGCTTTCGGCACCTTCATTTGCTGATGTAGTATGACTTAAAATAAGAAGAAACAGCTGTAAAAATCCATTAATAATAGGAATGTGGATATATGAAGTATGAATCTAGGAAAATTGGAAATCATCAAAATGATGTGGAGCACATAAACATCAATATCCTAGCATTAGTGAGCTGAAATGGACTGGTATTGGCTATTTTGAATCATACAATCACATGGTCTACTATGCCAGGAATGGCAACTTGAAGATAAATGGCATTGCATTCATTGTGAAAAAGAACATTTCGAGATCCATCCTGAAGTACAAGGCTGTCAGTGACAGGATAATATCCATACGTCTAAAAGGAAGACCAGTTAAAATGACTATTATTTACGTGCTGATCAATAAGGTCAAAGATGAGGAAATGGAAAAATTTTACCGACTTCTGCAGTCTGAAGTTGATCAAGCATGCAATCAGGATGCATTGATAATTACTGATGACAGAAATGAGAAAGTTGGAAACAAAGAAGGATCAGAAGTTGGAAAATAGGGCCTTGATGACAGGAATGATGCCAGAGAACGCATGATAGAATTTTCCAAAACCAATGACTTCTTCATTGCAAATACCTTTTGTCAACAACATAAACAGTGACTATACACATAGAACTCACCCGATAGAATACACAGGAATCAAATCAACTACATGTGTGGAAAGAGATGATGGAAAAGCTCAGTATCAGTTAGAACAAGGCCAGGGTCCAACTGCAGAACGGACCATCAATTGCTCATATGCAAGTTCAAGTTAAAACTGAAGACAATTAGAAAAAGTCCATAATAGACAAAATCCCATCTGAATTTAGAGATCATCTCAAGAACAGATTTGACGCATTGAATAATAATGACCGAAGACCAGACGAGTTGTGGAATGACATCAAGGACATCATACGTGAAGAAAGCAAAAGGTCATTAAAAAGACAGTAAAGATCAAATAGGGAAATCACAAAAACAAATTAAGATTAATTAAAAAAAAAATGCTCAAAACAGGGAATCACTGAAGTCAATATGTAAAAGATCACAATAATCAAAAAGAGGGACTAAATACAGGTGGCAGAGAACTGCCATATGGAGAGGATACAAGGCGATATAGGACAATACAAGTTAGGTTTTTACTTAGAAAAATAGGGGTAAATATTAAGGTAATCACAAAGAGGTATAACAACTCCATAACTCAAAATAAAAACCAAGAAAAACATAACGACTCAACAAACATGAAGTCAAATACTATGAAAATGAGGATCTCACAATTTACCAAGAAAAACGTATCAGCACAAAAAAGTAAGTGGAAAAATGAAATTGTCAACAACACACATAAAAAGGCATCAAAATGACAATACTAAACACATACTTATCTATAATTATGCTGAAAGTAAATAGCCTAAATGCACCAATAAAGAGACAGAGAGTCTCGGACTGGATAAAGAAACACGATCCATCTATATGCTGCCTACAAGAGACACACCTTAGACTTAGAGACACAAACAAACTAAAACTCAAAGGATGGAAAAAAATATATCAAGCAAACAATAAGCAAAAAAGAAGAGGAGTAGCAATATTAATTTCTGACAAAATAGACTTTAAACTTAAATCCACCACAAAGGATAAAGAAGGACACTACATGATGATAAAAGGGACAATTGACCATGAAGATATAACCATATTAAATATTTATGCACCCAATGACAGGGCTGCAAGATACATAAATCAAATTTTAACAGAACTGAAAAGTGAGATAGACACCTCCACAATTACAGTAGGAGACTTCAACACACCACTTTCGGAGAAAGATAGGACGTCCAGTAAGAAGCTCAGTAGTGACACGGAAGACCTAATTACAACAATCAACCAACATGACCTCATTGACTTATACAGAACTCTCCACTCAACTGCTGCAAAGTATACTTTTTTTTCTAGCGCACATGGAACATTCTCTAGAATAGCCCACATATTAGGTCATGAAACAAACCTTTGCAGAATGCAAAACATCAAAATATTACAAAGCATCTTCTCAGACCACAAGGCCATAAAAGTGGAAATCAATAACAGAAAAATTAGGGAAAAGAAATCAAATACTTGGAAAATGAACAATACCCTCCTGAAAAAAGACTGGGTTATAGAAGACATTAAGGAGGGAATAAGGAAATTCATAGAATGCAATGAGAATGAAAACACTTCCTATCAAAACCCCTGGGACACAGCAAAAGCAGTGCTCAGAGGCCAATTTATATCGATAAATGCACACATACAAAAAGAAGAAAGAGCCAAAAGCAGAGAACTGTCCCTACAACTTGAACAAATAGAAAGTGAGCAACAAAAGAATCCATCAGGCACCAGAAGAAAACAAATAATAAAAATTAGAGGTGAACTAAATGAATTAGAGAATAGAAAAACAATTGAAAGAATTAACAAAGCCAAAAGCTGGTTCTTCTAAAAAAATAACAAAATTGATAAACCATTGGCCAGACTGACTAAAGAAATACAGGAAACAAATAAACCAAATAAGAAACGAGATGGGCCACATCACAACAGACCCAACTGAAATTAAAAGAATCATATCAGATTATTACAAAAAATTGTACTCCAACAAATTTGCAAACCTAGAAGAAATTGATGAATTCCTGGAAAAACACTACCTACCTAAACTAACACAATCAGAAGTAGAACAACTAAATAGACCCATAACAAAAAAAGAGATTGAAACGGTAATCAAAAAACTCCCAACAAAAAAAAGCCCTGGCCCGGATGGCTTTACTGCAGAGTTCTACCAAAATTCCAGAGAAGAGTTAACACCACTACTACTAAAGGTATTTCAAAGCATAGAAAATGATGGAATACTACCTAACTCATTCTATGAAGCCACCATTTCCCTGATACCAAAACCAGGTAAAGACATCACAAAAAAAGAAAATTACAGACCTATATCCCTCATGAACACAGATGCAAAAATCCTCAACAAAATTCTAGCCAATAGAATTCAGCAACATATCAAAAAATTAATCCACCATGACCAAGTGGGATTTATACCAGGTATACAAGGCTGGTTTAATATTAGAAAAACCATTAATGTAATCCACCATATAAATAAAACAAAAGACAAAAACCACATGATCTTATCAATTGATGCAGAAAAGGCATTTGACGAAGTCCAACACCCATTCATGATAAAAACTCTCAGCAAAATAGGAATTGAAGGAAATTCCTCAACATAATAAAGGGCATCTATACAAGCCAAGCCAACAGCCAAAAAAAAACTAAATCGAGAGAGCCTGAAAGCATTTCCCTTGAGAACAGGAACCAGACAAGGACGCCCTTTATCACCGCTCTTATTCAACATTGTGCTAGAGGTCCTAGCCAGAGCAATTAGGCTAGACAAAGAAATAAAGGGCATCCAGATTGGCAAGGAGGAAGTAAAATTATCTCTATTTGCAGATGACATGATCTTATACACAGAAAACCCTAAGGAATCCTCCAGAAAACTACTGAAACTAATAGAAGAGTTTGGCAGAGTCTCAGGTTATAAGATGAACATACAAAAATCACTTGGATTCCTCTACATCAACAAAAAGAACATCAAAGAGGAAATCACCAAATCAATACCATTCACAGTAGCCCCCAAGAAGATAAAATACTTAGGAATAAGTCTTACCAAAGATGTAAAAGACCTATACAAAGAAAACTACAAAGTACTACTACAAGAAACTAAAAAGGACCTACTTAAGTGGAAAAACATACCTTGCTCATGGATATGAAGACTTAACATAGTAAAAATGTCTATTCTACCAAAAGCCATCTATACGTACAATGCACTTCCGATCCAAATTCCAATGTCATTTTTTAATGTGATGGAGAAACAAATCACCAACTTCATATGGAAGGGAAAGAAGCCTCGGATAAGTAAAGCATTACTGAAAAAGAAGAAGAAAGTGGGAGGCCTCACTCTACCTGATTTCAGAACCTATTATACAGGCACAGTAGTCAAAACAGCCTGGTACTGGTACAACAACAGGCACATAGACTAATGGAACAGAATTGAGAACCCAGATATAAATCCATCCACATATGAGCAGCTGATATTTGACAAAGGCCCAGTGTCAGTTAATTGGGGAAAAGGTAGTCTTTTTAGCAAATGGTGCTGGTATAACTGGATATCCATTTGCAAAAAAATGAAACAGGACCCATACCTCACACCATGCACAAAAACTAACTCCAAGTGGATCAAAGACCTAAACATAAAGACTAAAACGATAAAGATCATGGAAGAAAAAATTGGGACAACCTTAGGAGCCCTAATACAAGGCATAAACAGAATACAAAACATTACCAAAAATGACGAAGAGAAACCAGATAACTGGGAGCTCCTAAAAATCAAACACCTATGCTCATCTAAAGACTTTACCAAAAGAGTAAAAAGACCACCTACAGACTGGGAAAGAATTTTCAGCTATGACATCTCCAACCAGCGCCTGATCTCTAAAATCCACATGATTCTGTCAAAACTCAACCACAAAAAGACACACAACCCAATCAAGAAGTGGGCAAAGGATATGAACACACACTTCACTAAAGAAGATATTCAGGCAGCTAACAGATACATGAGAAAATGCTCTTGATCATTAGCCATTAGAGAAATGCAAATTAAAACTACGATGAGATTCCATCTCACTCCAACAAGGCTGCCATTAATCCAAAAAACACAAAATAATAAATGTTGGAGAGGCTGCGGAGAGATTGGAACTCTTATACGCTGCTGGTGGGCATGTAAAATGGTACATCCACTTGGGAAATCTATCTGGCGTTATCTTAAATAGTTAGAAATAGAACTACCATACAACCCAGAAATCCCACTCCTCGGAATATACCCTAGACATACAAGAGCCTTCACACAAACAGATATATGCACACCCATGTTTATTGCAGCTCTGTTTACAATAGCAAAAAGCTGGAAGCAACCAAGGTGTCCATCAACGGATGAATGGATAAATAAATTGTGGTATATTCACACAATGGAATACTACGCATCGATAAAGAACAGTGATGAATCTGTGAAACATTTCATGACATGGAGGAACCTGGAAGGCATTATGCTGAGCGAAATTAGTCAGAGGCAAAAGGACAAATATTGTATAAGACCACTATTATAAGATCTTGAGAAATAGTATAAACTGAGAAGAACACATACTTTTGTGGTTACGAGGAGGGGAGGGAGGGAGGGTGGGAGAGGGTTTTTTACTGATTAGTTAGTGATAAGAACTGCTTTCGGTGAAGGGAAGGACAATACTCAATACATGGAAGGTCAGCTCAACTGGACTGGACCAAAAGCAAAGAAGTTTCCGAGATAAACTGAATGCTTCAAAGGTCAGCGGAGCAAGGGCGGGGGTTTGGGGACCATGGTTTGAGGGGACTTCTAAGTCAATAGGCAAAATAATTCTATTATGAAAACATTCTGCATCCTACTTTGAAATGTGGCATCTGGGGTCTTAAATGCTAACAAGCGGCCATCTAAGATGCATCAATTGGTCTCAACCCACCTGGATCAAAGGAGAATGAAGAACACCAAGGTCACACAATAACTATGAGCCCAAGGGACAGAAAGGGCCACATGAACCAGAGACCTACATCATCCTGTGACCAGAAGAACTAGTTGGTGTCCGGCCACAATCGATGACTGCCCTGACAGGGAGCACAACAGAGAACTCCTGAGGGAGCAGCAGATGAGTGGGATGCAGACCCCAAATTCTCACAAAAAGACCATACTTAATGCTCTGACTGAGACTAGAGGAATCCCGGTGGTCATGGTCCCCAAACCTTCTGTTGGCCCAGGACAGGAACCATTCCCTAAGACAACTCCTCAGACATGGAAGGGACTGGACAGTGGGTAGGAGAGAGATACTGATGAAGAGTGAGCTATTTGTATCAGGTGGACACTTGAGACTGTGTTGGCATCTCCTGTCTGGAGGGGGGATGGGAGGATAGAGAGAGTTGGAAGCTGGCAAAATTGTCACGAAAGGAGAGACTGGAAGTGCTGACTCATTACGGGGAGAGCAAGTGGGAGTACGGCGTAAGGTGTACATAAACTTATATGTGACAGTTTGACCTGATTTATAAACGTTCACTTGAAGCTCAATAAAAGTTAAAAAAAAAAAAAAAAGACAGTAAAGAAAGAAAAGACCAAACTCCATGTCAGAAGACACTCTGAGATTTGCTCTTAACATCAAGTAGCTAAAGTGAAAGGAAGAGCTCAACAGATTTCAAAGGGTGGCTCGAGAAGACAAAGTAAAGTATTATAATGACGTGTGCAAAGATCTGGACTTAGAAAACCAAAGGGAAGAACACGCTCAGCATTTCTCAAGCTGAAAGAACTGAAGAGGACATGCAAGCCTTGAGTTGCAATTTTGAAGGATTCTACAGGGAAAATATTAGACGACACAGGAAGCATCAAAATAAGATGGAAGAAACATGCTGAGTGACTATACCAAAAAGAATTGGTCGACATTCAACCATTTCAGGAAGTAGTATATGATCAGAAATCGATGGTACCGAAGGAAGAAGTCCAAGCTGCACTGAAGGGACTGGTGAAAAACAAGGCTCCAGGAATTGATGGAATACCAATTGAGACGTGTCAACAGATGCAGTGCTCACTCATCTATGTTAAGAAATTTGGAAGACAGATGCCTGGCAAACCGTCTGAAAGAGATCCATATTTATGACTATTCCAAAGAAAGATGATCCATCTGAATGTGGAAATTATCAGTTATCAATGGGCTGAAGTATAACAGTGGCTGCAACAATGGGCTCAAGCATAACAATGATTGTGGGGATGGTGCAGGACGAGCCAGTGTTTTGTTCTGTTGTACATAGGGTCGCTGTAAGTTGGAACTGACTCGACAGCACCTAACAACAACATTCTCTGCTTGCAGGCAGTACAAAAACAGGCCAGGGAATGGATTTGGCCCACAGGCCCTAGTTTGCCAACCTCTGCTGTAGTCAGTTCTTTTGTTTTTGTCATATTGCCAGAAACTTCAGGCACTATGGAAAGAGAGAGAGAAATCAGAAGAGTCGTCTCAAAGAGGATAGCAGTGAAGTGAGGGAAAAGTTTGGGTGGTCCTAAAAACAGCCAACTTCGTTGCCCAGAGTGGGCCCTAATGATATTATTATCCCCTGATGTCATAATCCATTTTTAAACACTGAGGTGATAGAGAATAATGTATAATTGAACATTTGGGAAAATAATACATATACAGGCATAGATTTGTATATCTTATTATGATAACAAGTATTCTGATCTTTAGAATTAGTTGTTCTCCAGCTCTCAAAGGTTTTGCTTTCAGAACAAGATCACCATGCAATAATGATGTCCTTTTGCATTATGATTCATTATGATTCATAGCTTGTGAGTAGAAACCTTACCTGAGCAATGTTTTATTCTTCCTGCTTACTGCATTTGTCTCACAAAATGGAAAGTCACAGACACAGTAATGAGGGGCTTAGCTATAGAGATTTTCAGGTATGTTCAGCTACCCTAAATCAGCTCACAATACATGCCAACAGCCAATGGAGGCACAGCTCCGTATAAAGAGCAAGCATCATACCTGTCTGGGAGGTTCTCTACAGAAGATGGGGAAAAGAGGACTGTCCCTGCATTTAAAACTCACAGTTTCGATCCTTGCCATCCATGTATCAGTAGCCAGAGATGTGGTCATTAGGCTAACTCAGCACTCACACTGTGGCACCTCCACCCTCCCTAATGTGAGTCAAGCCAGTTGAGAAAGCAAAACGTCTTCATGTGTCTAAGACATACCTTTGCTGTTCCACTGCTTAAAAGTTAAGGTTTGTACTCAGCTCAGGCATTAGAAACACCAGTCTCCAATATGCCAGCTCTACCCACAGTGTCAAATAAGATTTTCAGCACTCTATTTCCCTGTTCAGTGCAAGGCATAGATCTGCTTTAGCCTAAAACTGATCTTTTCAGTGTGCATTTGACTGGATACTTGATGGCAGTTCTTAGTGTTATTATAAATTTATTAAACTTTTTGACAACACTTTGAACTTAAACCCAATGTCAAAACCTTTTCTCTGCCCTTTTTATGAATTGTCAGTTCTCTTACTGATCTAAGTAAATACAATTGACCAACACAATCAGAAATCTTAAAATATAAAAATCTCTCTCTCAATAATCCAAAAGCAATGCTATTTCCCTGCCATTTGCACTATTTGTTTTTCATATTTATGTACTTTACATATAATCTGATTTTAACTAATTAAAAACTCTAATAAATCTAACTTATAATCTGATAACCACACCAGATTTCTATATATTCAGGAATAAACACAATTTATAGTATTAATAAGAAATGCACAATGAAAAAGAAAAACTCAGTTCGAAAACTTAGAAATGAACACAAATTAAGGAAACCATATAATTTAAAATATGAAAGAACTGTCCTTAGAACCTGACATAATTATATTTTGATTCTCAATTAATAATCATCACATACAATGAAACTCAGAAATGTGAGGTTTTATTAATGTTTAAGTGGTCCTGTGAAAAAACAGCCCTGTGTATTGCCAAGCCTGAGTTCATTTGTTCAAAAATCAAATGTATAAAGTACTTACTGTGTTACATTCACCAAACTATGACACCTTTATCATGGTCCAATGGAGAATATACTTATAAATTAAAATAGAATATAATTAATAATTTTATATATGTATTATTACTAAACCAGCTGCCTTCAAGTTGATTCCAAACACATGGCGACCCTATGTGTGTCAGAGAAGAACTGTGCTCCATAGGGCTTTCAATGGCTAATTTTTCAGAAGTAGATTGCTAGGCCTTTCTTCCAAGGTGCCTCTGGGTGGACTTAAACCTCCAACATTATAGTTAGCCTCCGAGTGGAAATTCTTTGCACCACCCAGGGACGCCATGTAAGTTATTAGGCTAACTTAAAGGAAAGAAAGGAGTGAAGCTTTCACAAAAGTGACATTTGAATTGGCCCATCTGAAATACTACACAAATGAAATTACTCGTCTTTATGTTTATAGTGAGAAATGTACATTCTTAGCCCAGTGAGGTAAGTCACATATGCTCTTGGGTTGCCCCCATCGCTCTCAGCCTCTGTAGGGAGCTGCCTTTGTCAGACCTCTTGATTCCTCATTATTCTCAGAGTGAGTTAGTCTAAGGCAGCTGAGGTGTAGTTGTAACTGGATGATAGATCATGGACCCAAGTGTCTAATAAGCTTAAAAAGTACTGAGCATTTCTGAAGTCATGTGAAAGAAATTAACAGGAGATAAGCTCTCAAAAGCAGTCATTGCGATGACCTGCTAGAAAATTCCTGAGAGACCTAAATTGCCTTCAAAACTGATAGAAGATGTGACAAATGAAATCTCTGGTTCAAAAGAATAAATCCCAGAAGCTTTGAAGAAATCTCTTTGCTAAAATTCTGACAGGGGAACTCAAACTTTTTCTTCAGCACTCTCCACAACAATTACCTTTCAAGTCCATTAGTTTTATAAATGTAGTCCATTGTTGTTTTCATCTTCCCCTTCTCCTCTCCATTAGAAATTGTTTCCTATTCCCAGTCCTCAAAATCTATCTCAAATAATAAATTTTTCGATTGTTGAAATATTATTAATCCAAATCACCTGTATTTATTAATATCCTTTCCCTTACTGTTTTAAAAAAAAAAAAAAAACTAACAAGAATGGCATCCTCTCAAGGTTACTGGTTTAAGAGCAAAAAGTTGCAAATGCGTAGTAGATTTTCATTTTTACTTGACTGATTACATAGTTAAAACGTGCAAAAATATTGTAGCATTTACCTTTAAAACTGACAAAGTGAAGCAGTCATTTTGCCTGCATCCCTACTTTTTAAATGGAGATCAGTAATGATGTTAATCGGGCTCTTACGTAGGCACTGTCTTATATCCTCAGTCCAGTCCAGTCGAAAACAAGTCAATCCTGACTCAAGGCAACCCCATGTGTGTCAGAGTAGAACTGTGCTCCATAGGGTTTTCAACTGCTGATTTTTCAGAAGCGTATCACCACGCCTTTCTTCCAAAGCACCTCTGGGTGGGCTCAAATTGCCAATCATTCAATTGCAGACAAGCACGTTAACCATTTACACCACCCAGGGACTCCATCCTATATGTTACCTCCTGACGATTACCCCAGAAATCATCACATATACAAATAGTTTTCAGTTACTGGTAAGCAAATCAACATAGTGTTGCCTCGATATAGGTACGATGTTCAGTGATGTTCACCTTTTTAGCTGATGGCAAACCATTATTTAATTTATACTTACTCACCTAGGATGGAACCTATGTTTGGCCCACACCATACTCTCTAATATATAGAGAGCCACCCACGAGGGTCCCAGAAGTGGGACCACAGTGGTTGTGCACAATTGTCAGCACTCTGATTGGTCAGTAATCATATTACACCAGTTCTTCAATATTTTTGATATCACTCCTGAAGTTTTATGTCAAAAGTCATATGTCAAAGCAAGTCTTCCTCTTACCAATCAATATCAAATGATAAACTTCAATAATGTCTCCTATCAAATTCTATTTGGGTTACTCTTAGTCTGGGTTCTCTATAGGAAGAAAACCAGTGAGACATATGAATATAGACAGACAGACAGACAAATATATAGATTTACATCAAAGAAGTAGCTCACATAATTGGGGCTGGCAAATCTCAAATCTGTAGGTCAGGTAGCAGGCTGAAGACTTCTGCTGGCTTACATCCCAAGAACTAAAGGTCAGGCACCAAGAAGAGCACAGGTTGAGAGAGAGTGAGTTTTGCCAGAACATCCATTTATATACCGGAAACAGGCCATGCTCCCAAGGAAACTTGCCTTTCAACAGATTGGCTGATCACATCAGATCACATCATGGAAAGTAATTACATTATATTACATCATGGAAGAGCAACCAGCCTAGTATCTTCCAAACCACTGAGAATCACAGCCTAGCCAAGTTGACACATAACTTTAACCATCACAGTTACATTAGCCCCTAACGATAAACATTCAGTGCTAAAGATCTCACATTTCCACTGAAGAGTAGTGATATTTTTGTTGCATTACTCCAGTTTCTCCTCAGTCTGCCAACAAATTATTATTACATCTATCAAAGTGAAAATAAGTCTCAAAAGGTGTGAGTACCCCTTGGAAACTCTGAATGTATGAAATTGGCATAATAAGCAATCAGCTAATAATTAAACATTAGTGGTGTCATGGCACCATCCTAGTCTTGTTAAATAAATTAATTAATTTCTAATTAGATACCATTCAAGATTACAATCATGCTCTGTTTTTATGTCCAAAAAAAAGTCTTTGAATTGAAAATTAAATAACATGTACATTTTCCATGCCACTATATAATATCCTATTGTTTTAAACTTCTTCCTATTACAGTTCCTGCATAGTGTTCTGTCGCTTTCCTAGATATGCTCACTCTGATTTTCAAGATTATCACGCAACTTCCCCTCTTTTATTTGGCTCACCACTAACACTTGTAATTAATCTCTACTTGGCAATTGTAAGTACACTCCCAATTTCTTCTTCCAACAGGTGACCATGATCTCAATCCTCTGGATCTTATCAAATACACTTTATCTTGGCTTATTCCAGCCAGATCATCCCATTTGAAATTCCCAGAATGTGTTCTCATTAGGTGTTTATCTTTTCTCCAATCTGTATCTTAGTTACTTTTTTCAAACTATTAGGAAAATATATAAGAAATTTTGTTTAGTTATTCAAATTTTCACAGTTTTTTGGCAGGTCCAACTTTTATTATTGTTTTCAATGAATGCAACTTGTTATTCTATATATCAGAGATAACTTTTCCTTAGTGTTCATTAAAATGATACAATAGCTCTAATCTCTGCCTGTCTGCCATTTAAATGAAGAAGTTATGTGGGCATAACTGCCATCACCTATACTGCTGAAACTCAATCATTTTGGCATTTTGAGTTACATTTATGGCAGCAAGAAAAATGGTAATGACTCACTTCTTTTTTCTGTGGTTGTCAAATATTTCAATAGAAAGTAAACATATGAGTGTATATATATTGCACTAACTTTCCTGTTGGACACTGTTATTTGCAAATACCCCCGATCTTAGCAATTGACAGTATAATGAAAGAAAAATGTTTTTATCAAAAATTGCACTTCCTTTTCTTCTATACATACACACACAAAAATCTATCAAAATAATGTCAAATATTCAGTAATGACTCTGGTGGTGGCAGAAGAGTGTTTCAATCTCTACATACAAACTAATATGTCATCAACTGCAGACTATCTTCAGAGCTTACCAGATTTAAAAAATAACACGTGTAAATGTCAAGATTTGAAAATTACTGTGGTTTTACTCAACTGCTGTTTCATTTGGGCTGACATAGGAAGTAAAAAACTCAGAAAAGACATACTTTAAAAAAAAAAAAAAAAAAACTTTTAATACCATTAAAGTTTATGAGGCATCTGACTTAAATCCTGTGTTGAGAAAAGCTCCATTACAAACTCCGAGAAAATGCTAAGCATAAGCTTAAAGACCTTATTAATGACCCGTTAATGGAATTTTATATGTTGTTGTCACACTCCATATTGACAGATTTTGACAGCTTAATAATATCCTTGATGAATCAAAATCAATTTATGCTTAATACCTATGACTCTCTTATGCAACTAACAAAGTAATTATTGCTCTTTCTTTGCAGGGAAAGTCTTTAAATGGTAATGTGTGATGATATAAAACCTCACACTGTGACCCACAATAAAAAAATTCTTCCTTCTAAAATACCATTTGTTGAGTTTTTAATAAATAAGATACAGACATCTATGAAGGTATTTATCACCAAAGCAAACATACCAACTGCTAGCATTTGCTAAAATGTGTTAGTTTAGAATTGCTAAATTCCAGCATGCATAAGGTTAGCTGAAGTTGAAGGAAAAAGACTAAAACACGGTATCATTGATATAAAGTTACTTATGGAACTTCGAGAATAATGATCTCATCTTTTCACCCCTGAAAGTTAATTTAGCAAGTAACTACAACTCTCTAGAACATTCTCAAAGTCATTTACTGCCACAATATCCAAATACAAATTATTTCAGAACTGAGCATTCAGGCTTCTTTATAAAAATATTCTTTCTAATACTAGTTAGACTAGCTTTGATCGGCAACCACTTGCGTATCTACCACACTAAATAATACTGTAAATTATCTCATTTAGATATATTCTCAGCAAAGAAAGAGACAAAAAAAATAAAAAAAAAAAGATCATTCTAAGACTATTTCACAATAAATTCTACTCCAATGGAACAGCTTATATATGCTGCAACCATCATTCACTCACAGGGGAGGTCATTCTAATCTTGCCCCCACATGTCCGTCAGTTTGTCGTACTATGGGAGCTTGCATGTTGCTGTGACGCTGGAAGCTACGCCACCGGTATTCAGATACCAAGAGGGTCACCCATGGAGGACAGGTTTCAGCTGAGCTTCCAGACTAAGACAGACTAGGAAGAAGGACCTGGCAGTCTAATTCTGAAAAGCATTAGCCAGTGAAAACCTTACGAATAGCAGCAGAACACTGTCTGATATAGTGCTGGAAGATGAGCCCCCAGGCTGGAAGGCACTCAAAAGATGACTGGGGAAGAGCTGCCACCTCAAAGTAGAAAAAAAAAGTAGAGTCGACCTTAAATGACGTGGATGGAGCAAAGCTTTCGCGACCTTCATTTGCTGATGTGGCATGACTCAAAATGAGAAGAAACAGCTGCAAACGTCCATTAATAATCGGAACCCGGAATGTACAAAGTATGAATCAACAGCTGCAAACGTCCATTAATAATCGGAACCTGGAATGTACAAAGTATGAATCTAGGAAAATTGGAAATTGTCAAAAATGAAATGCATAAACATCGATATTCTAGGCATTTGTGAGCTGAAATGGACTGGTATTGGCCATTTGGAATTGGACAATTATATAGTCCACTATGCTGGGAATGACAGCTCCAAGAGGAATGGTGTTGCATTCATCATCAAAAAGAATGTTTCAAGATCTATCCTGAAGTACAGCCCTGTCAGTGATAGGATAATATCCATACACCTACAAGGAAGACCAGTTGATACAACTATTATTCAAATTTATGCAGCAACCACTAGAGACAAAGATGAAGAATGAGAAGATTTTTATCAGCTGCTACAGTCTGAAATTGATCGAACATGCAATCAAGATGCACTGATAATTACTGGCGATTGGAATACAAAAGTTGGAAACAAAGAAGGATCCGTAGTTGCAAAATATGGCCTCGGTGATAGGAACAATGCTGGAGATCAAATGACAGAATTTTGCAAGACCAATGACTTCTTCATTGCAAATACCTTCTTTCACCAACATAAACGGTGACTATACACATGGACCTCACCAGATGGAGCACAAAGAAATCAAATTGAGTACATCTGTGGAAAGAGACGATGGAAAACCTCAATATCATCAGTCAGAACAAGGCAAGGGGCCGACTGTGGAACAGACCATCAATTGCTCATAAGCTGAAACTGAAGAAAATCAGAGCAAGTCCACGAGAGCCAAAATATGGCCTTGAGTATATCCCACCTGAATTTAGAGACGATCTGAAGAACAGATTTTACGCATTGAACAATAGTGACCAAAGACCAGATGAGTCATGGAATGACATCAAGGACATCAAAAAACCAAAAAAAAACAAACCCAGTGCCGTCAAGTCGATTCCGACTCATAGCGACCCCACAGACAGAGTAGAACTGCCCCATAGAGTTTCCAAAGAGTGCCTGGCGGATTCAAACTGCTAACCCTTTGATTAGCAGCTGTAGCACTTAACCACTACGCCACCAGGGTTTCCTCAAGGACATCATCCATGAAGAAAGCAAGAGGTCATTGACAAGACAGGAAAGAAAGAAAAGACCAAGATGGATGTCAGAGAGGACTCTGAAACTTGCTCTCGAATGTGGAGCAGCTAAAGCAAAAGGAAGAATTGATGAAGTAAAAGAACTGAAGATTTCAAAGGGCCTCTCGACAAGACAATGTAAAGTATTATAACGACATGTGCAAAGAGCTGGAAATGGAAAACCAAAAGGGAAGAACACGCTTGGCGTTCCTCAAGCTGAAAGAACTGAAGAAAAAATTCAAGCCTTGAGTTGCAACAGTAAAGGATTCTATGGGGGAAATATTAAACGATGCAGGAAGCATCAACAGAAGATGGAAGGAATAGACAGAGTCATTATACCAAAAAGAATTAGTCGATGTTCAATCATTTCAAGAGGTGGCATATGATCAGGAACCAATGGTACTGAAGGAAGAAGTCCAAGCTGCACTGAAGGCATTGGTAAAAAACATGGCTCCAGGAATTGATGGACTATCAATTGAGATGTTTTCAACAAACAGATGCAGCGCTGAAGGTGCTCACTCGTCTATGCCAAGATATATGGAAGACGGCTTCCTGGCCAACTGAATGGAAGAGATCCATATTTATGCCTATTCCCAAGAAAGGTGATCCAACCAAATGTGGAAATTATAGAACAGTATCATTAATATCACACGCAAGCAAAATTTCGCTGAAGATCATTCAAAAACAGCTGCAGCAGCAGTATATCATCAGGGAACTGTCAGAAATTCAGGCCAGTTTCAGAAGAGGACGTGGAACCAGGGATATCATTGCTGATGTCAGATGGATCCTGGCTGAAAGCAGAGAATACCAGAAGGATGTTTACCTGTGTTTTATTGACTATGCAAAGGCATTCGACTGTGTGGATCATAACAAATTATGGATAACACTGCAAAGAATGGGAATTCCAGGACACTTAATTGTGCGCATGAGGAACCTTTACACAGATCAAGAGGCAGTTGTTCAGACAGAAAAAGGGGATACTGATTGGATTAAAGTCAGGAAAGGTGCGTGTCGGGGTTGTATTCTTTCACCATACCTATTCAATCTGTATGTATGCTGAGCAAATAACACGAGAAGCTGGACTATATGAAAAAGAACAGGGCATCAGGATTGGAGGAAGACTCATTAACAACCTGCGTTATGCAGATAACACAACCTTGCTTGCTGAAAGTGAAGAGGGCCTGAAGCATTTACTAATGAAGATCAAAGACCACCGCCTTCAGTATGGATTATACCTCAACATAAAACAAAAATCCTCACAACTTGGACCAATGACCAACATCATGATAAACAGAGAAAAGATTGAAGTTGTCAAGGATTTCATTTTACTTGGATCCACAATCAACAGCCATGGAAGCAGCAGTCAAGAAATCAAAAGATGCACTGCATTAGGTAAATCTGCTGCAAAGGACCTCTCTAAAGTGTTGAAGAGCAAAGATGTCACCTTGAAGACTAAAGTGCCCCTGACGCAAGCCATGGTATTTCCAATCACATCATATGCATGTGAAAGCTGGACAATGAATAAGGAAGACCAAAGAAGAACTGACGCCTCTGAATTGTGGTGTCTGCGAAGAATATTGAATATACCACGGACTGCCAAAAGAACAAACAAATCTGTCTTGGAAGAAGTACAACCAGAATGCTCCTTAGAAGCAAGGATGGCAAGACTGGGTCTTACATACTTTGGACACGTTGTCAGGAGGGATCAGTCCCTGGAGAAGGACATCATGCTTGGCAGAGTACAGGGTCAGCGGAAAAGAGGAAGACCCTCAACGAGGTGGATTGACACAGTTGCTGGGACAATAAGCTCAAGCATAACGATTGTATGGATGGCGCAGGACCAGGCAGTGTTTCGTTCTGTTGTGCATAGGGTCGCTATGAGTCGGAACCGACTCGACGGCACCTAACAACAACAACATCATATATAAAACAAAGAGTATTTGAAAAAATATGGTAACTATTATCATCATAAAAAATGATTAGTCACATAAATAGTATTTTTTGTCAATAGTAAGAACAAGTTACAGAAAAACTGAAAAAAAAAAAAAACCTCACTCAGAGCCCTATTCAATGTCACTACGTGTTATAGATTGAATTGTGTTCCCAAAAATATGTGTCAACTTGGTTAGGCCATGATTCCTAGTATTGTGTGGTTGTCCTCCATTCTATGATCTGATGTATTTATCTTATGTGTTATAAATCCTAACCTCTATGATATTAATAAGGCAAGATTAGAGGCATTTATGTTAATGAGGCAGGACTCAATCTACAGGAGTAGGCTGTATCTTGAGTTAATCTGTTCTGAGATATAAAAGAGAGAATCGAGCAGAGAGGAGAGGGACCTCATTACCACCAAGCAAGAAGAGCCAGGAGTGGAACACATTCTCTGGACTTGCGGTTCCTGCGCTGACAGGCTCCTGGGCCAAGCAAGATTAATAACAAGGACTTCCCTCAGAGCTGACAGAGAGAGAAAGTGTTCCCCGGGGGCTGGCACCCTAAATTCAGACTTCAAGCCTCCTAGGCTGTGAGAGACTAAATCTCTGTTTGCTAAAGTCATCTACTTGTGGTATTCCTGTTATAGCAGCACTAGATAGCTAAGACACCATGCCTCAGCTTGAAAACAACTACAAGAGAGCTCTTGACCAAGCAAATGACAGCCAAACATGGTGATGGGAAGAGGGAGCTTGGATTGTGGGAAGTCCTTCACATACTAAAGCCAGAAAGGGAAATGAAGAAGAAAGAAAATCTCATTTATTTAGCAAATACTGTATGTCAAGACTATACCAAGATTCTGTCTTAATTCACAATAAGCTGTCTTAATCAATATTTACAATGACCTTGTGAGAAAGGTAAAAAAAAAAAAAAAAAAAAAAAAAACCCTTATTTTACAGAGGAGAAAACAAAATCATTTTACCCAGGGGAGGAGCAATGAAAAAATAGAGCTGGGGCAGAAATCCAACTGTATTAACCCCAGAGCCCTCTATATTCTCACTGGTCTGTGCTGGGGAAACTTTCCCTGTCCAGAGAGAGTTTGATTTAGTGTCATGAATCTGCACCTTTAATGCCCATTCAAAAGGTGTCGTGAGTTCTGTATATATTTGGTGGTCCCTCAGCCTTGAATTTCTAAAAAGAAAATAGTCTGTCTTTTGGTTACGTAATAAATCTGATATCATTGTTGAACACCTAAATTCAGACTTTTTTTTCTTTCCCTACAGAGATTTATTAGTGACTATGGCCTCAAATAACCTTTCAACAGCACCCAAATTCACTGTTTTACACCCAAATGTCACAGAATACTAATGGTACTATAAAAGAAAGTACAAATGGAAAGGCCTTCTCCCTTATGATAATGAATTTAAGCAGTTCCAGTGGCTAAGATCTTGGCTGCTAATCAAAAGGTCAGCAGTTTGAACCCACCAGCCTCTTCTTGGCAACCCTATGGGGCAACTCTGTCCTATAGGGTCATTATAAGTGAGAATCAACTCAATAGCAATGGGATAAGCATAAAAATGAAACTTCTCATTGCTTGCTGTTGGAGTACAAGAAAAGCTCAATTTTCAAATCACAACAGCTTCCCTGTAATGAAAGGCCTAAGAATGTATCATTGGTTAGAAATATTCACAGTAGTTGGAAGATGACCTTAATGAACATACATATTACTTGAAGTGCTGTGAGCTTAAATATCAATTCAACAAGCTGAGACCTTCCATTCACTAAAGCACGATACATTAAAATGCTAGAACACGATATCTACTCATTATAAATAATAATTAGAAGTACCATTTTAAATTTCTTATACATTGGGTTAAATATGCAAATAATAATTACTTGGATTTTTTTTTTAATGTCATGTATACCAAGTTAAAATTTTCTTCCCCATTTAATTGGACAGTTCATATTCCAATAGACTTAGATATAGCTATAACCTTAATAATGTTCCCCAAAGCAAGTCTGTATTATTAAAGTTTCTCTCTTAGCCCAGCCAAGGAAGTAATTAAATTTGATATAGTTTTGGGAGCATGGCTAAAACTATTAAGCCCTGAAACTCCTCTTTAATGCCAAATCCAGAATGCTAAATCACAGACCTTGCCAGCATATGTCTCTTTAAAAATAAGACTGGGCAGACCAGCAATCTTGAATTTCTAACTTTCTCCATGACATTTCATCCCAATCACATCTCAGCATCCAATTAAATGCTTTCAGTTACTATTAGAAGGACTGATTATTGCCAGCCTTTGTAACACTGCTTACTGCCACCTGAAAGGCCAGCATCAGTTAATCCTAAGAAGGTCCACTTCAATTTGTCATTGTCCTAAAGGTTTGATATTTCTGGGATATAAATTCAAGACAGAAATGCTTAATACAGTCAGATGGCTTAGCTCAAAGCTGAGCACAGCTGGTAGATGGATGTATCATTATGCACAATCACTCAGAGTCTGCTGTTAGTGGACAAGTAAGTCCTTGCTTCTCGGTGCCAGATACATGGGCAAGTAACCAACACAGCCTTCTCACTCTCAAGCTCCATGGATGCTTTTAACATCAATGTCCCTTCACGTCTTCTCAGAGGCCTGCCAAGACATCTATGCTTATAAAGCCATCCCAGGAACAAATCCCCCTTGGTTGTGATCTTCAGCTAGATATTTTCAAGCAATGGGGAAAATAACGAGTTGAAATCATACGCCATCCAACAGTATGAAATTAGAGCATTTAGGGCCAAGGCAGCAGCAATATTCCTTTATATTCATGAAGAGGTTTTCTTTTACGGCGTTTTGCAGATATGATAACATCTGTCTGCACAACCTTCCCATGAGGGATGCCAGTGGGAGGACGATTACAGTATCCAGCTTTTATATACCAGTAACGGCAAACAAAGGCATGGAGAGTGAGTAAGGTTATATTTCTAGTCCCCAGAGAAGTGGGAAAATAACTCAGGTCTTTTGAGTCTCAGGAAAACCTGCTTTCTGGTAGATACTGAGTTAGCTACTCATTAAAGAGCTTGTTAGTTTTTTTTTTTTTTTTTAATCCTTTAAAAGCCCATTAAATGCTTTTATATCAATTTGAAGGATTTGAATCAGAAACGAAGGAAGGCTATTAGAAAGTACATCCTGTGTCTGTAGCACAAGGGAAGAAACTGCAGTCACCCTGTCAGATCTAAAATTTGTTTAACTTTTACATTCTCTGGGACTAGAGTTCTCTGCAGACTTTGCAATCAACAAATTGAGTCAATTTGTTGTACCTGTTATGTCAAATTGGAATCATGATATTTTTCTGTGGACAGAGATAGTCAATCATTCAGAGTCTCTTAGCACTAGTTTAGGTCTCATATGATATTTAAAATATAATAAATCATCCACCAAGTTTTTGATACTTAGAACAACATGCTGTTCTACTCCAAATACATGTGCCAAACTAAAAAACACATCACTCCCATCCATCCTGCCATACTCTCTCAGCCTTTGAGACAATTTAGCATATAATCTCACACCTCAATTATTTTCCATAATTTATTCATTCTCTTCAAGTGCATATGGTCAAAGAAAGCCATGGTCAGATACACTAGCTGTATCTCTGATTGAATAGTCTTCCCTGACCAAGGACAAGCCCTGAGCAAAGTAAAATTTATCTGCGGCACTTTCATCCCAATTAAAAACCTTCCTCAACCAAATTTTATGACTTTTTCTATATTCCTCACGCCCACATGAAAATAAAGAAAACGGGGTGACAAGCATTTACAGAATGTAAGAGGACCCCAATGCAGTGCCCTATCCTTCCCGTGCCAGGGGGAAGCAACACCTACTCACCTTCCTCAGGACTGAACCCAGGCAGGGCTGCAGCAGCAAGAGTCCATGCTGTCTTCCCACACACCACACCCCATGTGCATCCCATCAGCCACCACATCCTGTACATTGTGCCTATGAAACATCACTCAACTTTATCTCCTTTTTCTAGTTCCATTTCATGTCCTTAGTTGATGCTATTTTCATCTTTGGCCTGGAAGGCTAGAAAATTTTTCTGAGGTCCCTGACTCCACTCTCATTCCTTTAAATTTATGATTTTTCTAAAGTGAAAAACACAATAATATTGGCCCTGTTTAAAAATCTTTCAATGGTTCCTCACAATCTTCTGGAAGATAATATCTAAACAATAATATCTTACAATAATCACAAGGCCTCCATTGTCTGACCTGACAACCTCCTCTATGCACTCGATGCATCAGTCACTCAACGACATCTTGTCACAAGTCCCTGCCTCGGCCAACATGCAGCTCTGGCTTTACAGAAGGTCCCTCCATTCTCTCCCACACTCCCCCCCAGTGAACTCTTACTCATCCTTGAAGACAGCTCATATTTTAAATCCCTAGTGAAGACTCTTCTCTGATGATCACTAGAACAATCTTTATTTGCACTTATCTCACCGTATTAAAATTATTCATAAATTTCATTCATTCAGCAAATATTTGTTGAGTTTCTTCTCTCTTCCAAGTACAAAAATGTGCTTTAGCTCTGAGCATAGAATATGAGCAAAACAAACATGGACCCTCATCTCATGGAGTTTATAATTTAGTAGGAGAGACAGGCATTAGTCAAATAATTATAATAAAAAGAATATGTGAAAGTATATAATTACAAACTGTGATAAGTGTTTTGAAAGAACAGCAAATAGAGAACCTGAGCAGAAGAAGCTGATCTAGTCTTAGAGGCAAAGGAAGGCTTCCCGAAGGAAATCATACCTGAACAACTGTGAAAGAGGGAGAGAGGGAGGAAAACAGAGAGAAATCCAATTATATTCAAGGGCATTCCAAGCAGGGAAAAGAACATGGCTAAAAACCCTAAATCAGAAGGGACTATGGATTAAGCTTGTTAGTCTTATCCTACATGCTGATATGTAGAAAGTTTCTTTGCTGAAAAAATGTTTCTTTGCAGTTTTCCACAACTTACAACTCTCTGGCAAAGGGAAAACATATATGTTCTGGTTTTATACAGGGTTTATAGAGTAATTCTAAATAAGTCAAATGGTAAAGATTAGGGACACATCATAACACTGTAGAGAAGATGATTATCTAATTGGCATGTTAATAGGACATGTGGAAAGATACTACAGTACTTTGATTCATCAAGATCTGAATGTAAGTGAAATCATCAAATTTCTCTTGACCAGGACTTTCCTGCTCCACTAAATAATTATTCTCCAATCGCACATATGTTAAATCCTATGAATTTGAAGAAAAACAGAATTTTTGTCTTGAATAATACAAAATGTGCAACTTTCAACTTTGTCTCTTATCTGATGGCTGCTTAAGAAAGGATCTAGCCTAGGCAGGCATCACTGTTTAATCACAACCATCCTTCCTAAAGAGCTTCAACTCCGCTTCAAAATCTTTCTCTAGGAACACTCCAAACAACCACTCTTAATCAGAACTTTTTTCAATTCAGATCTGTTCTGGCATTCCCTACTATCTTAGGCTGGGTTCTCTAGAGGAGTAAAACCAGTGGAACACAGGTATATAGATATAGATATACACATATATGTATATATTCCAAGACCCCCCATGGATGCCTGAAACCGCAGATATTCTATCTTCTGTCCTATACATACATACCTATGATAAAGTTTAATTTATAAATTAAGCACAGTAAGAGACTGACAACAATAACTAGTAATAAAATAGAACAATTATAACAATATACTGTAATAAAAGTTATGTGAATGACAGAGTGGCATTGCACAAGATTTCATCACGCTACGTACTCGTTTAACGTTTTCAGAACACAGTTTGCCACGGGTACCTGAAACCATGGAGAGCAAAACTGTAGATTAGGGGGGACTACATTTACATATATATATATATAAATATGTATATAGAGAGATTTATTTCAAGGCAATGGCTCACTCAGGTGTGAAGGCCGGCAAGTCCCAAATCCTTGGGTCAGACATCAGGCTGAAGACTTCTCCTGATGAACCTAAAATCAGCATGCCAGATGTAGGCTGCTGGCTCATATCCCAAGAACCAGAGGTCAGAGGATGACAAGTCAGATGCAGGATACAAAGAGATTGAGCTTTGCCAGAACATCTATATGTACAGGATGTAGGCCACACCCCCCAAAGGAACTCCCCTTTCAACTGACTGGCTGCTCACATCGGATCACAAAATGGAGAATGATTATATAGCATCTCCCAAACCACTGAAAGTCATGGCCTAGCCAAGCTGACACATAACCTTAACCATCACACCTACCTAGTCCAGCCCTGAGGTGGAAGCCTGTATCTATTAATAAAATTTTTGTTATAGTGACTTCTCAAATAAAATTATACTTGTATTTTCCTTAACAAATCCTGATTCTTCAGTCATATTACAATTGATTAGAAGAGGGCAGTATCTGTTTTCCATTCAGACCACTCCAATGAATAAAAATGATTCAAGAGTTCCAGAGGCTTGAGAGTAAGCATTAATCTACATCAGTATCTATCTGTTAGTGAGAAAGAGGATGGATGCTGCTTGTCATGGATTGAATTGTATCCTCCAAAAATATGTGTCAACTTGGTTAGGCCATGATTCCTAGTATTGTATGGTTGTCCTCCATTTTGTGATTGATGTAATTTTCCTATGTATTGTAAATCCTAATATCTGTTTGTGGTTAATGAGGCAAGATTAGATTATGTTAAAAGAAGATTAGGGTGGGACATAACCCCCTTACTTAGGTCACATCCCTGATCCAATATAAAGGGAGTTTCCCTGGGGGGTGCCCTGCATCGCCTTTTATCTTACAAGAGATAAAAGGAAAGGGAAGCAGGCGGAGAGTTGGGGATCTTATACCACCAAGAAACAAGAGCTAGGAGAATAGCATGTCCTTTGGACCCAGGGTCCCTGCACTGAGAAGCATCTAGACCAGGGGAAGATTGATGATAAGGACCTTCCTCCAGAGCCAACAGAGAGAGAAAGTCTTCCCTGGAGCTAGCACCCTAAATTCATACTACTAGACTGTGAGAGAATAAACTTTTATTTGTTAAAGCCATCCACTTGTGGTATTTCTGTTATAGCAGCTCTAGATAACTCATACACTGTTCTCTGCTCACAACAGCCAGGAAGCCCTTGACTCCCTTTGTCTCTCCTAACAAACTAACCCTGAATAAAGGAGGTACATTTCAAAACACACTGCAACTGGGTTTATGGCTTTGTGTCAGAACAAGACAAGTCAGGATCAGGCTCTTGAAGAGCCTGGCCACACATAGCTAGATGACATACATAAAATAAGCAGCTTAATTATACTATGAAGACAGCATATGCTTAAAAGCTACTGGGGAGGGCTTCAGTCACAATTTGATTGGGAGGCAGTACCAAAATGCTTGAACCAGCTAAGGCAGACAGTTGTCCAATCTATCCTTAAAATTACTTAAAAAAAAAAAAACCAGTACTGAACACTGGCATGACAATAATGCTCTATTTTGTTTTATCTGAGCTTTTCCTCCAAAGGACTTAAGGAACACATCCTTTTCAGTCCTCTTTCCTCAGTCTGCTTCCTGCCTATGGACAGTTAGAGCTTTCAAACACTCCGAGTCTTTTTTATTCAAGGCTATGTAGCACTTCAGGCATTACATCTTTCTCGAAAGCTTTGTGGATTTTCTACATATTTGATTCTGGTCAACTCCATATGCCAAAAGCTATATCAACTCTCTGTTTCTGGACACACCTCTCTATTTGTATTTAATTTGGGTACTCTGAGACTGTCAGGATTTCTTAGATCCACATTCTTGGACTCTCTTTTAGGGAGCACAGTTTCCATCTTGACAGATTTACTAGGTATCATCTTAATCCTCTGACTCTCAATTTAGTCTTTAACATGAGGTCATTTTTACCAGAAGTACCCTGGATTTGGCCTTTTTCCTCAGGCTTGATTATAATGGTCATACCTTTGATTTGGTCAGAAACAATTTCATTACCCAATCTGACATATCTGGTATCTCTACATCTCCTCTAAATTCTCCTTGCAAACCAGCTAGTTCTTTTCTGCATTTATCTCTTTTTTATAGTATGTTATCAAATATATCTAGAGTCAACAAGCTCAGACTTTGAACATTCAACCTCAAGACATTGCCAGTGTTATAAAATCATTATGTATATTTCTCTCTCTTCCAAATTACTACCAAATTTTTTGCCACTAAATAATGTGGGCTGCCATGTTTCACAGCTCCTCTAACAATTTCTTTGCCACTTGTGGCCCAATTCCAAAGCCAGTGTCACTTAGCTTATTTTTCAGGGGTTCTTTAACATCAAATCCCACTTCTAAAGTTATTTAACTATTGTCAAAATAATGCTGGGTAACCACAACTACAAAAAAAAATTCTCAAAGTTTCTATGGCTTGAAACACTAAACATTTATTTTTCTCATTTCCAGGTCTGCAGTTTGGCAAGGTAGTGTGTAGTAAGGGGGGGCTTTCTTCAGGCTTCAGATTTGCAGGTCAGCTGGGCCAGTTCTACTCATGTCTAATTCTGAGGCCCAGGCTAAAGTGTCAGCACCTTTCTAGGGCATATTTTTATCCATGGTAGTTGTCAGAACCTCCCAGATGGCAAGCCTAGCCATACGAGCACATTTCATGTCTGCTAATATCCCACTGGTCAAAGTAAGTCACATGATAAATTTCAAAGTCAACAGGCAGAAAAGTACAGTATTGTACATACGCCACAAGGCTACAGTGGTTATACAATATTACCACAAAAAAGTGAAGCATCAGGGTCATTTAATCTGCCACAAAAACTTCACTTTATAATATAATTGTATAGAAAATTAAGTTTTACCTCTACTGATTCCACTTTGAGGCTGTTATCCAGGAATGAATTGGTTCTCAAATCAGGGGTCGATTGAACATAAACACAGAGATTTTAATTGATAACAATGAAGAGTGAATTTTAACAAATAATTAAAGTCAATAAATATAATTAAAATGATTGCTAATAGTCAAACCTTATTCAAAAACAATAAAGGTAAGAGGGGCACTTAATGTCAAGAATAATACACCTATATGAAATATCAATTTATGTGAAAATGGATTTTAGTTGATTCATCGCTCATTATAAGCTGACACTGTAATGAGCCTTCCAAAAGCCTAATGGAGTCAGGCTGAATTTAGAAAGTAGAATTCCCAACGCAGGGTGCACTGTCACTATTCTTTTGACTGTTTAAAACTCACATTATAAAATATGCTCCAATTTGAGAGCCACATTTTAAGAGAAACAATGATAACATGGAATGCATTTTGAGAAAGATGACCAAAAAAATAAAGGGTCTTGGAATAATGCCATTTAATAAACATTAAAGAAATTTGGAAAGTTCATCTTGAAAAAGAAAAGGCAAGAATGGGGAGAGAAACTTGAGATTTCCTGAAGTATTTTAAGGCTGTCACTTGGAAGAGGAAATACATTTTTTGTTTGTTTTCATAGATCAGGGTTAGCCAAAATTTTCTGTAAAGACTAGCCAGATAGTAAGTATTTAGGCTTTGCAGACCATACGATTTCTGTTGTAACCACTCAATCATACACCGTAGTGGGAAATATGCCATAGACTGTCGTTACTGTTAGGTGCCATCAAGTCAGTTTCGACGCATGGCAACCATATGTACAGCAGAACAAAACAACTGCCCAGTCCTGCACCATCCTTAGAATCGTTCTGCTTGAGCCCATTGCTGCAACCACTGTGTCAATCCATCTCATAGAGTTCTTACTCTTTTTCAATGACCCTCTACTTTACTAAGCATGATGCCCTTCTCCGGGGATTTCTCCATCCTTACAACAACATGTCCAAAGTATGTGAGATGAAGTCTTGCCATCCTTACTTCTAAGGAGTATTCCAGCTGTACTTCTTCCAAGACAGAGTTGCTCTTTCTTTTGACAGTCTAAGGTATATTCAATATTCTTAGTCAACATCGTAATTCAAAGGCATCAATTCTTCCTCCAGCTTCTTTATTTATCATCCAGCTTTCACATGCATATGAGGTGACTGAAAACATCATTGCTTGGGTCAGGCACACTTTAGTCCTTAAAGTGACATCTTTGCTTTCTAACCCTTTAAGGAGGTCTTTTGCAGCAGATTTGCCCAATGTAATAAGTTGTTTGATTCTTGACTGCTGCTTCCATGGGCATCAATTGTGGATCTAAATAAAATTAAATCCTTCGCAATGTCAATATTTTCCCTTTTTATTGTGATGTTGCATATTGGTCCAGTTGTGAGGGTTTTTGTCTTCCTTATGTTAAGCTGTAAGCCATAGCCATATACTAGACATAAACTAACGGGCATGGATGCGTTCAATAAAACTTTATTTATGGATACTGAAATTTGAATTTCAGATAATTTTCATGCATCACAAATATTATTCTTTTTATTTTTTCAACAATTTAAAGTAGTGAAAACCATTCTTAGCTCATACACAATACAAAAATAGGCAGCAGGGTGAAGCTGGACTACACTCCAAGTATACCAGATCCTGCTATTACAACTTTGGCTATTAGTTATAAAAATGTTATAACAAAGGAAATGTCAGTTCCAGAAAACATCGTCTTAATAATTGGAACACAAAATGGGATGTTGTGCAGATGCTACATATCCCCTGATCTACCTCTGAATTCAGTGGACAGCTCCTCAGCAAACTGATAGCTGTCTATTTTAAATTCCTTCTACTCTGCATCTTTGCCCAGGGCTTTCTCCAACATCAAAGTAGCTACCTCAGTCCCCCTGCAAGACAGCCTGGGAGAGCTGGGGATTAAATTCTCCCTGAGGCAATCTCAATCAATAAGGGATTTGAGACAGAATAAATAACTCAACTTCCTCATCCCTGGGTGGGACAGATCTAAGGTATGTTCTACATTATTCTTCAAGGAATCCCCATTGTAATTGAGCCTCAGCTGTCTACAGTGGTGATCTGCTAATTAACGCAAACTACACTGGCTTTCCTGCCCTGCCTCCCCTCCGCCCCACCCCATGTCTCACTTTCCCTTCTCTCTCACTTAGACTTGCAAGGATCATCTCCCAAATAAACTACCTGCCTTGCAATCCTTATCCCAGCTTTTGCTTTCTGGGAATTCAAACTTAGACAGATGTGTCAGCTTGGAGTTAATAAGCATGCACTTTTACCAGATGATCATTTGCTATCAAAACTATGGAAGGAGTTTTTTAATTAAATCAGTGGTTCTCAACTGATTTTTGCCCAGGGGACATCTGGTCCCCCAGAGACATTTTTGATTGTCATGACTGGGCGAATGCTGCTAAATATCCTACAACACATGGAACAACAAAGTATTATCTGGTCCAAAAGTCCACGGTGCCTAGGTTGAGAAACCCTGAATTAGACAGAAGATTGATCTAAATGGCCTCTAATATCCTGTCCTAATGTAAGATTCTATGATTCCTAAAATCACACTGAGGTTCTTAACTTGGATAACCTTCAAGAGATTCATAATGTCTTGAAAATTGTGTGCAAAAACTTTTGCCTATGTCTGCTTTTACATTTTCAAGAAAGAGTGCCCACAGCTTTCACAAATTTCTCTAAAGGGTCTGTGACCCATAAAAGGTTAAGAACCAAACTCTATAATAAATAATTCTTAATAATTTTACCATAGGTCTAAATCTTTAATTGCCTTTGTTTCTCTTCCATAGTATTAAGGAATGTGAGGACTGACTTTTCACATTTGAAAGTAATTCTTCCTAAGGCTGTATAATTCTCATAGGTGCAAGGAGCAGTCAAAAAGAAGGGACTGAGTTTAGATAATTATGCTACATTAAGAGGACATAAGCTTCCTGGCAATCAATCTGGCACTTTTCTCAAGTACTAAGAAAACTGTTTTTTTTCCCAATTAATACAGCTCAGCGAATACAGCTATATATTGAGGAAGGAACTGAGAAAATGAAAACCACTAGAGAGAGCAGTCCTTTACATTCCCTTATCCCGTATCTTTTTGGACACAAAGCCACTGCCAGTGAAGTACCTAAGATAAAAAATTGGTACAGACCTTCCCTTCCGTAGATTTCTTAAACTAGAGTCATATTAATCAAACAGGATTACTTTATCTGCACCTAGGAATTCTGTAGAGACATATTGAACCTATAAGAGATGGCAGAGCCTGGCCAAGTTCTGTCTTTTAGGTAATCAATTCTACTACCATTCTGGCTTTGCTTTCAGAATATTCTCTATTTTTATTTTAGGGCAAGATATGTGGATTCTTCTGCAATAGTAGAAGGATTTTCATTTTACAAGGATCTAGAGTTTGTTGCCTTAGATTAAGTAGGACTGTTCTTCAGTTCTGGTATTGTGCATATATAAAAGAATTTAAAAAATAATAAGAACAACTAAATATGTGTGATATAAAATTCAATGTAAAACACAAGTCAGACATTAAACCACTCAGAAATAATATGATCTGTAATGGTTTAACGATAGCTATCATTTATGAAAACTTACTAAGTACCAGACATGATAGATTCAGATAGAAAGACAGACAGTTAGATATAGGTATCAATAGATATACTTAAACTTCAAAATAATTATGTGAGCTCAGAATAATTTTTCATTCCCATTTTACATATTAAGATTTGGAGAGTCCAAATTATTTACCAAGTGCCAAATGACTAAGAAATTCCAGAGTCAAGATTTGAATTAAGGTCTCTCTGGCTCCAAAACGTATCCTTCTACCCACTATACAATACTACCTAACATGGTGTAAGAGTCAAGTTAGACAGTGTTGGGAAGAACTGAATCTCTGCACTGGGAATATCTTGTTAATATTGTTATATTGTTAATGCTATATTTGTAGAATTTAGTTGTTGTTTAAAATATCTTCAAGAAGCACTGAAATGAAATGTTCTTACACATGCAGAAAAGGAATCCGAGGGACAGGCATAAATTTAATACTAATGAAGCACATATTCATTTTTGGAAGAATGATTATAAGTTCATATTTTCTTACAAAGTAACACTAAATGTTTTTTTGACACCTAAGAAAGGATAATACCCACAAGTACATGAAGTTGTATTATAATTTTTTTTACTGAGATTACGAAAAATGTTACCTTTTATGTACCAAGAAATGCCACTAAAGACAATGGTGCTAAACGATAAACATTTATGTCTAAGTAGTCTAAAATAGCTCTTTCCATAAATATCAAATACAAGTTAATTAAGCGGTGGAGTTTGTTTATTAGTAATATATAATATTTGATCTTAAATAATAATAAATAAGGTATATGACAGGCACTGCAGCAGGAACCAAAAAATGCAAAGAGAAATAATCTATGGTTCTTATATTTGAAGCTAAAACCTGTTGCCATTGAATCGATTCCAACTCATAATGATCATGTAGGACAAAGTAGAACTGTTCCAAAGAACAGCTGTTGGATTCGAACTGCTGACCTTTTGTTTAGCAGTCAAACTCGTAACCTCTGCAGTTCTGCTCTGCCCTATAGGGGTGCTTTGAGTCGGAATCAACTTGACAGCAACGAGTTTTCTTTGGTTTTGGTTTTATATTTGAGGTGCTTATTGTCTAGTATCATATGGTTGGGAGGGGTTACAAGAATAACCTTCACTAAGCTAGACTTCACTTCTCATATCATAGACTATATTCTGACCCAATTTCCATTTCAGATGGAATATGAGGGAAAAAAATTAGCCACTGAAAACCCTTTGGAGAACGGTTTTACTCTGACATAGCTGGGGTCGCCATGAATCAGAATCAACTTGATGGCAACTGGTGGGAAAAACATTTATGAGAATGAGCTATTGTGTTAACAGTTATAAATTAATAAATTTTCAGATTATAAAGTAGTTAACTGCTTTTGGAAACTCCATTCTTCCAGATGTTTAATCCAAAAACCTTAGAGTCATCGCTGACTCCTCTCTGTCTCATATTTCATCAAATTCATCAGAAAACCTCACTGGCCTCTAAATTCAAAATATGACAACAGAATCTGACCACCGTGCTAACACCTTAATCCAACCCACCATCACCTCTTGCCTGGAGTACCTGGCACCCTCCCTTCTGATCTTCTTGCTTCTATTCTTACCTATCCCCCATTCTACCTACCTGTCTATCCTCAATACAAAGTCAATCGGATCCTTTTAAGCATAATTTAAATCATGACTCTCCTGTGCTGCAAACCCTAAATTGTCCCCCCATTTCACCAAGAATAACAACCAAAGTCACTGCAATGGCCTACAAGGCCCTAAATGACTGGCCCCCTGTTACCTCTCTCTCTCTTCTACTACTATTCTACCGTTTAGTTACTTCATGGCAACATTCTGGCCTCCTTGCTATTCTTTGAACACACCAGGTATGCTCCTGCTTCCGGCCTTTGTTCTTGCTTTTCCCTTTGGCTGGAATGTTCTTCCATAAGTTAACTGGCCAACTCTCTCATCTCCTTCTAGTCTTTGCTCAAATATCACTTTGCCAGTGAGACTCTCTTGATCACCCTGTTTACTACTGCAAATATCCTCTTTCCTCTTCACTCCCATGCCCCTTACCCTGATCTAATTTTTCTTTTTTCTATAATATTTGTCTTCTTCTAACATGATATATTATTTACTTATTTCTTATGTATATTGTTTATTGTCTGATTCCCCACCCCTCCCCTCCCATGGATCTCAGGTACATGAGGGCTTTATGTTTTGTTCACTGCTGCATTCCATCACCTAGAGCACTGCTGGGCACATAAGTAGAAGCTCCATAAACATTTGCCGAGTGAACAAATGGATGGTTTTTTCTAGTCCAAATGTATGTGGATATAAATTCATGTTTGAAAAAACTACTTAAGATAGATAGGCAGAGAGGATAAAAGCTAAAATAAGTCTGAAGTTAAAAAATAAAGTATGTCCTGAGAGAGTGCCCAGAGAAAAATTACCAATTGTACTTAAGTATAAAGAATGCAGAAAAGACAAGGAGGAGGGCAGACAAAGAAACAGGATCTCTAGCCCAGGCAAAGGGTATGTTTGCTGAGATTGATAATCGAAACTTCTGGCATTAGCGCCTATAAACTATACCCAAATGAATGGATAAAAGCTTCCAACAAGCTCCCCTAAATGAGCATCCCCAGGGACATCTTCCACATATACACTGTCTATAGGTATGCCAGCTACAGTGAAAGTTTTTTGAAGAATGCTCGTCTTCCAAACTGGAGCCCAGAGCTGTGAACCCAAAGCTCACACCTCTTAAAATAAAACCTACTGTGTTCTTGTGGGCACACAGCCTGCAGAAGCAAGCCAGCAACAATGAAATCACCTGCTCTACCTTCTCTCCCCCTTCACTCCCTTATGTTCTATACACTGAAGGAGTGGGAGGAGAAGAGACAGCAATTACACTACCTAGAGAACTATTATACTACTTTTTACAATTAGTTTGATCCTTGCCTCTTTTTTTTTTTTTTTTTTTGCCTGTCTTTAGGGTAAAACTCTACAGAGATACAATAAAGAACCTTAATAAGGGTTTTGAAATTGTATTCAAAATCCAGTAAAAGTGCCACATCACAAAAAGCTGAATACCTGAAAGTTCACACTGTTTCACCTTCAAAATTTCAAATTCTCTTGCTGATGCCAGACACTTTATCTTCCACCTTTTCCCTCTCCTTACTTATCAAGAAATTGAGCAGGTCCACTACAAGACAATCCCCTTCCACCATTTTGTCCCCTGCCCCATCTCTGCCCGCTGAAATCCTACCTATCCTTCAATGCCTAGCTCACATTCCAAATCCCTCAGGAAAATTCCAGCACTTAGCTGTTCCATCTTCTGTTATGTTCCTTGTCTATTTCTATGTAAGATACACTATGTGTACACTTGATATAATCTCTTCTTTATCTCTATATCCAGAACCAGCTTAAGGCATATGAAAAACTAGTGCCATCGATATGAGGGCCCTAAAAACTGATAATCTGTGGTGCACTTTCCTCTGCCTACCCATGAATTCGAATGGAATATGTGAGTTACGTATATATATATGTATGTGTGTGTGTCTTAGCTATTCATGATGTAATTTCTTTTTAAATGTGACTATAATATTTTTTCAATTGAATGCAAAAGTGGCATACGCCATTTTAGCAGAATGAGATGAACTGGACTATAACTTTTTAGTGGATGTGGGATACTAAGATATACCACATATTTACTATATACCACATTTTCTACAAAAAGAATATTCCACATGTTCTACAACAAAGAAAATGAGTCAGTGAACTTCGTTGTTTCAACAATGTAAAATTCTGTTGATCTCCAAAAACAAAAAATTGACTTTCACCAGTTTTGCTTTAAATGGCTCATACTTTAATTTTGATGCTTGTTTTGTAATAAATGCTATAATTATAAATGAACAATGAAAAGAATAAAAGAAAATTTAATGATCAGAAAACAAATATTACAACAAATTACTGTATTTTAAGATACTTCTTCCAACTCCAACATGTTATAATCTAAAACACTTCTTTCTATTCTTTGCTCTTACAAATTCTTCAGTGATTTCCATTGAAATAGAAATGTTTACCATCCTGACATTTTTTACAGGAATTTTCAAATGGTCCACTGTGATATTGACAATCACTTGGCCCTCTTTTGATCCAAATAATTTACATCACTAGAAGAAAAATTATTCCATAAAGCAGATCTGTATTTCTATTATTTACGGTCTCTGCAGATGAGACAATTTCAGATTCTAAAATAGTTTGACTTTATACATCACTTTTTTTTTTTTTTTACTACAAGGAATGTATGAAGAATTTAGAACAAATTCTGTTATATTCATATCGCTGTCAGTAATGTCAGCACTAGCGGTACTAGTACAACAATTTGCACCCATTAAACTCAAACATTCAATGTAAGAAGTCTCTTCGGATTCATTATGTTTTAAAAAGGAAGTTAATTTTGGAATTGTCTTTAGGGATTCACAAATCTTTTTCTTGTTATCTTTTGCAAGCTTTTGTTTTTGTGCTCTACTTAACTATTACCATTTCATTTTACCTGGATATAAAATTATGTCATTTTTTAAATTTGGTTCTACCATAGCAAATAAATTTTAATAATTGAAAATAAATAAAATTTGTAAAACAAGTAAATTTTATAAAATAAAATTTACATTTGAATTTGGACGTTACATGAAAATTTATATTTGAAAACTAGTTAGTAAAAAAAATTGATTTGGAATGTACAATTTTGTGTTCTTCAGGTCTGAGACAGTCAAAAGAAATAGTACTTACAAGCAGTGGGAAACAATTTCATTCGTCGAACGACGTTTGTTGGTGGGCCCTTCACAGTGCTCCACAAGTGTTCTTTCTCTTGAAACAATACTTAAATTCTTATGCACTCGCTTTCTGTCCTTTGATGTGGTGCCTTCACAGTTCACTGGACTACTGCTGATACCCAGTGTGGGCAGGAGTGATCGCAAAGACCATGATATAAATACAAAGGTATGCTCAAAATCTGAAGCCTTGGTTTGGTTCGCTTTGTGCAGGACCAGATATGTCACAAGTCACGTGATTATACAGCCACTGGTGCATTCCTATGTGGTGAATGAGAGAAAACTGAATGTGAGGTTATACCCAACCGGTATGAAATTAAAAGGAAAATATAGTTGTTATACAAAATTTATAAAATGATACCAATTTCATTTAGTGCCCTACCAATTCCCTTCTACTGTGGCACTTACTTTTCCCTGTGTCCTGTCTGCTTGGCATTTATGAGTTTTTGCTTTGGACAACTGTTGATGCCCTAACCACATGCTTACTTTGCTTTTTGGGTTTTCTGTCCCTGTCTGCATCCTGAAGCACACTGTTCAGGGATAGCCATGAACTGGAGGGCTGTAGAGGTCACGACCATGAAGGAACCACACTGGAAATACATGAAAAAATGATTGCAAGAAGATAAAAAGGAAATGAACTGTTCCATAGTGCCTTCATTTATATTACACCGATAATTATTTTCACATTTAAAACCTAATAGAATTTTTCAAAAATAAAAAAAATGTATTTACGTCATCATTATTGTTGTTGCTTTGAGCTAGTCTAGCACCTCTTGGATGAAAAAGGTCACTTTTTTCAACCCAGAACAAAATCCAACTGGCACTTTTCTTTTTTCAAGAAAACTGGGAAAATGAGTAGACTCAGTTTGCCTCTATGCCTGATGTCACACAAGAGACAACGGGGGAAGAGGGTAGGAGAGTTGCCAATACTTGAGACTGAGCATGCCACAAATGCGTACAACTAAACATAAGGGCAGGAAATACCTCGAGGAGTAAAAGAGTCAAGTTAGTAGGTAACCCTATAATTGATCGTCTAAACCAGGTCACTTTTGAGAGTAAAAGGGGCACTATTAACGATTATACTAGGCAACTGCCATTAACTAGGACTGCCTCAGGCTAACCAGAATTTATGACAAACCTACAAAAAAGTCATTGAACATGAAGCCTCAGGGCACAGCAGGAGAAAGACCACGGTAGTTCAAAAGCAGCTCTAGTTGGCTTAGAATAAATTCCCTGATAAAGCTGCTTATTTAAAGAGCTATTCAGCATTATACCACCTCTGGAGGGCTCAGCAGGAAAAGAGAAAGTGCTGAGAACGTTATGTTGAGGAATCCAATCATTATGGAATCTAGAGAGTGGGAGCTGCTAGATGCCTTTGCTATCCATCAAAATCCACCTCCCACTGATGTCATCAAGCATTAGGATCAGCAAATAACCCGCCAGGCTAAAGAGACCTTATTAATCAGGACTCTATTTTCTCTGCCATCTTAGCAGAGGTCATGACTGAAGAAGAAGAGAGTGAAGACCATTATCTAATACAACCAAAGAAGGGAAAGAATCATAGAGATACAAAATGTTGAAACAAGAAGGGGCCTTACCCACTAAAAAACCCACTGCCATCGAGTTGATTCCAACTCATACTGACCCTATAAGACAGAGCAGAACTGCCCCCACAGAGTTTCCAAGGAGTACCTGGTGAGTTCAAACTGGCGACTTCTTAGTTACCAGCCATAGCACTTAACCACTACATCACCAGGGTTTCCGATACCACCTAATCCAGGCCCCAGTTTATAAATGAGGTAATACAGTTCAGCTAGATTAAATCAAATTATTTTTTCTTACTAGGAGAAAAAGTTTAATGCTTTAATTCACTCATTCTTTCATTCAACAAATACATATTGAGAAGTCCCAAAGTGCCAGACACTAGGATACGCACTAAGAATAAAAAGATAAATAAGCCAAAGTCCCTACCCATGAGAATCTGTATATTTATAGTTTAAATTTGCTAATTATAATATTTCAAAAAGTTACTGACGAGTATACAATGAGACTATTGTGTGTTAATACCACTTGAGAATTCTAGCCAAATGGCAAAAGGAAAAGGATTCTCATTACAGAGAATGTTGGTAAACACTGCCACTATATGGTAACTTTGCTGAGAGTTCTTGTGGTTAAAAAAATTCAATAATATGTTGTTGGTGCTGTTGTTGTTAGGTGCCGTCGAGTCAGTTTCAACTCATAGCAACCCTATGCACAACAGAATGAAACACTGCCTGGCCCTGAGCCATCCTTACAACCGTTGTTATGCTTGAGCCCATTGTTGCAGTCACTGTGTCAATCCACCTCGTTGAGGGTCTTCCTCTTCTCCACTGACCCTGTACTTTGCCAAGTGTGATGTCCTTCTCCAGGGACTGATCCCTCCTGACAACTTGTCCAAAGTATGTAAGCCATCCTTGCTTCTAAGGACCATTCTGGTTGTACTTCTTCCAAGACAGATTTGTTCGTTCTTTTGGCAGTCCATGGTATATTCAATATTCTTCGCCAGCTCAACAATTTGAAGGCATCAATACTCCTTCGGTCTTCATTATTCATTGTCCAGCTTTCACATGCATATGATGTGATTGGAAATACCATGGCTTAGGTCAGGCGCACCTTAGTCTTCGAAGTGACGTCTTTGCTTTTCAATGCTTTAAAGAGGTCCTTTGCAGCAGATTTACCTAATGCAATGCATCTTTTGATTTCTTGACTGCTGCTTCCATGGCTGTTGATTGTGGATCCAAGGAAAATGAAATCCTTGACAACTTCAATCTTTTCTCCATTTACCATGATGTTGCTCATTGGTCCAGTTGTGAGGATTTTTATGTTGAGGTACAATCCATACTGAAGGCCGTGGACTTTGATCTTCCTTAGTAAGTGCTTCAAGACCTTTTCACTTTCAGCAAGCAAGGTTCTGTCATCTGCATAACGCAGGTTGTTAATGAGTCTTCCTCCTATCCTGATGCCCCATTCTTCTTCATATAGTCCAGCTTCTCCTATTATTTGCTCACCATACAGATTGAATAGGTATGGTGAAAGGATACAACCCTGATGCACACCTTTCCTAACTTTAAACCAATCAGTATCCCCTTGTTCCGTCTGAACAACTGCCTCTTGATCTATGTAAAGGTTCCTCATGAGCACAATTAAGTGTTCTGGAATTCCCATTCTTCGCAATGTTATCCATAATTTGTTATGATCCACACAGTCGAATGCCTTTGCATAGTCAATAAAACACAGGTAAACATCCTTCTGGTATTCTCTGCTTTTAGCCAGCCAGGATTCATCTGATATCAGAAATGATATCCCTGGTTCAACAACTTCTTCTGAAAAGTAGCCTGAATTTCTGGCAGTTCCCTGTCTATATACTGCTGCAATCAGTCGTTTTTGAATAATAATATACCCTGTTTCATTCACCCTCTTTTTCTCATTCCTTCTTGCCCCCCCCATTTACACATTAGCATATGCAAAGCAACAGGAATCAAACTGAAATCTACAATTTTTTGTATGTAAACTAGTAAACACTGAAGTTCAAAATATACATATCCAGATTTCCTCAAATCCTGAAAAAAAAAATCTAAACTTAATCATACTCAGACTGTTTCTCTGTCTGTAGGACAAATGAGCCCCTAAGACCACACTAATAAATCCTTATGATTTTATTCATAGAATGTCATCATGTAGAAAGATGATCATTATATGAAATAAATTTAATTAGAGGATATTTTTAATTCATTCATTCTTTATAGAGTTTATTATACCAATCAAGAGGAAGCATAAATATTTTATAAGAGAATTGGAGGCTTAAATGAAGCTAATATCTAGAAGAAGTGTTTCATCATAGCCCAAACAAAACATTACCTAACCCTCCAGATGTGGGTTACGCTCATTCATAGAAGTCCGTTTCCATTATTGAGTAGAATACTTTATATCAAATAAAGTATCAAAATTGAACACAATGAAAAATTTTCTTGCTAAGGACCATGTCTGCAGTGTGACAATTTTTAAACTTTTTTTAAGTTCATTTCTCAATATTGTTAAGCTCAAGTTTTAATCAACTCTTTCATTAAATTTCCATATTCAAATAAAATATGGTTTCCCCTTGAATAGTCATACAAATCAATGTCTGTTAATGTATATGTTAGCAGCTCAAAATATAAATGTTATGAACGAGAAAGAAAAGAAATCTGAACTTCTCCAATATCGTACTGTAGAATTCAATTACAATAATAAACTGGCACAGGTTTTCATAGTCTTAAACATTGCTAACCTACACTGAGCTCAATGGTTTCTATTACATGGATGTTAAATTAAATGAGAATGAGATGAATGAAAATTCAGAAACTCTCACACTTTTCATGGCTAGTACAGTTTGTTTATAGCACAAAAGGATGTATCAAATATAGTACAATGCTGAAAATATCTGGGCTTCCTCTAGTTCATACGAATAACAAAGCTTAAAAAAAAGGAAAAAAAAATTACTGAAGGGAATATACCAACCAAGCTAAATGGCATGAATAAGCACAGACGAAAATGCCAGTAATTCTTGAGACCAGGTTCTACGCAAGTTTGGGGCTTCACAGGCTGCAAATCATGAGAAAAAATCTAAATCATAAAACAAAATAAGCTTTTTATTTCCCTTCACGACCATACATTTAAAATGTCACCAGCCTGGACTGAGACTCTAAAATACATTTAGCCTGATTTAGCACCGGTTTTCATGCAAGACCATGGGACCCAGTCATAGAATCAAGGTTTGCTGCATATTAACTCTCTACCCTCTTTTATGTCATACAGACCTGGGTAAGATCCTGGCCTTTTGATTTTGTGTAAGTCAGTACAGGTTTCTAAGCCCCAGTATTCTCATCTCATAAGACTCATCGGAAGATTAAATGAAACATAAGTAAACTGTTTATAATTATTATGTATCAAATAATGGACTACAAAAAAAGTCTACATTCCAATCCCCAGAACCTGTAACTATGTTACCTTGCATGCCAAAGAGCAATTAAGATTGCAGATGGAATTAAAGTTGCTAAATAGATGATCTTAAAATAGGGAGATTATTTTGGATTATTCCCCGGCCCAAAATAATCACCAAAAAACCAAACCCATTGCTGTTGAGTCGATTGCAACTCATAGCGATTCTACAGGACAGAGTAAAACTGCCCCAAAGAGTTTCCAAGGATCACCTGGTGGATTAGAATTGCAGACCTTTTGGTTAGCAGCTTTGGCACTTAACCACCAGGGTTTCCAAATGTAATCACAGGGGTCCTTAAAATTAAAAGAGGGAGGAAGAAGAGCAGACGCAAAGGATGTGACTATGGAAGAATGGTTGTTGAGATACAACACTGTTGACGTTGAAGATGGAGAAAGGGCGGCATGAACCAAGGAATGTGGGTGACCTCTGTTGTTGTTAGAGGCTTTCAAGTCAGTTCCAACTCAGAGCAACCCTATGTACAACAGAACGAAGCACTGCACTGCCCTGTCCTGATCTATCCTCTTAATCGTTGCTGTGCTTGAGCCCATCGTTGCAGCCACTTGTGTCTATCTACCTGGTTAAGGGTCTTTCCCCTTTTCTATGATGCTCCTCTTTACCAAGCATGATGTCCTCCAGGCCCTGATCCCTTCTGATAACATGTCCAAAGTACATGAGACAAAGTCTCACCATCCACGCTTTTAAGGAGCATTCTGGCTGTACTTCTTCCTAGACAGATTTCTTCTTTTGGAAGTCCACGGTATATTCAATATTCTTCACCTACACCATAATTCAAGGATGTCAATTCTTCTTCCATCTTCCTTATTCATTTCCCAGCTTTCACATGCATATGAGGCAACTGAAAATACCATGGTATCATAGATTGAATTGTGTCCCCCAAAAATGTGTGTAAACTTGGTTAGGCCACGATTCCCAGTCCTCCATTTGCATCATTGATATAATTTTTCTATGTGTTGTAAATTCTAATCTCTGCCTGTGGTTAATGAGGCAAGACTGGATTATGCTGAAGAGGATTAGGGTGGGATGTAATACCCTTGCTCAGGTCACATCCCTAACCAAATATAAAGCTAGTTCCCCTGGGGTGTGGCTTGCACCACCTGTTATCTTACGAGAGATAAAAGGAAAGGGAGGCAAGCAGAGAGTTAAGGTCCTCATCCCACCATGAAAGCATTGCCAGGAGTAGAGTGCGTCCTTTGGACCCAGGGTTCCTGCACAGATAAGTTCCTGATCAAGGCGAAGATTGATGAGAAGGACTTCTAGCCTACCAGACTGTAAGAAAATAAATTTCTCTTTGTTAAAGCCATACACTTATGGTATTTGTGTTAGAGCAGCCCTAGATAACTAAGACATATGGCTTGGGTTAGGTGTACCTTAATCCTCAAAGTGGCATCTTTGCTTCTCAACACTTAAAGAGGTCTTTTGCAACAGATTTGCCCAATGCAATACGTCATTTGATTTCTTGATTGCTACTTCCATGAGCATTGATTGTGCATCCAACTAAAATGAAATCCTTGACAACTTCAATATTCACTTTATCATGATGTTGGGGCCCTGGTGGCACAGCGGTTAAGAACTTGGCTGCTAACCAAAAGGCTGGCAATTTGAATCCACCAGCCGCACCTTGGAAACCCTATGGGGCAGTTCTACTCGGTCCTATAGGGTCACTATGAGTCGGAATCTACTAGACGGCAATGGGTTTGCTTTTTTGTTTTTTGGGGTTTTTTTTTATATCATGATGTTGCTTACTGGTCCAGTTGTGAGGATTTTTGCTTTCTTTATGTTCAGGTATAAACCATACTGAAGGTTATAGTTTTTGATCTTCATCAGTAAGTGCTTCAAGTCTTCTTTGCTTTCCACAAGCAAGGCTGTATCATCTGCATATTGCAGGTAGGTGACTTCCAGAAGCTAGAAAAGGCAAAGAAACAAATTCTTCCCTAGATCCTCAGAAAGCAACACAGTGCTACCGACATCTTGACTTTAGCCCAGTCAGACCCATGTTGGACTTAAAACTAAAGCATAAGACAATAAAATTGTGTTATCTGAAGCCACTAAGTTTGTGATAGTTTGTTACAGCAGCAATAGGAAACTAATACTATCATCCATGTCAAGAGCCCTGCTGGGTGCTGAAGATAATGAGACGACTCTAGAGATACATAATAAAATATCTAGAGTCTTTTGTTTAGAGTCCCTCTGATAAAAGACTCTAGAGATACATTTCCCTCTCCACAGGTCCTATTTCACGTCCCTGGGTAACTTACTGATATATATAATACAGACATTATAAAAACATACATACTTATAGTACAGATACCTAAGAATTTTCTTAAAATCAAATCAGTAGCATTTTACAGACCCATATCTTGTTCACCTTCTACACAAAATGAGTAGTTTAAAGTAAAAACTTTGGGGTATCTGAAGCCTTTGCCAGAGATGGCAAGTTGCCTACTCAAATTCTATCTCCCCATCTTTCTTACTCTTATATTATCGGGGGGAGCAATGTTCTCAACTAAATATCTAAATTTCTCAGCAGCCCTAGCAGATAAGGGTGCCCAATGAGATGTAAGGTGAAGACGTAGGGTAGGAACTAGGAAGTTCTTTTCAGGAGATTACTCGTCTGGCAGACCTTCCTTCTTCTTCCTGCCTGGAATGAAGCAGCAATTTTTGTGACCGTTAGAAGATAAACCATTGAAAACAGACACCCAAGATAAGAAACCATGCATTAAGGAAGGGGGAGAAGAAAGATCATAGGAGCCTCGGACATACAAGTACTAGAATGCCTACCTCTGGAATTCTTTTATATAAAAATGGAATTCTTTTATATAAGGGAAAAATAAATTCTTTACACATTAAGCCAGCCAAAAGCAATTCCTGATACTTGGCCTGATGCTCCTTTCTCTAATGCTGTAAGGAAATTTTCTTTAAAATCTGTCAGAATTTAAGAGTAAAAAGAGGCCACTAACTCCTCTGAAGCTTTTGGAAACTAAAAATATAAACGGCCCTGGACTTAATCCAGACTCCTGAGTCTCCAGAACTCTTACTTTCAATAAATAATCAACATTCTTAGAAATATTTATTCACAAACATAACCATTTTAAAGTGTCCTTCCTATGTTTTCAGATCTAAACAAAGCAGCAATAATGAATATACGCTATTTCCTCAGAAGGAACCACTGTGAACGAAACAGGTTTAATAATATTGTGTTGCTCAGAAGAAAGTTTGGCAAGCGTTAAGGCTTTTTTGTTTGTAGAGAAATTTTAAGCTCTAGTATAGTGTGTAGATGCCAATTTTCTAAGGATCTAGATTTTTCCACCCCTAACGGCATTCTAGTGTGATGGCCTGAATAGTTTCCACCATTCTAATTCAACATTTACCATGAAAAATCATTATAATCAGTTCATACTACGATATTGAGGAACAGCCAGAGGCAAGGAACATGCACGGGCCTCAAAAATAGCATTAAGGGAGCTTAATAATAAAGTAAAATTCTGTATAACTTTTTTCCCTAGATTTTTGCCTTGTTAGTTCCAAAGATCTACAATGAAAAGCAGCGATCTCTCACCCAGTTCCTCCCCTTTTAACAGATACACTCTCCAGGGATAATATCTCTTAACTGTTTCTGTTTCTAGGGTTTTGTTTTTGTTTTTTTTTTAAGATTATCTCCAGGAATTGAAATAACAAGTTTGTTTTTTTTTATTATCTTGACTTGTTGATTTTAGGTAATATCCATTGACTGCCATCATTATGAAATGTGAAGAGGTCATGTACTTTGCTCCGTCCTTCCCATCTCCTCTTCCCAGTGTTGCGTATTTATATTGTTATTTTTAGCTCTTGTATTGGCCAATCATTAATTATAAATAACATACTGAACATGTACTTCTCACTACATCAACTTTCCACAGGAGCTCTTGAACACACTTTGTAACATAAGCATATGAACACCAAAACATTTTCTGTGCTTCTTATTAGATTGATTGTAAAAGTTGAAAATAAGCACTACCATAATGACTATGTAAATTTACTCTGATGTTGTGCTAGAACTGTATTCCCCACAGGTCCTATTACATGGCTCTGAGTAACTTTCTGATATATAGAATAATATGGGTTTCACCTAAAAACCTCATTCCAACAAGCATTTATTTAGCACCTACCACATGCAAGTCAGGTGAATAAAAACACTAAAGAAGAATATGTATATTTCTGTACAAAAACAACCATGATACAGAAAGAGGGTTCTGAGTTCTGAGGAGATGGGGAAAAGGGAGCAAGGTAAATAAGTTGTTAGTGCTGATGTAACACACCTTTTTAAGAAATAATAATAATAATTAGATTATTAGAATGCACTTAGTCATGCAATAAACATTTAAGGGTCTAATATGTATCAGGCACTGTTCAATACCATACCATATCCACTGCTGTCGAGTCAATTCCAACTCAGAGCAACCCTACAAGACAGAGTAGAAGTGCCCTATAGGGTTTCCCAGGCTGTAAATCTTTACAGAAGCAAACTGCCACATCTTTCTCCCGTGAAGCCGCTGGTGGGTTCAAATCACTGACCTTTAGGTTAGAACTGTGCACTTTAACCACTGCGCCACCAGGGTTCCTGGCATTGGAGGAAAAACTGGTGAGTCAAAATGAATAGAGTGCTATGAAGACTATAAGGAAAGGCAGACTACATGCATTGTAGAAGGCAGCATGATTTAGACTTGGGCATATCAAGACAGATTTGAGCACATGACAATTAAGATGAGACTTAAAGGATGTAAAAATTAAACTATGTAACAGAGAAGCAGGAGAGGTGGGGGAAGCATCTTGAGCAGAGCAAACAATGTACCAAAGCCTATTAGACAAATGGAAAGAAAACACAGTGGTTGGAATACAAAACACAGAAAAATATAAATTGTTTGAGGCAATAGATGAATTGTGTCTGTGTGCATAAAATACATATGTGTGTGTGTGTGTAATCTTACGTACATATACACACACACACACATACATATGTCTTTGCTGTTAGTTGCCATTGAGTTGTTCCAACTCATGGTGACCTCATGTATAACAGAATGAAGCACTGCCCAGTCCCGTACCATCTTCACGATCGTTGGTATGTTCGAATCCATTGTTGTCGCTATTGTGTCAGTCCATCTCATGAAAGATCTTCCTCATTTTCACTGACCCTCTACCAAACATTATGTCCTTTTCTAAAGATTGGTCTCTCCTGATGATATGTCCAAAGTAAGTGAGCCCAATTCTTGCCATCCTCACTTCTAAGGACCATTCTGGTTGTATTTTTTTATAAGAAACCTCACATATATGTAATATAACTTTAAAAGAATATATTATCATACAAACTCATTTTAAATATTAGTTCCTATATACACATAATGGAGCCCTGGTGGTGCAATGGTTAAGAGCTGGGCTACTAACCAAAAGCTCAGCAGTTCAAATCCACCAGCCACTCCTTGGAAACCCTATGGGGCAGTTCTACTCTGTCCTATAGGGTCGCTATGAGTTGGAACTGACTCAACAGCACATAAAACAACAACAATATACACATAATAATAAAATTTTAAGTTAATTTTATGCACTCTTCCATGAATTGCTAAAATAAAGATCATTTCTCACCAGAAGAACTGTATAAGCAAACTGTGACAATCTATATATCCAGCCCCGCTAAGGTTTAAGTTGTTCCTTCCAAAAGTTTTTTAGCCACATATTTATTGTGGCTGGAAAGACAAACGTGATTTATGGAACGTTCACCCTAGTGAAATTACTCTTCGCTTTGCAGTTCTTCCTGCCTTTTTTTTAATCCTTCCCCTTTGTTTTTCAAAATACTGGATCCTTTTAAACTTTACTTAATTTATGGTTCATTTCTTATAACGGTTTCTCTTCAACAGTAGTTTAGACTCATTAATGCGATCAATTAAGTGAATCAATTTATTAAAAGTAACAGAATAGCTTCGAACAAAAAAAGTCAGAGTACAGTATACATAGTAATACAAAGTGTTATTTCTGAAGCTTTTGTTTTAGTTATACATACCCACAAACATCATATATAAATATGTAAGTTGCATTTCTTAATATTATAGTCAAAAATAAGAAACTCTGTTAAAGAAATTTCTATGGGAAAAAAATCAAGGTCAATAAAACTGCAAAGGAGATATTTTTTCCAAAGTATATTTGATTGACCTTGTTGGCAATAAAATCATTTTCTTCTGGAGGCGGAGCTAATATGGCACCCTAGACAGACGCACCATGCCGTCCCTCTGCATCAAAGACCTGAAAACTAAGTAAAACAGATACAAACATCAATCCTAGAACCCTAAGCATCAAATTCAGCGATAAAGAACTAAATCAAACACCAAATAGAAAAAGAAACTGATGGAAAACAGAGAATGAGGAGACATACAGAGTGGAGGTCCAGTGCCAACTAACATGGCACAGTGTCGCCATCTTCGAACACAGCCAGCAACGACTCTGGACAGGTAGTATGGGAAGGCAAATTCACAGTTTCCAACATGAGACAGAGCACCCAGTAACAACAGAAACAGGCATTCCCACCCCTCACCCTTAAGGTAAGTTGAAGCAAGAAACCCCCCCATACCAGCAGCCCCCACCAGCAGGATTTACAATATGACCCCCCACCCCCAGGACCTGCCCCACCTCCCTCCAGCCATGAGGCTTTTTTTTTTCCCCTCTTTCTTCCTTTTCTTTCCCCATCCCACCTAGCCCTATACAACACCTCTCCCCCTACTCATTGATCCCTGCCACACCACTGCAGCTACAGACCCATAGGCCCCCCAGAGCCCTAGGTGTGCCTCACCCACACCTGCTGGCTCCCACCATACCACTTTTTTGTTTCTTTGTATTTTTTTTCTCTTTTTTTGCCCCCTCTCTCTCCTTTCTCTCTCCCACCTAGCCCCACACTCCACCTCCCCCACTTCCCGCAGAACCCTCACCATACTGCCATGGCTATAGAGCCACTGGCCCACCACCACCCCGGGTCTACCCCACCTCCACCTGCCAGCTCCTGACACCATGTTGTTTTCTTTTTTTCTTTCTCTTCTGCCTTTTTTTTCTCTTTCCCACCTAGCCCTGTATGTCACCTCCCCTCTCTTCCTACTGGCTCCAAGGTTACCATGCCCCCACTAGATGGCCCCAACCGTGCCACCATTTTTTTTTTTTTTCTTTCTCCCTCCCACCTAGCCCCAAACATCACCTCCCCTCCCTTCACAGGGCCCCTGGGTCAGTCTCACGCCCATTTGCCAGCACACAAAGCACTGCCTTTTTTTTTTCTCTTTCTTCCTTTTCTTTCTCCCTCAAGCCTAGCCCTGTCTGCCACCTCCCCACCCTTCTTTCTGCTCACGCCTGATGCACTGCCACAGCTAGAGAGTCCCTGGCCCACTGCCCTTCTGGGTCTTTCCCACCCCCACCCACCAGCTCCCATCATACCACCATTTTTTCTTATTTTTCTTACTGTCTCCCTCTCACCTAGCCCTATACATCACTTTCCCTCCTTCCCCAACAGCCCGTGACCACCCACACCCACTCACTGGCCCCCATCACACCACTATTTTTTTTCCTTTGATTTTTCCTTTCTTCCTTTTCTCCCCCCCACCTAGACCCCTACACTACCTCACCCTCTTACCACCAGCACTTGCCGCACCACTGCAACTAGAAAACCACCAGCAAAACAGCCCATGGCAGCCCCAGGTCCACCACGCCACCACCAGCTAGCCTCTACCGTGCCATTATTTCTTTCTTTTCTTTCTCCATACTACCTAGCCCTGTATATCACCAGCCTTCCTTTCCCACTAGCCCCTGAGACCACACCACCCCTACTCACTGACCCTACTGTTCCTCCATTTATTTTTTTCATTTTTCTGTTTCTTTCTTTTCTTTTTCCCTCCCAACTAGCCCCATATGCCACCTCTCACCCATCACACAACCCTCTTCCATGCCACTATGGCTGGACAGAACCTGGAGAGCCAGCTGCTGCTACCCTAGGTTCTCCCCACACCCACCCACCAGCCCCCACCACACAGTCATTTATTAATTTATCTATTTATTTATTTTTCTTTATTCTCTTTTCTTTTCTTTTTCCTCCCACCTAGCCCCATATGCCACCTCTCTCGCCTCCCAAACCCTGCTGTGCCAGTGCGGCTAGAGCATTCCCAGTGCCGAAGCCTGCCACTACACTGGGTCTGTACCATCCCACCCTTTCCACCACTTGAACCACTGCTGGACAGTGAGAGGTGAGCCCATACCACTAACCTTCTGATACCCCCATCCATCTAGCAACAGGCTGTGAATGCTCCCACACCACTGGACCAAATCAGGAGGCAGAAACTGCCCGTCCAGTCCTCCCTCAACCAACTCATCAAACCAGTATGCAGTAAGGCAGGGTTGCCCTGCCTGCTGTTGCCCTGCCCGTTGCTGCCCTGCCCACCCAGACAAGGTGGTGAGAGCTAACCTGTCCACAGATGAGTAAACAGTAAAGCATACCCAGCCAGCCCACCCAGATATACTGAACAAAACAAAAAAGCAGGATGAAACAAACGAATATACAATCAATCAATAACTAAAATAAAATCTTAATGTCTCAGAGACAGCAGACAATATCAAAACACATAAAAAAGCAAGACAAGATGGCTCCAACAAGTGATAAAAAATGAAGAATCAGATGAGCTTCTGGTAGAAGAAAAGGATGTGGAATTCAAAAGACTAATAGTCAGGACTCTGCAAGAGCTTAGTAGAGAGATCAAGGAAAACACTGACAAAATAAAAAAAAAATAGACAAAATCATTGAAAATACAGACAAAACCAATGAAAATATAGCCAAAATCAAGGAAATGCAGACAAAGCAACAGAAGAATTAAGGAAAATAATACAAAAACAAAATGTCAAAATAAACAAACAAAAATCATACAAAAACAGCAACTAGAAATCAAAAAGATAACAAAATTTCAGAAACAGAAAATTTAATAGAACATCTTGGAAGCAAATTTGAGACAATGCAAGACAGAATCAGCAAGACTGATGACAAATCTATCGATGTCACTTAGAGGAAAAATCAGAGAAAAGAATAAAGAAAACCTAAGAGCTATGTAGGACACAATCAAAAGCAAAATGGGCATCATCAGAGTTCTAGAACAGGAGGATTAAATGGAAAGCACAGAGAAGACTGTTGAAGGCTTGCTAGCAGAAAATTTCCCAAATATCAAGAAAGATGAAAAGCTGACCATCCAAGAACAATAAACCCCATATAGAATAGACACCAAAAGAAAGTCACCAAGATATATCAGAATCACACTTGCGAAGCCAAGGAAAAATAAAACATTCTGAGAGTAGCTTAAGAAAAACACAGTCACTTACAAAAGGGAAACAGCAAGACTAAGCTCTGATTACTCAGCAGAAACTAGGCAGGAAGAAGGCAATGGGACGGCATATATAAAACCCTGAAAGAAAAAAAAACTGCCAACCAAGAGTAGTATATCCTGCAAAACTCTCTTTCAAATTCTAGGGTGAAATGAGGACATTTCCAGAAAAACAGAAACTAAGGGAATTCATAAAAACCAAACCACACTTAAAAGAAATATTAACAGGAATCCTTCAGTGAGAGACTGAACATCATACAACAATCGGAGTCTAGGACACAGGACAGCAGCAGCCAGATATCAACATAGGTAAAGAACTCTCAATAATAAAACAAAGCTAAAAGACATAAAACAGGGAAACAGCTATCAATCTGTAAATGCTGACAATGTCAAAACAATAAAAGGGGAAATAAACAGTGTATGTATAGAACTTTCAATGGAAGAGGAAGTCAAGGCAATATCAACTAAAAGAATGGTTAAAACTTAGGAAGATATGGCTAAATTTCAAGGTAACCAAAAAGAAAGTTAACAACCCTACTCATGAAAATAAAAAAGAAGAAAAACATAAAGACTCAGTACTCAAAAAATATATAATAATGAAAGAAATGAAAAGAAAATCTACAAACAAAAGGAACTTAACCCAGGAAAGTAAGAAGAACAAAGAAAACAACAGCACCACAAAAAAAAGCACAATATGGCAGCAGTAAACTAATACCTATCAATAATAAAACTGAATCTAAATGGCTTTAATTCACCCATAAAGAATCAGAGAGTGGCAGAATAGATTTTTAAAAAATCAATATGCTGTCTCCAAGAGACACACCTTAGACACAAAGACATAAATATATTAAAAATCAAAGAATGGAAAAAATATATATCAAGCAAACAATAACCAAGAAACAGCAGGAGTAGCAATGCTCACCTCAGATAAAATAGACTTTGAGGCAAAATCAACCACAAAAGAAAATGAGGGACATTATATAATGATTCAAGGGACAATTCACCAAGAAGACATAACCATAATAAATATTTGTGTACCCAAGAACCGGGCTCCAAAATACATTAAAAAAAAAAAAACTCTAACAGCACTGAAAAGAGAAATGGACAGTTCCACAATAATGGTAGATGTCAACACACCACTCTCAGTAAAGAACAGAACATCTAGAAAGAAACACAACTAAGATACAGAAGCTCTGAAGGCCACAAATCAACCAACATTACCTCAAAGACGTATATAGAACACTCCAACCAACAGCAGCAAAGTATACATTCTTTTCCAACACACACAGAACATTCTCCAGAATAGACCACATTTTAGGTCACAAAGCAACCCTCAACAAAATCAGAAACACAGAGACAAGACAAAGCATTCTTCTGATCACAATGCCTTAAAAGTAGAAATCAATAATAGGAAGAGCATGGGGAAAAAATCAGTTACATAGAAAATGAATAACACCTTGCTTAAAAAAAAAAAAAAAAAACTGAATAATAGGAAAAATAAAAGAGGGAATCAAAAAATCCCTAGAATCAAATAAGAATGAAAACACATTATACCAAAACTCCTGGAATACAGCAAAGGCAGTTCTCAGAGGTCAATTTATAGCAGTAAATCATATATCAAAAAAGAAGAATGGGCCAAAATAAAAACATTAGCCCTACAACTCAAACAAATAAAAAAGAATGGCAAAAAAAGCCCACAGGCACCAGAAGAAAAGAAAAAATAAATATTAGATCAGACATAAGTGAAATAGAGAACAGAAAACAATAGAAAGAATCAAGACCAAAAGTTGGTTCTTTGAAAAGATCAATACAATTGACAAACCACTGGCCAAACCAAGAAAAGAAAAACAGGAAAGGATGCAAATAAGCCAAATGAGAAATGAGATGGGGGACATTATAACAGACCTAACTGAGATAAAAAGAGTCATAACAGAATATTATGAAAAATCATACTTCAACAAATTTGAAAGCCTAGAGGAAACAGACAAATTCACTACCTACCTAAACTAATACAAAATGAGATAGAAAATCTGAATGGACTCATAAAAAAAGAAGAGACTAAAGAGGTAATTAAAAAAAAAACTCCCAACAAAAAAAAAATCCCTGGCCTGGATGGCTTCACTGGAGACTCTACCAAACATTAAAAGAAAAGCTCACACCGGTACTACCCAAACTATTTCAGAACATAGAAAAGAAAGGAAAACTCCCAAATTCATTCTATGAAACCAACATAACCCTGATGCCAAAGTCAGGCAAAGACTCCACAAAAAAAAATTACAGACTAATATCTCTCATTAATATAGATTCAAAAATTCTCAACAAAATTCTTGCCAATAAAATTCAGCATCATATCAAAAAAATAATATACAACAACCAATTGGAATTAATACCAGGTATTTTTTATTCAAGGATGGCTCAACATTAGAAAATCAATCAATATAATCCACCAAATAAACAGAACAAAAGAAAAAACTCATGTGATCATCTCAATCAATGCAGAAAGGCATGCGATAAAGTCCAACACCCATTCCTGAGAAAAACTCTCGATAAAATAGGAATAGAAGGGAAAATCCTCAACGTAACAAAGGGCATCTATAAAAAACTAACGGCCAACATCATTCTCAACGTAGAGAGGCTAAAAGCATTCCCCCTGAGAATGAGAACTAGAAAAGGATGCCCTTTTTCACTACTCCCATTTAACATTGTGCTGGAAGTCCTAGCTAGAGCAATAAGGTAAGAAAAAAAAAAAATGTACATTCAGATTGGAAAGAAGTAAAACTATCCCTATTTGCAGATGATAAGATACTATACATAGAGAATCCTAAAGATTCCACAAGAAAATTACTGGAATAGAAAGGTTCAGCAGAGTAGCAGAATACAAGATCAACATATACAAAAATCAGATGGATTCCTATACACCAACAAAGAGAGCTACAAAGAGGAAATCAGAACAATACCATTTATAACAGCCCCAAAAAGATAAAATACTTAGAAATAAACCTAACCAGGGATGTAAAACACCTATAAAAAGAAAACTACAAAACACTATTGCAGGAAACCAAAAGAGATCTGTATAAATGGAAAAACATACCATGCTCATGGACAGGAAGACTCAACACTGTGAAAATACCAGTTCTACCCAAAGTGATCTACAGATACAATGGAATCCCAATTGTGATGGTTAAGACTGTGTGTCAACTTGGCTAGGCCAAGATTCTCAGTGTTTATTTGTGATCCCACCCTCATGATAGGACCTGCTATGAGTAGCCAATCAGTTGAAAGGGAGTTTCCTTGGGTGTGTGGCCTGCATGTGAATATAAGTGGACGTTCTGGGTTTTGTCCTCTCTGGATCCTGAAGCTGCCTCCGGTCCAATTCATCTTACCTCTAGTTCTTGGGAGCTGAGCTAGTAGCTTATCTGCCAATCTTGGGATTGGTCAATCTTCACAGATATATCTCTCTATATATTTATACACTTTACTAGTTTTGCTACCCTAGAGAAGCCAGCCTAAGATACCAATCAAAACACCAACAGCATTCTTTAACAAGACAGAAAAATCACTAACTTTATATAAAAAGGAAAGAGGCCCTGGAAAAGCAAAGCACTATTGAAAAAAAAAAAGAACAAAGTAGGAGGCCTCACGCTACCTGATCTCAGAACCTAATACAGCCATGGTAGTCAAAAGAACCTGAAACTGGTACAACAACAGACACACAGACTAATGGAACAGAATTGAGAACGCAGACATAAATCCATCCACCTCTGCTCAGCTGATCATTGATAAAGTGCCAAAGACCATTAAATGGGGAAAAGACAGTCCTTTTAACAAATGGTGCTGGCAAAATTGAATATCCATCTCTAAAAAAATGAAACAGGACCCATACAATACACAAAAACTAACTCAAAATGGATCAAATGCCTAAATATAAAGCCTAAAAGAATAAAGATCATGGAAGAAAAAATAGGAACAATACTAGGGCCCCTAACAACAAAAATAATCAAACCCAGTGCCGTCAAGTCGATTCTGATTCATAGCGACCCTATAGACAGAGTAGAACTGCCCCATAGAGTTTCCAAGGAGCACCTGGCGGATTCAAACTCCTGACCCTTTGGTTAGCAGCTGTAGCACTTAACCACTACACCACCAGGGTTTCCAGGGACTCTATGCCACCAGGGTTTCCAGGGGCCCTAATACATCATATAAATACAATACAAACTATAACTAACAATTCACAAATGCCAAAAGATAAACTAATAACTGGGAGCTCCTAAAAATTAAATACCTATGCTCATCAAAAGCATTCATCGAAAGAGTAAAAAGAGAACCTACAAACTGGGAAAAAAAGTTTTGGCTATGACAAATCCAAAAAGGATCTAATCTCTAAAATCTACAAAGTACTTCGACAACTCAACAACAAAAAGACAACCCGATCAAAAATGGGCAAAGGATATGAACAGACACTTCACTATAGAAGACATTCAGGCAGCTAACAGACACATGAGGAAATGCTAGCGATCATCAGCCATTAGAGAAATGCAAATCAAAACTATAATGAGATACCATCCATGGTGCAATGGACCACTTTTGTGTGGCCTTTCTAGCTATGGTCTTGTAACTCTCGCCCAAGTGATTAGGCAGGATTTTGCAGATAGTGTAATTATAGCCCACCAAAGTTTTTAAAGGGACTGGTCTGTTTTGCCATTCCACTGGGCTTGAAATGAACAACCCCAGAGGCAGGAAAGAGGATCCCACAAGCACAAGAAAGAACAGCCAGGAGTGGAGAGCATGTCCTTTGGACCTAGAATCCTTATGCTGAGAAGCTCCTGGGACCAGGAGACAGAGAGAAAGACCTGTAACACTGAAGGCAGTGAGAAGGCATCAGAGACCCAGCAGCAGAGACACAGCAGCCGTAGATGGCGTGGTGGGCTTCCCAGCCCATGGAGAAAGAAAGCTGAGTGCCTTTGGACAGAGGACAAGGCCTAGAGAGAGGTGTGCCTGTGAGCATGGCTGGGAAGAGGTTGCCCTGATGGATGAACTGTATCCAGAGCGTTCCTGAGCCTGCATAATATCTGTTACTTCCCTAATAAATCCCATAATTGTGAGTAGTGTCTGTGAGTTCTGTGTGGCCATTGCAATGAATTATTGAACCCAGAAGAGGAGAGAGTGCTGTGGGGAAGACAGCTGGTGTCAGAATTGGTAAAGGTGGTGGAGAAAGGAGGCATGTTTGACTTCCACCGTGTGGGAATCAGCCTTGGGCCGTTGATCTTAATTCTCCTTCCCCCTTGTGAATTTAGAGGAGGTCAGACACCACCCCACACTGTTTTTATACCATCTCACCCTGACATCACTGGCACTAATCAAAAAAAAAGAAAATAACAAAATGTTGAAGAGGTTGCAGGGAGATTAGAAATCTTATGCACTGCTGGTGGGAACATAAAATGGTACAACCACTATGGAAAATGATATGGTACCTCCTTAAAAAGCTAGAACTGGAAATACCATACAATCCAGCAATCCCACTCTTAGAAATATATCCTAGAGAAATAAGAGGCATCACATGAATAGACATATGCACATCCATGTTCACTGCAGAGTTACAGAATAGTAAAAAAAGGGAAACAACTTAAGTGCCTACCAACAGATGAATGGATAAATAAATTATGGTAGTGTAATACTCCGCAACGATAAAGAACATCTCACAACATGGATTAATCTGAAGGGCATTATGCTGAATGAAATATGTCAGTAACAAAAGAACAAACATTGTATGAGACCACTATTACAAAAACTCAAGAAAAGTTTACACACAATAAAAAACAATCTTTGATGGTTACGACGGGGGAGAGGGGTGGGGAGGGGAAATTACTAACTAGATAGTTGACAAGCGTTAACCTTGGTGAAGGGAAAGACAAAACACAATATAGAGGAAGTCAGAAAAACTTGACCGAGGCAAAGTCATAGAAGCTTCGTAGGCATATCCAACACCTTGAGAGACCAAGTTACTGTGGCTGAGGGCTGGGGACCATGGTTTCGGAGGACATCTAGGTCAACTGCCATAACATAGTTCATAAAGAAAATGTTCTACATTCTACTTTGGTGAGTAGCGCCTGAGTCTTAACATTTTGCGAGTGACCATCTAAGATACATCTATCGTCCCCAACCCGTCTGGAGCAAAGGAGGATGAAGAAAACCAAAGATACAAGGAAAATATTAGTCCAAAGGACAGATGGACCACGTGAACCACAGCCGCTACCAGCCTGAGCCCCCAACAACTAGATGGTGCCCAGTTATCACCACCAACCGTTCTGACAGGGATCACAATAGTAGATCCCAGACACATGGGGAGAAAAATGTAGAACAAAATTCAAATTCACAAAAAAAGACCAGACTTCTGGTCTGACAGAGACTGGAAGACTTCTGGAACTATGGTGCCTGGACATTCTGCTAACTGAGAGCTAAAGACACTCCTGAAGTCCACCTTTCCACCAAAGATGAAACAGGCCTATAAAGTAAACAATAATACACGTGAGAAACATATTTCTTATTTCAATCCAGTACATGAGCTCAAATGGGCAACACCTGCCCAAAGGCAAAGACAAGAAGGCAGGCAGGGACAGGAAAACTGGATGAATGGACCCAGAGAACCCAGCCAGGGTATAAACGGAAAGGGGGAGCATGCTGACACCAGGCAGGGATTGCAACAAAAGTCACAAAACAATTTGTGCATAAATTTTTTAGTGAAAAACTAACTTGCCCTGTAAAATTTCACCTAAAGCACAATTAAAAAAAAATTTTTTTCTTCTTCTTCATCATCAAGCCCACCATAAAATAAGATTTAGTAAATGACTAGGGCATATTTTTTTTTATGACTTGCAGAATCCACACAGAAGTAAACCTTGCTAAAACAATTCTATAAAGGGTGTTACTTCCCTGATTCTTGACTAGAATAATTGGGTAGGGTTTGCCAGGCCAGGAATCTATCTGCTGTATTACAGTATATAAAGTGGTGAGTTAACTTACCATAGAATTTCAAAAATTAAATCATTTTCAATCATATGCCTCTTCATACTCATATTAATATGCAAGAAGATACAAAAAATATACAATAGTTTTCATGTCAGGATCCAGTTATGATACACCAAGGAAATCTAATTTTAAGGAAATATTTCTGATACATTTTCAATCCTCTTACCTATGCCCTACATTGGAGAAATTTCTGAAGTCCTAAGATTTTAAGCAATTTGTGAAAACTATCATTAGTTTTCCTACTGCATCAATTAAGGGGAAGGGCCTTTATGGGCTATGAGAATGTGCCACAAATCAAGAAGTATGGCTAATTTGTCTGTGAATTTGAAGTTAAAAAAAAAAAAAAGAGCATAAACACTGCTTCCTACCTCAAAGGACTTGAAAATTAGTAAAGAAGAATTTTTCAGCAATACGGATAACTGATTACAGAGAAACCATCCTAGTAGTGAGAAAATAAAAAGGAAGAATATACAATCTTTCCATGGTAGTGAAGTTTCTTCCTGAATATTTTTATCAGCAAATATTTAACTTGTCCTATTTCTAAAACTGTTTTGTATTAAACGTCTGTGCTTATTAATAATCTAAAATTGGTATTCTTCTTGTAGAATCAACATTTATTTAAATATATCAGGATCTAAATCAGAAGACTGTAAGAGGAAAAATTACCACTTAATAAGCTGGGTGAGCGAATTTTGAAAACTTATAGTCATCGCTTCAGGAAAGAGCAGGGTAATTTAACCAGAAAGGATGCTGGCTGAAGGGGAGATCAATATGTAATTTTAGCTAGATTGCTTCTCTATTGTCCTTTGGGCCCCCGCCAAAGAAACTCTCTGCCTGGCTTGGGACAATGGGTCAACCCAGAAAGAGAAAATGAAGCTGGGACAGACAGTATGCTGAGACAGTTTGAGATTCTATTAGAGTGTCAGTCATGAATAAGGTGATATGCAATTTCTGTGGCTATATTTCACCATTACCAAATCTCCCTGGGCAACTTCATTGCTGCATTTATGATGAAACTTCTCATTTTCTGTTATGTTTTCTCTCTTGGACCTTAAAGGAAATACACTTTTATCAGTTCCACACTTCATTGCGTGTCATGATTTGGAAGAGATAATAAAATGCTGGCTGGTGCTGCCCCTAGAGAGGACACTGAACCAGCCTTCATTCCAGGGAACTGTATTTACAAGAATTGATTTACCTGCCAAGGCCATGGTCTACAAAGAAATCATCTTAGAGCAAAACAGAACCAGAAATCGAGGAGCCATTGTCTCAGTGTAGACGCCATCCTCAAAGACTGGGAGGTGGAAGGATAAGGTAGGGTCCTCAAATTCACACAAGCGAGAATGAATAATTATCATCAATTCATTTTTAAATTTCATTTTTATCTTAGGACATTTTTTCTTTGTTGATTTTGCCCTCCATTTTAGGCAATAACATTAAAACTAATCTAAAATCCTATTGATTCTCTGGAGAGAAAAATAACATTTAAAAATAAGTCTCCCCAAGTTTACAGTACTGTTACTGGGGTGTGTGTGTGTGTGTGTGTGTGTGTGTGTGTGTGTGTGTTTTAAAGACCTTAGCCGCAAAAGTCATGGCTTTTTACCTTATGGTATACCTTTAAATCCAAAACATTTAGCCCTAGCACTTCAGTGATTACCTTCTTGTTCAAATTTGTTCTTAAAATCATTGGTTTCTTCCACATTGAGAAAAGTCTTCCAAATCAACATATTTTGATTGAAGTCAGTAATTTTTACTTCTAGGTAGACAAATATTAGAAATGAGAAGATAGTGGAGAGTGGGAAAATATTTGGGCAAAACTGCACAACTTAAATTGAAAACATTAACCCCTGTTGGCCTGTCCATCATGTGAAATTTTCATGAAGTCAGTTATCTTCAGAAAACTACAAAGGAGATACATTTATGGGATCACTTGCTGATTTATTTTTACTTAACATCTGCCAAATACCATGACTATCTGAATGCAAATCCAAAAGAACCTTTTATAGCCAAATAAATGAAACCAGGATGCCAAATTACTAAATACTAAAGTTTCCCTTTGGTAACTGGTATAAAGGACATTGTCAGTTGCATTTATTTTCCCTTTCCTAATCTAATTTCTTGGAAACCCTGGTTGCATAGTGGTTAAGTGTTATGGCTGCTAACCAAAGGGCCACCAGTTCGAATCCACCAGGCACTCCTGGGAAACTCTATGGGGCAGTTCTACTCTGTCCTATAGGGTCGCTATGAGTCGGAATTGACTCGAGGGCACTGGGTTTGGTTTTTTTGATTTGAATCTAATTTCTAATATCTGTTCAGGTTATCTACTCCTAGGCCACAAAGCCCATGAACTTCAGGGAAAACTGATCACATTCACAGTGTCAGGGATGCCGACTGGTCCAAGATAACCTCAGGAAACCAGGCCTAAGGCAATCAGCCCGTGGCACTACTTTGGCTGCAGGTTATTGATTAAATGATGCAGTCAGTGAGGTGTGAGGGGAAGGTTACTGGAGGAAAAATGCCAAGAAAGTTTTCCTGTTGTATACAAATGTGAGGCCTACTATTTCTCTTACCGGTACAGCGATCTCATAGCAAGACTGAGAGGAAGCCAACATAAAAAAGAGGAAAAAGCCAAGAATATCTCAGCCAACGAGAGCCAAGTTTTAGTTGAACCAAGCCTGATTACCACCTGACTATGGATTTTCCCATTTTCTTAAGGGCCAGTTTGAGTTGGCTTTCCCATTACTTAAGACTGAAATACCATAATATATACATTTAATAGAGTTTTCTGTTAAAAAAAAGTTCTATAATTGATCATGCTTCATTTTTTCTTTTTCTTTTTTTTTTTTTGCTTTCACTGCCAGGATTCAGAGTCAAATTTGAAATTCATCCTCAGAAACTACATAAGCCTCTGTGACCCAAATATTTATTCTTATTTTACCAGGGTCCACTTTTTCTGCTTATCTCTCTATTTCTTCTAGTTAATGGTTATTTTTATTGACTTGTACCAACTTTTTCCTTTTAACTTTTATTGTAAACTAAAAAAAAAGAAAAAAATTTGCAGGATAAATTGGGGTATAAATAAGTTAACAAAGTAAAATAAAATGAATTAATACAAAAATGAAGGCCCATGGTACAAAGTCAAGCAAAGAAAACTGAAGAAATTATTAAAAGTATTTCAGAAATCAGAACCATTTTATTGAAAAAAAGTGATATTGTTTATTTATCCAAATAAATGAATCTCATTGTTATGTTTTTCTGTAATCAACCAGAAGAAACAGGAATTGGTTTTATATGATTTTTTATGATCTAAAAAAAAAAAAACTAGTTTTTTTTTTTTAAATATAATTCAAATTGCAAAGAAACAGAATCTACGGCCTAAGAATTACTGCAATGTGCCTCATGCTATGCAGCTTATTTTATATTTTCTGACTCACGCCACTTCATTTCACTAACCTAATTTGTATTAAAATATGTCACCCTTGTTGCATTAAATTTTACTTTAAAATTGCTTGACTGCTTGCCAAAGGATGTTTTTCTCTAGAAATGTGTTTATGGAATAAATGCATATTGCATATACACATTTTTCAACATCTTGGTAGGCATCTGCTTTCTTTTCGTAAGTATCCATAGAATGGAGACCACAGTGCATTTCACACCTGAAAATTCATATTAAATATTTGGTGGGAGTATTACAATTTTTTATTTATTTTGTTGTTGTTGTTGAGACTATACACAGCAAAACATAGCAATTTAACAGTTTCTACATGTACAATTCAGTGACATTGATTACATTCTTTTAATTGTGCAACCATTCTCATTCTTCTTTTATGAGTTGTTCCTCCTCCATTAACATAAACTCCATTAACAATTTTTTTAATTTTTGAATTTAAAGTAAGCCTGATGGAAAAGCAATCAACCCTGATTAGTTTCATCTTTCCTTCATAATACAAACCTACACTGTATTGCCACAGGAGCTAAATCTTAAAGAACAGATAGATTTTCACCCAGACAGTTAGGGAATGCATGTTAATCTACGTAAGTAAGGGCTTGTAATTGCAGTTTCTTTAAAACAAACAAAAAGAAGAAGAAAAATTTTTGATGCTTTTTTGGCATGATGGCTTTAAAAAAAAAAATCACAGGATGATACAATTAATTTGAGGAATGACAGAGAAGCACATTAAATGGGGGGGGGGGACTCCCTATCCCCTGAGAGCACAAAATCTCACCATTTAACTCCTTTTTCATTGCATATTGCTTTCATCCCTAAGACTCTTGGGGTGATCATTTTAACTTTTGGTCTTTTAGTATCATGTTTTGGCAAGGAAAGAAAGCCCTAGGGAAGGAATTAGACAGAAGAATGGAAACACCAATGATAAACATTGACTATTTCCTTATTTAGCCCAGACCACCCAGGAGGTGTGCAAACACGAGTCAATGCCGGCCACTGCAGTCAATCTAAGTCATCCACCTGTGCTGATGATTTCACAACAAGGCAGACTACAGAGCTTCTAGGAAATCCTACTGACTGGTTTTGATATGTTGCTTCTCCATTTACAGGCCATAATATATTGGTTATGTGGATGTACAGAATCATTTCCAAATCAGCATCCATCAAAATATTCCCTTGCAATAACCTGGAAATATACACCAATTATAAATAAAAAAAAAACATAAACACCTTTCAATACTGCAATCCCTATCAAAACATTATAGAAATAATTTTCAATTAATAAACAACCATATATTAGCATGTGATCTTTGTCACTTGATCCCTCTTTTTAGTATAAATTGTAGAATTACAAAAAGAACTCAGAAATTTGTTGTTTTTTACCAATCTATCAAACATTCATTAAGCACCTTGCTGTTCTTGGCACTTTTGACCACCATGGATATTTTTATCCCATTTTCTGTTACCAGAACACTCTTTGGTAACTTCATGGATAAGGAAAGACATTATGGGAGTTTATGAGTGAGCCTGTTACTGCAAGGCAATGGGAGTCTGGGTGTGAGCAAATCACAACATATACCCACGTAAAGTCTTTTGTGAAGCCAAGGTTCATCTGCCATCAGCAATGATATCCCTCGTTCCATGTCCTCTTCTGAATCTAGCTTGAATTTCTAGCAGTTCCCTCTCTATATACTGCTACAGGCATTTTTGAATTATCTTCAGCAAAATTTCACTTGTGTGTGATATTAATGACACCGTTCAATGATTTCTGCATTCTGTTGGATCCCCTTTCTTTGCAATGGGCACAAATATGGATATGCTGATGTCCAATGGATCATGACTGAAAGCAGAAAATACCAGAAAGATGTTTATCTGTGTTTTATTGACTATGCAAAGGCTGTGTGAATCGTAACGAGTTATGGATAACACTGCAAAGAACGGGAATTCCACAATATTTCATTGTGTTAATGCACAGACCAAGAGCCAATCATTCAAACAGAATAAAGGGATGCTGCATGGCTTAAAATCAGGAAAGGTGTGCCTCAAGGTTGTCACCTTTCACCATACTTATTCAATCCGTATGCTGAGCAAATAATCCAAGAAGCTGGACTACATGAAAAAGAACACAGGATCAGGATGGGAGGAAGACTCGTTAATAATAACTTGCAATATCCAGATGACACAACCTTGCTTGCTGAAAGGGAAGAAGACGAGAAGCACTTACTGCTGAAGATCAAAGACTACAGCCTTCAATACGGATTACACCTCAACATAAAGAAAACAAAAATCCTCACAAGTAGACCAATAAGCAACATCATGATAAACGAAGAAAAGATAGAAGTTGTCAAGGATTTCATTTTTCTTGGATCCACAATCAACACCCATGGAGGAAGCAGTCAGGAAATCAAACAACATATTACATTGGGAAAACCTGTTGCAAAAGACCTCTTTGAAGCATTGAAAAGCAAAGATGTCACTTTGAGAATGAAGGTGCACCTAACCCAAGCCATGGTCTTTTCTATTACCTCATATGCATGTGAAAACTGGACAATGAATAAGGAAGATGGAAGAAGAATTGATGCCTTTGAATTGCGGTTTTGGCAAAGAATACTGAATATACCACAGAGTGCCAGAAGAATGAACAAATCTGTCTTGGAAGTAGTACAGCCAGGGTGCTCCTTGGAAGTGAGGATGGTGAGACTTCATCTTATATACTTTGGATATGTTATCAGGAGGGACCAGTCCATGGAGAAGGACATCAGGCTTGGTAAGGCAGAGGGTCAGCAAAGAAGAGGAAGACCTTGGACGAGATGAACTGACACAGTGGCTGCAACAATGGGCTAAAACATAGGAAGGATTGTGAGGATGTTACAGGACTGGGCAGCATTTTGTTTTGTTGCACACAGGGTCACTATGAGTCAGAACCAACTCAACAGCATCTAATAACAACAAAGTCTTCCGTGCAGGCAGAAAGACAAAGCTCTCTTTAAAGAGATAATTTTCTAAAAAGCTACATGGCTTGAACAAAGCAACTAATGCAAAACTCAGGAGCAAAGTTCAGAGTCTAAATCTTCCATATATTAGACCTGAGCCTCAAATCGCACTTTTTATGGAACTAACAAGAATTCAAGAGAAGCTACTCCCAAATGCCATTATACCTGTACAGAATTTCCTCATTCCTAGTTCCTCAAGGATCCACAGACTTCTCTGACGTCCAAAACCAAAAAGCCCACTCCTCTTGAGTCAATTCTGACTCAGAGTGACCCTATAGACCCTACAGGACAGAGAAGAACTGCCCCACAGAGTTTCAAGGAGTGCCTGGTGGATTTGAACTGCCGACCTCTTGGTTAGCAGCTGTAGTAGCACTTAACCACTACACCACCAGGGTTTCCTCTCTGACCTCAGAAACAGTTATTCTGCAGTAGTTTCTGATTTGAGGATTGCAGACAACTTTTTAATGTCTTGATCCTGTTTTCTTGTGTTGGATGTATAGCAATAGATATTGACTACTTAACAAAATACATAAGATTTCAAAATGACAAGATATTTCAAACTTCAGCAGGACAGAGATTGTGCTTTGGTGATTGGCTGTGTATTTGTGCATATGGATATTCTCAAAACTCATAATTTCAATTGTCCTTTTAGTGTTTATACTCCTGTGGAGGGATAAACACTGACGAAAAGCTATTACATAGAAACTGTAAAACCTAAGGGTAATGTGTACTACAATATTATCTTGCAATTCCTTCCAATCTGGCTTTAAATCCCTAACAATGACTTAAAAAGCTTTCAAAAAAAAAAAAAAAAAAAAACAGGAATATTGACAACTTTCCAAAATGTCGCCCTCAGAGTCCATGCGATTGATCATTTATTTATTCTCCTTCTTATACAGCTATAGTCACAGAATGCCACAGAAGACAGAACCCACTTCTGAGTCACATAGCCCTGCATTAGTATTCCAGCACAGTACCCTTACTATGCCTGAAATGTACTCTAAGCCTCGGCCACCTCGTCTATAAAATGGAGATAATAAAAGTACCTACTTCGAAGGGGTTCTGGAAACTTCAATGGGATAATGCATGTACAGCAGCGTCTGGCATAGCGAATGCTCAGTAACTGTCCTTCCATACCCCTTCTGGAATAACTGAACTATTGCTGACTAGGGCTAGGATGCATATCAGGAGATACAATCTCACATGCAGATGAAATTTGTAATCATTGCCATAGTTTTACTAACAAAAGTGCCTGGGTAAATCCTGGGTCCCTGCATGCAACATATTGCAGTCTCCACTTAATTCCAGTTGTCACCTTTTGGATTTCTGCTTCTGTTCCTACTGAACATACTTTCCCAGATGAAAACGGAGCATTTTTATACCCTAGGACTAACACTCATTTATCTCTTGTCAACCATTTCTCTAAGGTGAGAGAGAAATTTAGCACTCCTGCTCATATCCTTAAATGATGGCTTGAGTCTTACTCCAAATGAACAAATTACCCAAAAGCCTTGAGTAATCTTGCCGTCCAGAACCTCCTGTCGTGCTCACCAGTTGGGTTCCATGGTTACCAAGAAAGACTACATTTCACCAAAAATAGCACAATCTTAGCAACAATATTTAGCAACCTTTGCTAAGAAAAAAATACACTATTGAAATCTTAGGCCTCATTTATGGAAGGGCAAGTTACCTCCCAACTTATACTCAAATTATGTTCCGAAAATCTGTATGTAAACCAGTTATTTGGACTCAAAATGCATTTTCTCATAAAATGTTATACATTGGGTTGAGTGCTTCAGACTATCACACAAAAACCTCTGTAATACACAATGTACCTGAAGTGTAATACAAATATACTGATTTGCACAGTTAGCCTGTTTTATGTAACTCAAGTTCTCATAGTCCTCACGGCCTGGAAGTCTAAATTCATTCATTTGTCAAAAAAAAAAAAAAAAAAGTATCAAATGTCAGACACCAGTCTAGTTATCTTGGATACAGTGTGACAAGAAAAAGCTCTCAGCCTTGTCATATTTATAGACTAGTGGGAAAAACAGACAATAAACAGATAAACATTTTATAACCTCAGGTATAGAGAGGTGCCATGAAAGATAATAAAACAGGAAAGGGTGGCAGAGAATGATGAGGTGCACTTTTAGAGATGGCCTTTCTGTGGAAGAAACATTTGAGCTGAGACCTAAATTAAGTGAGGAGCAAGCAAGGTGAATTGGGAAAAATCAGAGAAAACAACAGTGCAACGGCCTTTAGACAAGACTGGGCTTCGTAGGCCCAAGTAAACACAAGAAAACCAGCAGCTATAGAGCCATAAAGTCCAAGAAGGCTGGGTCATGAAGGGCTTGTGATCCCTTGGGAGGACTCTGGATTTTATTTCAAATGTGTTGAAGTCTTTGGAGAGAGGAGAGGTGACATTTTTAAAGGCTATTTCTAAAAAATCACTCTGGGTGCTAGGTGAAGAATAAACTACAAGGGCACAAGAGAGCAAGCCCAGAGACCAGTTAGGAGACCATTTCAGTAGTCTTGTAGAGATGATGGTGGCTCTGGTTAGGGTGGTAGTGGAGGAGGGGTGAAAAGTGATCAGATGAATGAAGGAAGGTGCATCAAAGGTAATAAGTCAAAATCATCAAGGCCAGCTACTTCCTCCTACAGTCATCCCTCACTGTTCAGACAAGAGGTTTCTGGAAAGTATGTACCCCCAGTGTGCTAGAGATGCCTAAGTATGTCTTAATTTCATTTTGATTTAAGCTGAGATCAAAACTAGATACAATTATTAATCCATTCAAGAGAAAAACCAATCCTACTTCCAACGGTCATGACTTAAGACCAGAAAAGTTCTGGAATGACGTCAAGGACATCATACACAAAGAAAGTAAAAAGTCATTAAAAAGACACAAAAGAAGGAAAAGACCAAAATGGATGTCAGAAGAGACACTGAAATTTCCTTTTGAACATACAGTAGCTAAAGTGAATGGAAGAAATTATGAGTTGAACAGAAGATTTCAAAAGGTGGCTTAAGAAGACAAAGTAAAGGATTATAATGAAATGTGCAAAGACCCGGAGTTAGAAAACCAAAAGGGAAGAATACGCTTGGTACTTCTCAAGCTGAAAGAACTGAAAAAAAATTCAAGCCTCGAGTTGCAATATAGAAGGAATCTATGGTGGTAGTGAGATGGTTAAGACCTCGGATGCTAACCAAAAGGTCAACAGTTGAAATCCACTAGCTGCTCCTTGGACACCATATGGGGCAGTTCTACTCTGTCTTATACAATCACTATGAGTCGAGATTAACTCCACAGCAATTGAATGACTCATGAAGCATCAAAACAAGATGGAAGAAATACAGTTACTTTACGAAAAAAAATTGGTCGACATTCAACCATTTCAGGAGGTAGTATATGATCAAGAACTGATGGTACTAAAGGCAGAAATTCAAGCTGCACTGAAGGCACAGGCAAGAAAAAGGCTCCAGGAATTGAGAGAATACCAATTAAAATGTTTCAACAAACAGATGCAATGCTGGAAGTGCTCACTCATATATGCCAAGAAATCTGGAAAACAGCTACCTGGTCAACTGACTGGAAGCAAACCATTCCAAAGAAGGGTGATCCCCCCAAATATACAAATTTATCAAACAATACAATTAATGTCACACGCAACTAAAATTTTGCAGGAGATCATTCAAGAACAGTGCAACAGTATATCAACAAGGAACTGCCAGAAATTCAAGCCGGATTCAAAAGAGGATGTAGAATGAGGGATATATCACTGCTGATATCAGATGGATCTTGGCTGAAAGCAGAGAATACCAGAGAGATGTTTGCCTGTGTTTTATGTTATATAAAGGCATTCAACTGTGTGGATCATAACAAATCATGGATAACATTGTGAAGAACAGGAATTCCAGAATACTTAATTGTGCTCATGCAAAACATGTACACAGACCAATAGGCAGGCGTTCAAACAGAACAGGGAATACTGCGTGGTTTAAAACCAGGAAAGGCATGTGCCAGGGTTGTCTCCTTTCACCTTACTTACTCAATCTGTATGCTGAGTAAATAATTTGAGAAGCTGGACTATATGAAGAAGAATACGGCAGACCGGAAGAAGATTCATTAACAACCTGCGTTATTCAGATGACACAACCTTGCTTGTTGAAAGGGAAGTGGACTTGAATTATTTACCGATGAAGATCGAAAACTACAGCCTTCGGTATGGATTACATGTCAACATAAAGAAAACAAAAATCCTCACAACCGGACCAATAAACAACATGATAAATAGAGAAAAGACTGAGGCTGTCAGGGATTTCATTTTACTTGGATCCACAATCAATACCCATACAAGCAACAGTCAAGAAACCAAAAGACGCATTGCTTTGGGGAAATCTGCTGCAAAAGACCTCTTTAAAGTGTTAAAAAAGCAAAGATGTCACTCTGAAGACTAAGGCACACTCAACCCAAGCCAGGGTGTTTTCAATTACCTCATAGGCATGTGAAAGCTGGATGATGAATAAGGAAGACAGAAGAAGAGTTGACGCCTTTGAATTGTGGTGTCGATGAAGAATGTTTACTATACCATGGACTGCCAAAAGAATGAGCAAATATGTCTTCAAAGAAGCAAAACCATAATGCTCCTTCAACACAAGGATGGCGAGACTGCATCTCACACACTTCGGACAAGTTATCAGGAGGGATCAGTCCCTGGAGAAGGACATCATGCTTGGCAAAGTAGAGGGTCAGCAAAAAAGAGGAAGACCCTCAAGGAGATGGATTGATGCAGAGGCTGCAACAATGGGCTCAAGCATAACAGCGATTGTGAGGATGGCATAGGACCAGGCAGTGTTTTGTTCTGTTGTACACAGAGTTGCTATGAGTCAGAACTGGCTCAATGACACTAACAACAACAACTGGCATTAGGGAGCTAAACTGGACCAGTATTCACCATTTTGTATCAGACAATCATATGGTCTACTATGCAGGGAATGGCAAACTGAAGACAACAGGCATTGCATTCATCATCAAAAAGAATGTTCCAAGATCTATTCTGAAGTACAACACTGCCAGTGATAGGATAATATCTATATGCCTATGAGGAAAAAAAAAAAAAAAGACTAGTTAATATGAATGTTATTCAAATTTACACACCAATAACTGAGGCCAAAAATGAAGAAACTGAAAATTTTTACCAACTTCTGCAGTCTGCGAGTGATCAAACATGCAGTCAAGATGCACTGATAATTACTGCTGATTGAAATGTGAAAGTTGGGAACAAAGAAGGATCTGTAGTTGGAAAATATGACCTTGGTGATAGAAATGATATTAGAAATCAAGTGAAAGAATTTTGCAATATAAATGACTTCTTCATGGCAAATACCTTTTCTTCAACAACATAAACGGCAACTGTACAAGTAGACTTCATTGGATGGAAAACGCAGGAACCAAATCAACTATATCTGGGGAACAAACAAGAGCAAAGTTCAATATCATCAGTCAGAGGAAGGCCAGGGGCTGACTGCAGAAAAGGCTATCAATTGCTCATGTTAAAGTTGAAGCTGAAGTAGAAGAAAATTAAAACAAGTGCATAAGAACTGAAGTATGACCTTGAGTATATCCCACCTGAATTTGGAAACCATCTCAAGAATAGATCTGATGCAGTGAACACTAATGAACAAAGACCAGAGGAGTTATAGAATGACATCGAGGACATCATACATTAAGAAAGCAAAATGTCACTAAAAAGACAGGAAAGAAAGAAAAGACCAAAATATATGTCAGAAGAGATTCTGATTGCCCTTGAACATAGAATAGCTAAAGCAAATAAGGAAATAATGAACTAAAGAGAAAAATTTCAAAGGGTGGCTGGTGAAGTCGAAGTATTACAACGAAACATGCATAGACCTGGAGTTAGAAAATCAAAACGTAAGAACATGCTCAGCACTTTTCAAGCTGAAAGAACTAAAGAAAAAATTCAACCCTTGAGTTGCAATATTGATGGATTCTATGGGCAAAACGAATGAACGAATCTGTCTTGGCGAGAAGTAAAACCAGAATGCTCCTTAGAAGCAGGGATGATGAGACTACGTCTAACACACTTTGGACAAGTTATCAGGAGGGATCAGTCCCTGGAAAAGGACATCATGCTTGGTAAAGTAGAGGGTCAGCAAAAAAGAGGAAGACCCTCAACAAGGTGGATTGACGCAGTGGCTGCAAAAACAGGCTCAAGCATAATAACTGTGAGGATGAAGCAGGATCAGGCACTGTTTCGTTCTGTTGCGCACAGTGTCGCTATGAGTTGGAACTGACTTGATGGCACCTAGCAACAACAACAACACGGGCAAAATATTGAACGATGCAGGAAACATCAGAAAAAGATGGAAGGAATACACGGAACCACGATACCAAAAAGAATTAGTTGATGCTCAACCATTTCAGGACAGAGCACATGATCAGCAACCAGTGGTATTGAAGGAAGAAGTTCAAGCCGCATTGAAAGCATTGGTGAAAAGCAAGGCTCCAGGAATTGACAGAATACCAATGGAGATATTCCAACAAATGAATGTAGCGCTGAAGGTGCTCACTCATCTATGCCAAGAAATTCGGAAGACAGCTACCTAGCCATCCAACCGACTAGAGGAGACCCCTATTTGTCCCCAGCTCAAAGGAAGGTGATTCAACAGAATGCAGAAATTATCGAACAATATCATAATATCACATGCAAGTAAAATTTTGCTGAAGGTAATTCAAAAGCAGTTGTAGCAGAACATAGACAGGGAACTGCCAGAAGGCTCATTCGGTTTGAGAAAAGGACATGGAACAAGGGATATCATCGCTGATGTCAGATGGATCCTGGCTGAAAGCAGAAAATACCAGAAAGATGTTTACCTGTGTTTTAATGACTATGCAAAGACATTCAACTGTGTGGATCATAACAAATTATGGATAACATTGTGAAGAACAGGTATTTCAGAACACTTAATTGTGCTCATGCAAAACACGTACATAGACAAAGAGACAGTAGTTCAAACAGAACAAGTGGATACTGCCGGTTTTAAAATCAGGCAAGCTGTATATCAGGGTTGTCTCCTTTTAACTTTATTTATTCAATCTCTATGCTCAGCATATAATCCAAGAAACTGGACTATATGAAGAAGAACATGGCAGATTAGAGGAAGATTCACTAACAATCTGCATTATGCAGATGACACAACCTTGCTTGCTGAAAGGGAAAAGGACTTTAAGCATTTATTGATAAAGATCAAAGATTACAGCCTTAAGTATGGATTACACCTCAACATAAAGAAAACAAAAATCCTCATTAGTGGGCCAATACGTGACAGCATGATAAACAGAGAAACCTTTGAAATTGTCAAGAATTTTACTTTATTTGGTTCCACAATCAATGCCCAGAGAAGCAGCGGTCAAGAAATCAAATGACATATTGCATCAGCCAAACTGGCTGCAAAAGAACTCTTTAAAGCATTGAAAAGCAAAGATATCACTTTGAGAACTAAGGTGCACCTGACCCAAGCCATGTCTTTTCCATTATTTCATATGCATGCAAAAGTTGGACAATAAATAAGGAAGACCGAAGAAAAATTGATGCCTTTGGATTATGGTATTGGCAAAAAATATTGAATATACCATTATCTTAGGCTGAGTTCTCTAAAGAAGCAAAACCAGTAAAGCATGTAAATAGAGAGAGAGAGAGATTTATATCAAAGAAACTACTCACGTGATTGCAGAGGCTAAAAGGTCCCAAGTCCGTGGATCAGGATAGAGGCTTCTCTTGCTCTAAGTAGCCACAGGGACTGGCGAACCCAAGGTCAGCAGGTCAGAGAGCAGGGCTCTTGCTCACAGGCTGTGAATATTCACGAATCCCAAAAGCAGATAAACTGACAAGTCCCAAGAATCGGAGGTCAGGTGAACAGGAGACAGCCACAGGATCCAGAGTGAGCAAAAAAGTCAGAACATCTGCTTATTGCAGGCCACGCCGCCAAGGAAAATCCCTTTCAACAGGCTGGCTACTCACAGCAGATTCAATCATGGAAGTGATCATATATAAACACTGAGAATCATGGCCAAGTTGACACGTAGTCTTAATCATCACAACCACAGACTGCAAGAACAAACAAGTCTGTATTGGAAGAAGTACAGCCAGAGTGCTCCTCAGAAGCGAGGATGGCGAGACTTTGTCTCAAGTACTTTGGACATGTTCTCAGGAGGGATCGGTCCCTGGAGAAGGATATCATGCTTTGTAAGGCAGAGGATCAACAAGATAGAGGAAGACCCTCGATGAGATGGATTGACACAGTGGCTTCAACAATGGGCTCAAACATAGCAACAATTGTGAGGATAGCACAGGACTGGGTGGTGTTTTTTCTGTTGTACACAGGCAGAATATGGACAAACTGAATTGCCTCCAGAAGGTGACTAGAGTGGTAAGGAACTGATGACATTTAGTCATGAAAAAGGAAGCAGGAAGAGGGGGAGTTAAAGACCGTACAATTATTGAAGGATTGTCACAAAGAAGTGATATTAAATTTGTTCTAGAGAGCTCCAAATTACAGAACTAAAAACAACATATAGAAGTTCAATAGAAGCAAATTTCAGTTTAATGTAAGGGAATATTTTCTCACAATTAGAGCTTTCTAAAAAGAAAATGGAGCCTTAAACACAGTGAACTCTCTTTCACAGAATATGTTCATCAAACCTGGATGACTATTTTTCAAAAATATTGCTGGAGAGGTTTCAGAATAGGGTACAGATGTGGATTTTCTAAAATGTTTTTGCTCAAATATATCCTCGCACCTATCTTCTCTGGCTGTGTTAGTATGCACGGCATCTACCTACCTTATACTTATGAGCCCAGACTCAGTTGTTTATAAAAATAGCAATAACTATAATGGATCAAATGTCATTTTGCTGTATTATCCAGAGAGTTCCAAAGAATGACATACGCATGTTAAAATGAATGGAAAATATTTAGCAAAATATTTTCTAAAACAGAGCTGTTCACTGAAAACAGGAAACATGATAGAATTTAGAAGAAAGAAAAAATACTGTAGTGCTGCAATGTACCACTTCTAACATGTACAATTTGAATCAGGTTTTCAATCTCTAAATATATGCAGTAAAAGAAAATTACCCAAAGTATGGGAAAACTATTTCTTAGTTCAAAATACATTATGACCAAGTTTGTTTTGAAATTGTTTAAAATTGCAGATGCCAGGTGTCAAATGTACAGTGGAATCACAAGACAGTGAAACTATAATGGACCTTCTGGTACATGTGGTTGAACTGAAGCACAAGTGACCTAACTCCAACAAGAATTTCGAGGCCAGTGCTCTTTCTCTGATACCTTGCTCAATCTAAATTAAATACTCCTTAAAAGTAGTTATGCTGCAAAGAGCATAGAGAAAGATGAACCACACTTCTGCCAGTAGAAAGGATGACGAAAAATATAAGTCAGACAAGGAACATGCACTAATGGCATGATTAGCCATCCCTGAATATTGTCTCTGAGGGACCAATAATTGAAAAATATTCCACCTTTTAGTTCATTTGGGGTTTTGTTTTAGTTTTTAAAGTATGCATAAAGAACAAAATGAGGAAAATTTTTCACTTCATGGTCTGGCATGAGAGTCACCCTTGGAGAGAAAAAGCCCATATAAAACTATTTGAGTGAGGAAGAAGTACCATCTAATTCAAATGACAATGGTGCAGTGGGACATTAACAGAAAAAGTGAGCGGTCAGTCACTTAGCGCTGAGAGGGGAAAACTTAGACGAGCCACAAGTTCCAAATGGGTTCTGAGTAAGCAGGCCCCTAACCGGAGGGTGCACCAGCAACTGGATTAAGTTTTATATCATCGGTAAGAGCTGTGAGTGTAAGTAAAACAATAGGTTTAAGTATTGATTTCTTTATATCTTCTTTAGAAATATATAATTTGTTCAATACAGCATTCTAAAAATACAAAGTATAAATAAGAAAATGTTTTAGGAGGTGGAGCCAACATGGCGCTATAGATGGAAGCACCATACTGTCCTTCTGCAGCAAAGACTCAAAATTATCAATCCTGGAAGCCTAAGTACCAAATGAAGGAATAAAGAACTCGATCAAGCACCAGGTGGAATAAGAAACTGACAGAGAACAGAGGAGAGCTATGGAGTGGAGGTCCCATACCAGCTAATGCTGCACAGATTCGACATATTGAGCTACAGCCACCAAGGAACACAGACAGGGAGTACAGGAAGGCAACTTCACGGAACTCCCAACTAGAGAGAGAGCACCCGATAACCAGGGATACACGCTTTCCCACCTCACACCCTTCTGCCCTATACAAGGCCTCTGCCACTTGCCAACAGGCCACAGTCACTCAGCCAGAGAGATACCAGCTCACTGCCACCCGAATTTGCCATCTTGGACTTCAGCCACCAAGAACTGCAAACAGGGAGTACAGGAAGGCAACTCCACGGAGCTCCCAGGAGACAGAGCATCCAGTAACCAGGGATACATGCTTTCCCACCCCCGATCCTTCTTCCCTCTATGCAGCCTCCTCTACTTGCCAACAGGCCACAGTTGCTTAGCCGGAGGAACACTAGCTCACTGTCACCAGGGTTCACCTTGCCTCCACCAGGGAGCCCCTTCATTGCCATTTGTTTGTTTGCTTTTTTTGTTTTTTTGTCTTTTTGTTTTTGGCTTTTTTGTAGTTGTTATTGCTTTTCTCTCTCTCTCTCTCCCTCCCTTCCTTCCTTTCCTTTCTCCTGCCCAGCTAGCCCCATGTGACATCTCCTCGCCTTCTTGATGGACTATGGTTTTTTTTTGCTTTGTTCTTTTTTTGTGTATGTGGCTTGTTATTTGTTTTTTCTTTTTATATATATTTCTTTGGGCTTTTTTGATGTTGCTGGTGCTTCTCTTTCTCTCCCTTCTTTCCTTTTCCTTCTCCCTCCCAGCTAGCATTTTATTTACTTTTTTCTTTTTATTTTAATTTCTTCTTTCCTTTTTTATTTTTTTGCCTTTGTTTCTCCTCTTCCACCCACCCACTCAGCCCTGTATTTCACATCCTCTCCTTTCCCTCCTGCCTATCCGCACCATGTGCCAAGTGTCACACCCCCGAGCAGTATCAACGCAGTCCCTGAGACCCTGCCCTGCACTGCCCCCCCAAGGCTGCCCCGTTGCCCCCAGTTCATGCTGCAAACTACCCATCCCCTCCCCTCTATCCCCGCTGGACCCACCCTGCTGTACCAGAGCTGAGTGACTGGCCCTGCCCACCTGGACAAAGTGGTGAAGAGTATCATGCCCACAGTCAAGCAAACAACAAAACATACCCAGCCCGCCTGCCCAGACATAAGCAAATAAAACAAAAAAGCTACAATCAACAAAGAAAATAATTCCTGAACGTCCTGAAGACAGCAGACAATACCAAAACATATTTAAAAAAGCAGGAGAGGATGGCTCCAGAAAAATAAAGCAACCAAAATAAAACAACATATGACCTCTGCTAGAAAAAAAGGCACTAGAACTACCTGATAGGGAATTCAGAACTCTAATATTCAGGGCTCTCCAACAGATGAAGGAAAATGCAGACATAAATTAGGAAAAAAAAAGACAAAATCATGGAAAATACAAACAAAATCATGGAAAAGACAGGCAAAACAATGAAAGAAATCAGGAAAATAATACGGGAACAAGATGTCAAAGTAAATAAGCAACCAGAAATCATTTAAAAAAAAATTAGAAGTCCAAAAGATAAACGATAAACAAGATTTCAGAAATGGATGGTGCAATAGAAGATTTTACCAGCAAATCTGAAATGATGGAAGACAGGATCAGCGAAATTGAAGATAAACAGTTGGATGCTGCTTTGAGGAAAAATCAGAGAAAAGAAGGAAGAAAAATGAAGAAACCCTGAAAACAATGTAGGATACAATTAAAAGCAAAAATTTGTGTATGAACAGAGTTCCAGAATGGGGGAGAAAATTGAAAACAAACAGAGGATCACTGAACATTTTCTGTCAAAAAACTTCCCTAATATCATGAAAGATGAAAAGCAAACTATCCACGAAGCTCAACGAACCCCATATAGGATAGACCCCAAAAGAAAATCACCAAAGCATATCACAACCACATTTGCTAAAATCAAAGACAAAGAAAGAATCCTGAGAGCAGCTCAAGAAAAACAGTCACATACAAAGGGGAAACAGTAAGACTAAACTCTGATTACTCAGCAGAAACCATGCAGGCAAGAAGGTAATGGGACGACATACATAAAATCTTGAAAGAAAAAACTGCCAACCAAGACTAATATAGCCTACAAAACTCTCACTCAAATATAATGGCAAAATTAGGATACTTCCAGATACACAGAGATTAATGGAATACGTAAAATTCAAACGAAATTTACAAGAATTATTAAAGGGACTCCTTCAGTTAGAGAACCAACAGCATCAGACAACCTGCATCTAGCATATAAGACAGCATCAGCCAAATACCAACCTAGATAATGAACTCTCAAGGATAAAAGAAAACTAAAAAATTTACAACAGGGAACCAGAGATGTCAATCTGTAAATGACAACAACATCAGAACATTAAAAGAGAGAATAAACAGTGTAGGTATAGAACTTTCAAATGGAGAGGAAGTCAAGGTGTTATCAAGTAATGAAAACGTTTAACCTCCCAACTACTGTAAGATTCTTTCCTACCATGTCCCTGAAAGCCAGTCTTTAACTAGATTCAATGAGAGGAAATTTGGTACTTTCCTAGGCATTTAATTCTGTTTTGGGACAGATATAATTGTTTAAAAATTCCTGTTGAGGTAGAAATGAACTGTTTTAAAATATTTCGGGAACAAATAATGTCATATTTTTCAAATCAGGAAAATCAAATTAAAACAAGTTCACCAGGCTTGGCAGAAAAATAAGTATCTGTCATTCCATGGGGAAAATACCCCCCATCAAACACTTGTGGACAGATAGATGATACACACTCCCATGTGGACACACAGTTTATTTTAAGACTAGCATCAAATATGATCTCTTACCCATGCTGCCATAGCTCTTCCACCATCTGCCCAGAGAAATGGCTTTATGTGAAGTAGGTCCAGGTAGTTAAGATTCCTTTGAGGATCAACAGCTCAACTGACCATAGCAGATTCTCCCTAAGACCCAGATAGCCCTTTACTGGCTCTCGCCAAAGATGACCTCCAAGGTCCTGCCATCTCAGAGCAGCAGCATTCATGGAGGCTCCAGACCCTAATCTCACCAAAAATTGTACAACCTTCTCTCCTTGCAATAGTCCAGGATTCAACAATGTCTCAAAGTCAACTCTTTAAGTCTCCATACATAGCCTCCATCCATCCCCTCTAGGACAATCGACTATTTGCTTCTCATAGCTTTGGCTTGCAAACTTTCCCTTGAGGGTAAGAGAGGACAGAGAGTTCTGGCTGCTTCTTTGACAAAGAAAAGAGAAAAATACTTTTATTTTTTAAAAGAATGAACATAGAGTTCAGAAAACATGACAGTTAATATCTCCATAGTGATTCTGCCTAATTAAATTTTCAATAACTCATCAGCTACATTTGTAACGAGATTAAATCCCTCATTCTATAAATTCTTCCACACAATCTTAATGATGCCTCTTGTCAAGTCTACTGTCAAGAGGGAGAGAACATGATATTTGAAGGCATCTCTCAGGTTTATCCAAGTCTTCTCCAGGCTAAATATGCATGCTCAGGGCCTTCAGCTGTAACCAACAGCACTTCATCATGTTCAATCTTGAAAACTTCTAAGATGGCTAATAAATTGTTTTTTGTTTTTTAATAGAGGAATGATATGCCAGTCTAATTTTTCATTTAAAATACTTGATATTGCATCTCAGGGATAAAACTCAATGATGGGTGATTTTAGTTTTCACCAGTATTTTAATCAAAACTTCTCAACTTTTTCACATCTCTTTGCTTTCCTCTCCTTTCTTTGCACCAGCTGGTAAAACAGTCTCAATGGCAAGTCTATCCCAGATGTAGAGACTCATCCATCAGGCTATCACAATTTAGAGTGTCTAGTTGTTAAGACGATCCAGCTAATGTTCCTCCTTTTATTATTCTTTGTATATTAATAAATCACAATGACATGAATAAAAAAAAGTGTTAAAGAATCTATACAAAAGTATACTCAATGGCAAAACAAACGAGTAGTCAATTTAATCAGGGAAAGTTGATGAGAAGTAGGTCAATAAAAGCTCCAAAGAGGAAAAATTTGAAAAATAGCTTAGTTAGTTGGACAGGGGTAAAGAGAGAAGGGCCTTCGAGAAAAAGAATTCCAGGTCTACCCCAGACTGAAGTTGATGGGATGTAGAGTCAGCAGAAATATAAGGAGTCTAAGCTTCAGGAAAGGAGCCTCGGTGGCCCAGTGGTTAAGTCCTCAGCTGATAACTAAAAGGTTAGCAGTTAGAACCCACCAGCTGCTCCACAGAAGGAAGATGTGGCAGCCAGCTTCCATAAAGATTTACACCCCTGGAAACCCTATGGGGCAGTTCTACTCTGTCCATAGGATCACTATGAGTCGGAATCAACTCGAGGATTACTTTTTTTTGTTGTTGTTTGAGCTTCAGAAACTCACTGGTGCCTGTCAACCTGTCTATTGCTGGATTAACTATGGCATTTTGCCTTTCTCGTCTGGCCAACCCTTGCCTTTTTTCAAAGGACATAAAATCTTGCCTTACTTTTCAGTACCTGCATTCCCTGAGGCTTAGGTTCCTACCCTCCCATTCAAGGATCCTAGGAGACAGAATCATGTTTATAGCCCTGGGTCTTACAACTGGGTCCCCCATCTACTGCCACATCAACCTGCCAAGGTTTCTACCTAATGTCTTCTGTTAACCCTCTGAATCCTTTGCCCCTGCAAAATGCTGAGATGTTTTCCTATCTGGGATTTCGTCATTTCGTAATTGACTCAACAGCAATGGGTACGAAGATTTTCCCCACTAGTTGGTTTGTCTGATCTCTGGATTCGAATCTTCCCCAGTCTGGCTATAATAGCCAAGTCATAATAATAATTCAAGTTATAAAATGCCCACTTTGCTTGTAAAGAACAAAACTGACTGGCATGTGATTTATTTCACTTAAATCAGTAAATAAAGCCTGCTTTAAAAGGTTGTTACAAAAGCTAAAAGAGAAGACCTCCAATTTTTAGTAGGATAAAATAATATATGGAAGCCTAACGTTACCAAAAAGAACAATTAGAAAAACCAGATAGAACACTTTATAATCATCAAAGATATGATTAAGCAATTAAGACTATGGAGGTTATGGCTGTAAAGAAGAAAGAACCTCAGAAAGATAACTAATGATCTGAAGTTGCATTTTTTTCCTAGGAGCATTTGCTGACTCCAGTTTCAAGCAAGAAGCTGAGAATCTGGGCTTGGCTCAGGCAGACTGCCACAGGGCTAGGGTGATAAAACTGGAATCAAGAAGCCTCAGAAAACCCTGGTGGTGTAGTGGTTAAGTGCTACAGCTGCTAACCAAGAGGTCAGCAGTTCAAATCTGCCAGGCGCTCCTTGGAAACTCTATGTGGCATTCTACTCCGTCCTATAGGGTCGCTGTGAGTTGGAATCAACTCGACAGCAGTGGGTTTGGTTTGGTTTGGTTTTTTTAAGAAGTTTCAAAACATAGCCAGTTTCCCCCTCAAGATGTTTGCAAAATTTTTGAAGGCACATAGGGCTGGAGGCAAAAACCTCTGAAGAGAAGAATTTTCAAAAGAGTTTTTCAAAACTTTGAGCACCACAGATTAGAGCTAAGAACTTTCCAGGGGTCCTACTGAATATACCAGGCTCTCAGTTCAAAGGCCTGTAGAATTATACACCAAGAACAGGAACAATTGAAAGGTAAACTAAAGCATTAAAAGCAAACTGCAATTAAGCCTTAGGATAGCTCAGTCCCCAAATGACTTAGCATGTTCAGTCTTCACTCTGCCTGCCTAGCAGGAAAATAAATGGTGAACACTCTGGTGGAAAACATCATCATTTGGAGATGCCATAATATTTACAAATAGTGTCTGATATTCAGTCAAAATTAGTAAGCATGCCAAGAGACATTATCATAAAGATAAAAACTAAGAGAAAAACAGGAAATAAAAACAGACACACAGGTGATCCAAATATTGTTTTAGCAGAAACAGGCATTAAAAGAACTATAATTAGTATGTTCAAGAGAGGAAAGCATAGTAAAATGGAGATTTCTACCATAGAATTGGGATCCAAAAAAAAATGGAAATTCTGATATTAAGAAGTCCATATATAGAAACAGCAGAAAACACAACTAAAATACTAGAATTAGTTTCTGAATAGAAAAACAGAGGAAAAAGGAATGAAAAATCCAGAAAAGATTATTAGAAACATGAAAGACACTACAGCAAGTGGAGCCCAGAAGAAGAAGGTAGAAACAGTGGGACAGAAAAATACTTGAAAAGATATTGACCAAGAATTTTCCACTGATACAAGACATCAATCCAGATTTAAGCAACAATAACACAAAAGGAGAGATGGGCTAAACGTAATGTCAAAGCTTCCAGTACTATTATGGAAAAAATAAAATTAACCATTAGTATTAAAAAAAAAAAATTTTTGTATTAGACCTTGTTAAATCAAGGATGAATGTTACAGCCTCTAGTGTCATGACCACTAAAAGCGCAGTGAAAGAATGTTCATATAACCAGTTATTGAGGGGAAAAAACAAAAGAAAAATATACATGTACTGTTCTTACACATAAGAAGCACTCAATTAATGGTCTTTGTTATTATTAAAATCAATAATAATAATTTTAACCACATCTATGTCACCTAATAATGCAACAGTTATATGGACAACATTATCTTGAACTATATTCACAAGCCTCAGGAAAGATACTACAGTTCTCCAGAGGTGTGACTTACCATATCATACAATGCCATTTATAAATCTCATACTAGATTTTTTATTTTCCTCATGAGCTACCCAGGCCAATCAGGCTAATAAGAAAATTTTTAAGAAGTTCACTATGTTTTTCAAAACTCCATTTCTCCCAAGAAAGCCTGGAATTATACACCAGGAACACAGCAAATGAAAGGCATACTAGAGTCTGGTGCATATTAAAAATCATTTGAGGAGAGTTTCCATGAAGTTTCATCAACTAGATAACAATAAAGTTGCATTTTGATTGCTAGTCTTGTTATTTCTTGTGCATAGTTCCCACTTTTAAAAACATGAGAGGTGCATGGATGATCAGTAGGGCAGATTTGGGACACTATAGAGTCTTTAGCCATAGCACCATAATAATAGTGCCAGAATGCAACCTCTATCACAAAAGTCTTTTCAGCTATAGTCATGTGATTATTCTAGCCATAACTAAAAATTACTATAAATACCATGATATGTTAATATATAAAATCAATCTAAATATATTAAATGTTGTTGTTGGGTGCCGTCGAGTCAGTTCCAACTCACAGCAACCCTATATGACAGAGCAGAACTGCCCCATAGCGTTTCCAAGGAGCAGCTGGTGGATCTGAACAGCCAACCTGTTGGTTAGCAGCAGAGCTCTTAACCACTATGTCACCAGGGCTCCAAATATATTAAATAGTAGTCCTAATTTTACATATACAAGTATGTTACATGTGCAGAAATATTTTATATCCTTCAAACTTACAAGTTTGACATTAAGAATACCTAGAAGTCTAGAATCTCTATGAGTTTGCATTATTAATCTAACATTAAAATGGGCCCTGTAACAACTTTTTTTTTAACAACCTTTTATAGAATTATAGAGCCACAGACACTTTATTAATCAGGTCTCTTTTGGTTGTAAGTAACAGAAAGTGAACTCAAGCAGGCTTAGGTTAGAAAGGAATTTATTGACACGCAGATGAAAAGCACAAGGGAAGAACTAGCTGAAGGGCTTAGAAGGATTCAGTTATGCAAAGAATGTCATTAGGCTCTGTCTCCATCTCTTGATTCCTCTTTTTTCTTGGTTGCATTCTTTATCAGACAAACTCACCCCATGAGATGGCCACAAGCAAATGAGACTTAGAAACCTCAGTGGACTGAAATTGTTCTTTCCCAATAGTTACAACAAAAGTCCCATGACAGCTTTTCATATGCCAAAATTAAGTCATATACCAATCACTGGGACTTTTGATTATTTGGACCTTGGTCATGTACCCAGCCTGGGACCACATGGACTGAATATATGAGTAGAGCAGTTTCCCCTTGTAAAGTCAGGGTGCAGTTAGCAGAAAAGGAATGGAGTTAAGCAAGAAAGAAAGAAATGTCCATTATAAATATTTTTTCTGAAAATTTCTCTATGAGAGAGAAATTTTTTTGAATAGAATTTCTGTGCCTAATACTGAAACACCTGCATAAAGTCATATTTCAACATATTTCTCTTAATATAAGAAATCCAATTTGACAACATTTGAAATTACTAAGAGTGTAATTATCATATAAGGTAGTGTGCTCATCCATGCAGTTATTCTGTCTCCTCCTCCCCAACTTCTTACTACCATTTAAACCATCTCTTTTGATAACACCTACTTGATAGAGACATGTATTTATCAAAAATTCTAGTTTGAGACAGGCATAAAGGGAGAAGTGTATTCTGCATGTTCTATATAATTTATTCATGATTATAGACATTAGAAGTTTAAAATTAGAAATTACCTAATGCACTACAACTTCCTATGTTGTAGACAGAATTTTAAATGCTGCCTTGGACTAGATAATTACTTAGAAAAAATACTCATACACTGAGACTCTTCATAGGTCCCCCAGTTTGGCTATAAAAGTGATAAAGAAGGTAGGGATTCCATTATTTCATCCCAGTCGCTAACTTACTGATTTGCTATGGATGTCACCCATTGGTTTGAACAAAGGTTATGAGTGGCTTTTCAGAGCTTCGCATTGGGCACTACATGAAATTGAAGAAAAAAACCTTAGGGAATCATATTTCTGCCTTCATTACAAAGAATAACCTGACATTTAAAAGACCTATATCGAGTCAGTACATGTAAAGCATTCGTCTTCCTCTATCCCTTTCCCGTGACAGACATCACTAATTTATCACTGCACTCCTCATATCCCTCTGAAGATAGAACTCCAAGCAGCTACTATAAAAAAAAGGAAGCACTAAAAATAAAATTATCTCCTAATTATGTCCTTAAAAATGTTCACTTAAGCAACCAACAAGAATTGGAAAAATATCCTTTATCAATGGACCTATATGCATATCTCTTCCAACCCTGAATCTTTTGGGTTTAACTTCCTTAGAATTATATCTATATCTTTTTTTTTTTTTTAATCTTTAGGCATAAGCAATGTTAATAGCTACTCAAGACTCTAGAGTTATTGGAACATTCCATAAATTTTTGCCCAATACCTTTCAGACAGCAATTTGAGAGAGCCAGGAAAAGCACTCAGAAGCACTCTAGGTTCTTACCTCCTGCCATGGCCATTACCATACCTGAAGACTATCTGCGTGGGTTCCTAAGAGTCTTAAAAGAAACCAAAGAGCTCGGGAACAATTCCTTGCCTGCCAGAAGCTCAGAAACAGGCAACAAGATTTTTATATTTTCCAGAATTCCCATAGTGCAAAAAGCCTTCTTCAGTTCCACTGATGAAAAGTCCTTCTTCAAGCAACCATTCAAGTCATGCAGTTTAATGTTTTTCGAATAAGTGAAAAGGCTTGCTTCTTTGCGATTTCAATCCATTTGCTTCCTTTTTTAATGCTCCCTTTTGGTTGCCTTGATAAAGGAACCTGGCACTGCATACATTAATAAAGAATTAGCACAGTGTAATTGCTCTGACACAAGTGTGCTTACCCACAGGATGACCAGGTAGCTTTGGCGTCATGTACTGTGCATCTGGGCAGAAGTCTGCACAGGGAGTCAGTGTGAATCATACCCTTCCTCATTCGGTGGAAGCAAATTCACAGAAACGAGTTACTCAGTCTCAAGGGGCAAGAAAGAATTCTGGCAATGACAAGCATTGGTTTCAGCACTGTTTCTAGGAGAACCAGGGATAATTCTATGAAATGAATGGTTATTAAACTTATATAATAAGAAATATATCTCATCAAGCAATATGGTATCCCTCACTTTACGTAATAGTTTTGTTAGACCAAAATGTTTGTAAAGGCAAAGTGAATCGTATGTTGTCAATGTCCATTACAAAAATCATACATGTTTCCACAGGGAAGAGTTCACCAAATGATGGAAACTGAACTGCACGATGAGAAAGCAGTTACAATTTAGATCTGTCCCATGGCATGCGCTGTGCTGCTCCCAGGGCCAGGCATGCCTACCAGCTCATTTTTTTCTTTGCAGCATTTTTCTCGTTCCAGATCTTCTTTCCACAGCCAGGCACAGTACTATCCCCATTCCCTCAAAATCATATGAATTCCAGGCAAGCCTGGGATTTCCTGACTCAGCACTTGCCTCTGCCAAAATGGTCCCTCGGATGCTTTTTATCAAAGCATTTATAGTATCTAAGAGCTTGCTATGAGTCGGAACCGACTCAATGGCACTGGGTTTGGTTTTGGGTTTGAAGAGCTTAAGGTTGTAAAATCAAATTAAACTGAAAAGGTGGAAAGGGCAGACTTGAGAGAGCCTTTTGAATTGCCAACCTACCAGCAGGTACTTTCAGCCTGAAAAATAATTAGCCCTCTAAGTTTGGAAGTGTGCTTATAAACAGCTATATTTCATCATCTAGGGTATTTTCTATCACAGAAAAATATTTCCCTCTGATTGTTTGACTTGATATCAAATTACACACATTTTCTGGCTTAGCTGATTTTTAGTTTGCCTGAAAAGGTATTAGTACATTTCCTTAGTACACAGAGAAATTAAATGAATTGCCCACAGATTAGTCATTTACAAAGCATCTCTGCCTTGTTTAAAAACAATTTTTATAAATTTGTAACACTTTTACAAATAAAACACCATTTGTCTGTTAGTTTGTCATACTGTGGTGGCTTGCATGCTGCTGTGATACTGGGAGCTTTCCCACCAGTACTTCAAATGCCAGCACGGTCCCACTTGGTGGACACGTTTCAGCAGGGCTTCCAGACCAATACAGACTAGAAAGAAGGACCTGGCTGTATACTTCTGAAAAAAAATTAGCCAGTGAATAGCAGCAGGACACTGTCTGATACAGTGCTGGAAGATGAGCCCCTCAGGTTGAAAGGCACTCAAAAGGCAACTGGAGAAGAACTGCCTCCTCAGAGTTGGCCTTAACAACATGGATAGAGTCAAGCTTTTGGGACCTTCATCTGCTGATGTGGCAGGACTCAAAATAAGAAAACACAGCTGCAAACATCCATTAATAATCAGAACATGGAATGTACAAAGTATGAATCTAGGAAAATTAGAAGTCATCAAAAATGAAACAGAATGCCTAAAAATTGATATCCTAGGCATTAGTGAGCTAAAACGTACTGGTACTGCCATTTTGAATCAACAATAATATGTCTACTATGTGAGGAATGACAAATTGAAGAGAAAGGGCATTGCATTCATCATCAAAAAGACCGTTTCAAGATCTATCCTGAAGTACAAAGCTGTCAGTGATAGGATAATACCTATATGGATATAAGGAAGACCAGTTAATATGGTATTATTCAAATTTGCACACCAACCACTAAGGCCAAAGATGAAGAAATTGAAGATTTTTGTCAACTTCAGCAGTCCAAAATTGATCGAACATGCAATCAAGACGCATTGATAATTACTGCTGATTGGAATGCAAAAGTTGGAAACAAAAAGAAGGGTTGGTAGTTGAAAAATATGGCCTTGCTGATAGAAAGGATGTCGGAGATCACATGATAAAATTTTGAAAGACCAACAACTTCTTCACTGCAAATATCTTTGTTCAACAACGTAAACAGCAACTACACATGTGGACGTCACCGGAAGGAATCACAGGAATAAAACTGAATATATATGTAGAAAGAGACAACAGAAAAGCTCAATATCATCAGTCAGAGGAAGGCCGGGGCCAACTGTGGAACAGACCATCAACTGCTCATATGCAAGTTCAAGTTAAGTTGAAGAAAATTATAACAAGTCCACAAGTGCCAAAGTACTACTGTCTTAGTCATCTAGTGCTGCCATAACAGAAATACCACAAGTGGGTGGCTTTAACAAAGATAAATTTATTTTCTCACACTCTAGTAGGTTACAAGTCTAATTTCAGGTGTCAGATCTAGGGGAAGGCTTTCTCTCTCCGTCAGCTCTGGAGTAAGGTCCTTGTCCTCAATCTTCCCCTGGTAGTGAAGCTTCTCAGGTGCAGGAACCCATGTCCAGAGGACACGCTCTGCTCCTGGTGCTGCTTTCTTGGTGGTATGAGGTCCCAATTCTCTGCTTGCTTCCCTTTCATCTCTTGAAAGATAAAAGGTGGTGCAGACCATACTGCAGGGAAACTCCTTTATCTTGGATCAGGGAGGCGACTTGAGTAAGAGTGGCGCTACAATCCTACCCTAATCCTCTCAAAATAAAATTACAATCACAAAATGGAGGACAACCACACAGTACTGGGAATCATGGCCTAACCAAGTTGACACATATTTTTTGGAGGACACAATTCAATCCATAACAACAATCTTCTATATATTCCACCTGAATTTAGAGACCATCTCAAGAAAAGACTTGACTCATTGAACAGTAATGACCAAAGTCCAGATGAGTTGTGGAATGACATCAAAGACATCATACATGAAGAAAACAAAAGGTCATTAAAAAGAAAGGCAGAAAGAACAGACAAAAATGGATGTCAGAAGAGACTCTGAAAGTTGCTTTTGAACGTAGAGTAGCTAACGCAAAAGGAAGAAATAAAGTAAAATTGCTGAAGAGAAGATTTTAAAGGGCAGCTCAAGAAGGCAAAGTAAAGTATTATAATGAAATGTACAAAGACCTAAAGATAGAAAACCAAAGGGAAAGAACACGCTTAGCTTTTCTCAAACTGAAAGAACTGAAGAAAAAATTCAAGCCTTGACTTGCAATATTGAAGGATTCTACGGGGAAAATACTAAACGATGCAGGGAGCATCAAAACAGTATGGAAGGAATACAGAGTAATTTTACCAAAAAGAGCTGGCCGATGTTCGACCATTTCCAGGGCAGCATATGATCAAGTACTGATGGTACTAAAGGAAGAGGTCAGAGCTGCAATGAAGGCACTGGCAGAAAACAATGCTCCAGGAACTGACAGAATACCAACTGAGATGTTTCAACAAACGGATGCAGCACTGGAAGTACTAACTCGTCTATGCCAAGAAATTTGGAAGACAGCTACCTGGTCAACCAAAAGGAAGAGATTCATATTTGTACCCATTCCAAAGAAAGGTGAGCCAACAGAATACAGAAATTATCAGTAATATCACACGCAAGTAAAATTTTGCTGAAGATCACTCAAAAGCAGTCGCAGCAAAACATCTACAGGATGCTGCCAGAAATTCAAGCTGGATTCAAAATAGGACGTGGAATGAGGAATATTGTTGGTGATGTGAGATCAATCTTGGCTGAAAGCAGAGAATACCGGAAAGATATTTGTTGTTGTTGTTAGGTGCCATCAAGTCAGTTCTAACTCATAGCGACCCTAAAAGACCTAAAGAGGTCTTTTACAGCAGATTTGCCGAATGCAATGCATCATTTGATTTCCTGACTGCTGCTTCCATGGCTGTTGATTGTGGATCCTAGTAGAATAAAACCCTTGATAATGTCAATCTTTTCTCCATTTATCATGACACTGCTTATTGGTCCAGTTGTGAGAATTTTTGTCTTCTTTGTGTTGAAGGCTGAAGGCTGTGGTCTTTGATCTTCATCAGTAAATGCTTCACATCCTCTTCCCTTTCAGCAAGCAAGGTTTTGTCATCTTGCATATTGCAGGTTGTTAATGAGTCTTCCTCCAATCCTGATGCCCCATTCTTCTTCATATAGTCCAGCTTCTCAGATTATGTGCTCAGCATACAGATTGAATAAATACGGTGAAAGGATATAACCCTCATGCACACATTTCCTGAAGATGTTTACCTGTGTTTTATTGACTATGCAAAGGCATTTGGCTGTGTGGATCATAACAAGTTACGGATAAGATTGCAAAGAATGGGAATTCGAGAACCCTTAATTGTGCTCATCAGGAACCTTACATAGATCAAGAGGCAGTTGTTAAAATAGATCAAGGGAATACTGTGTGGTTTAAAATCAGGAAAGGCATGTGTCAGGGCTATATCCTTTCACCATACTTATTCAATCTGTATGCTGAGCAAATAATAGGAGAGGCTTGACTATATGAAGAAAAAAGTGGCATCAGGATTGGAGGGAGACTCATTAACAACCTGCAATATGCAGATTACACAACCTTGCTTGCTGAAAGTGAAGAGGACTTGAAGCATTTACTGATGAAGATTAAAGACCACAGCCTTCAGTATGGATTGCACTTCAACATAAAGAAAACAAAAATCCTCACAACTGGACCAATGAGCAACATTATGATAAATGGAGAAAAGATTGAAGTTGTCAAGGATTTCATTTTACTTGGATCCACAATCAACACCCATGGAAGCAGCAGTCAAGAAATCAAATGACATACTGCACTGGGCAAACCTCCTGCAAAAGACCTCTTTAAAGTGTTAAAAAGCAAAGATGGCACCTTGAAGACTAAAGTGCACCTGACCCAAGCCAAGGTGTCCCCAATCACCTCATGTGCATGTGAAAACTAGACAATGAATAAGGAAGATTGAAGAAGAATTGATGCCTTTGAATTGTGGTGCTGGCGGAGAATACTGAATATCCCATGGGCTGCCAGAAGAACAAACAAATCTATCTTGGAAGGAGTACAGCCAAAATGTTCATTACTAGCATGGATGGCGAGACTTTGTCTCACATAATTTGGACATGTTATCAGGAGGGACCAGTCCCTAGAGAAGGGCATCATGCTTGGTAAATTAGACAGTCAGCAAGAAAGAAGAAGCCTTTCAATGAGATAGAACGACACAGTGGCTGCAACAATAGACACAAGCATAACAATGATTGTGAGGATGACACAGAACCAGGCAGTGGTTCGTTCTGTTGTACACAGGGTCGCTATGAGTCAGAACTGACTCAATGGCACCTAACAACAACAACAATGTGAATTAAAATTAACCAATCAAATTTTATAGTTAAAATATGATTGGATTACTTTAGATGAGATTATAGGTCCCCCTATATAAACACTGGGTTTATATAAGCAATGTTACCAATTAATTAGCCAGGTCATTTCTTTATTCATTCAATTTGCACTATGTGCAAGGTACTATGTTATCTGCTGTGTAGGATGTCTTCAGGCAGGTAACACACAAAACACCCAAACTGCAACAAAGTGTCCAAACATACAATCTCAACAAGTGAGGCACAAAGAAATTCCATGAGAATTTAAAAGAGAGAGAGGTTATTTCTATGTGAAGGAATCACGAAAAAATAGCAAAATTGGTCCTGAAAGACGGATAGGACTTTAAACAGAAGACACAATAGAGACGATCATTCCAGGGGGAGAAAGCAAGTAAGTGCTACAGAAGTGATGGTGACAGGTAAGAAGCCCAGTTTTTCTGCAAAACAGTGTGTAAGAAGAAAGTTAATAAACACAGCTGGTTAAGCCAGGCTATGGTACAGCAAATAAGGTAGTTGGAGGTTAATTTATGACTAGGGGAAAATATTTAATGTATTGCACAGAAAGCTAATAAAATAAGTGTTATGCTTTTAAAACAATCAGGTAAGAATGGAAAGACACTAGATGTAAAGAGAAGAGCTAGGAGATCAATGTAATGGTCCCAATGAGAGGAAACGCAGGTCCAGATTAGCATCAAGAGAACTGATAGGAGACTGCTGGTTTCTCCCACAAGACGCCAAGCTCCCTAGTGGCATGCACCCTGTTTACTCTCGTTTGTGGCAAATACTACACATTCAATATCTGATGAATGAATGAGATGGAACTGAGAGATACTGTGGAAGTAATGTTGGCAGATATATGAAATGGTAAACAATGGAAGGAAAAAGCGGGGAGATGATTTAAGATTTTGAGACTCTTGGGAGCAATTTTCATGTTAAGAACATAAGGAGACGTTCTGGAGATAATGCATTGTTATTTATTCATTCTATGGGTATTTTTGAGCACCTATATTTTTTATGATGTGCAGAAGCCCTGGTGGTATAGTGGTTAAGAGCTCGGCTGTAACTAAAAGCCCAGCAGTCTGAATCCACCAGCCACTCCTTGGAAACCCTACGGGGCAGTTCTACTCTGTCCTATAGCATTGGAATCGACTCGCAGCAACGGGTTTGGTTTTTTTGGTATAATGTGCAGGTTCACATGGAATTTTGAAAACACTGAATCTGAGGTGCTAAGATGGATACTCAAGTGGATATGTTTAAAATGTGGTATTATGTTTAGCAGAGAAAGGTCTATTGAGAGAGCATTTTAATGATCTCTCAATTACCTAAGACTTCTGTGTTGCTGAATCTACTCATATTTCACATCGAAAATTGTTCTTAGCCCCCAATTTGTAATTTCTGACTTTTAAAATAAGTGACAGCTTACATTTTAAAGACAATTTGTTTGAGAAACACATTTGGTCTTTCCTTCTCTTTCATAAGCGAAATTACAATAAACTCTAGAAATAATACATATTGCTCATAAGAGACTCAGAGCTTAATGGTTTAATCAAATATGATAATCTTCATCTTAATATCCATATTCTAAGTATCACCAGAACTGAATTTTTACTAACTATAACTAATACTGATAAGAATAAAATACATCACAATTCTAAAAAAATTTAATTGGTTTAACAGATAAGATTTAAGAGTTGTACTTGTTTTGGATATGTCTTTTCAAAAGAACTATAAGCTTCAGGAAAATTTTTGCACTTAACCTATTTTTCTCGTAAAATATTTGCCATTAATTGTTTCCTGCTCACATTTAAGGAAAAGAGAGATCCAGTTACTAGCATAGACTTACCCATCAAAACAAGGCAGTTGTAAAATATTTCGAGTATTTTCTGAAAGTTCCATTTGTAAAATAAACTCACACTCAAAAATCAGGTATGACTCCCTTTATTTTTGAGGTGGAGCAACATTTAAGGGGCAAATAGACTCAAATATTTGTAATCTACAAATGCCACATGTGCTTCTGTGGCTCTATCGTCTCTTTCAGCCACCTCCTTGGCATTTGTATATATTCAAGTGCATTACAGCGTGTGTGTGCATATGTGTGCATATGTGTAATCAGTCTGCTTTCTTTTAAAATTGTTAGCAACTTCATGGCAAGGACCACAGCCTTTATATCCATTCTAGTTCCCATCACAACTAATAGACATCTATATCTAGTGGTTACTAAATTATTGTGAGTAACTGAATTCTAATGACTCTATTTATCTTTTGGGTTAGAGATGTGGGAGGTACATTTTCAGTTTCAATCCATAGCATAAAACAGGTCATTTCACCTAAAGAGTCTCTGGAGAGCTTCTAAATCCAGGTTGTTTTGGTAATAACAACATTTTTGCCTTCTAAGGCATTTGTTTCCCTACTGGTTCATTCCTTAAGATAAAATAGTTGTTTCCATATTTTCGTGGAAATAGAACATGCATAATTGGACCCAATGAGCAACACCTATCCTTAAAATGTACCCAAGCTATATGGTATATGCAGAGTTTAACAAGGAAACCCAGAAGACTCCCACTGCATTAAGGTACAGGAAAGTAAAATAATCACGTTCTACATCTCAGTGGAGAACCTTAAGAGAAAACATTCTATTCTCAGGGATTTAAAGATACCATAAAAAGTTTAATATATACAAATCAAGATAAGAATAATTCCTTAATTATATCCAGTATGGTGACACAAAGAAAAATATATTTTGAGGGAACAACTAGGAAAGGAAATAAAATGTTATATAAATAGTCCTCGAGGGCATTTAAGTAGTTTAACGAGCCCTCTTCTTAAGTATTTGAAGAAGTCTTAACTAACTGAAGAGATGAAGCATTTTTTTTTAAATAATTTTTATTGTGCTTTAAGTGAAAGTTTACAAATCAAGTCAGTCTGTCACATGTAAGCTTATATACACCTTACTCCATACTCCCACTTACTCTCCCCCTAATGATCATCCCACTCCCTCCTTCCAGTCTCTCCTTTTGTGACGATTTTGCCAGTTTCTAACCCTCTCTACCCTCCCATCTCCCCTCCAGACAGGAGATGCCAACACAGTCTCAAGTGTCCACCTGATATAAGTAGCTCACTCTTCGTCAGCATCCCTCTCCATACCATTGTCCAGTCCCTTGCATGTCTGATGAGTTGTCTTCGGGAATGGTTCCTGTCCTGGGCCGATGAAGCATTTCTTCAGCAAATGAGTGACTTTCTGGTAAAGTATGAGTAATGCCGTGAATAAAAGTGAGACACTATGCTAGGAAGGCCTAACATAAAATGTCTAGAGACTTCCATTATGAGCACAAAGGCTTCCACACCCTAGCTTTCAACTGCATCATGGTGATAATAAACTATCCCAAACAACTGTTTCCACACCACTGCAAGTTTTTCTAAGATAGTGCGGGCACTTTTTTTTTTAAGTGCAGGTATTTAAACTGACTGTGTAGAATAGAATGCTTAATAAGTTTGGAGTTTTGACCATTTCAAGAACATTCACAGACTACAGTAGAACTTTTCATTTTTATAGCAATAAGTGACATAAGAAGAGCTTCATGTGGTGACTGTATTCTTACAAGCTTTCTTGGAAGAATGATACAATAAAATGTTTTCACCTCATTTATTCTCTCTTTCTAGCTAATGTGATATTGCATTAAATCTTTCCTAGGGCATGAGTCTGACTGTGGTAGACTCTTATTTTCTAATTATAAACTTGAAAGAAAAAGCAAAAACGGAAAACCAAAAAAAAAAAAAGAGCATTAAGATTGGTAAACATGCCTTAGATCATTTTCTTTTCTAATTTATCATTCTTTCCACAAATATTTACTGAGTCTCAACTCTGTGCCAAGTGCTACTTTAGATACTGGGTATATAGGAATGAAGAAGACAGAAAAACTGTTTTAATGTAACTTGCATTATGCGAGAAGACAAAAGATAAACTAGTAAACAAATACACTGAAATTAATTTCAGTTAGACAGTGTCTTAGTTTTCTAGAGGTGCTGTAGCAAAATACCACAAAGTAGGTAGCTTTAAAGAATAGAAATTTATTTTCTCACAGTTGTGGAGGCTAGAAGTCCAAGTTCAAGGAATTGGCAGGGCCATGCTCTTCCTGTTCTCTAAAGGGAAAGCCTTCCTTGTCTCTTCCAGCTTCTTGTATCCCTTGCATTTCTTGGTATTCCTTGGCTTTGCGGAGCATTTATACATGATGTCTGTCTTTCGCCATGTGATTCTGTCTCCCTGTCTGTTCTCCCTTTTATAGATACCACTCAGAAGGGCTCAGAACCCACTGTTCTGCAGTATGACCTCCTTACTCTGATAACACCTTCGAAGAAAGAAACTATTTCCGAGTTAGGTCAGATTCACAGGTACAGGGGTTAGGACTTGAACATACTTTTTTTTTTTTCTTTTGGAGGGGGGCACAATTCAATCCACAGCAGTCAGTTAGTGTTTTGGGCTATGAAGAAACTAAAGAGAGTGATAGGGAGTGACAGGTGAAGAGGGGGCACTGCTTTAGATTGGGCAGCTATTTCTAAGTACAGTGGGAATCTACTGAATGCCTTTACGCAGAGAAGAAACATGATCCAATTCATATTTTTAAAATACCATGTTAGCTGCTGTGTGGATATTATATCATTATGGTTCAAAAGCAAGAGCAGAGTGACCAGTTATTAAGTTATTGTAGTATCTCAGGAGATGAATGATGACACCCTGGTCTAGTGGAAGACTGGGATGAAGATGATCAGAAATGGTCAGATTTGAGGTATATTTTGGTAGTAAAGCACATAAGACTTGCTAAGGGATTGTGTGTGTGGACAGGAGGTAAAAAGAGTAATCAAGAAAAACTTAGTATATTAATTTCCATGACTGAATAACTGTGTATCATTTGCTGGTATGGAAAAGCACAGAGATAAGAAGGAAAATCGAGGGTTCTCTTACGGTCCTTGTATTAGGAAAGTTTAAGTTATGCTATGGTAATAACGATCCCAAAATTCCAGTGACTTAGTGTAACAAAAGGTTATTTCACACCCACTATAAGTGTTCAGTGCAGGTCAGCTGGGGGCTGTGCTCCACACAGTCTCTCAGAGACCAGGATGATAGAACTCCACCATCTTGTAGGTGAATCAACTGGATCCCACAGTTTCCTTGGTTGTCATGTAAGAATCATACATGAAAAAATTGGAGAATCATGCATGGACTTTTCACTGCAAAACACTTGGGTTTGCCTTTGCCAGAACTAGTCACATGGCCCAACCTAACTTTAAGAGGGCTGGGAAATGCACAGGAGCAAATGGAATATTTGTTGGGATTTCTGTCTCTGCTACACACCTGCAGGTTTTGAAATGTCTATTAGTCATTCTCACTTATTGTTTTCCTTTTAACACCACGCAAGTTGAGATTTTACTCAATCACCAAAAGTGATTTCTTATCAATCACTAAGAAGTAACAAACTAAAACAATCTTGTATTGGGTGATATATTTCTTTGGATATATATGTTCCAGAATAGTTGGTAATTTTATCCATCAAGGTCTTAAAAAGAAATAGTACTTAACTTAGGATAACTCAAGGGGGATTTATTTACAAAGGGCTTTTTTTTTTTTTTTTTTAATTTCCAAAAAAAAAAGGTGTGGGTAAATATAGGGAGATCCCTGTACAGTAACCTGGGCTGTTACTACCCTAAGGCTGAAAGAGATGAGAAGAAGAAGTGTTTATTAGAACACAGGAGAGGATCATGTAGAGGACGTAGTCTTGAGAAGAGCGGTAATCTTTGTTAAAGGAAACCTCACAAAAAGGAACCAATAGAACAAACACCCTGATCTCATTTTCCCTGCCCCCAACTACTGATAGAGGTCCAGTAACCAAATCCAATTGGAACCTAGCAGAAATAGGAGTCCACAGTCTACACAAGTCACCTCCCAGGGCAAAGAACTGGTTGGAAAACAGAATAGACAGGTACATAGAAGGTAACAGCTACAGAAAAATCTCTGCCTGATTTTTTCATACGAAAAGCACTGTGTGTAATGGCAAGATCACCCTAGTCATAATTCCGCATGTGAATTCTGTCTTCATCCAACAATTGTCTAAACATCATATATATTCTGTCAAAAATTATTTTAAAAGATAGTTCAGCACTCAAAGAAAACTTTTAAGACTCTAAAGTTCTATTAGATGAAAAGCTTTGAGGAATAGGTGTTATTAATAACAATACCATTTTAATTTCTAAATCTCATCATTCCTATATTGTAAAATAATGGCATGCCTAGAAATTACATGTACCCTATTGGGTCGCTATGAGTCAGAATTGACTCGACGGCAAAGGTTTTTATGTCCATCTGTAAAAAAATGAAACGGGACCCATAGCTCACACTGCACACAAAAACTAACTCAAAATGTACCAAAGACCTAAATATGAAACCAAAAACTATAAAGATCATAGAAAAAAAATAGGGTCAATGCTAGAGGCCCTAATACATGGCATAAATAGGATATAAACTATAAATAACAGTACACAAACAATAGAAAATAAGCTAGATAACTGGGATCTTCTAAAAACTAAACACTTAACACTCCTCAAAAGACTTCACCAAAAGAGTAAAAAGAGAACCTAGAGACTAAGAAAAAAAAATTTGGCTTTGACAAGCCTGACAAAGTTCTAATCTCTAAAATCTGTAGGAATATCCAACCCCTCTACAACAAAAAGACAAACAATCCAATTAAAAAATGGGCAAAGGATACGAACAGACAGACACTTCACCAAAGAAGACATCCACACAGCTAACAGACACAGAAGGAAATGATCGTGATCACTGGCCATTGTTGTTGTTGTTGTTAGGTGCCGTTGAGTCGGTTCTGACCCATAGGAACCCTATGCAAAACAGAACAAAACACTGCCCAGTCCTGCGCCATCCTCAAAATCATTGTTATCCTTTAGCTCATTGTTGCAGCGACTGTGTCAATCCACCTCATCAAGGGTCCTCCTCTTTTCCGCTAACCCTGTGCTTTGCCAAGCAAGATGTCCTTCTCCAGGGACTGATCCCTCCTGACAACATGTCCAAAGTATGTCAGACGCAGTCTCGCCATCCTTGCTTCTAAGGAGCATTCTGGTTGTACTTCTTCTAAGACAGATTTGTTCGTTCTTTTGGCAGTCCATGGTATATTCAATATTCTTCACCAACACCACAATTCAAAGGCGTCAACTCTTCTTCGGTCTTCCTTATTCATTGTTCAGCTTTCACATGCATATGATGCAACTGAAAATACCATGGCTTGGGTCAGACACACCTTAGTCTTCAGAGTGACATCTTTGTTCTTCAACACTTTGAAGAGGTCCCTTGCAGCAGATTTACCCAATGCAATGCGTCTTTTGATTTCTTGACTGCTGCTTCCATGGCTGTTGATTGTGGATCCAAGGAAAATGAAATCCTTGACAACTTCCATCTTTTCTCCGTTTATCACGATGTTGCTCATTGGTCCAGTTGTGAGGATTTTTGTTTTCTTTATGTTGAGGTGCAATCCATACTGAAGGCTGTGGACTTTGATCTTCATTAGTAAGTGCTTCAAGTCCTCTTCACTTTTAGCAAGGAAGGTTCTGTCATCTGCATAACGCAGGTTGTTAATGAGTCTTCCTCCAATCCTGATGCCCCGTTCTTCTTCATATAGTCCAGCTTCTCCTATTATTTGCTCACCATACAGATTGAATAGGTATAGTGAAAGAATACAACCCTGACACACACCTTTCCTGACTTTAATTCAATCAATATCCCCTTGTTCTGTCCAAACAACTGCCTCTTGATCTATGTAAAGGTTCCTCATGAGCACAATTAAGTGTTCTGGAATTCCCGTTCTTCGCAATGTTATCCATAATTTGTTCTGATCCACAAAGTTGAATGCCTTTGCAGAGTCAATAAAACACAAGTAAATATCCTTCTGGTATTCTCTGCTTTCAGCCAGGATCCACCTGACATCAGCAATGATATCCCTGGTTCCATGTCCTCCTCTGCAACTGGCCTGAATTTCTGGCAGTTCCCTGATGATATACTGCTGCTGCAGCCATTTTTGAATGATCTTCAGCAAAATTTTGCTTGCCTGGGATATTAACGATATTGTTCTATAATTTCCACAGTCAGTTGGATCACCTTTTTTGGGACTAGGCATAAATATGGATCTCTTCCAATCAGTTGGCCAGGAAGCTGTCTTCCATATTTCTTGGCATAGACGAGTGAGCACCTCCAGCGCTGCATTTGTTTGTTGAAACATCTCAGTTGATAGTCCATCAGTCCCTGGAACCTTGTTTTTCGACAATGCCTTCAGTGCAGCTTGGACTTCTTCCTTCAGTACCATTGGTTCCTGATCATATGCCACCTCTTGAAATGGTTGAACATTGACTAATTCTTTTTGGTATAATAACTCTGTGTATTCCTTCCATCTTCTTTTGATGCTTCCTGTGTCATATAATATTTTCCCCATAGAATCCATAGAATCCATAGAATCCTTCACTATTGCAACTCGAGGCTTTAATTTTTCCTTCAGTTCTTTCAGCTTGAGAAATGTTGAGCGTGTTCTTCCCTTTTGGTTTTCCATGTCCAGCTCTTTGCATATGTCATTATAACACTTTGTCTGCTCGAGCAGCCCTTTGAAATCTTTTGTTTAGTTCTTTTACTTCATCAATTCTTCCTTTTGCTTTAGCTGCTCCATGTTCAAGAGCAAGTTTCAGAGTCCTCTCTGACATCCATCTTGGTCTTTTCTTTCTTTCCTGTCCTTTCAATTATCTCTTGATTTCTTCATGGATGATGTCCTTGATGTCATTCCACAACACGTCTAGTCTTCATTCACTAGTGTTCAAAGCATCAAATCTATTTTTGAGATGGTCTCTAAATTCAGGTGGGATATGCTCAAGGTCATATTTTGACTCTCGTGGACTTGCTCTGATTTTCTTCAGTTTCAGCTTGAACTTGCATATGAGCAATTGATGGTCTGTTCCACAGTTAGCCCCTGGCCTTGTTCTGATTGATGATATTGAGCTTTTCCATTGTCTCTTTCCACAGATGTAGTCAATTTGATTTCTGTGTGCTCCATCTGGCGAGGTCCACCACTTATGTTGGTGAAAGAAGGTATTTGCAATGAAGAAGTTGTTGGTCTAGCAAAAATTCTCTCATTCAATGTCCAGCATTGTTTCTGTCACCAAGGCCATATTTTCCAACTATTGATCCTTCTCCTTTGCTTCCAACTTTCGCATTCCAGTTGCCAGTAGTTATCAATGCATCTTGGCTGCATGTTCGATCAATTTCAGACTGCAGCAGCTGATAAAAATCTTCTGTTTCTTCATCTTTGGCCCTAGTGATTGGTGCGTAAATTTGAATAACAGTCATATTAACTGGTCTTCCTTGTAGGGGTATGGATATTATCCTATCACTGACAGCACTGTACTTCAGGATAGATCTTGAAATGTTCTTTTTGACGATGAATGCAACACCATTCCTCTTCAAGTTGTCATTCCCAGCATAGTAGACTATATGATTGTCTGATTCAAAACGGCCAATACCAGTCCATTTCAGCTCATTAATGCCTAGGATATTGAGGTTTATGTGTTCCATTTCATTTTTGACAATTTCCAATTTTCCTAGATTCATACTTTGTACATTCCAGGTTCCAATTATTAATGGAAATTTACAGCTGTTTCTTCTCATTTTGAGTCATGCCACATCAGCAAATGAAGGTCCTGAAAGCTTTACTCCATTCACACCATTAAGGTCAACTCTACTTTGAGGAGGCAGCTCTTCCCCAGTCGTCTTTTGAGTGCCTTCCAACCTGGGGGGCTCATCATCCAGCACCATGTCATACAATGTTCTGCTGCTATTCATAAGGGTTTCACTGGCTAATGCTTTTCAGAAGTAGACTGCTGGGTCCTTCTTCCTAGTCTGTCTTAGTCTGGAAGCTCGGCTGAAACCTGTCCTCCATTAGAGAAATGCAAATCAAAACCACCATGAGATACCATCTCACCCCAACATTACTGGCATGAATCAAAGAAACAGAAAATAACAAATGTTAGAGAGGCTACAGAGAGCGTGGAACTCTTATGCACTGCTTTTAAGAACGTAAAATTGTATAACCTTTCTGGAAAATGATATGGTGTTTCCTTAAAAAGATAGAAACAGAAATACCATATGATCCAGCAATCCCATTCCTAGAAATATACCCTAGAGAAATAAGACCCATCATACAAATAGACATATGCACACCATGTTCATTGCAGCATTATTCACAACAGCAAAAAGATGGAAACAACCTAAGTGTCTATCAACAGATGTATGGATAAACAAACTATAGTGCATACACACAATGGAGTTCTACACAATAAAGAACAATGATGAATCAGTGAAACATCTCACAATGTGGATAAATCTGGACGGCATTATGCTGAGTGAAATAAGTCAATCACAAAAGGATAAATACTGTATGAGACCACTATTATAAAAGCTCATGAATAAGTTTACAAACAGAAAGAAAGACTCTTTGGTGGTTACTAGGGAAGGAAGGGCTAGGGAAGGAAAAACACTAACTAGACAATAGATAAATGGTAACTTTTGTGAAGGGTAAGACAGTACACAAGACTGGGGAAGCCAGCACAGCCTGTACAAAGCAAGGTCATGGAAGCTTCATAGACACATCCAAACTCCCTGAGGGACCAAATTGCTCGGCTGAGGGCTGTGGGGACCACAGTCTCAGGGGACATGTAGCTCAACTGGCATAACACAGTTAATAAAGAAAATGTTCTACATCTTACTTTGGTAAACAGCATCTGGGGTCTTAAAAGCTTGTGAGCAGCCATCTAAGATACTCTACTGGTCCCACCCTGTCTGGAACAAGGGAGAATGAAGAAAATCAAAGACTCAACAGAAAGATTAGTCCAGAGGACTAATGGAGCACAACTACCACAGCCTCCATCAGATTGAGTCCAGCACAAGTAGATGGTGCCCAGTTACCACCACCAACTGCTCTGACAGGGATTAAAATAGATAGTCCCAGACAGAGCTGGAGAAAAATGTAGAACAAAATTCTAACTCAAAAAGAAAGACTAGACTTGCTGGCCTAACAGAGACTGGAGAAACCCCAAGAGTATGATCCCTAGACACATTTTTAACTCAGTACTGAAGTCACTCCAGAGGTTCACCTTTCAGCCAAAGACTAAACAGACCCATAAAACAAAATCAGACTAAGTGGGTACACCAGCCCAGGGGAAAGGACAAGAAGGCAGGAGGGGACAGGAAAGCTGGTAATGGGGAACCCAAGGTCAAGAAGGGGAGAGCACTGACATGTCATTGGGTTGGCAACCAGTCACAAAACAATATGTGTATTGTTTAATGAGAAACTGATTTGCTCTGTAAACCTTCATCTAAGAAAAAAAAAAAAGAATGAAAAAATTGTATATATATAATTTTAAATAACAATGTACACAAAATAAATTTACAAAAATACGTCTAAGTACTATGTAACATTCTAAATATGCAGTCATATTTTTCTTTTACCTTAGAAATATGGTTTCAATCACATATGAGTTTATACAGGATTCAAAATAAAATTTTTACTTAATTTAATATCAAATATGCTAAAATTCAGTGGGGCAGTTCTACTCTGTCCTATAGGGTCGCTATGAGTCGAAATCAACTTGATGGCACTGGGTTTCTTTTTTTTTTTTTTGGTATGCTAAAATTTAATATATATTAATGTATACCCCAAATATTCATGAGTATAATTAGAGGAACTATTGACAAAATATTTGAATCTAAACAATAACTGCTACAAGTAAAATGCACAAAACCATACTGGTATCCAGAAGAATATTACCATATAGTCGACTATCAGACAAATCTCATTGGAATAAAGGCCATAGTGGAGACCCAAAACCCACTATCATCCAACTCATGGTGACCCCATATGGTTTCCAAGTCTGTAAATCTCTACAGAAGCAGACTGTCACATCTTTCTCCTGAGGAGCCCCTGGTGATTTTGAACTGCCAACCTTTCAGTTAGCAGTCAATCATTTCAACCACTGCCCACCAGGGCTCCTTATAGTGGAGATGGGGAGGCTAAATAAAACCTAATTAAGTAATAAAAGCAAGAATTGAACTAAGCCAATGACAATGGGAATTAGAGAACCTGGGGTGGCAAATGGTGAGGAAGCATGCAAAACATATTAAGTAGAAATCATTTAAAGTGATTTCTAGGATATGATACTGGATACTGAGGGATAGATGTGAGAGAAGAATCTAAGATCATGCTACAATGCTGCATTATTAGCAAATAATTAAGAGATCTGGGAAATTATCATGAGTGTAAAGTACCTGTGGAGCAGCCAAGTGGGAATGCCAAAGAGGCAGTTGCTTTAGTTCACAGCAAGGCAAATATGTTAGCTCCAAATATTAATATGCAACCAACTTCTTGTTGTTCTAGACTACTCTGTTCTTTTTCTTAAAGCTAAATAGTTTAAACAAAATATTTACCGATATTATACAAAAGGATATTTACTATAGGATGAATACTATGTGTTGACAAAAATGTGTCCCTGCTTGTGGTGAATTCAGACATGACTCGTCCTTTCTTGCCTTTTGCTGCTTCAAATCAGGAATTCAAAGAAAAAAGGCTGGTGCTTAAATATTGGGTGGACCTATGGTCTATAGACCCTGACCCCTTTGTCTCCCACAGTACCTGTTTGGTTCACAATCAAAGGTCTGCACAGCTAAAAGACTACCCATTTTTTTTCACTCCAAGCAGGTGATACTATCACTTCTTCGATTGCCAGTAACCAATGAGGGAGTGCTGAAGTGAGGTGGACTGGACTTCGGGCAAGAGAGACAGACTGGGATGGGCAGCCACCATTGTAGGATAAACTGACATCAAAACAGGTGGGAGAAATAATAGAACCCTTTATTTTTTGCTGAGACACTTCCCAACATCTCTTTAGGCTGAAAATTTGAGTTATTTCTCTGATTATAAATTCAGTTAGATTTCTATTCAGAATGGCAGATGCCAAGTTTGTGAAGCATGCACACATACACACATTAGCATTTGAAACAGGTTTTGCAAACTACTGCAACTGAATACTATATATAGGTCTAGGGTTTAGCTGAAAGGCTGAAAATATGAATTTAAAATCATACAGTAAGTAGCAATCAAAGCCATGGGTAAGTGTGGTCACATGGGGGCATCTGTAGAACATAATGGCTAAGGATGGAATCTTAGGGAACATTGCATTTTACATATTCACTACCCTAAGCCAGATGATATTTGTACCCCACACCAATATCTTTAGTACTGATGACACAGAAAAATATTAATAAGGTTAATTGAAACAAACACAAAATATTAACATTTATCAGTAATTGGTATAAAGGGCTGCCAAATCCCCCATTTTCCACTTGAGATCACTAAAGATAAGGGGTGGGGAACTTTTATGTTATTTTGTGCCACAACTGCCTCACAGGTTTTGCATTTCTATCAGCTGTGTCTCAGCCACCTGCCCTTTCAATGGATCACACACAGTGCCCCCTCTAGTAGGAACGGTGGGAAGAGGAAAGGGAGGATCTTGCTTTCTTCCTTTTCTGAGTGCCATCTTCATTCTCCCTCTCTTTTTGTGTCTCAGGCCAGAGAGTTACACCAGTCTCGTTTTTCTGTTTACTTTTTCCTAGCTTCCCGGCTGTTCTCTGAACAGTCTCTTCCCAGCCAGTCTTCCAATCATACCCCATTCTATGAAATATTTATAGTGCAAGGTGCAAGGAAAAGAAAATTCCACCTCTCTTTCGATTTAAAGTCAAAGGAAAAGCTGGACCATTGCCTAAAAACATCTCTGCATTACTCTGCACCACTTCCTGCCACTGCAGAGCTGGTACAGGGCTCTGAGGCAAGATGCTAAGTCTGATGGAGCAGGGGAAAGAAGAGATGTCCTGGAAAGCAGCTGAATACTAGATAGAGAAGCAGGAAACTGACAACTCATAATTAATATGTGAATGTTTGACACGTTAATCTCACATTAACCTCAACCATCTAGCTCGATAAATACTGTATGCTGAAGTTCAGATTTCTAGTCTAAAGATTACTAATATCATCATTACCAGTTTTTATCAAGCTCCTTAAATATAAAAGGGTACTTGTCAGCTGGCTGCTGTTTTGAATATATCCACCTGAAATTTGGTTCCTTCTTTTTGACCATCTTTTTCATCATTCTACTCTGACTTTCAGCTCTGGCTAACTGATCTCCGTTGATCTTTTTTCCTAAAGGCAGAAGGGAGGAAAGTATTAGAAGTCTGTGCCTCTACATAGTCATCTATTACCAGCTGAAGATTTTGCAGATACAAAAGGGAACTCGGGCTGCAGGGTCTTTATCTGACCTTCTCTGTTTCGATCTATTTTAGGTTGGAAAAGGTTTTAGAAGTTAGGGCTATTTCATGTGACACGTCATAAATTCTGTGAGGCTTATGCAACACCACAAAGCCAGGCTTCTGAAACAATAGGTTCATGGAGTGTCTTGTGAAGCCCAGGACCCTTCTCTCCTCTCCCCCTCATGGTTTAAAGTACAGACAATCCCTGGGTTACTAACATCCAACTTGCCCATTAATATTACATAAATTTACCCTCACTTTGAAATGATCGAACCAACCCCCACTCACAACAAATTTTTCATCATAATCACCTTCACTTGCTGCACTTGCAGCTATTAAATTATTGAAAAGTCTTCTTTTCTTGCACTAAAGTAAGGCTAAATGAAATCGTATGCACGTGTTCCAACTTACCTACAAATTCAACTTAAAGACACAGTTAGGAATGGGTCTCGTCCATAACTCAGGGGACCGTCTATATTCATAAAAAAAAAAAAACGGTGTTAAATTAGAGTGTTAGTAGTTTATAAAAATAATCTATTTTTTGAGGGATGACAGAAATTTCATGGAATCATGAATTTCAGATCGGAGAGTTCTTAGAGGAAATCTACCTGATTAGGCAATATTGTGTGCTGCAAACAGTTAAGTGCTCCACCACGAGCCAAAAGGTTAGTTGTTCGAACCCACCCAGAGGTGCCTCAGAAGACAAGTCTGACATCTGCTTCTGATAGGTCACGGCCTTGAAAACCCTACAGAGCAGTTCTGCTCCAAACACATGGGGTCATCATGACTTAACTAAAAACAACAACAACCTTTCAAACTGGTCTCGTATCATTCTCCCCTTCACCTTCCCAGTTTCTCCAAACTGTCCATCAAGCACATTACTGTCACAATCCTATAGTAGTACTAACATTCTCTTCTCAAGATTCTCTTCACTTTGATATTCACCTGGCTGCCTGATGCTTCTTTTTATTCAGATCTCAGTTTAAATGTCAGCTCTTCAGAGAGGCTTTCCTGACCACTAGCCTAAAATAAACACTCATTCTCTATCACACCACCCTGCTGTAATTCTCTGCAGGGTATTTGTTGCTAATTGGTATTTTGCTTGTTTGCTTCTTTATTTATTGCATATAAGCTCCCTGAGAGCCAGGAACTTGTCTTATTCATAGCTACATCTCCAGCTTCTAGAAGACGGTCTGGCAAAAAGAGGTACTCAAATACATTTATTAAATGAATGAATAAATAAATTACATAATGTCAGAGACCTAAAGTGTTATGTTTGAAAAAAGTATGTTCCTTTAGACTTCCATGGTACCATAAATTACTACAATCAGAAATATTTCTATGAATTGATGACTCTATTAAAACATAAATATACCCAGTCCTCAATGACATGGTTAGGCTCCAAAGATTAGGATGTTAAGCAAAAATAGGCATTATGCAAAAATAGAGGATGACCACATCAGATCACAAAATGGATGAAGACTACATCATTACATAACTGCCAAACCACGGAGAATCATGGCCCAAACTGATACATAACCTTAACTATCACAGCCACCGTTACTCTCCTTACTCTCACCTCACACCTTGGCAATTGTTACTGCCAGATGTACATCATTAATGCACAAAATAGTCAGGTACTAGATTTTTTACTGCTGTCATAAATTAGAAATATCAGATAATGAGACAGTTGATAAGTGAGGAGTACGAGTATGTTCCTTAAGGAAAATAATCTTCTGTCATGGATTGAATTGCATCTCCCAAAAATATGTCAACTTGGCTAGGATCCTCCATTTTGTGATCTTATGTAATTATCCTATTATGCTCCATTTTGTGCGCTGTAAATCCTGACCTCTATGTCTCAATGTCTTAATGTCTTTGACATCATTCTACAACTTGTCTGGTCTTCAATCACTAGTATTCAATGTGTCAAATCTATTCTTGAGATGGTCTCTAAATTCGGATGGGATATACTCAAGGTCATACTTTGGCTCTTGTAGACTTGTCCTTATTTTCTTCAGCTTCAACTTGAGCTTGCATATGAGCAACTGATGGTTTGTTCTGTATCATACATGAAGAAAGCAGGAGTTCATTAAAAAGACAGGAAAGAAAGAAAAGATCAAAATGGATGTCAAAAGAGACTCTGAAACTTGCTCTTGAACGTAGAGCAGTTAAAGCAAACAGAAGAAATAATGAAGTAAAAGAGCTGAACAGAAGAGTTTACAGGGCAGCTCAGGAAGACAAAATAAAGTATTACAATGACATGTGCAAAAACCCGGAGCTAGAAAACTAAAAGGGAAGAATACACCCAGCATTTCCCAAGCTGAAAGAACTGAAGAAAAAATTCAAGCCTTGAGTTGCAACAGTGAAGAAGTCTATGCACAAAATACTTAATGACACAGGAATCATCAAAAGAAGGTGGAAGAAACACAGAGTCACTGTACCAAAAAGAACTGGTCAACATTCAACCATTTCAGGAGGTAGCATATGATGAAGAACCGACAGTACTGAAGGAAGAACACCAAGCTGCATTGAAAACATTGGCCAAAAACAAGGCTCCAGGAATTGAGGGAATACCAATTGAGATGTTTCAACAAACGGATGCAGCACTGGAAGTGCTCACTCGTCTATGCCAAGAAATTTGAAGACAGCAACCTGGCCAACCAACTGGAAGAGATCCATATTTATGCCATTCCAAAGAAAGGTGATCCAACAGAATGCAGAACTTACTAAAAAATATCATTAATATCATACTCAAGTAAAATTTTGCAGAACATTATTCAAAAGCAGTTGCAGCCATACATCGACATGGAACTGCCAGAAATTCAAGCCAGATTCACAAGAGGACGTGGAACCAGGAATATCATTGCTGATGTCAGATGGATCCTGACTGAAAGCAGAAAATAACAGAAATATGTTTACTTGTGTTTTATTGACTCTGAAAAGGCATTTGACTGTGTGGATCATAATAAATTATGGATAACTTATACTCATGAGAAACCTGTACATTGATCAAGGGGCAATCATTCAAACAGAGCAGGAGGATACTGTATGGTTTAAAGTCAGGAAAGGTGTGTGTCAGGGTTGTACCCTTTCACCATACTTATTCAATCTGCATGCTGAGCAAATAATCCTAGAAGCCGGACTGTATGAAGAAGAATACAGCATCAGGATTGGAGGAAGGCTCACTAACAACCTGTGATAACAACCAGATGATACAACCTTGTTTGCTGAAAGTGAAAAGGACTTGAAGTACTTATTAGTGCTACTATAACAGAAATATCACAAGTGGATAGCTTTAACAAAGAGACATTTATTTTCTCTCAGTCTAGTAGGGTAGAAGTCCAAATTCAGGGCATCAGCTCCAGGGGAAGGCTTTCTGTCTCTGTCGGCTCTCGAGGAAGGTCCTTCTTGTCAATCTTCCCCTGGACTAGGAGCTTCTCCATGCAGGAACCCCAGGTCCAAAGGATGCACTCTGCTCCTAGTTCTTCTTTCTTGGTGGCATGAGGTCCCCAACTCTCTGCTTGTTTCCCTTTCCTTTTATCTCTTTTAAGATAAAAGGTGGCACAGGCCACATCCCAGGGAAACTCCTTTTACACTGGATCAGGGATGTGACCTTAGTAAGTGTGTTACAATTCCAGCCTAATCCTCTTTAACATAAAGTTACAATCACAGAATGGAGGACCACCACACAATACTGTGAATCATGGCCCAACCAAGTTGACACACATTTTTGGGGGGATACTATTCAATCTATGACACTTACTGATGAAGATTAAAGACTACAGCCTTCAGTCTGGATTACACATCAACATAAAGAAAACAAAAATCCTCACAATTAGACCAATAAGCAACATCATGATAAAAGGAGAAAATATTGAAGTTGTGATGGGTTTCATTTTCCTTGGATCCACAATCAACACCCATGGAAGTAGCAGTCAAAAAATCAAATGGCACACTGCATTGGACAAATCTGCTGCAAAAGGCCTCTTTAAAGTGTTGATAATCAAAGATTTCACCTTGAAGTCTACGGTGCACCTGACCCAAGCTATGATGTTTTCAATCACCTCATATGCATGCAAAAGCTAGACAATGAATAAGGAAGATGGAAAAAGAACTGACACCTTTGAGTTATGGTATTGGCAAAGAATGTTGAATATTCCATGAACTGCCAGAAGAACGAATCAACCCGTCTTGGAAGAAATACAGCTAGAACGCTCCTTAGAAGTGAGGATGGCAAGACTATGTCTCACCTACTTTGGACATATTATCAGGAGGGACCAGTGCCTGGAGAAGGACATCATGCTTGGTACAGCAGAGGGTCAGTGAAAAAGAGGAAGACCCTCAATGAGATGGATTGACACAGTGGCTGCAACGACGGGCTCAAGCATAACAATGATCATGAGGATGGTGCAGAACTGGGCAGTGTTTTGTTCTGTCGTACATAGGGTCACTATGAGTCAGAACTGACTCGATGGCACCTAACAACAACATGTGTTAATGAGGCAGGAGTAGGGTGGCATGTATCTTGAGTCATCATCCTTCACCACCCTTACTCAAGCCATACCCTTGAGTCATACCTTTTATCTTACAAGAGATAAATGGAGAGTGAAAAAAGAGAAAGTAACCTCATTACCATCAAGAAAGAAGAGCCGAGTGTGGAGCGTGTCCTTTGGACCCAGGGTTCCTGTGCTAAGAACCTCCTAGACCCAGGAAAAGATTAATGCCAAGACACATGGAGATCTCCAAGGGACTCCAGGCCCACAGATGTTGAAAGGAGACAAAGACCTTCCCTCAGAGTCAACAGAGAGAGAGAAAGCCTTCCCCTAGAGCTAGTGCCCTGAATTTGGACTTCTAGCCTTCTAAACTGTGAGAGAATAAATTTCTGTTTGTTAAAGCCATCCACTTAGGTATTTCTGTTATAGCAGCACTAGATAACTAAGATACCTAATGACCTATATTATTTATTAAAACTTTAATATAGCTAATTCATTTATTAACCTTAGATTAAAAAAAAACTGTTCAACAGAATGGGATGTAAATTTTAAAAAAAGTGTGTGGAATTTGGTAGTTATTCTCTAAAAAGAGAAGTTAATGTAACAGTAATGCCTTGGGTAGCCAGAGTGCATCATAGAGCAAAATGTATGGAGAACCAGCCACCAAGCAACAATTCTGTATAAGGTCTGTTCTAAGAAGAGTATATATACTGGGTAAACCAAGGTAATCCAGGAACTCATAATTTTATATTCCTTTTTTCCTCTCCCAAATGTTAAAGCCCTTTGCTAGCTATGCCCTCAATAATCACCTACCATCTCTATGAATCATACAGGTTGCAGTGTCCTTCCAATCCAACAAAATGAAGAGATTGGGCCACTTTTCCACACACTTAGGCACTGGTGGATCTGGGGTTAGTCCACAGCTCTTCTTATTGCCAACTCACTCTTCTAAGTTGCTCATTTTGGACACATAGATCAGATATTTCTAATTAAAAATTTTATGAGCCAATAACACTATCATTTCCATCAATAAAGTGAGAGGCATGAGGTGTGGAGGGAAGCAAATTACAGAGATAAAACTATCTTATAAAGATCAATAACCCAACAACTATCCTCCTTTTCTGATCCACCCACCTCCAGTATGTTGCTTACACATTTACATCACTTAATTTCACTTTCACTTTGTAATTCATTTCTTAAACATTCAACAAATATTTATTGGGTACCTGCAGAGTAGGAGGGATTGCACTAAGCACTTGGGACACAGTACCAAAAAAAAGAAAACCAAACCTGTTCCTGTAGAGTCAATTCCAACACATAGTGATCCTACTCCGTAGAGTTTCCAAGGAGCGCCTGGTGGATTCAAACTGCCAACCTTTTGGTTAGCAGCCGTAGCACTTAACCGCTATGCCACCAGGGTTTCTTGGGACATAGTAGAGAACAAAATAAAATCCCTTCCCTCAGGTTGACCTTATTGTACAGATATTGCAAGATCTGAAAGTTCCTTAATGGCAAAATGCATTTTTTTAATCAGGTTTGTAGCTCCTCCCCTTGGACATCCCCTACCCCAACTCCATTGCCAAATAAATGTTTACTGAAGTTAATGGAACTGAATGAAATGGGATGGATTGGAGTGGAATATGATGTGTTCTGATCCCACACCCTGCACCCTATGTTTTATACTGTTTAGGGCATAAGTAGAACCCTGAAAGAATAGAAAATGTAGTGAAAAACTGAAAGCATAAGTCGGTGTTTCTCAAACTACAGTCTTTGGACCACAAGCAACAGAATCATGTTTGTTAAAAGTTAAAATTCTAAAACCCAACCAAGATCTACTATGTCAAAATCTCCCAGGGATGTCTGCAGGCATCCAGGAGATTCTTGGGCACATTTGAGTTTGAAAACCACTGCTTCAAGCCTCAAGGTAGAGCCAAAGGAAATAAAACAATGTACTCCACTTGTTCAGAGGGTGCTAAATCCAATTACACTTACAAATGATTAATTTTTTGTATCACTTCGGTTGACTCAAGTTCGACTTCTAGTACTTGATTAGACACATGACAAAAAAGAAAAAAAAATGCAACCACTTTAGATAAGCCCCTGAAGTTCACAAGCATATTTGGTGCTTATCCAGCATCTGACTGAGCCATTCATTGTTTTGTGGAATTTCTGCAAAGAGCAGACAAGGTTTCTTCAATACTTCCTAGTGGTGACTTGTGTGTGTGTGTTAATCTGAATAATTAACTCAAATAAAGGCAGCCTTTTGATCTAAATATTCTTTGACAATTATTCCAATTTTCTGCTCTACGTTAATGTTGAAGATTTGGCTAATTGGTGCCAAGTAAATATACTGCTATCATTTTTAGTAATACAATTCCAATTAGTACAAATTTAATTGTGAGTTCAAAGCTACATTTTATTGGTAGTAGCACTTGTTTTTCCAAGTTCAGAGTACCCTACATTTTCATGGTAACTCTACCTCCACTGCCTTGCTTTTTTTTTTTTAAGTAATGTGTCACCTTTTCAAACTGTTTGTAATCTCATAAAGGCATTACCTAATAAAATACTTTAAATTGCTTTCCCAGGTAATATAAAATCATAATGACATTAAAATGGCACTTTAGTACCTTGGAATCTGGATTTTTGTTGAAATCTTTCCTGTGAATATGGTGAAAACTAAAAAGGATTTTTATGACTTTTATAAAAATTATATTAAAAAGGATTTTATTTTATGAAAAATAAAGAATTTTTATTTTTGGATTGAAATGTTATTCTCATAAGAATTTACAAGTTCACCTGCCCTTTAAATATTTTTAAAGAGGTTTTGTGGTGTTTTTAGTGTTTATTATGGTTATTTACTCAAGGCTGGGTATTTTCAAACTCTCCAAACTTATTTCCTCCTAATCTGAGGAATAGATCACCACTCATTGTCACTGGAATCACTTTTTTTAATACCCAGATATTAGTCTTGTTTTTACATGAGAAGCCCTCGTGGTACAGGGGTTAAGTGCTCGGCAATTCAAACCCAGCAGTCACTCTGCGGGAGAAAGATGTGGCAGTCTGCTACCATAAAGGTTACAGCCTTGGAAATTCTATGGGACAGTTCTACTCCGTCCCACAGGATCGCTGCGTCGAAATCGGCTCGATGGCACACAACAACAGACATAGATTCAGTGTAACCAGTATTTTTCACGGATTAATCTGCTTTATACGCTACCTTATTTTATCACTTCTTATACTGCAAATGATACATAAATCTCACCCCCACCTCCCCAAAAAAAGTCATTAATGTTTAATTTATTGATGGTAATATATCTTGGTTAGGCAAGGTCAAGACTTACAGCAATTTGAAGGTAGTTTGTTTTGTTTTGTTTTAATTTAAAATTCACAGGACTTTGGGCTCTCTCCGTAGTAATATCAGCAGCCAGAGTTTTAAGAATAAGTAAAAGAGTGATATTGCCTCAACAATTTCCATATCACAGTTCACACCCGGTCCTTCAACAAGCCCAGTATCGTACTTCGTGCCCTACTTTTCTTCTCAAATAGGGCTTTGAATAGGATAGGAGCCTCTAGGATGCATCATGGAGGACAGTACTAAAGAAAGATCAAAGGGCCATTGGAGAAATGTAAAACAGGCAAAGGAGTGGTGAAAGAATTAAACTTTACTGGGATTCAACCAGTTTGGCCAGGAAAAGATAGAAAGGAAGTAAAACCTCTCTCCTACTTCCACATTTACGGACAGACTCAACGGCACTGGGTTATCATTAGAATACTTTCATAGGGGAGAAGAAGCTCTAAAACTGTATAAGCAAGTATAAGAAGCAGTATATTTGTCATCCCAAACCTTTTACATCAGATGAGTTTTGGGTTTTTCAGCTGGAGAGAAGGAGAGGGTTGCCATATTTAGCAAATAAAAATACAGGACGCCCAATTAAATTTGAATTTCAGATTTAAAAAATGAATATTTTTTAGTATAAGTATGCCCCCATGTAATTTTGGGGACATACTTATACTAAAATATTATTCATTGTTCATCTGAAGTTAAATTTAACTGGGCATCCTGTATTATACCTGGAAACCCTAGGGGAGAATCCCCTACAGGGTAGGGAGATCTTAAGCCTCCCATTGGTTTTGGGGGTGACAGAAAAGGAGCCTTGGATTCATAGAAGTAACAGGGAAGGGACAAAGGAGAGGCCAAGAAGACAGAGTACCTTCTAGGATGCGTATCCTGCTCATCAAAATAGGAAAGGAGATATAACCTGCCTCCTTATGAGTCAGCAAGGGTGTCAATTTGGTTTGGCATACAAATAAAGTACAGACCCAGAGGGTTTGAAATATTCTAGAAATTAAAGAGCACAGTCTTAATCTGCTCACTACAGAGGGCATTATTACCCAGAATTTGCAATTTCTCTAATAATGTCAATCTGGAAAATATTTATAAAAATAAATTCATTCTAAGAAAAACAAGTTAGACTGCTTCCCTGAAATTTGCTAAATATTCTGACTGAATAATCAAGCGAGGTATCTCCCATGAACAAGCTTCATGGAAGGTTTCTATTTTAAGTAGCTTTCTTGTCCCCTTCTCCCCCCGCCCCATTCTTCCTGTCAGGTCCCAGGAGAAACTTCTGTCTGGGTAGGAAATGTAACATTTTACTTTTCATTTTTTAAAACCATAAATGTTTATTTGAGTTATGGAATCCACATTTGAATTTTACTTAAAATGTGTTTCATCTATAAATATCAAGGTTTTCCTTGTCTTGATTACCCAGGCTCAGACAATTTGAGTTAAATGCTCCCAAGGTTCAAAACTTAAATGTCCATACGTTCAGGCAAATGAAATTATTATGTCTTGATCCTTTTTGTAATTATCTGTAGGAAAATATTTATAAACTTTGGTAAACTAAAAGTTACAAAAATCCTCCTAGCAAAAATGTTATGCTGTCATTTATCATTTCATCTCTAAACAGGTCAATTTTATTGATTTTTTTTCTTTTATCTTTGTCAAAGGCACTATCTTGTCTTAAGCAGCTAAAAATTAAGTGAATATTAATATATGGTATTAGATTATTTTTATGCAAATAAAGAAGCTTGCTATATGATAGAGATGGCACTGAAGATCAATTAGAACGGTGTTGGGAAAACTGGTTATTCTTCAGGAAAAAAAATTTTTTTTTTTTAGTCCCTATCTCACACCATACACAAAAATCTATTACAGGCAGATTAAAAACTTAAATGTGGAAAGTAAAATTTTGAAGTTTTTCAAAGAATAAAATTTAGTAAAAATTCTTTAGGCCTTTAGGATAGAGAACGCTATCCTTAAAAAAAAAAAAAAAAGAGGAAAAAACAGTAAAATCACAAATCAGAAAACAATAAATTTGACAATATTAAAATCAATTTCTGATCATCAAAATAGAACTTTAAAAAAAATAAGTAAAAAAGGCAAGCAATCCACAAACCAAGGGAAGATATTTACAACACATATAACTGAAAAAAATTTCTATAGTCAATGAGAAAAGGACATGAACAGACATTTCACAGAGAAGGAAACACAAATAGCTAATGAAAATATGAAAAAATTCTTAACCTCACTAGTAATCATGAAAACGCAAATTAAAACCATAATGAAATTTTATTACAGTAAAATTACTACATCCACTAAACTGGCAAAAATTTAAACCTGACATTATCAAGTGCTGACTTGCATATGGAGCAAGAGGGAACTCACAAAAAGCAGGCAGAAGTATAAATTGGTACAATTAAACTATTTCAGCATTTTGTTATAAATCTGAACATGTCAATTTACCATAACCTAGATGTATGCATGTACTGGATATCTCCATACATACCTACATGTACACATGCACACATAAACCTCAGAGAAAAGCTCTCATACGTGTAACAGATGTAAAAAAATTAATGTTTTTGAAACAAAAAAATAAGTTGGTAACAACCCAAAGTCCATCAAAAGGAGAATGGATAAATTGGGGGCTATTTACACAATGGAATATTATTTAGCAATGAAAATGAATAAACCAATACATATAACACACTCAACTAAATACCTATATGCTCTATACACAGTATTATATAAATTTTATATGCATATTGAATTTCAAAGAAAGGAAGTCACAAAACACTACAGTATATCACTTAATAAAGCTAAAGATAAGAAAAACTGAAAATACATTGTTTGCATTCATATATAGTAATACTTTTTAAAAGGTAATGTAATACTGAATATTATTGCTGTCAAAGACAGCAGAAAAAACAGGATAAGGAGGAGCACAGGTAGCTTCAATGGCATTGGTAATTTTCCGATTACTAAATGGGTACGTGGGATCATGAGGGTTTGTTTCATTATTATGTGTTATAACTCAAATATATGTTATACGTTCTTTTGTGTGAGTCAAGTATTACATACAGATGTCTATTAAAGAATTAGAGCATGAGATTTTGACTGTGTTGACTGCATTTACCGCATCTCTCAGGGCAAATTCCAAGCCACAGGTAAGAAAAGTCATCAAAATCAAAGGGAAGATAACAGAAAAAAAAAGCAAAATAAATAAATCAGACTTTAAACCATTTAATTATGCAGACCTGATAACAATCTATTTTTTAATGCATATTGGCCTCCTTTTGTACCATCTAAATCTAAAAATCCTTAAGTAGCTATAATTCAAATCCAGACCACAAACAGAAGAAAAAAAACCTTCTGGCTGTAGTCTGTTTCCAGAAGTGTTGGGGTCATTTTTAGAAGCCACTGAAAACATTTACATGGCCGTTTGTGGTACTCGGAGATATTTTATTGTTAAACACCCTACAACAATAAACAGATGGCTACTACAGCATGTGCTAACTGCTATAAAGGGGAAGTTCAGAGTGCACTGAGAGCATATAGCTGTGGCACAAATGCCAGCACAGAAGTGGCACAAGGCTTTCCGGAGACGATGACATCTAACATGAAGGTTGAAGGACATATGGGAGATATCAAGCACATAAAGAAGTAACGGACTTTCCAGGAACATGTATTCGGTCATTCCTAAATAACTGCTGGGTACACTTTATGAGCAGCTTAAGGATAACTCTTGGTTGGCCAGATTTTTGCCTTATATGATAACTTTGGAATCTCACTGTTACAGTAAATTCAATCCTAATATACATGGAAACCGTTGCTCTAAAGATTTGAATTCCAAGCTAGGGTGTCTGAATTTTAGCAGTTTCTTCTTAAATTCACTTCAAGCCCTCAAATTAGTTTTAAAAATCATGGATTTCATGGAAATGTAGTTTTGGAAAGTACATGAAAGATCATCTAATCCAGCTCTCTTATCTTATACATGTAATTTTAATAAATTCAGAGTCCCATGTGATCAGTCTCAGAACAGTAGCATATGTTAAAAGCTCAGTTAACAATCAAAAGTAATTTTTTTAATTCCATTTTTACTTACATTTCTCATAAGCCATTGTAACTGTTTCATTGAATGAGCTAAACTCATTCAAGGATAAAAGCAATTATATTCTTCTTACAGTTCTCCATTAAATTGGCTTCATGTACTTCAGACAGATCCTATAGCTTTTCCAGTCAGACTTACATATTAAATAAGGGGAAACTTTGTTTTGGCATTTAAAAATATCTGGCCCAGTATAGAAATCAAGTTTAACTCCATCCAAGCCAGTGTAAAAATCAGAACTCGATTTAGGACTTTTCCCAAATCACATCTGACCCAGGCTTGGAAGCCTAAGTGTGTAAGAAAATGAAGTAATAAACCTGCCCTGCTTCCTCCCTTCCCTATATGCTGGTCTTCCTCAGGGTCAGAGCACAGAGAGGAAAAACAGGTAAGAGGGTAGCCAATGTCTCATGTGACTGCTCTAGTCAGGATCTGGGATTGGTACCCTATGCACATGTCAGATGTCTAAAGCTAATCCTTTTTCTCCTAGAGGAAAATGGCAAGACTTTTGCAGGTAGTTCTGAAACCACCCCCTACTAAGGACCTGGGACAACAAGTCTACCCTCCCAGCAGTATCCGCGTGCATCTCTGTTAGTCAGGTGCCTACAGCTACTCTTTCCTCTCCTAATACCCCCTAGTCTTCAAGTGGTTGACAGTTTCCATTCGAGTTGCATTGCCCAATGGTGTCCTTGGGCAGAAGAGATTTTAAGAAGTCTCTGACTGCCACCATCCATGGGTTCTTGCCTTTGCCACACCATTGCCGGAAGTGCACCCTGCTTCCATTACAGTCCTAATTCCTCTGCAATCAGAAAGAGGCAGGGCTAGCTCCAGCCTCTCACCTCTAAACCTTTCAAATATCAATCAAGTATTAGCCTTGGCATCCCTTACACCTATAAACACAGAAAAACTTTCCGCTATGTTTAAAGTAAAAGGGAAGAGTTCCCCCTACCCATTATCTCAGTGTGGGCGTGGCCTGGTAAGGAGAATCATCTAACACACTGACAACTTTCTTCTAATAAATTCTCTCTCAGCCTCCTAAGCCTTACCTTCTTAGATGAATGTGATGTGGGTGATTTGCTGCTGCTAAGAAAGTCCATTTGGGGCCACTCCCTTTGCAAGTGCCTCTTTGAATGCCAAACACCTCACTTTAGAATGTGGTGATTCCCAACAATGCTCTCAGCCTTTTGGTCTTTCCTGAAACTCCAAGACAAGAGGAAGACAAGGGCACTGACATCTTGCTGCACCGTGAAGGGCAACTGAACACATAGTCCACGATCTCATTTATTAAAATGCTTGTTCTTCTCCTATCCACTTCCTGACACCTCCACAGCTGCCCCAGGACCATTTCTTCTCAAAACATCACCTCCCAAAAAATAATCCCCCTCCTCCCCATAAGGAGGCCTGACTTTCCTTTTTCTTCCTTCACCTTGCCTTTAGCCTTTTTCCAAATAGTACAAAAAAAAAATCCTTTTTGGGAAGAATAAGAAGAGGTGAAAATGAGCTGCCAATTACGGTGAAGTTCATGAATAGTCCCAAGTTAATGAATTGTCCCCTTACACATATCAGAAATCATATCTAGAGAAGTAAAAGGATATGTCCAAGGTCACGATTAGACCCAGAGCTGTCAAGGTAACTTTCCTGACTCCAAGAAATGTTCTAATAAATAGGATAAACTGCATTATACCTTATCAAGGATTTAGCAAACAATTTAAGTAATTTGGGAATTTGGGAAGTTTTAAGCACATTAGTATATCACTGGAATGGAAGTCATTTTTTAAAGTAGCAACTCGGAATTGTTTCTTCAATGAGTGAGGTGTTTACAGTGAGTTATTCTATCAATTCCAGTGAGACAAAATCCTAGCCTCTGAGATATCCAGGCTGCTTGGGCACGTCAATCAATTGTGAATAGATAGCAAAAAAAAATTTTAGTGGCACCGTTTCCCAATGAGCACAATACTTAAGACTCTGAATTCCTGTCTTTTCTGCAAGCACACCTACGACTGCAATGTGTTCCCTCACTCAGAAGAGGAAAATTTCTATAAAGGTTCATTTCCATTTTGGAAAACAAAAATTACTGCCTACTGTGTATCTAGTTCCATGTTAGACAGGGTAGAGGATATAAAGATTAAAAAAAAAAAAATTCTGCCTTCTGAAAACTGACATCTTCATATAAAATCAATATATTACAAGTATAAAAGTGAAAATACCAAGAAAGAACTACAAATAAAATGATATAGCCATTCAGAAAAGGGTTCTTAATAAATACTTTTAGAATGAATGACCACTCTCTGGAGGAGATGGTATTCGAAATGACATTTGAAAAAGGGCAGAATTTAAACATGTGGAGACTGGAGAGGGCCTTAACTCAGAGGAACTGTCATAAGTACAGGTAAGTGGGAAAGAGCAGCAAATAAGAATTACAGCTACAATTTGTGCCTGGCACTTCACTGAGCACTTCATGTATAAGTGAAATCTGTGAGAGCTGGAACTCAACAGGGCTGCCTTGTTTTTTCCCATTTTGCAAGTTTTCTGCCACTGACAGGGTGCAATCTTACCTCCTTTCTATCACTCTCTACTAGTGGAAAATATTTGAGTTTTCCTTCTCTAACAAGTTCCTGCCTTACTCAGGTTGCAGCTTATGCAGGTTTTACTGTATTATGTAATTCCACCCTCACAGTAATGATGTTATTATCCTGATTTCACAGATGATAATAAGAGCTGACAATGAATGCTTACTCTGTGCCAGGCATTGTTCTTAAGATTTTTTATGTGTATAGAGTCACTTTAGTCTTCTCAACGAACCTACTATATGAAGACTGTGATTCCATCCGTTTAATGTGAAGAAAACAAGGACCAGAGAGGTGAAACATCTGTCCAAGGTTATGCAGCAAGAAATGAAGAAGCCTGGTTTCAACCCCAAGTCAGTTCAACCACACAGGCTTTGCTCTAAATGTGTGTTACACCACTTGTCTAGAAAATAACACAAGTTAAGTTTGGTCAAAACAAAGAACCTTAAAAAAAAAAAAAGGGATAGCTGAAAATAAACTTTAAAAAAAGTAAAACAAAGCTCAAAATGTTTGACCAAGAAGTTTTGGGTTATCCTATGGCCAATGAGACATTACTGAAGCCTATTTGAAGATTCTAGGTGTCAAAAATTATTCATGGCAAGAATGTTTATGGTTTTTGACTACAAATCTTCTAGTAGCTCAGACCTGTACTCTTTATACTTGTTATTTCCAGGTGCAGGAGAGGCAGCCTCTGTGGTAAATAACCTTCCATGAACTCCATGCAGTAGTAGAAGGAGCAGAGTATGCCACGGTTAGCTACTTCCCCAAAGAATTAGGATGAAAACCAGTGGCCCAGGAGTATAAACCTAGACACAAACAGGGTTTGTTTGGTCCACACAGTGTTTTAACTATTCGAAAATTTCACATAAATATTTGTATTTCAAGCTTTTATTGAAATTCGGATCTCACAATGCCATTTGCTGTGGCAAGAGTTTGTTGGAGCTAAGTACAGCCTGCCTGCTTTAGACAAGTCATGCTCTCTAACTTCACACAGTTCCCACAATTCTCTGTGGTGTCTTCACCTCCTCTTTTATCTTTTTTTATAATTAACTGGGAAAAATACAAAAAAAAAACACATAAAATTAAAAAAAAAAAAGATGCACGTGTACCCAGTCCACTACCAGATTTAGCACATTTTATCCTATTTGCTAAAAATTTTATCAATTTTTTCTTTTATTTAAAGAAATATAACATTACCAAATTCTTTAACAATGTTGGCAGAAGTGAAAATTGCTAGAAGTACTTCAGAGGGTATATGGTCATACCTAATAAAGTTCAAGATCTGTGCACCTTCAGATCTAGCCATATCTAGAGGTATCTACTCTAGAAAAACTAGGTATAGAAGCAAAGATAGCAAGAATTCATCTCACATACTTTGGACATGTTATGAGGAAGGACTAGTCCCTGGAGAAGGACATCATGCTTGGTAAAGTAGATGGTCAGTGAAAAGGAGGAAGATCCTCAATGAGACGGACCGACACCGTGGCTGCAACAATGGGCTCAAGCACAACAATTGTAAGCATGCCCCAGGACTGGGCAGTGTTTCATTCTGTTGTACATAGGGCAATTATGAGTCAGGACCAACTCGACACCGTATAACGACAACAAGATACAGACAATAAATTCACTAGAAAAATGTCATCTCTTAAAACAGACATTCCAGGGCCGAATACAAGGAAATGAGTACAGGGAATTACTCCCTACATGCCTTGTATGAAAGATTCCCAGTATCACCGACCCCTGGACTACTAGTTCTATATCATTTTATTAAGTTTTAGATGGTAAGTTCATAAGCATTTTATTTTTAAAAGATTATATGGTCACTTAAATTTGAGCGAAAAAAAACCTAGAATTAGAAGAATCAATGGATTTTTTTTTTCCCCAGCAGGACTTGGCACAGCTTCATATGGAAATGTGCATTATAACTCCCCAAAAGAGAGATATACTGTATTTTTCTCCAAGGAAAATAGTTCACTAGACCTTTATTTTGCCCTTTTAAAACATGGTAAAAGGTTAAGCTAACCTACAAGGAGAGAAAAACCACATATTTTGGCAGCGTGGTCTGTCCACGTGGTTTTTAATAAAATGAATATGATCCCCCCATATTAGTGTTCTATTACAGCAGAAACAAATTATCACAAATTTAGTGGTTTAAAACAACACCATTTATTATCGTACAATTTCCATGGGTCTGAAATCAAGGTACAGTTAAGGCCAACCGGTTCTTTACTGAGTCTCACAAGGCAATATTGAGGTATTACCAGACCTGCGATCCTTTCTGCAGTCTCTGGGCACGAATCCACTTCCAATTTCATTCAGGTTAATTGACAGAATTCAGTTCCATTCAGCCCCCATTTGCTTGCTGACTGTCAGCAGGGGGTCATTCTCAGCTTCTAGAGGTCACCCACACTCCCTGGCTCATGTTCCCTTACAAAGCCAGCAATAGTGAGTCCAGTTCTCACACTTCAGATCTCTCTGACCTTACCTTCTGCCTCATCTTTCCTGCCATCTCTTTAGGCACATCTCTGTGATTGACACTTCAGCCATTCTCTTCTGTTGTTAGGTGCTCATATGATTGCATTGGGCCTACCTTGATAATCCAGGATAATCTATTTTATGGTCAGCTGATTAGCAAAATGAATTCCATCTGCAAAGTTCCTTCACAACAATACCTAGGATAGCATTTAACTGAGTAACCAAGACATGGGAATCTGAGAACATCTTTAGAATTCTGCCTACCATACATCCTATTCATCTGTCACAGATACATGCCTTGCCGACCTTCAGTGGGACTGGAAGTTCCCTCTCTTAATTAACTCCATTTGAGATAAGGAACGAACAGAGATGACTATACCTAAATACTTATTATAACCTAAAGTTAAGAGTAAATAATATTGGGTCCCAGAGAGGAAGTTGACAGGAAAATTTCCAGAGCATGCAAACAGCTGGAGATTACGGAGTGTCTACAGATGGGGAAAAAAAAAGGTAAAGAATATAAAAAATTGGATATGGACACAATTTTATCCCGAATATTGAAACAATCTAGAATATATTATTAATTACTCATATATAGGTCTTCTAGTTTCTGGACCTCCCAGGTGTCTGTCAGTTTGTCATACCATGGGGGCTTGCGTACTGCTGTGATGCTGGAAACTATGCCACCAGTATTCAGATACCAGCGGGGTCACCCATGGCAGACAGGTTTCAGATTAGCTTCCAGACTAAGACAGACTAGGAAGGACTCAGAAGTCTACTTCTGAAAAGAAGTAGCCAGTGAAAACCGTATGAATATCAGCATAACGTTGTCTGATACAGTGCCAGAAAATGAGCCCCCCAGGTTGGAAGGCACTCAAAAGATGAATAGGGAAGAGCTGCCTCCTCAAGGTAGAGTCGACCTTAATGACATGGATGGAGTCAAGCTTTCAGGACCTTCATTTCCTGATGTGGTATGACTCAAAATGAGAAGAAACAGCTGCAAACATCCATGAGAAATCGGAACTTGGGAAGTATGAAGTATAGATCTAGGAAAATTAGAAATCATCAAAAATGAATAGGAACTCATAGAGATTGATATTCTAGGCATTAGTGAGCTAAAATGGGCTGGTATTAGCCATTTTTAACCAGACAATCATATGGTCTACTATGCTGGGAATGACAACTTGAAGAGGAATGGCACTGCATCCACCATCAAAAAGAATATTTCAAGATGTATGCTGAAGTACAATGCTGTGATAGGATAATATCCATACACCTACAAGGAAGACCAGTTAATATGTGCTATTACTCAAATTTACACACCAACCACTAAGGCCAAAGATGAAGAAACTGAAGATTTTTACCAACTTCTAAAGTCTGGAACTGATCGAACATGTAATCAGGATGCATTGATAATTACTAGTAATTAGAATGTGAAACCTGGAAATAAACAAGGAGGATTGGTAGTTGGAAAATATGGCCTTGGTGATAGAAACGACAGCAGAGATTGCATGACAGAATTTTGCAAGACCAAAGACTTCTTCATTGCAAATACCTTTTTTCACCAACATAAACGGTGACTATACACATAGGCCTGGCCAGACGGAAAACACAGGAATCAAATCAATTACATCTGTGGAAAGAGACGATGGAAAAGCTCACTATCATCAGTGACAACAAGGCCAGGGGCTGACTGTGGAACAGACCATCAATTGCTCATATGCAAGTTTAAGTTGAAACTGAAAAAAATTAGAACAGGTCCACAAGAGCCAAAGTGTAACCTTGAGTATATCCCAATGAATTTAGAAACCATCTCAAGAATAGATTTGACGCGTTGAATACTAATAACTGAAGACCAGGCGAGTTGTGGAATGACATCAAGAACATCATACAAGAAGAAAGCAAAAGGTCATTAAAAAGAAAGGAAAGAAAGAAAAGACCAAGATGGATGTCAGAGGAGACTCTGAAACTTGCTCTCGAACATCAAGCAGCTAAAGCAAAAGGAAGAAATAATGAAGTAAAAGAACTGAACAGAAGATTTCAAAGGGCAGCTCAGGAAGACAAAGTAAAGTATTATAATGACATGTGCAAAAAGCTGGAGATAGAAAACCAAAAGGGAAGAACATGCTTGGTGTTTCTGAAGCTGAAAGAACTGAAGGAAAAATTCAAGCCTCAAGTTGCAATAGTGATGGATTCTATAGGGGAAAATAGTAAACGACACAAGAAGCATCAAAAGAAGATGGAAGGAATACACGGAGTCATTATACCAAAGAGAAATGGTCATCAACGTTCAACCATATCAAGAGGGAGCATATGATCAGGAGCCGATGGTGCTGAAGGAAGAAGTCCAAGCTGCACTGAAGGCACTGGCGCAAACATGGCTCCAGGAATTGACAGAATATCCATTGAGGTGTTTCAACAAATGGATGCAGCACTAGAAGTGCTCACTCATCTATGCCAAGAAATTTGGAAGACAACTACCTGGCCAACCAACTGGAGAGATCCATATTTAAGCCTATTCCCAAGAAAGGTGATCTAATCGAATGTGGAAATTATACAACAATGTCCTTAATATCACACACAAGTAAAATTTTGCTGAAGATCATTCAAAAGCAGCTGCAGCAGTATATCGACATGAAACTGCCAGAAATTCAGGCTGGATTCAGAAGAGGATGTGGAACCAGGGATATCATTGCTGATGTCAGATGGATCCTGGCTAAAAGTAGAGAATACCAGAAAGATGTTTACCTGTGTTTTATTGACTACGCAAAGGCATTTGACTGTGTGGATCATAACAAGTTATGGATAACATTGCGAAGAATAGGATTCCAGAACATGTAATTGTGCTCATCAGGAATGTTTACACAGATCAAGAGGCAGTTGTTCAGACAGGAAAGGTGTGTGTCAGGGTTGTATCTTTTCACCATACCTATTCAATCTGTATGCTGAGCAAATAATCCAAAAAACTGTATTATATGAAGATGAACGGGGCATCGGGATTGGTGGAAAACTCATTAACAGCCTGTGTTATACAGATGACACAACCTTGCTTGCTAAAAGTAAAGAGGACTTGAAGCACTTACTGATGAAGATCAAAGACCACAGCCTTCAGCATGGATTGTAATTCAACATAAAGAAAATAAAAATCCTCACAAGTGGACCAATAACCAACAACATGATAAATGGAGAAAAGGTTAAAGTTGTCAAGGATTTCATTTTACTTGGATCCACAATCAACACCCATGGAAGCAGCAGTCAAGAAATCAAAAGACATATTGCATTGGGCAAAACTGCTGTAAAAGACCTCTTTCAAGTGTTGAAAAGCAAAGATGGCACCTTGAAGACTAATGTAGACTTGACCCAAGCCATGGTATTTTCCATGGCATCATATGCATGTGAAAGCTGAATAATGAATAAGGAAGACAGAAGAATTAAATATACCATGGACTGCCGAAAGAATGAACAAATCTGTCTTGGAAAAAGTACAACCAGAATGCTCCTTAGAAGCAAGGATGTAGAGACTACATCTTACATACTTTGGACATGCTGTCAGGGGAGATCAGTCCATGGAGAAGGACATCATGCTTGATAAAGTGCAGGGTCAACAAAAAAGGAGGAAGACCCTCAACAAGATGGATTGACACAGTGGCTGCAACAATGGGCTCAAGCATAACAGGGCGCAGAACTGGGCAGTGTTTTGTTCTGTTGTACATAGGGTTGCTATGAGTCAGAACCAACTCGATGGCACCTAACAGCAACAACAATTTCTGGACATCCTACGGTAAGTTCTTAATGTGCAATATTATTTCTCTCTGCTCATTCCCTTTTACTGATCCATTTATCTAATTGCTCGGTAATATGTGGTCGTGGGACCAACAGCATCCACATCACCTAGGAACTTGTTAAAGATACAATTCTCAAACCCTACCCAGACTTACTGTCAGAAACTCATGGCAAAAGGGGTGGAGCCCAGGAATTTGTGTTTTAATGTTTGGGAATCACTACTCTAGGATTACAAACTGATTTAATAGATGATATATCTTCAGACATATTTTTCCTGAATAAGTAAATATTATTTTGAATTATCCTTATCAACTCTTTACTCCGTTATTTGGATGACTTTAGCCTTATTTACAGGGCTTTGAACCAGTTAGTTCCAGTTCGAACACCGTGAGAATCTGCTTTTCTAATAAGTTCCTTGCTAAGAATTTGCATTTCCACCCCAAATATACTGAATCAGAATCCACATTTTAACAAGATCCCTAGGTGATTCTTATGTATAACTTCCTGGGAACTTGTTAGAAATGCAAATTCTCACCAAACTTCAATAGGTATCCCTAATGAGTATACAGGGTAAGCAAAGGCTCTGTTCATATTACCACAGTGAGAATCAAGAATTCTGAAATTTAAAGCTGGTTACTCTTTGAATACATAAAAACAATATATTAAAGCATATTACAAAGTGCAATCGAGGAGGCATTCAGAAGAGCAAATACAGTCTCTTGAAAGAACCTGAAGTAGCACGCTGATTGTCCTAACAAGAGGGCAGAGAAATTCCTTCTAGAGTTCAATCTCAGGAAATAAAACTGCATGGGTTTTGATTGATTCTTATTATAAAGAGTCAAAGGCAAGCTTAAAGAAAACTGAGGTTCAGATTTCCCACTGCTGCAGCTGGATCTGGCAGCAAAGAGAAACTTTGGCTTTCTTTTTGCATGTAGGCTGAGCAAAAAGCAAGCTGTGAGACTTAGCCAGTAATTCTGATGCCAGGCTGACATCTCTGCACCGAGTCCTGAGCTCCTCTGGCAAGACAGCATGGAATTGCTCCGGCACCAGCATTTCTACAATCTGTACTTTGTGTGGATGCCTTAGCCACTGTTCAGCAAGCTCCTGAAGACATTGGAGGACATCCCTGGGCCCAGCTGTATCCTCAAAGTGGAACTGCCTGAGCCTCTGCAGAAGGCTTCAGGGCTGAGGGATTCCTTCACGGGATGGCCTCAAGGCCCTGCTTATTTATACTATTCTGATTTCACGCCCTTTTCAGATCCTTTTCCAACCTAGGGCCAACCAACTACTCTCATGCCAATACCCAGTTCTGTGCTGTCTCCTGTGACCTTCTAGTTCCATCTTGCCCCCAACCACAAATCCATCAGCCTGTACCTTCTCTACTCCTTTGTCACTGTGCTGCTTATAATGAAGTATGAGTAACAGTCAGTTTCTCTTTCTGACTTGTAAGCCTTTAAGAGGCAGAGACGATATCCCACCTGACTCACAATAGTTGTTTGTTGAATTAAAAAATAATTATAATCAAGAATTGAATGCAAAGTTTTCAAAGAATTAATATGTCATGATGTGTGAACAGCAAAGGTAATGAAAAATTTCCAGAATAAGGAAATTTTTACATCACAGAGAACATGGTTATGAGTTCAGAAATTTCTCAAATCACACTTCATTGTGAATCATGCAAATAATCACATATTTGTGCCTGCTGAGGAGCACATACAGCTGACAAATTTATTGACATGAGCTGAACAGTTGGGCAAGTAAGGTGAGGAAATGCTGTGAATTCCATGAAAAAAATTTACACTCCACTGCTACTGAAATGTCAAGGGTAATTGAACAACTTACTGTGTTCCTCTTAAACTCAAATTAAGAAAAAAAAGGTAATGTTAGTTTTTAAATCTAAAAAGAAAAGACAAACATATACACAATTAAGAGGGAGATGGGACAAAATAAATTATTCCTTCAAAGGATGAAATTATAAAAATGAGATTTACTAAAAGGTCATGGCTGAGATTTATTTTATAGATAACAGCATCTGTTTTCGCCTCAGGGGAGGGATTTTTTAAATGTTCTCCCTTCAAACATGAGATCTTAACACCTGGAAACCATCTCTAGATTTCGCTGTTTAAAAAAGAAAGAAAAAGAAAAAAGCCATACTAATTCAGGCATGTAAAGTAAGTAGGTTGGCAGGGAAGAAGCTAATTCATTACTTACCTCATGCTGTACTCATCCTACTCTTGGCTCCTGGGGAGAAACGAGGTAGAACATTTCTATATGGAAAAGAAAACTATTTTCTGGGTACTCAGTGTATGACAACTGGATGTAAGCTGATGTAAAATAACAAAACTGGCATTGATGAAAAAGAATAGCAAACTTCCGTGAGGCGTGTCATAATATTAGCTATCTAGGAAATTGCTCCTGGGTACTGAGTAATTAAATAGAAGGTCCTACCCCTGCAATTTCAGAGTCTCTTTCATTTGCAAGATCATCTATTTTATTCACTCATGGAAAAAACATTACCATGCACCTACTGTGTGCCAGCCTCTGGGCAGCCCCTGCACTCAGTGCTCCCGCTCCAGTGCTTCTGTTCTACCTCCTAGTTCCTTGTGTAGTGCTTGGGGTTTTAAAAACTTGCAAGCAGCCATCCAAGGTACAAAAATGGGTCTCTATGTGCCTGAAGCAACAGAGGAAGAAGGGTCAAGAACAGGAGGAGGAAATGGAATGTGAGACTAATTTCCTTCAGGAACAACTGCCTCCTTTACCATGAAACCAAACAGCATAGTGCCTGGCTACCATTATTGAACATTTTGATCAAATATTCTATAGAAGAATCCTGATCAAAGAGGGGGGAGGGAGCAGAACGGTATTTCAAATTCTCATGGAACCCAGGCTTTCTGGAGCCCTTGAGGCTATATGACCTCTGAAACTATTGCCCTGAGGTAATCTTTAAACCTTAAACCAATAATATTCCCTGAAGTCTTCTTTAAACCAAACAACAGCTTAGCTTAGCTAGTAAAGAATGTCCTCCTTGAACACTGTGCTCTTTCAAGAACTATCTATATGGGACCATATTGACAACAGCACTCGAAAGATTAGACAGGAAACCTAGGGAGCAGTGAGTTTATGTTAATGGAGGAGGAACAATTCAGAAATGGAGGGTGAGAATGGTTGTACAACTTGGACAATGTAATCAATGTCACTGGACTGTACATGTACAAATTACTGAATTGGCATATGTTCTGCTGTGCATATTCTCAACACCAACAACAAAAGAAAGAGGCTCCCATTCTAGCAGGTAAATAAGCAGTGACTAATAATCTGATGTGACCAGCACCTCTGCACAAGCACGGGCCAAGTATTATGGGGGATGGGGAAAATAAGTATTAATAAAAGTGCAACTTGCAGATGTAAGAAATATTTCTGTTCTCCAAGGTTTCCACCTGGGGTAGAGACTACACTGGAAATAGCTGAAAACTGCGAACAAAAGTGCATGATTCACCTTCTAAATTCAAAGAAAAGCAGGATAAGTATCTCCACCATAAAGTTTTCAAAGTAGTAATATTCCAAAAGAATATTATGGCAAAACACTGCCTCCTCGCCCCCTCTCCTCCATCTATATAAAGAGTTTGTGAGTCATCAACAATCACTTGCTCACTTCCACTTCTCTTTGTTCCCCACACCCACCTCCACCTAACTCAGGGAATGGTTATCTTCTCTCTAAAAGTTGCAAAAGCATCAGCCTGCAGATGGATCTCATTCTGGCAGCACATGGGAAACAGTCTAGATTATGAAGCTGAGAGAATGCCCAGGGTAGTCTACAAGAGTAGTTTGCAATCCCACTGCTTATGCTACAAGGATGCCTAAGTACTTTCTCAGTTCAAAAAAAAAGAAAGCTCCTGAAGGCAAGTGGGACTTAAGCCTTTCTGTCAGTATCCTACCAGGGCTGTCCACTGGAGCCAGGAGACCCAACTAACAAGACTTTCCACCAATAAAATAAAAAATGGCTACAGCTAAAAAGAATCACCCATACTGAGGAACTGGTAAGGGGAGGCCAATGCCAATTCCCCTGCAGAACCAACAAATATGATGCCCAACAGAGCCAGAATTTACATGTCAGGAGCACAGGGGGAACCAACAGATAGCTGGTGTTAGGCAGAGAAACAATAATGACCAACAGAGGATGGGATGACCACTGCCACCACCAAATCATGGTCATTCATGGGAGCAAACATTACCATACACGCACCTGCAGCTTCTGCAGCTGCATGGACACAGGGAGCAGGGACTGGAGAAGAGGAATGAGTTCAGACTACTGGTCTTCCATTTGTCAGTAAGACTCTGCAGCTGTGCGGGAGCTCTGCCCAAATCCTTGGAAAGTGGCTTTGAAATGGACACTCACATATAATATCTCAAGTTGGCTAAAACGAAACTGCTTTAAGCTGGAAATGACTGAAAATGGGAGACAGAGATACTCTGGGATAGAAAAACAAATTTTAAAAACATTCTATATTTGAACACCACTGTTGAAGCTCTTAGATGATACCTACTGCACTAACAATAATTTTGAAAACTTAAGTCTGTATCTCACATTTGAGCTTTCAAGAAAATTTAACGCACGTTCATTTCAATTTATCATCTTAATAAGTCTACAAGACATAAATATATCAAAAATTAAAGGATGGAAAAAATTATATCAAGCAAACAATAACCAAAAAAGAGCAGGAGTGGCAATACTAACCTCAGATAAAATAGACATTAAGGCAAAATCAATCATAAAAAATAAGGGAGGACATTATATAATAACTAAAGGGACAATCCACCAAGAAGATATAATGTTAATAAATATCTATGCACTCAATGACAGGGCTCCAAAATACATAAATTTTAACAGAACTGAAAAGAAAAACTGACAGTTCCACAATAATAGTAGGAGACTTCAAGACACTACTCTCAGTAAAGGACAGAAAATCTAGAAAGAAATCCAACATAGAGACAGAAGATCTAAAGGCCACAATCAGCCAATTCGAC